>NC_136411.1:148923939-150277272 GCF_051521515.1 Lactuca serriola | reverse complement strand
AATTGAGGTTGCAAGGCACTAGACCTAACCTTGCTAGAATTTCTATAGGTTCGATGTAACGGAGGTTTAGTTTACCTCGTTTTTCAATATCTGATGAAACTTTTCCATACTTCGACCTTTAGTAGGACATGGTCACTGACATTGAATTCTAAGGATTTGCGTCTCATATCAGCATAACTTTTCTGAAAACTGCATGTGGTCTTTAGTTGTTCCTTTATCTCGACAGTATTTTATGTTGTTTCATGAATGATATTAGGACCAGAGTAGCTCTACCATGCTTTTTAGCTAGTCGGGTATCTCCAACTTCTATCCAACATATCAGAGAACAACATTTATGCATGTACAAGGCCTCATATGGAGCGTTCATTATGTTAGTGTGATAGTTATTCTTATATGAAAACTCAACTTGCGGTAAGTGAGTATCTCATGCTTTATCGAAGTCTATCACACAATTGTGGAGCATGTCTTCTAGAGTTTGTATTGTTCTTTCACTTTGCCCATCTGTTTGAGGATGCTATGTTGTACTCATATTGAGTTTGATGCCGAGGAACCTTTGCAATGATTGCCAGAATATAAAAGTGAATCTACAATCTTAGTTTGAGATAAAAGATATTGGCACACAATGTAGTCTGATTACCTCCTTGAGATAGGTCCTAGTGAGTTTCTCTATCTTGTTGCTTTCTTTTGATGGCTAGGAAATGGGTAGACTTGGTTAAATGGTCAACCACTAACCATAGGGTATCATAACCGTTTGAAATTCTTAGCAACTTAGTTATGAAGTCCATGGTTAGCTATTCCCATTTCCATTATAGGATTGATGGTTGTTGTATTAGTCCTTATGGCTTTTGGTACTTTTCTTTGACTTTGGAGCAAGTCAAGCACGTACTGTTATAGGTGGCAATTTATGCCTTCATGTTGGACCAGTAATACCACTTCTTATGATCGAGATACATCTTATCTGATCTGAGACGTACTAAATATCACAATTTATGAGCTTCATTTTAGACTAGACTCCTGACTTCACCAAATTTTTGGGATGAAATTTGGTTCAATAAATACCGTGTTCTCCCTTCCTTGAGGTCAAACTTTTTGTCCATACCTCGCAGGTTTTCTTCTACAATATTCTCGGGTTTGAGTGCTTCCACTTGAGCATCTCAAATTTGGGTGGTGAGATTGGAGTGGGTGGTTAATTTTAAGGCTTTCTCACGATGTGGATTTTCTTTCTCTTTCCTTCTTAAACCATCTTCCATGGCATTTGCTTTTCTAGGATGATAACGAATTTTGAATTCGTAATCATTTGTGAACAACCCATATTTGTTGTCTCATATTGAGATTCTTCTAGTCAAAGATGTGTTGGAGGCTTCTGTGGTCAGTGAACACGACACACTTCGTTCCGTATAGATAGTATTTCCAAATCTTTAAGAAAAACACTATAGCTCCCAACTCTAATTCATGGGTAATGTAGTTGGTCTTGTTTAGATTGAGTTGTATGGATGCATATGCAATGACCTTATTCCATTACATCAGTACGCATCCTAACCCCTGATGAGATGAGTGGCAAAATACTATAAACTCTTATGTTCTTTCTATAAGAGACAAAAATGGTGCATTGCACAATAACTATTTCAATTTCTGGAAGGCGGTCTCTTGGTTTTCTCCCTAATTGAACTTTCTCTCATTTTGGGTTAGTGCGGTGAGAGGATGGCTATTTTAGAGAATTTCTCGATGAATCACTAATAGTAGTCTGCAAGCCCTAGGAATTGGCGTACTTCGGTTGGCGTCGTTGGTCAATACGAATGGCATAACATGAAACTAAAAGTGACTGTATTAAGTCCTAAATGCCAACGTTGAAATTCTTTCTTCTCGAAATCTGAGTTGATCACAGTCGGATGTTAGGTCGGTCTTTGAGTATAAACAGGTTCCTTGTAGTTGGTTGACAAGGCCATCAATCCTCGAGAGTGGATATCAGTTTTTGATGCGATTTTTGTCACACCCACAAACCGAAACGGAGGAAATGTTCGAGGGTGGATGACGTCATGTAAGTATCACAACACATGCATTATAGTAATCAAAGTACAACCAACCATTGCATTAATAGGTATAAGTTTTACATAAGTGTTTTAAACATTACATATTCCACATCAAGGAAATACAAATGACAACAGGAGACGCAGTCCAGTGCTAAGCAGTCTTCCTAAAACTCCAGAGGGGTACCTGTCTACTAGAGCCCTGAGAATACAAGTAAGTTTTTAAAGAGTATCAACATAAAGCTAGTGAGTTCATAAGCATTTTGTTTTAGGAAAACAATTCTCGATTCTTTTGAAAAATAAAATATCTTTCCCGGAAATTCTCATACTGTCCGGTGAAATAAACAAATATACATAAACCTCAAGAAAAATGACCCTTTGATATTAGTTGAAATGTGTTCCTCAAGAAAATCCCATATTTTCTTATGAAAAGCATGATTAAACCCATTTCTTCTATGGCTTTTGGTTCATACTATTTATGTATAAACTAATAAATCATGGAATCGATAATGGAAGTTCATTAGTTAAATGATAAACCATCTATTTTTAAAATACTGATGATTACCTTGGGAAATCCTACATTTCCCTAAATGAAAAACTATTGATCTATTCGTTTTAAATTAGAAAGTATAAGCATCTACCATACTTATATAGGTTAAGCATAGTTTCGTTTTGAAAACCCTGGTTACCACCAATAAGAGATTGAGGTTGGGAAAATCCGTTATTTTCCCTGGAATACGAGAGGTTTTAGCTTTAATGATTCCAAAATCGTAAGATATAAGTACTACACTTATATTATTAAAGCAGTTATGTAAGAGAGGTATATTATTACGTAGAAGCTTTGTCGATTTGGCGAGTTTTATGACCATATTTAAACTTGATATGACACGTATCGGGGCCAGTATCCTTTACATTTGTCACCCGTAGACCTGCCGGTCCGACTGTAGCTAGTAGTCAGGTGCAGGATAGTCAGTCCCGTATAGATCTACATGTTTTCCCTCCAGGAAATTCTGGTTCATAAGGGTAGTCCACCACTTAGTTACATTGCAAGCGCCCAAGGACATGTCTCCCAATTAAGTTGACGACTTTACGAATAATAATACAGGAAAACTTTTTTTTGATAATGCATAAATCTTTATAAAATAGTATCCTTGGTTTTTATGATTCGTAGGTTCATTTCCTTAATTTTTAAAACGGCTTTAGCATGGTTCATATTCTAACGCATTATGTAAAATTGATTTTCTGGATTTTTCGTATATTGATAACAATAATATATCAAATGAAATAATATATTTGATCACAAGATTACTTGTGCTTTTACTTGTATCCCCCCCCCCCTGAAAACATTTAAAAACATGGAAAAATGTAGGGGTATGAACTCAAAGTTTGACATGGGATTCAAAGGAAGGAATGTTGAGTGCCAAGGGAAACCTCGGGCACAAACGGATCCTATTTAACATATAGTAGCATATCCATGTATTAGGTGAGAGTATAACACTTATTAGTTACGAAAAGAAATCACCTTAGGGTCTAGGAAACACTTGAAACTAAGTGGTAGAATCGCATGTGATTTGAAAATGGGGAGTTTACGATCGTAAAAGGAGTGTACGATCAGGGGTTTGCAGCCCAACAGGGTTTACGACCCATGGGTTTACGGCCCATCGTTTACGACCTATGGTTTTTCGGCCCATGAGTTTACGACCGTAAAAACTCGTGGAAAACTGTGATTTGTAGCGTTTCTAGGTCATTTCTAGCCTCTTGGAAGTGTTCAAAGTCCCATGCATGGCTTAAGGAAGGGTTTAAGACCAATAATTGACCAAAACTAGAGTTTTCGGCCAAAGAAGGGTGTACGGCCGTACACATAGTTCACGACCGTAAATCCTCTATGTTCATGCGTTTTAGGCCGACTTGTAAGTGATAATCAATGTTTTCTAGTAGATATAAAGTATAGGGAGTAGTTACTTACGATTAGGAAGCTTGAAATCTGGTTTTTAGCCACCAAGAACTAGTGTGTGTTCTTGGTGTTCTTGGTGAGAGAGAAAATCTAGAAAAAGATGAAATTCATGAGATGAAACAGGGATTCATCACTAGAATAAGGAATGTAGCAACAATGAAGGTGGTAAAAAACTTACATCTTGAAGATCTTGAAGAATTTTTTATGAAGGTAGAGAGAGAGTAGAGAGAGAAAGCCTTTGGAGTGTGTAAAGTGTGAAATGAAGGCCACTCATCCCTTATATAGGGGTGAGTTTTCGGCCAAGGGGGTGGGGTGGGGGTGTACGGCCGTAAACTCGATTTTGTGGTCGTACACTCCTCTCGAAGGGGTGTTCGGCCTGAATGCTACTATATGACTCGTAAAAACTCGTTCTTGGACCCAAACCTTGATTGTACTGAGCTTACAATATTCAGTTAGGCCCAAAATAATACTAACGAGAACAAAAATAAATCCGAATTGATTTATTTTTAAATGGTTCGTGCAAAAGCAATTTCGGGTTGTCACATCATCCCCCCCGTTAGAGGTAATTTCGTCCCGAAATTCAAACATGGAATACAAATAGCGGACTCGAAAAGATGAGGATGATTCTTCCACGATGTGCAAGCTCTTGTCTAACTCTGAATGGTCTCCGCCTTGAAGTTCATGGTAGGACTCATACCTAGTCCATCTATCATTGTCTCGTGTACACAAGTCGTATATAATTAAGATTGATAAGACGGTCGGATGGGTGACTCTGCCCCAAGTCTATAACCAGACAAGGAACAGGAGATAGGGCGGAACCACACATCCTATGTCTGTAGGATCTTAATTATATACCACCCTCGTGTGTACATTTAACATCGATAGACCAACCATATTTGTCCCTAGTCTTTGTGCTTGAACTTAGCTTGTTGCGCAAGTGGGAATCATAGAATGGTCTATCAAGAATGTTTAAGGAAAGTTGCGGGTGGATGTCATACTTTTCGCGTGCATATTTTCAGGTTCTGGAAGTGAGATAAACTTTTCGAAGTTCGCATCTAGTTTTTCATTACGAGTGACGGGAACCTTGAAGTTCGAGTGGTTTAAGGCGAAGGGTCTCCTTATGGATGTGTGGGTTTGGTATAACGTAGACTTAGTCGGACTAAGAGGAATGACGTCGTAGAATCGTGCGTTACGTTAGTTCAGATGGAGCGTTCTGTTAGAACATTGGTACCTCGGGGTGTATGTTCCTGGCGTTTCCTGTTTTTGGTTCGGCGTTGGCGGGTACTACTGGTACGAGGGTTCTGATAATTTGAAATTATGAAATTTTTTATGAAATGATCCTTACTAGGTCTCTCAATAATCATTTGGCGTATACTAGTCATGTATAACTAACCCTGACGTATACATTAATCCATCATAGTTCACCCATTAGGGCTTCAAAGTTTATATGAATGTTAGGATTTAATTTTAACAAAAGAGTAATCAAAGTTATAGGCAAAAAAATTTGGGGTTTTGAGAGCGTACCAAAATATGACATAGTTCTTTGATGTTTTCCCCATTTCTCTGAGGGGTCAATCTCCTCCTGCTTCCCCATCGTTCTTCTCTGTTGGACAGTCTCTCTTGAAATGCCCCACCCTACCACATAGGTGACATGTTGGACTAGCCTTATCATTGGTAGTCAGGGTTATGAACTCGACTGGGGTCCTACAGATGCGGGCGGTGTGTCCCTTCATGTTGCATCTAGTGCAATGCAGCACTCGATAGACTCCATAGTGATGGTAGTTGCATTCGCTGCAATACGGGAGGTTTCCCAAGTAGGGTGTGGTTGGTGTGAGAATAGCAGGGCGGACGGGAGTATTGACTGCCCCAGCTCGTTTCCTTTCAATAGGTCTTTGGGTTGAAAAACTACATTTCTCGTTCTCGAACTTTCGTTTCATGGTATTAAGTTTGGGTCTGTAATATCCCAAGTTCAAAAGCAAGAAGTTGAAGGGTGTTATGTGAAAATAAAGGAAAGGACTCGGCGAGTAGGACTCCTGACTCGTCAAATCGAAGCGGGTGTCGGGCACGTGATAAGTGACCCGACTCGCCGAGTCAGCGGCTGGACTCGACGAGTCGGGGCTGGGAAGAGAAACCCTAAATTTTAGGGTTTACACCCTAGTTAAAGAACTTTATGTCCTCATTTCGTCCCCCTATTCCCCCTGTGAGTTCCAGCAAACCCTAGATACGTATAAGTCTCCATTGTTGAGGAAATTGGAGATTGGAAGAAGAATTTGGTGAAAAGAGCTTGTAGTTTGGAAGGCTAGCATCAAGGAATTCATATAGATATGGGATCTAAATCGTTTTGGGTACATCGCTTAGGTAAGAGGCCATTACCTTAATCTATTTCCTTCTAGATTCATCCATGGTGGTTGATTTGGGGCTTCTTAGCTTGCTTGAGATCCATTTCGGGTTAGAAACTAGATCTGAGGTTGCAACTTCAGATCTAGGCTTGTGTTGTTCCATGAAAGCAGAAAGCATCGGCCCTTGGGTATGCATGAGGGTATGCTTGTCTTAAACCTTTCTTCTAGCTTGTTTGGAGCCCATAGTGCCTTGCATACACGTAAAGTTGGAAACTTTACGTGTAAATCTAGCCCTAGAAGTCCAGATCAATGAGTTGGAAGTAGTGAAATGGTCTGAAATCGTCTGAATAAGGATGACTTGAGTGGACTCGGTGAGTCTGTTTTTGGACTCGACGAGTTGCTTCGTAAAACCTAACTCATCAGGTTACGATGCGGATCAGTGAGTCAAGTGGACTCAGTAGGTTGGACAGGCTAGGACTCGGATTGAAGGACTCGTCGAGTCATTGGGTGACTCGGCGAGTCGAGTCAGGAATGGTTGAATTTTGAGTTCATGAAATCGGCAAGTCACTAGGTTGATTCGGCAAGTACGGTCAACCAGGAAGATTGACTTTGACTGAGGACTTTGACTTTGACTAAGAGTTGACCGGTTGACTTCCAAGGTTATTTTGGTAATATTGGTACTTATGGATTTGGTTCTTTGGTAGTGTACTGTGGCGGAGTTCGTGTCGGTGGTCGGAGCAGCTGATCTTATCCGTTCAGTCGGCAATTGCAAGGTGAGTTATCCTCACTATATCAACAGGATCTAAGGCACCAAGGTCGGCCCTTTATCTGATGGGAATTCGGGTATTTGTTTGATATGTTATTTATTTGCTGGATCTGCATCCTGGTAATTAGGATGGTATTATGTTAGTGACCTGGTTAAGGTCGGTATCCTGGTATACAGGGAATGTTATGTTAGTGACCGGTTAGGTCGGTATCCTAGTTACCATATTGTTATGTTGTATGATTTGATAGAACTGTTTGTTTGGCTGAGGATTGTTATGTGATTAACTGTTTTATGTGCACATGGTTGTTTGACTGGGGTTGGGTTGAGGTGCGTTATGCTTCGTGTTGTAGGCTAACATACCTAGGGCGGACCGGATAGACCGTAGGCCCAACGAGCGGTCCGGATAGGCTGAAGGCCCCAAGAGGGCGGTCTAGACGTGCCGAGGCTCAGAGAGTGGACCAGACCGACGGAAGGCCCATTGCAGGCGGACCAGTCATACTGTAGACTCAAAGAGTGGACCAGGTGGATTGAAGGCCCGGTGCGGGCGGACCAGTCACATTGTAGACTCGATATGCATTGCTGATCTGTATTGTGATATGATATGCGTATGGTTATATGTGGTTGGTATTTTGGGGGTAACTCACTAAGCTTTCGGGCTTACAGTTTCATTGTTTTGTTTCAGGTACTTCAGGAGATCGTGGCAAGGCGAAGGCGTGATCGTACCGCTCCTCATTTTTACATTGATGTTTCTGGGATACTCTGATAATAAACAAACTGAAAACCTTTTTGTAATAATTAGTGGATTTGGGTTGTTTTTGAAATGTTTAAATTGGTTGGAAATTTTTGGTTGTTACAAGTTGGTATCAGAGCCTTGGTTTGAGTGTATTGGAGGAACATTCGTGTGAATCCATTCTCAAATCAAGGGCAGTTTTCAAAATGATTTCTAAAATTGTTTTCAAATAAGAAAAGGAGGAGGCAAAGTGTACGATTAGATGGATCCAGTAAGTTGACCCCAAAATACCATACAAGTTATTTGATTATGTGATGTGTTAGAACAACATGCTAGTACTAGGCTAGGGATCTTCAGGGATTGCATGATAGAATTTCCTGATTACATGATGCCTGCTAGCCTAGGGTTATCTTATTACGGAATTGAATATTCGAAAGTCTATAAGGTCCAGCGTTATGTATGATTAGCATACACTAGTGCTGAAGGGTTGCTGGAAGTTTCATGGATGGGTGGATTGTGTGGGACCAGTAGGTCGGTTATGAGATGGTTGTGCTCCTATATCAGCGAGGATTGAGCGTTCGTTATGTATATGTTCTTGTTAGGGTGTTTGTGGTGATACTTGATACAAATATGGGTAGGTGTGGAAGGTAGTATGGGACCATACTACTTAAAGCACAGGACCCATATGCGTATCAAGGAAGTCACAACCCCTAGGGTTTGGTTGGGAGTTAGTTCCCGGGGATTGTTATGAGGAATGCCTAATATTCTTGTGGTGTATTTTCAGTATGGTGGTTACGCGGCGTATCGGGGATGGATCCGGATCAGGATCGGGAGAGGGAGAGGGTGTTCATGGTGGATCAGCGCCACCCGAGGTCATTGGGCAGATGAGTACGGATGAGTTGGATGCTAGGATTCGTGAGATCCTGCTTGATGAGGTTGCTACTATGTTTCGGGCTCCGTTGTCGGAGATGTTTGGGTTCATCAAGACCGCCATGGTTGAGCACTTTGATGAGCGCTATGTAGCTCTTGCGGAGACGGCTGTCGCGATAGCTACAGCGGCTGTACCAGTGGCAGGGGGAGGATTCGGTCGAGGTTTTCAGTATCGGGACTTCGATAATACGAAGCCCCCTACCTTTGATGGAGTTCAGGATCCGATCATTGCTATGAGATGGTTTTCATATGTGGAGGGTTGTTTCTTCACGTGTTCATTCCCTGCGGATCAGAGGGTGAGGTGTGCTCTGAACGTTTTGAGGCTCAGAGCAAAGGATTGGTGGAAGTTGACTACGGGATCTTATTCTAATGCGCAGCGGGCTGCGGTTACTTGGGATCAGTTCCGGGAGATGTTCAGTACTCGTTATGTTCCGCGGGTTCAGAGAGAGAGTTTGGCTTAGGAGTTCTTGGAGCTGAAGCAAGATTCAGAGTCAGTGACGGAGATCAACAGGATGTTCACGGAGAGGGCGATGTTTTGCCATGAGTTTGCTTCTGAGCAGGCTCAGATGTCCCGATATCTGAGTATGCTCAAGAGGGATATCTTGCAGTTTGTGTCCATGTAGAGATGTGATACCTTGTTAGAGTTGCAGGAGGCCGCCAGGCAGCATGAGTTAGAGATTGAGTTGCAGTTGCGAGAGCAGAGGCAGGCCCCAGTGCAGTCGCAGCCGACGCCGAAATGGTCCAAAACCGTTGACTCTAGGATTGGAGGTCAGAGCAGCCACACTTGTTAGAAGTGTGGGAAGGTTCATGTCGGAGTTTGTTGGTCCGGTGGTGCGTGTCGCAAGTGCGGGAGAGAGGGGCATTATACGAGGGATTGCCATCAGTCAGCCCCAGTTCAATATATGAGGATTTGTTATCATTGCCATCAGGTTGGGCACTTGAGGGTCAACTGTCCACAGCTTGTTTCAAGACCGGTGCAGGCTCCAGTACCGGCCAATTTGAGGATTATGGGCGGGGGTCAGGGTGGAGCGGAGCCTTCAAGGGCTCAGGGATGCGCTCTCCAGCTTACAGCAGAGGAGGTCATGGTAGAGCCAGATGCAGTTGCGGGTATGTTTCCATCTTGTTATCTTGTTATCTTGTTATCTTGTTATTTGTGTGGTATTGTAAACCTGTCTGTCTTTTCCGAATGATTCGTAGTATGATTGAGGATCTTAGTAGTTAGGAGATGTAGTCGATTAGCGTCCATGAGGATTGATGATCGGAAGATAAGATAGATGATCTCTTTTCTAGGAATAACAACTGCGATGTGAGAAGTGTTCAGTTGAGATTCGAACTTCCTTGGAGTTCAGGATGTGCGATGACGGGAGAGTTTTTCGGTGGAGGTTGCCCACTCTAGAGGGAAACAGTTCATGGAGAAGGGGGACTATATCATGTAGGGTCGATCGATCCATGTTGGTTTCGCCATCGGTAGTTAGTAGTTGGTGCACTAAGTGGGGAGAATTGGAAAATTCTCAGGTGAATCAGCAAGCATCCAAGTTTGGTTAGCTGTTTGGGTTTAGCAGTGTCTTTAGCCGCGAGTGTGGACTGGTTAGAGCAGGTGATAGACATGTGGGGAAGGGAACAAATCATGATTTCAAATAGGATAATTGAACGACGTGAGGCCTGGGATTTGGTCGGGGTTAAAAATTCATGGGATGGATCTGGAGTTCGGAACCCCTAATGGGCTAGAACAGACTACATAGGAGAGATTCCTGGGAAGAATGGTTCAGGGTGATGAACAACAGTTTTGAGCGGTTCGGACAGACTGAAGGCCGGTGGGCATACCGGTTAGGCCGAAGGCTAGAAGAACGGTCCAGACAGGCTGAAGGCCCATAAGGGGCAGTCCAGACATGCTGAAGGTTCTGAGAGTGGTCCAGATAGGCTGAAGGCCTGGTAAGGCGGTCCAGTCATGCTGAAGACTCTGTATGTGTTAGTAGACTTGTATGCGGAGAATAAGTGAGTATGTCGCCATGCAATAGCAATCAATAGGTCTTGCCCCAAGTATTGATCATGATAATGGAGTTAGCTAAAGGCCGTGTATGGGCTTCGTTAGTTATGTGATCAGATTCGGAGTATATGGGAGTTATGGAGTAGCGGTTGCTCTAGAATGGGTAGTGTAGAGTGGAGTTTTAGCACTGTGGCACCTGATGATGTGGCAAAGGTCGTCGAGTAGACTTCCTTGAATAATGGAAGGGAAATGTGTGACAATCAATTTCCGGTCAAGTCAAAGTCAACTAAAGTCAACAAGTCAAACCGGTCGACTCAATTAACCCGTGGGTACTAAGGCTTACGTTAGGTAATTACTATACAACTCGCTATGCTAATGAGAAATCATCAATTGAAAAGTTAGCATATCTAGATTTCATTAACCTAAAACTGCCTTAAGTAATGAACCAAACCAATAAAACAATGTTGCATACTCATCGGGAGTGTGTAAGATCCTTAAACATGGCTTAACGGGGTTTACGGACCTTGCGTTGCGAAGCCGGACACTCACAAATGTCACACATGAAACCTCTCTCAATCGTTTTCACTTTATCTCTCTCTATCTAGAATCTCTCCCAAATCTCTCCAAGTATGTGAAATCTCTCCCAAATCTCTCTAAGTATGAGAAATCTCTCCAAGTGTGTGAGAAATCTCTCCCAAATCTCTCTCAAAATTTCCTTAAACTTTTTATAGTCTTTCGGGCCATCCCGACCCTTAACCGAGTCAAAAACAGCTCGAAAACGAAAGTCTACGCGAAAATCAACCTTAAGGAGCCGAACCCTCTTAAGGAGCCGAACCCTCTTAGGAACCGAACTTGTCAGAAGCGAAGGTGTCAGAAGCGAACTACCCTATCTCGGACCAAGGGCTCGCATAGACCGAACCCGAAGGTCCCTTCGGATCGAACCTCGCCTGAGCACCGAACCTCCCTTCGGACCGAGCCTTCCCTTCAGCTTCGCTCCATTTCGCCTTCGGGCTATTTCGCTCCATTTCGCCTTCGGCCCAGTAGCAAAAGGGACCGAACCTCGGCCCAGTACCGAGAGGTCTCGCAGGAAGCCCTTTTTCACCCGGTTTTTGACTAGTTTTGCATTTTAGGCCTGTTTTTAATTATTTTAACGCGAGATTTTCACCCAAAACTTTCTTTTAACATATAAGGCCCCATATTTATTAATTAATCATGTTTTTGGGGATAAATCTTATCCAAGAAGAGTGGGTGAAGTACAAGAGGGTGGAGTGTTGACTTTTCTTTGATTTATGACACAAGCAACCCCCCCCCCACACCCACTCCATGACTAGCCACACCTCCCCACCATACCTAGTGACTTCATTGTACTTTTTCCATCATACTCTATCCATAACCACGTTCTAGAGGCTGGGTAAAACCCACCTCTCTCCTCACTTCATTCATTTCCTCTCATTCCACCAAAAGATCAAACTCTTTTCTCTCAACTCTCCTCTCTCAAGTTCGAGATTTCCAAGGAACTTTCCAAGACTTTCCTTCTCCATTTGGTAAATATCTTCATCATTCCAATGATGGTTTCACATCCTCCTACTCAAATCATTGATTTCTTACACAAACTCCATCATCTTTGTGTTAGATTCTCGAATCATCAACACGTCTTCTTAGTGTTCTTGAGTGGAACACTTCTTTTCTTCGACATTCATCCACTGAAATCACACAAGGTGAGTTCATACCCCTATCTTTTCATGTTTTTATTAAGTTTTAAGGGGGGGGGGGGGGGGAATACAAGTTAAAACACCAAGAACACAACTAAACTCATTTAACAGCCTTCATCAGAAACGTTCAACTCCATTCACGGACTGTTTTGGTCAAATTAAAAATTTTAGTTTTCAAAACTATTTTAGGTGGAAGTATCTCCAGTTCTTAGCTATAAAATGACTACTTGCACATCTCCACATGATTTTTCTACGATTTATGGTGATTTTTACAAAACTGTCTATCATTTCAAGAACCAATCTGGACTAGTCTGTGATTATGGACTTTTTCACACATGTTAGAGATCACTAAAAATCATGGGAAAATTTATAAACAAACTAGACACATTTTCTAAACTCTCAGAATTTACAGATTCTGATTTCGACCTTTGATGATTTTCCTATAAATTTTATAAAAACAGGAATGGAAATGTTATAATTAGAAAATACTATCAATTTCATTTACACCTTCTAACTTGTTGAGCAAGGTGTGTATCGTTACGTGATTATATGTTGTTACATTATATGTCATTTTGTCTTGGTATATAAACGTTCATCAGAAAACAAATGGATTTTTACTATAATAAGTATGGTGAAATGATAAATTATCATAAACAATGTTCACATCCATCACCTACAAACATTCGGTAAACTATGACAAGTAAAGTACTAATCAAAATACATGTGGTTGATATTACATATTATTTACCTTATCTTGAAAGTAGTAATCTTATACAAGGGGTTATTACCAATACAAATAATTATGCTTAGTTATGATAAGTATAAATAAGTCTATTATGCACCACAAATAAGTATGCTAGACTATAATAGATATAGTTAGGTTGCATATACATTACAAACATTATGATAAACTATAATAGGTATATTTTATGTTAAATTTAAATTTTGAGCTCATTAAAAGAGGTTTTCATTACATATAAATGGGGTACGAATACAAGGTACCGAGTTTTCACGTTAAGCGAGGTACGGCCATACGGTACCAGGTTATGCATTAAGCGAGGTGCGGCCATACAGTACCAGGTTATACATTAAGCGAGGTGCGGCCATATGGTACCAGGTTATACATTAAGCGAGGTGCGGCCATATGGTACTAGGTTATATATTAAGCGAGGTACGGCCATACAGTACTGGGCTTATACAAAAGGGGTAAATTACAAAGTACTGGTTAATCTTAGTATAGTTATAGTGACCCACGTATGGAGTTAACAAAACTTAAAGTATACGGGATTTTATAAATCAAAAAGGGTTTTTATGTTGACCTAAAACCACTTTTAATAACAATAGGTATGGATTTTACTTGTACACTTTCGGTCTCGGTATTTGAGATCACATAACACAAAACTCACACGCACATCCATTCTTGGGTTTTAAGACTACATATCGTTTTTATAAGGAAAATATCGGATTTTCTTGGTAACATACAACTCTTTACAAAGATCGGCTTTTAATCACTTACTTTCAAAAGCTTATGAACTCACCAACTTAATTGTTGACACTTCTTCAAAACTACTTGTATTTTCAGGAAATCAGTGAAACAGGAAAACCGACAGCATCTTGAGGATGGGACGTTAAATCGTCAAACAAGTTCATTTTGTCATCATAATGTAATTGATTTGAAAAATGTAAACATATACTTTGGTGTAAATTTTTCATTTATATTTATGATGGTCGTATTTACTTTGAGCACTATTATACTCGTTGTTGTGATACTATACATGAAGTCCTCCACCCCCGGACCTTTCCGCCATCCTTGGTTTGGGGGTGTGACAAAATGTAAGTAGCTTAGGGAAGGAGTGTTGGGTAACTAAAGTGAAAGCGGCAGTGTGAATGGATGATCGAAAGTATTTCAGTTATGGGTAGTGAGCACTGAGATTGTACCAGTTGTATGGAAGCTCATCCGGGTTAGGTGTCCGTTGAGGTTGTGGGATGATTATCACTGATGTCGAATCAAAGTAGTTCGGAAGTGATGCAAGGATAGATCCTTGGGTTCCAAGTATGGTTGTAGTCATGGGTTATGTTTGCTGTGGTGATCCATCTGAGCGATGGTTGGACCCATCGTAGGCGTGCCTGGTTTTCCAGCCCGAGGCTGATTGGGTCAGGTTAGATGTGTATAAGTGCGATAAATGGGGGTTCACGGGAGCTGCTCGAAAGCTGAAGGATGCATTATCTTGTCAACGCGGTAAGGGATTGGATTCAGGGGAGAAACGGGATGAGTTCCCATCAGTGCAATTTGATAGAAGTAGTGCTAGTTGGGCAAAGGATAGCCGGTAAATATTGGGTTAGGACCCGGTGGTTTATAATGGAATCCAGTTTTCGCAAGCGGCGAATGAATGCGTAAGACGGGAATATGGTAGTATCATCAGGTGGCACCTAGTTGATAAGTGTTTTCATCAGAGAAAAGAAGTCGGTGGCCGGCTTGAAGCAGTTGTCAGGCCCCTACAGGGGAAGATATGGATTTTATAGGGATTCGATAGTAGTATTTGGAGGAACCTGGGCCAGTTTGGGATCAGAGGCTGCATTGTGGGAGTATCATCCAGAATTGTGTGCTGCAGCAGGCTTCGAGGATGAAACCTAATTTAAATGGGGGAGAATTGTAACATCCCAAGTTCAAAAGCAAGAAGTTGAAGGGTGTTATGTGAAAATAAAGGAAAGGACTCGGCGATTAGGACTCCTGACTCGTCGAGTCGAAGCGGGTGTCGGGCATGTGATAAGTGACCTGACTCGCCGAGTCGGCGGCTGGACTCGACGAGTCGGTGCTGGGAAGAGAAACCCTAAATTTTAGGGTTTGCACCCTATTTAAAGGACTTTATGTCCTCATTTCGGGACCCTATTCCCCCTGTGAGTTCCAGCAAACCCTAGATACATATGAGTCTCCATTATTGAGGAAATTAGAGCTTATAAGAGGAATTTGGTGAAAAGAGCTTGTAGTTTGGAACTCTAGCATCAAGGAATTCGTATAGATCTGGGATCTACATTGTTTTGGCTACGTCTCTAAGGTAAGAGGCCATTACCTTAAGCTATTTCCTTCTAGATTCATCCATGGTGGTTGATTTTGGGCTTCTTAGCTTGTTTGAGATCCATTTCGGGTTAGAAACTAGATCTGAGGTTGCAACTTCAGATCTAGGCATGTGTTGCTCCATGAAAGCAGAAAGCATCGGCCCTTGGGTATGCATGAGAGTATCCTTGTCTTAAACCTTTCTTCTAGCTTGTTTTGAGCCCATAGTGCCTTGCATGCTCGTAAAGTTGGAAACTTTACATGTGAATCTAGCCCTAGAAGTCCAGATCTATGAGTTGGAAGCAATGAAATGGTCTAAAATCGTCTGAATAAGGATTACTTGAGTGGACTCGGCGAGTCTTATCTTGGACTCGACGAGTTGGGTCGCAAACCCTAACTCATCAGGTTACGATGCGGATTAGTGAGTCGAGTGGATTCAGTGAGTTGGACAGGCTAGGACTCGGATTGAAGGACTCGGTGAGTCATTAGGTGACTCGGCGAGTCGAGTCGGGAATGGTGGAATTCTGAGTTCATGAACTCGGCGAGTCACTAGGTTGACTCGGCGAGTAGGGTCAACCAGGAAGATTGAATTTGACTGAGTTCTTTGACTTTGACCAAGAGTTGATTGGTTGACTTCCAAGGGTATTTTGGTAATATTGGTACTTATGGATTTGGTTATTTCGTAGTGTACTGTGGCGGAGTTCGTGTCGGTGGTCGGAGCAGTTGATCTTATCTCGTCAGTCGGTAATTGCAAGGTGAGTTATCCTCACTATATCAACAGGGTCTAAGGCACCAAGGTCGACCCTTTATTGGATGGGAATCCGGGTATTTGTTTGATATGTTATTGATTTGCTAGATCTGCATCCAGTTAATTAGGATTGTATTATGTTGGTAACCTGGTAAAGGTCGGTATCCTGGTATATAGGGTAATGTTATGTTAGTGACTGGTTAGGTTGGTATCCTGGTTAGCATGTTGTTATTTTGTCTAATATGATAGAACTGTTTGTTTAGCTAAGGATTGTTATGTGATTAACTATTTTAAGTGCACATGGTTGTTTGATTGGGGTTGGGTTGAGGCGTGTCCTGCTTCGTGTTGTAGGCCAACATACCCACGGCGAACCGGATAGACCGTAGGCCCAACGAGCGGTCCGGATAGGTGAAGGCCCCAATAGGGTGGTCCAGACGTGTTGAGGCTTGGAGAGTGGACCAGACCGACTGAAGGCCCGGTGTGGGCGGACCAGTCATACTGTAGACTCAGAGAGTGGGCCAGGTAGATTGAAGGCACGATGCGGGCGGACCAGTCACACTGTAGACTCGATATGTATGGCTAATCTATATTGAGATATGATATTATTATGGTTATATGTGGTTGGTATTTTGGGGGTAACTCTCTAAGCTTTCGGGCTTACAGTTTCAGTGTTTTGTTTCAGGTACTTCAGGAGATCGTGGCAAGACGAAGGTGTGATCGTACCACTCCTCATTTTTACACTGATGTTTATGCGATACTCTGATAATAAACATACTAAAAACCATTTTGTGATAATTAATGTATTTGGTTTGTTTTTGAAAAGTTTAATTTAGTTGGAAAATTTTGGTTGTTACAAGGTCAGGTGTGCCTTTTCTAGTAGGCACTTGTTGTTGAAATTGGTTATCGCAAGATTAGGATTGTCATTAACGTTTCCACCCACATTTGCGTTGCTAGTGTTAAGGATAGCTATAGCGGCTACTTCGGCTGCTGTGACGGCAGCTTGGAACGTAGCTGAATCCATCTAAAGGTTTGGAGTTTTACGAGCGGACTGACTATGTTTCTTCGGAGTCATGATCTGCTACACGTCGAGAAAATGAACTTGTGAGTGACAATGGTTGCCTCTGGATGTATTCTAAATTTTTATATATGCATGAGTATTTCCCGTTTTGTTATTTGGTTCTTATTGGTTTGACCCACATCCCTATGATGTGGTCCTAGCAGGAATGGAAGTAAGTCTCTAGAATGGTTAGATACCGAGTGTCATTCGAACTAAGTTACCTTCGATTAGTGAACATTGATTTCCAATTTTTTTAAATATTTGAAAACTATCCATAATAAGGTTCACATGATACGGACTTATGAATCCTTTACTGATCAGTTCATTGGGCTGGTTGGAAAAATTTTGTACTCCCGCCGGCGTTAGATAATATGAAGGTTTAGCTACAAGTGTATCCCCATGGATTAAGTCGATACGAAACTCGACTTGGCGCTCGGGAGAAATTCCTGGAAGATTTTTGGGAAAGGTATTGGGAAAATTTGCAGACTTCGGGAAAAATCTCATGGTCTTTAATCATTTTTGCATTTCATTATCATGAGCTGGAAATGCAGAGCATTCCTTCTGCGGGTACTTCTGGGATTTGATGCATGAAACGATACGAAGATTCAAAGTGAGTTTATCACGGAAAATGGTGAAGGCTTCGCCAGAGGGAAAATTGAGGCAAATCGTTTACTTGAAACAGAAGTTATTAGTGTGATTGAGGCTCACTCATCTATGCCGATGATGACATCGAAGCTCTTTACGGAGAATGACATGAGATTGATGAGAAAGAAGTGATTTTCTAGGATAAGAGTACAGCCTATAAATATGTTTCGAAGATGAATAATGGTACGACTTTGATAAAGTTACTTAGTTCGCAGGTTACTGATCTAAGATTTACATTTGCTAATGATGACCTTTAACCGAGTTAAGACTATTGTCTCCATAGTTGGTATTAAGATTACATAGAGTTAGGAAAATTTTGACCTAAGAGTAGGTCTACAACATACTAACAGAAGGAAATTTTGTCAGTATGAAGAACTAGCAAAACAATACCTGCAATACAGAGATGTTTACAGGGGAAAAGTGCTACTTAGAGCATAGATAGGAAGGCTATTCTCAACTAAAAGAAAGGAGGAGTAGAGTACTTCCTACTTGCGACGAGCACTCCTCGAACAGATCCTTAAGTTAGCTAGCTGGCGCTCCATGTCAAGAAGGTGTCTTTCGAATACTCTTTGGCGTGCTCGGAGTTCTATGACTTCAGCTTGAGTTGCAGCAAGCTCTCGCTGCAGGGCCTCGTTGTCTTTCAAGGACTCTCACAAGCATCTTCAAGGGGGATGGTATCCACTTCCATGATTCTGTTGAGGACTGTCCTACCATGTATTTCATTCCGAGCAACCCTGCGGACCAGGATTGGTAAGACTCTGTCTGCCGAGCCTCCTGCACTCAAATCGTAGAAGCTTCTGTCTCCATTGAAGGGCATAGGTTGATTCTGCACTTGACTCCATGTTTCCAAGCTTTCCACCTATAAAGGCGTCGGGCCTTGAAAAACCGGACGAGGGTTAGGATTTGGGACAGGAGCCACTGAAGGTAGATTAGTGACTTCGGGATCGGAGTCGGAACCCTCCGAATAGTTCTCAACGGAGTGATCATCTAAGGATATTGCAGGTTCTTCTTCTGGCTCATCATCAAGTCATCCTCCATTTCCTGGGTTGGGAAAGTACGGGTCACCGGGGAGATGGAATCCTGCCACGATATCTACACGAGAATGGGGTAAAGAGATATTTAACAGACGTTTAGTCTAGTACTACTTTTGTAGTATTGTAATCGTATGCTCGGTACTTTGTTGTTATCTTATAGTAACTAAAATACTCCTATAGTATTTTAAACCTTTATGTTTGGTTCTAGAATTTTTCGAGTATCTAGGTAAGTTTTAGACTTGTTGCAACACTACAATCACTCCCAAGCACATGTTGGTCATGTCTCGAATAAATATACTTGATCAGGCTATATTGATCCTAGACATGATTACATAACTGCCCAGGTTTAACCGCAGTGTCCAACCTCCAAACACTTTTATTCTGTTCTTCTTATTATGATTCTTGTTCTAGCATGTACATATTCTGAATATATATTTATACTTTTATAACATAATGATATATATTCTTAAAGTATGATTCTTAGTCAGAGTGTTTTATCCCAATGTGTTTATAGTTGTATATCTTTTATGATAGATATACTAAGTTCGCTATAAATAAGGCTCTGATACCAATCTGTCACACCCCCAAACCAAAATGGCGGAAACGTTCAGGGGCGGATGACGTCATGTAAGTATCACAACACATGCATTATAGTAATCAAAGTACAGCCAACCATTGCATTAATAGGTATAAGTTTTACATAAGTGTTTTAAACATTACATATTCTACATCAAGGAAATACAAAAGACAACAAGAGTCGCAGTCCGGTGCTAAGCAGTCTTCCCAAAACTCCAGAAGTGTACCTGTCTACTAGAGCCCTGAGCATACAAGTACATTTTGAAAGAGTATCAGCATAAAGCTGGTGAGTTCATAAGCATTTTGTTTTAGGAAAACAATTCTCGGTTCTTTTGAAAAATAAAATATCTTTCCTAGAAATTCTCATACTACCCAGTGAAATAAACAAATATACATAAACCTCAAGAAAAATGACCCTTTGATATCAATTGAAAAGTGTTCCTTAAGAAAATCCCATATGTTCTTATGAAAAGCATGATTAAACCCATTTCTTCTATGACCTTTTGGTTCATACTAGTTATGTATAAACTAATAAATCATGGAATCGATAATGAAAGTTCGTTAGTTAAATGATAGACCATCTATTTTTAAAATATTGAAGTTACCTTGGGAAATTCTACATTTCCCTAAATGAAAAACTATTGATTTATTCGTTTTAAATTAGAAAGTATAAGCATCTACCATACTTATATAGGTTAAGCATAGTTTCTTTTTGAAAACCCTGGCTACCACCAGTAAGAGATTAAGGATGGGAAAATCCCTTATTTTCCCTGGAATACGAGAGGTTTTAGCTTTAATGATTCCAAAATCGTAAGATATAAGTACTACACGTATATTATTAAAGCAGTTATTTAAGAGAGGTATATTATTATGAAGAAGCTCCGTCGATTTGGCGAGTTTTATGACCATACTTAAACTTTATATGGCACGTATCGGGGCCAGTTTCCTTTATGACATTTACCACCCGTAGACCTGTCGGTCCGACTGTAGCTAGTATCCAGGTGCAGGATAGTCAGTCCCGTATAGATCTATACACAAAAGCCACGTTTTCCCTCCAGGAAATTTTGGTTCATAAGGGTAGTACTCCACTTAGTTACGTTGCAAGCGCCCAAGGACGTGTCTCCCAATTAAGTTGACAACTTTACGAATAATAATACAGGAAAACCCTTTTTGATAATTCATAAATCTTAATAAAATATTATCCTTGGTTTTTATGATTCGTAGGTTCATTTCCTTAATTTTAAAAACGGCTTTAGCATGGTTCATATTCTAACGCGTTATGTAAAATTGATTTTCTGGATTTTCCGTATATTGATAATAGTAATATATCAAACAAAAACATATATTTGATCACAATATTACTTGTGCTTTTACTTGTATTCCCCCTGAAAACATTTAAAATCTCGGAAAAATGTAGGGGTATGAACTCACAGTTTGACGCAGGATTGAAGGTAAGTCGGTAGTAATGTTGAGTGCCAAGAGAAACCTCGGGCACAAACGGATCCTATTTAACATATAGTAGCATATACATGTATTAGGTGAGGGTATAAAACTTATTAGTTACAGAAAATAATCACCTTAGGGTCTAGGAAACACTTGAAACTAAGTGTTAGAATCGCATGTGATTTGAAAATGGGGAGTTTGCGGCCGTTAAAGGGGTGTACTATTAGGGGTTTGCGGCCCAACAAGGTTTACGGTCCATGGGTTTATGGCCTATGGGTTTCCGGCCCATGAGTTTATGGCCATAAACACTCGAGGAAAAGTGTGATTTGTGGCATTTCTAGGTCCTTTCTAGCCTCTTGGAAGTGTTCAAAGTCCCATACATGGCTTAAGGAAGGGTTTAAGTCCAATAATTGACCAAAACTGGAGTTCTCGGTCAATGAAGGGTATACGGTCGTACACATAGTTTACGGTCGTAAACCCTCTGTGTTCATGCGTTTTAGGCCGATTTCTAGGTGATAATCAAGGTTCTCTAGTAGATATCAAGTATAGGGAGTAGTTACTTACGATTAGGAAGCTTGAAATGTGGTTTTTAGCCACCAAGAACTAGTGTGTGTTCTTGGTGTTCTTGGTGAGAGAGAAAATCTAGAAAAAGATGAAATTCATGAGATGAAACATGGATTCATCACTAGAATAATGAATGTAGCAACAGTCAAGGTGGAAAAACACTTACGTCTTGAAGATCTTGAAGAATTTTCGATGAAGGTAGAGAGAGAGAGAGAGAGTAGAGAGAGAAAGCCTTTGGAGTGTGTAAAGTGTGGAATGAAGGCCACTCATCCCTTATATAGGGGTGAGTTTTCGGCCAAGGGGGTGGGGTGGAGGTGTACGGCCGTAAACTCGAGTTTGCGGTCGTACACTCCTCTTGAAGGGGTGTTCGGCCTGAATGCTACTATATGACTCGGAAAAACTCGTTCCTGGACCCAAACCTTGATTGTACTGAGCTTAGAATATTTAGTTAGGCCCAAAATAATACTAACAAGAACAGAAATAAATCTGAATTGATTTATTTTATAATGGTCCATGCAAAAGAAATTTCGGGTTGTCACAATTTTGTTCAACTCTAGATAATCGATGCACATCCTGAACGATCCATCCTTCTTTTTAACAACAATATCGGGGCTCCCCATGGAGAGAAGCTTGACCGGATAAAGCCTTTGTCAAGAAGTTCTTAAAGTTGACTAGAGAGTTCTTTCATTTCCGATGGATCTAGACGATAAAGGGATGTTGCCACTGGTTTTGTACCTGGGATTAGGTCCATTCAGAATTCGACCTGTCTGACTGGAAGTACTCCAGGTATAGCCTTTGTAAATACATCCAGGTAATCGCACACTTGCAGTATGTTTTTGATTTCCTTACCCTTGTCTTGCATATCCACCACGTAGGCCAAGAAAGCGAAGCATCTCTTCCATAAACACCTTCTTTCCTTCATGCAAGAGATGATTCGTAGATTCTTTCTTGATCTATATTTGTAAATCACGAGAGCTTCATTGTTGCGTAAAGGTATTCGAACGACTTTTTCATAACGTAAGATCTCTACTCAATGAGGAGGTAACCAATCCCTTCCGATGATCACATCGAAACTTCCAATGGTCATAGGTATTAGGTTGACGTGAAAGACGTGGTTATTAAGAGTGAGAAGGCAATTAGTGATTATTTCTAAGGTGCTTTCTAACTGGCTATTTCCTACTTCTACCATGTAGGCTTTGTTATGTTTGCATGATTTATGGTTAATCATACCTCTAAACTTGTAGGAAATAAAGCTTCTATCGGTACTAGTATCAAAAAATATTGATGCACAATTATTGTTCATATGAAAACATACCAGTAACCACAGTTGGTTCCGTGCGAGCATTCTCAAATAGCTATCACAAATGCTCTTCCTTTGGCCACCACGACTCTCTAGTTTCAGACAGTCATTCTTGAAATGCCCTGGTTGATTGCATTCGAAGGAACTTTGGTTTCCTCCTGCAGTAATGGTTGAGGTTATATTGTTTGGGGTCTTTCTGAAAAACTTAGAGACATGACCTGTCACACCCCATTAAAGCAGAAGTACGGGGCGTGGCAGTACAAAGGGTTTCATAGCAAAAGATAAAGACAACAGCAACCATAGTATTAAAAAGCGTTACAATTTACAATATCTTTTGAACAATTTTTAAAAGAAATTACAATGTATTAAAACACAACAACACACGTAAATGTTTCTAGAAGTGATGTGTCCCTACGTGCCACTTACTCGATGATTCCTGAAAAAGCATGTAAAATGAGCGGTCAACTACCAAAATAGTTGCTGAGTACTCATAGGTTTATAAAAAAATATATTTTGAAATCATGAAAATCAGAATATTGATAATAGTTTCCATAAACAAATGTTCATTGCTAAAATAAGTAAATAAGTTTTCATGAATAGAATTTTGTTGCTAAAACAAGTAATAAAGTTTCCATAAATAGAAGTTTGTTGCTAATATCAGAAACATAGTTCATTGCTCTAATGAGTAAACAGGTTCACTGCTACAAAGAGAAAACAAGTTCGTTGCTACAAAGAGAAAACAAGTTCCTTGCTAAGATAAGTAAATAAGTTTCCAATAATAAAAGTTTGTTGCCATAATGAGAAACAAAGTTTGTATGTGCGTAGTGATCAAATCATGAGTTCAAACCAAGCCTAAGACCGAATGCCCTCTTGAATGATATGTCTATCGCGAATGTAGGGAGAAATAATGGTAAAATGCAGTCAATCGACTCGTGCGAGTGAGGAGTTGTCTACCTCCTAATAGCGTTATCCGTAATGACCATGGGCTCAAATGATTTAATGAGTTGCATGAACTGATTCCAGGGACTTAAACACGATAAGGCCTCATGAATTAAGAATAGCATACACATACACATCAAAATATAGCAACCAAGTTTGATACAAGTCAAATTAAATACAACCAACAATAAACAGTTTTCGGACATGCTTTTCCACCAAAAAACATTTAAAAACCGAAAATAGGGGGAGTCATGAATACTCACAATGATACATGAAGGTATTTGTGATGCCCCGAGCTAACTTCCTTCATGTCCTACTACCGATTCCCTACGATAAGGTTACACACTAGTAAGTCTCTAGTCAAAAATCTAACACTAATATACTTAATTTCTACAATAGAATTATGTCAATATCGTGTCAAAATTAGGTTTTGTATAAGTTACAAATACTTCTTTGAAAATTCAGATTTCCACATACCAATTTACTTATTAACATTTGCAAGCGACAAATCGCATTTTATGCTATTGTTTGAAATGCACTTTAGCACTTGTGGAAGGACTTTACATACCAAAAATCCAAAACTAAATCAAATCGGTTTTAAAAATTTCCAAACTTTACATTTTAGTTCTAACTATAATTTATAACCCTCTTGTAATTTTTCATGATTTGTAAATATATTTAACTATTTTCCACCATTTAATTCCTTGAAAAATTATAAAATCGTGAAAAATAATAAACAGTTACTAAAAATTCTCAATCTTTTTGTAAAACTGTTATACAATGTATATAAACTGGGAAAAATACTCAAATTGATTTTCAAATAGTTAACCCGATTTTATGATTTTTGTTTTGTATTTATTATAGAAAAAATCAAAATAAATAGGAATCAGTTTATAAAATTCTCCAAAAATTTTGTGCCACTATTATTTAACATATATATGTTGGAAAAAATATTGAACCTGGTTTTCAAGCAGTTAAACTCTTTTTATTTGTTTTATTCATTAAATAAGCATTAATTCTTGAAAAATTATAAAAAAGTTGGTAAAATTCACTAAAGTTTTTATTTGCAATAAATATGTAATATAAGATATTCCAATGAAGTTTCATAATTTTTGGATAAGTGTGGCTATTTTTATCAATTTAGTCCCTTAAAAATTCATTAAATCGTGTCAAAATTAGGTTATGTATAAGTTACAAATACTTCTTTGAAAATTCAGATTTCCACATACCAATTGACTTATTAATATTTGCAAGTGACAAATCCCATTTCATGTTATTGTTTGAAATGCATTTTAGCACTTGTGGAAGACCTTTACAAACTAAAAATCCAAAACTAAATCAAATCAGTTCTAAATATTTCCAAACTTTACATTTCAGTTCTAACTATAATTTAGAACCCTCTTGTAATTTTTGATGATTTGTAAATATGTTTAACTATTTTTCCACCATTTAATTCCTTGAAAACATCATAAAATCGTGAAAAATAATAAACAATTATTAAAAATTCTCAATCTTTTTGTAAAACTATTATACAATGTATATAAACTGGGAAAATACTCAAATTGCTTTTCAAAAAATTTAACCCAATTTTATGATTTTTGTGTATTTATTATAGCGAAAATCATAATAACTAGGAATCAGTTTATAAAATTCTCCAAACATTTTGTGTTACTGTTATTTAACATATATAAGTGGGAAAAAATATCAAAGTTGGTTTTCAAACAATTTAACTATTTTCTTTGCTTTATTCATTTAAATAAGCATTAATTCGTGAAAAATATTAAAAAGTAGGTAAAATTCACTAATTTTTTTTACAATTAAAACATAATATACGATATTCGGATGAAGCTTCATATTTTTTGAACAAGTGTAGCTATTTTTCATCAATTTAATCCCTTAAACATTCATTAAATCGGGAAAATTAATAAATGGTCTGGGAAAAATCTGAAAACTTTTTCATGTAGTCTTAATGATATCTAGAAAACGCAAAAAGTGTTAAATATGGCTTAGAACATTCATAAATGTATTTTACTATTTATTTCTCTTCAAAAAAAATAAATTAGAAATTAATAGAAAACAACCATAAAAATCCATACAACTTCATGCAAAGTCTTTACGTAGAGCATAGGTGATATCAAAAATTTACCAGAATTTATTAACAACTAAAAGTATTTTATATGAATTATTGCTCTATTTTTTGCAAACATTACAATAAATCGAGAAAAACGAGTTATTTTCTGAAAATTTCCAGATCATCTTATTTTGTTGTTTGGATTTTGGGAAAAACCAGACTTGAGCAAAAAAGAAGTTTTAGATATTTATTTATCAATAAGTCATTTATAAGCATTCTTAACAATATACTTTGATCATCAAGCATTTAAGCCTTATGTTAATCACATGCATTATGATTTGAAGATCATGAATGAACTTATGTTGTTCAAAATGATGTTTCTAAATGAAAAACTTGAATGCATGTGGTTTTGGATCTTTAAAACTTGTAAAACTCAAGTTGATGGATTTGATTTAGGTTTTGATCATTAGATTTCACCTTCTAACAACATGCATGTTGTTTTTGGGTGAAATCCTACCACCATCAAAATCAAATTCGACATGCATGTGAATAATCTCAATGAAAAGTGTTGAAGAGGGAGAAAAATGCAAGAAAACATGAAATTTTTGAAAGAAAAGTAAAGAAAATATTAGGAAATTAATTTTACCTTGAATATCAACTTCAAATGATGAAGATTTTTGAGTAAAATGAGGGATATTTGCTAGAAATTTCATGGGTTTTTGGAGCTAATTCATTGAGGGAAGGAAAGGGGGTTTTAGAGAGAAGAAAAGAGAGAAAAGAGAGATTCTATCTCTCTCGTCATCTCTTTCGGGTTATACTCCACCAAAATCGTCCAACAAAATACACAGATGCTTATGAACTCATGTAGAATTTAATGTGAAATCTCTCCTAGTTATTGTGCTTCTAAGTTCTTCATTTGCAGAGAAAATGAAGAGAGAAGTTTTAGAGAGAGAAAAGTGGGAGGCTGAATGAATGAGAAGTGAAAATGATTAACTTTGGGAGGAGAATTGAGGGGAGAGAGAGAGAGAGAGAGAGAGAGAAAGAGAGAGAGAGAGAGAGATGGATTCCGAAATTTTAAGAAGAAAGAGGATATTTTCTTTTCTGTTCATTTCTTTTTTTAATTAATTCCTTAATTTTTATAAAATTTCTTTCAAATTATATAAAATGTGTATTTTATATAAATTTTATTCATAACTCTTACAATTTTCGCTTATAAAAGTAAGGTTAATGTTAATGAATTAAATTAATTACCTTGATTATATCTCCACATTTTAAAAAATTTAATTTGATATTACAGAGTTTATAAAAATTTTCATGGGAATTTAATGTAAAACTTTATAAATCTAAGTTTTTAGGACTTTTAGGGTTTTTGAAAGTTTGTAAATCTTTGGTTATCAAAATAAATTGAATCTTTGAGACTTCAAATTATTTTTGTGGTTCCTAACTCTTATTCAAGTTAAAAATAATGTTTGAAATTTATTTTTATCGATTTACTGGCATTCTATGTAGTGGTTCCGAGATTCAAGTGAATTTGATGAATGACGTATACTAGCCCTAGTTTCAAATTTGACTTAAGTTTCTATGAGACTTTGACCTAATTTCTGATGGGTTAGAGCCATAAGAACTTTCCTATGTGCACATGAAAACCCTAATGCTTGGATCTAGGTTTCTCTAATTGAACATGCAATGTATCCATGGCTTATAATTCGAGATCTAGTTTAAACAATTGAATGATAACATATGAAATCAGATCTAGAAGAATACCTTAAGTTGATTGCTTGAAACTTCTTGTTCTTGGAGCTTAGAGTCACAATTGTCACTCCTCTAATGGCTTACAAACACCAACTAGCAAGAGGATGATCTTGAAGAGAGAGGAGGTGAGGAAATCGGCTCTAGGGTTTCTTTCTTGCAAGAGTGTGGCCGATTTCCCTCACCCATGGGGTCTATTTATACTATGACCTACTAGGGTTACACCCTTAACCTTAAATAAATAACTTAGGCCCTAAGCAATCTAAAGATCCTTCTAGATATGAGGCTTGGACAATTTTAAGATATCATAACCTTAAAAATCGTCCACCCTTATATCCATAAGGATTCATAGCCCAAAAACACAACTATCATACATTTGTCAGTTTATGCCCCTTTATTCAATTAACCTCTTTAAGTCACCAAATTAATTCTCAATTAATTTATGACTTATATCAATCAAATAATATTATTATTCCTTTAATATATTATTCTCATAATATATTAATAATATCTCTTCTCTTTTTACAAATCACCTTGTCAAGTTGCTATGGTGAAGGCAACCCAAAAGGACCATGCACAACCGGGTCAAGTACTTACCAAATATAGTTACAGCCATAGACACTAATCCAATAGTCTCCCACTTGGATAAGTCTAGTAACTATAAAAGCAAGCACAATCTGATTAGCAATCGTAGCTCTCAAAGACGCTGTTAAACTCTTATCTTATCAGTATCTTGTCCTTTAGATAAGGGAACGTACAGTCCTCTGTTTAGATATCGTGTGGACATAGTCATACTTATTGTCTAGCAGTCGGTTTCTCGATCTCAGATTCATTTGACATAGAACTTAATTAAACACATCAATTTAGTCCTGACCGGGCCCGACACATAAGTCAAATTAAATCATCGGGGGGCCCTGATATCGCTTTTACCCTCTTAGGATAAAAGTAACAGATAAACTTCGACTTATATGCATTTACTATTTACTAATCAACTATACACAACAATGCGTTTTATGACATCAATTTACTGATGCGGTTTCGCATTGTCAATGCACAACCAATTAATAAACAATAAACCATATATCTTGGTTTTAAGACCATATGATATTATCGTCTTGCGATCACTTGCGATACATTCCATAAAGTGATTCCAGCAAGCACGGGTTTATTCCAATGCTCAAAACTTGTTCATAAACACTCATGAACGTTGCAGCAAACCTTTGCTATGTATAATACCTTTTAGACAATCTACACACCAATTCATGACAATCTTCATTCATACCTACTTCCAACATATGAACAATTGTGGACCATTCGAATAATTCGATTATTCTTAATAACTCAATTATTTAGGAAGTCAAAACATACAAAGTGAAACAATAGTTAAACAACTAACATAAGACAGTAGCTTTACTTATAAATAATACTCCTTTATTTAATCATCAAATGTCAATTACATTTATCTATTACATGTTTCCAAACTATCTAATCTAAACTAATATCGTCTTTCAGCCCAATGCTCCTAGCGTGCAGCAAGTGCTTAACCCTACTCAGTCCCTTCGTAAGCGGATCTGCTGGGTTATCCTCTGATGATACCCTCTTTACTACGAGGTTTCCTTCTTCTACACGATGTCTAATAAAGTGATATTTTTTGTCGATATGCTGAGATCTACAATGATCTCTCGGTTCCTTGGTCAAGGCAGCTCCTTCATTATCATAGAAATTTTCCATAGGCTCCTTTATGGCAGGCACAACTCCAAGGTCACCAATGAAGTTCTTCAACCACATCGCCTCCTTTGACGCTTCGCTCGCTGCAATGTACTCTGATTCGCACGTTGAATCAGCTACGGTTTCTTTCTTGGAACTTTTCCAAGTCACTGCTCCTCCATTAAGGGTAAAGACCCAGCCCGACTGCGAACGGTAGTTGTCCCTGTCGGTCTGGAAGCTGACGCCACTATACCCTCTCACCTTTAATTCGTCACTCCCTCCGAGGACTAAAAATCATTCCTTGGTCCTCTGAAGGTACTTAAGGATATTCTTGATTGCGATCCAATGAGCTCTACCAGGGTTCCCTTGATATCTACTGACCATGCTCAAAGCAAAGGCCACATCAAGGCGAGTACAAGTCATAGCATACATGATTGAGCCAACTGCGGAAGCGTAAGGTACTCGGCTCATCTCAGCTATCTCGGCTTCTGTACTCGGACTTTGAGTCTTACTCAATTTGGCATTACTTTGTATCGGTAGTTCTCCCTTCTTCGAGTTTTCCATACTAAAACGTTTTAGTACCTTATCCAAGTAAGTATTCTGACTAAGTCCTGTTAGTCTCTTACTTCGTTCTCTCACTATCCTTATTCCCAAAATATAGGAAGCCTCTCCGAGGTCCTTCATAGCGAAGCACTTCCCGAGCCAGGACTTAACCTCCTGTAGCGTCAGGATGTCGTTTCCTATGAGCAGTATGTCATCGACATACAAAACGAGGAAACTAACTATACTCCCACTGGACTTGACATATACACATGATTCATCTTCACTTCGTACAAATCCAAATTCTTTGACTTTCTCATCGAAGCAAAGATTTCATCTACGAGATGTTTGCTTAAGTCCATAAATGGACTTCTCAAGCTTGCACACTCTATTGGGATGCTTCGTATCGACAAAACCCTCTGGCTGAGCCATGTAAACATCCTCAACCAACTTCCCATTAAGGAAAGCGGTCTTGACATGTATCTGCCATATCTCATAATCATGAAATGCATCAATGGCTAGCATCACCCTAATAGACTTTATTTTAGAAACTGGCGAGAAGTTCTCATCATAGTCAACTCCGAGAGTTTGAGTAAAGCCCTTCGCAACCAATCGCGCCTTATATGTGTTCACATTCCCATCCACGTCGGTCTTCTTCTTGAAGATCCATTTGCACCCAACCGTCTTACGTCCGGGCACATTGTCAACCAAATTCCAAACTTGGTTGTCATACATGGACTGAATCTCGCTGTCCATCGCCTCTTTCCATTTTGCAGACTCTGGGCCTGCCATGGCTTCCTTATAGCTATTAAGTTCATCTAGATTTATTAGTGTACCATCACTAATATATGTGTCCCCTTCGGTAGTAATATGAAAGCCATAAAACTGGGGTTGAACTCTAACTCTTTCAGAACGTCTAAGAGGTAAGGACTCGTCAATTGGTTCAACCGGAGCTTCCTCCTCGGGTTGAATGCCAACGTTAGAGGTTCCTTCATCGATTGACTCTTGAATCTCTTCAAGATCTATTTTCCTCCCACTGTCCCCTTGGCTTATGAGTTCTCGTTCTCTGAAAACTCCTCTCCTCGCAACGAAGACAACATTGTCACTCGGTCTATAGAAGAGATATCCAAAGGATTTCTGCTGGTAGCCGATGAAAATACACTGCTCACTACGAGGTTCGATCTTGTCGTGAGTTTCTCGTCGTACGAAAACTTCACAGCCCCAAACCTTGATATGTGCCAACGAGGGAGCTTTCCCTGTCCACATCTCGTGAGGTGTTTTGGCAACCTTCTTTGTAGGGACTCAGTTAAGGATATGGGCAGCAGTCTCTAAGGCATACCCCCAGAATGAGATAGGTAGTGAAGCACAACTCATCATAGAACGAACCATGTCTAACAGGGTTCAATTACGCCTTTCTGCCACACCATTCAACTGCGGTGTCCTAGGTGGCGTCAATTGCAAAACTATTCCGCATTCCTTGAGATAGTCGTGGAATTCAAGACTTAGGTACTCTCCTCCTCGATCGGATCGAAGCATCTTGATTTTCCTGCCGAATTGATTCTCCACTTCATGTTTGAACTCTTTGAACTTTTCAAACGTTTCTGACTTCTGCTTGATTAAGTAAATATACCCATATCTACTATAATCATTGGTGAAAGTCACGTAGAAGCGGTTCGCACCCTTTGTGGTGGATTTAAAGGGCCCACACACGTCGGTGTGTATGAGATTCAATAAACCCTCACCACTCTCACAAGTGCCAGTGAAGTGTGACTTGCTCATCTTTCCAAATAAACAAGATTCGCACATGTCATCTTCCCTAAGGTCGAATGACTCCAACACTCCATCCTTTTGGAGTTGGGCTATGTGCTTCTTGTTGACATGTCCAAGACGACAATTCCATAAGCATGCTTTATCCATACTATTGGAAGAATCCATACACAACACATCATTTCCTAGGTTATCTACAACCATAACAGTTTCATAAATTCCATTACAAGGCATTGCTTCAAAATATAAAACACCATTCAGATAAGCATAAATCGAACCATTCTCATTATTAAACGAATATCAAAATCATTGTCTAAATAAACCATGAAAAGAAATGATGTTTCTTGCCATATCCGAAGAGTAGAAACAATTATTTAAATCTAAATTCAATCCATTACTAAGCACTAGAGAATACACTCCAATCTTGGTCACAGGAGACGATCTTCTGTTCCCCATGATTAGATTTATTCTTCCATGCTCCACATCCCGATTTCCTCTTAGTCCCTGCAAATCAGAACAAATTTGATAACCACATCCTGTATCAAGAACCCAAGAAATAGCATGAGATGAATCATTAGATTTAATTATGTAAATACCTGCGAAAGATGGCTTGATCTTCCCATCCTTGATGGCTTGCAGATATTCCGGGCAGCTTCTCTTCCAATGCCTTATTTTGTGGCAATGGTGGCGCTCTGCCTCCTTTGGGTTTGGGTTGGGCTTAGCAGGGCAAACCTTGGTCCCACTAGAAGAGGAACCATCTTGGGACTTTCCCTTGTGGTGGCTCTTTGAAGAAGCCTTCCTTTTCTTGCCCCTTCCCTGCCCAATAGCCAAAATAGGAGCAGTGGGTGGATTGGGAGTTAATGCAATAGACTTGTCCTTGAGGTTGCTCCCAGCAGTCCTTAGAAGGCCTTGGAGTTTGCTTAGGGTGACATCTTCCTTGTTCATGTGGTAGGTCATCCTAAATTGGTTGTAGCATGAGGGCAAGGAGTGAAAAACAATGTCGATGGCCAAATCTTCCCCAAAGTTGACATTCAACTTGCGAAGACGATCAACATATCTTTGCATCTTTTGCAAGTGCACGGTTAGAGACACTCCACTTCCCATCTTAGCAGTGATCATATTCGTTATGATCTCATAGCGCACTTGCCTCGCGCTTTGGTGGTATCTCTCCATTAAGTCTTGATGCATCTCGTACGGATACATGTCCTCATAGGACTTTTGGAATTCGGGGTTCATTGTGGCTAGCATGATGCAATGGACTTTCGTTGCATCACGTTCATGGGTCTCAAAGACAGCCATTTTTTCGGGAGTAGCGATTTATGGATTGATCTTTTCGAGCTTCTCGTCGAGGACATATTCTTTGTCCTCGTAGTGCGCAATCGTGCGAATGTATCTTATCCATTCACTAAAGTTTGATCTGTCAAATGTCACTTTTTGACAAAGGCTCATTAGCGTGAATGAGCAAGCAGCAGCGTTGTTCGCATTAGACATCTACAAATAGAAAGGAACAAATTTTGATTAGAGTTAAGTCCCTAATTAACACCCAAAATGAAAAATTAGGGCTAGGACCCAACAACATTATTTACACATTAGAAAAGGGATGTCATAATCCAACATGCAAATAATTTGGAGGTAAGTGAATGACGATTCACTAATTTTTCACCATGAAAAACAAAAGCTTAAGTTTTAAATGTATTGAGAATTCCTAGATTTCTTTGAGATTCATTGAGCTTTTCAATGGCATGTTTAAAACTCGATATGCCCGTCTAGTTTGTGGCTGGGATGCCGAGAATCACAAAGCGGGTGTGAATAACCATGCAAATCTACATGGAGCCTTCACTGTTACAGTCATCTATTCGATGTGCTGGTAAACCACACACGCTCCATCGAACTATGACAAACAATGAATCACCCTTTGCCACCTTTGATTAGAGCCAATTAGTGTGCCGGTTAACCACACACGCTCCACTAATATCTTAGCAAGGGTGCAAAGTGTAATTTCATGGGATTGCATCAATTCACGTTTCCTAAAGTAACTAAGATTGGGAATTTTATGAAACACGTTTAGTTACTTTATATAGATTCATTATACTTATTAATGAGGAGAGGATTGCCCTATCCTATCTGTTCAGCTAACGACCCTCCACCAGTCAAGCAAGCGGTGGGTGTGAGTGTACACCCCTTAAGCGCCATTTTATAGGCGGCAACCTTATACCCACCTTATAGACCGGCTTCGTGAATGAGGCATACTAACGGTAAGACTAGCATTTTAAATCATATATATATATATATATATATATATATATATATATATATATATATATATTAAGCTTGTAATAATATAATAGTATAGGGTTGAATTTTAAACTTGTAAAATTATAGGGTTTGAAATTTAAATTATTCAAATTAAACTTTTAATCACAAAACTTAAATTTCAAAACTTGAGGACAAGTTTTAAACTTTTCAAAACATAAGGATCAAATCGCAAATAATATAAATCAACTAATTAGATTATTTAAATTTGATCTAGTCAATATTACTTGCAAGACAATTCACCAATTCAATTCAAATAATCAATTATTATCATATAAGGAAATTATTATTCAATTAAATGGTAATTAACTTTTGTTTGGTCAAGAATATACTCAAATATATGATAAAAATCGGATTTTAATGACCCAAAACAATTAAGGCAAGTATCCTCAAGCAAAACAGCAAGAAATCCCGAAAATAACTCTAACTGGCGCTAGAACTCGCCGAGTTCCACTGTGAACTCGCCAAGTCGGAGCTACTCGCCGAGTCCACAATGGAACTCACCGAGTTCAACTGTCAGAATCACAAATATCGAATTTTTTCGAGCAAAAGCAATCAACCAAAGCATTAATTCAATAGAAATCAATCAAAGCTATGATACCACTGATGGGTTAGAGCCATAAGAACTTTCCTATGTGCACACGCAAACCCTAATGCTTGGATCTAGGTTTCTCTAATTGAACATGCAATGTATCCTAGGCTTATAATTCTAGATCTAGTATATAAACAATTGAATCATAACATATGAAATCAGATCTAGAAGAATACCTTAAGTTGATTGCTTGAAACTTCTTGTTCTTGGAGCTTAGAGTCATAATTGTCACTCCTCTAATGGCTTACAAACACCAACTAGCAAAAGGATGATCTTGAGAGAGAGAGAGAGGAGGTGAGGAAATCGGCTCTAGGGTTTCTTTCTTGCAAGAGTGTGGCAAATTTCCCTCACCCACGTGGTCTATTTATATATACTATGAGCTACTAGGGTTACACCCTTAACCCTAATTGAATAACTTAGGCCCTAAGCAATCCAAAGATCCTTCTAGAGATGAGGCTTGGACGATTTTAAAATATCATAACCCTAAAAATCGTCCACCCTTATATCCATAAGGATTCATAGCCCAAAAACACAAATATCATACATTTGACAGTTTATGCCCCTTTATTCAATTAACCTCTTTAAGTCACCAAATTAATTCTCAATTAATTTATGACTTATATTAATCAAATAATATTATTATTCCTTTAATATATTATTCTCATAATATATTAATAATATCTCTTCTCTCTTTACAAATCACCCTGTCAAGTTGTTATGGTGAAGGCAACCCAAAAGGACCATGCACAACCGGGTCAAGTACTTACCAAATATAGTTACAGCCTTAGACACTAATCCAACAATTTCTACTTCTAGGTCAGGTGCATGATGTGTCTACATGATTCATGCAAAGATGTTCAATTCAATGAATGACCCAAATATGGATAGTTATTATAGTTAAGTAGTTGTAGAATTCACATACCAATGTGCAATCTAAGTACATTATCCTTCAATTCTACTTGTTTCCAAGTTTCTAGTAGGTTATAACATAACTCCTACTTACAATGTCTGGTATGTGTCGTGCCCATATGTGCAACTAAGTTTATTCAAATATATAACTGTCTCAAATTTTAACGGTTGTCATAGTCTCCTGCGGATGAAAGATTTTCGTGCTGAAATTCAATTTGTGATGTATTCTTTTAGAACTCAGTCGAATATAATTGTATAGTTGGAGAGGTGGTGACTTGAAGAGCTCTTTGATTATTTTGGGTTTATTTCTCAACGTAAGAGCCCAACTTTTTAGCTATAATCAAATTAGTGTTGCCCTAATTCGAGTTCTATAGTCTAAATTGTGGGAAATTTAGTTCATGGAATCATGATCCAACCATGGTGACCTACACTAAAAAAGATTATCTACTTAGATATTATCTGAATTAAGAGAGCACTATAAGTTTTGTTGAAGAACCAACTACATTGAGTGTTATGTACGCATTGATCCTTAAGTCGCGTTCTAAATCACCACTAAGTGTAAATTTTCCACATAATAAAGAAGAGATTTGGAACAATTTGTTCACTTCCAGGTTGGCTACCCAATTTGGAAAATATATATTCTGAAATAAGAAGGGGTAACACAAATCAAAGAGAAGTGATCGAGGGTGAGTTCTTAAAGATACGTACTAAGGGTAGGCAATGAAGTTTTGGTACATCTCAAATGTAAAGTCTATTAAAGTCCCGTCTACCAATGAAATTACGAAATGGCCAAATATTTCTAAAGCTATATTTACTACTACCATTACTCTCTCTACAATAAAATCATATTCGATATATATATATATATATATATATATATATATATATATATATATATATATATATATATATATATATATATATATATATAGAAAGTCATTGTTGCAAATGGGGGCGATAAAAGTTTATGATAAACTAGATCACATTCTCCAGATAACATTTTGAGTGTTTAGAAATGATAAGTAATCTCACTATTATCAAAATGTGTAATAATTCCAAGAGAATGAAGATACATGAGTGACGATCAAACGAAGTAGTAAAATAATATAAAGATTAATTAAGGTTAAAGGTTTAAGTCGTCATTAAGGGAATTTGTATAGAAATATCGGTATTACACTTTTTAAAAAATTGTCCAATTGTTTAAGTTATGACAAATTCAAGATTACTAGGAGTCAGAATATTTATGAAAACAAGTTTGATAGTTTAGGAACTCACTGAAAATTGCAAAGTAGAATGTTATTTTAAGAAAGGTGTAAAAATGTCGATCTTTGAAAATAATGCATTCTTAATTAAGTGATTCTACCAAAAACAATCATTTGAAGGATAGATAATCGTAATATTTACAACTTTTTACGTTTTTTAGAAGCAGAAACATAAGAAAATATATCATTCACATATACTTTCCGATCTTAGAAAAATGATAAGCACAAGGGTATTCATCTTGTGTATTAATTGTAATGAAAATACAATGAAAATTATATTTTAAATCAAGTTTCCGAATTTAAAACAAAAGAGAAAATGTAAATAAGGATCAATTGTTTACAGTAGATTTCAAAATAAAAAAAAAATGTATATGATAAAAGACGTAATTGAATATATCAAAGTTGACCAAGTTAAAATTATGCCTCATGACTATACACATATTAATCGCTCAGGTTGATAAGGGTAGACTTCTAGTCTGTATGTGTACGAACATGGTACCAAGAGAAGCAAAATAGACAAAAACAAATTTAGACCATGCATTGTGTTATTATTATGAGTTTGCGAGATCTCAAATCAGAAGAAGAGCAAGAAATCATGTTCGGGGGAAAGAAAAGGAAAGTAGCAGCAATGATTGCTATTGATAAAATTTTAAGAGCAATACATATAGGTAGATTTTAAACCAGGTCGAGATATATTTCAAACTTCGCCCTTTGATGTATATTAATGGTTACATAGACATGAAGAAGTTTTAAAGTGTTTGCTAAGGTTTGCTAAAAATTCATAAGTTATCTATTAAGTTAAACTCCATTTGTGAAAAAGAAGAAGCACTACAACTTGTAATTGAAAATCTAACGGTTTTGACCTTTTAGACTGGAGACCAAGAATGGTTAAAACGGATAAGGTAAATGCTCAACATATTTAGAAAAATCATTGTCCATTGTTGAAAATGTGTCACTAGAAGTTTAAAAGTGAATACTAAGTTTTGAAATGTTGTAAATTTAAGAAACTTTATAGATTATAAAACTAATTTGAAATAAAATAAAAAAATGATGTATGTTTTGAAATGTAGGTATAGGTGATGTCTTGTAAACATGTTTGGAGTAGAAAGTTGTAAAAATATCATGTTGGGTTTCATTAAAACACATTTAAGTAAACTATAATTCCTAAATGAGAAAGTGGTCAAAAGAGTCAAAAAAAATTCTTTTGAAGATTCGATGAAGCTTTTACACATAATATGAACTTCACTATCATATGTTTAAGTTTTATATCAAAGAGTTTAAACACTTTTATAAAAGAAAATGTTTCTAAGTTTTTCGAAAACGTGCCAAAATAATAAGCAAGGCTTAAAATGGTTTATATGCCCTTAAAAGCACATCTATCCATTAACATAGATTTGAAATGAAATTGAAATAGCAAGGTAAAAACTAACATTGGTTAAATTGAGTTTTGGAGAAAATTGTTAAGTTGAAGCAAGTTGTCATATGTAAAGTTGGTTGTTTTTAACGAGAAATATAACTTGCATTATTAGGAAAGGTCTAGTAAGTTGTACGAAGTAGTGACAAGTAATTTTAGTGATGGAAAATAAAATTGGTGAAGTGAAATAGGTTTTGTGAAAGATTAAGAAGCAAGGACTAAGTGGGTTAGTGTAACTCGTCGTACCTAATGCGAGTATAATGCGAGTACCGGTGGCTTTTTCCCCAAAATAAAGGACAAGAAAAATTGTTTGTAAAACATTTTATGGTGTCGATGCAATTTCATAGCCTTTTATAGGGGTCACAGGTTAAATTATAGGTTTGGAATTTGGCTCACGGCGTAAGAGGATGTAATCCTTTATAATGATAGGAATGTTAGTAATTTCGATAAGGCTTAAAAGAATGTATGAAAATAATAAGGTTCGAAGGAGGATTCAAAATTTGTAGGAAGGATTCGTACAATGAAGTAGTGTGATGTTTGATCAAGCATAAAAATTTTAAGGCTGATGTTGGATGTGAAACATGTTAGTAATTTTGAAAGTGTAAGTTGATGGTATACTTGTGATAATCACCAGTGCATCTGGGAGCCTCGAACTAAGACTTGTAAGTTTTTCCAGAAGGGGATGGTTTGTGCTTTAATACAAGGTAAAGATGGTGGGGTAATGATGAGAATTGTTATCGAGATTTAGAAAGCAATCATGATTTAGATGACTCAGTAATGAATGATATGAACACCAAATGTAAATATTAATCAGAAAGTTTTGTATTGAATAGAGAATTCGAATAGAATACTGATTACAAAAATAAGCAGAAGGACTCGTGTCTCTACTTCTATCCTCAGCCCCTATTTATAGGAAACATGAGTATACAAAAAATAGTAAGTCTATACATTAGGCTTCGACATAAAGTGACTCAGTAAATAAACATGAGAAATAGACAAGACAAGGCTTCGACTTTTACAACTAAATGACTCAACATTCTCCCCCTTTATAAACAGTCGAAGTCACTCAGTTAGTGAGAACTTGAGCAACAGAGTGCATTGTCCTTTGTATTTTTGAGTACCAAGTGATTATCTTCTTAAGATCCTTCTTTTCTCCATCATTGTTCTTGGTGCAGTTATTCATACGAACAATAAAGTTCGTATATTGTGAAGTTGTATATCTTTCAATATTAACAACTTGAAATAAGAATCTCTTTGCCTTTCCCCTTGTGTCTTTCCCTGCGAACACCATGCCAAATGGTTTAAGACAAATTTCACCATCAGCATATTTCATCAACTCCTGTTGTGGCTTTGTAGGTTCCATTGAAACATTAACCTTTCTTCCAACACCTGAAGCAAGCTCTTCATTAGTTAAGGCCAAACAATCATAGTAATTATCTATGAATATCTTGAGATGCCTTAAACCAAGTCTTAACACATCTAAATCAGTTTCCTTCAGTTGGTTTTCTTCCATATCCTTCAAAATTAGGGCAACTTGAATGAGATCATTGAGATTCATCCAAGGAAAGTCGGCAATTGAGAAATCAAATGATTTGTTGCCTGCTTGAACTACAAAGTATCGAAAGTTCTGAAGTAGATTCTCGAACATGACATCTTTCTTGATAGCTGTCACTCTTTTTATCTTTACCAATGACCAAACTTCATCTTGATCTTTACCAAGCACAGCATGAAATCTAATTTTTCAAGTATGTGTACTCATTAGGATCTTTGAATCTTTCACTGACCTTGTACTGTGCTGTGATAAACAACATTTCGTTAATTGGGAAGTCTAGTTGGCACATGTCAGAGTTCGAAGTGGCATAGCTTTTCCTTGGCTTTTTCTCAAAAGCATACATGTGATTCCCCAACACTCTGGATTCAATTGATTCGAACGAGTATAACTTCGCAGTATCTCCTTTGTTCATTGTTGGTGGGTCATTTTCTCTTAGCCTCATTATGCTTTGAATATGCCTCTTTTTCTCTATCTCAGCATCGATTTCAGCTTTCTTCTCCTCCTTTGACTTTTCATAAGCAATACCATTTCCTTTCCCAACATTTGAAATATCATGTTTCGCACTAGAGTTTCCTTTATCTGTCGAACCAATTTTAATTCCCTTAGGAATTACTTTTGTAATTGGTTTTGATGTTACAACTGTTGAAGGAATTGAGCTGGTATTCACAGGTAATGTCGTTTTTAGTTGAGTCGAATATACTTTCCAACAAATTTCGCATCATCCCCTTTACTTCCTTTTACTTCTCCCCCTTGCACCCCTGTGAGAGCAGGTGGGGCATTCTTCGGCAAAAGCGAAGTAAAATTTGTTATGGGAGCCAAAGCCTTCTGAATATCCTGTTCCAACGAAGTTACTTTTAGCGTTAGAAATTCAGGAGTTAAAATTGTTTGCGAAGTAGGCTTCGACACCATTGCCTTTAGTTCAGCTAACAACTCAATGAGCTTAGCGAACTGTTCCTTGTCATCTTTTCTCTTGGCTTCGATATTTGGCACAGTTAATTGATAGTCTTTAACAAACGTTGTGAGTCCATCAGCCACAATGTCAACACATTGTTGAATTATCAAATTTTGCGAAGTAATCTGTTGAAGCTCTTTGGCAAGCTCTTGCTTCAATTCTTCGACTTTCAAGTTCACATCCTCCCTTACTTTCTTTACAACTTGGACAAAAAGAACATGACGTTCTTTTGTAACATTTTTTAGTTCGTGTAAAGCCCCATCAAAGTTGTTCGCTTGAGCTTTAAGCCGAAGCTCATTGTTTTTATCATTACCGTCTATCTTCTCAAGCAATCGTCTTTCAGCTGCCTTTATCATTGCATCAACCTCCATACCAGAAAGCGAATGCTTTGCACCACAGTCAGCTTGTGACTGAAGGATGGTATTTAATTTGCGATTCAAGATTTTGAATTGTTTACCCAACATGAGCATGTGGTCAGGTATCTCCTCCTCCTCTGAATCAAAGTGAAGATCTTCAAAAGTTCCTCCGAAACCACCTCCTTCTATTTCATCATCGGAATGAGCTTGAGAAGTTATTGATTGTGGATCCTCAGGAGATTGAGATGGGAATAGAGTCGTGAAAGGATGTTTCAGAACATGATCAAATATGGGTGAAGTTGTAACACATGAGTTTGGAATGGGAAATGGTGGTAACGAAGTATTTAGGCTTTCAGATGAGATAGGTAACGAAGTGGACAAAATAATGGGTAAAGATGTGTCAACACTCTTGATAGGTGCCCATGTATCAGATACGTTGACAACCATATCAGAAGTAGGTACCTCCTCATTAAATGATTCAGTAGAGACTACTTCGAGTGGAAATGTAGTTGTGGTAGAAACATGAAAAGTGATAGTTGATGATATAATGGAAGTAGTTACCGTCATTGAAGTTGAAACAATCGGAGTTTCAGGAACAACTTCATCTTCTGAAGAGCCATCTCTAACAACAAGCTTCCTCTTCTTATACAATTTCCCAGTAATATGTTTCGAAACATCATGAGCTCGCCTTTTCTTGGACATTGGAGAAGTAGGAGCAGGAATTTCTCTGATAACAATTCCCTTACTATTCACTTGTGTTTTGCGAATTGTTGGAGAAACATCAGATGAAGTCCGCTTGTGAGACAATTTGGGAAGCTTCTTTAAAAATCCTGATTTTGAAGGAATAATTTCCTTTGCAGTGTTTTCAGATCCAACCACCGTCTGAACATCTTCCCCTACTGAAGACTTTGGTAATTCAGTATTTGTTTGTTCCTCATTCTTCGACTTCTTTGCTTGCTTCGAAGACTCACCTTCAACGGTCAACAAACCTCCAGTTTGAACATCTGGATTGATAGTCTTCATATATCTAATAAGCACTTTATGAGAAGAATGAACTTTGTGAAGCATTGTATCAGGAATTCTTGCAATGTTCATAAAGATACATTGGTACTTGGTAAATTCTGCAACCTCTGTACCTTCAGGAACTTCAATGCCTGCTTTTTCATAAACATGTTGAAGAATCAAGCTCCAATAACGAGCACACGAAATCCCCTTTTCCACAGTTGTATTTTCAAGAATCTTAATAAATTCCTTCCGTAATTGAGTCCCATAATCCACATTTAGATCATAGTAAAGCCCCCTGACCATAGCATATACTTCCATCCTGCCTTTGTTAAGTCCTACACTTCAACCTGTTAAACACCTGAGGAAAATTCCAAACAGAAAATTCCACATACATGGCAAGCCTAACTTTCTGAAATCACTTATTTTGTCCAATGGTGGTTGATTCCCCATCTCATTAAACATGTGAACAATCTGTGCATTGTGAGGTTTGAAGAATGGAGTTGTGTTAGGAATCTCCAAGAAGCTAATGAACATCGACTTTGTCAATCGAATCCTTTTATCATTCACTAAGTTGAAATTGATGATGTATGTTGCTTTGTTGTATGAAGCTGTGGAAGCCGCCATTGATAACCATGTCATCGGAACAGAAAAAGAATTAAACATCACCGTTGCTAAAGGTGATCATTTTAAAGCAACAATCAACATCTTCAATTCCTCTGGATACGTCGACACAGCAGCATCAACCTGATCATTGGTACTTTGGATTTTCATCAAAGGTTGTGATACAATTTCTTTAGTATTGGATTGATTGGCTGCCATTATTGAAAACTTGGAAATATCTTGAGAGAAAAAATTCTAGGGTTTTTGTTCGTTTGAGAATTATGAATCGCGTAAAGATTATAGTGAAAGATTCCCTTTTTATATATTGCCCAAAAGATGAACCGTTGTTGAATTATAGACTAGGTTACGTGTTCCTGAAAACACGTAATCACTAGCCATTGTAATGATCATGCCCTATTAAATGCCTTGAAACTAGGGCCAACAGTTACTTTAAACCCTTCGCAATTTCAGCTGTCAAAAATGAACCCTTCGTTTTGAGGTAAGGCTCTTTCGTTTACGGGATGTTAAACGAAGTCATACGCCAGACTTGTGAAATCGTCAGTCTAAGTTGGTAGTACTTAGAACCTCAAGGATTTCGTGAGTGCATGTGATCCAAATGAATGAGATAAGAAGCAATATTAAGAAAATTTTGGGATTCTGTGATGTCAAATTTTATTGACATGAAGCAGTCAAACCCCGGGCAAAGGTTACTTCGTTAATTACCAAGAGAGGTAATCAACTGCTTTCGTGTGTTCCCGTGATATACAATCGACTACTTGTAGAGAAGTATCGAATGGCTTCTTTTATAGGCTTAATTTGGTGGTTATGCGAATTTCGTTACATATCAACCTAAACATAAGGTGAGTAATTGTAACCGAAATTACTTGTTTGATCGTTTTGATCAGGGACAAGATTGCTCTGGATTATTTTGAAAAGTGACAATGGATTCAGATATATACTCACACGGAAATTATATTCATAAAAAAAAATTAAGTGTTGGATCCTGTTGGGAAACAAACATTGTGGGTTTCGAGCATTTGATCAGGACCACTCAAACGAATGAATATTATTTGGAGTATATGAAATATCAGGTACATAAACAAAGGTTTCGTATAATTCTGGAACATTGTAATCCGTCAATTCCTTAATGTGTGAGGATTTTGGGTTTTACTTATTTCACGGACTCATGAAATGAGATCATTAACACAGATTGATGACATGTCTAAATCATGATTGGTTTGATCAAGTGACCTCAAGGACATGTGTCTTTGTGTGTGCATCGTGTTAAGAAATTTTATGATGAAAAAGATTGGTTGTAAGATCAAATGTACCTCTGTTATTTTTAGACCAAACAGAAAACTCTTAACTCATGTGAGAAGAGTAAGGTAGCTCGTTGGACTTTTGCGAATGTAAGCCTAATTGGGAAGAAACTTTCATAAGAAAATTTCATTAAGGCTTTCGTTTGATACACATAGAGTCATTTAAGGCTTTGGTCGACATGCAGCAGTATGCTTCTAGGGACACCCTAACTAGTATATAGTTCAAAGAAATGATACCTTCCCATAGAAACCTAAGCATGTTCTCTTCGAATTTTTCTCCCACTAGTACTGAAAAACACAAATCTAAGAGAACAAAATTAAACGAATAAAAATCTTTTTGTATTTTTATATTTATCAAAACAAAATTTAAGAAATTAAAAAAAATTTAAGAAAATCTTTTTGGAATTTTTTGAATTTTTAGAAAATGAAATACAGAGCAAAGAAAATATAACAACATACAAATGAAAATATTTTTGGTTTTTCGCGTTTTCTCAATGCTTTAAAAAAATTAACTAAAGTTACCCAAAATACGAATACGAATCATAGCGAAGCCACTTACCGCGCAGTAACTTCTGAATGATTCTGACTCAGATCCGCTGAATGAACATTTCTTTACTTGACAAACTTCTTTCATTCTTGAGTGATGTTATTTGGCACTGAATTTATTCCTAAACCTGCTAAAATTCTCATAAAAGATTTTTTATCAAGAGCTTTAGTAAAAATATCAGCAAGTTGTTCAGTGGTCTTAACAAAATGTATTTCAATATTCCCTTCCTCGACATGATCTTTGATAAAGTGATATCAAAGAGCAATGTGTTTTGTCTTTGAGTGTTGTATAGGATTGTGACAAATACGAATTGCACTTTGAGAATCACAGTACAAGGGAATCTTTTTCATATTTATAGCATAATCACAAAGTTGACTTTGGATCTAAATAATTTGAGAAGTACAGGAAGCAGCTGAAATATATTCAGCTTCAGCAGTGGAGATAGCAACACAAGTTTTCTTCTTCGATTGCCAACTCACCAGCTTCCCATCCAAAAGTTGACATCCACCACTTGTGCTCTTTCGATATAAAGTACATCCCCCTAGGTCAGCATCTGAAAAAACTTGAATGAAAAATCCCGAATTCGAAGGATACCTAAGTCCTAAAGACATTGTCCCCTTAAGATAGCGAAAAATGTTTTTCACTGCAGTTAAGTGAAGTTCTCTGCGATTTGCTTGCTACCTGGCACAATTACACACTGAAAACATAATATCAGGCCTACTTGCAGTTAACTACAATAAAGACCCTATCATGCTTCGATAAAGTGTTAGATCAACAGCAGGAGCATCTAACGAAGGAGTTAGTGTTGTTCCCACTGCCATTGGCACTCTAAGCTTTGTACTGTTCGTCATTCCAAACTTCTTGAGCAGATTCTTCGTGTATTTTTCTTGATTGAAATAATATTCCATCCTTATTCTGTCTTATATTCAAACCAAAAAATTATTTATTTTTCCCATCATGCTCATTTCGAATTGACTTTTCATAAGAATTTCAAATTCAGTAGACAATTCAGGGTCAGTGGAGCCAAAAATAATATCGTCAACATAGATTTGAACAAGCATTAGATGATTACCCACTTTCTTTCGAAATAGTGTGGGATCAACTGATCCTTGTTTAAATTTTGACTGTTTCAAAAAATTGGTACGTGTTGCATACCATGCTCTTGGTGCTTGTTTTGACCCATAAACTGCTTTGTCTAGAATATAGACATGATCAGGATGTTCCTTACTTACAAAGCCCGGTGGTTGTTCGACATAGACAGTTTCTTCTAGCTCTCCATTCAAGAATGCACACTTAACATCCATTTGATAAACATCGAAATTTTTGTGAGCTGCATAGGCTAAAAATATGCGAACTGCCTCAAGTCTTGCGACATTGGCGAAGGTTTCTTCATATTCAGTTCCTTCTTGTTGCGAATAACCTTTTACTACAAGCCTAGCCTTGTTTCGAATAATATTGCCATCTTTGTCATTTTTATTTTTGAAAATCCATTTTAACCCAACAACCGAAACATCAGAAGGTTTAGGAATAAGTCTCCAAACCTTGTTTCGTTCGAATTCAGCCAGTTCAGATTGCATAGCAACAACCCAATTTGAGTGTTCCATTGCATTCTTTACTGTCTTTGGCTCTATTTTTGAAATAAAAACATTAAAAATACACGATTCTTGATTCGCATTAAGTACCTTGTTTTTAGCACGAATCTGAGCTCTTGTCAACACACCGTCTTGAGGATTCCCTATGACATGTTCTTTGGGATGACTTTTTGTCCATTTTTTCATTGGTGGATATGTCGGATCGAAGTCTAATGGTGCATCCTCATACACTTCTTCGATTTCAATTTCAGCAACTGAAATATTATCTTCAAATTCAAACTCCCCCTCAACTGAATTATTGTCTTGATGCTCCTACTCAACATTTTGATCTTCATGTCTTTTCTCCCCCTCGAAAGTATGCCCACCTTGAACACTGATTTCATCAATCGTATGCTCCCCCTCCATACGAACTTCCGGCATGCTTTCGCTACCATTTGAGTCAGATGTACAAGTAGAGTCATCATTGTGTTTTGAGGATTCTGGTGTTTGATTATCAGCAGCATGAATTTCAGCATCGATTTCCCTAATAGGAATACCAAATACTAATTCATAATCAAAATCAATAGTATTTTCATTTTCAACTTGATTATTTGAATCGGCTATGATGGGTTTTTGTTCAAATTTGTGATCTATCTGCTTAAGAAAACAGTCATCAAAGGTTAAGTTGAAAGTCTCTTCAACTTTTCGTGTTCTCTTGTTTAACACTCTGTATGCAACAGAATTATGCGAATATCCTAAGAAAATGCCTTCATCTGCCTTCGCATCAAACTTGGAGAGATTATCTTTTCAGTTCATTATAAAACACCTGCAACTAAAAACATGTAAAAATTTTACATTAGGTTTTCGATTGTTAAGTATTTCATATAGAGTAATATTGAATCTTCGATGAATGAATGAACCATTATCGCTTTTGATCTTGCGAACACTCTTTTTAAGACTCATCCCGATCTTCTTGATAAAGTCAATCATCGTTTGAGCAACTTCAGATTTTAACCTGAGAAAAATACCCATGTAAATCGAGAAAAATCATCAACAATAACTAAAATGTACCGCTTTTTATTGAGTGTCTCAACAATCAACGGTCCACATACGTCGATGTGAAGAAGTTCCAGCGGTTCTACGATATTCGAATCTATAATGATTGGATGTCCTTTTCTGTGTTGTTTTCCTTGTTCGCAAGCTGCACATAAAGTATCATCATCAAATTTAAGTACAGTCAACCCTCGAACCAAATCTTCAATGACAAGTTTATTGATATTGCGAAAGTTCAAGTGAGACAATCTGTGATGCCATAGCCAGCTAATATCATGTGAAGCCTTCGATAAGAGACACACTGCTGGTTTTCCCACAATTGGTTTGATGTCGAGTGTGAACATATCTCCATATCTTTTTGACTTGAGAAGCACTTCATTTGTATTCACTTTTGATATGATGTTACCTTCTTCATTAAACACCACCTGATTTCCAGTGCCCACAACAAGTTGCGAAACACTAATCAAGTTATGTTAAAGACCTTCGACATAAGCAACTCTATTTACTGTGAATTGTCCATTTGTGACTTTTCCGTAGCCCTTCACTTGACATTTATGATTTTTTCCAAATTTGACTACTCCAGCATTGTCCAAGCTTCTATAATCTCGCAAGTTCTCCTTTCTTCCAGTCATGTGACGAGAGCAACCACTGTCAATATACCATTTCGAATCATATTGCTCATCACATATCATCTGCAATTAATGAAAAAATTTAGGAACCCAAGACTTTTTGGGTCCTTCATTACTATCATTAAACAGATTTTTAGAATTTAAAACCCAGGTTTTTACTTTTTCCTTTACACTTTGAATTAAATCAACATCATCAGACCTAGATATTGAAATAAAGTTGTTCAATAGTTTTGGGTTTTCGTTGATTTTCACCTCAGATTTTCACCTCAGCCTTCGCAACCTGCTTAACTTTCACAAATGGTTTCCATTTTTGTACTGGAACATTTGAATCATGAGAAGATGAACTATCAATAGAAGATTCATTCATATATTTTTCGAATGCAGTCTTGATTTGTTGTTGTGAAAATTTGCCATTTTGAAATTGTTTTCCTTTTCTTTCCAGCCAATTGTTGATCGAATTTACATCAGATTTTCCTTTTGCGTAAGAAACCTTTGTTGGTTTTGTGATCGAATGATTTGGAAAATTTGGTTGTTTAGGTGAAAATTTTGTTGTTGTTTGGGGTGTTACATTCAAAATTGATGAATTATTCGTTGATTTTCCAACATTTTGAAACTTACGATTATTCACAAATTTATGCGAATTCTCATATTTTCTAAAGTTATCATATTTTCGAATAGATCCAACCTTTTTATTTATCAAATCTTGTGTTTTAACATCATTAGGCTTTTCGTTAGACACTATTTGCCAAAAAATTGTCTTTCTTGCTTTTCTTTTCGAAACATTGTTTTCACATGAAAATTTTCCAACCATCACTTTAAACTCGTGAAAATTCAATTTGACTTCTGATTTTGTTTTACCATCTTTTTGAAACACTTTCTCTTCTTTTGCATTTTTAACCGCCCATTTTTGTGATGATTTTTTATTTTTTAAAAACATAAGAATTTTGAGTTAAATTGTTTTCTCTCATGTTTTGATTTGCAAAGAAACCTTTGGTAGTTGATCGTTTGTTATCATTTTCAACCATTTTGTTAAATTCAGGCTTGATATTCTCAACATTTCCAGTAGTTACAAACACTTGGTTTGGAAAAACCGTTTTATCAGTGCATGTAAAATTTGGATAGACAACCGTGTTGGTTTCCAAGTAGTGTGCACCTTTGTCATTATGAACTTCGTTGAATTCCTTCGAGTCACTATATACTTGTTCAACAACAACGCGTGTAGGTGATGTTTCAGTCGAAACATTCTTCTCTTTCTTACATTCACATGAGTTTTCACTTTTTCTTCGTCATCATCAGTGTCATCTGTTTGGCTACTTCAAACTTCCACATCATCAAAGTCAAAAAGTTGCGAAGTTTAGGGTTTTTCAGTGTCAACCTTCACTATCGAATCAACTAAAATTTCTTTACCTTTGACCTTAGATGTTATATTAATTACAGACAGTTTAGAACAATCAATCTCTTCTTCCTTTTCGATTTCACTAATTTCACTCACATTATCTGAATTATCAATGACATCAGCATAATTGAGTTGAGAATCAAGAGTCGAAATCTCAGTTTTCTTTAAAATCCTAATTTGTTCATTCTTTGTTAAACTATCATTTACAATATCTATCAATTCATCAGCATCTAGAAATTCATCAATTTTGACAATACCATATGCAGATCTATCATCAGGTATTTTGTCAAAATAAGCAATAGTATCTTCACAATCATAAGATATAACATCAACTTTTTCACGTTCAAAAGCAAGAAAAGGAAGTAATTTTCTATGTTGTTCTTTGCTTATTTCGGATGAATGATGTAAAGCAGTTAACTTCGCATATAGTCTCTTAGCTGAATTACAGTAGATGTTTCGTTGAGCTAACAACAATCTAACTTCTCTACCTAGACTATCCCTATCAGAATTGACATTTTTCATCTGAAGTTCAAGATAATCTACCCTGCTTCGTTTTATGTCTAACTGTCTTCGTGTCTCAGCTAGTTGTGTATTTAGATTTTGAGCCTCAGTACTAGCAGACACAATAACAGCATCAAAATAAGCAACAGTATCATCGAAAGCAGTTATTTCAGCATCATAAGTGATTAAAGGAATATTAAAAGATTCAAGAATAGAACGTCCCTTGGTGGTCATAGGAGACTTATCAGTGGCTTTAGACACGAAGCAATGTCCATAGATTTCTTCTTCTTCTTCGCTATTCTTCTCAAAACTAGCGAACATCGCACCGTGTGTAGGATGCCTCATTTCTTCATCATCTGAACCTGAAGACCAGATTTGGTAGGTTCCACTTTCATCATCATCCATTTCTCCCTTAGCAACCAAAGATAACCCTTTTGCTTTTGCACGAAGTTCCTCAAGCTTTTCAGCATAGTAAGCTTCATCTTTAACTTTGGATTTCTTTTCATCCTTCTTCCTTAGCATGCAATCAGCTACGAAGTGGTTAGCTCCATTACAGTAATGACAATTGACTCCTGAGTCACCTTTCAACTTTTTCTCTACCTTTTATTCCTTCACATTTTCATCTACCTTTTCATACTTCTCATATTTCTTCTTTTCCTCACCACCATCCTTTACTCCAGCTTTCACAAAACCACTCTTCGCATCTCCTTGCATACCCTTTGGTTTGAATGGTTTCTTAAAAAAATTCTTTACTCTCTAGTTTGAGTAAAATGCAATTGCCTCATCATCATAATTCATCAGGAACCCCTCATCATTCGATCCTTCCTTTTCAACAGACTCAACTTCATTCGTTTTCGACACTAATGCCAGTGGTCCACTCAAACTTTGTTTCGACTCTTCTAACATTTCAGCCACTTCGTTTTCGTGTGTCTTTAGCTGATTGTATAAATCATTCAAACTCGAAGTGTCAAAGCTCTGTTGATTCTTTATCATCATGCTCACACTTTGCCATTCTTTGAGAAGCCCCATGATGAATGTAAGATTGAATTCCATATGAGACCTTGTGATTCCATATCAGCTGCATCGATAAATGAGTTCATTCAGACGATCATAGTAATTTTCAATCGTCTCAACATCCTTCTGTATGAACTCCTTAAGCTCAACCAGACATTGTTTAACATAATTGATCTTTGTCTTTTCACTACCTTGGTATTTTTCTTTCAAGGTGAACCAGATGTCTTTTGTTGTTTTACAACCACGAATGTAGTTGTAAACCACAGGTGGTAATGCACCTCTCAGCTCTCGCATACATCTCTTCTCATTCTTTTTCATATGATCACCTTGATTACTGACTTGATCTGAAGTTCCAGAGGCTACTAATGTTTGAACATTTGCAGGAGGTAGAACTGGTCCATTGATACAATTCCAGAGCTCCTCATCAATCCTATTCAGATAATCTTCCATTATGTCAGCCCATTGATCATAATATTCTGGAATCAACATCGGAATTTTAGTAGATGAACCAAGCAAATGAGAGTATGATGTCATAGTGTTCATGTTAAAGTTCGCCATTGTTGAACACGAGGATTTTGATAAAAAAAACTTGAAAAACTTTATGAATTTGTGAATTGATCAAATGAATTGATCACAAATTTCTAATCGATTACTCGACTAAACAATTCAGATGCAAATCAATTCAAATCTGAAGATCAAGAGAGATTTTCATAACCAAAAGCGCGGAAATATTTTGAATAAAGTCGTAAATCAAAATGCAGATGATTCTAGAATGAAAATCAAATCAATGCAGTTTGAATCCTGCTCTGATACCAATTGATTAGAATTGTTATCGAGATTTAGAAAGCAATCATGATTTAGATGAATGAGTAATGAATGATATAAACACCAAATGTAAATATTAATCAGCAAGTTTTGTATTGAACAGAGAATTCGAATACAATACTGATTACAAAAATAAGCAGAAGGACTCGTGTCTCTACTTCTATCCTCAGCCCCTATTTATAGGAAACATGAGTGTACAAAAAATACTAAGTCTAGACATTAGGCTTCGACATAAAGTGACTCAGTAAATAAACATGCAAAATAGACAAGACAAGGCATCGACTTTTACAACTAAATGACTCAACAGGTAAGAATTACCAAAGATACGGTTTTGGGTCAAAGAGATATCCTATGTTACGTTTTAAGCTTATAGTGGAAACAACCTATAGCTAAATCATAGCATATTAAGAATGTCTCTTATATTGGTAACAATGGGTTAAGCTTTCTTCCCTCATCAAAAGTCATATTAGGGATTCTCGTCAATGGCATCCAGGTGATTTACTTGTGGCAACTCATCTACTTTCTAACGCGATGCTCCAATTCTCATCTGTGTCGGTATCGGAACGCTTTTCCTATTTGTAACTCTAGTACAAAGACGATGAAGAGGTATTGAGGTATAATTGGTATTGGTTTCGACATAAGATTATTACTAGTGTCTTTATAGCTACTAACCTTATGTCTAAAGTCAATAGCTATCGAGGAATACTCACTCTCAGTACTAAGTGGATTGCTCCTAGAGTGGCTAGTGATATAACCTAACTGGTTAGCCTAGTACTTGATAAAGGAATAAGAATATTTCTAAATAAGGCATTGTGATAAAATTGAACTTAGTTTCTAAGTGTACCTAGATGAATGCCTATAATATACAATGCCCATACGCACACAGAAAAATTTTGTTTTTCAAAAGTTTCCAGCCTCACATTAATTTTCCTTAATTAAGCAAAGTTGGCCAGGCTATACTTAATTAGAGTCCAATAATGCATACTCGACTTAGTTATACTAGTAATATGTCTAATATTTTGAAAATAATTTTGAAACTTTTTGGCTATAGTTGTGTTTCTCCAAAGGAAAATCGGTATTCTCTATAACCTTCGACTCTGATACCATTTTTGTCACACCCCGCTAAAACGGAAATATGGGGCGTAGCAGTACAAAGGGTTTCATAGCAAAAGATAAAGACAACATCAACCATAGTATTAAAAAGCATTACAATTTACAATATCTTTTGAACAGTTTTTAAAATAAATTACAATGTATTAAAATAAAACAGCACATGTAAGTGCTCCTATAAGTGATATGTCCCTACGTGCCACTTACTCAATGATTCCTTAAAAAGCATGTAAAATGAGTGGTCAATTACCAAAATAGTTGGTGAGTACTCACAGGTTTATAACATAATATAGATTGAAATCATGAAAATTAGAATATTGATAACAGTTTCCATAAACAAATGTTCATTGCTAAAATAAGTAAATAAGTTTTCATAAATAGAAGTTCGTTGCTAAAACAGGTAATAAAGTTTCCATAAATAGAAGTTTTGAGAAACAAAGTTCGGGTTGCTAAAATAAGTAAATAAGTTTTCATAAATAGAAGTTCGTTGCTAAAACAGGTAATAAAGTTTCCATAAATAGAAGTTTTGAGAAACAAAGTTCGTTGTTCAAATGAGTAAACAGGTTCACTTCTTCAAAGAGAAAACAAGTTTGTTGCTACAAAGAGCAAACAAGTTCATTGCTAAGACAAGTAAATAAGTTTCTAGTAATAAAAGTTTGTTACTATAATGAGAAACAAAGTTTGTATGTGTGTAGTGATCAAATCATGAGTTCACAAACCAAGCCTAAGACTGAATGCCCTCTTGAATGTTATGTTTATCGCTAACATAGGGAGAAATATTGCTAAAATGCATTCAAGCGAATCGTGCAAATGAGGAGTTGTATACCTCCTAATAGCGCTATCGATAATGACCATGGGCTCAAATAAGTTAATGAGTTGTGTGACCTGATTCCAATGATATAACCCCGATAAGGCCTCATGAATTAAGAATAGCATACACATGCACAGCAAAATATCGTAACCAAGTTTGATACAAGTCAAATTAAATACAACAAACAATAAACAGTTTTTGGGCATCCTTTTCCTCCCCAAAACATTTAAAAAATGAAAATAGGGGGAATCGTGAATACTCACAATGATACGTGAAGGTATTTGTGATGCCTTGACCTACTTTCCTCACATCCTACTATCGATTCCTTATGATAAGGTTACACACTAGTAAGTCTCTAGTCGAAAATCTAACACTAGTATACTTACTTTCTACAATATAATTATGTCAATATTGTCTCAAAATTAGGTTTTGTATAAGTTAAAAACACTTCTCTGAAAATTCATATTTCAATATACCAATTGACTTATTAACATTTTCAAGTGACAAATCCGATTTTGTACTATTGTTTGAAATGCATTTTAACACTTTTGGGAGACCTTTACAAACTAAAAATCCAAAACTAAATCAAATCAGTTCTAAATATTTCCAAACTTTACATTTCAGTTCTAACTATAATTTAGAACCCTCTTGTAATTTTTGATGATTTGTAAATATGTTTAACTATTTTTCCAACATTTAATTCCTTGAAAACATCATAAAATCGTGAAAAATAATAAACAATGATTAAAAATTCTCAATCTTTTTGTAAAACTATTATACAATGTATATAAACTGGGAAAATACTCAAATTGATTTTCAAACAATTTAACCCAATTTTATGATTTTTGTGTATTTATTATAGCGAAAATCATAATAACTAGGAATCAGTTTATAAAATTCTCCAAACATTTTGTGTCATTGTTATTTAACATATATAAGTGGGAAAAAAAATATCAAAGTTGGTTTTCAAACAATTTAACTATTTTCTTTTCTTGATTTATTTAAATAAGCATTAATTCGTGAAAAATATTAAAAAGTAGGTAAAATTCACAAATTGTTTTTACAATTAAAACATAATATATAATATTCGGATGAAGCTTCATATTTTTTGGACAAGTGTAGCTATTTTTCATCAATTTAATCCCTTAAACATTCATTAAATCGGGAAAAATAATAAATGGTCTTGGAAAAATCTGAAAACTTTTTCATGTAGTCTTTATGATATCTAGAAAATGCGAAAAGTGTTAACTATGGCTTAGAACATTCATAAATGTATTTTACTATTTATTTCTCTTCAACAAAAATAAATTAGAAATTAATCGAAAACAACCATAGAAATGCATACAACTTCATGCAAAGTTTTTACGCAGAGCATAGGTGATATCAGAAATTTACCAAAATTTATTAACAATCAAAAATATTTTATATGAATTATTGATCTGTTTTCTTGCAAACCTTACAATTAATCGAGAAAAACGAGTTATTTTCTGAAAAAATCCAGATCATCTTATTTTGTTGTTTGGATTCTGGGAAAAACCAGATTTAAGCAGAAAAGAAGTTTTAGATATTTAATTATTTATTTATCAATAAATCATTTTAAGCATTTTTAACAATGTATTTTGATGATCAAGCATTTAAGCCTTATGTTCATCACATGCATTATGATTTGAAGACCATAAATGAACTTATTTTGTTCAAAATGATGTTTCTAAATGAAAAACTTGAATGCACGTGGTTTTGGATCTTTAAAACTTGTAAAACTCAAGTTAATGGATTTGATTTAGGTTTTGATACTTGGATTTCACCTTCTAACAACATGCATGTTGTTTTTGGGTGAAATCATACCACCATCATCATCAAATTTGACATGCATGAACATGCATGTGATTAATCTCAAATAAAAGTCTAGAAGAGGGAGAAAAATGCAAGAAAACATGAAATTTTTGAAAGAAAAGTAAAGAAAATCTAAGGAAATTAATTTTACCTTGAATATCAACTTCAAATGATGAAGATTTTTTAGTAAAATGAGGGATATTTGCTGGAAATTCCATGGGTTTTGGAGCTAATTCATAGAGGGAAAGAATGAGGGTTTTAGAGAGAAGAAAAGAAAGAAAAGAGAGATCCTATCTCTGTGGATAGCTCATCTCTCTCGTCATCTCGTTTGGGTTATACTCCACCAAAATACAGAGATGCTTATGAACTCATGAAGAATTGAATGTAAAATCTCTCCTAGTTATTATGCTTCTAAGTTCCTCATTTGCAGAGAAATTGAATGTTCTTCATTTACAAAGAAGTTTTAGAGAGAGAAAAGTGGGAGGTTGAGTGAATGGGAAGTGAAAGTAATTTACTTTGGGAGGAGAAATGAGGAGAGATAGAGAGAGAGAGAGAGAGAGAGAGGGGGGGATTCCAAAATTTGAAGAGGAAAGAGGATATTTTCTTTTCTTTTCTTTTCTTTTTTTTAATTAATTCCTTGATTTTTATAAAATTTCTTTCAATTTATATAAAATGTATATTTTATATAAATTTTGTTCATAACTCTTATATTTTTAGCTTATAAAACTAAGGTTAATGTTAATGAATTAAATTAATTTCCTTGATTATATTTCCACATTTTAAATATTTTAATTTGATATTACAAAGTTGATGAGTTAAAAACTAACTTGAAGATCGATTAGATCTTTAAAACAGGTAAAATAATAAACGAGTAAACAGCAAGAACACAATAATGGATCAAAGAGTGTCGAATGATTAATCAATAATCCTCAGCAAAGCTCGATAAAGAACTTCTACTGTAGAGGATTTAGGGTTTACAAGAACGATGAAGTAATAATCTGTGATCTATCGTAATCGCTATTGTCTTCTAGATCGTTTTTTTAATATGCATGCAAGCATATTAATTTATACTAAACCCTATCAGCTTATGGTTGGACAGGCCCAAACCGGAGTAACAAAACTTGGACTATTAACCGAGCCCAATGGACGCAATACATCAAAAAGCTACGCTACCCAACAATCTCCCCCATTGCGTCAAATTGGAGCGAGATTACTTCTTCTTCATGCTAGGGCTAGCAGCGGGAACCTTCTTCTTTACAGTTTCAAACAGACGTGAGATGAGCGCGAGGATTGTCTGTCTGAACCGAATGTACCATTGTATCATGTCGTCAAAATACTTGATATCATCCGCTGTATTTTCTTTGCATCTGTGGATGATCCCCAGCACATGCTCTAGACAAGCAGTGGTATAAAGATGTTTATCAGCTAAGGCAAAGAGACATTTCTGTCCTTCACTCCTAGTGAACATGACTGAGTTTCGCCTCGGGTCAATTTTTCCCATCTTCATTTGGTTTAGATCACTGGCCGAGCCAACAGGAGAGATCTTCGGTTTCTTCTTGAAGACGGTTGCAATCTCCTGATCCATCAGTGCGACCTCCATGATATAGCACACCAACATCCTTTTGAGATGGTCAATGATCGGACCATATTCAGCTTCGTTGGTCAGAAGGATGTTGTGCAGAACAATCCAATCATGTGGATTGAGGTTCGGTAGATCTGCTAAAGAAATGGCATGTTCGGTTTTTGCAGATCCCCTGAGCACCTTGAACAGAACGTTGATAAACTTCCCTTCAGTGTACGGTTTCAAGACCCAAACGTTGATGATCTTCTAAGCGCTCCAGGTTTGGTATTGGGGTTGAGCAGCAAAAACCTCCGGATGAGGATGAGGGAACTCAGCAACGTTGGCGAAGGCATGAAAGATGAACGCCTTTCGGGTAAGTGGCATGTCGAACTGAGAGTCGATAGAATTGTAACAGTCAAATGAGATGACTGGTTCAAGCCACAAGATGCTCGGGGTGTCGATTGCCTCCTTTATCATCCTTTCTCGAGTCCAAGCAGGAAAAAGAGTTTTCCTACTCTCGAGAAGATCGTGGGCTTCTTTCTTTTTGCGTTCAGCTTCTTCAGCTTCTCTTGCCACACGATCACTTTCATCAGCATCATTGCGTCGACTCTTGCGTTTTAACAAGTCAGCAATGGTTTCTTGATCATCTTCCTCTTCTTCCTCAGCAATCTTCTTGCCTTTGTCTTTCACACCCGAACCGGAGGCTTGGCCTACAGGAGGAGGTTCGGTGGTGTGAGTTGCCTTGGAGGAATGAGGAGGTTCGCACACGCATCCTTTCTGTGCTTTTTAGAGAAGAACCGTTTCAAATTCGCACACGCGTCTGTGGCGTCATTTGGAGATTGGACGTTTCAAATTCGCATGTGTTCCCTTTTTACCGCCATTTGAAATCAAATCAATTAGACTCCCGCGTGAGTCAGCAACCCTTCATCTTATCCCTTTAAAGTGTAACGACATCTTTTGAATAAGACGCCCACGTGGATTAAAATTAACCACAGCAATTAATCAACCACCAATCCAATGAAAAAGCCTGTAATTATTAGAACCAGAATTTTGGAAAATCAAAGATTTTCGTGCTAAGGGTGTAAAAGAAAAAGAAATAAAACAAATCTTTTTAGGAAAAATTGTGATGCCAATAAAGACACGAAACAAATGATCCCGGGCACGAATCTCTTCCTTCAAAGTCAAGAGAGACCTTAAAGTGTAAATGTGGTTTTCCGTAGAATAACGATCAAACACCTTTTAAGAAGTGTTGAAAGGCTTCTTTTAATTAAGCTTTTTAGGGTGGCTTACCTTTGATTCAACAGTCCTAATCTTGAAATAAGATAGAAAGTGAACAAAGTACTTGTGAGACCGGTGTAGTCTATTGAACAAGTAGGTTTGAAATAATTTTTAAAGTGGCTGGTAAATATAAAATCTGATGAGATTAAAACTTAATCTTGAAGATCGATTAGATCTTAAACAGGTGAATAAATATTTAAACAGCAAGAATGAACGTAAAACAAAGAATAACTCAAGGATGAATCAAACGTGTCGAATGATTATAAAATAAACCCTTAGAAGAGCTCGATCAAGAACATCAACTGTAGAGGGTTGGAGATTTACAAGAACGATAAAGAAATCTACACTTCTATCGTAATAATCGTTACTTCTCTTAAATCGTTAACCTAATATGCATGCAAGCATATCTTTATATAGTAAACCTAATAAACTCATGGTTGGACAGGCCCAAAATCGGAGTACAAAATAAATGGACTAACAGCCGAGCCCAATGACGCAACCTTTAAACGAGTCTTCAACTCAACAATCTCCCCCTTTGCGTCAATTGGAGCGAGATCTTCACTTGTTACTTGGGCCAGCAGCAGCAGCAGGTACCTTCTTCTTCACAGTGTGAAACAGATGAGAGACAAGAGCAAGTATCGTCTGTCTGAATCTGATGTACCACTGGATCATATCGTTGAAATACTTGACATCATCTGCTGCATTCTCTTTACACCGCCGGATGATAAACATCACATGCTCAAGACAAGCAGTGGTATAAAGATGTTTATCCGCTAAAGCAAAGAGGCATTTCTGTCCTTCTGCTCTAGTGAACATGATCGTATTGCGTTTTGGGTCGATCTTGCCCATCTTCATTTGATTGAGATCATTGGCCGATCCCACAGGAGCTATCTTCGGTTTCTTCTTGAAGACTGTGGCTATCTCCTGATCCATTAGGGCGACCTCCATGATATAACAAACAATCATCCTCTTGAGATGGTCTATAATTGGACCATATTCAGCTTCATTCGTCAAAAGGATGTTGTGCAAAACGATCCAATCATGAGGGTTTAGGTTCGGTAGATCTGCCAATGATATAAGATGTTTGGTTCTAGCAGACCCTCTTATCACCCTGAACCGAACGTTGATGAATCTCCCTTCGGTATAAGGCTTTAAGACCCGAACGTTCACAATCTTCTGAGCGCTCCATGTTTGGTATTGCGGTTGAGCGGCTTCAGATAGAACTCGATAAGCTCCTTATCGACCTCAGAATTAGGATGAGGGACTTCGAAAATATTGGAGAAGGCGTGGAAGATAAACGCCTTTCGAGTCAACGGCATATCGAACTGCGAATCGACAGAATTTATGCAGTCGAAGGAGATCACCGGTTCGAGCCATAGGATGCTAGGAGTATCTATGGCCTCCTTAATCAGTCTCTCTCGAGTCCAAGCAGGGAAAAGAGTTTTCCTGCTCTCGAGGAGATCGTGGGCTTCTTTCTTCTTTCGTTCAGCTTCTTCAGCTTCACGCGCCACACGATTGATATCATCTTTCTCATTGCGACTGTTTTTACGTTTAAGCAAGTCAGCAATGGTTTCTGTATCATCTTCTTCTTCTTCCTCAGCTATGTTCTTTCCTTTGTCCTTCACACCCGAACCCGAAGTTTGACCAGTCGGAGGTGGTTCGGTTGTGTGAGCAGCTTTTGAGGAAGGAGGTGGTTTCGATCCGGACTTCACTTCTCCCCCTTGTTTCGGATCGGACACGAAACTAGGTAAGCCTTCAACTTTGCTAAGAAGGTCCAGGGCAGGAGCAAGTTTTTCAGCAAGGGTTCGCCTCACCGAATGATTGAGAATCGGATCGTGTGCTTCCAGGATGTTGGATAGCGCAGCGTGTACATCTGAAACACAAGTTTTTATAACCTCCCGTTCGGATCGAAGAGCTTCAAGCTGTTGCTGAGAGTTTGAAAGCTGAGTGCTCTTGACCTTAAGGGCGGTGGTTTTACTTGCCAAAACGTCCATTAATGAGTTTTCGACAGCGAGATCCTCCTGAATCTTAGCGAGGCGCTCATCAATGGAGGCACGAAGGGCCGAGTTGTCATCGCTTATGGATTGACGAAGTGTAGCGAACGACTGTAACTCCGTTGAGACGAACGTGGCCAATTGTTGAAGGATTGGTTCCAACGTTGTCTTTGTGGTGTCTGCACTCTCCTGTAAGGACTTCAACATGGAAGAGGCGTCTGAGAATAGTTTATCGACTTTTGCGGTCGCAGCCTCACAGGCTTTTGTGGAGGCATCAATGGCGGTTGTGGCTGAAGCAACAGAATCATGCTGAGCCCTGGAGAAGGCGTCAACAATCTTCTGAAGAGCGGCTTCAGAGAGAGAGGACTGAGTGTTAGAGGATGACGCAAGAAGTAAGTCAACCTTCTCGTTTAGCTCCTTTAGATGCTTCTTTGTTACTGGAGCATCGTCCTCATCGTCACTTAGAACCTGAAACGGACTAAAGTAGACCGAATCGAAGGTCATATTTTCACCGCCAAGGAAGGGGTTGTCTCCATCAGAGGCATGATCTGGAGATGGAGGGAGTGGGGAAGCTGGAGGTGATGTGGTGTGGGTAGGTTCAGGTTGAGTGTTGGTTGGGGTAGTTTCGGGTGGTTGTGGAGTGTGAGTAGGTTCGGTTGTATGTTGGGTTTCAGTTTGAGGTGGTTCGGTTACAGGTGGTGTTTCGGTTGCACTGGTATGAACCCCCGTATCAGATACGTTGGTTGTTACCTTTGCAGTTGTTGTAGTGGTATCTGTGAAAATGGGTGGTGGTATAGGGAAAGAGGTTTTAGGGATGGTGGTGGTGGAGTTTATGGTCGGAATGGAAGTAGGGATTGTTTGAGGAGGTGAGGGAATTGGTGAGACAGGAATTTCCATGTCTGGGGTAGGTGATCGGGGTGGGGTGTTGCCTATGGGAGGGGTTTCGCCTCTTTGAGAGTCGTCCGAACCCGAACTCTCGCCTTCTGAGTCACTCGAAGAGGAAACGAGAATAAGCTTTCGCTTCGGTTGAGTCTTCCTTCTCTTCGGTTGTGGGGACTTGGCATGTTTGGTTGGTTTCCTCTTCCTGGGAGAAGGACCTTTAGGAGCTTTGGTCACTTGCTTCCCTTTTTCTGCCTTTTTGCCCCTATGAACAGGCTTGTCAGCGTCATGGATTGACTTGAGCATTTCCTGTGTAAGTACCCTAGGACCAGACGCCTGAAACTCATTAATGGTCCTGATGATCCTGCTGTCAGAGGGAACATCGCCATACATTGTCTCCGGAATAGAGCCAACGAAAGAAAAATTGGATGCATTAGAGACGATGATCTTCGTGGTATGAAAAGTAGCGATCGAAGACATCGATGCACCAGCAGCAGGTGAGATATCGAATTTGTTCATCGCCCATTTGGTGATGATTGTCCAGAACCGGGCATACGACACCTCAGAGTGTCGTGAAGAGGAAGAAAGGCTCTAGATGAGTTGCTGCCAGAGAACCATCCCATAGTCAAGATTTACGCCGTTGTAGACGCCGTACAAAATCGACAAGAATAGTCGACTTGAACCATCGGATCCTGAGCTTCGTTCAGATAAGCCCTTGAAGAGGACTGTAAACATGCCGTTCCATTGTGGCGGCAAGTAGGATTTCTTGAACTTTGCGACGGAGGTGAGGACCTCCGTGTACCCCATGTTATAAAACATGTTGTAAAGCATCCCAACCGGAATTGTCTCCGGATTAATTCTGGAAGGGTCAGCAGCCAACCCTAGCAGTGTACCAAATCGTTGTCGAGAAATGGAGGTTTTGTTATCAGCAACCTTGAAGAACACCCTTTCGACGGCTTTGTCATAGTGTGCAGTAGAATACACCTGCGATAGAATCTCCATGGGCACAGATTCAACTCTGGAAAGTGTTGGAGCGATCTGGGAGTACTTCAGGCACTCGATGATTGGAGCCATATAGGAATCGTACAACTGAGGAGTGAGGTCAATCACCAAGCATTGTTGAGGACGAATGGGAAGGATGTGTGAGGTAGCATGGACTGAGGATGATTATGCCATTGTTGAAGGTAGAAGAAGAAGATGAACAGTGAAGCTTTTAGGAGTTTTTGCTCGCTTGGAAATTCCGGATGCAGTAAAGAGGTAAATAGGAGTATAGACTGCCTTTTATAGTTGGTGAAAGGAGAGAGAAAAATCATTTCAAATCTTCTATGGAAATACGAAAAGGTTTCCGGAATGACAGATGCGTGACAGTTAAGGCATGCGATAATCACGTAGGAGAGAGAGTGTCAGATTCCTAGGATCACGCCGCCCAACAAGCGCCGTTTCAGAACATATCGTTTCAAATCCTCACGCGCCTTTAAGTGCCAGAGAGGTGTCGCTTGAAATTCGCACACGCGTCCAGGATGTCAGTAAAAGTATGGGCGTTCCCTTTTTACCGTCGTTTGAAATTCAATCCTTTTAACTCCCGCCTGAGTCAGCAACCCTTTGTCTTATCTTTTAAATGGCATCTTTTGAATTAACTTCCCACATGGATGATTTTTGACCACAGCTTTATAATTAGTCACCAAAGCAATAAAACAGCCTGTAATTATTAGTAACGGAATTTTGGAAAATCAAAGATTTTCGTGCGAAGAGTGTAAAAGGAAAAGAAATAAAGCAACTCTTTTTAGGAATGACAGTGATGTCAATAATGACATGAAACAAATGATCCCGGGCACGAATCTCTTCCTTCAAGATCAAGAGAGACCTCAAAGTGTTAGTGTGGTTTCCCGTTGAATGACGATCAGACATTTATTAATAAATGTTGAAAGGTTTCTTTTAATAAGGCTACTTAAGGGTGGCTTTCGCTTTGATTCAACAACCCTTATCTTGAAATAAGAAAGAAAGTGAACAAAGTACTTGTGAGACCGGTGTAGTCTATTGAACAAGTAGGTAGGAATTAATTTTAAATTGGCTTGGAAAATATAAAATCTCAGAAAAAAATTAAAAAACTGGATCCCAAGGGAAGAAATGTTATGGTGTTTAACAATTTCATAGGAATCACACAAAAATAAAATTTGAGATTTCAGTAGGATACATCCGTCAATTCGTTGGTGAAAACTTGAGCAAATTTATTGTTCATCGTCAATTCAGATTTGGTGTTGAATTTTGGGTTTCACTCAGCTCGTAGTTGCACGAAACTGATATCATAAACACAGTTGTTGTGTAACCATAAACCTCAGTGGTAATTTCTGAGAGTCTCAAGGGTTACGTTGATGAAATGAATGTAATGGAGAAATGTAGTGGAGATGGTGTAAGAAACGAAAGTACCTCCGCTGCAAAAATAAGGACCAAGCAGAAAAGTCTTATATCATGTGAGAAAAGAGTGAGGTAGCTCACGATTAGAATAAATGGGATAGCCTAATTGGGAAGACAAGGTTCGTTTATACCAAGTCATTAAGGCTATTATTCAGAATCTTATGAGGCTTGGGACACATACAGCAGCATGCTTCTAGGGACACTTAAGTAATCCAACAATTTTATCCCCATAAACGAACGAACACATAAATTAAATAAGAAAATATTTTTGGAGGTTTTGATAGATATGAAAAAATAAAACATAATAAAAAAAATCAGTAAGAAAAAAAGTTTGGAAAGAGTAAGGAAAAAAAACTTTGGAAAAATTTGAAAAACCGAACCCGAATGTTCGGTTGGTTTCGGTTTTGAAAAATTTTGAAAAACCGAACCCGAGCGTTCGGTTGGTTTCGGTTTTGGAAAAATTTGAAAACCGAACCCGAGCGTTCGGTTGGTTTCGGTTTTGGAAAATTTTGAAAAACCGAACCCGAGCGTTCGATTGGTTTCGGTTTGAGAAAATTTTGAAAAACCGAACCCGAGCATTCGGTTGGTTTCGGTTTTGGAAAATTTTGAAAAACCGAACCCGAGCGTTCGGTTGGTTTTGGTTTGAGAAAATTTTGAAAAACCGAACCCGAGCGTTCGGTTGGTTTCGGTTTTGGAAAATTTTGAAAAACCGATGAATTGAGACATGCAATCAGAATATACTTTTGACAATAAGACAAATAACTTTATGCAAGAAATATACAACCAATAAAACTACCTTTGGGGTGATGAGCGAGTTAGATAATTTAACCGAACCTGAACGTTCGGTCAATTTCGCTTCTTACTTTTGACGTTGAGAGGTAGTATGAGGTACTGACTCTGATTCCATCATACCTAGCCCTTGTAAAATTCTGTTGAATGATGCTTCAGGAAGAGCTTTGGTAAAGACGTCAGCCAGTTGATCAGTGGTTCGAACAAAGTGTACTTCAACGTTTCCATCTTCCACATGATCTTTGATGAAGTGATACCTCAGTGCTATGTGTTTGGTTTTAGAGTGTTGCACTGGGTTATGACAGATCCTAATTGCACTTTCAGAGTCACAATATAGTGGGATCTTCTTCATATTGAGTCCATAGTCTCGAAGTTGACTCTGGATCCAAATCACTTGGGAGGTGCAGGATGCGGCAGCTATGTATTCAGCTTCGGCAGTAGACAACGACACGCACGTTTGTTTCTTTGATTGCCAGCTCACCAACTTCCCATCAAGGAATTGACAGCCGCCAGTGGTGCTTTTTCTGTCGAGTCCACATCCTCCAAGGTCGGCATCTGAATAGGCTTGAACGAAGAAGCCTGAGTTGGAAGGATACCATAGACCTAAGGAGGCAGTTCGCTTGAGATAACGTAAAATGTTCTTTACTGCAAGCATGTGAGGTTCGCGTGGGTTTGCCTGAAATCTAGCATAGTAACACACAGAAAACATGATGTCAGGCCTGCTAGCAGTAAGATACATCAGTGAGCCTATCATTTTTCGATAGAGCGTGATATCAACAACCGGTTTGTCTTGGGATGGAGTTAGCTTGGTGCCGAATGCAATTGGGACTTTGACTTTGGAGTCTCCCATCATACCAAACTTTGCAAGGAGAGTCTTCATGTAAGCTTCCTGATTGATAAAGATGCCTTCAGGTCCCTGTCTAATATTTAAACCAAGGAAAAAGTTAATAGGACCCATTGAGCTCATTTCAAATTTAGTCTCCATCAGCTTTCTGAATTCAGCTGTTAGGCTGGGATTCGTTGAGCCAAAGATGATGTCATCGACATAAATTTGAACTATCATAAGGTGGTTACCTTCCTTTTTGCGAAAGAAGGTTGGGTCAACCGAACCTTGTTTGAATTTGGACATCTTTAAGAATTTAGTTAGCGTTTCATACCAGGCTCTCGGAGCTTGTTTGAGTCCATACACAGCTTTATCCAGAATGTAGCAATGATTTGGATACTTTTCGTTCACGAACCCAGGAGGTTGCTCCACGTACACAGTTTCTTCTAGTTCTCCATTAAGAAATGCACACTTGACATCCATTTGGAAAACTTCGAAGTTTTTGTGGGAAGCATAAGCAAGAAATATTCGTACTGATTCCAGCCTGGCTACAGGAGCGAAAGTCTCTTCATAATCAATCCCATCCTCCTGACAATATCCTTTTACCACCAGACGAGCTTTATTCCTTATCACGTTCCCTTCCTTGTCCATTTTATTCCTAAAGACCCATTTGAGACCAACAACCGAGGCATTTGGAGGAGTTGGAATGAGGCGCCAGACTTTGTTCCTTTCAAATTCATTCAGTTCGTCTTGCATCGCTTGAACCCAATCGGAGTGATCGAGAGCAGTGTTAACTGTCTTCGGTTCAACTTTTGATACGAAAGAGTTAAACATACAAAACTCAACTTTGGAAAATAAGGATGTCTGTTTTGCCTTCAGTTGTGACCGGGTCAGAACCTTTTCAGAGACATCACCAACCACTTGAGAGATAGGATGATCTCTGGTCCATTTGGTGAGAGGAGGATAGTTTGGATCAAAGGTTGGGTCTAGTTCAGCATTGATCATTTCTTCTGGCTCGGATTGGCTTTCGTAGTCGAGTGGCATATCACCATGCTCCCCCTTGATTGATGAGCTATGAGAAACTTGAGGTTCAGAGGTTTCTTGTGGTGCTTGCTGTCAGGCGTTGATGCACCTTCGGTTGGTGAAGCACTTTCGGTTGGAGTTGGACTTTTGGTAGCAGTTGTAGAGCTTGGCTCTTCCTCAACATGTGAGCTTGGCTCCCCCTCAACTGAAGCATCATTGGATGGAGGTTCACCAGAATTCGATCCTCCTTCGTTCATTCTCCTGGCAGCTTCTTCGACAATTTGTTTCATATGGTCTACCTTGTTGTCTGCTGCACCTGCTTCTGAGAGAGTAGCTTTCTCTGGTTCGTCAAATAGCTCCATAAATTTCTCATATAGATTAGCGATCGAGACTGTGACTTGACCAGATTGAGGAAAGATTTCCCCAGCTGTGTCTTCTTTGGCCTGTAGCTTTTTGACATAGCTATCATCGAAGGTCACATAATAGGTCTCTTCGATTTTCCTCGAACGCTTGTTTAGGATTTTGTATGCTTTGGAAGTGAGAGAGTAGCCCAGAAAGATTCCCTCGTCGGCTTTGACATCGAACTTGTTGCGGTGTTCTTTAGAGTTAAAGATGAAACACCGTCAGCCGAACACGTGGAAAAATTTCACATTAGGCTTCCTGTTGTTGAGAATCTCATATGGTGTTAGCGTGAATCGCTTGTTGAGATATGACCTGTTCTGTGTAAAACAAGCAGTAGAAATAGCATCAGCCCAAAAATAAAGAGGTAAGGAAGCGAAACTTAGCATTGTTCGGGCAGCTTCACACAAAGATCGGTTGCGTCTTTCGACAATTCTGTTCTGTTGAGGTGTGTAGGGAGCTGAGAAGTTGTGACTTATTCCCTTTTCTGCCATAAATTCTTCAAATTCCCTGTTGTTGAATTCCAAACCATTGTCGCTCCTGATGTTGCGAACGACCTTCTTGAGCTGTACCTCAATCTACTTGATGAACACTTTCAGCTTATAAGTCGCTTCAGATTTAAGCTTTAGAAAGAACACCCATGTAAATCGCGAAAAGTCATCAACAACAACAAGAATATACTTGCTACCACCGATGCTTTCGATAGATGATGGACCACACAAATCAATATGAAGTAATTCGAGTGGTTCAACAACTTTCGTGTTAATTATAGATGGATGACTTTGACGACTCTGCTTCCCCATTTCACATGCAGCACACAAATGATCTCTGTCGAACTTGAGCAATGGAAGACCTCGAACATGGCCTCCAGTGACAAGTTTGTTGATGTCTTTAAAATTGAGATGAGAGAGTCTTCGGTGCCACAACCAGCTTTCGTTAGATTGTGCTTTTGATAACAAGCATATAGTTGGGTTTCCTTTGATGGGTTTGAGGTTTAGAGGAAACATTTCACCCTTACGCTCTGATTTGAGAATTACTTTCTTCGTCTTCTTCTCAATAATTTCAGAGCCTTCATCGTCGAATGAGACTTTAAGACCTGTACCTCCAACAAGCTGAGATACACTGATGAGGTTGTGTTGCAGTCCTTCCACAAATGCCACCTTCCTTATAGTAAAATCACCATTGGTAATCATTCTGTATCCCTTTATGGTGCTGAAAGAGTTGTTTCCAAACTTGACGTTGCCACCATTTGAAAGAGACCTGTATTCCCTGAGCTCTTCTTTCCTTCCTATCATGTGACGCGAGCAGCCACTATCGATGTACCATTCTTCGTCAAACTGCTCGTCACTTATAACCTGCAAAAATTAAGCAGATTTAGGAACCCAAAGTTTCTTGGGTCCTCGTGAGCCTTTCACAGGAACAGGAATAGTAAGAGAGATGTCAACTAGATACATTCGTTTTATTAGTGTTGTTTCATCTTTCTTTTTTATGGTAAAAAATTTGATTTTGTTAGGATTAGGTGTGTTCGGTTTAGATTCTGGTTTGGATGCAGAAACCTTCTGTTTGCCCTTTTGTTCAGCTGATGAATGAGATTTTTGAGAACGAGCTGAGTGAACTTTTGAGTGAGATCGAGATGAATTTGAAGAAGTAGAAGAATTAGATGAGTGAGAAGGGGATGACTTCTTGGCTGGAGACTCTAGGTGACCCTTTTGCTTTTGATCATTGGTGGAACTGACCTTAGAGTTTTGATCTCTTTTGATTTTGGAACCGAACCTTTGCTTTCGGTTGGAGTCGTTCTCTGAACCGAACCTTTGCTTTCGGTTGGAGTCATCTTCAGAACTGAACCTTTGCTTTCGGTTGGTATTCTTTTCCGAACCGAACCTTGGCTTTTGGTTGTTGTGGCTCTCATGCTTTTTAACAGGATTATTCTCAAACTTCAGATTCTTGTCATGATGGGAGAAATATGCATTCTGGGATTGCCAGAATTGTTTCCTTTCAGAGAGATTCTTCCTGTATCTCTGGTTCCTTTCACGTTTCTGATTCCTCATCTGCTTCGGTTGATGATGGATATTGGCTTTCATGTTCGGTTTCTCTTTCGCTGGTTCACTTTGAACTGTGGAAGTTTCACTTTGAACTGAGGAACTAGAGGAAATGTCTTCTTTTGCCGAACTTCCATTTTCTAGAGGAATGTCTTTCGTACCACTGGTACTTGGCACATCGAAATTATCTGGCTTGTTCAAGGGTTCTGGTATGTATCTACCTTTACTTATCCATGAGGTCCTTTCTGATAAGCCTACCGTTTCATGTGCATTATCAATTGGAGCTGACCAGAAGAACTCATCGCAGCCATCAGCATTGTCTTCGTTTACAATTGTTGTGAGTTCAGCAGTCTGATGTTCGGTTACTCCTGTGACCTTGTAAACTTGATTTGGAGTGGTCCTAACCTTTTGATATACAACGGCTTTTTCTGCTAAGATCGGGGACTTTTGTTGGGACACTCGAGCGAACTCCACTGAATTTTTTGAAATTAGATTCTTATGGTTTTTAGGTTCGCTTTTCACAAATTCTGAGCAGTCAACCGTGTCCTCTACAGAAATTTCACTCATATTGTCATCCTCATTAAGCTCAGATGCATTTTCAACATCAATTTTGTTTTCTGAGCTCAAGTTGGCCGTAAAGCACATATCCTCCTGCTCCTTCGGTTCATTGCTTCCACCATCAGTGTTGTATCCCCTCATCTGAGATACTTCAGACACCATCAAGCACCTGCCTCCACTGCTCTCCTCTTTAGCCACACAGGCCTTTCCATGCGAAGGCATCCTCACTTCATCGTCTTCGGAGTCGGTTGACCAGACTTCCACGCCACCGAACTCGTCATCAGCAACCGAACCCTGCACAATTAGAGCATTCATGGAAGGGTTAGCGGTAGATTTCTTCTTCCTTATCTCATCAAGCTTTTTCTGCATCAAAGCTTCCTCATCCTTTTTAGCCATCTTTTTGAGGACACAATCCTTAGCATAGTGATTTTTCCCACCACAGTAGTAACAGCTTACTCCAGAATCACCATCTGCCTTCGGTTCCTTCTTGGGCTCTTCAACCTTCGGTTCATTGATAACCTTTTCTGAACTATAACTCCCCTGCCAGTTTCGATTTTTGTTGCTGGGGAATCTCTTCTTAATGAACCTCTTGGGGTTAGACACCATCATAGCATAATCCTCTGACGTGAGGTTATACTCCTCCAGGTTGAGGTCTTCATCCTCCATCACAGCTTTACTTTTTGACAAGAGGGCCAGCGAACCTAGGCTTAAAACAACGTTCTTTTCCTGCAGCACAATCTTCTCTTGGGACTTAAGAATACCCACCAGTTTCGCCAAGGAATATGATTTAAACTGCTCATGGGCTTTAACTGTAGACACCACTGCTCTCCATTCTAATCTTAGAAATGTAACCTTCTGCTCGATAAGCTTCCTTTCAATGTCATGTTTGATCATCTTGCTGAGAAGATGATTGAAGCAATCGAACGTTTGGGTCACAGTTTCTTCATGAAGAAAATTTCATAGGAATCACACAAAAGAAAATTTTGAGACTTCATGAAGATACGTCCGTCAATTCATTAGTGAAAACTAGAGCAAATTAATTGTTCACCGTCAATTCAGATTGGGTATTGAATTTTGGGTTTCACTCAGCTCGTAGTGGCACGAAACTAAGATCATAAACGCAGTTTTTGAGTAACCATAAACCTCAGTGGTAATTTCTGAGAGTCTCAAGGGTTACGTTTGTGAAACGAATTTAATGGAGAAATGCAATGGAGATGGTGTAAGAAATTAAAGTACCTCTGCTATAAAAATAGGACCAAGCAGAAAACTCTTATCTCATGTGAGAAGAGAGTTAGGTAGCTCACGATTAGAATAAATGTGATAGCCTAATTGGGAAGACAAGGTTTGTATATACCAAGTCATTAAGGCTATTATTCAGAATCTGATGAGGCTTTGGGCACATACAGCAGCATGCTTCTAGGGACACTTAACTAATGCAACCATTTCCCCACACAAATAAAGTAAAAAAAAAAAAAAAAAAACAAAATATTTTTGGAGTTTTTGATATTAAAAGAAATATTTTTGGAGTTTTTGATAATAAAAAATATTTTTGGAGTTTTTGATATTAAAAGAAAATATAAAAAAATAATTAAAAAAAATAAGACTGAAAAAGAAAAAAAAATAATAAAAAACTTTGTAACCGAACCCGAGCGTTCGGTTGATTTCGGTTTTGAAAAATTTTGAAAAACCGAACCCGAGCGTTCGATTGGTTTCGGTTTTGAAAAATTTTGGAAAACCGAACCCGAGCGTTCGGTTGATTTCGGTTTTGAAAAATTTTGGAAAACCGAACCCGAGCGTTCGGTTGGTTTCGGTTTTGAAAAATTTTAAAAAACCGAGCTCGAGCGTTCGGTTGGTTTCGGTTTTGAAAAATTTTGGAAAACCGAACCCGAGCGTTCGGTTGATTTCGGTTTTGAAAAATTTTGGAAAACCGAACCCGAGCGTTCGGTTGGTTTCGGTTTTGAAAAATTTTAAAAAACCGAGCCCGAGCGTTCGGTTGGTTTCGGTTTTGAAAAATTTTGAAAAACCGAGCCCGAGCGTTCGGTTGGTTTCGGTTTTGAAAAAAAAATTGGAAAACCAATGAACTTAGACTTTCAAAAAGGAAATGTTTTTGACAATAAGATAAACAAGTTTGTAAAACAATTGTACATGTAATTTACAACCAAGAAAACTACCTTTAGTTGATGAGCGAAAGGCAGATTATTCAACCGAACCCGAACGTTCGGTCTATTTCGCTTCTTGCGGTTGAGATTGAGAGGTAGTTTGTGGTACTGACTCTAATTCCATCATACCTAGCCCTTGTAGAATGTTGTTGAACGACGCTTCAGGAAGGGCTTTGGTGAAGACATCAGCCAGTTGATCAGTGGTTCTAACAAAGTGAATTTCAACGTTTCCATCTTCCACATGATCTTTAATGAAGTGATACCTCAGTGTTATGTGCTTAGTCTTGGAGTGTTGCACTGGGTTATGACAAATCCTAATTGCACTTTCAGAGTCACAATATAGTGGGATCTTTTTCATATTGAGTCCATAGTCTCGGAGTTGACTCTGGATCCAAATCACTTGAGAAGTACAGGATGCAGCTGCAATGTATTCTGCTTTAGCTGTAGACAAAGATACACACGTTTGTTTCTTTGATTGCCAGCTAACCTACTTCCCGTCAAGGAATTGGCAGCCGCCTGTGGTGCTTTTCCTGTCTAATCCACAACCTCCAAGGTCTGCATCTGAGTAGGCCTGAACGAAGAAGTCCGAGTTGGATGGATACCATAGACCTAAAGAGGTAGTTCGCTTGAGATATCGTAGAATGTTCTTCACTGCAAGCATGTGGGGTTCGCGTGGGTTTGCCTGAAATCTAGAACAGTAACAAACAGAGAACATTATGTCAGGCCTGCTAGCAGTAAGATACATCAGAGAACCGATCATCTGGCGATAAAGCGTAATATCAACTGTTGGTTTATCCAATGATGGGGTGAGCTTGGTGCCGAATGCCATTGGAACTTTGACCTTAGAATCTCCCATCATGCCAAATTTTTCTAGAAGAGTCTTCGTGTAAGCTTCCTGATTGATAAAGATGCCTCCGGGTCCCTGTCTAATATTTAAACCAAGGAAAAAGTTAATTGGACCCATTGAGCCCATTTCAAATTTAGTCTCCATCAGCTTTATGAATTCAGCTGTTAAGCTGGGATTCGTAGAGCCAAAGATGATATCATCGACGTAAATTTGAACAATCATAAGGTGGTTACCTTCCTTCTTATGAAAAAAGGTTGGGTCAACCGAACCTTGTTTGAATTTCGACATCTTTAAAAACTTTGTCATCGTTTCATACCAGGCTCTCGGAGCTTGTTTTAGTCCATACACGGCTTTGTCCAAAATATAACAATGATTAGGATACCTTTCATTTACGAATCCAGGAGGTTGCTCCACGTACACTGTTTCTTCGAGTTCACCATTGAGAAATCCACACTTGACATCCATTTGGTAGACTTCAAAGTTTTTGTGTGCAGCATAGGCGAGAAAGATTCTGACCGATTCCAGCCTAGCTACAGGAGCAAAAGTCTCTTCATAGTCAATTCCTTCCTCCTGACAGTATCCTTTTACTACCAGACGTGCTTTGTTTCATATCACGTTCCCTTCTTTGTCCATTTTATTCCTGACGACCCATTTGAGACCAACAACCGAGGCATCTGGAGGAGTTGGAATAAGTCGCCAAACTTTGTTCCTTTCAAATTCATTCAGTTCGTCTTGCATAGCTTGAACCCAATCGGAGTGATCAAGAGCAGTGTTAACTGTCTTTGGTTCAACTTTTGAGACGAAGGAGTTGAACATACAGAATTCTACTTGTGAAAACAAGGAAGTTTGTTTTGCCTTGAGTTGTGATCGGGTCAGAACCTTTTCAGATACATCCCCAACAACTTGAGATATAGGATGATCTCTGGTCCATTTGACGAGAGGAGGGTAGTTTGGATCAAAGGATGGATCCAATTCAGCGTTTATCATCTCTTCTGGTTCGGATGGACTTTCATCATCATAAAGCATATCGGCATGCTCCCCCTCGATAGATAAGCTTTCAGGAATGTCTTGAGTATCTTGAGCTACAGAGGTTTCTTGTGGTGTAGAGCTTTCAGGTGTTGATGCACCTTCGGGTGGTGAGGCACTTTCGGTTGGTGTGGTACTTTCGGTTGATAAAGTGCGTTCGGGAGCAGTTTGAGACCTTAGCTCCCCCTCAACATGTGAGCTCGGATGGGATGATGCTGGTGGATCCTCCCCGTCAACTGAGGCATTGTGTTGTGGAGGGTCATCGAAACTTGATCCTCCTTCATTCTTTCTCTTTGCAGCATCTTCGACAATTTGCTTCATATGATCTACCTTGTTGTCAGCTGCGTTGGCTTCTGAGAGAGTTGCCTTCTCTGGTTCATCAAATAACTCAACGAACTTCTCAAAGAGGCTTGCAATAGAGGCGGTGACTTGGCCAGTTTGAGAAAAAATTTCTCCAGCTGTGTCTTCGTTGGCCTTTAGCTTTTTGACATAGCTATCATCAAAAGTCACGTAATAAGTTTCTTCTATTTTTCTCGAGCGCTTGTTTAATACCCTATACGCTTTAGAAGTTAGAGAATAGCCCAGAAATATCCCTTCGTCGGCTTTGACATCAAACTTGTTGCGATGTTCTTTAGAATTGAAGATGAAACACCGTGAACCGAACACATGGAAAAACTTGACATTGGGCTTCCTGTTGTTGATGATCTCATAAGGAGTGAGAGAGAAGTGCTTATTGAGATATGACCTGTTCTGTGTAAAACAAGCAGCAGAAATAGCATCAGCCCAAAAATATAAAGCTAAGGAAGCGAAACTTAGCATAGTTCGGGCCGCTTCACACAAGGATCGGTTTTGTCTTTCGACAATTCCGTTTTGTTGAGGAGTGTAGGGAGCTGAGAAGTTATGACTGATTCCCTTTTCGGCCAAGAATTCTTCGAATTCTTTATTTTTGAATTCTAGCCCATTATCGCTCCTGATGTTGCGAACGACTTTCTTCAGTTGTACTTCAACCTGCTTAATGAACGTCTTCAGTTTGAGAGTCGCTTCAGATTTTTGCTTCAGAAAGAACACCCATGTAAAACGGGAAAAGTCATCAACAATAACAAGAATGTACTTGCTACCACCGATACTTTCGATAGAAGATGGACCACACAGATCAATATGAAGTAATTCTAGTGGTTCAACAACTTTAGTGTTTATTATAGATGGATGACTTTGACGACTCTGCTTCCCCATTTCACATGCAGCACACAAATGTTCTCTATCGTACTTGAGCAATGGAAGACCTCTAACATGACCTCCAGTGACAAGCTTATTGATGTCTTTAAAGTTGAGATGAGAGAGCCTTCGGTGCCACAACCAGCTTTCGTCAGATTGTGCTATGGATAATAGGCAGATAGCTGGGTTCCCTTTGATAGGTTTGAGGTTCAGGGGAAACATTTCACCTTTACGCTCCGATTTGAGAATAACTCTTTTCGTCTTCTTCTCAGTTATTTCAGAACCCTCATCGTCGAATGAAACTTTGAGACCAGTACCTCCAACTAGCTGAGATACACTGATGAGGTTATGTTGTAGTCCTTCCACATATGCAACCTTCCGTATTGTGAAATCACCATTTGTAATCATTCCAAAGCCTTTTATGGTGCCGAAGGAGTTGTTCCCGAACTTGACATTTCCACCGTTTGAAAGAGACCTGTATTCTCTTAGCTCTTCCTTCCTTCCTGTCATGTGACGTGAGCAGCCACTATCAATGTACTATTCTTCGTCAAACTGCTCGTCACTGATAACCTGCAAAAATTAAGCACATTTAGGAACCCAAAGTTTCTTGGGTCCTCGTGAGCCTTTCACAGGAACAGGAATAGTAAGAGAGATGTCAACAAGGTATGTTCTTTTTATTAGTGTTGTTTCATCTTTCCTTTTGATGGTGAATACTTTAATTTTATTGGGATTCGTTGCTTTTGGTTTGGACTCTGGTTTAACTGATGAAACCTTCAATTTTCCTTTCGCTTCAGTTTGTGATTGAGGTTTTTGAGAATGAACAGAATGGATTTTAGAATGAGGTGGAGAGGAATTAGAAGCATTTGAAGAATTAGAGGACTTAGATTGAGATGACTTCTTGGCTGGAGATTCTAGGTGACCCTTTTGCTTTTGATCATTAGTGGGACCGACCCTAGAATTTTGATCTCTTTTGTTCTCAGAACCGAACCTCTGCTTTCGGTTGAAGTCGTTCTCTGAACCGAACCTTTGCTTTCGGTTGATGTTTTTATCTGAACCGAACTTCTGCTTTCGGTTGAAGTCTTTTTCTGAACCGAACCTCTGCTTTCGGTTGTTATTTCTCTCTTGTGATTCTATAGGACTTTTCTCTGACTTTAAGTTCCTGTCTTGATGTGAAAAATAGGCATTCTGAGATTGCCAAAACTGTTTTCTCTCAAAGAGATTCTTCTTGTATCTCTGATTCCTTTGTTGTTTTTGATTTCTCATCTGCTTCGGTTGATGATGAATATTGGCTTTTGATTTCTGTTTTCCTTTAGCTGGTTCACTCTGAACTGATGATGTTTCACTTGGAGGAGTGACCTCTTTTGCAGGAATTCCTTTTTCTTGAGGAACATCTTTCGTACCACTAGTACTTGGCACATCGAAGCTGTCAGGCTTATTTAAAGGTTCTGGCACATATCTGCCTTTGCTTTTCCATGAAGTTCTTTCAGACAGACCTACCGTTTCATCAGCATTGTCAATTGGAGCTGACCAGAAGAATTCGTCGCATCCATTAGCATTGTCTTCATTTACAATGGCTGTGAGTTCAGCAGTCTGATGTTCGGTTACGCCTGTGACCTTGTACACCTGATTTGGAGTGGTTCTGACCTTTTGATATACTATTGCCTTCTCTGCAAGAATCGGGGACTTTTGTTGGGACATACGAGCGAACTCCACTGAATTTTCTGAAATGAGATTCTTGTGGTTTTCGGGTTCGCTCTTAACAAATTCTGAACAATCAACTGTGTCCTCTATAGAAATTTCACTCATATTATCGTCCTCATTAAGCTCAGATGCATTTTCAACATCAATTTTATTGTCTGAGCTCAAGTTGGCGTTCAATGAGTCAAATTTTTGTATGGTTTCGGTCCTCAGTTTCAGTTTATCATTTTCATCCAAAAAGTTTTTAAGCATGTCCTTATGGTCCTTGGACTTAATGAAAGATTCAATTTTGTCCAGTCCATACATATACGTCGGATTAACTTCCTCAGACGAAATAACACTTTCACAATTATACGCTTCAGCATCAATTTCATCCTCCTTAAACTCAAGGAAGGGTAAAATCATGCGATGAATCTTTTGTCCTATTTCACAGTCCAAATGAAGCTGAGTGATATTAGTATAAAGACGTTTAGCAATCAAACAAAAAACATTTATCTGTTTTAAAAGCTTTAAATTGTCTCTTTGCAAATAAATGTTTTCATCTTTGGTTTTGATTAACTCCGACTCCTTCAGTTCGATCCACATTCTCCGTTCCTCACTCTTCGAAGACACCCTGCTTATTTGGTCAGTCAGGTTAGAATTGGTGACTCGAGTTTGAGTTAAACTACTGTCTAGATGAGAGATTCTTGAATTAACACTTTTTAATTCTTTTTCGTATGAGCATTGTGGGACTTTGAATGAAACAAAAACGGATTGTACCTTCTTGATCAGTTCATCAAGCTCGTTGAACTGTACGCTGAGCGGTTTTGCAGTGAAGCACAAGTCCTCTCGCTCCTTTGCGTCTTCAATCCCACCATCCGTGTTGTATCCCCTCATCTGAGAAATGTCGGACACCATCAAGCATTTTCCACCACTGCTCTCTTCTTTCACCACATAAGCCTTTCCATGAGAAGGCTTCCTTACTTCATCATCTTCAGAGTCGGTTGACCAGACATCCACGCCACCGAACTCATCATCTGCTACCGAACCCTGCACAATTAAAGCATTCGTAGAAGGGTTAGCAGTAGATTTCTTCTTTCTGATTTCATCCAGCTTTTTCAGCAACAAAGCTTCTTCATCCTTTTCATCATCCTTTTCTGCCATTTTCTTGAGGACGCAATCTTTTGCATAGTGGTTCTTTCCCCCACAGTAATAGCAGCTCACTCCCAAATCTCCTTCAGCTTTCGGTTCCTTCCTTGATTCTTCTGCCTTCGGTTCATCATTGACCTTTTCAGAACTATAACTCCCCTGCCAATTTTGGTTCTTGTTTGTGGGGAATCTCTTCTTGATGAACCTCTTGGGGTTGGACACCATCATAGCATAGTCTTCAGAAGTGAGGTCATAGTCCTCCAAGTTGAGCTCTTCTTCTTCCATCACTGCTTTGCTTTTGGACAGGAGGGCCAACGAACCCAGGCTTGAAACCACATACTATAACACGATCTTTTCTTGGGATTTCAGGATGCCCACCAGTTTCGCCAAAGAATAGGATTTGAATTGCTCATGCGCTTTAACTGTGGACACTACTGCTCTCCACTCAGATCTGAGACCGTTCAAAAATGTAACCTTCTGCTCAATTAGCTTCCTTTCAATGTCATGTTTAATCATCTTGCTAAGAAGATGATTGAAGCGATCAAACGTTTGCGTCACAGTCTCTTCGGCTCCCTGTTTGAATTCACCAAATTCGGACAAGAGTAAGGTTTGAATGGAGTGTTCAAGATCTTCGTCTGTAGAGTATAATTCTCGTAGCCTGTCCCATATTTCTTTTGTAGTCGTGCATGAACTCACCAGTCTGAAAGTATCAGATTGAAGAGAGAATCTGATTAATCTCAATGCTTTGATATTGCACTGAAATTTATCTTTTTCGTCTTGAGCAATATCTTTAACGTCTTTCAAAAGATCATTATACTCCTTTTGAGTTTTAATAATCCTTGAAGTTGCTGAATGAGAAAAGCGTCCAGATATGATTGCTTCCCAGATGAGGTATCCATTGTCCTCAGATCCTATAACATAGTCTTCAAAGTGATGTGCCCAGACTTCATAATCATGGGTGTATAGGATGGGAATCTTCGTTGTTGATCCAATGTTGTTTGAAATATTAATGGGATTGGATTGCGACTCGTCCATGCTTGATCGAATAACCTGTTAAAAGATCAGACTTGTAATATAATAGATTAGGGCAAAACAATAAATATCGAGTTACGTCAATTATGGGATAACGGCTCAATAAATATCAGTAAATCTGGAATAACCCTAATCGAAACCTTTTTCACAGAAAAGAAGTGTATGATTTACACAGCCTCCTGCTCTGATACCAATTGATGAGTTAAAAACTAACTTAAAGATCGATTAGATCTTTAAAACATGTAAAATAATAAACGAGTAAACAGCAAGAACACAATAATGGATCAAAGAGTGTCGAATGATTAATCAATAATCCTCAGCAGAGCTCGATAAAGAACTTCTACTGTAGAGGATTTAGGGTTTACAAGAACGATGAAGTAATAATCTGTGATCTATCGTAATCGCTATTGTCTTCTAGATCGTTTTTTTAATATGCATGCAAGCATATTAATTTATACTAAACCCTATCAGCTCACGGTTGGACAGGCCCAAACCGGAGTAACAAAACTTGGACTATTAACCGAGCCCAATGGACGCAATACATCAAAAAGCTACGCTACCCAACAAAAGTTTATAAAAATTTTCATGGGATTTAAATATAAAACTTCATAAATTTATGTTTTTACGACTTTTACGGTTTTTGAGAGTTTGTAAATCTCTGGATATCAAAATAAATTGAATCTTTGAGACTTCAAATTACTTAAATTGAATCTTTGAGACTTCAAATTACTTTTGTGTTCACTAACTCATATTCAAGTTAGAAATATTTTTTGTTATTTATTTTTATCGGTTTATTGGCATTCTATGTAGTGGTTCCGAGATTCAAGTGAATTTGATGAATGAAGTATACTAGTCCTAGTTTTTACTTTGACTTAAGTTTCTATGAGACTTTAACCTAAGTTCTACTTCTAGTTCAGGTGCATGATGTGTCTACATGATTCATGTAAAGATGTTCAATTCAAGGTATGACCCGAATATGGATAGTCATTACAGTTAAGTAGTTTTAGAATTCACATACCAATGTGAAATCTAAGTAAACTATCCTTCTTTTCTACTTGTTTCCAAGTTTCTAGTAGGTTATAACATAACTCCTAGTTACAAAGTCTAGCACGTGTTGTGCCTACATGTGCAACTAAGGTTATTAAAATCTAGAACTATTTCAAATTTTAACGGTTGTCACATGACCTCTCAAGTTACAAATTTTGTAAACAATGCAATTTATGACATGGTGGAAATTGCACTTGGTACTATGGGGTAACTTCCTAAGGTAGGGCTTTGATTGAGTGGGAGTGTTTGTGATTGCGAGGTGCACATCCATAGGTTTTGGATTGGGTTTGCGATGTTTGAAGTTCCCCTTTCAATTGTCATGGAACTTCCTTTTTGTACTCCCAGCCCGATTCTTTTTAGTTTATGGGGTCGTGGTACCCTAAAGGGTATACTACTCAATCTATTGATAGGTCAATTGCATATCACTATCAAAGATAGTGGGCATGGATGTAGTAACCAGACCTTAAACTGGTGAAGCTAATCCCTAGATGTACCTTTCGGTCACTTTGTATTTCGGTTTCACCATTCCCAGGAAAAGGTTTGTGAGGTCATTAAATCAGGAGGTGTAAGCAGTCACCTACAATCCTCACATGGTAAGGTTGCAAACTATTAAGAGTGATCGGTTCAAGAAATCCTATAGATTTCCAAATCATGGAGAGATAATTTAAATCCTACCGATTTCAAATGATAGAGAGAGTTGTTTGGAGACTACTGAATGATCGATTGGGAACTATGGGTTTTTCTGCTACGACAGTAGCGGATCTATTGGTTCTTTTTTCTTCTCTGGTTTTAGGCAAACTAGGAAAATTTTAATGGTATCCCAGATTTTTAATTATTAAAATGCATATGTTTTTTGCGGTTGATATAAGGCTTCTAAGGTACTAGGTTTCTGCAGCAAATCTTGTGAATATCCTTCAATCTCTAAAACTATCCACCATTGTAGTTTGTCAAACTCTATGCTCAAGCATAGTTATGCACCGGCCTGACCATAAATAACATAGGCATACATTTCATGTTTATTTATGGTATGGCTTATGTACGGTACTAACCTTAGTTGAGGTGTTTGACCTAAAGGGTTAGGTTGGTAGTTTTAGTTGAAGGTATGTTAGAGTTTTATTAAGTGTTCTCATCACGGGTCAGAGTATATATAGCTCTTATATATTATTGTTTGTCGAGTTTGTAGTATTATTAAATTTTGTTTTGTACTCCAAGACTAACAAGTATAGACGAGGGCTAGACAAGAAACACCAGAGGGCATGAGCATTTTAGCAATTAAGCCGTTCTAAAATCCAAAAACCCTATGCGGCCATTCAAACCAGATTCACCATACCGTAAGTAGCCAAGAAGTAGTGTAATTAATAATAATAATAATAATAATAATAATAATAATAGTTTTATTAGAAGCTAGTTGTTTTAGTTGTATTCCTCTTTCAAGGATACGAGTTCTCTATAGCCAATTTAGCGTTTATACCAATCTGTCACACAACCGGTCGAGGTGGCGGAACACGTCAGGCTGTGCGACTAAGTTCATGGATCACTGGTAAACTAAATATATAGCACAAGTACAACAATAAAGAAAGTAGCGTTCAAGCTCCATCTTGATATTTGAATACAAGGTTCTTATAGATAATAATAGTACATGAACTGCCTAATAGATAGGCATATTATAGAACAGTAAGTAAACTAGGCCACCTATAATCCAATCCATCTTGAATGTCTGTTTAGTGATTTTCTGAGAATACATGTAGTTTTGAAGGTCAACACAAGGTTGGTGAGAGTTACAGGTTTTCTGCTAATAGCGGTAATACTTTTAAAAAATCTAAAAAGTATTATCTTTGTATGTATAACAATAGTTAAAACTGTGTTTTCAAAGAGTCTTTGAAAGCCAAAATGTATCTTTGTATAAGTAATCTATAATTAAAAATCATATTTGTAAAGAATCTTTAAATATCCTTGAAAACCAAATTGTCCGGTTACATAAGCAATTCCATACTTAAAATAGTTTTTAAGGCGACCAAACCCATTGTTTGTAGTGAGAGAGAGATATTCTAGTAAATATATATATAGTGAGTCCACTAACCAAGATATGTGACTGAATGTACCCCCTTCAATGCTTCGTTGGACGTTGTAGTAACAATTGTAGACACTTATCACTCGCTTCGATTGATCGATCGAGGTTGTAGTTAGTAACCATACTTGGGGATGTCAAACCCGTATAGATTTATACATATGTATCTCACTCCAAAGATTAACGGTTATACTTGTGTGGATATGCTAAGTGTTTAGACTCAGATAATGAATATAGCCTCACTAAAAATTACTTAACTAAAAAGTATGTGAATAGCTCTCAGCCCTAACTTAATTTTGATTAAGTCACTAGACATAATGAATATCATTGTATAATGTTTATAAAAGCCGAGTATGCTTGGTATGTATGTAAAAGTGTAATGTACTAGCTTTTACAAAGATGTATGTTTCAAAGTAATGAACATATGTACATGTATAAAGTTTATGTATTTAAAAAAATAAATATACATGAATAGTAATAGCTTCAATCCTTAAAATACTACAAAGTTTTGTAATCTGCTTGTTATAATATACAGTGTCACATAAAAATCGTATAGTTTTGTATCATGTAGTATTTGTTATGTGGACTAGTTATTTAAAATAAGTCCCAAAACCCCAAACATTGAACCCATTTATTAAAATAAACTGAATTTAGGTCTCATATGCCTTCGACTTCACTTATTGCTTGGTCAAATAAACGGGATACAAATGATGGCAAGGAACGAAGGCAGGCGAACAGAGACGGGGAAAAGGCAGTACGAAGGCCAAAGAAATGAAAGTCCAATGGAGTGACTCAACTTGATGTATATGCTAGTCCATAAACTCTTAAACTCTTAATCTTGAAGTTCATAACCAAAGTATGAACTTAAAGAGAGTATAAATGCAAGTAATCTCCAAGTCTTAAAAAGCAAAACTAGAGAGAATGAGAGGGAGAGAAAAGTTTCAGCCACTTGCAAGAAGTGAAGGATAAGCACTCTTAGCCAAATTCAAGCCTCTTATTTAAATGCAAAAAGTGAAGGTATTAACCATTAGTCCTACCACTTTAAGCAAACTTGACCTCATTGTCATAATCATGTCCCTCATGCCTTTAAAGCACGATTAAACAAGTCATACACTTCTTCTTTTTATGTAAATCTCAAAAATTGCTTAAAGAATAGGAAATTTAGTTTAAATTTTATAAGCTCAAGGTTTATAAAATATAAACTTTGTCTTTTGAGTAAAATACAAAAGGTTTTCAACTAGTCCAAAAAAGTGTGCATGACTTATTAATTCATACCATATGAAATAATATAATGTTACTTGCTAATGAAAATTATTATTTCCATGAAACAAATAATTTCCAATTTAATTATAAGAGTTTTATTGGATATTTATTATAATCAATTTCTAATAAATAATCAATTATATCTACTTGTTGTTAATATGACCCATTAATATTATATGTTATTTAACAATATCACTTTAAACGGATCCGAACTATGGCCAAACCATGGCTTCTTCATCAAAATCTCAGATTCATCTCATTCCACATATGCATCACTCTCAAAACAAGACAACGGACTCATTTTACTCAAGTCGATTCAACAACAAGGATAGATTAATCGAATCCGAGCTTTCTTCAGTGAATATATTTTACAAGGATCGGCCTTAAAAAAATCATTTGAGCATCGTCAGCGTTTATTTAGTGTCTTGGTTGCCTCCCTCTTATAGATTGCAATTGGGCATACAAAATTTAAGGCTTACAGATGTTAACAAGGTGTTTCCTTTCCTGCCCGCCAAGTGTTTGATAAAATGCCTAAATGAGGTTTTCAAGTGTTGTAGCCAAATTTAGATTCCAAAAGATCTAGAGATTCTGTCTGGGGTTTCATTGTGCACACTCCAACATTTTGTTGGAGTGTCACATTTTCATTTGAGTTAGTGCTTCTAATTTTGGGTCTCGCCTGAGGCTTAAATTAACTTTGTTTGTGTGTTTATGGCGTCCTCTCTTTCCTTTGAGAGTGGGAGTTGGACGTGTCCTTTTCGGGGGTTTCACTGTTGCTCAAATGGTATTGTTGGAAGTAAAGGGATTTCACGTATGATATCTCATCTTAAGAGCTTACACCTCCATACAGATGAACGCAGAGCTGTGTTACGAGAGGCTATTACTTTTGACCATGGATTATTTATAGCGGTGGCAGCAACTTTGAAGGAGTTTGGGCAATGGATATGTGGGGATTGCATGAAGCTTCATGCCCTAAGTCGTTCATGTCACCACCCGGATGGCCTGATTAAGTTTAATGATGGGGATGATGACATGAGCAGGCATATTGTTGGCATTCCAAAGCCGACTCCTAATGAACCGGAAGCCGACCTCAACGGTGGGTTGGTGATGGATGCTCAACTACTTGATCGTGTTTTTAAACTACCTATCACCACCGTCAAAAGCATCCCTCATAGTTGTCACATGGCTTTCTCTCAAGATTTTAAAGCATCCCTTTCCAAGGTGGTTGCTCATACCGGGTCCGTTGAAGCGTGGGTTGCTTTGTTAATTCTACATAGGTGTACTCTTCAGGTGTTCAAGCCCAAGGATAGGCAAGAAAGGAGGTCTGGCAATAGGAAGTCTTTGCAACATCGTAATATTTTGAGCGCTTTAGCCACTTGGGGGACTGAAGACGGTATCGCCAAGCTAGTTAAGAACTTAGTTGACAATGCAAGGCTGGAGCAACAAGGAAAAAAAGAAGAGTGCATTCAGGATGGAAGAACATCGGGCAACGCCAATGTCAGACAATGTCTTCGTAAGGTTGCCGATGGACATTTTACAGCAGCAGTGAAAGTTTTATGTTCTTCGGGGATTGCTCCATCTGGGGGTGATACCACGAAGGCATTGGAGGATAAGCATCCATACAAGCCACCACCTTCCATGCCCAACACCATATTTTCAGAACCTCCCCTTGTAGTGGATGTTGAGAATGTCCTTTGGGGAATTAAATCCTTCCTAAAGGTACCTCGTGTGGGAGAGACGGGTTGAGAGCTCAACATATTTTGGATGCCCTTTGTGGGGAAGGATCGGCTATAGCCAACGACCTCCTGCGTGCTATTACATCTGTGGTTAATCTATGGATTGGGAGGAGATGCCCTTCGAGTTTAGCAGAATTTGTTGCCTCTGCTCCTCTCACGCCACTCTTAAAACCTGACAAAGGAATACGACCTATTGTTGTAGGTACTATATGGAGACGTTTGGTTTCCAAGTTGGCTATGAAAGGTGTTGGTAAGGAAATGACCAAGTATCTCAATGATTTTCAGTTCGGGTTCGGGGTGTCGGGTGATGCTGAGGCCATATTACATAGCGCCAATAGGGTGTTGGGCGAGCGCCATGATGACGGATCTCTCTCCATGCTTACCATGGATTTCTCTAATGCCTTTAACCTTGTCGACAGATCTGCATTGCTTCATGAGGTCAGATTGAGATGTCCTTCTATATCCTTGTGGGTAGAATTCCTCTATGGTCAAGCAGCAAGGTTGTATCTAGACAACACGCATATTTGGTCCACTACGGGGTTCAGCAAGGAGACCCCTTGGGACCACTTCTCTTTGCTCTTGTGTTACACCCGCTCTTGCATAATATTAGCAACAATTGCAAGCTCCTTCTCCATGCATGGTACCTTGATGATGGCACACTTATTGGAGATTCGGAGGAGGTGGCCAAAGCGTTGGACATCATTACGGAGATTGGCCCAAAATTGGGCCTTCAACTGAATATCGAGAAAACCGAGCTCTTTTGGCCCTCGTGTGACGGTAGGAAGCTACGTGAGGGGCTATTCCCGGATGACATCGGGAGGCCACATTTGGGGGTGAAACTTCTTGGGGGAGCTGTTAGTAGAGATGCTAGTTTCAATAGCAGCTTAGCCATAAAGAGAGCCAAAAACACTGTGAATTTGATGCGCCTTCTTCCTCAATTGTCTGACCCTCAAAGTGAGCTCCTTCTGCTTCGGTCTTGTATGGGTATTGCTAAGCTTTTCTTTAGGCTGAGGACATGTCAACCCGTTCACATGGAGGAGGCGACAATATTCTTTGACAATGGGTTGCGTGGGGCCATTGAGGACATTGTGGTCTGTGGTGGCCCTCTCTTTGGTGACATACAATGGCGCATTGCTTCCTTACCCAATAGGTTTGGTGGTTTGGGTTTATATTCGGCAGTAGAGGCTACTTCATATGCTTTTGTTGCCTCAAGGGCCCAAACTTGGGTATTGCAAGACCACATCTTACGGGATAGCGACATATATGGTATGGATTCTGATTATGATGGTGCCTTGGCTTCTCTTCGTAACAAGCATCCAGATTATGACCTTAGCATTTTTACTACTAAAGACACCGCCCCCCCTAAATCCCAGAGTACGCTGGCGAGTTCCCTTTTTCGTAAAATTGTCCAAGATATGGAAGTTCATCTCAACATGACGGCCCCTCAGAAAGCGGTTTTCCAGTGCTTACGTGCACCACATGCCCAAGATTTTCTTCTTGCTATCCCTTTAGATGGGATTGGCCAACATATGACTCCTGTGGAGTATCGTACCATCCTCAAATATCGACTCATGATTCCAATATTCCCAGCTGACGAGATATGTCCGGTGTGTCACAAGGCATGTTGGGACTCCTTTGGAGAGCATGCAATTCACTGTAAAGAACTCCCGGGGTTCAAATACAGGCATGATATGGTCAGAGATGTATTGTTCGATATATTTAAGCATGCAGGAGTTTCCGCTAAGAAAGAGGCACCTGTGAATTTCTTTACTAACCCGACAGAAGGAAGGTCAACCCGTAGACCGGCTGACATTTTGATTTTTGGATGGGTCGGAGAGAAACATGCATGTGTGGACCTTATAGGGGTATCCCCTCTCGTGGGCTTGAGGGCGGGGGGTTTCACGGCAGGATTGGCTGCTTTAAAAGCTGCTACTGGCAAAGTCGACAAACATGAGAAATCGTGCATGGAAAATCAACACGTATTTATACCATTTGCGTTTGATATGCTTGGTATCCTCGCACCGGATGCGGTAGAGCTTCTTAATAGACTACAATGGATTATGCATTGCAATGGTATACCCCCTAGTTCTATGAATGTAGTCTTTAAAAGATTGAGCTTTGCTATACAAAAAGACTTAGCGGCGTAGCTTGTTGCCCGTTTGCCATCTCACTTGTTATACGATGATAATTATCTAAGTTAAAAAAAATAGTTGATGTCAAAAAAAAATATGACTCTTGAGCATACTAAATCTTTTAATCTCCCACTTGCGTAAGACTCATATTAAACTGATATAGACAGTGGTGAACATTTAGCAACATTTCCCTTACCCTAAGACCATACGACTGTTTGTGCCATTCTATCAACGCCCAATTCCCAAAAAGCTCAAAGCTACAATTGGTGTATAAGGTAAGTTTTTCAGTTATCTCTTTGCTACAGACATCATGTTGAACATCAGATACAGATCGAAATCAATCTTATTTGTGACAACCGTCAAATGCAAGTCAAAGTCAAAGTCAACAAGTCAAAGTCAAGTCAACAAGTCAAAGTCAAGTCAATAAGTCAAACCGGTCAATCTTGTAAAATACTTGTATGATTAAAAGTTATTCCATGTAAACGTACATTTGTATGTCGAGAGTTCAAGTGTCTCGGTAAATCTATGTTTTTATCATTGTGAAACCCTAAGAAGGAAGTTAAGCGCATCAAAAACACGTCTATGGACCCTTTGGATACTTAAAATAATCATGAACGAGGTATAACGGGGTCCACGAACCTTGCATCGCAAGATTATTCGATGAAAATGGGTAAAAGTGAATCTCTCTCGAATCTCTCTCAAATCTCTCCCAAATCTCTCTCAAAATCTCTTTCAACTTTTTATAGTCAACCGGGTCATCCCGACCCTTAACTTGGCCAAAAACCACTTGAAATGTGAAGTTATATTGAAAAACGGCTAATTAGGGCCGAAACCCTCTTAGGAACCGAACCCTCTTAGAGGGAACCTCTCAAGGCCGAACCTCTCATAAGGACCGAAGCTATCAGAAGCGAACTCGTCAGAATCAAAGCCACCCCTCGGACCGAACCTTGCGAACCGAACCTCCACCTTCGGTTCCTTCACCTATCTTCGGTCCCTCCTCCTCCCTTCTCTCGGTTCTCACCTCCTAAGGGTTTATTAATTTAAAATCATTAATTTATAATAAGAGGATATTTACCCCACAAGTGGGTCAAGTGTGCCCACTTGCCTTCCATGTGTCACCCTCTCACTTGCCACCTTATCTAAATCACACAAACCAATGCACACATCACTTCAAACTCACAACTTGCTCCAGCAACTCCTTTATATAAAAAAATCCCTGGAGGATTTCTTGATTCACTTTGATCATTCCCACACTTTCACACCTTTCTTACCACACAAAGAAGCTTATTTTCTCTCAACTTCCAGCCACTTTTAGAAGTGTTCTTGAGCTATTACTTCACTTTTTGGTAAGTATTTCCTCTAAACTCAAGTGTTATTCCATGTTTTCATAACATCCTTGAATCATCTACACACATTCTAACGCCAAAGAATCGTTCTTAGGATCATCCAAGCTTTTACATGTTCATCAAGTGTTCTTGACTTGATACTCCTCGTCTTTGACCCTCCACTCTTTCAAGAATCACTAAAGGTGAGTTAATACCCCTACATTTTCTAGTTTTCTTTAGTTTTCAAGGGTGAGGGTGGGAATACAAGTTAAAACACCAAAACACATGTGAAACTTAACTTGACAGCTTACAACAGAAAAGTTGTGACCTGTTCACGAACTGTTTTACCCAACGTAAACTTAATATTTGTCAAAACTGTTCAATATGAAAATATTTCAGGTTTATACCTTTAAAATGACTACTTGCACATCTTCATACGATTTTTCTACAATATTTGGTGATTTTTACCAAACTGCCTATCACTGCAGCAACGAAATCAAACCAGGTTGTAAAACTGAAAATTTTCACATTGGTTTGAGACCACCAAAAATTATAAGAAAATTTGTGAACATACTAGACTCTTTTTCCAAACTCTCTGAGTTTACGGATTTAGTTTTCGGCTTACGATGATTTTTCTATAAATAATCTAAAACAGTGATAGTTAAGAGTTAAACTGTTAAAACAAGTTTAAGAGTATTTTTCACACCTTGTAACATGTTGAGAAAGGTGTGTAAGATTTTATATTTAACATTTTCAATGTCATTTTATTGAAATACAAGGTCATGCATAACAAGGTTTCATTTACAACATAAAACATTTTGATAAAACTATAATAGGTATAGTTTGGACACCTTAAATGGTAATACTATCGATTTACAAAGCGAGTATTTTATTACAAACTACGTGAACATGTTAATGAATAAATTTGTGAGACATTCATCTTCGGAGTACTCTTTAGTACTACAGAAAAGTCCTGTAGCTATAGCCAGAATCTTTTGTAGGAGAGCGTGATAGTTGTATATAGATCTATATTGGGTTTGACAACCCGCACCTGAGCTACTTGCAACAGCTAGACCGGCAGGTCTGGGGTGACAAGTGTCATAACATTCCGACGCTTGAAGAACGTCAAGTACGAGGTCTTCGAGTCATAGTATGGTTATAACAACTCACATGGGAAATTAACAAACACGCTGTTCACGGGAATTTAAGGATTTCACAAAAAGGAGTTTTATTTACATATAAAACCACATATAAGTATGATGATTTACTTACATATACTAAGTCTTGGTTCAGTTAAGACTACAATAAACCTTTTTGAAAATATTGGATTTTCTGGAAACAAACTCATAACAAACTTAAAGGAACAACATTCATTTTTCATTCATAAATTGTTAATGAACTCACCAGCTTTAATGTTGATACTCTTTCAAAAACAACTTGTATTCTCAGGTAATCAGTAATACAGGTAACCACAAGACTTTTGAAGACAGGACGCTAAGGTGTAGATTTCTTTTGAATTATTTTGACATCATATGTAATGTATTTGGAAACATGTATTTTGCAATGATGTAACCTTTTAAATTATATTTATGATGGTTGTGTTTACTTTCTTCACTATGGTTATGATACTGAGTATGACGTCCTCCGCCCCCAAACGTTTCCGCCGTTCCGGTTTGGGGGTGTGACATTATTGGTTGTTCAACTTTTGTTAAGGCGCCTTAGATGTCTAACTCTCAACACATAAGAGGAACAAATCTCGTCTCGACTACATAAACCTCTTGTATAGTTCACACCACACCTGAAAATGGCTTTTATAACTACCTAGTTAAGGAACAACATTTAACCAATATCAAAGCATAGTACTCCCTACACTTAAGTCCCACTATGTATCTCAGGTGTTAAGGATACAAAGATAGTACCTTTTAATCAAGTATCATTCATGATAGCGATCCATGAGATGATCTTGATACGGGTCAATTCAATACTAGTTCTCTAACAAGTACCTATGAAACTTGGTTACAACCACTTGCCTACTTTCATCTAGTGAGAGTCAACCAATCCAATTCATATTAGTCTTACTTCATAATTATTCCCACAATTATAACCAACTATGAACTTTTATAATAATAACATTATTCATGGATTAAACATGTTAATATAGAACACAACAAGTCTTAATGTGATTACTATATCCCAATATATTATAACATTATCTAATAGTTGTTTTTATAATGTTCCAATATCCAAATACTAAATCCAAATAAAAAACCCATTTCTAGAATAATAAAGTTTTATAGCTGAAGTGTGACCAATCATACTAAGCTCAAAAGAATGACTTTATCAATGGATCTGTCAAAATTTAATTTGTGTGAATTCTGTGAATACTTTCATCTTCATACTTAACTTTACTCTAAGTATAGTTAAATATCTATGATTGGTGTTCTTTCGTGACATAGAGTCTCTTATCTTGATTAAGTATACTCTCAAAGTCACAAAGATTTCTATGTGATCCTCAAATGTCAAAAATCAATATAGTTTTTCAATGATTCCATTCATCCAATTATATTGGAATTCAACTTATAAAGTAGTATATTCTTATTTTATATCATATTGTGTCATTATGTTTTGCTTGGACCTCATTCCAACAAAACTTACTCTTCATTCCATAATGAAGTCAAAAATCCAATTATAATTCATAATTATTTATATCTATTTAGAAATTAACATCTTGTGTAAATATTTACAAAAAGATTTGTTCTAAACTGATTGTCTCATATACATTCTGTTAGTTCTTTTAAAGTAATCTTAGAATACTCTCTTAGTCATCCAGTGACTTAACCATGTATTTAGTTAGTATCCTATGACATGCTTACAGCATGATCAAATACCATGTCCTATACATAATATGGCGTAAATGCTGAGTTCATTTTCCAAGCAAATAGAATATAAATCATTTAATCTAGTTCAAACCTATGATAAATGTACTTTTGAGGCTAGCTCAAAATGGTGCCATATGAAAATGCCAAGAATTCTCCAAAAGAATCTTGTGCCTTGATCCCTTTCAAGATATTGTCAATATATGTATAAGGACATGAAACTTTTAACATTCCTTTTATTTATCCCTCATAGATTTTACATTCCAAGAATGTATCTTCTCTTTCCTAAGTCATTCATTTTAGAAACACTTTCCGAGTCAAGGTGAAAACGACTTTGCTTAGTCAGAATGTGATTTCAAATGATTAAGTATGACTCATTCATACAAGATTAGGAATTTCACTATGCTCCCACTAGTTCTTAGTAAACACACATGTTCTATTCATTTTGACATAAAAACACACCTTGTGGTTTTACATAAAATGATGATTATAACATTTAGATGTTTTCTATATATCCACAAGTGGATCTCAAGCTCTTCACATTTTGTTAGAATAACTTGGATTAAGAAAACCTCCAGGCTAATCTATATAGATATCTTCCAGTAGATGTCTATAAAGAAAAGTGGTCTTTCTTGAAATCTATTTACTATATCTCATATTAAGAATGTGAATTATATAAAATAATACTTTGTTGATCTAATCATATCTACTTGTGAAAAAAGGTTTGATCATAGTCAGTGTCATGAGTATGATGAGGACCAGAGTCAATGACATGAGTGTAAGAGAAAATCCTTATATAACAAGTCTTGCTTTAAATGTGTATGGTTATCCATGTAATTTATTCTTTCTAGAAGAATCATTTACTCCTTCTAGCCTTGCTATAGGGATAAATTTTAATCAAGCCCATACTTGATTCTTATACATGGATTACATCTTATGTTCATAACTCGAAGTCATTTATCAGATTCAAGATCTGACATTACATCTTGGTATTTGATGGATTTTCTAGAAAACATCAATAAAAGCTCATCAATGAGAGATTCCACATTTCTCAAGTCATAGATGATTTCTACCGTTAATGCGAACAATTTGTGTTTGTGAATAACTATTATTCAGGTTTAACAATCCTTGTTAAAACTAGAGCCAACTATTACTACATAAGGTTATGGTTCTTGATATGCTTCAAGTTCCATGTACCTCCCACTTGCTTTGTCATTAGAAGCTTGCTTTCTACTAACTTAGCTTTCACAAGAATAAAAGAACTTATTCTTGGTGGGTTTGCATATGATAATCTAAGCCACATTTAGAGTATTATAGATATATGTATTTAGTAGATTTTGGGTTTAGAATTGTTAGTACAACATAGGCTTTAAATCCATAAAACATTTAATAAGATATGGATGGAGCCTTTCCATACTAAATCTTAAAAAGTGTCTAATCCACTTATTAGTTGGTATTTGTATTCAAGATACAATTAATAGTGATTGAAGTATTATCCCAAAAAGATTAAAGGAGGATATTTGTACCGATTAGAAAGTAAATCGTACCAAGTATGATTTAATTCATCCTTTATTATCATTAAGGTCTTAGATGGTTCTTACTGGTTTGTATCTCAACTTTTTTCAAACCTTCAACAAGATTTCACAATTATGTTTTACCACGTAAAATATAACTGAAACTACTATCATTGTTAACAAATTTGATTTGGTATCTTATACTTAATCTCTGACATTCATTAGAAAGGAAGTCATACACCAAAGTGTATAGTTCCTTAATTATTTTTCTCTACACCTTAGTGAAAATATAATTAGGAATCTTTTACATATAAATAAGGTTCACATATGTCAAATAAACTACATTATTTGCCTTCAAATATCCCTTTCTTGAAGTTGTAATATGTGAATGCCATTTATATAATAAAGTTAACAATGTCAAAGATGAGTTTGACTTAAAATAAGTTTAAGTCAAAAAGTGCTTGCATATAGAACTTAATTTTATTTATAAGAATGTTAATATTTACTTCATAATTCTATTAAGAGATCTAGTCTCATAAATAGAAGTTAATCATTCAGAATCTAAGTATTATCGTTATGAAAAAGCGATTGAGTAATGATCAAACATTTAAATAAAATAACTGAGACATAAATTTAGACATGCTAAATTAAAACATACTTTGTTCCAAAAAAAATATTGTTTCACATTACAAGTAATTTATGTTCTAAGTATAAATAATAAACTAAACCCCGAGAGTGTAGTTTCAACTTGATTGTGCTCAGCTTAGTTACTCTTCAATGAATATTTATAAGCCATTTACAAATATTAGATTAACATTTAAGTACCAAGTACCTAAGTGTTATATGAAAAGTATGAGTTCTATCTAGTAGATACAAGAAGTACTAGTCTCTTCCAGACTTTCTTCCAAAAAAGAGGAGTAAATGCTCTTCCAGTGACCAGTTTCTTCATAAAAGAAACAAGATCCATCTATGTGGGCTTTAATACATTTCTTGGGCTTAAATGTGTTTAGTCCATAAAACATGGGCCTCCTAGATCACACAAGGTGATTCTTTTAGCCTTTCATTATTTCAATGTTTAAACTAGCTTTAAATAAAATATCATTGTATTTATTGGAATATTGCTTGACCTGTTATATCATCAAATATATGTTTATATTATCCAAGACTTCCTAGAAGTCATGAATAACTATTCCTAGCTTGATGTTAGAAACACCTTAAGCATCACGGTGATGCCTTTACTAGGGATCATGTTCAGATTCATTGCTCAAAGCAAATAGTTTAGGACTAGGACCCTTAAGTGTATACAATTTCATATCTCTCACGAGATTGTCTCTTAAGACATGAACACACTCATTCAAGTTGTATCTATTGAATGTTACTATTTCATTTAGTCATTAAAAAATGAAAATTCATGATAATGAGAATGGATTATTTAACTACAAAATTTTAACAAAATTCATTTAGTATTTTAAATATTTAATCTTCAATAATTAATACCCTTTTTGTTTCCAAAAACATTAATTATCAGTGTCTAGGATCCAAGTTGCAAAACAAATAAATGTTTAGGTGTCCTTTATCCCATCCATTTGAATTCAACCCGGTAGATATTGATTATCAATTATATCTTGCTATATAATTCCTAGATTTATGGGATCGCTAATAAAAAATTTAATTAGACATGTTTGATCACATCTATGCCTCAAAACTCTCTTGCTTAGGTATCCTTTATCACAAATGATTTCAGATCAAATCGTCCAATTTGAAAAAACTTGTGCAATCGGCCTATAACTTGGTTATAGAAATCGCAAATACACCCCGGCCATCAAAAGATAATACTAAGTGGTTAGGTATCCTTTATCCCACTAGTGCATACAAAAGACGTGTGAGTGTTCTTCAAAATGATTGCATAGATTTGAGGTTTGTAAAAATGGTCTTTATATGTTTTATAATTCTAGTTTAAAAACATATGTTATCATGTTTATTACATGCATATAATAAACCATGGTATCAATTTTCAAAATAAAATCATTTTTAAAGATTCTATATAAAAGGCTAGTTTTTATATAATTTGACGCAATTCAATTTTAATAACCGGTATTAAGTTTGAATGCATTTGAACCTTTTATATCTTTAATAAAACTCCCCTTTATTAATTACATAGTTGGAGTTCGTATAAGTTAAAAATCACCATTTTAAACTTATAATGGAGTATTTCAAAATTTGTCGTTATTAACGATTTAAAAAAAAGCGGGTTTTATTTTTAAATATAATAGTTGGTTATATCTTATGTCCAATTTTGAAAAACCCAAACTTCATGTGATGTTTATTTTGTCCAAAATTATTTTAGCATGTGAAAAACTAATTTTATCAACTACACAAAATAATGCATAAAATAAACAACACAAACATGCATAAAAAAAATTTATGTGCATAAACATAACCAACTAATGACATTTTTATGAGCCAACATAAAATGTCAAGTCCATTCCTAAAGAGACATATAAGGGGACCAAATACTTCTTGTAATGTTATTGTAGAAGCTACCACTTGAGTAAACACACATTGCTTACAAAAGATTGGAAAATTTTTTGAAGGCTAAAACTCAATAACCGTCGCTAAAAGCCAACAGCCCTTTGTAAACAACATAGTGATACTTTTCAGAAAATGTCACTGAAAATCCGGCACACCTTTTAAACTTGAAAGTTGTTGTTTTGTATTCAAAAATGGTTCCAACTTCATTTCTTGTTAAATTTTTGTACAAATAAATTATTTCTAAAAAAAAATTTATTACCAAATAACCAAGAAAACTTAATCAATTTAATTATTACATACCATATGAATAAATAAATTATTACAACCATTTTCTAACAAAAATAACCAACACAGCGACATAACAACACATTGGTCATTGGCTAGTTTATGCACATCATATACATTAATATACACATCAAACAACCTTTGTTTTTCTAAAACAACTTTAAATGATAACAGTTGCATGAAACTTTTGTCACATAAAATAACAAAAAGTTGTCATAGAAAATATGTATGAGCTTATTTTTATACAAAAATAAGTTATCCATATTCTCCAAAAAGTAAGATTTCCAAAAATCAAAAAATCTAACCAAAGTTGCAAGATGGCTCTGATACCAATTGTTGGGTTTTAGTTCAAAAATAGTTTTATAGACTTGATAAATATGGCAACGGAAGACATTAATTTTGAAATAACATAAACATTTTATACCTACCAAGGATCTTCTTGCAAGTTACAGAAAGATTAAAACAACAACCATAGAAGGATGAAGAAATAACAACCTTTGTAGTTCTTTGGGTCCTCTTGGGAGGCTTGGAAGTTTATGAAAAATATGGAACCTTTGAGACACCAACAATGACTCAGTTTGTTTGATATAGATGCTTTTCCATAAACTCTTAAGCTTGAAGTTCATAACCAAAGTATGAACTTCAAGAGAGTATAAATGCAAGTAATCTCCAAGTCTTCAAAGCAAAACTATAGAGAATGAGAGGGAGAGAAGAGTTTTGGCCACATGCAAGAAGTGAAGGATGAGCACTTTTAGCCAAATGCAAGCCTATTATTTAGATGCAAAAAGTGAAGGTATTAACCATTAGTCCTTAGCACTTTAAGCAAACTTGTCCCCATTGTCATAATCATGTCTCCCATGCCTTTAAAGCATGATTAAACAAGTCATACACTTCTTCTTTTTATGCAAATCTCGAAAATTACATAAAGGGGAGGAAATTTAGTTTAAATTTTATAAATTCAAGGTTTATAAAATATAAACTTTGTCTTTTGAGTAAAAGACAAAAGGTTTTCAACTAGTCCAAAAAATTGAGCATAACTTTTTAATTCATACCATATGAAATAATATAATGTTACTTGCTAATGAAAATTATTATTTCCATGAAAAAAATAATTTCCAATTTAATTATAAGAGTTTTATTGAATATTTATTAAAATCAATTTCTAATAAATAATCCATTGTATCAAGTTGTTGTTAATGTGACCCATTAGTATCATATGGTATTTAGCAATATCACTCTAATATGACTCTTAAGTATACTAGATCATTCAAATTCGAGGGAGCAAACAACGAAGGATGAAGGTGGTAGTGGTGGGAGGCTGCTTTGAAGTCGATGGAGGGTTTCTACGATGGTTGGAGGGGAGTGGATGGGGGCTGCTTCAGCAGCTCCCCTGTTCTTCTTCTGTTTTTTGGCAAAATTCGATAGGGCTTAAGTGGGTGTTTGAGTTCAATTTTTGATAGGAAGGAATGAAGAATAATGATTGTGATGAGGCTGTTTTGCTTCTTGAAATGAAAAGGAAGAAGAAGAAACAATGTTGTGATCGTTACTAGGATAGAGAAGGGCAACAACCTTCTTCTTTGGCTGAAGATCCAGAAATGGGAAAAAATGGTAGAAGAAGATATCCTTTTTTTATAAAAACTAATTTTATTTTGGTAAGTTTGATTGTTATGTTGGTTGAAAGAAAAAGTGTAATCAATCTTTAATTTGACAGCCAAGTAAGGAGTCTTGCAAGTAATATTTTGTGTAGATGGACACTCCAAAGTTGTACCATTGATTGGTAAGGTGTATAAGTTTCATTTTGTTTTGCCTTTTAATTTATGAGGTGTATTTGATATTAAATTTACAAGCGGTGTATTGCTTTTATCATTAATGTATTTGTTTGATGTGTTTGTTTAATTATTTATGTATTGTTCGGATTTAGAAACAAGGTAATACCCTAATTATTTGTGTATTTGGGTGTGTATGGATATATTATACTAGTTATACACAAAAGTATACACATTTGGATAATAAGTTGCATATTATATATGTATTGGTGTAGGTATTAGTATATTGCACTAGTTCATGTGTGGATGGTATAGTATAGTGTAGAAGTTGACCATTCTTGTATTTAGATACATATTTATACATTTCAAACATGTGTATCTGTATTAATAACCTAAAAAGTCATATTTTATATATTTGGTATACCTATGTATTCATTAATGCTTTTAATTTATATAACTTTGATGTTGTTAGCCCAATAACTTTGAGTCGATTTTGCTATCCCTAGCCCTTGTGTGTGTTGAGCTTAAGTGTGTGTGTGTGTGTGTGTGTTCTTAGTTTTGAAGAAATAAGAAGGGATATTTTGAGAAGCTTTGGTGTGGGCTAGAAAAATTGACATAAATTAAAACAATAAGGATGAATTTGACATAAAGGGATTATATAGGGCTCAACACAGACAAGGGCTAGGGCTAGCAAAATTGAAATAAATTAAAACCATAAGGATGAATTTGAAATTGCCTGAATATTGGGCTGTTACAACTCTCCTCCACTTGAACTAGACTTCGTCCTCGAAGTCTTCTGCCGCGAACGACTCGTGATAATGCTCCAACATCTCAGCCTCCGCCTCCCAGGTCCACTCGGAGCCCCTCCGATGTTGCCACTGTACCTTCACCTAAGGTACTTCTTGCCACGCAACACATGTACCTTCATCTCTAGGATAGCTACTGGCCTCCCAACATAGTTCAGGATCTCATCAACCTGAATATCATCCAAGGAAACCACCGCATCCTCATCCAACATGCACTTTCTCAACCGCGAAACATATAATGTGATGCGAATCTGATTGAGCTCCTCAGGAAGATCCAATATATAGGCAAACTTGCCAACCCTGGCGATCAATCGAAATGGCCCAATATACCGGAAAGCCAATGTTCCCTTTTTTCTGAAGCATATCACACCTTTCTAAGGTGAGACCTTTAGTAACACCATGTCGCCGACCTGAAACTCCAACTTAGTTCGGCGTCAATCAGCATAGCTCTTCTGCTGACCCTGAGCAGTTTGCAATCTCTGTCTGATCTGTTGAATCATCCCCATGGTCTAAAGGACCACTTCGGTCCGCCCTATAAACCTATGACTATCCTCGTCCCAGCAAACCGGGGTGCAACATCTTTGTCCATACAATAGCTCAAATAATCCCATGCTAAATAACTACATCCACTCAACCTGAAATCTGAAGTCTCAAATTGTTCTGACTCCCTAACAGACCGCACATACTGGACTGATGTTAATTCCATTCTACTTGTCCCCAAACCGACTTCTTAACTTCTGACTACCGAAAATTCCCACTAGAAAACGGATTCACAGACCAAACGTTGTTGCCGACAACCTCATACTTGGCTAAAGGGAAATAATATTCCTTCGAGGGGAAAGTTTATCCTGTTGACAACCATTTCCCAAGAATAACAAACAACAGGAGACAAACTGAGAGATGAACCTTCTAGTATTGAACAAGACGGTTCTTCCTTAAACTCTTTAATCAACATATTGTTGCTGGAAATTCCGAAATCCTAAAATTATCTGACACCCACACAAATAGAATCAAATCAAACCACAGCCACACGAATCTGATCTACCATCCAGACTGAAACCATCTTTTAACCTTGAAACCTCCATGGGATATCCTTGGCATACATATTACTTACTTTATACCCTACTAAAATGAAAACCTTGCACATAAACACTCGTGATTCCCAACGCGAGTTCCCACCAAGAACCATCTCGGTATTCAATCCATAACTCTAGATCTAAGACCCCGACCTTACGGTCTCTACCAAGTCATACCTGAAGTGTCGTAAACACACGGCCTTGCCCATGGGTCCCATCCACCTAAAGATATGCAAGTCCGACTCCGCCTCGATCCCTAGTGGTTCTCAACCTGAAATGGAGAAATGGGCTCCAAAAATCCTTCCTGGCGTGCCCGAGGCACGAACCGTCCCCCTATTATACTCATGACCTCCTTAAACTATTGCCTCCCTTAAATTGGAAAGTGAAACTTACCCTAGTTCCACACCCGAGTCGGCTCCCGAAGATTCTGATCGATTCTCCCCCACCTAGATTTTCCGAAACTCTCTTATCCCACAAATTATGTTGGGTCCCCAACCCATATTGATTATCAGGAACCGACTATAACCTGCATCTACCAATAACAGCGTCCCATTACTAGCCGATCTCGATGATTGTCCAACTCTTGAATTCCCGAAGAATGCTCCCAGAAATCCTAGCAAATCCGCTAATGTCGATCACTTCTCAGGATACTGCACCAAATCCTTAAAACCCTAACACTAGAGACCAAAACCATAACCCTTGCTCTAAATTGGCGGATCTTTACCCTAACTTCTCATCCTCGAATGAATCCCTGAATTCTATTTATCTACAATCCTTGGTGGTAATAAAATTCCTTGGCACTTCCAACGACCCAAGGACTCATGCGACTAACACCACCATCTCCTTGCTACCGCTCCTTCCCTAGCAGCGATAGTGATTGAACCCAAAGGTTCTCTCGTGGGCAACTACCGGTCCTACCTAAACGAATGCTATTACGCCCGAACTACGAATTCGCTCATGAACTATTCCTGCTACCTTGACCATACATCTTCCAATCCATACCCCTGAACTGGATCCACCAAAGGAACCGAACAACCCGTTGAACCACTGAACCACGACCAAGAAGATACGACCCACCCATAATGCTTGTCATGAAAAAAGGAATGTGAAGATTCACAGTACATTAATCAGGAAAAACAAAGAACTAACCTAAAGATACCACTTACCCATACCCAACAAGGTTCCATGGTAGATACAAAACCGATCAAGCACAATTTAACCATAATATCAATACAGAATTGGGATTCAAATTACATACCAGAGATTTCTTGTGGTTCAACTTTGACCTCCTTAGGAATGATGAGCGTGGGAACCTGGACTCCCTCGGTCCCCAAAGCAGGACACGGGACCGAAAATGACCTGGCTGGTGACAATGAAAGCATTTATGATCCTTCTTACAATCTCGTTGCACATGCCCTCTTTCCCCACACTTATAACACTTGAACTTTTAAAAAGAAAATCTATGAGTTCGTCCACACTTTCCATACACCTCATGATTCTCCTGACTTCCAGTACCCAGGTCAGCAACCTCAATCTCCCAGCCCTTTGCTGAAAGAGCTCTCTTCCTCTTACTTAGTTGTGTCTCGACCACCAGATCTCTCCCAGCAGCCAATCCTTTAGCAGCACTGGGAAGTTGGGGATTATGTTTTGATATGTTAGAACAGCATGCTAAATTACCATTTTCAACAATGACTGAATTATTGACTCCATTTCGATACGTGAGTGCATTCTCCCCCTTAGATTTCTATGAAGCCGATACAAGATATACACTAGAAACACCTTACTTGGAAGATCTACACACACTTGTTTTTGGATTTTTTTAATTTTTAGATTTAAAAAATAACTACAGAAACAAAATAAATAAAAAAGACAAAATCAAAATGAACTAAATTCAACCACTTGAAACAGTTAAATAAAAAAACACTAACTAAAAATTTGAGAAATTGGATTTATAATTATTAATTAACTAATTAAAAATATGAAAAATATATATGTTTTATTTAATTTTATTAGTATTATTTTTTTTATTTAACTGAAAACAAGACTAATTAAAAACTTTTAAAAGAAAATTAAAAACTTTTGAAAAATGATTTTTTTTAACTTTAAAAGAAATGTATTTCGTAGATTGACCATTGTGAAGAATGACTGAATTAAAATAACTCTTAGACCGGAGAGTATGGGATGAATGTTTCCCTCACTTTTTGTGGGCCACACCACCCTTTCCCTTACTTTCCTTTCCCTCACCTAAAACCCAAGGAATGGGTGGGAAGCTCCCCTCACTATTTTTTTTATTTTTTAAAAAAATATATTTTATACATATATTATACTTATTTTGTAGGGAATTAAAAACAATGAATTTTGATATATTTTTTATATTTTTTTAGTAGGTATATAATTTTATAAATATTAAAAAAGATAAAAAAAAAAATTGCCCAATAGAATGAGGAGAGAGAGGGAGAGTGCGGCACCCCCTCCCCCCACCTCTTTCCCGCGGGTTGTTTCCCTCACCCAAGGGATGGTGTTTCAATGAGAGGGAAGCTTCCATCTCCTCTTTCCCGCTTCCATTTCGTCCAGCCTTATGACTAAAAGAATTGAGTTTACATGTGTCAGATGCAAGGTGAAAGGTACCCCGTTATCCATGTACCAATTTGCATCATTAAGGGTCATGGAACTATAAGCTTGAACAATGTCAGTAGCTTAATCAGTTTTCCTAGGAGGGAACCACTGCCAAGGAGGAGTCGAACCCGAAGAGGTGCTTTGGTTTGCATCTATCTGGGTCAAAGCGTTCTAATGAACCTACAAAGGATGTTGTGGAGGTGGGTCGAGGATGCTGAAAGCATGTGCATGTGTTGTGGGCCGGTGCAGATGTTGTTGTTGTTGTTGGGCGATAATGGGTTGGCGCTTATTAGACCATGGAGCAGGCATGGGCCAGCTAAAGGGCTGTGAAGGCAGCGATGCAGGAGGATTCTAGGCAAAAAAAAGATGCAACCAGTCAGCGGTTGTCTCGGCGCTGTTACTGCTGACGACGACCACCATGGTTGTTGTTTTGCTTGTGGCGGTGAGGTGCTTGATTGGTGGCAGTGGTTTAGAGAACAGTGGGAGCTTATGTGTGGTTTATATGGAGAGGTTGTGATGGACAGACTTGGTTGAGACAGAGTTCTTCAACCATGAGCATTGATCTAGCCTACAGAAACATGGGGAGAGTGTCTCTGTGGTGGGAGAAGAGTAGCCATATTTTCATGTTTGGGTGAAAGTCCATTGAGATATGTGACAAGAGTTTTCTCTAGAACAGGAGAGTCTAGATTTGCAAGTAAATCGGAGATGCTCTTCATTCATTGACAATATTGTGAGATGGTGAGATCACCAACGGACATGCTGCGGAGTTCATTGCCAAGCTCAATGGTGCGGTCATCTTTATTATCTCGGAAAAGACCTTCAAGACTGATCCAAGTGGCATCGGGTTTGAGAATCGGGAATAAGCATCGGTTAACTCTGTGCCAGAAGCCACGGTAATACAGAGGATGCAAGCGTTATCCGGAATGATTGGGCGTAAAGTGTTTGTATGTTAGATCAGTATTCTGGTAGATAGGATGTTGTTAAGATGTTATGATTTGTTAGATTGGTATCCTGGTAGATAGGATGTTATATGCTCTTATGATCTGTTAGATCGGTATCCGGGTAGATAGGGTGTTGTATGTTGTTATGATCTGTTAGATCGGGATCCTGATAGATAGGATGTTATATGTTGTTATGATCTGTTAGATCGGTATCCTGGTAGATAGGATGATATATATTGTTATGATCCGTTAGATTAGTATCCTGGTAGACAGGATGTTATATGTTGCTATGATCCATTAGATCAATATCCTGGTAGATAGGATGTTGTTATGTTGTTATGATATGTTAGATCGGTTTGTCTGTCTATAGATTGTTATATGTGCACATGTTTGTTTGGCGGTTGAGGCTTATCTACTTTGTGCGAAATCCAATAGACCTGGGCATTCCAACCTGTTGGTTGTGGGCCATGAGTATTCCATCCCGAGGATGATTGGACTCATAGTATGTGGGCATTCCAACATGTTGGTTGTGGGCCTGGGGTATTCCATCTTGAGGACGGTTGGACCCATAGTATGTTGGCATTCCAACCGGTTGGTTGAGGGCCTGGGGTATTCTAACCCGATGGTTGACTGGACTCATAGTATGTTGTTTATGATTATATGTGTATTGTTGTGGGTATGGGTATTTTGGGGTAACTCACTAAGCTTTCGGACTTACAGTTTCAGTTTATTGTTTCAGGTTCAGCGGATGGCCGCGGGAAGGCGAAGGCGTGACCGTACACTTCCTCGATTAATGATTATGATTTCTGGAAACTCTGATGTTTAAACTATTTTGAAAACAAATTGTAATGATTGAATGGTTTTAAATGATTTAAAAAGTTTTAAATTGGCTCGAATTTTGTGCGTGGATGTTACAAGTTGCTCGTTCATGAGAGGTTGGGACATAATGCCATACATCCACATCTTGACTAAGGCATCAAGATTGTACCATTCATCATCATTATCCTTGGATTTGGATTCTCCGGTGAGATGCTTGAGGACTCCAAATCCGCGACAGTGAGTTTGGAACAACTCACACCAAGAGTCGTAATTAAGTTCGTTGAGATCGGGGATTAATGGAAAGTAATCCTTGATGCTAGTAATGTTGTATGGTTTTTGATTACTCACGATGATCAGGGTAAGAATAGAAAAGGAACAATGGTGCAGAAAAGTGATGGAGAAAAAATGGTGGCCGGTGGTGTTAGGGTTAGCCGCCGCTTAGAGGGAGGAAGAAGGATACAACTGAGGAGAGAAGGAAAGTAGGCTATCACAGCGCTGATACCATGTTTGATATTATTTTCCCATGAATCAATATCTTTCATTAAACGTAAATATATACAAGATACAAAAAGGGCTATGTTGGGCTATACAAATGAGATAACAAAGATATACAATATATACACTAATAAAATTATCCTAAACAAAACATAAAGAGATGAACTCCATTATAAACGTTCTTTAAGAAAGAAAAAGACAAGCATTAAAAGGATCGATCCATACAAACGATCCACAAGAACCTATATCTAACTCACCTTGGAGCTGACAGGCTAGGTGGCAACACTGGTTGTGAGCTTTTCTCATGTCCATCTGTTGTTTCCTGCATTCTTTGATACGAGAAGTTGTAATCCAAGTCCAGTTCAACACTTATTACTCCCTCTAACACCTTAATCACAGTTGACATTGAAGGCCTCTTAGTAAAATCTGTCTGTAGACACCATGAAGCCAGTTTCATCATCTCCATGACTTCTGTACCATGTTCCTGCATATCTTCACTATACCTGTCAACTATGTTTAACAACGTCTCTTGTTCCCAACATCTCTGAAAGACACGAAGTAGGTGCCAACTTTCTTCTGGCTGAGATCTATCAAATATCTTCCTTCCACATAAGATCTCCAAAAGAAGGATCCCAAAGCTATATACATCCACTTTTTCGGTTATAATTGAGCTCAACCATTCTGGAGCTAGATAGCCAGGGGTTCCTCTCATTGTAGTCATCACTTGGCTTTGATCTCTGTCGATGAGCTTAGACAACCCAAAATCCGATACTTTGGCATTGAAGTCTGCATCTAGGAGTATGTTTTGAGGTTTAATATCGAGGTGGATGATTTTTTGTCTACAATCTTCATGAAGATATGTTAAACCTTTAGCTATATCAAGAATAATTTTCTTTCTACTTATCCATGGGAGTACCTGCTTCCTGTCTCCATAGTAGATCCACTGGTCTAATGATCCGTTACTCATGAATTCATACACGAGAAGCTGTTGTGATTTCCGAGCACAAAACCCTCTAAGTCGAACTAGATTCACGTGGTGAATGCTGCCAATAGACTCAACCTCGGCCAAGAATGATTTCTTAACATGCACCAGACCTTGAAGACATTTTACTGCAATCTTTGACCCATCTTTGAGAGTTCCTTCGAAAACTGATCCAAATCCCCCTTCCCCAAGCTTTTTACTGAAATTCTCCGTGGCTGTTTTCAGTTCATCATAGGAAAACCGAGTGGGCATTCCTGAAACTTGATCTAGATACTCTTCTTCACTTTCACTGTTCATATTTTTGTTTTGAACTATGAATTTAGTAAAACCTACGACCACAATAAGAAGCATAAGACTTCCAATTGTGGAACCGAGAATTGTTGCAACTAGAATTTTTCTGTTTGACGATCGACCATGGGATTGGGGTATAGACGAATTCAGGACTTTTATAAAAACCAAAACATTTTGTGGAACTACCCCTGCATCAAGACCCTTCAATGTAAAAACCTCAGAAGGTAAATAGCAATCCCCACTTGAATTGGAACTATAGTTGAATATTAGTGCCGCTTTGCATGAGCAGTTATTTAGACACGCTTGTTTGCAAGTCTCAATATCCACATCTTCCATGTCTGAGGTAAAGTTGAAGTACGTGACGTTACTGAGTTCAATGAAAGTATGATTTTGGGTAGCGTTACATGTGAGAGGAGTAACTTGAGAGCAACCCTTGTTGGGTTGGCGATCATTCACTGCTCTAAAATAGTCCGTCGCAGGAGAGGTGCTTGATATTGGACAACTACATTGTTGATCAGCCGAGCAAATGGCATTTCTCCCACAAGCCAAAGGATAAGAACAACCTCCAAGATGACCCAATAGTAGATCGATCTCTTTCTCCCATAATGATTCACCCATTCTAAAAGCTTTCAAATGCCCATCTGCCAATAGTTTTATATACTCAAATGGGAATGCTGGAGGTATATCAATCACACTAGGACAATAATTTGGCCTAGAAGAAGAAACGACCAAACACAAACTCCTATCTCTGAACTCAAGATAACTTTCATCTAGGCCCTTAACCGTGTTACCATAATAGACTTGAGGCGGGTTCGATCCAACATAAAAAAACAAACCTTTTTCGTTGAATTGCATAGAGTATAAGTCTACTTGAGGCGTCCAGTTGGTTGAGGAAACACTAGGTATGAGCTTCTGTCCTTGAAATAGTTTTTGCCCAGGTAACAAACAGTCTGTTGGGTGATCAAAAGATTGCCAAACTGTCAAGTTATGGACATTCAACAACCCCAGATTCCCATCTTCAGTTAGGTTCATGGAAGCAACAGATTTCCCGGTAGTGTTTGTAGTCCAAACTATGCTTCCATCCACATCCTGTAACATCAATTCTCCAGTTGCAGTGAAATTCAGAATTGCGCCTTCCCTGACCAGATTGTCTCGGTTTGCTGACCAAATCACCGCCAGACTGTCTTGGGTGGTTGTCATATTGATAACCACAATCGCAAAAGAGGTAAGATGTGCAGGTTCCATTACAGAAGAAGCCACAACGGAATTTCTTTTCATTATTGAGAATGACTCTGATCCTTGAGCCATCTCTGAAATTGATGGAGCGGGTAAAAGATTCATTGTTGGTCCATGTGGATGAAAGTTTTGCTGGGGAAAAGTAATTAGATTCAGCAGAGATGGATGAGAAGATGAGAAAGAAGCCGAAGAAAAAGCTACACATCCATGGTGCCCTCATCACTACTAATGAACACACAAGAGCTAGCCTTTGAAAATTAAATTGACACAGATCCTAAAAATTGAGTAGGTTCCAAGAACTCGGGTCCATGCTATCGTAGTTGACTCATTTCAAGCCAAGTTTCCTTCTCAAGTAATGACAAAAATCCTCTCGATCGTATTCATCTTTATTTCCATCATGCATGGCTGCTTTATTTAATTAAAAAAACGTTAATTAAATAAATACAAACTTTTTGAGTAAAGTAAAAATCTGGTCTATGAGGAATACCATTTGTTATGAACTAGGTGTGAACCTTTGCATGGTAGCCATGAAATAATATACAATAGGATTATATTTAATTAAAAAACGTTAACAACTTTAAAAAAGATTTAAGGCCGAGAAAAGAAAATTAATTTATAACAGCAGTATGTAAAGTACCTGCTAACTATGGGTGCAAACGAGCCGAGCCGAGCCCGAGCCTGGCCAGGCTCGGCTCGGGCTCGTTTAAGTTATATGAGGCTCGAGCTCGAGCTCGGCTCGATTCGAGCTTTCTTTTACTGAGCTCGGTTCGAGCTCGTAAAGAGTTATACAAGCTCGGCTCGGGCTCGGGCTCGACTCGTTTTTATCGGGCGTGCCTAAATAAGCTTAAGCTTGGCTCGAGCTCGTTAAAAAGCTCGTTTACTAATACCCGAAATTCATAATTCCCTTAATATGTTTTTATTTTAATATATATAAATAATAATAAATAATATTATATAAAGGCTCATTTAGGCTCGCGAGCCTAATCAACCTTTGTGACATAGGCTTGAGCTCGAGCTCGTTTAATAAACAAGCTTAATATTAAGCTCGAGCTCGGCTCGGGCTCGTTTAAAATCGGTTTCGAGTCGAGCTTTTAACGATCCGATCTCGAGTAGCTCGCGAGTAGCTTGGCTCTTTTGCACCCCTACTGCTAACTCAAGCAAGTGAGAATTATGTTTTATTTTAGGGGTCATATATCCGTATATATATATTTTTTAACTACGATGTTATGTTATGTTAGTTGAGAACCAAACAATGGTATTTGATTTTACATGCATGTCATAAACTTTAGTGAGTTGGTAACTTGATTTTAAAACATTTTGAGCTACTTTGCATGTGCCTATTCTATCCACTTTTTTTTGAAAGAGACTATCCGATCCACTTTTATATTTGCAGCATATGACATAATTGCAAAAGGTTATCAGTAAAGATGGGTTGTTTAAAAAAACTTAAATATATGATATACTTTACAATCATTGTGTTAGAAAAACAAGTAAGATCGGTTTGAGTATAAACAATTTGTACAATAATAAACGAATGACTTGCTTTTAACAAACAAATACAATTATTCACGGGTATTTGTTTTATATTTAGAAATTTGTATCGTACCAAAAAAAAAAAATTTAAAACGAAACTTACATCCTTATAAACGAAAAAAATCAACAATTTTAAAGTGACACACCATGTCACCATCCCATATTCAATGGACATAAATTAAAGACACCGCAACCTATTAGATTCTTTTAACCTTATTAAACATCAAAATATCATATTTATCCATCCTAAGTTTAAATATCATATTTACTCTTTGTAAATTTTCAAAATATCATATTTGTCCAAATCCTTATTTTTAAATTATTTAAACATTTTATAATAGTTTTAAATCTTTACTTTTATCAATTAGACTATTATACCCCTCTTACAACCCTTTGTAATCATGTTCTTCAATGGCATAGACAGAGATATGAAGTTGAAGGTTTAATTTCGTTCCATGAAAATGAAAATACGCTGTGCATTCTTGTAGGGTTTTTTAATGGCAAAAAAGAAAGTTTACTTTGGTATCTCCTATAGCCCCTTTCGTATATATTGTTACAAAGAATGGTGAAAGGTCACTGGCCGCCAATGCTTTGTTAAATTTGTCATGATGATGCTTTTGTGATTTGCATATTGTGCTTTAAAAATTGTAGTTTTAGTTGATTTTGTTTAATCCCACTTTAGAAAATGGCATCGATGATTCTTAAAGATTTGCTAATTGTGTTAAGAAACATTGACGAATATCAATAAAACCCAACACATTTATCTTACAGGATTAATTCTCTAATCTTAATCTCAGTCGACGAGTTTCTATACTGCTAGTGACGAATTCTTTGACAGATGCTCATAAATAAGTTACTCAATAAGTATTTGGTCTTTACAGCATTGGCATCCATTCATTATTATAGAAAACAGTTCAAAGCATATGATTGATAATTAATTACTTCATCTATAAAGGGGTGTAATAGTCAATCGGTAAAAGTAAATAATTAAAATGATTATAAAATTGTTTAAAAATGCTTAAAATAAGGATTTTGGTAAATATGATATTCTAAAATTTTACAAATGATAAATATGATATTTATAAATTAGGTTGGACAAATATGATATTTTAAAGTTTAAGAAATTTATATACGAAATTCCCCCTTTAATAAGTGTGTAGCAAAAAGAGTCGGAGTAGGAATTGGAATGTTAATAGGGTCGAGTTTGGTATCCCCATCCCCGGACCTGAAACTGGAATTTGTCCCGGATGCTCTCTTGCTCTCTATCCAGGTTGTAGTTTTCCCGAATCCCAAGAATTTTGAAAATGTGTTTAGGTTCGTCTATTTTCTAAATGTTTTTCATGAAAATGAAAATTTTCTGTTTTCAAAATTATAAAGAAGTTTGAAGTTTTTAGAAAACTGATAATCATTGTTTTCTACATTTTTGTAATTCCAAAATTAATCTAAAATATACATACACACTCATTCCCACTTCATCAACCTCTATCTACACTCGCCTTAACACCCCAACCCACCACACCCCTACCTATCCACAATCACTCCCAAGCCCACCCCCACCCCTCACAAACCCACACCAACCCCTACAAACACACACACACACCAACCCCCCCCCCCCCCACTTACCCACCCACCCACCCTTACACCCCTACAAACACCCCAACCCCTACAAACACGCATTACCCCCCCCCCCACACACACACACACACACACAAGCACACACCCCCACCCACACACACCTAACACCACTACCACAACCACAATCACCGACCTACTATCACCACCACCACCACTACCCCATCATTAGCATCATCACTCTCACCGCAATCACCACCACCGCCGCCACCACCACTGTCTGTCATCACCACTACCACCACCATCGTCGTCATCATCGACACCACCATTGCCCCCACCCCACCCTACCACCGCTACCATTTTCTAAAAATAAAAATTGATAGAAATATACACATCTAAACACGTTTTCTAATTTTCAAAACTAAAAATAAAAATGAATAATTTTTAACTAAACACGTTTTCTAAATTTTATAATGAAAACTGAAAACAAAAAACAAAAAATGAAAAGGGAAAACGAAAAACGGAAAACAGAAAATGTTTTTTCGTAACTAAACGCAACCTTAGGGTGCGTTTAGTTGCGGAAAAATAGGCCGCTTTCCGGAAAAAAAAATTCCAAAAAAAAATGTGAATAAAAACGCGATTAGTTTGTCGATTTTTTTAAATTTTTCACGGAAAATAAAAAATTTCTGTTTTTTAAAATTACAAAGTAGTTGGAAATTTTTGGAAAACTGATATTATTGTTTTCCATATTTTTCTAATTCCAAAATTTTTCTAAAATATAAACACACCCACCCCAACCCCCCCCCCCCCCCCCCACACACACACCCACCCACCTACACCTACATTGGAGCAGGGGTAATTTGACAATTCAACTATTCTAGAAGACATTGGAGTAGAGCACGTAATTAAAAAAGGAAGGGACAGATTAGTCATTTGAACTTGAGGTCATAAGTTAGTTAGACAGTTAGTTGGGAAGCTATATAGTTCACCATACAACAAAATCACGACAAAAGTATAAGTATAACCATATCCAATTATCCATATCAAGTTCAAGTTCAAATCATATGATGTTTGATTCAGTAAGTTATGAGCTCTCACATTAAACATGATTTAAAACCCTTCTCTAGTTCTTGAGCATCTAAATTTTTCCCTATAAACACAATCTTGTTTACCCTTGATTCCTCAGGGTTCCATGGCCTATCTGGTGACCCTTGAAATATGTCATGTACTCCCTGTTTCAAAACTCAAATATTATTATTATTAATGATACAAATTATCTGAAAATGTTTCAATAAATTTTAATGGGAAATAATAATAATAATCAATCACCTGGAACACAAATCTCTCATCCATCCCATCAATTGACATAAGCCCCTTCATTCTGTATATATCCTCACTTCTATCCATTAACAATGTCCCAAGCCACATGTTAGCCTGCATAACACATCACACTTGTCAGCTCTTGGTACGATGGAATGGAATCAATAAAGGAATGGAATGCGTCATTACATTCCATTATCATGTTTAGTTGGCTTCAAAGAATGGAATGGAATGGAATCAATCGTTCACACAGTTTGTTTGTTACTTATAAACTTACAAATAGAAAACCATATTATAATGTTCTAAAAAAATGGAACTTTACACATAAAGAGATATATCGCTAATTTAATTAAAGTTTTAGAGTTTTAGAAACATTATTACTATTGAAAGACTATATAAATAAAAGTAATTTATAACTATATGAAAGAACCACACCTTTTCAAGATCCAAGCTCCCTTCACAAACTATGCTGACAGATGAGACACCAGGATCATGAGTGTGATCATGATGTTCTGGAAAAAACCAAAAAAAAAAAAAGTATCATATCATTATATCATTATGTGTGTGTATGTGTGTTTATAAAAGCATAGATAAATTAAAATTTAGTCAAGTTACCATGTTTGTGGTCATGGTCATGGTTATGATGGTGGTGATCATGATCAGGATTATGACAATTTTCATGGTCATGATCATGTTCGTGCTCATCTTCCTTTGAAGCTTCATCTTCAATAGCATCATCAATTCTAGCAAAAATATAAAGTCTTTAACTATTAAGCCCATGAACCCATTCTTTTTTCCACCCAACTCCTCACATTAATATTGATGCATATTAGAATATTTGGTTTTCGGGATGTAAGGGTAAATCATTTAGTCTTCATTCACATGGTTTATTCGGTGTAGAAAAGAAACTGACTTTATGTATACAGGAGGACTTAATGGGGAAAAAAAGAGAACATAATCACTTATGAAGAGAGAGAAATAACCTTTCTAGATCAAAACCACCTATGCCAAGAACATAATCCAAATCCACTTTTCCAAACTCAGTACGTTTTAATTCTGCCATACGGTTTATGCCCTGCATTTAAGAGTCATTAAAGTAGAAAAGATCAATACAAAAAGACAGATTTAACTAACTAAATAAGCAATTTTGTACCTTTATTCTCTGAATCAAAGCAGAAACTTCAGCACTTCCAACAAGATCAGTCTAGAAGCAACATTCAAAGACTTCAATTCTACTATTAAATGGGAGATTAACTTCAAAACGATGGAAAGATAAAGAGAAAGTAATAGACACCTTATTGACTATTATACGATCTGCATAAGCAATTTGTTCTACAGCCTCATTGACAACTCCTTTTGGTTTAACATCATCAAGATGAATATTAGCATGTTTGGCATCTACTAAAGTAACAACACCATCAAGCTTAACATCATTGAAAATCTGATCCTCAGCATAGAATGTTTGTATAATTGGTGCTGGATTTGCCAATCCTGCAAAAAGATAAATAAAATGACTCAAATCTATTGAGTATTATGCCAGAAAGAATGCCCACAATTAGATGAAGTTCAAATCACTGCTACATACCTGTAGTTTCTATGACAATATGGTCGAATTTCCCTTTCTTTTTACTCACCAGCTCTCCTATCATTCTAACAAGATCACCCCTGACTGTGCAGCATAGACACCCATTATTAAGCATGACAATGTCTTCCACACCAACAGATTTTGCAGCAACTAAAGACCCATCAATGTCCACCTCCCCATACTGCAAATGTAATAGAAAGAAGAAGTCAAATCCTAACACAAAAGGGTGAAAATATACACATGGCTACATGAACTGTGATGTTATAAACAGTTTTCCAAGAAAAACTAGATACTAAAACCAAAATATGCAGAACTAATTGTTATTCGACTTTATTGTATGAAGTCATAGAGGAATTGGATAGTACCTCGTTCTCAATAACTGCAATCCGTTTACCATGATCAGCTGTAAGTATATGGTTCAATAATGTTGTCTGTTCATCGAACATTCAGGAAAATCAGAAACAATCATTAGCTAAAATTTTTAATTTTTCTTAAACTGCTTATTGACCTAACTTCACGCGAGAACAAGAAAAATGAAGATAATGTGAACTTGTGCTACAAATTCATACACTATGATGGCATCAACGTCATAGAAACTGATTCAGATACACGAAGAAATGATTACCTTTCCTGAACCTAAGAAACCGGTGATGATCGTTGCTGGAATTCGATTGTCGGGAGGAATCTTGGTGAAGACATCAGAATCCTCATAATCCTCATCCTGTTGCGTCGGTGCCGCTGTTGCAGCAACAGATAAGTTGCGTGACAATCTCTTTGCTCTGGATAAACTAACGGCGGCGAATGGTGGATGGATAGAGCGTGAGGTTGTCGCAAAACCTCGATGGCGGAAAGTGATAGTTCTCCACATTCGAGGGACATGATTTCCGGCAATTGAAGTTTTCTGAAGCTTGGCAAGTCCAATAAAGGTGGTCGTCAAGTTCATCGATGTCGACGCCATGGCTGCCATCGTCGTATTGGAAGTTACTGACTGAGTGAGTAGGGTTTATGAAATGAAGTTTCGCGATTGATAGAGAACAGAGGGCTTATCCTGTATATTCGTGGTTAAAGCGTGCGTCTGACCTTTTTTATTTTTTCATGATTCAGTCCTTAATAATTGAACTTTGTTGCGTTTCTGGCCACTTTATAAAATAATTGTCTCACCCTTATATAATACTATAGTTAATATTTTATAATGATTTTAGTTTTAGTATTAATTATTGAATGTTGAAGACCACATCCTTGATCCTTCCAATTTACTGAGCCTCCCTTTGCCCTTGTTAGCCTACTTTTACCCTTGTTGGAAATCTTAACGAGTTATTAAACATATCGATCCATTAATATAGTACATTTTGAATTTGACATTTAGGTAGTAAATATATGTTTTCTTTCATATTCTTCTGTTCATGCATCTTTTACATACCATGAGCAAAGATGAATGCACTTGATGCACTTTTATGAAAGGATCAAATTGGTCCACTAATATAGTTCGTTTTGAATTTGACATTTAGGTAGTATAAATATGTTTTATTTCGTATTCTTTCACGTTCATGCATCTTTTACACACCATGAGCAAAGATGAATGCACTTGATGCATTTTTATGGAAGGATCAAATCCATATGTAATAAGAGATAATTACGATTAAGGTCAAAATTGTTACTTTAATATGAAATAACAAAGACAAAATTGTTATTTTAATATGAAATAATTATAAAAAGTTATTTACGTACATGGATTTAAAAAATAAAATAATTTATAAGCTAAGAAACAATATAATAATAAGAGATAATTACAATTAAGGTCAATATAATATACAATCTTTCTAAAATTCAGTCAAAAGGCGAAAATAATAGCGAAAATAATATTTTAAAAAGATTAGAAAATAAAGTAATTATATTTCAGAAGGTTCTAAATAACGTAAGGTGTGACTTAGCGGCAATGTCAAGCCTCAAGCTTTTTCAAGTTTTTGCGAGTCATGTCGTTTGTATTGCGTGACTTAAAGCGACAATTTTTTATATAATTAATATTTTTATGTATATTTTCAGTTATTATTCATATATATATATATATATATATATATATATATATATATATATATATATATATATATATATATATATATAAGTTAAGACAACATTTTGGTAAAGTTTGGCGATATGTACAAGTCTTGGAATCATGGTGAGCTCTTTAAAACCTTGAAATTTCACGATATATAAAGTTAAATCATTATGTAATATCAAAACTTCTTCATTCATAACAATTCCATTTTGAAATAAAGCATAAGAAATTAGTTTGAAGTAGACATATTTGTAGTTTACTCTAAATTTTATATGCTTAATATTGTGATGGTAACAATTCACTTTTGGCTAAAATACATCATTTCCTCTCTATAATGACGGTTGGACTTTACTTACACTATAGTCTTTAGTGTCTAATGAAGGTTGAATATTTGTTGTATTTTTTTGAAACTTTTTTTTTAGTTTAATATATTGTGGATATTTGTTATTTTTTGGTACTTAACATATTTACAATTATTTTGAAAGCTTGAAAATACTATTTAGAAAGAAGCCCTAGAAGGGGTGTTATGTGGGATCCTAGAGAGACATACACGGTTTATGGTTCCATAATAATCATACATAAAGAAATGAAATAAAATTGTATTTATGAAATGATGAGTAATTTTAACAAACAGTTATCCTATATAATGATCAGCAACAAGCAAAAAACGATATATCAACACATAATAAATCGTACAACAATGCAAATAAATGCAACACTGCCTACTCCAAAGGTAACACCACATACATGAAACTGATATCCTAACCTCTTGGTTCGGCTCGCGTACGCTGCACGTACCCCTTGGTACGTTGCGTGAACGCACATCAACCCCCCGCATCCAATGTTGCTACTGCGTTCCGCGTACACTAGCCTTACGCCCAGCGTACGTCTTCAGTCAGCCCAAAATATAATGGTCCACTTAATAAGGCCCAACTCAATAATTCAACAATAATCTCATAGTCCAACAATTAATTACAGAAAATAAATAATTAGCATTACCTCAAATCACGGATGTTACACCTAAAGACCTTCTAGAGCATGCATGGGGAAGAACTAAGCATCAAGATCTCATTTTTATGACTCTAGAAACCTCATTGGGTCTGAAACGACCACTTATTTGGTTAAGAGCATGACATGCTCAATAATCACAAAGGTTGGGACCATAAATGCCCTAAATGAAGGAATAGCTAGATCTAAAAGAAAAGATGATCAAGCTAGGAGCTTTTTACCTCTTAAAGGTTGTTAACAAGGTGAGAATCCCATATTTAAAGTTGTTTCGACCTCCAATGTCCTTCTACAACCTTCTTCTTCTTCAAGAACACCACCAAACACACAAGTGAGCTCAAGGTGCACTCTTCACACTTAGGTTAGCTTGAGGAACAATTTTTAGGTGGAGGATGATGATAGTGAAGTTCTTAGGGCCATAAAGGGGATTATATATGGTGCAACCCTCAAAATTAGTTTTTTTGTCCTGAACAGCATACACGTGGCGTACTTGCTCAGTGTGCCCGGCGTATGTATGCGAGTCCTTCTTTTCTCATGCTTGAGTATGCCATACGTACACCACGACTATGCATGGCATACAAAGCAAAATGGAAAGAATTAAAACATTTTAGGGTTAGAATTAAACCTTCTCGGAACGGGTGTTAGAATTCTCCCCCACCTGAACTAGACTTTGTCCTCAAAGTCCAATGCTGCAAATAGTTCAGGATAATGCGCCTGCATCTCCGCCTTTGGCTCCTAGGTCCACTCGAAGCCTTTCCGATGCTGTCACCGAACCTTTACCAAAGGTATCTCCTTGTTGTGCAAGACCTTCATCTTTCTTTCTACCACCGCTACCGGCCTCTCAACATAATTCAGGTTCTCATCGACCTTAATATCATCCAAAGGGACTACTGCCTCTTCGTCTAATACGCACTTCCGTACCTGTGAAACATGGAAAGTACTATGGATCTGACTGAGCTCACTCGGTAAATCCAACTGGTAGGTCACCCTAGCTATGCTATAGATCACATGGAACGGTCCAATATACTGGGGACCCAATTTACCCATCTTCCTAACGCGTACTACACCATTCCATGGTGATACCTTTAGTAGTACCATATCGCCGACCTGAAACTCCAATTCTGATCGACGCTGATCAGCATAGCTCTTCTGCCGACTCTAAGTTGTTTGCAATCTTTGTAGTCTTGAGGAATACCTTGGTCCTTCCCACGACTCAGTTACCGAACTCCCCCCAACAAACTGGGGTACGATATCTCCGACCATACAAAAGCTCGAAAGGCGGTGCACCAATGCTGGAGTGATAATTGTTGTTGTAGGAGAAATCTACAAGAGGTAGGTAGGAATCCCAACTTCCCCCAAAATCTATGACATAATAATGCAACATATCCTCAAGTGTCTGGATGGTCCGCTCACTCTGGCCGTCAGTCTGCGGATGATAAGCAATGTTGAAATGCAACCTCGTACCCAATTCCTCGTGGAACTTCTATTAAAATCGTGAAGTGGACCGAACATCTCGATCCGATATAATAGAAACTGGAACCCCATGACGAGCAACAATCTCATGAACATACACATCGTCCAATATCTTGGTCGAGGAGCTCTCCCGGATGGCCAAAAATTGGGCACTCTTGGTCAATTGATCCACGATGACTCATATAGCATCAAAACCCTTGGCAGTCCTTAGTAGCTTGGTGATAAAATTCATGGTGATCTGTTCTTACTTCCACATGGGAACTTCCAAAGGCTGCAGCTTCCCATGCGGCCTCTAGTGCTCGGCCTTGACTGTCCTACAGGTCAACCACCTCTCAACGTACCAAGCTATCTCCCTCTTCATACACGGCCACCAGTAACTTAGTCTCAAGTCTCAATACATCTTAGTAGCATCAAGTGTATCGAAAAGCGAGACTTATGTGCCTCCGCCAAAACTGTTTGCCTTACCCCGCTAGAAACTGGAACCCATACCCGACCATATCGGGTCAACAATCCCCGACTATCAGTGACAAATCTATCAATCTCGCTCTTGATCCTCTCATGTTTCTAAATCTCGTTCTTGACTCCTTCTACATGTGCCCCTCTGATCAAATCCAAAAGTGGAGAACCAATGGATATCCTCATACACAAACCCCCAGCCGAAGATCCATCTGACTTGCGGCTCAAAGCATCCACAACCACATTTGCTTTACCCGGATGGTAAAGAATCTCGCAGTCATAATCCTTGACCACGTCAAGCCACCTGTGCTACCTCATGTTTAGGTTTGGCTGGTCAATGAGATACCTTAAACCCTTTTGATCCGTGTAGACGGTATACGGGACCCCATAAAAATAATGTCTCTAAATCTTTTGGGCAAATACTACTGCCCCCAACTCTAGATCATGAGTATGATATCATGCGTCATGTGGCTTCAGCTGCTGAGAAGCATACGCAATCACTCACCCTCTCTACATAAGGATCGCCCCCAAACCTATTATGGAAACATCACAAAATACAATGAAATCCTCGACACTCTCCGGAAGTGTCAATATTGGGGCCTCACATAATTGTTGTCGCAGTGTCTCAAACGTCGTCTGTTGCTTAGGGCCCGGTCGAAAATCCACGCCCTTCCTTGTCAGACGAGTGAGGAGTACAACAATCTTGGAAAATCCTAAATAAAAACTCCAATACCCAAGAAACTTCTAATCTTTGAATGGGACTTCAAAACCTCCCACTGCATCAGAGCCTCAATCTTGGTCGAATCGACCAAAATCCTAGTTTAGTTAACGAGATACCCCATGACCTGAACCTCTCAGAACCAGAACTCACACTTCGAGAAATTGGCATACAGTCGTTCCCGCCTCAATACTCCCAAAAGCTCTTGAAGGTGCTCCTCGTGTTGTCTCTGGTCTTAGAATACACCAAGATATCATCAATAAAAACAATAATTGATTGATAGAGCATCGGCCTGCATACCCAATTCATCAAATCCATAAACATTGCAGGCACATTGGTGAGCCCAAAATGGCATCACTACGAACTTATAATGACCATAATAAGTCTAAAACACGGTCTTATCCACGTCCTACTCTCTAACTCTCATCTAATGATAAGCCGACCTCAGATCGATCTTGGAAAAACAAGATGCACCCTACAACTTATCAAAGAGGTCGTCAATCCATAGAAGGGGATAACGGTTCTTCACCGTCAACTTGTTTAACTCCCATAATCAATGCACATCCGATGCGAACCATCCTTCTTCTTGATGAACAATATCAGTGCTCCCCACAACAAACTGATCGGTCTTATTAGCTTCTTGCCTAGCGGCTCCTGAAGATGAGAGGAAAACTCCTACATCTCAGGCAGTGCCAATCGGTGTGGTGCCTTTCTAATCAGAGCCACACATGGCACTAGGTCAATCTTGAACTTAACCTGCCTCTCAGGAGGCATACCGGGTAACTCCTTCGGAAACACACAAAAAACTCCCTAACAACTGGCACATCTAAAACCGATGTTTGCTCCATAACCTATGTATCAACCACATAGGAAAGATAACCCATACAACCATGCTAAATATATTGTCGAGCCCTGGCTACCGAACAAAACCCTGATCCAATCTTGGTACCCTCTCCATAGATGACTAGTTCTCCCCCACTTGGCATTCGAAATACCTCTCGCTGACCCACGTAGTCTATCATAGCACCAAACCTGCTTAGCCAATCCATCCCTACTATCACACATACATATCCCATGTGGATAGGAATCAAATCAATCAGATAAGGCACCCCGAAGATCTCCAAGCCATAACCCCGATACACTCTAGATGCATAAATCTCATGTTCGTTGGTGATAGAAATCCGCAACGGATACTCCAGCTCGCCAAGGGTCATAACAAAATCCCTACTAAAAGACAGATATACAAAGAATCGAATCATGCCCAAGTCGAATAACACAAGAGCAGACAAAGAATCCACTTAGAATGTACCTATCAGAAGCATAAACATAAGCATACCATAGAATAATTGACAAAATCATAAATGGAAACATACCAGTAACGACATATGGCGTCGCCTTGGCATCCTCTGTTGTGAGCTGAAAAGCACGACCTCGAGCCCTCGGGGGCTCCGCCCTACCTTGGTGTAAGGTGTGAAGTGTGTAGTGAGAATTCAAAACTTGTTTTAGTCTACTTAGATACGAAGTCTAGTACTTCTAAGTGTATATATTTTGCAAGGCACTTGTTGATGTCGAAGTCGAATGTATAGTCCTTGCATATTTTTTGTGAGTCTATATCACTATATAAATAGAGTAAGTATAGGAGTAGAGAAAGAGTTTATTTGGCACATTTCATTTTAGTATTCTCTCTCAAGAACTTTTGTACTCTTACAGACTATTATCGAGCCAATCAAATTTTATTTACATATCGTGTTCTTATTGCATTCAGTGATTGAATTTATTCTAAACTCGATTTAACACTCTTTAATTGGTATTAGAGTAGGATATGTTCAGTCAATTCCAATTTTCTCATATTTTTTCAATATTTTTGAATTGTTCTTTCTGATTCAAAGTTTTCCGCACTATTGATTAAGAAAACTTGTGTTTGTTGATTGATTTGTTTCGATTCTACAATCAGTTTGTTAGATCGAGTGTTTCCTGGTCATTTTCTGATTAATACTTCCATTAGATCTATTTTCTGAAATCAAAAATCATTTATGTATGTACAAAAATGGCAAACTTCAACATGAACACAATGTCAAGCTTTTCTCATTTGCTTGGATCATCGAAGAAGATTACAATGATGATATCTGAATATTATGAGTAGTGGGTCGATCGAATGGAGGATTATCTTAATGGCATCGATGAAGATCTCTGGGAGTGTATTAGAAGTGTAAATTATCATCCTAGAAGGCTTGAACAAGTCGGAACTGCTAGTTCTTTTGCTGGTGTTACTATGCAAACAGAAAAACAAAAAGCAAATGATAAGAAGTGCCTTTGAGAACTACGTGGTTCTCTTCCACCAGTTGTTTACAATTATGTTCGAAGCCTAAAGCATAAAGCTTAGTGATCTCCCCCAAAATACCCCATACCATACATATTAATATACGATGGGCCATACCCGACAACCATCGGGCCCCGCTTGGAACAGATCTGTCAATAACAAGAAATGTCCCCCGCCCCATCACACTAGTCAGGCCCCGCCCGACATACATACAGACAAATAAAATCACATGAAAAAATCACTAAAATAAATAGCATATAACACTCATTAGGCCCTACCTGGCATCAGACCCCGCTCGATATACATACCACATACCACACATGCAAAAGTCACACATACAAGTAACATGCTAATCATAATAAATCATGGGCCGACATTGGTGCCTTCGACCCACCAAGCACAGTGAGGAGACTTACCTCAGTCTGTTGACAATCCAACATATTTAAAAGTTTGACTATTCTAGAGTTTTAAAGAATTAAAACTCTTTTTAATAAAAACTCAATTTTTAACATCTTATATTGAAACTTTTATATAAAACTCTAAACCCCAAGTTTGATGTTATTATTTTGTGAAAATGTTTTTATCATGGCAAACATATTTTCATACATACAACATTTTATAAAAACCAAAATAAACATCACAAACAAGCATTTTAAAGTGTATAAACAAAGCTATTTTTCCAGTAATATTTATTTTAAGCCATCACAACACATATTAAGTCATTTCTTAAAGGACTTAATGGGACAATTCAAGGTCTTTACAAGGCTCCATGTCTTCATATCTTCAAAAGATCTTCAAACTCCATCTTGTTACAATTTTTATAAAATAAAATACAACTAGTCTAAAAATTAATTTATTACATATAAAAATAAACAAATGAAATAATATCTATTTATCTATTACATCATCCTCCCTAATAAATAAGAATCATATTGCCACTTGTCAAGTTCTTATGTAATTGGACATATGGTATTTTCTTGATTTTTTGATTTACCTATTATTACACTTGTCAATTTATTAAGATGACACCTAATCAATACATAATGCAGATTCATAGTCTTGAAACACACGTATACATAATGTTAACTCGGCGAATGCTCGCGCGTTGCGCAGAAACACCTATATAGTTGAAGTCTTTACAAATATATGATTTTTTAAATATAACAATAACGTCATTGTTAAATTTAATATAATAATTTGTATATACTAAATTGATATAATATATTGATTATTTTGAATTATATGATAATATATACATTTATTATACCTTCATAATCTCAATCGTTTAAATAACTTCTACCCGCGAGTTAGACATGAATAAAATTAAATATAATATATGATTTGATGTTATTTATAGTTGTTTTTATTGTTAAGTAATTTTTTAAAATTTATTTGTTTAATGTTTTAATTTTTATCATTATAATTATTTAAAACATCAAACAATGTTTTTTTTATTTTAAAGCTAACAATATAATCATTTATATAAAGTTGTTTTTAACTATTGTTATTGTAAGTTATTTTAAGCTACTTATTTGGAAACTTTTAACGATTATAGAAATATATTTAAGAAATATTTTAGTTAAATTGAGATTACAATTTAGTTTTTGCTTTTATCACTATAATTTATCACTTTTAACTATTTACAAAATATTCTTTAGTTTTTTTAAATGGAACTGAAATTTATATTTAAGTTGACATTGTAATGCGTAGAAACACCTATATAGTTGAAGTCTTTACAAATATATATTTTTTAAAATATAACACTAACGTTGTTGTTAAATTTGATATAATAATTCGTATATTAATTTGATATAATATATTGATTATTTTGATATGATAATATATAAATCTATTATAACGTCATAATCCCAATCGTTTGAATGACTTCTAATCGCGAGTTACACATCAATAAAATTAAATATTATATATGGTTTAATATTATTTATAGTTGTTATTTTTAACTAATTTTTTAAAATTTATTTGCTTAATGTTTTAATTTCTATCATTATAATTATATAAAACATCAAACATTATTTTTTATTTTAAAGGTAACAATATAATCATTTATATAGAGTTATTTTTAACTATTGTTATTATAAGTTAAGCTACTTATTTGAAACTTTTTAACGATTATATAAATATATTAGGAAATATTTTAGTTAAACTGATATTACAATTTATTTTTTGTATTTATCACTATAATTTATTACTTTTAACTATTTACAAAATATTATTTAGTTTTTTTAATGGAACTGAAATTTATATTTAAGTTGACACTGTAATGTTATATTTAAATTAATAATTTAAGTATTTTGTCCAAACTGTTCAAAAATTATAGCTTTAAACTGATAATGGTTTACATGCAACAACATTTTAAATCTAATAAATTAAGTATAATATGTTAAAATTTAAAGACATAACTTTATAAATAAAAGTAAAGATATTATTTTAAAATTAAAATTTAGTCTATTTATGATTATACTTTAGGTTTGATATTTATTTAACCTTATTAACCAACTTACAATCATTATTAGAAAGACACTACAATTTATCACTTTTAACTATTTATAAAATAATCTTTGGGTTGTTTAAGTTAAATAAAATTTATATTTAAGTTGAGCCTATAATGTTATATTTTAATTAATAATTTAAGTATTTTATACAAATTGTTCAAAAATTATACCTTTAAAATGATAATGGTTTACATCCAACAATATATTAAAACTAATAAATTAAGTATAATATGTTAAAAGTTAAAAAACATAATTTTATAAGTAGAATTAAAGATATTATTTTAATATTGAAATTTAGTTTATATATGAATACACTTTAGATTTGATATTTATTTAACCTAACTACCAAATTATAATTATTATTATAAAGAAGTTGAAAAGTCATGGGAGTTTCAAATGAATGTGGTGAAACGTATCTTTTCTCCATACACAACAATTGATGCTTTATAATGGTGTACTGTACAACTCTATAATGCATACATTGTTGTGTATGGCAAAAAACTGTTGTGTACGAATCACTTCCCCTTTTTTTTATAGTTGTAGCATATTAACGTGAGGAATTGATCAGGTACTTCAATGTAGGGGCATAATTGTCATTTACAAATTACATATCTTAATAGGATGATCTGCTTTTTTTATTAAAAAAAATGTCTTCATTTACTTGGTGATATAAACTTTATATGTTTTAGTATAATTATATGAACTGAATGTTTAGTTGTTAATAAATGTAATGACTTTTATACCTGAATATAAATTATTGTTCTTCTAATCCATACTCAATAGAATAAAACTATGTAATGTAAAAAAAAAAAATTCTTTTTCTAATTCTTATGCAATTCGACATATGTGTGACTATGTATTGTAAATAAAAAAAAATTCTTTTTCTAATTCTTATGCAATTCGACATATGTTTGACTATGTATTGTAAAAAAAATTGTAATGTATATGACTGTTTTGTCCCTGGTCAGATAACTAATTTTAACTTTAACAATGTAAAAATTCATGGAGGTTAATACCTACATTTTATTTCCTATTTGAAATAGATTTAAGATTTTTAGTCGTTATTACTAAAGTAATAGCTTCATAACTTTTGATACAACAACACTAAAACAAGTTATATAGTCGTTATAATTTCGAGAGTGTCGTTCATGAAATGATGAAAACACGTATCTGAGTGAATTCTATCATTGAACAATCCAGTCGGAATCACTGATTCCCATATTGAAGTCCAGTTGCTTGGGATTAATGTTATTGTTAGTAAACAAGGGGAATCATGTGATTCTGTTTGCAAATCAGTTGTCGAAGACAAAACACTTTTAACAACAAGTTGTTGAAGACAAATATGAACATGTATTTAGCCAAAAATAAATACATGCTTGTTTTCTAAAAACCAAAGATTATCATAACATGAAAAATCATTCTAACATTTAAAAGATGGCTCTAATACCATTGAAAGGTTTTGATACATAAAATAGTTAGTTTTTCATAAAAATCGGCACTAGAATAGTTAGGTTTTGATACACGGGTCTTACACCTAGTCATATGAATAAATAGCAACCACAAATGTCCCAATGGCTTGTTTATACACAAAAAACATATCAAACACATCAACAAAAAAGATATCAACAAAAAACTCTTTCTTTTTTCTAATGCAACTTTTATATAACAAAAATGCATGGAAAAATGGTTATATGAAGATAAAACACTTTTAACAAAAAGTTGTCGAAGACAAATATGAACATTTATTTAGCCAAAAATAAATCCATGCTTTTTTCCAAAAACCAAAGATTATAATAACATGAAAAATCATTCTAACATTTAACAGATGGCTCTAATACCATTAAAAGGTTTTGATACATAAAATAGTTAGTTTTTCATAAAAACCGGCACTGTTTAAAATTTTCTAGTAAATTTCAAGTATATAACAAAACCAAACCATCAAGGATCCTTTTAAAGAGGTTAGAATGATGTTACAACAATCATAGGGTGTTTAGAAATAACAACATTTGATGCATTTAGACCCTCTTGGATTTGGGGTGTTGAAGTAGATGGCAAGAACAAGAAGCTTGATCTTCTCTACAAGTAATCCACCAACAAGAATAAGGTACCAAAATTGCTACATTTCTTCTTGTACAACTTTGTTCTTTAAGCCTTAATTTCTTAATCAATTAAGCATTAAAGGAAGGCACAAAGTGAACACCAAAATCCAAGTATCAACTTCAAAAGTGGAGAGAACTTCTATCTAATATAGTTTCGGCTTTTAGAGAGAAAAGGAAGAAGTGGAAGACCAAAAAAATGGCCACATTTTCTTATAGAAGACCCTCTTTATATATCTCATGCAAAGTAAGGTCTTTCTGTTAAAATACTCTAATATATTGGCTAGAAAGAGAGGCATGGGGAACAAGAGGATGAAGGTTGACAAGCATTCTCCATCCCTCTATAAAGTTTCAACCATATGACCTAAAGAGGACAAAAAAATGTTCACTAGTCTTTTTAACCATAGTAAAGTAAGCCTTTGATTTAATCATGGTTAACCAAAGTGTGCAAAACTTTGTATATGACTTATATAATACCATATCATAGAAATACTATTTTTCTACTTTTTATAACATTGTTTTCATAAAACAATAAGTTTTCTTTAATTAAATACAAGAGTTGAATTTATTTATTAATAACGAATTACTTAATAAATATTCAATAAGTACCAACTTGATTAAGGTGTGGCCCTATATGATCATATCTCATTAGCAATGTTACTAAATAATGATTCTTGAGCATATAAATCCAACACTTGCATCTTTTCCTAATGACACACTACAACCATTGTGAACTACAAATTGTAAAAAAAGAAAAAGAGTAAACATTAAAGAAAAGTCAAGCACTTCAGTTTGACTTAATGCAAATAGAACGAATTAATAGAGAAATGCAGAGATTAAACATAAACTCTTGTTAGATAATTTATAGAATTAGGAGATTACCTGAATAAACGAATTATAATTTTCAATAATGTGACCAAATATTGAAAGCAAGAATTGATGTGATTGAAATTCTTTTACTCTATTCTTTAAAGGACCCTAGCAAGCCGACCATCATTTTGTCTTGCTTCCATAGCCAACTCCTGCAACTATGGAGTGGAGAGCACACAAACGTAACAATTTTATAAAAATGGTAAAATCATACTTTTAACAAATATACATTTTGTTTAATTCTGTTGAGTCTAAGGGGTTGCGCCATTGGGCCTTGGTAGTTCGGTCCATTTTGTACTCACGGTTTGGGTCTGTCTAGTCGTGTTTAGTTTTAGGGTTTACATATATATAGTGCATGCATGCATTATAATCATTACGCTTTCTATAATTATTTTGGAGATCAAGTATTGTAACCCTAGCACACCTCTATAGTAGCAATTCACATTGAATTCTTCTGAGGTGGAGCATATTAATCATTCAATACTCGTTTGATTCATCATTGTGTTTGACATATTTTATTTCATGTTGTTATTTTATTAATATTTGTTCTGAATCTATCGATCTTAAAGAATTAATTATCATCAATTGGTATCAGAGCAGGAGACTGTGTAATTCATACGCATCTCTTCTATTGGAAGAATCTTTTTAGGGTTTCTGCTTTTATCGAATCTGTAGGAGTCATCGTCTCTTTGTTGATGTTATTTCTTGCTTTTGATAAAACCCTAATTCATTTTTTACCAGTCTGATTCTTAGCAGATATCTAAATAGGTCATCATGTCTCTTGACGATTCTCAAACCAATTCGATAAATATCTCCAACAGCATTGGATCCACAACGAGAATTCCCATTCTTTACACTCAAGATTATGAAGTTTGGACACATCACTTTGAAGACTATGTGTTTGGATCTGAAGACAATGGTTATCTAATCTGGGAAGCGATAACATTGGGTCCATTTGTTCATTCCGGAACAAATAGAACAATTAAGACTCAAAAGGAGTACAACACACTCCTAACTGATGTGGACAAAATTCCACAAGATGAAAAGGAGAAGCTATTGTGTAACGTAAAAGCCATGAGAATGATAAGGTTCGCCTTGCAGTCCGATACTTTTCGTTTGGTTAGCCTATGCACCATTGCGAAAGAGATCTAGGATAGACTCAAGGAGTTATATTTAACTGATGAAGACCTGGAACACTCCAACCAAACTCTATTGCTTTCAGAGTTCGGTGCATTTCAACAAAAAACGGATGAAAAACTCATTCAGGCTTTCGATCGTTTCAACCATCTTCTAAGCAAAATGATCAAGCATGGGATTGGAAGAGAAGTGATCAAACAGAAGGTCACATTTTTGAACGGTTTAAGACCCGAATGGATGGCTGTAGTGTCAACTGTGAAGGCTCATGAGCAATTTAAGTCTTATTCCCTGGCGAAGATGGTGGGTATTCTCAAATCTCACGAAAGTGTTATGACAAAAAAAAGCGAAAGTGGTGTCCGGTATGGGATCCTTGGCCCTTCTCTCTAAAGCGAAGAATGTGGTAGAGGATGAAGAAGAGTCAAAAATGTCAGAGTGTGATCTGACAAGTGAAGAATATACAATGATGGTTTCTAACCCGAAGTGACTTGCTCGTAAGAAGTTCCCTATCGCCAAGAGCCGAAACTGGCAGGGAAGCTATAGCTCAGAAAAGACTAAAGAGGATATCAAAAATAATCCTCAAAAAGAATAAGAGAAGAAGGAGAGCAAGATGGTGGGAGACTCCGGATACGATTGCAACTTCTACCATGGCAAAAACCATTTTGCCAAAGATTGCATGTTGAGGAAGCTGTTAGAGAAGAAATATGGTGAAGATGATGAAGCATATTATATGCACAATCTGGAGGAGATAAAGAAGAAGAAAGCCTCTAATAATTCTATGAATGTTTTGGTTGTGCAGGAGAACGTGGTCGATGATGAATTCGGTGGAGTAGAAGTTTGGTCGACAGACTTTGAAGATGAAGAAGTGCATAAACCAACGCATGGCAGGGCGTTTGTGGCCAAAGAAGATAATGGTGAGGTTTCAGGGAAATGCTTGATGGTAACTGCTGGAGCGTCTCAAATGAGGGGTTACACAAGTGAAGGAGATTTTAATGAAGTGAATCAGAAGGAAGATAAATGCTTCGGTGCCAAGCCTGTGAGCGAAAGGATCAGTGACTGTGATCAGTTTATCAAGAAGGTACAATCTATTCTCGAATCACTTAAAATACCTATAAGAAACTATGAAAAGGAATTAAACGAATTAAAATTTAAGTTTTCAAGTTTAAGTGGAAGCCTAATGCAAACTCGGCTCACAAATGCTAACCTGACTGATCAACTTAGCAGGGTAACATCCAAGAGTGAGGAGAAAAGAATATGGATCGAGAAGACGGAGTTAGAGTTAGTTAGGATGAGAGATGAGCTGATTTATTTACAGCAAGACAATTTAAAGCTTTTAAAACAACAAAATATTTTTTGTTTAAAAGCTAAACGTCTTTACTCTAATATTACTCAGTTGCATTTAAATTGTGATATTGACAAAAAGGTTCACAAAATGATCTTGCCATTTCTTGAATTTAAGGAGGATGAAGTAGATGTAGATTGCTACAATTATGAATCAATTGTATCATCAGATGAGGTTTCATATGCTTACAGGATAGGTTTGGAAAAAAATTGAGTCCTTTATAAAATCCAAAGATCATAAGGACATGCTTAGGAATTTGTTGGATGAAAATGACAAGTTGGACATAAAGACCGAAACCATGCAAAAATTTGACTCATTGAATACCAAATTAAATTCAAAATACAAGATGAATATGTAAAATTCTTCCGAATTTGATAAGGACACCGATATGAGTGAAATTTCTGTAGAGGTTGATGTTGACTGTTCTGAATTCCTCAAAAGTGACCCTGAACCAGCAAAGCCACTCATATCTGAAAATTCAGTTGAGTTCACTTGTGTGTCTAAAAACAAGTCCAAAGTCCTTAGAGAAAAAGTAGTTGTACATCAAAAGGTGCAAACATTACCGAATCAAGTGTATGCTACTACCAGAGTTACCAAAAAGCAAACAGTGGAGCTAACTTCGTTGGTGGATGAAGACAACGCCGATGGGTGTGACAACTTTTTCTGGTCGGCTCCCATTGACAATGCAGACGAAACAGTAGGTCTGTCGGAGCAAGTCTCATGGAGAGTCAAAGGTAGAAATGTGGTCGAGCCACTTAACAAGCCTTCAAACTTTGATAAGCCAAGTACAAGCAGTACTAAATAAATTCAAAGCGAACTGGTTAAGGGTTCAGCTGAATCATCTCCAATTGAAGCAAGTAAAGAGAAACCGAAACCAAAAGCAAATATTCACAAGTCTCAAAAACAACTTGCTGAGCAAACACGTCAAAGGAACAAAAGGTACCAGAAAAATCTCAAAGAGAGGAAACAATTTTGGAATTCTGAAAACGCCAATCATGTTCACAAAGTTTCAAATTATCAGGCGAAAGAAAGGCCTTATGCAAGCAAAAGCCCATGCAGTCACTGTCAATCATGCAGTAAAATGAACCAAAGGAGTATTGTTTGTGTCGAATCCAACAATGATAAGAACCAAAAGACCAGTTTTGGTCCTAAACCCCAATACCTTCATCAACAACCAAAGCAGAATCCAGTCAAGGATATCAAAGGAAAAGGCAAGCAAGTCTCAGATTCTGAAGCTCATGCCAAGAAGACAACAACAAACTCTAACAATCAAAAGGCTAATGAGAATCAAAATAAAAATAAACAATCGGGATTCAAAGAAACTGAAAGTGGAAAGCAATAAAATCAAAGTATTCACCATTAAAAAAAGATGAGACCACTTTAATAAAAAGAACATATTTGGTTGATCTTTCTATTGCTATTCCTTGTCCTGTAAAAGGCTCACGCGGACCCAAGAAACTTTAGGTTCCTAAATCTGCTTGATTTTTGTAGGTTATAAGTGACGAGCAGTTCGACGATGAATGGCACATTGATAGTGGCCGATCACGTCACATGACAAGAAGGAGGGAAGAGCTGACGGAGTTTCGGGCCCTTAAGGATGGTGGATGTATCAAATATGGGAATAATTCGTATGGAACGATCAAAGGCTATGGAATGATCACAAACGGGGAATTCTCAATCAGGAAGGTAGCATATATGGAGGGATTGCAGCACAACCTAATTAGTGTCTCTCAACTTGTTGTGGGAACTGGCTTAAAGGTTTCATTCGATGATGAAGGTTCAGAGATTATTAAAAAGAAGACAAAGATTGTTTTGTTAAAATCCAAGTGAAAGGGAGAGATGTACCCTCTCAATCTCAATCCAATTCGAGGAAAGCCAACTGTATGCCTTCTAACGAAAGCGCACTCAGACGAAAGTTGACTATGGCACCAAAGGCTCTCTCATCTCAACTTCAAGAATATCAACAAGTAGGTTATTGGTGATCATGTACGAGGACTTCCCCTTCTCAAATTTGATAAGGAACACTTGTGAGCTGCATGCGAGATGGGAAAGCAAATCCTAAAGAGTCATCTTACTCGTATCAACACAAAGATTATCGAACCTCTTGAACTTATTCACATCGAATTGTGTGGTCCTTTAGTAATAGAAAGCATTGGTGGTAGTAAGTACATATTGGTAATTGTTGATGACTTTTCATGTTTCACTTGGATTTTCTTTCTTAAACAAAAGAATGAAGCAACGCTAAAGCTCAAGGCATTTATAAAGCAAGTGGAACTTCAATTACGAAAGATGGTCAGGAATATAAGAAGTGACAATGGGTTGGAATTCAAGAATCAACAGCTCGAAAAATTTCTTGTTGATAAGGGAGTGTCTCACAACTTCTCTGCTCCCTACACTCCACAGCAAAATGGCATAGTTGAAAGGCGAAACCGCTCTGTGGGAAGTAGCCTGAACTATGCTCGGCTTCGCTTCCTTACCTTTGTACTTCTAGGCTGATGCAATCGTTGCTGCCTGTAATACCCAGAACCGATCCTTCCTCAACAAGCGATTCTCTATCACTCCATACGGAATCTTGAATAATCGCAAGCCAAATGTCAAGCTCTTCCTTGTGTTCGGTTCAAGATGCTTTATTTTCAATTCCAAAGAGAACCGAAACAAGTTCGATGTAAAGGCTGATGAAGGGAACTTTCTTGGTTACTCCCTAACCTCAAAGGCATATAGGGTTCTAAATAAACGATCAAAGAAAATTGTGGAAACCTATTATGTTACCTTTGATGATCGTTACGTAAAGAAGCTTAAAGCAAGCATTGATCATTGGTGGAAACCTTTCCAAAATCATGTCATGTCTTGGTCCCTATTTCCAATCTATTTAATGAATACATGTTGCTTTTTGATGAACCAGAACGAGAAATTCACTCTGAAACGAAGGCTGCTGACAACAAGATCGACAACTTTAAGAAATTTATCGACGAAGCAGCAAAAGAAATGTCTAACGAACATTAGGAACCAACTGAACAACATGGTCTAAGCGAACATCCAAAAGAGAGTCATACATTCCAGGAGGAAACTTCATCACCAGCAAAAACCCATGATGTCCCATTCGAGAGAGAACAATCTAACCCTAAGGGTGAAAATGTCTCCTCATTCGAGGGGGAGAATCCAACTTCAAACCATGAAGGTCCAACCGAGGGGGAGCATTCAGAACCGGATGTTGAGATAGTCTTGCCATTTAAGGGGGAGAATAATCAAGCAAATGACGAAGACTCTCAATCAGAATTTGAGGAAGAAATAAATGCAGAATTAGATCCTTCCTATGATCCAAACTATCCTCCTCTCACTAAATGGACAAGGGATCATCCAAAAACTCAGGTAATTGGTGAATCATCTGAGGGTGTTCTGACTCGGTCTCAAATAAAAGTGAAGGAAACCGCTCTGTTCTCTCAAGTAGAGTTTTTCATGTTTAATTCGTTTGTCTCAAAAATAGAACCGAAAACGGTTAATATTGCACTTGACCATTCTGACTGGCTTCAAGCTATGCAAGACGAACTTAATGAATTTGAGTGAAACCAGGTTTGGAAACTGATTCCCACACCAAAAGATGCATCGGTAGTTGGGTTAAAATGGGTTTTCAGAAACAAGATGGACAAAGAGGGAAATGTTATTCACAACAAGGCTCGGTTGGTTATAAAGGGATATTGTCAGGAAGAAGGAATTGAATACGAAGAGACTTTCGCTCCAGTAGCAAGGTTGGAATCGGTTCGAATCTTTCTGGCATATGTTGAATGGATGTCAAGTGTGCCTTCTTGGATGGAGAACTAGAGGAGACAGTATATCTTGAACAACCACTGGTTTTCGTAAACGAAAGGTATCCTGATCATTGCTTTATTCTGGATAAAGTCGTCTATGGTCTGAAGCAAGCTCCTAGAGCATGGTATAAAACTCTGACTCGCTTTGTAAAAATGTCCAAGCTTAAACAAGATTCGGTTGACCCAACCTTCTTTCGCAAGAAAGAAGGTAACCATTTAATGATTGTCCAAATCTACATCGATGACATCATCTTTGGTTCTACGAATCCTAGCTTAACTGTTGAATTCAGGAAGTTGATGGAGACTAAGTTTGAGATGAGCTCAATGGGTCCAATTAACTTTTTCCTTGGCTTAAATATCAGACAGGGACCCAAAGGCATATTCATCAATCAGGAAGCTTACACAAAGACCTTGCTGGCTAAGTTTGGCATGATGGGAGATTCCAAAGTGAAAGTTCTTATGGCATTTGGAACGAAGCTAACACCATCTTTGGAGAAACTGGCTGTTGATATGACCCTCTACGACAAATGATAGGGTCTCTTATGTATCTAACAGCTAGTAGACCCGACATTATGTTCTCTATTTGTTATTTTGCCATGTTCAAAGCTAATCCACGCGAACCTCATATGGTGGCTGTGAAAAATATTTTCAGATACCTGATGCGAACCTCATCTCTCGGTCTTTGGTACCCTGCGAAATCAAGTTTCTTTGTTCAAGCATTCTCAGATGCTGATCTTGGAGGATGTGGTTTGGACCGAAAGAGCACCACTGGCGGTTGTCAATTCCTCGATGGGAAACTCGTTAGCTGGCAGTCCAAGAAACAAACATGTGTTTCTCTCTCCACAGTCGAAGCCGAATATATTGCTGCAGCATCTTACACGTCTCAGGTCATATGGATCAAAAGCCAATTAAGTGATTATGGCCTGAATATGAAGAAGATTCATCTCTATTGTGATTCTGAAAGCGCCATCAGAATAAGTCACAATCTAGTGCAACATTCCAAGACAAAACACATAGCACTAAGATATCACTTCATCAAGGACCATGTGGAAGATGGAAATGTTGAAATTCACTTTGTTTGGTCCTCAGATCAATTGGCAGACATCTTTACTAAGGCCTTACCTGAAGCATCATTTAATAAAATTCTACAAGGCTTAGGAATGATAGAAGCTGAGTCAGTTCCAAAACCACTCTCATTTCATTAAGTACAACTTTTGCTTTTGCCTTCTTAAAATTTTTCTAACAACCGAAATAAACCAAACGCTCGGTCTATTTCGGCTCCTGATTTTTCAGGAACCGAAATGAACCGAAGGCTCGGTCTATTTTGCCTCTTTTAATTTTTCAAAAGCAAGCAATTGTTTCATCTTGGGGGTTGGTTCTTGTATATCCTTTGTACACTATTTATATCTTTCTCTTCCTCTTCTTTATGTCTTCAATTGTTTCTTAAAAATCCAAAAATATGTTTCTTTTCTGTTTTTATCTTTTTTTCATAAACATTAAAAATCCAAAAGTATTTTTCTTTTTTGTTTTTATCTTTTTTTCAGAAACATTAAAATCTAAAAATATTTTTCTTTTCTGTTTTTATCTTTTTTCAGAAACATCAAAAATCCAATTTTTTTTGTATTTACTCTTTTTTTTATTAAAAATCCAAAAATATTACTATCTAGCATCACAGATGTTCTTTCATGATGGAGCTAGGGCAGGTATTTCACACTCTATCCTTGTACTAGCTAAGTGTCCCTAGAAGCATGTTGTTGCATGTTGACCGAAACCTCAAAGACTTCAAGTGAAGCCTTAATGATTCGATATACACAAATCATTTCTTCCCAATAAGGCTGTCAAATTCACTTAAGTCATGAGCTACCTTAGTATTCTCATATTGAGTAAAGAGTTAACTGCTTGGTTATTTTCACATAACAAAGGTACTTTCAGTTCTTTACCCATCTCTTCATTATTCTCCATCTCATTTTGGTTCATTATCGTAACCCTTGAGACTCTCGGTTCCTACCACTAAGGTTTATGGTTACACAACATCTGTGTTAATGATCTTAGTTTCGTTTACCCCATGCTAAGTGAAACCCAAAATCCAACACCAATAATGAATTAACGGTGAAAAGATGCCTTCAATGTTTCTTAATAAACATTTGATCGTAATTTAACGGGAAACCACAAAGACACTTCTAGGTCTCTCTTGACTTTGAAGGAAGCGATTCGTGCCCGGGATCCATAGTTTCGTGTCTATCTAGACATCACTTAAATCCCACAAATAATTTGTTTTATTTCTTTTCTATTGGCACACTCTTGCACAAAGATCTTTATGATTTTCTCAATTCTTGTTCGTGGTGCTAATGGTAAATTTTGCAGAATTGATGTTTCGGTTGTTGCCCTCTGGAGGTATACTAAATTAAGGAGCAAACCTCGACAACTTTTTTAAGTGAACGCATCTGTATCCCTTTGTGGAGGAATTTGAAACATTTATGAAGATGAAAAGGCGGTCACAAGATAAGATTTCAAGTCGAGTCATTGGATAAGAATTGCAACGGGCGCGTGAATTTGAAACGGTTCCTAATCCCACACCTGATGGCGTATATCTAGGGAAACCAAGTTGTCAAATCGCGCTTTTTCAGGCACAAATTCGGGGGATTGTATCATCATGACACCAGATTCTTTATCTCTCCTGGGAACGGTATATAATGGTTTATCACACCTATTGTACCTCTTTACCACTTCCAAACTTTCTCAAGAATACAACAGGAGATTTTCAAATGTTCATCTTCTTCCTTCCTATAACAATGGCATAATCATCCTCTGTTCAAGAACAAACCGCTTCATCTTCTATTTTGACCATCAAACCGAATTAAAATCTCATTATTGAACTAAATCCCTTCCTCTATGATTCGTACATGCTACAGGTGGTCGAATGCCTCAAATATTCACCGCTAGTGATTGCTCTAACCCAGGTTGAATCTGTACCAATGTCGCTAATATCTCAAGTTTATTCATATGCTTCCTATGATAAACGCAAGGAGAGGGTCTACTTTGAGATCTTTAATCAAAAGTCCTCTATTTCAAAAGCACGCTTTTGTTCTCTGTTAGGGCTTGCTTCAGATGCCTCCATCATCTCTCCTGATTTCATCACCACTACCCAGTTATTTACAATGTTCTATGATATGGGTTACACATATGTACTTACCACGGTGACAAAGTTTAAGAAGTCTTGTTTACCTTCTCAGTGGAATGGTCTTTTCACTCTTATCTTTAAAGGATTAGCTGAACGGGATGCTGGGTCTGATGGGGCTAGCAAGGTATTTATGACCATTCTTTATGGTCTTTACCATGGGATCAATCTAGATTATGGATCCTTGATTTGGACGCAGCTGGTGCAAAGTCACAATTCTTCATCCAAACACTCTGAAATTTCTTCTGCATGCTTCTGGACGTTGGTCACTCACAGAGAAATTAGAGTACTTTCAGGTTCCTGTCATTGCGGATGCTTTGATGTCTTTGATTGCCACTTTCCACACCCCGAAAATCATCTTCTATGATCCCACAAAGTTCATGTTCATCGGTTCCATTCCAGAATCGATGTACATATGTGTTTCAGGCGAAATTCATGTTATGGCTGATTACAGGAAACTGACACCAACAGGTCCAAGGCAACTCACTCCTGCAATGCAAAGTGCATTGGAGGTTGTTGATAAACCAGCAAAGAGGGGAAAGAAACTAGATCAGAAGAAGAAGGATGCAACTGGCCAATCATCCTACATGGCCACACCTAAAAAGCAAAAAGTAGAAAAAGAACCTTCTTCTGTCCACAAGAAACGAAAGATTAAAAAGATGGCCAAGAAACTGAAAGTTTTCTCTCATAGTGATTCAGATTATGTTTCATCGGATCAAGACCATGAGAAGTCTACTGAAGCCGAACCTGTTAATCTTGAAATCTCACCACGAGTAAATTCACTCCTCGGTCCCCATCTCCTAAGGTACGTATAACCGAATTTGCTCCAACTCCTCCTCCTTCTCCATCTCATACTACAGTGCCTGTTTCAATTGCACCACTTCCACCACCGCTTACTTCTCAACCTACTTCAACTCCACCAACTGCTTCAATTGTTCCTCTTCCACCTCTAGTCATCACACAAGCAACCACCACAACCACTACAACCGAACCTCCGGTTGTTGTCAACGTATCTGATACGGGAGAACCTTCTGAAGGTCTCGAAATCCCTGTTACTTCAAAACCTTTATCCCCACCTACCTCAAACGAATTTGATCTTTTTCTTGGTGGAGCCGATATGGAGTTTGACTCTGTTTATTTCAACCCATATCGTGTTCTAAGCGATGATGATGATGATGCTCCCCTCACTAAACGACACTTCAAAGATCTTAATGCAGAACTTGACAAGTTGCTTGCTTCAGCCTCCTCTTCCTACTCATCAGCTTATACTGACGCTGTTGTCAAAGCCCTAATTGAAACATCTATTCAGTAGCATGATGAGTCCATCAAACAAGCGACCAAGGCGGTCGATGCCTCAACCTTGTCTTGCAAGAATGCATCCGACAATGTAGCTCACATAATTGAAGATGCCCAGATTTTTCTTGATTCTCTCACGGGAGCTTCTGAGTCCAATGCTAACAAGGTCAATTCTGCAATTGATTCTCTTTCACAGTCTCTTTAGGGTGAGCAACAAAAAATTGAGATGGTGCGTGACTCTTTAAAAGCTTATCAGACTACTTTTCTGTCATCTATCTCCTCTCGCCTTGACAAGCTGCAAGACGATCTCGCCCTCGAGAACAAACTTAGAGATAACCTGGCTCTTAGCACATCTCAAGTCCAAACTCAAGCTTAGCAGCTCACCCAACTTCAAAAGGAAAATGATGAGCTTAAATCAGAGCGTGCTGTCATCCAGAGCAGCGTTGGTGTCGTGTATTCTATTCTTTTGCATCTTTTGGATGCACATGATTCTATTCTTACAATCACAACTCGCTGTCACCTGGCTGAGAAGTTGAGATCGGCTCTGGAAATCCTAAGCAGAATTGAGGGAGTTCCAGAGTTTGTTGTCCCTCCGAAACAAGGGGGAGATAATGTTGTCCAACGAAAAGTCACAACTGACCCGAAGGTTAATGTAGCTTCGGTTAGTTTGAAGGACAAACAAAAGAAAAAAGCTAATGATGAAGATGATGTAATCATTCAAGTTGTAATTGAAGGTGAAGCCTCAGAACCTGAAAATACAAAACTCAAACACAGTGATCAACAGCTTGGGGAAAAGCTTTCGAAGGCGAGTAGAGAGTTTGAAAAGGAGCAGAAACAAAAAGAAGCGAATGATGCCTTGGAACGAAGGAAATCCTTATTCCCTTTGTTGACGATAGAAGGTCTTCTAAAAGAGGCAATTGAATCTCCGAGCACGCATTGGCTTGAACCGGTCCTTTCGTTCAGTATTGATAATTCCAAGGATTCTCAGTTCGACATGCCAATCACCCGAAAGGCATTCATATTTCATTGTTTGATTCAACATTTGCTATCCCCTCTCTTGATCCAAAGGTTGATCGAGACTTACTTGAATTTTTATCTTACTTTCTCTCAACCGCAATACCTCACATGGAGTAATAAGAAGATCACAACAGTGAAGGTGTTGAAACCCACTTTGGCAGGTAAGTTTATAAACGTCAAATTCAAGGTGACACGAGGCTCAAACAGCTCGGTTCATGAGATCTCCCTCGCTGATCTACCGAATTTAAATCCTCATGATTGGATTCTTCTGAACAACACTTGTTGACCGATCAACAAGAGTATGGGCCTATCATTGATTACATCAAGCGGATGCTGGTGCGTTATATTCTAGAAGTAGCGAAGATGGATCAAGAGGTCGCCTCTGCCATAAGAAAGAAGCCCATTATAAAGCCAACTGAGAAGGAAAGCGACATGACTATGATGATAAAAGGGAAAATTGATCCACAATTTTACACAGTTTTGTTCACCAGGGGCGAAGGCCAAAGATGTTTGTTCGCTCTTGCTGATAAACACATGTTCTCCACCGCGTGCTTAGAGCACATTCTTGAAATTATATACATGTGTGATCAGACCAGTGATACAGACAAGAAGGTTTTTTCGGACATGCTTTGGTGGTATATTCATTTTCGTCAAACTCTGCATGCCATTATACCGAAGTTGTTCAAGACTATGAAGTCATCTCCTATCACTCAACCAAAGTGATCTCTCGCCTCAATTGGCGCAAAAGGGGGAGATTTTTAAGTCTAAGGGGTTGCGCCATTGGGCCTTGGTAGCTCGGTCCATTTTGTACTCACGGTTTGGGCATGTCCAGCCGTGTTTAGATTTAGGGTTTACATATATATATATATATATATATATATATATATATATATATATATATATATATATATATATATATATATATATATATATATATATATATATATATATATTGCATGCATTATAATCATTACACTTTATATAATTATTTTGGAGATCAAGTATTGTAACCCTAGCACACCTATACAGTAGCAATTCACATTGAATTCTTCTGAGGTGGAGCATATTAATCATTCAACACTCGTTTGATTCATCATTGTGTTTGACATCATTTATTTCACGTTGTTGTTTTATTAATATATGTTCTGAATCTATCGATCTTAAAGAATTAATTCTCATCAAATTCAAATGTTTGTATGTTAGGGACCTTGAGGAGAGGTACAATACAGTAGACAAGCAAGAGCTCTAAGTGATTGTGAGATTCCCTTCCTTTGCCACTCGATGACTTCACTTTTCTGTATAAAAATGATAAATATTTCAAAATGTTTGTAAAAAGTTAGGACTATATCTATATGGTAAAACCTTCATACATCACCATAAATCCATTTCCCAATAAAAGGGCATTATTGTCTTTTAGAATTGGTGTCGTGTGTCTTTCAAGAAGATCAACTTCATTGAACGTAGGTGGTCATGCTTATGTACATTGATCTCAACTATGACCTAAAGAAGGTGACATCATTTATAATTAAGTTTAAAAGAAACACATAGAGATAATTATATGATAACTGTTTCACTCTAGAAAAACTCGATCATATTTGTTGTAAGGAAGTATAAATCCAAAATCCAACAGAAGTCTAGCATTGATTAAAACTTCCCATATCTGATAAGAACCTAAACAAACTTTAAAAAATGATTAAAACTGTAAAAGCACTGTAGATATGTAAAAGATTGAAGTAAAAAGGACCTCTTCATCAAGGGCATAATTCTGATCAGTAATAACTTCAAACACTTGTTTAAAATCATCATTCAAAACATCTCTTTCTAAAAATCCATCATGGTTTAAAAAAACTACAAAACCATTAAATATCCACTTCAATAAGATCTAGTACTATATTTCTCTTTTAACCCCGTTTTAAACAAAAGCACATATTTAATCTTTGATATGTTGATTCAATAAATAACTACTCTTTTTTTTGTATAGTGACTTGAAGATGCTGATATGGATCAATAAATGGAACAATATCCCGAATATATGGCACCCACTATGTCCACGAAAAAAATGAAAAATATTTAAGGAAAAATTAGGACACACTTTACTAGAAGCATCCCATTCAGATGACAAGTCTGCACATTTCATATTCTTTCAAATAACTGAAGCATATTATCTGTTTCCATTTCTCAAGCTATAGATCAATAATTAAATTCATTATTACCATGAATTAAAAAAGGTTAAATGGTCTTCAACTCCAACCTAGTCATAGAATGCCTGACAATCAGCCTCAAATCAAATCAACAATTAGTTGCTTACATAAATGGAAAATCAACCATCAGAACAACTATTGATGCTTTTTGGGTATAATGAAAGTGATGAATGCATTTATTGTAAACAACATTTACCTTATATATTGATTTTGAGGTTTGTTGGGGTAATGAGTATTGAAATGTTAACTATATCCATATCCTTTAGATTAAAAATTAAACCAAACACCTTGCATGTCTGATTGATTATATAGATGAATGGAAGTCAAGATTGATCAACACTTAACTGAAATCAACTAACCAAGTATTTACTGAAAATTGCTAACCATTTCCACTAAATCCAAAACAACTAAGTTGCTTTTCTTACTAAATCTGAAACAACAAAGAAAATTGATAGGATAATGGGGCAGAGACAGGGAAGATAACAGGAAACAACCAAAAAACCTTTAAATCAAAACCATATCATGAAAATCTATAAAAAAAATAGTATGATTGAAATAAATATAATAAAATGTTAGTTGAGAAAACTACATTAGGATGTCGAAAATGGATAATATGTGAACTTTTCACACACTTCACAAAAGTAAAAGACATTCATGTTAGAGAAGAAAAAATTAGGGGAATAGGATTACCTAGGTCGAGATATGGAGCGCAAAAAAGGGGAGTAGTGTATAAAACACACAAATCTTTAACATGAACCCAATAAGTATGTGTATGCATTTTTTCCTATTTATATAGTAGATAGAAAGAGAGATATGAAGAAGGGACGTTGTTCTCTCAAATCCAAAAAGCAAGAGTAGAAATTAGAGCTTTGTTCATCAAAATTAAAACACCAAGATAAAAAAAATTCCAGTTTTGATTTCAATTGAAGTAAATGATTGAAACATTGAACTAGTGAAATCGAAGACTAATATAGGCCGGTTGCGATTTCAGTTGAAGACTTATATAGGCCGAAATTCAAGATCATGGGTGGTGTAGTTTAGATATCGTGTGTGGTAGAAGGTAGGATCGTAGGTCGTGGACTGTAGGGTGAGGAACTGGTTATAGGAATGTTGTAGAGAACCATGGAAGCAAACGTGGGGATTTCATCTTGAGGAGTAAGCCAATTAAAGAGAGGTGTCGTGGGAGTTAATGGCAAGCGGTCGAGTACAAGAAGGAGGATTTGTGGGGGAGAAGAAGGAGGAGGAAGCATGCGAGTACCTGAAGCGATGAAGTTAAACCTAAATCAAATCTATTTAAACATCACAGCAGGCAGTTGAATCCAATCTTCATTCTATGCAACCGATGGGAGTTAGATTGAGATTAGGGAATCATGGACGAAAATCGTCGTTGTTGAGAACATGGGGGAGAAGAAGGATCATCGAAACAAAGAAGGAGGAAAAAATAGGGGTCATGGGAGAGATAAAACGGAGAAGAACTGTTGGAGAAATTGTAATTATGGAGTTTAAGCGGCCATGATTGAATCTTATTCGGATCTAAGGGTTGATATTGAGAGGACGGTTATTTGCGACTTGGTGTTAGTAATATTTATAATTCTTGGCTGGAAATGCTACCTCCAAACTAATTAACTTCCCATTTTTTCTATTTTATCCTAGCTAGCTTTCTTGGTAAATTAGCCAGCTTTCATTATTTTAGCAAATTCTTGACATGCTTTCATCCCCTAAAGTTTGCCCTCTAATCTTAACAAATGCATCCATCATTTCATTCCCTACCACACTCTCTCCAAACCCTCCCTCTAATGTCCATGCGACGGATGTACACCGCCACTATTTAAAACTCAAATCATTTACATTAAGCATTACATGTTTTGTGGATGTATGCTCCATGTTCTCTCATACTCCCTCCCGTCCCCAAACGAGGCATAAGTTTAAAATTTACTAGATCTCGGGATGTCATTGTTAACACAGATAAAAAGCATAATAAGTACAACATAGGCTTTACAAGGTTTATTTATATCTACTAGCCTATAATCCATAATCTCTCATCAAATCATACAACTATGCTTTTGTTATAGTGACATAAAGAACATGGTTTGGCATGCAGAATTAAAGATTGCACAGTGAACACGGTGATTTCGGTGTTTAAGAGATGTATTGAATATGCATGGTGTTACCAAAAAGGGACATAGATCCATCTACATAAATAACACACACTTACACACTCACTTTTACACCTCTCAAACACACTTCTACAAGTGGACTAAACCCACCTTATATAGAGGTGTTTACATGTCTCTCTCTCTCACTCTCTATCTCATGAGTCAAAAGGCTAATGCACCACATGCAAGTGGGCTTTACAAAATTCAACACATTACAAAGTCAAACATGAATAGCTTTGCACCCTAACGTTCTCCCCCTCAAAGTTAGGAATGGATGACCCACTTCAAATCTTCCAAAATCGAGCAACTACGCGATCCGAGCCTCAAGGGTGACACATGTCGAAATGAACTTCAAATCTTCAATTCTTCCATGATTCTTCAATTTGGGCTCTAGGATGTGAGACCATACAAACCAAGCATCAACGAATGATCATGAGCTTCTCAAACTCCAAATTGATCGCCCAAAAGTTGAGCATAAAAACACACCCTAAAAATCTTCAATAAAACCAAACCCATTTCGAAACGAAATCACTTCCAAACTTCCAATTGCATCATTTCATGTACTTCAAAAATTCACGGTTACTTCGGTCTTCAAATCCGTGTAATATGAAAAATTCAAGTTCGAATTTCCATATAAATTTCTCCCCATTTTTATAATCGAAATTTGATTATAAAACTTTCAAGGAAAGAGAACGTGATCTATTCGAAATTTTTCGTGTCAAAACTCTCCATTAACATGTGGCATAAACTTTGTGCTTTAATCCAGAAAATCCAAAAAATCTTCAATTTTTAGTTTCGTTCACGGACCGCCTTTGACAAAATTTCTCATAAATGGGTAGAAATTGTCAATTTCAAAATTTTGTAGTGACCCGGTGCACCTAAAACAACCAAAAATGCAAAACTCTCCCCCTTCTCCAAAGCTGGGTAGAAAGCGTCAATTTGCACAAACTGCAGGGGCCTGAAATGTATTTTCTTCAATTTCTTAGTAAAATCAGTCCTTTTTCGAAATTGGTTACGATCAGTCACATTTTCAAAACTTCAGGGACTAATTTCGACAATTATGCCACACCTTCAAATTTTCAAATTTATACCCCAAAATGTCGAAAGTAGCTCCAAATTTCGAAATTGGGTATAAATTGCCAAAATGTCGAAACTTCACCCAATTGTTAAAGTTGGGTAAAAACTGTCAAAATGTCGAAACTTCAGCCATTTGTCGAAATTGCCAAACATTTGAAAGTTAAGGGGCTGTTTTCGAAATTTTTTTACTTTTTCTTCAAAACTTTTCGAAGTTACTAAAATTTCAAAATGCATTAAGAAATTACAACCATTCGAAACTTCAAGGGCCACATACGAAACTTAATTAAAGTCTACTTCAATTTCATTAACTTCACAGTAAACCTTTTTTTCACTTCGTGAATTAGACAACGAAGTCTCAATGCCAGTTTACAGAACTTTTTCATTTTAACGAAAACGAAGCCTATCGAATCACTTAATGAGTTCTGAACCATTCAATCGCTGAATCATAACTTCTCAGTTCGTTCTTCAAACACTATCCAAAAGCAAAACATCGACTTCAAAAACTAACCCCAATCCGTCGACAATCAATCCAAAGCATCACCAATTGAACCTGATTTCGAAATCAAAGGACTCACTCAACCAATTTCGACTTCAAAACTCTTGAAATCATCCTTCGTTTTTCAGTAACATCTTCCTAATCCAAATACGACCTGACCCCAAGATCACTCGTCATCAAGCTAAGAAACCATGAACCCAAAATACTCTCTTATATGCAAAATCGATTTGACCTCAACTTTTGATTATGTTTCGATTTCACTTTCTTTCCAGATTCACCAAGAATCTAATTTTGACTTTGGACATTGACTTTCAATTTATGCTTCACCAAATCAATAATCATACTGAAACACTTTAATATTTGATTTCATAAATGATTTTCGTCTTCTGTTCATAGTGTCGAAACTCAATTTAACTCGTAATCTTTGTTCCTTCTTTCACGAACCCATTGAACACGGTGATTAACCAAATCACTTCGATTTCAATTCCAAACTCCAAATAAATTTTGACCGACATACGTATACGATTTCAAGATCTGGCTTTGACTTTTTCATAGAATTCTCAAAACACTGAACATCACATATCAGATTCAAATCTTCATTCCTTATCACAGTCAAAATCAAATAACAAATCGATTCATACTCCAGAACAAATTTCGATTTTGACTCGAAAAAAATAGTTTGATTGTGAATCGATCTTGTAAATTGATACAAGCAAAGAAATCAAATAATCAAATCGAAACTACAATCGATTATCAAGATATGAGAAAAATTGAACAATTGATGGAGAACAAAGCAGCTTACGGATATGATTATACAACGAATAGGGGTGTCAAAAAAACCCGAACCCGATTAACCCGATTCGACCCTAACCCGAATAAGGTAATTAGGGTCGGGTTCAATAGGGTTAGAATTCCAAATCGGGTTATTCGGGTTAACTCGACAAACCCGATTTGTAGTTAGGGTCGGGTTTATGGTTGATTTTTACAAAAAAAATCGGGTTTCGGGTCAACCCGACAAACCCGATTTGTAGTTAGGGTCGGGTTTAGGGTTGATTTTTACAAAAAAAATCGGGTTTCGGGTCAACCCGAATAACCCGGTTAGAAATTCACAACCTTTACATATTTCACTGCTCTCTACTTAAACTATACAAAAAGACTAAAAATCCTTTGAAAATGTAAATTTTTGTGACTCTAGAAGGATACGAGGGTCAAGTAACTCCCATTTGTGAAGTTGAAGTCCAAAAATATATAAAACCTCCACATCTCAAAATTACTGGAGCGGCTGAGAAAGTAAAGATTTTATTTTGATAGTTATTTCTACTTTAAACTAACTATAAACATGAATAAACTACATGGTGTTGATCATTAACAAGAGATTGAAAGTTCATCTATTTAATATTTATAATGGAAGAACTCTTTTAGCTATTGTGGTATGCATGCTTTCTCGTATGTTGTAATAACCATGAGGTCCATGATCTTTTATTTTTAATTTGTTTCAATTTATATGCATTCTTGATGTTAAGAAAAGAGTAAAAAAAATGGTTTGGATTTATATCAGATTGCACTCTTGAAAAAATCATATATATTATGTTTAAATTAAGTGTTTAGTGTATTAACCCGACTAACCCGGCTAACCCGACCCTATTAACCCGAAACCCGATTAACCTGAACCCGACCAACCCATACCTTAATAGGGTTGGGTGCCGGGTTAAATTATTTTTTGTGAAAACCCGACTAACCCGACCCGTTTGACCCGAAACCCGATCGAGTTGACCCGATTAACAGCCCTAACAACGAATACCGTATGCGTACAAGTTGAATGAAGAACAGTCATATACTTTGACTAGACATTATGATTCGATGGGCTTAACCTTTTTAAGATATGAGATTGAAATTAGATGTTGGGCTCAAGAAATGACTGATGAGTAGTGACACTTTAAGTAATTTGACTAGTTCTTTGAATAAACGAAATGGACTAATTTTTAAATTTGTCTTTGGGCTTGAAATTCGATCTGATGAAAGTAACTTTGAAATTTTTTTTTTTTTTTAATTTATAACTTTTGATCTAAGCAACAGTAAATTGATCAATCAATGGGGTGAAAACGAATTTTGATCAATTTAGACAAAACGATCAAACAAACAAGAATGCAATGCACGAATTCAATAAGATTAAGAGAGATCATAGATAAACTCACCAAAAATGCTCCAGTTGTGACAAATGTTGTCAAACCGATAATCGTTCTTCAACAAATCACTTTGATCGTTGAAGACCCTTTCTGATACCAATTGTAGTGACATAAAGAACATGGTTTGGCATGCAGAATTAAAGATTGCACAATAACACAGTGATTTCGGTGTTTAAGAGATGTATTGAATATGTATGGTGTTACCAAAAAGGGACATAGATCTACATCTACATAAATAACACATACTTACACACTCACTTTTACACCTCTCAAGCACACATCTACAAGTAGACTAAACTCACCTTATATAGAGGTGTTTACATGTATCTCTCTCTCTCACTCTATCTCATGAGTCAAAAGGCTAATGCACCACATACAAGTGGATTTTACAAAAGTCAACACATTACAAAGTCAAACATGAATAACTTTGCACCCTAACACTTGTGCCACTACCTGTAATTAAAAAAAAAAAAAAAAAAAATTGAGTGGGTCAGGCTTGGAAGCCTGGTGAGCACATAGGGTTTTCAACCCATAAAAATAAGTTTATTAATTTCATCAAACTAAATAAACCCGACTACCCGTTCCCGTTATCCTCACTTTACATCCCTAAAGCATTTAATATCAGGGACCTAGCCTAAGGATTTTCATCGGGGTGACAACACTGCTTAGGGGATACCTCAACAATTTATGTCAAATAAGGCAACCATGAGGGGGATGGAGTACACTTGGTGAACACTTAGTTCAAATAAGCTCATACAGGTTGTGAGCCTGCTAGCGTTCCAATAGACTGTCTAGAAAAGTTTGTGGTCGTCATCTATACTCCACTAGATGACTGGATCATCGTCAATATCGAGGCTTCTCATCATTTTATTTCATCACACTTCAACTATTTCGTCTACCCATGTTCTACTCAACATATCGTCTAGATCTGACAAAACGAAGTTTAAATCCTTCATCTAACATAGATCTCAAAGTATTATATATATATATATATATATATATATATATATATATATATATATATAGTTTAGATCTGAAGAGAAAATTTTAGATCTGACAAAAATAATACAGATACAGTTCAGATCTGAAGAAAAAGTCTTAGATAAAAAAAAAAGTTTAAATCTTTCATCCAGCATAGATCTTCAAGATAAATAAATCATATGTACACATAACACGTTATTTATATAAAATACTTCATATCTATGTGTAAAATGAAAGTAAATATGCACTCACTTGTTAAGGTAGTGATTCGGACAACGTTTTGCTTCTTAAAATAATCTCCTTTGACGAAACAACAGTTCTGCTAAATACCGGGTTCTGCGTGGGCACAGTTTCAAACTGAAAAACTCTTTTTTCTCAGAGCCTTCGGACGCTCCGGGGCTTTCTTCTAGTGCTAGGAAGGTTACCTAGGCTTCGGGGGTGTTTGGGAGGTTTAGAGAGAAAGAAGAGGTTTGAAGTGTGAGAAATGGGGCTGCCCTCACACCCCTTTTATAGGTTAGAGCCTCTCATTACGCAGGGCGTACCTCGTTGCGCGGGGCATTCCTGCATACGCTGGTCGTTCCGAGGATACATGTCCGAAAACTGCTAGGGCTACGTGTCCAATCCGAGACCGAGCAATGCAAGTACGCGAGGCGTACTCCTCTCCTACGTGGGGCGTAGATGAGCAGTCTCGCAAATGACACTATCGACTTCTAAAATTCATAGCTTTCTCGTACGAGATGCATTTTCGACGTTCTTTATATCCATGTGTAGGTAGAGATGTACTCTACAACTTTCATTTAGACTCGTCGGCTAATTTGACTTTATTTTTAAAGGGGACAGGAAAACTCCATTAAAAATTCATAACTTCGTAATTCAGGGTCCGTTTTCGTCTGTCTTTTTACCGTTGAGCTACAATTAATGAGATATTCAGTTCTCATTTAGGTTGTGTCGCCTAAAAATCGATCGATCTAATATTCAAACTTCGGGCTGCATACTGCTAAGCCAAATCTTAGAAAATTCATAACTCCCTCATATGAAGTCAGATTTGGGCGTTCTATTTATGCACATTCTTGGTTTAATATATGCTACGACTTTCGTTTAGATTTCTAAGGCTAAAAAGCACTTTATCATAAACTCACTTTTTACGTTACGTATTGTCGTGTCGAATCTGTCGCGAAACTTTGACACGTCATAACTTCTTCATTATAACTCGGATTTCGGCGTTCTTTATATCTCTGGAATCCTTGTCACGACCACTACAACTTTCTTCATATATATATATATCGGGTTTATCTAACATTTTATTTTTGACGCTTATTTTCATTCTGAATTTATTATATCTTTATAAACAAGTATAAAACACATAAATTCACATATTACTCAAATAATTCATCTTTATTACTTCAAAACGAGTTACAATTGTTGACATTGACTGTTACATCATCATACTAATGTTTAGCCCAGAAACACAGACGTTACAGATGGTGAAATCGCAAGTAATTTTCAGTACAAGCTAGATTAAGTGGATCACATCATCAAACTTAAATACATATGATAAGTTTTCATTTTTCTTTTAAATAACAAGACCATGGCCGTATCCAAACTTTTGGTCTTTGAATGTGGCAGCTAAACTTCATTATGCATATTCAAGACTCCAGGAATGCCATAAATATAATACATATCCCCTTATGAACTTGATAGTAGGGCTATAAACAAACCAAATGAACATGAACAAGGGCTTGTGCATGTTCGTTAATTTAAATTAGCCGAACAAATGAACGAACACGAACAGATAAACGAACGAGGTTTTCTTAATCATGTCCGTACGTTTAACAGATTACCTTGTTTATGTGTTGTGAACATGTTAAACGAACATAAACGACCAAAGATAAACAAATACAATTGAGCACATATGAACATAACGAACATATAATATAATAATGTAATAAAAAACAATCGAGCATATATGAACATAAATAAACTTAAACGAACATTTACGAACATAAATGAACGAACAATACCATTATTAATGTTGGTTCGTTTAACTAAACGAACCAGAATTTGTGTTCATGTTTGTTTATTTATTAAATAAACGAACTTCCCGCCGAACGGTTTACGAATGGTTCACCGAAGTTTAAAGGGATGATTCATTGACTCTTTTTTTTTTTTTTTTTTTTTGTATAATAGATGCATTGATAAATATCTATTAAAAAATTGGTTCCAAGGCTTTTTACATTAAAGAGAGAAAAAGACCTATTCTTAAAAAATAGACAAAACATGTGTTGGGTTAATGGGTGGTCGTGGAATTGGCGTAGAGAAGTGATGTGTGGGGATTAAGAGGCTTAGTTATCGGCTATGACAAACCTTATTTCTTCTTTTGTTCCCAGGATCAAATACATAAATGAGTTTGAGATATTGATATCTCTAGAAGAATTTCCAGTTAGTTCTGACATGAACTATATTGATGATATTTTCTTGATCTTGGGCACCATTCCGACTAGATGGAACATGTATGTTCCAAAACATAGCAATACTTCTTAGAAGGATTTTTTGAATTGTATACCTACACGATTAACTTTGGTTAATAAAGGGTTGATATGGATTTGGTTTTATGTACAATATATGTGGACCATTCTGAAAATTTTGTTCACTTGCTTCTGTTTTGTGAAGTAGCTTCCCAATATTTGCCCCTAGGTGGTGCAACTTTTACTTTCCAATTTGGTTCCCATCTTAGATATGTTTACTTGGTTTGATACCTGATTCTTTGAGTCTTTGACCATGTCTGCTACGAAAAGGATGGTCGTCGATGCATATTATTATAACGACTTTGTGGATGTTTAGAAACTAGAGATTTAGTAATGTTTGGTTCTCAAAACTACCACAAAAATTCGATTTTTAAAAATATTGTATTGTAACCTTTTAATTGTTTTTTCTTCAAAAGGAAACTCAAGGCCAATTGGGCCGTTCCAAGAAAAAACATATCATGCTAAAATCTATAACATACTGTATTTATTAAGATTTGAACGAGTTTATATCAAAATCAACCATTGATTTATTTACTATATTTGTTCATGCTGTAAATGTTTCTTCCATTTATTTCCTCGTATATTTGTCCCATAAAATCAATAAACATGGGTGTTACCCTATATTATTTATATTTATAATAATTTTTTATGTACCTGTAAAGGGCAAAATCATCTTTAACATTTTCCACCGACAAACACTATATTTTCCATCTATTTCCCTCTTTTATTAAAAATCTTTATTATCTTGTGCTTTTCTCTGGTAGATTTTGTCCACACAATGATAATGACCCACCCAAAAAGTTTGTCTATTGTAAAATCACTTACGTTTTAATCATGCCGTAAAATTTAACTTCGGCGATAGTTTAAAATTTTCTTTTGAATAAGTCGCATATTCTTTTCAATGTCACTAGTTCAGCCACATTTTTAAAATGTTCATCATTATAAAAATATCATTTAGAATAATCATAAAAAATAATTTATTTTACAAAATATAACGTCCTGAAAAACTAGTTATACTGTTCAATGTTAGTTGTAATAAAGATCTGTCACCTTCTAAAATAATAAAAGTCAAAGAATCAATTGATTTTTTCGAAATTTTATTGTTCCAAAGAGCAGTCATATTTTAAATGTGTCACTAAAACTAGCCATATTTGAACTAAATCGTCATTATAAAACTATCTACATCGTTAATTTTTTTTACCTTTTTGTCGTTAAAGAAATTAGATATACTGATATAGTTAGAAAGGTACGAATACATATTATTAATTGTTACATATACACATATAAAAGTATACATTTTTTTCTAATACCCTTGTTGGGTTTGGTTGCTACTTTTGTTGGGCTCAATTGTCACTCTTGCTATATTCGGTTTCCACCCTTGTTGGGCATTAGATCCTATTTTGTATCCTCTTGGGTTCAGATTCAGTTGCCAATCTCCTTGCATTGCATTTTCACTATCTTGGGAATGACCTTGAGTACTTTGTAGGTTCGACCTTTCACCCTTGAGGACCGACTAGCCTTCGTGTGTGTAAAAACTATAGCCAATGTGGCTTTTGATTTTAATGATATTACATTCTAGTTTGACCCAAGCTTAGTGTGCTCGAACAAACATGTGAGGCTGTGAGCGTGACCAAGCCTTGCTATTGGTTTGTCCAACATTACTTAGGTAGTATGTCATTAGCCCCTGGTATGAAATTATTTTATGTGTGGACACATCTTATTTCATACTTTGAAATTTCTATGCATAAATTGTGCAGAGAATTTTTCCATGCATAAATCTTAATCACATGACAATTTTTAGGAAGTAATGTGGATAAAAAAATAAAATCAAAAGCACGCATTAATATTTACGTGGTTCGATCAAGGTGACCTATGTCCACGAAAAAGAGACGATATTCTTTATTTATGAGATCTCAATCAGAGGTTAAAAGTACAATTCAACAAAGATTCATCAATCACACTAGAATACAAGACATAAACAAATGACTAGCATATATCTCTATTTATAGTGAAAAGATCAGACCTAAAACCCTAATAGGCCAAACCCATAGGACCATGAAAAGATGTCAACCAATCACAATTTGTGGTGCAACTGCTTCTAGAACCTTCATCCTTGAGATACATTGCATTTGCATCAACAGTCCACCATTGGCACATCATGTGCCAATGCATGACATATCTTGTCAGTTAGTGGCACCTTCTATCACTCTACGGAACCTCCAGTGCGTCGTATATATGTAACGCCCGCAGATTCGAGCTAGTCTATTTAGAGACAATAAACATCAAAAATGAGTTTTTGATGGAAGATTATTTAGAAGGATTAATCTTAGCCAAGTTGTAGTATAGGTTACAAGGGTTCGATACATATAAAGAACGCCGAAATCCGAGTTATAACGAAGAAGTTATGACCCGTCGAAGTTTTTCGGCAAAATTGGCACGACACGGGGAGACATAAATTGTGAATTTACAATAGATGACTTTTTAGCCTTAGTAATCCAAACAAAAGTCGTAGAATATGTTAAACTGAGAGCGTCCATAAAAAGAACGCACAAATCTGACTTCGTATGAGGAAGTTATGCATTTTCTAACATTTGGCATAGCAGTGCCCGACCTGAAACTCGAATTTTAGTTCGAGCGGTTTTTGGTATATGCGACCTAAATGAGAGTTGAATATCTCAGTAATAGGAACTCAACGGTAAAAAGACATACGAAAACGGAGTCCGTATGTAGAAGTTATGAATTTTACGCGGACATTTAACAGTATAATCTCCTCTTACTGTTAAATTTAAGATCGGTCAAAAATTAGTCGACGGAGTCTAAATGAAAGTTTTAGATCTTCTTTTACCTACGCGTTGATATAAAGAATGTCGAGAGTAGAGCTAGTATGTTAAAGATATGGACGAAACTTGGTCCCTACTCTTCGACCGCGATAAATTCGATACGGTTTTGTAAATCTGAGATAGAATGAGAATTAGCTGACGACGTCTAAATGAAAGTTGTAGTACTCGTAAATACCAACGCGTGGATATAAAGAACGTCAAAAATGGAGTTCGTATGAACGAGTTACAAATTATAATAGCATATTTATGTATTAAAATAAAGTATAAATCATATATACGTACACAAATATATACAAATACATATATTATTAGAAAGGTATCAACGATGCGGTTATTATAAGACTAGTGTTGAGTACTTTCGACATTAGTTTAGTACAAATATCGTTAAATCTATTTAAAATAGTATTATGAATGGGTGTTTAGTCGTTTATATAACTATAAGATCATTAAGTAATTATGGAGGGTAGTTTTTATAAATTCAATTACTATAAATAAGAGGCTTGGGCTCTCATATTTCTTGCATCATTCTCTTGATTCAAGAGTCTTTCTCTTCTTATCCCCCGAACATTTCGGTCCCTCGTGATTCGACTTCTCTTTTTGTAGTTTTAGTATAGTAAGGTGAGCGCTGAAGCGCTGCGAAAATCTTTCTTCGAAAGATTCAGCGACGAAGTTCTGCCCCTGCAAAGCCCGACTCCTAGCTAAAATCCCCTTGTAAGTAAGTTATGCTTACCCTATTTTAATATAGCTTATATTTAAAATTAGTATTGTTATTATGAACTTATAATAAATATTTGAGCTATTATTATATAAGTGTCGTTATAATATCTTTTTAACTACTCGCGGTACGGAGAATCTGGTTTAAAGGGCCGCATAGGGTTGTTGGATTTCAGAAGTGCTATATGCCAAAATGGTCCTGCCCTCCGGTGTTTTATGTCTGGCCCCTGTCTGTACATAGTGGTTGGAAAGTATTGTTTAAACGCTTATATAATAATAATAATAAGACTAATAATTAGTCACGGTAAATATTAGACTAAAATCTAGTGGTAATAATACTAGGTTTCATCGAAGGAAATTATTTTAAAGTAAACGAAGCACTGTCCGAGTACCGGGTCGCCACCTTATCAAGTGAGTGCATGGTCCCTTTCATCTTACACATAGATATGAAATATTTTATATAAAATACGTGCTATGTGTGCATATTATATGTATAATTGCTATCTATGTTGGATGAACGATTTTATACAAGTTTTATATGGTTTAAACTGTATATGTATTTATATCTACATAATATGTTGGGTAAAACATGTGTAGATGAAATATGAGTTGGATGATGAGTTGAGAGGTGATATAGACCATGAGGTAAGGGTGAGAGGTGGACGATGTGAGAAGCCTTGTTCCCAAATGTTGGCCCCGTCATCTAGCAGATTATGGATGACAACCACGGACTATTCTAGACAGTCCAGTGGAACACTAGCAGACTCGCAACTTGTAGGTGTTATGAACGATGTGTTCACCCGGTGTACTCTAAACCTTGGCGATCATGCAGACTTGATGCCTAAACCCTGGTGACTATGCAGACTTAGTGCCTAAACCTTGGCGATCATGCAGACTTGTTGCCTAAACCCTGGTGACTATGCAGACTTAGTGCCTAAACCTTGGCGATCATGCAAACTTGATGCCTAAACCCTGGTGACCATGCAGACTTGGTGCCTAATCCCTGGCGACTATGCATACTTAGTGCCTATTGTGTAAACCGTGGCAACGATGGACTTCGTGCTGATTCCTTAGGATGATCCTTAGGAACAAATGAACGAGGAATAGCTGATTCTTAGGGTAGATCCTTAAGAGTAAAGAAGATAATGGGGATGGGTAATTGGGTTGATTGTTTGATGTTTAAACATAATAATTATATTATTGTGGGTTGAAAACCCTATGTACTCACCAGGTTTCCCAACTTGACCCACTCAATTTATTTATATTACAGGTGTTGATATGAAGTCAGACTACACTGAGAGATTAAGGAGATATAAATCACTAGTGATAATGAATGTAAGTTCTGTTTATGCTTATGTTTCTGTATTGACTATGACATCCCAAATGTTTTAAAATGAATAAAAATATTTTTTTTCGGAAATGCTTTGATAACGTATTTATCATGTTTTACTGGGAACAAATTCCGCAACATTTTATTAAAAGAGGTACTCTGATTTTTATAAATCATAAACAAAATCGGTCTTTTCTGGTCGTGAAAATAGGGATGTCACAACATCATCGAGATGCCCTGAAGGCACATCAGTGTGCCATTGAGTGACACCTTCACACTTGGTGGCACCTTCTGTACATGACACTTCTTTGAGGTGCCATGATAACCCATTGTATCCAATTGTACCACCGTATCCAACTATGTCATCGTATCTAAGTGTGTCATCGTATCCAACTGTGTCATCGTATCCAACTATGCTACCGTAACCAAATATGTCAACGTACCCAATTATGCCATACTATCCGAGTGTGCCACCGTATCCAAGTGTGTCATCGTATCCAACTATGACACTGTATCCAACTATTCCATGAGAATGCTCCAAAAGCTCATGTCACATTTAACAAGAATGTATTACGAATATTTCATGGATGTTATATAACATGGTAGAGAAGCATTACGGATTGGGTTTGGAAGGTATGGGAATAATTAAATCGTTCACCTTGGTTATAAAGAGAAGAAGTGTATGCTATTCAAGTCTCCTGTAACATCCCGACTCCCAGGTATAAATTGAAATTGTTTATATTCATATTGGCAGGACAACTCGACGAGCTGGAGGCCCCAACTCGTCGAGTAGAGAATGCGATGGCCGCATGGATTTTAGAATCAACTCTACGAGTTGGAGGACTCAACTCTACGAGTTTAAGTTGAGTGTGAAAACCCTAATTTTCAGGGTTTGCACCCTATTTAAAGGACCTTAAGTCATTTCAGACTTTGGATCTGGACTCAAAGAGGTCTAGAGACCTAAACCCTTGGAGCTTTATGAGCCATTTTGGAAGTCATGAGCTTAGAATGTCATTTTTGGGGCTAAATCTCCATTTTGGATCATTTCTATATTATATGTGTGTCAAGGTCCGAACTTTACGTGATTATCATGCTTGGGGAGGCCAGATCTATGATTGTATGGAACACATTTGACCTCAGGAGCTGTATAGAGTTTGTGCATGGCATGAACTCGCCGAGTCCGAAGAGCAGACTCGGCGAGTAGTATGAAGATTGCCCGTTATTCACTCAGTGAGTGGACTAGCTGAGTTGGGGTATAACTCAGTGAGTCAGGGAGAGTCGGGGGGGGGGGACCGAGTTCAAGTGGAACTCGCCGAGTTGTTCTTGAGACTCGGTGAGTTGAGTCGGGGTGGCCCCTCGATTCATGCCAGGTGGAACTCGTCGAGTCAGGGGAAGAACTCGACGTGTCAAGAGAGGGATTAAGTGATTCAGTGGACACGTGTGGACTCGCCGAGTTGCCCTTGTGCACTCGCCGAGTCGGGTCAAGTTCGACCGTTGACCTTGTTGACTTTAGGGTTGAGTACAGTTGTATTTATGAGAGTATTACTTTATGTGATTAGGCGGAGGCTAGATCATACTTCTTCCGAGTCAGATATTCTCCGAGACATCGAGGTGAGTCTTCTCACTATACATTACCTAGAGTGGTACTATGTGATGACCAGAGGGTCTTATGTGTTATGTATGAGAATATGTGCTATATGATATTTGTATGTTGTATGATGATATAGACCGGACCGGAGGGTCCAACGAGCTATGACCGGACCTAAGGGTCCAACGAGCTACGGGACTAGAGGGTCTCGCTGAGACACATTGACCGGAGGGTCGTATTATAGCCTTGAGTGGCTTATGTGTTGTATGTGGTATTTTGGGGAACTCACTAAGCATTTATGCTTACCGTTGTTGTGTTATGTGTTTCAGGTACTAGTGATGAGCGCAGGAAAGCGTCGACATGATTCGTACACACACACGCATTGGAGTTTTTGTAGAGATTATGGGGAAAAGTTTTTATGATAATATCATTTGATACAATGTGTTTGACATTATTTATGAATGAATGAATGTTTTAAAAATGAAAAATTATTTTGAAAATTCACGATGTTACAAGTTGGTATCAGAGCCTTGGTTTGAGGGATTCGGATGCATCTTCGGGCATATCTGAACTCAAACTGAGGATTTGAGGAAGAATTTTGATAATGAAATAAAATTTTTGAAAAGAGTAAAAAGAGTTTTGAGACAAACAGAGCAGAGCCGTGTGCACGATCAGCCAACGCCTGAACGGTGAATCCCCAAAAAAAAGTACCCTTACTTTATGTGTTATACGATATGTTATGTTATGGTATGCATGCTAGAGTAGGCTAGGTATACATATTAGGACTAGAGTGGCCTGATTTGTGATGCCTTAGACTAGGAGATTTCTGCTGCTGAGATGCTTTGAGAGTAGAGTACTTGTAATCCAAGATCCAAGGAGGAGGACTTGGAGTGAATACTGATGCGGTGTGGTCAGTAGTATTGGGCCTGTACTACTGGAGACGCCGGATCAGTGGGCATTCCAAGTAAGAATCTTTTGGACAACGGAGGACAAGTAGGGTTGATTCATCGAGTATGTGTATGCTCGATTGAGTCTCTGATAATTTTTGTTGTATTTCAGAAGCATCATGGTTGGGACTCGACACACACCTGAGAGCAGTGGTGTCAGCGACGAGGAGATCCATTGATTGATTCATGAGGAGGTTGCTGCTGCCATTCGGGCTGAGATTCCCGAGATGTTTGGGGACATCAAGACCACATTGATTGAGACTTTTGACGAGCGGTACGCCGCATTGACTGAGGCTGCTGCAGCTGTAGCTACTGCTGCTGTTGCTGCTGCCAGACCTCAGGGAGGTGACTCGTTGTTGTTCCGGGAGTTCAGCAACACGAAGCCACCAGAGTTCGACGAGACGCAGGACCCGATTGCCCTGAGCAGGTGTCATCTGAGCAAGCTCGTATGAGCCGTTATCTGAGTGTGCTGAGGAGAGATATTCAGGAGTTTGTGGCGAACTCGACTTATCGGACATTTGCTGAGCTCCAGTCAAATACCCGGAAGAGGGAGATCGAGGGGTCATGCAGGGTCGGGGTATGTTACAAGTGTGGGAAGGAGGGGCATATCGCAAGGGGTTGCCCCAAGGGATTCTCGGTTTGCTTTCATTGCAACCAGACCGGCCCTCGGAAGGCCGAGTGTCCGCAGCTCCTTCAGGGATCAGCACAGGGATCTGTGCCTACTGCTAGGACTACCGAGATTCGGCCAGTGAAGGTCGAGGCCCCGAAGGCTCGTGGGAGGGCATTTTAGTTGACCGCAGAGGAGGTCTGCGCGGCGCCCGATGTTTTGGCTGGTATGTATTCTCCTTCCATCTTTTATTTGAGTTGAGTTTTTATGCTTATATGATGATATACGTATGTACTTTTCTTGGGAGTTTTGTGCCTGCATTGGTATTATTTGACTCGGGTGCGAGTCGGTCGTTTGTTTCCATAGCATTTAGTCAGCATATTAGTGTCCGTCGAGAGGCGTTGGATCGGCCTCTGCGAGTTTCCATAGCTGATGAGCGAGCAGTGTATGCTTCGGACGTGATTTGAGGATGTGTCCTTGAGATCTTCGGTGTGGAGTTTCCGATAGATCTGGTTCTGATCGCGATGGGGGACGTGTGTGTTATAATGGGTATGGATTGGTTGAGCCGATATGGAGCTGTGATAGACTGCGAGCGTCAGTTGGTGACGATTCGAGACCCTAGTGGGGGAGTTCTTAAAGTGCACGATGAGGGTACCCGTGCGGGGTCAGCATTTTGTTCGGCCGCCAGAGCGAGACAGAGTCTACAGCAGGGCTGTAGAGGATTTGTGGCATATGTGATGGATGCGAGGGTTGTTTCAGGGAGACCGAAGTCGGTGGATGAGGTTCCGATAGTGCGCAAGTTTCCGGATGTGTTTCCAGAGGAATTGCCAGGTGTGCCTCCGGAGAGGCAAGTAGAGTTCGGTATTGAGTTGGTTCCAGGAGTTGCGCCTATCGCTAATGCGACGTATCGCCTTGAGCCTCCGGAGATGCAGGAGTTATCCTCGCAGCTTCAGGAGCTACTGGGGAAGGGGTTTATCAGGCTGAGCAGTTCGCCTTGGGGGCGCCTATCCTTTTTGTCAAGAAGAAGGATGGCTCGCTCCAGATGTGCATTGATTATCGTGAGCTGAATAAGCTAACGGTTAAGAACCGTTACCTGTTGCCGAGGATCGATGATTTGTTTGATCAGTTGCAGGGAGCATCTTGGTTCTCCAAGATCGATTTGAGATCTGGGTATCATCAGGTGAGAGTGCGGTAGGAGGACGTCCAGAAGACGGCATTCCGAACTCGTTATGGGCATTACGAGTTCGTGGTGATGCCTTTCGGACTCACCAACGCACCGGCGGTGTTCATGGATCTCATGAACCGGGTGTCCAGACCGATGTTGGATCGCTCAGTGATCGTGTTCATCGACGACATTTTGGTGTATTCGAGATCCAGAGAGCAGCATGAGGAGCATTTGAGGGAGATCCTCGGAGTTCTGAGATCAGAGAGGCTTTATGCCAAGTTCTCCAAATGTGAGTTATGGTTGCGAGAGGTTCAGTTTCTGGGACACCTCGTTAACCAGAATAGGATATTGGTCGATCCAGCCAAGATCGAGGCGGTCTTGAGATGGGAGGTGCCGAGGTCACCTACCGAGATCAGGAGTTTTCTAGGTTTGGCCGGTTATTATCGGAGATTTATTAAGGATTTCTCCAAGATCGCCGTGCCACTCACCAAGTTGACCCGGAAGGGTGTTGCGTTTTCTTGGGGTCCGGAGCAGCAGACCTCGTTCGAGACACTTCGCCAGAAATTATGCGAAGCACCAGTGTTGGCTCTTCCGGAAGGGATAAAAGATTTTGTGGTTTATTGTGATGCATCGATATCCGGATTGGGAGCGGTGCTTATGTAGAGGGCGCATGTGATTGCTTATGCATTGAGGCAGCTTAAGCCTCATGAGTCGAGATATCCCACTCATGCTTTGGAGTTGGGAGCAGTAGTGTTCGCTCTCAAGATCTGGCGACATTATCTGTATGGGGTTCGGTGTACAATATACACGGACCACAAGAGCTTGAAGTATTTGATGGATCATCCCAACCTGAATATGCGCCAGAGGAGGTGGTTGGACGTGGTCAAGGATTATGATTGTGAGATCCTGTACCACCTGGGCAAGGCTAATGTGGTAGCCGATGCATTGAGCCGTAGGGCGGAAGGCGCCCCAATTCGAGATGTTTGTTTGAGATTGTCAATGATGACCCCGATGTTGGATGCTATTCGTGGGGCCCAGGCTGAGGCTGTGAAGCCAGAGAGTCAGAAGAGGGAGCGAGTTTTCGGTCTGGTATCGGAATTTGTTACCGACAGCCGGGGGCTTATGACATTTCAGGGCCGGATTTGGGTACCGTCTGTGGGCGGAACGCATACCATTTTGATAGAAGAGGCTCATCGGTCGAAATTCTCGATCCATCCCAGGGCCACTAAGATGTTTTTGGACCTGAAGAAGGATTATTGGTGGCCCTGTATGAAGAGGGATGTCGCATGGTTTGTAGAGAGGTGCTTGACCTGTCGCAGGGTGAAGGCCGAGCACCAGCGTCCACATGGTAAGCTGCAACCATTGGAGATTCCCGAATGGAAATGGGAACAAATTACCATGGATTTCATCACCAAGTTGCCAAGAACTGCGAGGGGTGTTGATGCAATTTGGGTGATTGTGGACAGATTGATGAAGAGTGCTTACTTCCTGGCCATCAGTGAGAGCTCTTCCACGAAGAAGTTGGCAGAGATGTACGTGAGAGATGTGGTACCGCGACATGGAGTTCCGATCTCGATTGTCTCAAATTGAGATGTACGTTTCACTTCCAGATTCTGGAAGAAGTTTCATGAGGAATTGGGTACGAAACTACATTTTAGTACCGCATACCACCCGCAGACTGACGGGCAGAGTGAGCGGACAATTCAGACACTCGAGGACATGCTCCGGACATGTGTGTTGGATTTCGGCAGGAGTTGGGACACATATTTGCCCTTGGCGTAGTTTTCTTATAACAACATCCATCATTCGAGCATTGGCATGCCTCCCTTTGAGCTGTTGTATGGGAGGAGGTGTCGAACCCCTATTTGCTGGGGAGAAGTAGGGCAGCGTGTGTTGGGCAGCACCGAGATTGTGCTTCAGACGATAGAGCAGATCCAGCAGGTCAGACAAAGGTTATTGACCGCTCAGAGTCGTCAGAAGAGTTATGAGGACAGACGCTGGTCCGAGCTCGAGTTTCAGGTCGGCGACTTCGTGCTCCTGAAGGTCTCTCCTTGGAAAGGAGTGATCCGATTCAAGAAGAGGGGCAAGTTGGGGCCCCGATATATTGGAACTTTCAGGGTGATCGCGAGGGTAGGCAGGGTAGCCTACCGTTTGGAGTTGCCAGCAGAGTTGGGACAGATTCATGACACTTTCATTGTGTCGCAGTTGCGAAAGTGTATAGCCGACGAGTTGGCAGTGGTGCCCTTAGAAGACATTCAGGTGGATGCGAGCCTGAATTATGTCGAGAGACCGGTGGCGATTAGGGATCGGAAGATCAGGGTTTTGAGGAACAAGGAAGTGCCGCTGGTGCAGGTCCAGTGGCAGCATCGGAAAGGGTCAAAGTTGACTTCGGAACCGGAGCGAGAGATGCGAGAGCAGCATCCGGATTTGTTTGCAGAGTGAGACTTCGAGGGCAAAGTATGATTCTAGTGGGGGAGAATTGTAACACCCGGATTCCCAGGTATGATATTTTATTCTTTTATTTTTAGGTTTTGTGGGGGTACTCGGCGAGTTGGCGTCTAGACTCACCGAGTATGGTCACGGATTTGAATGCGAGTTCACAGCTAGACTCGGCGAGTTCATGAGTGGAATCAGCGAGTCCATGCTGTTTAATGAAACCCTAATTTCCAGGGTTTGAGACCTATTTAAAGGGCCTTATGGCCGTCATTTGTGGCCACCAACCCCAGAGAGAAACCGTAAAGAGATCTAGAGCGTTTGTGAGGAAAGGAGAGGAAATCTTGAGTTTTTGTTGGTGAAATTTGAAGGAGAAGGTTTCCAAGGCAAAAGAAGGCTGAAGGAAGTGCAAATATAGTGTCTTCAGGGATCAAAGGCTTCATATTAAGGTATTCCTTCGGACCTTCTCCAGTTTTGAGCTTTGATTCATAGAGTTAGGGTTTTTAAACCCTTTAGAAGAAGAGTATGTAGAGTATTTAGTCCCCTTTTCGAGTTTGTGCTTTGGATCTGGACTCAAAGAGGTCCAGAGACCTAAACCCTTGGAGCTTTATGAGCCATTTTGGAAGTCATGAGCTTAGAATGTCATTTTTGGGGCTAAATCACCATTTTGGACCATTTCTATATTATATGTGCGTCAAGGTCCGAACTTTACGTGATTATCATGCTTGGGGAGGCCAGATCTATGATTGTATGGAACAGATCTGACCTCAGGAGCTGTATAGAGTTTGTGCATGGAATGAACTCACCGAGTCCGAAGAGCAGACTCGGCGAGTAGTATGAAGATTTCCCGTTAATCACTCAGTGAGTGGACTAGCTGAGTTGGGGTATAACTCAGTGAGTCAGGGAGAGGCGGGGGGGGGGGGACTGAGTTCAAGTGGAACTCGTTGAGTTGTTCTTGAGACTCGGCGAGTTGATTCGGGGTGGCCCCTCGATTCATGCCAGGTGGAACTCGTTGAGTCAGGGGAAGAACTCGACGTGTCAAGAGAGGGATTAAGTGAGTCAGTGGACACGTGTGGACTCGCCGAGTTGCCCTTGTGCACTCGCCGAGTCGGGTCAAGTTCGACCGTTGACCTTGTTGACTTTAGGGTTGAGTAAAGTTATATTTATGAGAGTATTACTTTATGTTATTAGGCGGAGGCTAGATCATACTTCTTCCGAGTCAGATATTCTCCGAGACATCGAGGTGAGCCTTCGCACTATACATTACCTAGAGTGGTACTATGTGATGACCAGAGGTTCTTATGTGTTATGTATGAGAATATGTGCTATATGATATTTGTATGTTGTATGATGATATAGACTGGACCGGAGGGTCTAACGAGCTATGACCGGACCTAAGGGTCCAACGAGCTATGGGACTGGAGGGTCCCGCTGAGACACAATGACCGGAGGGTCATATTATAGCCTTGAGTGGCGTATGTGTTGTATGTGGTATTTGGGGAACTCACTAAGCATTTATGCTTACCGTTGTTGTGTTATGTGTTTCAGGTACTAGTGATGAGCGCGGGAAGGCGCCGACATGATTCATACACACACACGCATTGGAGTTTTTGTAGAGATTCTGGGGAAAAGTTTTTGTGATAATATCATTTGATACAATGTGTTTGACATTATTTATGAATGAATGAATGTTTTAAAAATGAAAAATTATTTTGAAAATTCACGATGTTACATTAAAGGGCTTGGAACAAGAATGAGTCTTTGGATCCGGCATCTATTCAGTAGTAGCAACCATTTGGAGGTACAATGCCATTACCTTGATCACTTGTTTGTTAGATCTATCCATTGGAGAGTTTATGGCCATTTCTAGCATCTTCTTGAGTCATTATTGGTTTTGAGCATGCTTTGAAGCTAAGACATCAGATCTGGACACTATTAGGCCCTTTAGGCATAAAGACTTAAGCTTTATCAGCCTTTGGCCAACTTCCATTCTTTGAACCCCTTGTTGAGCTTTGTTTAGGAAAACTTAGCCCCTAGATGCCATGCATGATCGTAAAGCTTGCAGCTTTACATGGTATTTCATCCTTAGAAGGCTAGATCTAGAGTTTGGGGCCTTAGTCTCGCTCAAAAGCATCTGAATGAGTGATTGGGCTGAAGGAACTAGACGAGTTGGTTAGGGTTTTCCCCGATGTTCTGAACATTATACAAACTCGACGAGTTGGTGAGACAACTCGACAAGTTGAGTCGAATTTTCCCGATTTTTCTGAGGACATAAGGAACTCGACGAGTCGCATAGATGCACTCGACGAGTTGGGTCAACATGGACAGTTGGCTGGAGTGTTGACTTCCATTGACTTTTAGGGTTTGGTCAAGTCGTGGACTTTGGAGACCATGGAGGGGTGAAATGGTCTTTCACCCTTTATGAGAATTAGTAAAGGAGTTATCTTAGCATTTTTGAAGTTGTTATTATAAATTATTAATTAGAGATGATTATGATATATGTAGGCGGAGTCTAGATCAATAGTTTAGTACAAGACATACTTGCTTTACTTATCAGGTGAGTCTTCTCATTATACTTACCTGAGTGGTAATTACTGTGCGAACGGAGAGTGTTCTCTGAGTTATTGACCATAGGGTCTTATGTGCCTACACTGAGTTATGTGATATTATGCATTATGTCTTTGTGATTTATGATGTATATTATTATGTGCCTTATTGAGTTAGGACCAGAGGGTTCAAACCTAATTGTGAGACCGGAGAGTCTTCACTGAGATACAACACTGGAGGGTCCAACCCGAGCTATGAGACCGGAGGGTCCTCATTGAGACACATGACCCGAGGGTCCTTATCGAGTATAGCCACAAGAGGCTAATTATTTGTGTGTGGTATTTTGGGGAACTTACTAAGCTTTGTGCTTACAATGTTGTGTGAAATGTGTTTCAGGTGCTTCTTAAGATCGCGGGAAGACGTCGACATGATTGTACACACCAGCGAGTTGATTTGTGTTTTGAGGATTCTGGGATATTGACAAACAGTTTTATGTATTGTGTTTGAAACAATTTATAAATTTGGTTTGCGAAATGTTAAACTGTGTTTTGTACGAATTTAAAAATGAAAATTTTATTTGAAAAATTAGCATGTTACAAGTTGGTATCAGAGCATTGGTTTGAGGGATTCGGATGTATCCTTAGGTATGTCTGGACTTAAACTGAGGATTTGAGGAATTTTTCTAAAAAGAAATGATTTTCTAAACGAGCAAAAGATTTTAAGAGGAAACGAGATGAAGCAGTTTGTACAATCAGTCAGAACCTGAGGGAACTAGATCGTGCTCAGTTTTCTGCTCTACCGCCAGGGCAAGGTAGAGTCTACAGCAGGGATGCATGGGCTTTTTAGCGTATGTGATGGATACGCGGGTTGCCACTGAGAGGCCATTTTCTGTTTCCGATGTTCCAGTAGTATGTGAGTTTCCGGATGTTTTCCCTGAGGAATTGTCGGGTGTGCCTCCTGAGAGACAGGTGGAGTTCCAGATCGATCTGATTATGGGGGCGGCGCCTATTGCTAAGGCACCTTATCGCCTTTCACCACCCGAGATGTAGAAGTTATCCTCGCAACTCCATGAGCTGTTGGGGAAGGGTTTTATTAGACCGAGTAGCTCGCCGTGGGGAGTGTCGATCCTTTTTGTCAAGAAAAAGGATGGTTCACACCAGATGTGCATCGACTACCGAGAGTTGAACAAGCTGGTGGTCAAGAACGGTTATCCACTATCGAGGTTCAACGATTTGTTTGATCAGTTGCAGGGGGCGTCTTGGTTTTCCAAGATTAATTTGAGATCTGGTTATCATCAGATGAGAGTCTGCAAGGAGGATATCCAGAAGATGGCCTTTCAGACTCGTTATGGGCATTACAAGTTTGTGGTGATGCCTTTCGGGCTCACTAATGCATCGACAACATTTATGGACCTCATGAACCGGGTGTGTAGGCCCATGTTGGATCGGCCAGTGATCGTGTTCATCAATGACATTTTGGTGTACTCGAGGTCTAGGGAACAACACGAGGAGCATCTTCGGGAGACTCTTGGATGTTGAGGATGGAGTGGCTTTATGCCAAATTCTCCAAGTGTAATTTCTGCTTACGAGAGGTCCAGTTTTTGTGACACCTCATTAACCAAAATGTGATTTTGGTCGACCGGGCCAAGATTGAGGCAGGTATGCGGTGGGAGGTGCCAAGATCCCCATCCGAGATCAGAAGTTTTATGGGTATGGCAGGCTACTATCTAAGGTTTATCAGAGATTTCTCCAAGATTGTTGTTCCTCTCACCAGATTGACCAAGAAGGGTGTTATCTTTGCTTGGGAGCCTGAGCAACAGGCATCATTCGATACTCTTCGCCATAGGTTGTGCAAAGCTCTGCTGTTAGCCTTTACGGAGGGAGTAGAGGACTTCATAGTCTACTGTGATGCATCCATAGTAGGAATGGGTGTCGTGTTGATGCAAAGGGGTATGTGATAGCATATATGTCAAGGCAGCTAAAGCCTCACGAGATAAGGTATCCCACCCATGATTTGGAGTTGGGGGTGGTGGTATTCGCCCTCAAGATTTGGCTTCACTATCTTTATGGTGTCTAATGTACCATATACATAGACCATAAGAGCCTGAAATACCTTATGGATCAGCCCAACCTGAATATGAGACATAGAAGGTGGTTGGATGTAGTGAAAGACTATAACTGTGATATTTTGTACCATATGGGCAAAGCTAATGTGGTTGCTGATGCCCTGAGTCATAGAGCAATGAGTGCTCCTATCTGAGACGTGTGTATGAGGATGACAGTGATGAATCCAGTCTTAGATACCATCTAAAAGGCCCAAGTGGTGGCCATAAGACTAGAGAACCATAAGAGAGAGCGGGTGATTGGGCAGATTTTTGAGTTTGAGACTGATAGTCTGAGGCTTATAACCTTCTGTGGGTGGATATGGGTGCCATATACAGGTGAATCCTAGTGTACTTTGATGGAGGAGGCCCATAGGTCGAGATTCTCGATCAATCCTGGGGCCACCAAGATGTATTTGGACTTGAAAAAGGATTATCAGTGGCCCTGTATGAAGAAAGATGTGGCATGGGTAATCAAGAGATGTTTGACCTGTCGTCAGGTCAACGCAGAGCACCAGCATCCCCATGGCCAGTTGAAACCTTTGGAGATTCCCCTGTGGAAGTGAGAACAGATCTCCATGTATTTTATTACCAAATTACCGAGGACTGCGAGGGGTGTTGATGGGATATGGGTGATTGTAGATCGGTTGACGAAGAGTACTTACTTCCTTGTTATAAGTGAGAGCTCTTCTGCAGAGAAATTGGCCGAGGTCTATGTTCTAGAGGTGGTGGCACGGCATGGGGTGACAACATCGATAGTGTCAGATCGTGATGTGCATTTTACTTCCAATTTCTGGAAGAAATTTCATGAGGATTTGGCTACCCGACTACATTTCAACACCGCATACCACCTGCAGACAGACGGGTAGAGCGGGCGGATGATTCAGACGCTTGAGGACATGCTGTGTGCATGTGTTATGGACTTCGGTGGGAGTTATGACACTTATTTTCCCATGGCCGAGTTTTCATACAACAACAATCATCACTCTAATATTGTTGGTATGCCTCCCTTTGAGCTCTTATGTGGGAAGAGGTGTCGGACTCCCATCTGTTGGGGAGAGGTAGGGCATAGAGTGATGAGGGGAACTGAGATAGTGCTCAAGATAACATAGCAAATTCATCAGGTTAGACAGAGGTTATTGATGGCCCAGAGTCATCAGAAGAGTTATGCAGACCGGAGACGTTCCGAGCTAGAGTTCCAGGTCGGCGATTTTGTCCTCCTGAAGGTATCCCCATGGAAATGGGTGATCCGATTCAGGAAGCGGGGCAAGTTGGGCCCTAGATACATTGTTCCTTTCAGAGTGATTGCTCGAGTAGGTAAGGTAGCTTATCGGTTAGAGATGCCTGCAGAGTTAAGCCAGATTCATAACACCTTCCATGTATCCCAGCTGAGGAAGTGTGTGTAGCTGATGAGACGAAAATAGTCCCTTTAGAGGACATTCAGGTTGATGATCGTCTGAACTACATTGAGAAGCCAGTGGAAATTTTGGATAAGAAGGTGAAGGTCTTAAGGAATAAGCCGGTGGAAATTGAGGGATCCGAGTGGACTTGGGTGTCGGAGTCCGAGATGCGTAATCAGTACCCAAAGCTATTTCCAGAGAATAACTTAGAGGGAAAAGTCTGAATCTAGTGGGGAAGAATTGTAACATCCTGAATCCCTGATATAAATTTAAATTGTTTATATTCATATTGGCAGGGCAACTCGACGAGTTGGAGGCCCCAACTCGTCGAGTAGAGAATGAGATGGTCGTGTGGATTTTAGAATCAACTCGATGAGTTGGATGACTCAACCCGATGATTTGAAGCTGAGTGTGAAAACCCTAATTTTCAGGGTTTGCATCCTATTTAAAGGACCTTAATTCCTTTATCTCTCCTCCCTCATCACTTTATCACCCTAAGACAAACCTGATGGGTTTTATGTACTCTAATATCCATATGGTGCACATACAACCCTAATGCTTTGGATCTAAGTTTTCTCTAATTATACATGCAATATTCCTTTTCCAAAGCATGAAGCCTGACCAGCATGCAACTTTGATATATGTATCATAAAAACTAGTTAGAAGATTACCTTTTGATGTACCTAGTAGAACTTGGCCTTATAAGAACTTAGCACCCCAAGTGTGATGCCTCAAACAAGTCACAAACACCAATAACAATTATATGAAAATGAGAGAGGTTTGGGAGATACTAAAATCGGCTATATCTTGCTTAGAATGCTAGTGTATCCGATTTTAGAGCTAAGGAAACATACTTATAGTGTAGAATTCCAAGAGTCATATGAAAACCCTAATTCTTACACTTAGGCTTATGATCCAACAATTGACTTGGATTATCACTTAATGGACTTTCACATAAGCTTAGTCTAACACAAACCAATCATGGATCATTAGCCCAAACCATATGTTTAACTAATTTACATAATCAGCCTCTGTTTATTTAATCAGTCTCTTTTGATCACTAAATTAATTCCAAATTAATTTTTGATCAATACTAATTAAATAATATGATTTCTCAATTAATATATTATACTTATAATATATTAATAAATCATAAATAACCTCTTTCTCAAATATCCATCTTATCAAATTGTTCTGATGAAGGCAACCCGAAATGGACCATGCTACTATCAGGTCAAGTACACACCAATTATAGTTATGGGCTTAGACACCTAATCCAACAGTCTCCCACTTGGATAAGTCTAATAACTATAACTGCCAATGTAACTTCAAAATCCGATTAGCAATCGTAGCTCTCAAAAGCCGTTGTCGAACTCTGATGCATCCATTAGATATGGGATCATATAATCCTCTGTTCTTCAAGATATCGTGCGGACAAATACATGGAACATAGACATACTTATTGTCCTGCAGTTTGTTTCCCGATTTCTGATTTGTTTGACATAGAACTTAATTGAACACATCAATAGAGTTCTGACCGGGTCCGACACATAAGTCAAAACAAAATCATCGAAGGGCCCAAGATATCGGTTTTTATCCTCTTAGGATAAAAGAAACAGATAAACTTCGAGTTATATGCTTGTACTAACTAGTTGTTAAATCATGCACAGTAATACGTTTTATAACATCAAGTTACTAATTCGGTTTCGAATCATCAATGTACAACCAAATCATAATCAACAACTCATATATCTTGGTTTGAAGATTATACGACATTATCGTCTCATAATTACTCATGATAAATTCCATGAAGTGATTCATGTGAGCGTGAGTTTAATCCAATACTCAAATCTTATTTCAAGAGCACTCATGGGTGTTTGTAGCAAACTTTTTCAATGTATAACACCTTAGACAATCTTACAAAAACCCATTCATGACAGTCTACTTTCATAACCTACTTCCAAAGTATGATCGAATGTAGATAGTTTGAATAATTTATTATTCTGGAAGTCAAAACATGCAAAAAGTGAAACAATAGTAAATAATTAACACAAGATAGTATCTTTACTTATAAATAAAACTCCTTTCATGCAATCATCAAATATCAATTACATTTTAGCTATTACAAGTTTTTAAATGTCTATCTAATCATTAAAACTAATATCGTCCTTCAGTCTGATACTAGTAGCGTGCTGTAAGTGCTTAACCCTACTCAATCCTTTTGTAAGGGGAACTGTTGGGTTCTCCTCTGACGATACCTCCTTCATTATGAGGAGTCCTTCTTCTACTCAATTTCTTATGAAGTGATATTTTCTGTCGATGTGCCTGGATCTGCCATGATCCCTTGGTTCCTTGGCTAAGGCGACCGCACCCTCGTCACAGAAAATCTCCGTAGGCTCCTTTATAGCTGGTACAACTCCAAGGTCTCCAATGAAGTTTTTTAGCCATATTTCCTCCTTCGATGCTTCGCTTGCTGCTATGTATTCTGATTCGCACGTTGAATCAGCTACAGTCTCCTGTTTGGATTACTGCTCCTCCATTTAGGGTAAATACCCAGCCTGAATGAGAGCGGAAATTATCTCCGTCGGTCTGAAAGATGGCGTCACTATACCATGTCATTCTCAAGTCATCACTCCCACCGAGGGTAAGGACCCAGTCCTTAGTCCTCCGCAGGTACTTAGGAATGTTCTTTACTGCCGTCCAGTGAGCTTTACCAGGATTCCCTTGATATTTACTAACCATGCTTAAAGTAAAGGCTACATCAGGGCGAGTATGATGGGTTTTGAGCACTACATCAATCCTATGGTGTACATGCAAACCCTAAAGCTTTGGATCTAGTTTGTCTAATGAACATGCAATAATTATCCAAAGCTCATAAACCATAGATCTATCATATAATAATCGAATTAACATATGAATTAGGGTTTAGATCTTACCTTGATTGTTATGTAGCAATAAAAATCACAAATCTCCTTGATCTTGACTCTTGAAAGCTTAGTGCCTCAAATATTGCACCTCTAATGGAATCACAAACACCATGAGCAACAAGATGACTTAGGAGAAGGAGGAGGAGGCACCAAAAAACGTCTAGGGTTCTCTTAGAAGTGTTAGCCACGTTTTTGGGAGCCTTAGGGGTCTTTATATACTTGTGAGGGCTGCTAGGGTTTCAGGTGAAGCCCTAATTCTCTGCTTAGGCCTCAAGCAACCCATGGAGTCCCTCTAGAAAGCCCTTGGATGAAAATCATATGGGCTTCCCATAGATTTCGTCCAATCCCCTTTCCATTAGGAATCCATAGCCTAATTGCAACTATCATATAATTGCAATCTCAGTCCCCTTTATTTAATTAATCTCTTTTAGTCACAAAACTAATTCTTAATTAATTTTTGACTAATATTAGTTAAACAGTAAGATATCTCCTTTAATATATTATTCTTATAATATATTAATAAATCATAATTAATCCTCTTTCTCCTTAATTCATCCTATCAGTTGTTATAGTGAAGGCAACCCAAAAGGACCATGCTCATAATCGGGTCAACTACATACCAAAATAGTTATGGGCTTAGACACCTAATCCAATAGTCTCCCACTTGGATAAATCTAATAACTATTTTTCATATGAATTATGAACCTTATCAACAATCGTAGCTTTCAAAAGTCATTGTCAACTTTGATCTTATCAGTTTCGCGTCCTTTAGACAAGGGATCATATATTCCACCATTCTAGATATCGTATGAACTGAGTCATGGAATTTAATCATACTCTCTGTTCATGTGTTGTTTCCCGATTTCCGATTTATGACGACTGACAACAAACTACAATTGAACACATCAACTTAATCCTGGCTTGGCCCAACGCTTAGGGTGTCATCACTAAATCATTGAGGGGCCCACATATATCGCTTTTATCCCACTTTGGGTAAAAGGAATGGATAAAATTCGACTCAAATGATCACTTGTACCTACTCATCAAATCACATACAACAATATGTTTTATAACACCAAGTCACTGGTGCGTTTACATATTATTAATGTGCAACCGACTTGGAGAATACAACTCACACGTCTCGGTTTCAATAATATAAGATATTATCGTCTCACCAATCACTCGTGATAAAATCCACGAAGCGATCCAAGTGAGTGTGGGTTTAATCCAATCACAAAATCAATTGGGAAAACGAATTTCCCAATTTTTACTAATATGTCTTCTACAATGCCTCTTGGTTGTGTCACTGAATGGTTTGCCATGTGAATTGTCATTTTGGTAGCCTACATCTTCTGAATATTAAGCTTTTTGTAAAATGAGAAAGGTATCAAATTTATGCTAGCCCCAGAATCGGCGAAAGCATAAGTCTTCAGATTGTTCCCAAACTCACATAGAAGAGTGAGGCGTCCAGGATCTCCCATCTTCTTTGGTAACTCTCCCAACACTACCCTTAAACTTTGCTTACTTATAACCACCTTGGAATTTTTCTTCAATTGTTGACGAGTATCCATTAAATCTTGTAAGAACTTTGCATACTCGGGAATTTTAGCTAACGTCTCAACAAAAGAAGTATTTATAGGAATACCCTTGACGTGCTTTATGAACTCCAAATGCTCCATTTCCAGTGGACTAAGATTAGCTTGGGACAGAAATGGTAAATGAGGATGATAAGCCGAAACATTTTCTAAGTTTTTTGTTCAGACTGATCTCACGTCGTGAGCATATTGGGCTTACGTCGTGAATCTGGTATTTCAGTAGAATTTTGATTTTCGATCTTTAACTTCTTCGGTTCTGGTTCATGCTACCTTGGCTCCACTTCTAATGCTTTTAGGAACTCATAGATGGCCTCTTTTTCAGTCTTAATCATCATAACATGGGATTGAGCATTTTTTTGGGAAATTGTGAGGATAATTTGTTGCTCACCAAAGTAGTTAGTTGACCAATTTGAACTTCGAGATTATGGATCGATGCTTGATGATTTCTTAATGAAGCTTGCTGGTCAATCATCATTGTTTGATGTTCTTTCATCATTTTCATGTGTTCCTTCAACACCGCATCAGTATCATCATGTCTCCTCTCGGAAGCTTCCATAAATCAGGTCAAAATGTTTTCCAAATCTACTTTCTTCTCAGCTGGTGGTTGCTCTTTGGTAGAAGCCTCGACCTGTCTACTTATATTTCTCTTCCTTCTTCTTCTTGTATTCATCATATGGTAGCCACTCCTTCTTTGGTTTTCTCCAATCTTCATCATACTTATCCCCACTCGAATAACAAACTTGAGCCTTTTTATACCCATTATCAGCTAAGCTGCAATCCTTAGTCAAGTGTGGACCATTACACCTTTCACATCCAAATCTTATAACATGTATTGTTTGGTCTATTTTTGTCATCCTCCTGTCCATTGTATCAAGCATGGCCATCACAACAACCATGTCTGCAGAATTTCCACCCCCGCTTCCTTTTACTCCCTCATTTCTTGGATTGTGATACTCATGAGAATGCTTTGCAAATTCTTCCACTAACTCCTTAACTTCCCCCAAAATTTTCATGGTAAGTGGTCCTTGGGAATCAAGGAGTTGCCTTGTCATGACATTAACACCATCATAAAAGACTGACACTTGTTGTTGTACATTGAGGTCATTTTGAGGATAATTTCTCAACAATCTCTTATAGTGCTCCCATGCCTCATAAAGTGACTCACCCGGATTTTGCTCAAAATTTGTTATTGCCTTTTTGAGTTTAGCTATCTTGGAAGGTGGGCAAAAATGATCTAAAAATTGTTCGCGCATTTGGGCCCATGTAGTGACTGTGTCTCTTGGAACTTGGTGTTGGAATAGTGTCTAAGGCTGCAACTATATTAGGCAAGTATTTGACCCAGTTGTGCATGGTTCTTTTGGGTTACCTTCACCATAGCAACTTGATAGGATGATTTATTAAGAGAGAGTAAATATTATAAAGAATAATATATGGTTATTTGATTAATATAAGTCATAGAATTAATTGGAATTAATTTGGTGACGTAAAGAGATTAATTAAATAAAGGGGTATAAACTGTTAATTGTTTGATAGTTAAGCTTTAGACTATAAATCCTTATAGATATACAAGGGACGGATTCTAGAAGCTAGATAGCTTCAAAATCGTCCATGACTTATCTAAGGAAAGGATTTGGATAGCCTTAAGAGAAGATTATCCAATTAGGGTTTAGACTGTAACCCTTAAGGAGTCTACAAGTATAAATAGACCCCATGGGAAAGGGAAATCTGCATCTCACCTAAAGTAAGAGAACTCTGGCCGATTTCCTCCCCTCTCCTCTCTCCTAAATCATCTTCCTTGCTATTGGTGTTTGTAAGCCATTAGAAGAGTGACATTTGTGACTCTAGAAGCTCCAAGACAACAAGATCAACAAGGAATTCAAAGGTATGGTTCTAGATCTGTTTCAATGTTGTTATTTAACCTAATTAGCTATTAGAAGTCTTGGATTCAAAGCATGTTTAATTAGAAAGCCTAGATCAGAGAATTAGGGTTTTGCATGCGCACATAGGAAAGTTCTTATGGCTAAAACCCATCAGTGGTATCAGAGCCTAGCTTGGTTTTCTTTAAATTGTAGTTTGATTAACTAAAACAAACCTGCAAAATTCGATTTTTTGGTTTCTGAGTCATGGACTCGGCGAGTTCCAAAGTGGACTCGGTGAGTAGGCCTGACTCAGCGAGTCCCTTTGTGCACTTGGCGAGTCCAGGCGTCAGGAATGGCCAGATTCAGGATTTTTTCATAATTATCTTATGGAAACTTTCCTTAAACTAATTAGATCAACCCTAGTCCGTTTTTTTGATATATATGACTATAATCTTGATCTAATTAAAGATATTTATCATCTAATAAAATATTTAATTTCCTTATATGATAATTAATTAATTATTTTGATTATTTTGGTAATTATCTTAAAAGAAATCTTGAATAAAATCAAATATAGATAATTAGAATATTAATTGTTAATTGGAATTATTTGTTATTTAATCCTCGATGTTTTAAATGTTTAAAACTTGTCCTCAAGTTTTGAAATTTATATTTGTGATTAAAAGTTTTAATTTAGACAACTTAAATTTCAAACCCTAGAATTTAAAAGGTTTAAAATACAACCCTATACTAATATGATATTACTAGAATAATATATATATATATATATATATATATATATATATATATATATATATGTATAACTAAATGCTAGTCTTACTGTTAGTAGGCCTCATTCACGAAGCCAATCTATAAGGTGGGTATAAGGTTACGGCCTATAAAATGGCGCTTAATGGGTGTACACCCACACCCACCGCTTGCTTGATTGGTGGAGGGTCGTTAGCCGAACGGGTAGGATAGGGCAACCTCATCCTCTCATTAAAAGTATAATAAGTAATACAAAGTAACTACACATTTTTTTAAAATTTCCCAATCTTAGTTACTTTAGGAAAAGTGAATTGATGCAATCCCATGAAATTACACTTTGCACCCTTGCTAAGAAGTTAATGGAGCGTGTGTGGTTTACCGGCACACTAATTGGTTCTAAACATAGGTGGAAAAGGGTGATTCATTGTTTATCATAGTTCGATGGAGCGTGTGTGGTTTACCGGCACATCGAATAGGTGATCGTTACAATGAAGGCACCATGTGAATTTGCATGGTAATTCACACCCGCTTTGTGATCCTCGGTATCCCAGTCACAAACAAGAGGGGCATTTCGAGATTTAAACATGCCATTGAATAGTTTCAATGAATCTCATCCGAACCTAGGAATTCTCAATACACTTAGGACTAATAGTTTAAGCTTGTGATGGAGAATTAGTGAATCGTCATTCACTTACCTTCAATCTATTTACATGTTAGATTACGGCATCCCTTTTCTAGTATGTAAATGTTATGGTTGGATCCTAGCCCTAATTTTTCTTATTGGGTGATAATTAGGGATTCTTATTCTAATCTATCTTTTTCCTTTCTGATTTTAGATGTCGAATGCTAACAACGCTGCTGCTAGTTCTTTCACGTTGATGAGCCTTTGCCAAAAGGTCACCTTCGATGGAACGAACTTTAGCGAATGGATAAGATACATTTGCACCATTGCTCGCTATGAGGATAAGGAGTATGTCCTCGATGAGAAGCTCGAGAAAATCAACCCCGAAATCGCTACTCCGGCCGAAATCACCGCTTTCGAAACTCACGAGCGTGATGCAACGAAATTGCATTGCATCATGATCGTGACAATGAACTCCGAATTCCAAAAGTCCTACGAGGACATGTACCCGTACGAGATGCACCAAGACTTATTGGAGAGATACCACCAAAACGCGAGACAAGAGCGTTATGACATTTTCACTAACATGATTTCCGCTAAGATGGGTCATGGAGAATCTCTTACCGTGCACCTGCAAAAGATGCAAAGGTATGTCGACCGCCTTCGCAAGTTAAATGTTGAGTTTGAAGAAGACTTGGCGATCGACATGGTGCTTCACTCTTTGCCTCCGATGTACAACCAATTTAGGATGACCTACCACATGAACAAAGAGGAGGTCACCCTAAGCAAACTCCAAGGTCTCTTGAGGGTCATTGAGAGCAACTTCAAAGACAAGTCTGTTGCACCTACTCCCAATCCGCCTGCTGCTCCTGTCTTGGCAATTGGTCAAGGAAAGGGAAAGAAGAGGAAGGCCTCGTCCAAGAACCATCGCAAGGTTAAAGCCTGAGATGGTGCCTCTTCTAGTGGGACCAAAGTTGATCCCGCTAAGCCCTGTCCTAACCCGAAGGAGGCAGAGTGCCACCACTGCCACAAGATAGGACATTGGAAGAGAAGCTGCCCAGATTACTTGCAAGCAATCAAAGAAGGAAAGATCAAGCCATCTTTCGCAGGGACTAAGAAGAAGTAGGGACGTGGAGCAAGGAAGGATCAATCTAATCATGGGGAACAGAAGATCGTCGCCTGTGACCAAGATTGGAGTGTATTCTTTAGTGCTTAGGAATAATTTAGTTTTAGATTTGAACAATTGTTGCTATTCGCCAGAAATGGCTAGAAACATCATTTCATTTCATGGTTTATATAGACAAGGATTTAGATTTTCTTTTAATAATGAGAATGGTTCTATTTTGGCTTATCTAAATGGTGTCTTTTACTTTGAAGTTATACCTTGTAATGGAATATATGAAACTGTTATGATTGTTGATAACTTAGGAAATGATGTTTTGAATATTGATTTTTCCACTAGTATGGATAAAGCATCCTTTTGGCATTGTCGTCTTGGACATGTCAACAAGAAACGCATAGCCCAACTCCAAAAGGATGGAGTGTTGGAATCATTCGACCTTAGGGAAGATGACACATGCGAGTCTTGTTTACTTGGAAAGATGACTAAGTCACCCTTCACGAGTACTTGTGAAAGGGGTGAGGGTCTGTTGGACCTAATACATACCGATGTATGTGGACCATTTAGATCAACCACGAAGGATGGGAACCGCTTCTACGTGACTTTTACCGATGATTATAGTAGATATGGGTATATCTACTTAGTCAAGCAAAAGTCAGAAACCTTTGAAAAGTTCAAAGAGTTCAAGAATGAAGTGGAGAATCAATTGGGCAGGAAAATCAAGATGCTTTGATCCGATCAAGGAGGAGAGTACCTAAGTCTTGAATTCCACGATCATCTCAAGGAGTGTGGAATAGTTTCGCAATTGACGCCTCCTAGGACACCGCAGTTGAATGGTGTGGCAGAAAGGCGTAATCGAACCTTATTGGATATGGTTCGCTCTATGATGAGTCGTGCTTCACTACCTATCTCTTTTGGGGGGTATGCCTTAGAGACTGCCGCCCATATCCTTAACCGAGTCCCTACTAAGAAGGTTGCCAAAACACCTCACGAGATGTGGACAGGGAAAACTCCCTCGTTGGCACACATCAAGGTTTGGGGTTGTGAGGCTTTCGTAAGACGAGATACTCACGACAAGCTTGAACCTCGAAGTGAGCGATGTATTTTCATCGGCTACCTGCTGACATCCTTTGGATATCTCTTTTATAGACCGAAGGACAACGTTGTCTTTGTTGCGAGGAGAGGAGTTTTCCGAGAGCGAGAACTCATAAGCCAAGGAGACAGTGGGAGACAAATCAAACTTGAAGAGATTCAAGAATCGATAGATGAAGGAACCTCTACCGCTGGCACTCAACCCGAGGAGGAAACTCCGGTTGAACCAATTGACGAGTCCTTACCTCTTAGACGTTCCGAGAGAGTTAGAGTTCATCCCCAGTTTTATGGTTTTCATATTACTACCGAAGGGGACACGTATATTAGTGATGGTACACTAGTAAATCTTGATGAACCTAATAGCTATAAGGAAGCCATGGCAGGCCCGGAGTCTGCGAAATGGAAAGAGGCAATGGATAGCGAGATCCAATCCATGTATGATAACCAAGTTTGGAATTTGGTTGATTATGTGCCCGGACGTAAGACCGTTGGGTGCAAATGGATCTTCATGAAGAAGACTGACGTGGATGGTAAAGTACACACATATAAAGCGAGATTGGTTGCGAAGGGCTTTACTCAAACTCCCGGAGTTGACTATGATGAGACCTTCTCACCAGTTGCGAAGATTAAATCTATTAGAGTGATGCTAGCAATTGCCGCATTTCATGATTATGAAATTTGGCAAATGGATGTCAAGACCGCTTTCCTTAACGAAAAGTTGGCTGAGGATGTTTACATGGATCAGCCAGAGGGGTTTGTGGATCCGAAGCATCCAAATAGAGTGTGTAAGCTTGAGAAGTCCATTTATGGACTTAAGCAAGCATCTCGCAGATGGAATCTTTGCTTCGACGAGAAAGTCAAAGAGTTTGGATTTGTACGAAGCGAAGACGAATCTTGTGTATATGTCAAAGCCACTGGGAGTATAGTAAGCTTTCTCATTCTATATGTCGATGACATATTACTCATAGGAAACGACATCCCGACTCTGCAGGAGGTTAAGTCCTGGCTCGGGAAGTGCTTCGCTATGAAGGATCTCAGAGAGGCTTCTTACATTTTGGGAATAAGGATAGTAAGAGAAAGAAGTAAGAGACTAATTGGACTTAGTCAGAATACTTACTTAGAGAAGGTACTAAAACGTTTTAGTATGGAAAACTCAAAGAAGGGAGAACTACCGATACAAAGTAATGCCAAGTTGAGTAAGACTCAAAGTCCGAGTACCGAAGCTGAAATAGCAGAAATGAGCCGAGTACCATACGCTTCCGCAGTTGGCTCAATCATGTACGCTATGACTTGTACTCGCCCTGATGTAGCCTTCGCTTTGAGCATGGTTAGCAGATATCAAGGGAACCCTGGCAAAGCACATTGGATTGCGGTGAAGAACATCCTTAAGTACCTTCGGAGGACAAAGGAATGGTTCTTAGTCCTCGGAGGGAGTGATGAATTGAAGGTGCGAGGGTATAGTGACGCCAGTTTTCAGACCGACAGGGACAACTACCGTTCGCAGTCGGGCTGGGTCTTTACCCTAAATGGAGGAGCAGTGACATGGAAGAGTTCCAAGCAGGAGACTGTAGCTGATTCAACGTGCGAATCAGAGTACATTGCAGCGAGCGAAGCGTCGAAGGAGGCAATATGGCTAAAGAACTTCATAGGTGATCTTGGATTTGTACCTACCATAAAGGAGCCCATGGAGATTTTCTGTGATAACGAAGGAGCGGTTGCCTTGACCAAGGAACCGAGGGATCATGGTAGATCACGACATATCGACAAAAAATATCACTTCATTAGACATCGTGTAGAAGAAGGACAACTCGTAGTGAAGAGGATATCATCAGAAGATAACCCAGCAGATCCGCTTACGAAGGGACTGAGTAGGGTTAAGCACTTGCAGCATGCTAGGAGTATTGGGCTGAAGGATGATATTAGCATAGATTAGATAGTATTAGAAACGTGTAATAGATAAATGTAATTAACATTTGATGATTAAATAAAGGAGTTTTATTTATGAGTAATGTTACTGTCTTATGTTAATTGTTTAACTATTGTTTCACTTAGCATGTTTTGACTTCCAGAATAATTGAGTTTATTAGGAATAATCGAATTGTTCAAATTGTCCACAATCGTTCATATGTTGGAAGTAGATATGAATGAAGATTGTCATGAATTGGTGTGTAGATTGTCTAAATGGTGTTAGACATAGCAAAGGGTTGCTGCAACGTTCATGAGTGCTTACAAACTAGTTTTGAGCATTGGAACAAATCCGCGCTTGCTGGAATCACTTTATGGAATACGATATAAAAGGTGATCGCAAGACGATAATATCATATAGTCTTAAAACCTAGATATATGGTTTGTTATTTATTAATTGATTGTACATTGATAATGCGAAAACGCATCAGTAACTCGGTGTTATAAAACGCATTGTTGTGTATAGTTGGTTAATGAATAAGTAAATGCATATAAGTCGAAGTTTATCTGTAACGTTTATCAAAGAAGGTAAAAGCGTTATCTCAGCCGCTCGATGATTTGATTTGACTTATGTGTCGGGACCGGTCAGAACTGAATTGATGTGTTCGATTAAGTTCTATGCCAAATAAATCAGAGATCGAGAAACCTAAATGCTTGACTAACCATTCCATAGGATTGTCAACATGATGTCTTACAGAGGACTGTACGATCCCTTATCTAAAGGACAAGATTGATTAGATCAGAGTTTCACAGCGTCTTTGAGAGCTACGATTGCAAACCGAATTGTACTTGTATAGTTACTAGACTTATCCAAGTGGGAGACTGTTGGAATAGTCTAAGGCTGCAACTATATTAGGCAAGTATTTGACCCGGTTGTGCATGGTCCTTTTGGATTGCCTTCACCATAGCAACTTGATAGGATGATTTATTAAGAGAGAGTAAATATTATAAAGAATAATATATGGTTATTTGATTAATATAAGTCATAGAATTAATTGGAATTAATTTGGTGACTTAAAGAGATTAATTAAATAAAGGGGTATAAACTGTTAATTGTTTGATAGTTAAGCTTTAGACTATAAATCCTTATAGATATACAAGGGACGGATTCTAGAAGCTAGATAGCTTCAAAATCGTCCATGACTTATCTAAGGAAAGGATTTGGATAGCCTTAAGAGAAGATTATCCAATTAGGGTTTAGACTGTAACCCTTAAGGAGTCTACAAGTATAAATAGACCCCATGGGAAAGGGAAATCTGCATCTCACCTAAAGTAAGAGAACTCTGGCCGATTTCCTCCCCTCTCCTCTCTCCTAAATCATCTTCCTTGCTATTGGTGTTTGTAAGCCATTAGAAGAGTGACATTTGTGACTCTAGAAGCTCCAAGACAACAAGATCAACAAGGAATTCAAAGGTATGGTTCTAGATCTGTTTCAATGTTGTTATTTAACCTAATTAGCTATTAGAAGTCTTGGATTCAAAGCATGTTTAATTAGAAAGCCTAGATCAGAGAATTAGGGTTTTGCATGGGCACATAGGAAAGTTCTTATGGCTAAAACCCATCACTTGGGATATTGAAATAATATGATATGTCAGTTACTTCATCCAAATGCTTGTAAGCATCCTCATGATCATTTCCAAAAAATGGTACATCCCTAAGTGCAGCAAGGATGTGTCCTTTCAGTTCGAATGGAGCAGTTGCAGGAATTGCAAGTTGTATTAGGCCATGACCAACATCATCTCTAATTCGCTTTTTGTAAGCTCCCATGGACATACCCACAATATCCGCCATTTCGTTATCAGACTTGTCTTCGGATTCATTTCCATGTAATGCAAGTTCAAGATCGGTATCGTATTCGGTATCCCTTGGATTTGGATCTTGCTCAAAGCTTTCTATCTTGCTTTTTTCCTTTGATGATGTACTCGACTCTCTTACTTTCTTTCCCGACTTCCTTCCAAAGATTGATTTGAGGTCTTTGAAAGATGACTTTTTTGGTGTTTCACTCACCCGCACGTTCTTATCCGTCTTCATGTGAAGGGATGACTCTGAATCTTCAAGTGGTAACACCAAAGGTGCGTTAGAGCCTATGGTCATGAACTTCTGCAAAATAAACAAAAATAAAAACGTAAAACTAAAATATTACAGAAAAACAAAGAAAAAAGGAAATTATTGGATTCACTTCGTGAGCCAATAAAGCTCACGTCGTGAATTCAGTATTAAAAAAACTAAACTAAAATGTCACTTTTTACAGGTTTGACCCCACAAAAAGGATCAATCAATCTAAAGCAAATAAATCAACAGTTAAATAAGTTGTTCCCCGACAACGACGCCAAAAACTTGATGCGTGCAAATAGCTACACCTAATTTTATATTTATAACCTAACTAACTTAACTAACTAAATTGCACCTAGGCAGTGTACCTAGTCAAATTATAGAATAGTCGGGTAGGTCAGGTGTCGATCATACATAACGGTTTTGACTAATTAATAGATCTACTACTAAATTAACCTAACTACTAACAAAGAAATGGGATTTATCTAATTTTGCAAGTTTAGATAAACTTAATTCTTTAACATAAATTGAATCAATAAACAAAACACTTATGTTAGTTCGAATCCACTTTCCCTCAATGGTTTATAGATTAGCTATCACTACTAGAAAAAAGGCCTTTTACGACGCTCATTGCGCGTCGTAAAACGCTCAGACGACGCGCAAATGCGCGTCAAGGAAGACCCTATCATAACGAGAGACGACGCGCATTTATGACACACAATGCGTATCATTAAAGCCGTTGTCAAGAAAGGCCATGTCATAAATGAAGATGACACACATTTTTGTGTATCGTAATTTTTATTTTTTATTTTTAAAAAATTTATTTATAGATTTACTAATTTTCAAATTAAATTTTTATTTCATGTCTCATAATAGAAAATAAAATACCATATACAAAAAATACAATCCATTGCACAATCAATTTCATTCAATAACATCATGTCATAAAATTGTAATGCATTGATATTAAGGGGATCTAATTGTACGTTGTTATTAAGAGGTTTTCCCTAACTATATAACCTAATACTACATTGCTATAAAGGGGCACCTTCTTGTTTCAGTAACTCATCATTAAGCTGCCTGAAGAAGCTCTGAAACGTTTCCTAAATCAAAGAATGATTGCTTTATAGTTTAGCCTAACATCATAAAATCATAATTGTTGTGCTGAGAACTGCATCAGGGATAGCCTAGAAACAACACAAAAATCAATATATCCTTTCAAGTATAGATGAAGAAATTTCATAAGCAAGTGATATGAGATGATACATGAAGGGATTTGATAATTCCATTGATCATTTCAGTGTCAATTTGTGGTTCATCTTCTCCGGTATTCTCATTTTCTGTCAAAAAATGTCAAACAGATAAACATCAAACTGGATACATTTTCAAAAGTTGAATATTGATCATAAATATTCATCATATTTTCTACACTACATGTTGTGTAATCTAATCAATATCGTTTTAAGATATTTTTAAACTTACCCGACTTGCTAAAATCCAGTATGTGTCTTCTAATTTCTTCAGTTTTAGCACATCCACATTTTAGGGTTTTTATGTGGAGATAAACACCAGAGGGAAAGCAGGGGTAGAGATTGATGATCATGTCCTAAAAACATTTCCCACCCAAAGGGAAAGCATCTAAAGCCCTATAACTACTTAACATCTCCCATAATCACCCTGCTCTTCCGATTCAATGCAAGTACACTTCATGGTCAGGTTGAGATTGATGATCATGTCTTATAGGAAGATCATAATTAACCACCAAATTAACCTGATAAAAAAAGGGGGAAATGTAATTATATGACACAAAAGATAAAAGATATAAGTAGGGGTAGAAATGTAAACATGTGCTTGATCATACCCACGATCAAGTTCATTAACTGATAAGATCCTAAGATATATAATGAGATTGTCATTTGATGATTTTCACCAAACAGAAAAGAAAAATAAACACTTACATTCTACATTAGAGGGGTGAATGCATTCTTTGGTAGGCCAAAACCAATTGTTGTCATTTCAGCAACATCATGAGGAAATTGAATTTTGAATTAAATCCTGTAACATTCAACAAATTATGATGCAAAGTCTATAATGTATTATATATAATATAAATGATGAATTTTATATAAAAAATGATAATAAAAAGTAAGATAAATAAAAGCCAACTTAGCATAGAAATAGAAGCAACTTGAGAAGTTCTGATATCAAATACTCAGTCCCTTCATCATCAATTACCAACACCACAGTTTCTGTAGCCTTCTTTGCAAGATTTTGGACCTCCTATATTACAAATAAAAGCCAACTTAGCATGGAAATAGAAGCAACTTTATCAAGATCACTATGGGAATGTGAATGTCACAACTTATAAGAATATAGTCAAACCTGCTGGAGTGTTGTCTGCCATGCAGACTGAACTTGCGGATGCGTATCAGTTAGCACCTAAAATCAATAAAAAAAAATTAAAATTAGAAATTTGATTATATTAACTAATAAATATGTAAGCTAACATTGTATTTATGTCCACAGTACCTCAGTCAACTTTAGGACAATTTTTTGGCTACATGAAAGGAAAGTAGTGTTTTTAAGCATATTATAATATAATTTAAAAGAATATGGGAGAAATTAAATATCACAAAATAAATTGAAAATGTGTTTAGAATGTTTACCTGACCATGCAATTGCAGAACCAAATGTGATCTGTCTAAGGGTTTTATAAAACGAATCATATTGGTCTACTATTACAGTCCAACAAGGAAAAAGAAGTCCTTACTCTAAACACCCACTTTTTCTACATACCAACTCCAACTTGAATTTGACAGTGAAAATTCACTCTCAACAAATGTAGAAGCATCACCAACACTTTTCTGAGCCACAACCTTTTATCCATATTCAACATAACCAATAGATATAAAAAAATTAGATCATGTTTCAGCTCCTGTGAAGTTAAATACACAAGAAAACATAGATATAATTTTACCTTTGCTATGTTGAAAATAACGTTCTTACAATTTGGAAGAATGCTCACAGACCATAACTATTGCTGCAAGAGTAAAATATGATCCTATTTCCTGAATTATAGAAAGGAAAACTACAAAGCACCCATTTAGAAGTGGCAAATTGCTCATAGTCACAGTTTTTAACAGACCAACTATTTCGACCATAATGAGGAGCCAGTGATAGTTTTAAATAATTAGTGGCCTATATCATTTCAACAAAGGTTCTTGCTGAACTATTTTGACCATAACTATTGTTGGTCCCAAGGTTCTTGCTGGATTCATTGATGCTCCTATCAGTGGCCTATATCATTTCAACAGAGGGAAAATGTGAACAAAGAGGGTACCTTTTTTTTAAACTTCTATCAACATACCTAGTTATCAGAATATTAAGAAGGTTCACTTTATACGTACCCAACTATAAGAATATTAAGTATGACAGTTGCTCCCACAGCTATTCCCGCCAGCTCGCCAACCTGTGGTGAAATGAAAATCAGGGCTTAGGCTATGCTGATTTTACATTTGAAGATTTTTTTGCAATAAGTGATTCTTTCATATTAATTCCTTCTTCTCTGATGATTAATAAATAAATATCTTTAATAAAAATGATCTCTGTCTAGACCATTATACCCTTGAATTGTATTCACACGATTTTACATTATTTTGTTGTTATTGATAAGTATCAAAAGATATTAGACTAATAATTAAAACATATTTGACCATCTGTGCCCCTATGTACACCGACACCTACCACCAGTTTAATTTAACCATAGTTAGTTTTAGGGGATTAATTAATTAATTAATTAATTAATTAGAGGTGTTATTAATTACATGCTTGGATCTTCACTACAAACCGAAAGGGCATTATGGTCACATAAAGCTCAGCAATCCCCTGTTGATGGTGGGATGAATTCATAATCCGAGTATGGATAAACTAATTACCCAAAGATGGTATTCCTTATCTTCACTACAAAGCAATATTTTTTGTTCTATCAATAGAGAATTATATGTCCATTAATTTAATCATGTAGACTGGATAAACTAATTACCCAAAGATGGTATTCCTTATCTACAGATGACAAACAAATCATCCAAAGATGGTATTTTCCAGATTAATTATTCAATTTTCCGATAAATTCATAATCCGAGTATGGAACATAGCAAATTCCATCATAGTTGTTGCATAATTGAAGGAAAATCAGGATGAATACCAATCTGAACAAACAACCATATGAAATCTAACCTATTTACTCATCAAAATTGAATCAGTTATTGTACCAGCCCGGATTCCCAGGTATTTATTAATATTGTATTTTTGGTATTTTGTGAGGAGAATTGGCGAGTTGGAGCTCAAACTCGCCGAGTAGGATCGTGATTGGATGCAGGTTCGCGTCTGGACTCGGCGAGTCCAAGGAGTGGACTCGGCGTGTCCACGCTGTTTAATGAAACCCTAATTTCCAGGGTATGAGACCTATTTAAGGGGGCTTATGGCTGTCATTTGCGGCCACCAACCCCAGAGAGAAACCCTAAAGAGATTTTGAGCGTTTTGAGAGAGAGAAGAGGCCATTGTTGACCTCTGAAGCTTTGTTTGGCAAGGAAAAGGAGATTCTAGCTAAGAGGAGGCAAGGGAGGTGGACATCCTTCGATTTTGGAGCTCAGAGCATCATCTTGGAGGTATATTTTGGCTTCCTTTTCTGTTGTCATGATAAACATGGGGGTTAGGGTTTCTTGACCCCTTTGTTGGTTAGATTTGATGTCCATTTCGTCCCTATTTGTGATGAGGCTTGGGATGAGATCCATAAAGGTCCAGAGAAGCTTTATTCCTTAAGCTTTATGAAGATTCATGGGAGTTTTGACCTAGAGTTATGAGATATGGGGCTAAAACATCATCTAGGAGCAAATAGTTGTTGTTTGAGCACCAAGGTTTGGAATTTATGTAATTATCATGCCTGGGGAGGCCAGATCTATGATTGTATGGAATAGATCTAACCTCAGTAGTGAGTTTGAGTTATGCATGGCATGGACTCGCCGAGTCTGAAGAACAGACTTGGCGAGTAGCATGAATTTTGCCTGTAACCACTCAGCGAGTGGTCTTGTCGAGTTGAGGGGTCGACTCAGTGAGTCAGGGAGAGTCAGGGGGACTGAGTCAAACCGGAACTCGCCGAGTTGTTCTTGAGACTCGGCGAGTTGAGTCGTGGTGGCTCGCGATTTATGCCAGGTGAAACTCATCGAGTCAGAGAAGTACTCGACGTGTCAAGAGAGGATCCAAGGGAGTCAGTGGACACGTGTAGACTCGCCGAGTCCGGTCAAAGTTGACCGTTGACTTTTAGGGTTTGGTCAGCGATGTGGCCTTTGGGCCAAGAGAGGGGTAAAATGGTCTTTTACCCTTAAGAGGGTGCCATGAGAGGGTTGATTCTAGTCTCGAGAGTTATATTCATGAGAGTATTGCCTTATGTGTTAGGCGGTGGCGAGTTCGAGATTCAAGTGTGGGGATATCTGCTTTCTGCTTGCCAGGTGAGTCTTCTCACAATACTTTACCTTGAGTAGGTAACCAGAGTTATGTGACAAAGTATTTGTATGCTATGTATGTATGTGTTGTACTGCATTATTTCTATGTGATTTATGATGTGCATGTTTATAGAGTTAGAACCGGAAGGTTCACAGAGTTAGAACCAGAGGGTTCATAGAGTAGGGTCCACGGACCCACAGAGTTATTGCCTCGAGTGGCTAATATGTTATGTGTTATGTGTGTGGTATTTGGGGGGGTCTCACTAAGCTTCGTGCTTATAGTGTTTTGTGTTATGTGTTTCAGGTTTCTCTTAGGATCACGGGACGGCACCGGCTCGATTGTACACACCAGAGAAAGAGTCATGTTTTGAGGATCCTGGTTTATTAAGCAAGTGAAAATGGAGTTATGTTTTTTTGTAATTCGATTATCACTGGAATTTTTAAGAAAAGTGTTTTTAAGAATTAACGATTATTTTTAAATGAAAAATTGTTTTGAAATTTACGGTGTTACAAGTTGGTATCAGAGCCTTGGTTTGAGGGATTCGGATGCACCTTTGGGTAAATCTGGACTCAAACTGAGGATTTAAGAAAAATTTTCAAAAAGAAATGTGTTTTTATAAAGAGAATAAGAGTTTCAAAGAGAAAGCAAAAAGAGCAGTGTGTACAATCAGCCAGAGCCCGAACGGTGATTTCCCCAAAACACCCTTATTTTGTGTTATGAGATATTTGTGATATATTTTATGAGATAGTGTGCATGCTAGAGGCAGGCTAGGCAATTCATATTTTAGGACTAGAGTGGCCTGATTTGTGATGCCTTAGCCTAGGGTTGCTAATATATATGATGTGCTTTTGAGTATGTGCTGAGCGAGAGTGTCCAGCAGGAAAATTTTAGGGGATTTGTGTAGGGAAGTAATATGGAAGAGGTATCTATATGAGCATATGAGGAGCTTGCCGAGAGGGTAGCCAGATGCCCACGTGGGGCGGAGTTGTTAGAGTTCAGTGATATCCATCACGAATGAGGAAGGTGAGTGGATAATAACCTAAGGAGGTTTTTCGTGCTGAAGGGGACGCTTCAATGCCCGAATGTTGCTTGCTTCGTGCTTTGTGGAACTCTCGATGATGGGAGTCAACTACTAAGTGAATATGACGATATTCAGGAGGTAGATGCCTGTCATCATTAGGAGCTCTTCAGCAGCTTATGGCAGAGAAGTGTGGGAATCTAGGAAGAGCCTAGGGAGTAACCTTAGCCAGATGAGTGCGCTGGCAGGGTAGAGAATTTCGCTGGGGAGCAAACACGCGCGATGGGATTGGTGAAAGAGCAGGTCGAGCAGCTACTTAGGAGCTCCGGGATGGTCCGTGTGGAGAGTATGGGTAGATGTGGCAGGTAGTATGGGCCCGTACTACTGAAAGCAGAGGACCCATACTTGATACAGGGAGTATTCTGGAGGTTCTAAGGAGTGGATTGAGGAGTGATGTTATGGTTCGAGTACCATACATCGGAGTGGATTGAGGAGTGATGTTATGGTTCGAGTACCATACATCGGAGCGGATTGAGGAGTGATGTTATGGTTCGAGTACCATACATCGAAGCGGATTGAGGAGTGATGTTATTGTTCGAGTACCATACATTGGAGCGGATTGAGGAGTGATGTTATGGTTCGAGTACCATACATCGGAGCGGATTGAGGAGTGATGTTATGGTTCGAGTACCATACATCGGAGCGGATTGAGGAGTGATGTTATGGTTCGAGTACCATACATCGGAGCGGATTGAGGAGTGATGTTATGGTTCGAGTACCATACATCGGAGCGGATTGAGGAGTGAGGTTATGGTTCGAGTACCATACATCGGAGCGGATTGAGGAGTGATGTTATGGTTCGAGTACCATACATCGGAGCGGATTGAGGAGTGATGTTATGGTTCGGGTACCATACATCGGATCGGATTGAGGAGTGATGTATGGTTTGAGTACCATACATCGGAGCGGATCGAGGAGTGATGTTATGGTTCAGGTACCATACACCGGAGCATATTGAGAAGAGATGTCATGGAATGAGTACCATGGTTCGTAGTGAATGATGCTTGTGGTTCTCCGGTTATCCGGTCATGATTGAGTTCGATGAGGCGTCCCTTGAGAGGGAGATCGAGAGCCTCTCAGAGTATTCTAGTAAGGAGTCAGAGAGAGGGGAGAATTTCGGTCGGAGTTGAGCGATCAGTCGATAGAGGAGATGTCACCTTCAATGATCTGGGTGGTACTAGTTATGTTCGTGTGCAAAACATGAGAAGCATGATATTTAAGTTTAGGGTTTGGGGGTAAACCCTGCAGGTTGTCATTGATGATGATTTTCCACCAGAGTATCAAGAAGCATGTGTGCCGCGAGGCAGTGATTTATCATGAACAGATAGTCAGTTGGGACTGAGATAGTCGAGGACCACATTACACCTATTTGAGTATAGTAGGGTGTATTGTAGTGGTATCAATGGGGAGTTCAGTCGAGTTTAGTAGTGCAGTGGGTTTTCTATCTATGTTGGGTATTGAATATGGGAGTGGGTCCCTGTTCTTGGGATGGTCCATGTGTTGGAACGTTGGTTGATGAGTTGAGGTGGGGGGGTACGATGATTTTGTGGTTCAGTCTATGAGCCAGTGATGTTATTGGGCAGTTGAGTTGTTTGGTATTGGATTGGTACGAGACTTGGAGCGACTAGAGGCAGTCGTGACGAGAAGTTCTTGAGGATTTCATCTGAGGTTCAGAGTATGTGAGGTCGATTGATTTCCTTAAAAGGGATTATTGAGCGTTGTGTAGCACTTTCCAGGGACAGGTGAGATTTTGCTGGTGAAAATAGTTTGTGGGATGGTTGTGTGCCAATTGGTGATGGTTCGAACCCTGAGTGGGGGAGAACCGGGTACCGTATGGAAGAAAGCAGAGATTTGTCAAGAGCAGTTATAAGTGGAGTATAGAGATTTGCGGTAAGAATTCATGAGACCAGAGATGTTGGTGATCGAGGAAAGGGGTCAGAGTGAGTTAATGCGGGAAATACTTGTTTGAGAAGGATGAATGTCTCCACGACAGGTGGTTAATGGTCAGGAACCTGGTAGTGGTCAGTGTTGTTGCAAGTAGGTAGAGAATGATTGGGCAGCCAACTCCCAGGTCGGTATGCGTATTCTTGCTTGGATTTTGAGCGGTAGGAAAAAGGGTTTCGGAGAATTATCAGCATATTCCGTAGCGTTAGCGTTTTCTCATATTCCAATTGAGTAATTGGATACACCGAAGTTGCAATTTGGGAAAAAATGAAGATCTGATTATGGGGTTCAGAGGCAATGTATTATTGTATCTATATGATGCTTGGGGCAGGAGATCAGTGGTTGTGGCAAGATCTTGTGATGTTCTGTTGGGGTGTTCCGAGGTATTCGGGTATTGATATCTTTATTTCGGAGTTATTCGTGAATCTTGAGTTGAGACGACTTGTGGTATATCAAGTATCTATGGATCTAGTGGGAGCCCTTCGAGTATTGGCATCCAGAGGGATTATTTAAGAGAGTGGATCTCCGCAAGGGTAGGCATTTGGTTATGTCGATTGCCTCCAGAGTCTGTGATGCATATTCGAGTCGAGTATGGGTAGCTACCTATGATAGTCTGCGGAGCATGAGCTAGTGGAGGTAGAGAGTGTTGTAATACTGCGGGGAGCCATAGTACTCACTAGTCAGAGAGTGTTGTGATATTGCGGGGAGCCGTAGTACTCACTAGTCAGAGGGTGTTGTGATACTGCGGGGAGTCGTAGTACTCACTAGTCAGAGGGTGTAGTGATACTGCGGGGAGCCGTAGTACTCACTAGTCAGAGAGTGTTGTGATACTGTGGGGAGCCGTAGTACTCGCTAGTCATTGAGAGGTCATCATGATGTTGCAGGGAGCCATAGTACTCACTAGATGGCAAGAGAATGTGATGATGGAGTGTTCTCTGATCAGTGTATGATGTGGAAGAGTTTTGGGCTTGAGTAGCCCTAGTATTGAGTTTTTGGAGCCTGGGTGTTGAACCGGGGACGAGACTGGGGTCTCCGTCTCTGTCAGTTGATGCGGCGAGATGCACAAGGGATATGCGCAGCAGAAACCAGAGATCAGAGTTGAGACGATCCTTGGTTGGATTGTATTTTTCTCGCATAAGGAAAAGAGAATTTCGTGACTTGCGTGTCACTGGGCCGGGATAGTGGTCACGGGGAGGAAGTTAGTGGGATATTTGGATCATGATATGGGTGACCTTTGGAGGCTCAGCTGTGGAGTCAAAAGTTGACTTGGTGCTCAGTCTCGAAGAGGGATATGAGAAATGAGCTAGAGCATATCATGGTGATGTCTGAGGACACTTCAGAGCGAGCGAACGATTCAGATGCTCGAAGACATGCTTCGGGCATGTGTATTAGATTTCAGAGGGAGTTGCGGAACGTATTTACCCTTGGTTGAGTTTTCCCATATCAATAGCCATCATTCGAGCATTGGTATGCCACCCTTTGAGCTGTTGTATGGGAGGAGGTGTCGGACCCCCATTTGCCGGGGAGAGGTCGAGCAGTGTGTTATGGGTAGTACTGAGATAGAGCTTCAGACGATAGAGCAAATCCAGCAGGTCAGACAGAGGTTGTTGGCCGCTCAGAGTCGTCAGAAGAGTTATGCGGTCAGACGCTGGTCCGAGCTTGAGTTTCAGGTCGGCGACTTTGTGCTCCTGAAGGTCTCTCCTTGGAAATGAGTGATTCGATTCAGGAAGAGGGGAAAGTTGGGGCCCCGATATATTGGTCCATTTTGGGTGGTCGCGAGGGTAGGCAGGGTAGTTTATCGTTTGGATTTGTTGGCAGAGTTGGGGCAGATTCACGACACTTTCCATGTGTCGCAATTGCAGAAGTGTATAGCTGATGAGTCGGCAGTGGTTCCATTAGAGGATATTCAGGTGGATGCGAGCCTGAATTATGCTGAGAGACTAGTGGCAATCAGAGATCGCAAAATCAAAGTTTTGGTGAACAAGGAGGTACCCCTGGTTTTGGTTCAGTGGCAGCATCGAAAGGGGTCCAAGATGACTTGGGAGCCGGAGTGTGAGATGCGCGAGCAGCATCCGGGGTTATTTGCAGAGCGAGACTTCAAGGGCGAAGTCTAGTTCTAGTGGGGGAGAATTGTAACAGCCTGGATTCCCAGGTATTTATTAATATTGTATTTTTGGTATTTTGTGAGGAGACTCGGCGAGTTGGAGCTCAAACTCGCCGAGTAGGATCGTGAGTTGGACGCGGGTTCGCGTCTGGACTTGGCGAGTCCACGCTGTTTAATGAAACCCTAATTTCCAGGGTATGAGACCTATTTAAGGGGGCTTATGGCTGTCATTTGCGGCCACCAACCCCAGAGAGAAACCCTAAAGAGATTTTGAGCGTTTTGAGAGAGAGAAGAGGCCATTGTTGACCTCTGAAGCTTTGTTTGGCAAGGAAAAGGAGATTCTAGCTAAGAGGAGGCAAGGGAGGTGGACATCCTTCGATTTTGGAGCTCAGAGCATCATCTTGGAGGTATATTTTGGCTTCCTTTTCTGTTGTCATGATAAACATGGGGGTTAGGGTTTCTTGACCCCTTTGTTGGTTAGATTTGATGTCCATTTCGTCCCTATTTGTGATGAGGCTTGGGATGAGATCCATAGAGGTCCAGAGAAGCTTTATTCCTTAAGCTTTATGAAGATTCATGGGAGTTTTGACCTAGAGTTATGAGATATGGGGCTAAAACATCATCTAGGAGCAAATAGTTGTTGTTTGAGCACCAAGGTTTGGAATTTATGTGATTATCATGCCTGGGGAGGCCAGATCTATGATTGTATGGAATAGATCTAACCTCAGTAGTGAGTTTGAGTTATGCATGGCATGGACTCGCCGAGTCTGAAGAACAGACTTGGCGAGTAGCATGAATTTTGCCCGTAACCACTCAGCGAGTGGTCTTGTCGAGTTGAGGGGTCGACTCAGTGAGTCAGGGAGAGTCAGGGGGACTGAGTCAAACCGGAACTCGCCGAGTTGTTCTTGAGACTCGGCGAGTTGAGTCGTGGTGGCTCGCGATTTATGCCAGGTGAAACTCATCGAGTCAGAGAAGTACTCGACGTGTCAAGAGAGGATCCAAGGGAGTCAGTGGACACGTGTAGACTCGCCGAGTCCGGTCAAAGTTGACCGTTGACTTTTAGGGTTTGGTCAGCGATGTGGCCTTTGGGCCAAGAGAGGGGTAAAATGGTCTTTTACCCTTAAGAGGGTGCCATGAGAGGGTTGATTCTAGTCTCGAGAGTTATATTCATGAGAGTATTGCCTTATGTGTTAGGCGGTGGCGAGTTCGAGATTCAAGTGTGGGTATATCTGCTTTCTGCTTGCCAGGTGAGTCTTCTCACAATACTTTACCTTGAGTAGGTAACCAGAGTTATGTGACAGAGTATTTGTATGCTATGTATGTATGTGTTGTACTGCATTATTTCTATGTGATTTATGATGTGCATGTTTACAGAGTTAGAAACGGAAGGTTCACAGAGTTAGAACCAGAGGGTTCATAGAGTAGGGTTCACGGACCCACAGAGTTATTGCCTCGAGTGGCTAATATGTTATGTGTTATGTTTGTGGTATTTGGGGGGGGGGGGGTCTCACTAAGCTTCGTGCTTATAGTGTTTTGTGTTATGTGTTTCAGGTTTCTCTTAGGATCACGGGACGGCACCGGCTCGATTGTACACACCAGAGAAAGAGTCATGTTTTGAGGATCCTGGTTTATTAAGCAAGTGAAAATGGAGTTATGTTTTTTTGTAATTCGATTATCACTGGAATTTTTAAGAAAAGTGTTTTTAAGAATTAACGATTATTTTTAAATGAAAAATTGTTTTGAAATTTACGGATAAGATAAACATACAAAAAATTCATCGGACCATAACATATTCTTGAATTTATGCTCAAAATATTAAATGTGAGTTTGTGTGTGAGGTACTATGTGCGACTGCTAACAGTGTATCAGAATGGGATCGAGAATCAGAAAAGTAGGGGGAAGGATATCGCACCCAAGAAATCAAACAAGAAAAATTAAAATAAGGGAGAAGGAACAAAGCATACCTGAGATGCTTAGAGAGTAGAAGTGAGGATCGTGGAAAGAGGAGGAAATCACCATTGAAACCTACATAGTTTTTCAGTTAGGGTTTAACACACGAGAAGATGAGAAGATCCAAAATCAAAATCAAAGCTATGAATAGAGGAGAAATTAAAGAAATAGAAGAACAAAAACATTAGGAAGAAAGAATAACCAAACCATATATTAGTCGGGCTAGGGTGTGGAAATTTGAGCAGTCTCCAACGAGGTCACATGAGCCCGAGGTCGCTGGAGGAAAATACCCCTAAGTTCGTTGGAGGAGAAGTGAGAAAAGATGTTGTGGGCGAGGTGAGTCGATGTAACGCCCGCAAATCCGGGCTAGTCAATTAGAGGCAATAGGGGTCGAAAACGACTTTTCGACAAAAGATTATTTAGAATAAATAATCTTAACAAAGTTTTAGAATATGTCACAAGGTTTCCGTACATATAAAGAATGCCGAAATCCGAGTTATAACGAAGAAGTTATGACCCGTCGAAGTTTCACGACGGAACCGACACGGCACTGGGAAGCGTAAATAGTGAATTTACGATAAAGCGAGATTTAGCCTTAGCAATCTAAAAAAAAGTCGTAGAATATGTTAAACTAAGAACATCGATAGAAAGAACGCCCAAATCTGACTTCGTATGAAGAAGTTATGATTTTTCGAAGTTTCGAGTTAGCAGTGTACAACCCGAAATTCGAATATTAGATCGAGCGGTTTTTAGCCGACACGACCTGAACGAGAATCGAAGATCTCGTTAAGATTAGCGTAACGAGAAAAAGATGGGTGAAAATGGACGTCGGATGAAGAATTTATGAGGATTTAACGGACCAATCTTGTCCCGCCTGTTAATAATATAAAATTTAAAATTGAGTCAAAATTAGCCGATGAAGTCTAAACGAAAGTTGTAGAGTACGTTCCCGCCTTCGCGTGGATATAAAGAACGTCGAAAACGGAGCTCGTATGCGAAAGTTACGAATTTTTAAAGTTTGTAGTCAAATTTGCGAAGCCTGTTGCTCTATTTATGACGTGCCAAAATCCTGACCCTTGCTTGCTGATCACGCCTCGCATCCGATGATCGCCACGAAGTCTCGCTTATGCCCCGTGTCCGAAGCTGGGTACGCCCAGTGTACTTGATCTTGTCCGGGTCCGAGAAGGGGTGCGAGCCAACTGGTGCGAAGCCGGCATTCTTATCCGAGGACTACGCCCCGCATAGCCTCCCTACGCCCAGCGTAATGACCGAAGTCTGGCACTATAAATAGAGGTGCGAAGTGCTCCGGATTTCACACACATTTCTCATATCTTTCTCTCACTAGTTTCTCTTTCTAGCTCATCTAAACCCCCCCAAAGCCCTAGATAAAATCCCTAGCTCCCGAGGGAAGCCCCGAGGCTCCCGGAGTCTCGAGAAAAAGAGCCTTTCGGTTTCGAAACGCTGCTCCAATTAAGTTCCGGTTTTCGATAAAATTCGCTGTAAGTGTGCTACGCTTACGCAATTTTTAATATAGCTTTCAAATAATTATAGGAATGTTATTAGGTCCTTAAAATAATTATTTGGGCTATTATTATGAGTTATATTGAGTGTTGTTAACGCTTAATAATAGTCAGACTAATTAATTTATCGCGGTTATCGTTAGACTAAACCCTAGTGGTATTGGTACTAGGTTTTATCGAAGGAAATTGTTTTGAGAGTATCGAAGCGCTGTCCGAGTGCTGAGTCACCACCTTTCAGGTGAGTGCATGGTCCCTTTCATCTTACACATAGATATGAAGTATTTTACATAAATTACGTGCTATGTGTGCATATTATCTGAATACTTGTTGGCTATGCTGGATGAATGATTTTATACATGTTTTAATGATTTAAAATGTATATTTATTTTATATCCACAAATATGTTGGGATAAAACATGGGTAGATGAAATAGTTGGTGTGTGATGAAATAAAATAATGAGAGATAGGTGATGATAATTAGGTGAGGATAGATAGGTGATGATGAATCGGTGATGTAGGATACTACAACCTTGTCCGGAAATTTGGAGATGTAGTCATCTACCAGAATATAGATGGCGACCACAGACTATTATAGACAACCCCGTGGAAACACCAGCAGGCTCATAACCTGTAGGTGATGAATTACGAGTTCAGGCGATGTTATAACTCCGTATTCATGTGATGATACTCTAACCCCTTACTATGAATTACGAGTTCAGGCGATGTTGTAACTACGTATTCATGCGATGATACCCTAACCCTTGTTAGGCACGTATTGAGGGAGTAATCCCTGATTCAATACTGTTTATGCGATGTAGGCGACGATCCTTAGGGAGAGTCCTTAGGAACAAACATATAAGGAAATGCGATGTAAGGAGATGAGAGGTAAATATGATGTAGGAGACGACCCTTAGGATAAATCCTTAGGGAAGGTACTTAGGAATAAAGAAGATAATGGGGATGGGTAATTGGGTTAATTGTTTGATGATTGAACATATTAATTATATTATTGTGGGATGAAAACCCTATGTACTCACCAGGTTTTCCAACCTGACCCACTCAGTTTATTTATATCACAGGTGGCGATATGAAGTGACATTACACTGAGAGATTTAAAGAGATGTAGATCACTAATGTAAATAATTGTAAGTTCTGTTTATGCTTATGTTTCTGTATTAACGATGACATCCCAAACGTTTTAAAATGAAATAAATACGTTTCTTCGAAAATGTTTTAATAACGTATTTATCATGTTTTTCTGGGAACAAATTCCGCAACATTTTTATTAAAAGAAGTACTCTGATTTTTATAAAACATAAACAAAATCAGTCTTTTCTGGCCGTGAAAAATGGGGATGTCACAGTTGGTATCAGAGCATTAGTTTAAGCGAACTAGGAATATGGATTTATTTCTAGACTTAAACTTAGAATGCTAAGCGATGATTGTGAGGTGTGAGCACTAGCTTATTTTAGGAATTATGCCTAAAATGCTTTTATGTGCTAAATGCTTTATGCCTTATATGCTGTTATTTATTCAGATCTATGGTCTGTTGCCGACCGGATCTAGAAACCTTATGTGTTTAGGATTCTAAACGTACGACTACGATATTAGAACTAGCATATAAACGTTTCGGGGTGATAAGGATGATTTAAGACGTCAATCCTAAATTAAGATCTAGATTCACCTTATTCGGTGTATAGATCAAAATGGAAAGAACCCGTAGTGGAGCTGGGAATGCAAATGGGAATAGGAATCAACCCCTGGTGATGCAGCAAATACCTGTTGTAGTAGAAGATGTACCAGAGCCAATCACAATGGCTGGAGTACAAGCCATGATTCAGACTATGTTGGCTGAACAAAGGGAAGAAATGAGACGGATGTTGAATAGGGACGAACCTACTGTGCCTATTGAACAACCCAAGCTGATTCCCGAGCAATCGGAGGAAGGGAACTACAGCCGCCAAGTGAGTCAAGTGGGGACTCAAGGTGAACGAAGGGATGGCCCGGAGAGGAGAAACGACAAGGATGGGCGAACGTACAAGAATTTCTTGGGTGCGAGACCACCAAGTCTCTCAGGAAGCCCAAAGCCTGTTGAGATTATGGATTGGATCTCCGAGATGGAGATGGTGTTTGAGAGTTGCGACTGTAGCAACAAGCAGAAAACCGTCTTTGCGATCAGGCAACTAAAGAGTGTAGTCTTGAGCTGGTGGAAGATATTGGCAGATACGATGCCCAAGGGAGAAGCAAGTAAGATGTCTTGGGAAGATTTCCTGGTGCAACTGAAAATGCAGTACTGCTCTGAGCAGGATCTACTAGAGATCAACAACGAGTTTCAAAACCTAAAGAAAGGAAAAATGAGTGTCACCGAGTATGCTGCAAGTTTTTTGGAGAAGATGAAGCTTGTTCCTTATCTAGTTCCAACAGAACTTTCCAAGGTCAACAGGTTTGCCAATGGATTACCAGCGGACTTTGGTCCAATGGTCAAACAAGCAACCACTTTGAAAGCCGCCATCTGGGCAGCCAAGAATGTTGAGACCCAAATAAGAGAAAAGGGTCTGGAGAAAGTTGAAGTTGGCGAGAAGAGGAAGTTGGAAGGATCCTCAAGACCTAATAATAAGGGAAAGTTCTCGAAGTCTAACCTGGATGACCGAAGGAATGGAGCCAAGTGGTGTGAGAAGTGCAAGAAGAAGCGCACTTCGGAAGATGCGATGGTGAAGTGACATGCTATAAGTGTGGTAGGACCGGTCACTATTCCAAAGATTGTACATTCGACAACAATAAGTGCTACGAATGTGGAAATGATGGGCATATTTCAAAGAACTGTCCAAAGAAAAACGAAGCTGCAAGACCAAATGCACCGCCGAAACCAAGGGCATTCCACATGATCCTCAATGAAGCAGACAACAATGCGAGGAATCAAGAATGAATACTTCTTACCCGAAGATCGGGTTATGCAGTAGCCATAGTTTCGTATGATGTAGCCTAGTAGAGGCATAGTCTAGGGTGAACTTGAACACCTATGTAATCGTTTCAAGAAATAATATAAAACCTTTGTTTTGTTATCTGATGTGTTAAGTTGCTGTGTGGTTTTCTTGTATGGTGACTTGGAAAAACTGCGGGACAATACTTGGGACGAGTATGAGTAGGTGTGAATGGTAGTAGATGCCTATACTACAGGAAGCACATGACTCACACTTGGATCAGGGAAAGTCACAAGGTTACCAAGAAGCTAGTAATTGATTTCGTTTTATTCAAGTATGTCGTTACCATTGTTTTGGTAATTGTTGGGTAGCTTAGCATTTTGATGTATTGCGTCTATTGGGCTCGGTTAATAGTCCATGTTTTGTTTCTCCGGTTTGGGCCTGTCCAACCGTGAGCTGATAGGGTTTAGTATATAATAATGTGATTGCATGCATATTAGGTTAATGATTAAGAACGACTGACAGAATTACTATAGCTTTACAGATTTTCTTAATCATACTTGTAAACCCTAAATCCTCTACAGTAGAAGTTCTTTATCGAGCTCTTCTAAGGATTAATTATTAATCATTCGACATCTTCAATCCATTCTAGTGTTCTTGCTGTTTACTTGTTTATTTCTTTACCTGTTTTATAGATCTAATCGATCTTCAAGTTAGTTTTTATCTTATCCATTGGTATCAGAGTAGGAGGCTGTGTAATCGATACACTTCTTTTCTGTGAAAAAGGTTTCGATTAGGGTTATTCCGCATTTATTAATATTTATTGAGCCGTCATCTCATAATTGACATATCTCGATATTTATTGTTCTGCCCTAATTTGATTTATTACAAGTCTGATCTTTGAACAGGTTATTCGATCAATTATGGACGAATCGCAATCCAATCCTATTAATATTTCGAACAACATTGGATCAAAAACGAAGATTCCCATCCTGTACACCCATGATTATGAAGTCTGGGCGCATCACTTTGAAGACTATGTTATAGGATCTGAGGATAATGGATACCTCATCTGGGAAGCAATCGTTTCTGGACCCTTTTCTCATTCAGCAACTTCAAGGATTATTAAAACTCAAAAGGAGTATAATGATCTTCTGAAGGATGTCAAAGATATTGCGCAAGACGAAAAAGATAAATTTCAGTGCAATATCAAAGTGTTGAAATTGATCAGATTTGCTCTTCAATCAGATACTTTTAGGCTGGTGAGTTCATGCACGACTGCAAAAGAAATATGGGACAGGTTACGAGAATTATACTCTACAGACGAAGATCTTGAACACTCCATTCAAACCTTACTCTTGTCCGAGTTTGGTGAATTCAAGCAAGGAGCCGAAGAAACTGTGACCCAAACGTTCGATCGCTTCAATCATCTTCTTAGCAAGATGATCAAACACAACATCGAAAGGAAGCTTATTGAGCAGAAGGTTACGTTTCTGAATGGACTCAGATCCGAGTGGAGAGCAGTTGTGTCCACAGTTAAAGCGCACGAGCAATTTAAATCCTACTCTTTGGCGAAACTGGTGGGCATCCTGAAATCTCAAGAGAAGATCGTGTTATAGGAGAAGAATGTGGTTTCAAGCCTGGGTTCGTTGGCCGTCCTATCCAAAAGTAAAGTTGTAATGGATGAAAAAGACATCAACTTGGAGGATTATGATCTCACCTCTGAGGACTATGCTATGATGGTGTCAAACCCCAAGAGATTCATCAAGAAGAGATTTCCCACCAACAAAAACCGAAATTGGCAGGTGAGCTACAGTTCTAAAAAGGTTAAAGATGAACCGAAGGCTGAAGAATCAAAGAAGGAACCGAAGGCTGAGGGTGATTCTGGAGTAAGTTGCTACTATTGTGGAGGAAAGAACCACTACGCAAAAGACTGCGTCCTCAAAAAGATGGCAGAAAAGGATGAGGAAAAGGATGAAGAAGCTGTGCTGCAGAAAAGGTTGGATGAAATCAGGAAGAAGAAATCTACTACTAACCCTTCTATGAATGCATTAATTGTGCAGGGTTCGGTAGCTAATGATGAGTTCGGTGGCGTGGAGGTCTGGTCATCCGACTCCGAAGATGATGAAGTGAGGAAGCCTTCTCATGGAAAGGCTTATGTGGCGAAAGAAGAGAGCAGTGGAGGAAGGTGCTTGATGGTGTCCGACGTATCTCAGATGAGGGGATACAACACAGATGGTGGGAAGGAAGACACGAAGGAGCAACAGGATATGTGCTTTACAGCTAAACCGCTCAGCATGCAGTTCAACGAGCTTGACGAACTGATCAAGAAGGTACAATCCATTTTTGTCTCATTTAAAGTCCCACAATGCTCATACGAAAAAGAACTAAAAAGTGTTAATTCAAGAATCTCTCATCTAGATAGTAGCTTAACTCAAACTCGAGTCACCAATTCTAACCTGACTGACCAATTAAGCAGGGTGTCTTCGAAGAGTGAGGAACGGCGGATGTGGATCGAACTGAAAGAGTCGGAGTTAATCAAAACAAAAGATGAAAACATTTATTTACAAAGAGACAATTTAAAGCTTTTAAAACAGCGAAATGTGTTTTGTCTGATTGCTAAACGTCTTTACTCTAATATTACTCAGCTTCATTTGGATTGTGAAATAGGACAAAAGATTCATCACATGATTTTACCCTTCCTTGAGTTTAAGGAGGATGAAATTGATGCTGAAGCATATAATTGTGAGAGTGTTATTTCATCTGAGGACGTTAATCCGACCTATATGTATGGACTGGACAAAATCGAATCTTTTATTAAGTCCAAGGACCATAAGGACATGCTCAAAAACCTTTTGGATGAAAATGATAAACTGAAACTGAGAACCGAAACCAAACAAAAATTTGACTCTTTAAATGCCAACTTGAGCTCAGAAAATAAAATTGATGTTGAAAATGCATCTGAGCTTAATGAGGATGACAATATGAGTGAAATTTCTCTAGAGGATACAGTTGACTGTTCAGAATTTGTCAAGAGCGAACCCGAAAACCACAAGAATCTTATTTCAGAAAATTCAGTGGAGTTCGCACGTATGTCCCAACAAAAGTCCCCGATTCTTGCAGAGAAGGCAGTAGTATACCAAAAAGTAAGAACTACTCCAAATCAGGTGTACAAGGTCACAAGCGTAACTGAACATCAGACTGCTGAACTCACAGCTATTGTTAATGAAGACAATGTTGACGGCTGTGATGAGTTCTTCTGGTCTGCTCCTATTGACAACGATGATGAAACGGTAGGTTTGTCTGAAAGGACTTCATGGAAAAGCAAAGGCAGATATGTGCCAGAACCTTTGAATAAACCTAATAGCTTCGATATGCCAAGTACTAGCGGTACGAAAGACATTCCTCAAGAAAAAGGAAATCCTGCAAAAGAAGTCACATCTTCAAATGAAACTTCATCTGTTCAGAGTGAACCAACTAAAGAAAAACCGAAACCGAAAGCTAGTTTATATCATCAACCGAAGCAGATGAGAAATCAAAAACGTCAAAGGAATCAGAGATACAGGAAGAATCTCTCTGAAAGAAAACGGTTTTGGCAATCTCAGAATGCCTATTTCTCACATCAAGACAGGAACTTAAAGTTAGAGAAAAGTCCTGTTGAATCGCAAGAGAGCAACAACAACCGAAAGCAGAAGTTCGGTTCAGAGAAAAACATCAACCGAAAGCAAAGGTTCGGTTCCGAGAATGACTCCAACCGAAAGCAGAAGTTCGGTTCAGAGAATGATTCCAACCGAAAGCAGAGGTTCGTTTCTGAGAACAAAAGAGATCAACATTCTAGGGACGGTCCCACCAATGATCAAAAGCAAAAGGGTCACCTACAATCTCCAACCAAGAAGTCATCTCAGTCTAAGCTCTCTCATTCTAATTCTTCCAATTCTTCAAAATCCTCTAATTTCTCTAAACCCCATCCTAAATTCCATTCTGTTCATTCTCATAAATCTCAATCATCAACTGAACAAAAAGGAAAACAAAAGGTCTCTTCAGCTGAACAACAATCAAAACCGAAAGCAACGAGTCCCAATAAAATTAAAGTTTTCACTATCAAAAAGAAAGATGAAACAACACTAATAAAACGAACATATCTTGTTGACATCTCTCTAACTATTCCTGTTCCTGTGAAAGGCTCACGAGGACCCAAGAAACTTTGGGTTCCTAAATCTTCTTAATTTTTGCAGGTTATCAGTGACGAGCAGTTTGACGAAGAATGGTACATTGACAGTGGCTGCTCGCGTCACATGACAGGGAGGAAGGAAGAGCTAAGGGAATACAGGTCTCTTTCAAATGGTGGAAACGTCAAGTTCGGGAACAACTCCTTCGGCACCATAAAAGGATATGGAATGATTACAAACTGTGATTTCACGATAAGGAAGGTTGCATACGTGGAAGGACTACAACACAACCTCATCAGTGTATCTCAGCTTGTTGGAGGTACCGGTCTCAAAGTCTCATTCGACGATGAGGGTTCTGAAATAATTGAGAAGAAGACGAAAAGAGTTATTCTCAAATCGGATCGTAAAAGTGAAATGTTTCCCCTAAACCTCAAACCCATCAAAGGAAACCCAGCTATCTGCCTGTTATCAAAAGCACAATCTGACGAAAGCTGGTTGTGGCACCGAAGACTCTCTCATCTTAACTTTAAGGATATCAACAAACTTGTCACTGGAGGTCATGTTCGAGGTCTTCCACTGCTAAAGTACGATAGAGATCATTTGTGTGCTGCATGTGAAATGGGGAAGCAGAGTCGTCAAAGTCATCCATTTATAATAAACACTAAAGTTGTTGAACCACTTGAATTACTTCATATTGATTTATGTGGTCCATCATCTATCGAAAGCATCGGCGGTAGCAAGTATATTCTTGTTATTATAGATGATTTTTCGCGTTTTACATGGGTGTTCTTTATGAAGCTTAAATCTGAAGCGACTCACAAGCTAAAGGTGTTCATCAAGCAGATTGAAGTACAGCTGAAGAAGGTCGTTCGCAACATCAGGAGCGACAATGGATTGGAGTTCAAAAATAAAGAATTCGAAGAATTCTTGGCAGAAAGAGGAACCAGTCACAACTTCTCAGCTCCCTACACACCTCAACAGAACGGAATTGTCGAAAGACGAAACCGCTCTTTGTGTGAAGCAGCCCGAACTATGCTAAGTCTCGCTTCATTACCTTTATATTTTTGGGCTGATGCTATTTCTGCTGCTTGTTTTACACAGAACAGGTCATATCTCAACAAGCGATTCACGCTCACTCCTTATGAGATCCTCAACAACAGGAAGCCAAATGTTAAGTTTTTCCATGTGTTCGGTTCACGGTGTTTCATCTTTAATTCTAAAGAACACCGCAACAAATTTGATGTCAAAGCCAACGAAGGGATATTTCTGGGCTATTCTCTCACTTCTAAAGCATACAGGGTATTAAACAAGCATTCGAGGAAAATAAAAGAAACTTACTACGTGACTTTCGATGATAGCTATGTCAAAAAGCTAAAGGCCATCGAAGACACAGCTGGAGAAATCTTTCCTCAAACTGGCCAAGTCACAGCCTCGATCGATAATCTATTCGAAAAGTTCATGGAGCTATTTGATGAACCAGAGAAGGCCACTCTCTCCGAAGCCAGCACAGCAGACAACAAGGTAAATCATATGAAGCAAATCGTCGAAGATGCTGCAAGAAGAATGCATGAAGGAGAATCCAGTTCTGACGAACCTCCACCACACAATGCTTCAGTCGAGGGGGAGGATTCGCCATCATCATCACAACCAAGCTCACATGTTGAGGGGGAGCTAAGGTCTCAAACTGCTCCCGAAAGTACTTCACCAACCGAAAGTGGCTCACCATCCGAAAGTGCATCATCGCCCGAAAGCTCCGCACCACAAGAAACCACTGTAGCTCAAGATTCTCAAGACATTCCTGAAAGCCAGTCCGAACCAGAAGAAATGATAAACACTGAATTAGATCCAACCTTTGATCCAAACTACCCTCCTCTCACAAAATGGACCAGAGATCATACTGTCTCTCAAGTTGTTGGTGACGTCTCTGAAAAGGTTCTGACCCGATCACAACTCAAGGCAAAACAGACTTCCTTATTTTTAAAAGTAGAATTCTGCATGTTTAATTCCTTCATATCAAAAGTTGAACCAAAGACAGTTACTACTGCTCTTGATCACTCCGATTGGGTTCAAGCTATGCAAGATGAACTGAACGAATTCGAAAGAAACAAAGTCTGGCGCCTCATTCCAACTCCTCCAGATGCCTCGGTTGTTGGTCTTAAATGGGTCTTTAGGAACAAAATGGATAAGGAAGGAAACATAATTCGTAACAAAGCTCGTCTGGTCGTGAAAGGATACTGTCAGGAGGAAGGAATTGACTATGAAGAGACTTTTGCTCCTGTAGCTAGGCTGGAATCAGTTAGAATATTTCTCGCCTATGCTGCACACAAAAACTTTGAGGTCTACCAAATGGACGTCAAGTGTGCATTTCTCAATGGAGAACTCGAAGAAACTGTGTACGTGGAGCAACCTCCTGGATTCGTGAATGAGAAGTATCCTAATCATTGTTACATTTTGGACAAAGCCGTGTATGGATTGAAACAAGCTCCGAGAGCCTGGTATGAAACGCTGACTAAATTTTTAAAGATGTCCAAATTCAAACAAGGTTCGGTTGACCCACCCTTCTTTCGTAAGAAGGAAGGTAACCACCTTATGATTGTTCAAATTTACGTCGATGATATCATCTTTGGCTCAACGAATCCTAGCTTAACAGCTAAATTCAGAAAGCTGATGGAGACTAAATTTGAAATGAGCTCAATGGTTCCTATTAACTTTTTCCTTGGTTTAAATATTAGACAGGGACCCGAAGGCATCTTTATTAATCAGGAAGCTTACACGAAGACTCTCCTTGCAAAGTTTGGCATGATGGGAGATTCAAAGGTCAAAGTTCCTATGGCTTTCGGCACCAAGCTCACTCCATCCTTGGATAAACCGGCTGTTGATATTACGCTTTATCGCCAGATGATCGGTTCTCTGATGTATCTTACTGCTAGCAGGCCTGACATAATGTTCTCTGTTTGTTACTGTGCTAGATTTCAGGCCAACCCACGCGAACCTCACATGCTTGCAGTGAAGAACATTCTACGATATCTCAAGCGAACTGCATCTTTAGGTCTATGGTATCCTTCCAACTCTGGCTTCTTCGTTCAAGCCTACTCAGATGCAGACCTTGGAGGATGTGGATTAGACAGGAAAAGTACAACAGGAGGCTGCCAATTCCTTGACAAAAAGTTGGTTAGCTAGCAATCAAAGAAACAAACGTGCGTGTCTTTGTCTACAGCTGAAGCTGAATACATTGCAGCTGCATCCTGCAACTCTCAAGTGATTTGGATCCAGAGTCAACTCCGAGACTATGGACTCAATATGAAAAAGATCCCACTATATTGTGACTCTGAAAGTGCAATTAGGATATGTCATGACCCAGTGCAACACTCCAAGACTAAGCACATAGCACTGAGGTATCACTTCATCAAAGATCATGTGGAAGATGGAAACGTTGAAGTACACTTTGTTAGAACCACTGATCAACTGGCTGATGTCTTTACTAAAGCTCTTCCTGAAGCGTCGTTCAACAAAATTTTACAAGGGCTAGGTATGATGGAATCAGAGTCAGTACCACAAACTACCTCTCAAACTCAAACGTAAGAAGCGAAATAGACCGAACGTTCGGGTTCGGTTGAATAATCTGGCTTTCGCTCATCAACTAAAGGTAGCTTTCTTGGTTGTAAATTTCATGTATAATTGTTACTATTTCATTTCTTTTATTGTCAAAAGTATTTCCTTGCTGAAAATCTAATTTCTTCGGTAACCGAAACCAACCGAACGCTCGGGTTCGGTTTTCCAAAAATTTTCAAAACCGAAACCAACCGAAGGTTCGGGTTCGGTTTTTCAAAATTTTTGAAAACCGAAACCAACCGAACGCTCTGGTTCGGTTTTCCTAAATTTTTCAAAACCGAAACCAACCGAATGCTCGGGTTCGGTTTTTCAAAATTTTTCAAAACCGAAACCAACCGAACGCTCGGGTTCGGTTTTTCAAAATTTTTCACAACCGAAATCAACCGAACGCTCGGGTTCGGTTCCAATGTTCCAAAGTTTTTTTTTTCTTTTATTTTCTTTCTCAGTCTTATTATTTATTTTTTTTACATATCAAAAACTCCAAAAATATTTTGTTCTTTCTTTGCTTTTTGTCTTTAATTTTATTTTTTTTATGAGTGGCTGTTAATGGGGAAATTGTTGAATTAGTTAAGTGTCCCTAGAAGCATGCTGCTGTATGTGCCCAAAGCCTCATCAGATTCTGAATAATAGTCTTAATGACTTGGTATACACAAACCTTGTCTTCCCAATTAGGCTACCACACTTATTCTAATCGTGAGCTACCTAACTCTCTTCTCACATGAGATAAGAGTTTTCTGTTTGGTCCTACTTTTCGCAGTAGAGGTACTTTGATTTCTTACACCATCTCCATTACATTTCTCCATCAAATTCATTTCACCAACGTAACCCTTGAGACTCTCAGAAATTACCACTGAGGTTTATGGTTACTCAACAACTGTGTTTATGATCTTAGTTTCGTGCCACTACGAGCTGAGTGAAACCCAAAATTCAATACCAAATCTGAATTGACGGTGAACAATTAATTTGCTCAAGTTTACACCAAAGAATTGACGGATGTATCTTCATGAAATCTCAAATTTTTATTTTGTGTGATTCCTATGAAATTGTTAAACACCATAACATTTCTTCCCTTGGGATCCAGTTTTAATTTTTTTATTGAGATTTTATATTTTCCAAACCACATTAAAATTAATTCCTACCTACTTGTTCAACAGACTACACCGGTCTCACAAGTACTTTGTTCACTTTCTATCTTATTTCAAGATTAGGACTGTTGCATCAAAGCTTAAGCCACCCTAAGAAGCCTAATTAAAAGAAGCCTTTCAACACTTCTTAATAAGTGTTTGATCGTTATTCAACGGGAAACCACACTAACACTTTAAGGTCTCTCTTGACTTTGAAGGAAGAGATTCGTGCCTGGGATCATTTGTTTCGTGTCTTTATTGACATCACAGTTATTCCCAAAAAGATTTGCTTTATTTCTTTTCTTTTACACTCTTAGCACGGAAATCTTTGATTTTCCAAAATTCTGGTTCTAATAATTACAGGCTGTTTCATTGGATTGGTGGTTAATTATTCGTCGTGGTCAATTTTAATCTACGTGGGCGTATTATGCAAAAGATGCCGTTACACTTTAAAGGGATAAGATGAAGAGTTGCTGACTCAGGCGGGAGATTAATTGATTTGATTTCAAACGGCGGAATAGGGAACGCGTGCGAATTTGAAGCGTCTATCTCTAACTGACGTCGCAGACACGTGTGAGAATTGAAACGGTTCTTCTCTGGCACAGAAAGGCGCGTGTGAATTTGAAACGGTTCATCAGAAACGGCGCTTGATGGGAGGCGTGTTCTTCGGAATCTGACATTCTCTCTCATGCGTGATCATCGGTTCCACAACTGTCACGCATCAGTCACTCCGAAAAACTCTTGGTATTTCGATAGAAGATTTGGGAAGATCTTTCTCTCACCTTAAACCCCAGTATAAAAAGGCGTTGGCATCTACCATTTACCTCTTTACTGCAATCAGAATTCCCAGAGCAAAAGAATTCCCTAACTGTTCATCATCTTCTTCCCTCTCTTCAACAATGGCAGATTCATCCTCCGTTCATGCTACTTCTCACATTCTGCCCGTTCGCCCTCAACAGTGTCTCGTAATCTATTTAACCCCTCAAGCATATGACTCCTACATTTTCCCAATCATCGAGTGCTTGAAGTATTCGCCAATAGCACCTGCACTTTCGAGGGTGGAGTCTGTACCCATGGAGTTTCTATCACAGATCTACGCGACGGCGCATTACGATAAAGTTGTCGACAGGATATTCTTCGAAGTTGCTCATCACAAAGCCTCAATTTCCAAGCAACGATTTGGCTCACTGCTAGGGTTTGAAGCTGACCCTTCAAGAGTTAATCCAGAGACTATTCCGATGGGGAATCTCTTCAATATGTTCTACAATATGGGGTACACGGAGGTGCTTACCTCCATCGCAAAGTTCAAAAAGTCATGTTTACTGCCACAGTGGAACGGAATGTTCACTGTGCTATTCAAGGGTCTTTCAGAACGGAGCTCTGGTTCAGATGGCTCCAGTCGACTATTACTGTCCATTCTGTACGGATTTTACAACGGTGTCAATGTCGACTATGGGTTGGTTCTCTGGCAACAACTCATTCAAAGCTTATCCTCTTCTTCACGACATTCTGAGGTGTCGTATGCGAGGTTTTGGACCCTGATAATGAAGTGGGTTATGGACAAGTACAACATTCCCACTGTCGCCGGCGCACCGATGTCTTCGATTGGTACGTTCCACACCACAAAGATCATCGTCTCCGATGCATCGAAATTTCCTTTCAATGGTTCCATTCCGGAGACCATGTACGCTGATGTTCCTGCTGACAGCAGGATCATCCGGACCTACAAGGAGTTCAAGCAGTCTGGTCCAAGGGATCTCACGCCGGAGATGCTAAAGTCCATTCACGATGCCGATAGGCCTGCTCCGAGAGGCAAAAAGGCAGATAAAGGCAAGCAGGTGGCGAAAGGGGCTAAAGGCCCTTCTCCTAGGAAGAGGAAATCAACGAAAGTTGCTCAGTCCCCGCAGCAGAAGAGGCGAAAGACTCAACCCAAGCGAAAACTCATTATCGCTTCCTCTTCGAGTGAGTCGGACAATGAGAGTTCGGATTCGGATGGCTCTCCAAGAGGCAACACCCCACCCAGATCACCTACCCCTGAAATGGAAATCCATACCTCTCCAATTCCCTCTCCCACTCAAACCATTCCTACTTCCTTCCCACCATAAACCCCTTTACCCATATTCCAAACACTTCCATCCCAATGCCACCACCCATCTTCACCGATGCTACAACCACATCCACAGCAAAGGTTACAACCAACGTATCTGATACGGGGGTTCATACCGATGCAACCGAACCACCACCAGTAACCGAACCCATACACACAACCGAACCTACCCCTACCCAAACACAACCCGAACCTACCCATACCACTACACCACCAGCTTCACCACTACCACCATCTCCCGGTCATGCCTCTGACGGAGATAACCCTTTCCTTGGAGGGGAAAATATGACATTTGATTCGGTCTATTATAGTTTGTTTCAAGTGTAGAGCGACGATGATGAGGATGCTCCAGTAACGAAGAAACATCTTAAGGAGCTTCATGACAAGGTCGACTTGCTCATTGCCTCTTCCTCTACTTCACAATCATCTCTCTCTGAAGCTACTCTTCAGAAGATTGTTGATGCCTTCTCTAGGGCTCAGCAAGATTCGGTCGCTTCTGCCACCGCCGCCATAAACGCCTCGACGAAAGCTTGTGAGGCTGCGACCGCAAAAGTCGATAAACTATTCTCTGATGCCTCTGCCCTGTTACAATCTTTACAGGAGATTGCTGCTGCTACCAAGACAACGTTGGAACTAATTGTTCAACAGTTGGCCACGTTCGTCTCTACAGAGTTTAAGTCCTTTTCCACCCTTCATCAATCTTTGACAGACGACAACTCTGCCTTCCGTACATCTATTGACAAGCGCCTCTCTAAACTCCAAGAGGATCTGGCCACTGAAAACTCGTTGATGGATGTTCTGGCAAGGAAGACCACTGCCCTAAAGGTCAAGAGTGCTCAACTTTCCAATTCTCAACAACAAATTGAGGCTCTTCGATCCGAATGGGAAGTTATCAAGACGTGTGTTTCGGATGTACACTCAGCTATATCCAACATCCTAGAAGCGCACGATCTGATCCTGAACCATTCTGTGAGGCGAACCCTTGCAGAGAAACTCGCTCCTGCCCTGGATCTGCTCAGTAAAATAGAAGGGCTACCTAGTTTCGTGTCCACTCCGAAACAAGGGGGAGAAAAGGAGTCCGGATCGCAACCCCCTCATTCCTCGAAAGCAACTCACACAACTGAACCTCCTCCGACAGGTCAAGCTTCTGGTTCGGGTGTGAAGGATAAAGGCAAGAAACTGGCTGAGGAAGAAGAGGATGAAGACAATGAAACCATTGCCGACTTGTTGCACCGCAAAAGTCGTCGCAATACTGAAGATGATAATGTTTGTGTGGCAAGAGAAGCTGAACGCAAACAGAAAGAAGCCCACGACCTTCTCGAGAGCAGGAAGACTCTTTTCCCTGCTTGGACTCTCGAGAGGATGTTAAAGGAGGCAATCGATACTCCGAGTATCTTATGGCTTGAACCGGTAATCTCTTTTGACTGCTACAACTCTGTCGACTCTCAGTTCGACATGCCCTTAACCCGAAAGGCGTTCATCTTTCACGCCTTCACCAACGTTGCTGAGATTCCTCATCCTCATCCGGAGGTTGATCGGGAATTGATTGACTTCTATCTGAAGGGTGCTCAACCCCAGTACCAAACATGGAGCGCTCAGAAGATAATCAACGTTCGGGTTCTGAAGCCATACACTGAAGGGAGATTTATCAACGTTCGGTTCAAAGTACTCATAGGGTCTGCAAAAACCGAACATGCCATATCTTTAGCAGATCTACCGAACCTCAACCCCCATGACTGGATCGTTCTGCACAACATCCTATTGACTAATGAGGCTGAATATGGTCCGATCATTGACCATCTCGAAAGGATGTTGGTGTGCTATATCATGGAGGTAGCCCTGATGGATCAGGAGATTGCATCTGTCTTCAAGAAGAAACCGAAGATCTCTCCTGTTGGCTCGGCCAGTGATCTAAACCAGATGCAGATGGGCAAGATTGATGCCAGGCGAAACTCCGTCATGTTTACAAGAAATGAAGGACAGAAATGTCTCTTTGCCTTGGCGGACAAACATCTGTATACCACTGCTTGTCTAGAGCATGTGCTGGGGATCATCCACAGGTGCAAGGAAAATACAGCGGATGATATCAAATACTTTGACGTTATGATAAAGTGGTATATCCGATTCAGACAGACAATCCTCGCGCTCATCTCTCGTCTGTTTGAGACTGTAAAGAAGAAGGTTCATGCTGCCGCTGGCCCAAGTAAGAAGACAAAGTGATCTCGCTCCAATTGACGCAAAGGGGGAGATTGTTGGGTAGCTTAGCATTTTGATGTATTGCGTCTATTGGGCTCGGTTAATAGTCCATGTTTTGTTTCTCCGGTTTGGGCCTGTCCAACCGTGAGCTGATAGGGTTTAGTATATAATAATGTGCTTGCATGCATATTAGGTTAATGATTAAGAACAACTGACAGAATTACTATAGCTTTACAGATTTTCTTAATCATACTTGTAAACCCTAAATCCTCTACAGTAGAAGTTCTTTATCGAGCTCTTCTGAGGATTGATTATTAATCATTTGACATCTTCGATCCATTCTAGTGTTCTTGCTGTTTACTTGTTTATTTCTTTACCTGTTTTATAGATCTAATCGATCTTCAAGTTAGTTTTTATCTTATCCATATCCTCTACAGTAGAAGTTCTTTATCGAGCTCTTCTGAGGATTGATTATTAATCATTCGACATCTTTGATCCATTCTAGTGTTCTTGCTGTTTACTTGTTTATTTCTTTACCTGTTTACTAGGAAGATTGTTGTTATCCCGACCCTAATGGTCATATCACTTTGAGTCCGACAACGATGAGTAGGTTACGTGGTTCAGAGAAGCAAGTTTGATGTAGCGTCCGACTTAAACCAAACGATTAAAATCAAAGCGATCAATAGAAGTATCGCGCTCATTGTTAAAGAAGTTGGTAGTGTGATTATATCACATTAGAACATGAAGGAAGGCATAGCTTGTTTTAGAATTTGACACTAAGAGACCTGAGTCTAAACGTGCATCGCATGATGGTAGGTCATAATTTGGAGTCTAACCGAGGTAGAGAGCAGGTGCACGATCGAGTACTACTTACTAGGGGTGCAAACGAGCCAAGCTACTCATGAGCTACTCGAGATCGGATCGCTAAAAGCTCGACTCGAAACCAATTTTAAACGAGCCCGAGACGAGCTCGAGCTTAATATTAAGCTCGTTTATTAAACGAGCTCGAGCTCGAGCCTATGTCACTAAGCTCGATTAGGCTCGCGAGCCTAAACGAGCCTTTATATAATATAATTTCTTATTTTTTATATATTAAAATATTTGTGGATTAGGAATTTAGGGTATTAGTAAACGAGCTTCTTAACGAGGTCGAGCCAAGCTTAAGCTTATTTAGGCAAGTCAGACAAAAAACGAGCCGAGCCCGAGCCCGAGTCGAGCTTGCATAATTATTTAAGATCTCGAGCCGAGCTCAGTACAAGTAGATCGAATCGAGCCGAGCTCGAGCTCTAGCCTCTTATAACTTAAACGAGCCCGAGCTGAGCCTGGCCAGGCTCAAGCTCGGCTCGGCTCGTTTGCACCCCTACTGCTTACAGTCAATAAGTCTGAGAGATAGACTTGAAGGAATGTAGAAGTTATAATTATTACCTAGGATGAAGAGATGACATATGGAGTCATTATACGACCCTGTTTCGTTGATGATTCCGGGACGTAATCATCCTAAGGGGGAGATAATTGTAACGCCCGCAAATCCGGGCTAGTCAATTAGAGGCAATAGGGGTCGAAACGACTTTTCGACAAAAGATTATTTAGAATAAATAATCTTAACAGAGTTGTAGAATATGTCACAAGGTTTACGTACATATAAAGAACGCCGAAATCCGAGTTATAATGAAGAAGTTATGACCCGTCGAAGTTTCGCGACGGAACCGACACGACACCGGGAAACGTAAATAGTGAATTTACGATAAAGCGAGATTTAGCCTTAGCGATCTAAACAAAAGTCGTAGAATATGTTAAACTAAGAACACCGATAAAAAGAACGCCCAAATCTGACTTCGTATGAAGAAGTTATGATTTTTCGAAGTTTCGAGTTAGCAGTGTACAACCCGAAATTCGAATATAAGATCGAGCGGTTTTTAGCCAACACGACCTGAACGAGAATCGAAGATCTCGTTAAGAGTAGCATAACGAGAAAAAGATGGGTGAAAACGGACGTCGGATAAAGAAGTTATGAGGATTTAACAGACCAATCATGTCCCGGCCTGTTAATAATATAAAATTTAAAATCGAGTCAAAATTAGCCGACGATGTCTAAACGAAAGTTGTAGAGTACGTCCCGCCTTCGCGTGGATATAAAGAACGTCGAAAACGGAGCTCGTATGCGAAAGTTACGAATTTTTAAAGTTTGTAGTCAAATTTGCGAAGCCTGTTGCTCTATTTATGACGTGCCAAAATCCTGACCCTTGCTTGCTGATCACGCCTCGCATCCGATGATCGCCACGAAGTCTCGCTTACGCCCCGTGTGCGAAGCTGGGTACGCCCAGCGTACTTGATCTTGTCCGGGTCCGAGAAGGGGTGCGAGCCAGCTGGTGCAAAGCTGTCATTCTTATCCGAGGACTACGACCCGCGTAACCTCCCTACGCCCAGCGTAATGACCGAAGTCTGGCACTATAAATAGAGGTGTGAAGTGCTCCGGATTTCACACACATTTCTCATATCTTTCTCTCACTAGTTTCTCTCTCTAGCTCATCTAAACCCCCCTAAGCCCTAGATAAAATCCCTAGCTCCCGAGGGAAGCCCCAAGGCTCCCGGAGTCCCGAGAAAAAGAGCCTTTCGGTTTTGAAACGTTGCTCCAATTAAGTTCCGGTTTTCGATAAATTCGTTGTAAGTGTGCTACGGTTACACAATTTTTAATATAGCTTTCAAATAATTATAGGAATGTTATTAGGTCCTTAAAATAATTATTTTGGCTATTATTATGAGTTATATTGAGTGTTAGTAACGCTTAATAATAGTCAGACTAATTAATTTGTCGCGGTTGTCGTTAGACTAAACCCTAGTGGTATTGGTACTAGGTTTTATCGAAGGAAATTATTTTGAGAGTATCGAAGCGTTGTCCGAGTGCTGAGTCACCACCTTTCAGGTGAGTGCATGGTCCCTTTCATCTTACACATAGATATGAAGTATTTTACATAAATTACGTGCTATGTGTGCATATTATCTGAATACTTGTTGTCTATGCTGGATGAATGATTTTATACATGTTTTAATGATTTAAAATGTATATTTATTTTATATCTACAAATATGTTGGGATAAAACATGGGTAGATGAAATAGTTGGTGTGTGATGAAATAAAATAATGAGATATAGATGATGATAGGAAGGTGATGATAATTAGGTGAGGATAGATAGGTGATGATGAATCGGTGATGTAGGATACTACAACCTTGTCTGGCAATTTGGAGATGTAGTCATCTACCAGAATATAGATGGCGACCACGAACTATTATAGACAACCCCGTGGAAACACCAGCAGGCTCATAACCTGTAGGTGATGAATTACAAGTTTAGGCGATGTTGTAACTACGTATTCATGTGATGATACTCTAACCCCTTACTATGAATTACGAGTTTAGGCGATGTTGTAACTACGTATTCATGCGATGATACCCTAACCCTTGTTGGGCACGTATTGAGGGAGTAATCCCCGAATCAATACTGTCTATGCGATGTAGGCGACAATCCTTAGGGAGAGTCCTTAGGAACAAACATATAAGGAAATGCGATGTAAGGAGATGAGAGGTAAATATGATGTAGGAGACGACCCTTAGGATAAATCCTTAGGGAAGGTACTTAGGAATAAAGAAGATAATGGGGATGGGTAATTGGGTTAATTGTTTGATGATTGAACATATGAATTATATTATTGTGGGTTGAAAACCCTATGTACTCACCAGGTTTCCCAACCTGACCCACTCAGTTTATTTATATCACATGTGACGATATGAAGTGACATTACACTGAGAGATTTAAAGAGATGTAGATCACTAGTGTAAATAATTGTAAGTTCTGTTTATGCTTATGTTTCTGTATTAACGATGACATCCTAATTGTTTTAAAATGAAATAAATACGTTTCTTCGAAAATGTTTTAATAACGTATTTATCATGTTTTTCTGGGAACAAATTCCGCAACATTTTTATTAAAAGAAGTACTCTGATTTTTATAAAGCATAAACAAAATCGGTCTTTTCTGGCCGTGAAAAAGGGGATGTTGCATAGGCCAGAGAGCACCAAGTGTTTCCGTTCTTGAAAACAAAAAGCCCTAGTCCCTGCGATTTTGTGGAATTTAGTAGTACTATCCTTGCTGTTCTTCTTCTTTGCTTCTTAAATCGTAATAACAATCTCTATGAAATCACAGGTTGGGTTTTAGGTTAGAGGGAAAGAGAGAGGAAGACGAAGACCCTAGGCTTTTTTCTTCCTAATTGGAAGTGGAGCGGGTTTTAATTTTTCACATGGAATAGGCGGGGTTTTAATTTTTTGGGATTTCATTTCCCCCTTTCAAGAACGCGCGTTTTGAGTAAAACATAAAGCGACATTCACAGTGGACGCACGATTTTAGATAAAGTGCCCTCCGTGTTTTTTTTTTTTACATGAGACACTAATCTAAGGGCACGCAATAATCCGTGACATAAATCCTTAATTTTTTTGAAGAGACGACACTTTTTTAATGTCACTCTCTTTTGTGTAACTTAAATCAACGAGTGTCGTGGTTTGCGCGTCGTAAAAGGGTCTTTTTCTTGTAGTGTATGACAATTACTGTTGGTTATCAATTAAGTTAGTATTAGCAATTCAGTTCTAAATTTACTAACATTAATTAATTCATGTAACTCTATGTATGGTCACACAATAGTTAACACAGAATCAGTTATTGAATATGATTGGATCCATGTAAGATTGATCTGGAAAACACACTTACGGTCATAATATGAGTTCTCTAACACAAGTTAATTCCATAATTCAATTACTTATCTAAGATTGGTTTGATCTTAGCTCTAATAAACGAGTGTTCACTGAATTATTAGGTATTCAAATTCATGCAGCTTCATATTCACTAACTACACAGAATAAGAATTTAAAGCAATCAAACATTAAATCAAACATGCTAGGTTCAATCAATCAAACACAAGTCATAACCAACAAGTAAATTCAAATCTAAAGTATTAACACCATGAGTTCCAGCTTAATCTTGCTAACAGAAGTAGCTAGATTTAGCTGGATATCCTAGCAAATAAACTCAAATAACTCATACTCAAAAACATAATTAAAGCACCAAAACTAGAATCCAATTATGAACTTCTCTTCTCCTTTGGTGTTGAAAGCCAATTCCAGACCTTTTCTCCTTCTGAAATTCATCTCCGGGAACTATCTTAATCAGCCAAAAAGTCCCCCAATCGTAATGAGCAAGGAAATATATATTTTCTGATTTTTCCGCACTCACGTCGTGAATGGATATGTCTCACGACGTAAATAGTAGATATCTATCTTGGCTAATGACTCTTCTTCGCGATGTCTATCTTCTGGAAGATTCGTGTTCACGTCGTGAATCTATAAGCCTCACGACGTGAAGTTAGCAGATTACGTAAGCTTCTTTCTTCTTTTATTCTCCAAGCCTCCAAAGTTCCATGTTTTGTCATTTTTAGTCCTTTTCTAAAAAAATGCTTCTATTTGGCTGCAAAATATAATTTAAGCTTATAGGTACCATTATTCTATGCTAATAACCAAAATATTAATAAAAATGTAAATAAATATTGCCTAAAAACATGTATAAATATAGCAATATCAATGACTTATGATTTTATATGATGTTTGGATCACTATGGTTTTATTAATGATTTAAACGAATTTTTTGGTCGTATATTTGGGATGTTTCAGGAGTTCTCCTACAACAACAGTTATCACTCTAGCATTGGTGCCCCGCCATTTGAGCTCTTGTATGGTTGAAGATGTCGTACCCCAGTTTGTTGGGGAGAGGTTGGTAATAGGGTCATGGGAAGGACTAAAGTAGTCCTTCAGACCATGGAGTTTATTCAGTAGATCAGACAGAGACTATAGACCACTTAGATTCGGCAGAAGAGCTATGCCGACCGGTGCCGATCATAGCTGGAGTTTTAGGTTGACGATATGGTGCTCCTGAAGGTCTCGCTTTGGAAGGGTGTGATACGCTTTAGGAAGATGAGGAAATTGGGTCCCCGGTATATTGGACCTTTCCGTATGATCGCCAGGGTAGGCAGGGTAGCTTACCGGTTGGATTTGCCTAGCGAGCTCGGTTAGATCCACACCACTTTCCATGTCTCTCAAGTGTGAAATTGTGTGCTAGACAACGAGACAATGATTCCTTTATATGATATTCAGGTCGACGAGTGCCTAAATTATATTGAGAGACCGGTGGCTATTTTGGAAAAAAAAAAAGATGAAGGTCCTACGCAACAAGGATATACCTTTGGTAAAGGTTTAGTGGTAGCATTAGAGAGGCTCCGAGTGGACCTTGGAGCCGGAAGATGAGACGAGGGAGTATTATCCTGAGTTATTCGTTGCAGAAGACTTTGAGGACGAAGTCTAAGTCAAGTGGGGGAGAACTATAGTATCCTATTTTGAGGTACTTTCATTATTAACCCTAAAATTGAATTATATTGCATTTTGATCCCTAAGTTTAAGAAAGAGTGCAAAGAGGGCCCTAGTGGCATTTTCATAATTTGGGTTTTGGCGGAGTACGCCATGCGTAAGTGTGTACGCTGAGCGTACTAGGGTGCGCCCTAATACTCCAGACGTACATTTGTACGCAGGGCGTACGTACCAGTCATGCAAACCCTAATTTTTAGGGTATTGCTCATATTTAAACCCCATTATAACCTCATTTCCCCTCACTTCATCAGCCTCCATCCTCTTAGAACGTTTTTGCAACCCTAATACATATTGTGAAGCATTTCTAAGCTTGTGTGTGTGTGTTTTGTGCTTTTAAAGAAGAAGGAAAGAAGTAGAGTCCATCTTGGAGGAGTGAAGCTCTTTAGATCCAGAATCACAACACATTTTGGCATCATCTGGAGGTGTAAAGTTTTGAACTTGGTGAAGTTTCTTTTAGATCTTGTTTTTGGCTTGGTTTTAGGTCCTTTTTGTCCCAAATGTGGTGAATCATTAGCATAGCATGTTCTTAGCCCTAAAGTCATCCTTTTAGACATTTGCAAGGGTCTTGAGTGATAAAAATGGGTTCCAAATGGTTGGTTTTTCTCTATGCAAAATTTAAAAGGTCTTAATGCATTAAGATGTTGAGTTTTGGTGTTTTAAGAACTTATTGGACATGCAAGGTCTTAAAGTTGGAAACTTTATGACTCTTTATGATATTTTGGCCATGGATTTGCAATTGGATGCATTAAGTAAAAGTATTAACCCGTAATATTAAAAGAGAAAATCATGTGAGTACGTACTACGTACCTATGCATACTCAGTTAGCCACCCCCATTTCCATTCAACGCGAGTATGCCCCACGTACACTCACTGGGTCGACTTAACCATGTTGACTTTGTTGACTTATGGATTTTAACCAGTTTAACCTTAACTTTGACTAATTTGACTTAAGGTTATTTAGGGTATTTTGGATTTTGGTTGAGAATCGGTCATTTGGTTGGATAAGTGACATTTAGATTTGAGATTCAGAGTCGCGACCTCATCAACTACTATTCAGACTGTAAGGTGAGTTTTCCTCACTGTACTTATGGGTTGAAGGCACCAAGGTCGGCCCATTGGATTGATATCCTGGTTTACTATATGGTGCTATGATGTAGTGATCTGTTAGATCTGTATCCTAGTATGTAGGATGTTAGTATGTTGTAGTGATCTGTTAAATATGCTTGTTGTGTACTGACTGGTTATATGTTTATATGTTATGTATTGTCGACATGTTATGTGCGGTTGGGTTGTCGCGGACCAGTGGAGACTGAAGGCCAAGAGACCTAGGGTGGCCCAGATAAAATGAAGGCCTGTGAGGCAGATTAGTCAGGGTGAAGACCCGAAGAACGATCCAGATAGGCTAAAGTCACGGTGAGGCGGTCCAGTCATGCTGAAGGTTTTGTGAGCGGTCCAGATAGTTTGTAGGCCGACGGGGCATTCCAGTCAGGTTGAAGGTTCTGTATGCATGCTATTGTTTGTTATATATATATATATATATATATATATATATATATATATATATATATATATATATATATGGTGGTACTTTGGGGGAACTCACTAAGATTTGGCTTATTGTTTTTAGTTGTTGTTTCAGGTACTTCTGACAATCACAGGAAGGCGAAGGCATGACCGTACATATCCTTTGTTTATGTACTTTTGATCTGTGGGATACTCTGATATGGAACAATACTTTGAAAATAATGATTTTTTAAACATTTTACGATTGGGGTTGTTTTAAAAAGTTCAAATTTGTTGTGAATTTTATGGATGTTACACAAGACTTGCATTGAGCATGTATGACTTTAAAGCAATGATTTTTATGGCTTATGTGTTGTAAGGAAGCCTTAGGGAGGAGATGGGTGTATGGCTGAATGGATTAAGGGCTTAAACCATTAAGCTGCCCACGAGCCAGTTCTTACGATATGAAGAGGTGCCTATTACATCGTGACGATTGAAGGCCTCACGACTATTTTGTCTTTAGTTGGCCATGACGTGACCAAGAGATTGTCACGTTGTGGAGAGTCATTGAACTGTTGACCGCTAACTTTTTGACCAGTTTGAATTTGGGTCAAACTTGAAAGAATTGGGTTGTTGTTTAAGGTTCTACCATGTTTTGGTGTTAGTCGGTTTGCAGGAGCAATCGATGTAGAGGGTGAGTGTGTCGCTGTATTTCTTGGGTCTCCGATCCAAGTGACTTTCCTCAATATACTATATGTTGCAGTATATGTCTTTGTATGTTAGGATATATGAGTAGTGATATGTTGGTTAAAGTACCAATAAGATGGCTATCGTCTAGTGGGGTGCCCTAGGGGTTGTATGTAGTTACTTAGGATAACCTAAAAACTCTTGATCTAGTCTTTCTTGCCCATTCCTTGTTTGGTTGTGGCTCTAGAGTAGGATCATCTGTTCGGGTATCTATCTCACCTTTGGTTACATATAGTTATGCATTCCTTGGAGATTTACCAGTAGTGGTGTAATGTACTGGGAGAGGCCTAGTAAGTAGTAGTAAGTTGTTCGACATGTAGAATCATGTAGATTATCGGATGTGATTATGTGTTACTTGATTGCTTGTTTGATTATATATGTCGACAAATCGTGGTGGGTTAGGTTGAGGCAGTCCTGATTCGTGTTGTAGGCCAAGATACCAGATGTGAGCCACCTATAAGTTGTATACACATGAGAAGAACCAGTCGTGGGTTGGAGACTCAGGCGAGCGGTTAGGTTGAAGCGATAGGCCAACATACTCGGGGCAATCAAGTATTTATGACTGTGGGCCCAAGGGCAATCCAGTCTTCGTGACTGAGGGCCCGATGTGTATACATTGTATATGTATTATGGTGTGTGATATTTTAGGGAACCCACTAAGCTTTGGCTTACACTTGTGGATTAAATGTTTTTCAGGTAGTGTTGGTGATCGTGGGAAGACGAATGCGTAACTATACACACACATCAACAACAAAGGAGATTCAACATTATCTATCTCACCCTGATTTATAAACAACTGTAATTTGAACAAATATGTTTTCTTAATTTAGATTCTATAATGTGAAGTTTTACCTTAAATAAAAAATAAAAATTTTTGTTGTGAAAATGGGATTTTATATATATATGGAAAACAAAAAACCCTAAAAATCATAAAAATGTAAGTATTTTTTTTATGTATTTTTATGTATTTTTAGGGTTTTTTTGTTTTCCATATAACCCTTCAGAGAGAGAGGGAGAGAGAGGAAGGATCATTTAAGAACTTATAGTTTCCCGATAACCCGAGAACTAAAATAGGAACATTAGATAAAAAAATGATGGTCAAGATGCATCGTGACATTTTTGTAAATAAATAACATAGTAGAAGGGCGGGGGTATATTAATAAAATGTCACAGAGGTTATTTTAGGGATAACAGAAAATGACTCAGTAAGGGAATCAACCGATCAAACCCTTCTTCCATGAACCAAGAGAGCGGACGATGTCACCTTCACCTCCGCCAGATGCGTCGTCGTTGCCTCCACCTTCACCTCCGTTAGATGACGTCGTTGCTGCCTTCGCCTCCGTCAAATCGACTTTTCTCGTATTCTTTACTGACTCTCCCAATCATCTGCCTCCCTCCACCCTCTAATAGCCTGCCCTCCCTCTGATTAAATCAAACTCCGATGATGGGATCCATATGACTAGCGATCAAATACAATGATTTGTTGAGGAGTTCTAGGCCGGAGATGATGCATCAATTTCAAATATTGAGCGTATACCGGAGCAGGTTCTTCACAAAAGGCATCCGGTTACTGAAAAAATTCACTAACTCCAATCTCTACACAAATTCTATCAGCGAAATTGAACTCACAATCATAGAAACCTCATCCATTTAACATGTTAGTTATACTACATTCCTTCATCTTTCAGAATTCAGAATCCCAATTCCAATTCCATAACTTACATTTGTACCTAAATCTGACTTTCATGTCACTGTAAACTCAACGTCTTTATTAGTTTGATTTTTGCTCTCTACATTCAATTTATGTTTCAAATAGTATCATCTTTTGAATTTGGTCTTGTTGTAGGTATTTATAACCTTTTCATAGTTTTTCTCGATGTATGAGTTCAAACTTTTGATATTATAGTTCCAATTCAGTAAATTAGTTTTTGATTTTGTATAAATATGTTCCTTCATATATGTTTATCTTATGATGTACAACTATTTCTAGGCTATTATTTAAGCGACTGTAAGGCCATTCCTTCATAGATGTTTCTCTTTTGATATTATAGTTCCTTTTTATTTATTCATGACTTTCTGTATTGTTGTTGATTCTTGTTTACATGATAAGCATTTTTGTCATCTTACCAATTTCCCACTCAAGGTTGTTATATTTTCCACTTTTCCCTTTTGTATATAGGTGAGGTCTTTGGTAAGCAAGGCTAAATCAGGGCTTACATTTAATGTATCTGCAACAAGTTCAAGCCCTAAATTTGCTTGTAGCAACTCTGTGCCTCCACTTTCACCAAGAAGCTCTTCTGGTTCGCCACATGTCACAAAATAAAGGGCGGGCCCCTCTGTTTTAAGTTCTCCTTTGAAAGTAGTCAACGAGCTAGTCAGAGAGTTCATACCTCAGGTAGACACTACAAATAAATTATATTTATACATTACTAAAGCAGCCTGATTTGAGATATCTAACTCAAACACTGTAAATAAATTAAATTTGTTTTTTCAGGTTTAAGTGCATATATTTGGATGGAAATGGGGTGTTGACTAGGAATGAATTACAATTCTTCTATGAAGAAGAGTTGCATAGGATGGAATGCATGGCTCAAGAGCATGTTCTTTTTTAGGACATTTTATGTCAAATAGTTGACATGATTAAACCACAGGTACCCTTTATTTTATTAACCAAAGTTTTATACCATCATATTAGTTTTCTTTTTAACTATATATAATTTTTATTTACAGGAAGAGGCTTATTTTACATTAAAGACTTAAAAGGAAGCAAGCTCTCTGGAAGCACTTTCAGTATCCTCTTTAACCTTAATAAGTTCATGACCTTTGAATCCCGTGACCCCTTTCTTATTTTCCAGGTAAGCCATTCCATCTTTAGTAATATCATCAGGGGTAGAAATGGAAATAATTTTTATTTTTAACCAACATTTTATACAATCATATTAGTTTTCTTTTTAACTATATATAATTTTTATTTACAGGAAGAGGCTTATTTTACATTACAAGACTTGAAAGGAAGCAAGCTCTCTGGAAGAACTTTCAATATCCTCTTTAACCTTAATAAGTTCATGGCCTTTGAATCCCGTGACCCCTTTCTCATTTGCCAAGTAAGCCATTTCATCTTTAATAATATCATCAGGGGTAGAAATGGAAATAACATTTTTTTGTTAAACAGGAATGTGAGAATCCAACATTGACTGAATGGGATCGGCTTGCATATTCGGAATATATAAGGCTTTCAATGGAGGAAGATGTAGATAATGCATCTAATGGTAGTGGGGATATATGGGATGAGTCTCTTGAGGCTCCATTTTGATTTCAATTCAAAACACTACTACTCATTCAGGTAAGGTTATTCAAAAAACTATGGAATTGAATTGACATTCCATTACCATGTTTGGTTGGCCTTTAGTATTGTATTTCCATTCCATTCCTTCCATGATTCCATTATATTTCATTAGCATGTTTGGTTGGCCTCTAGTATTGATGCGTTTTAGTAATCATTTGATAACTAAAACCAACCTGGTCTGCTTCAATTTCTCTATATGAATTACATGTGATTTACATGTAATTCACATATGAGTTACATGTGATTCACATGTAAATCACAAGTTAATCACATATGAATTATATGTGATTCCCATGTAAATAACATGTAATTCACATATGAATTACATATGATTCACATGTAAATAACATGCAATTCACATATTAATTACATATGATTCACATGTAATTCACATATGATTCACTTGTGATTCACATGTAAATCACAAGTGAATCACATATTAATTACATATGATTCACATGTAAATCACAATTGAATCACATATGAATTACATGTGATTCACATGTACACAACATGTTATTCACATATGAATTACATGTGATTCACATGTAAATCACGTGTAATTCACATATGATTCACATGTAATCATATATGAATTACATGTGATTTACAAGTGAATCACATATGAATTATAGGAACAGAACTTGGTGGAAAATATGAATTATATGTGATTCACATGTAATTAACATATAATTCACTTATGATTCACATGTAAATCACATATGAATTACATGTGATTCATAAGTGGATCATATATGAATTATATGTGATTTACGTGTAAATCACATGTAATTCACATATTAATCACATGTAAATCACAAGTGAATAACATATGAATTACATGTGATTCACATATAAATCACAATTGAACCACATATGAATTAAGTCTATATGCACACATGCATTTTGTGTGAGTGTTCTTCATTAATTAATTTTTTTTTGTAAATTTCACATTTAAATAATAAAAGATACAATCACATGTGAATATCACATTATATAAACACATGTATCTTACATGATATAATCAGATTTAAATCTTACATGATATATACATATGCATTTTTGTGAGTATTCTTGCATTAATCATTTTTTTTTTAATTTTATTGTAGATTTTTAAGAATTTGTGGAGAATATTGAAGAAATAAAAAGCGATAAAGTGGAGAAAATATGAAAATCTTGATATGAAGAAATGACATCACCGTGAATCTTCGTAGTATTTTTTATTTTTTATATTTTATTTTGTATCGAATAAAATATGTGTACTATTATGTTTATAAATTTATTAATAAAAATGTACGCACCTAAAATGTTGATTTTTTTGTTAAATAAATAAGAGTTTTTTTTTTAATATTCTAGTTTTTTTTGTTAAAATTTACTAGTTTTTAAAAATTAACTTTTTTAAAAAAATTGTTTTTTTAAATGCATTTTTTGAAAAAAAATTACAGTTCTTTTTTTGAAAAAAATACATATTTTATTTTAAATGTAGTTTTTTTTAAAATACTTTTTTTTAAAGTGCATTTTTTTTTTTTTGAAAAAACTGTAGTTTTTAAAAAAAGTATATATTTTTTCAAATTTATTTTAAAATTAATGTTTTTTGAATATATATATATATATATATATATATATATATATATATATATATATATATATATATATATATATATATATATTACAAAGTCAAAATTTATTATTTTAACAAAAAATCCGAAATTACTTTTTTTTTTTTAAAAAAAAAAATCCGAAATTTGATTTATTATGTTAATTTATAGAACTTTCATTAATATCTCCAATAACAAAAAAACAATTAAACATTAAATAAGATCGGTAAGATGACGATTATGCCCGTAATGAAATAATTTTGATTTAACGCTCCACCTTTAGTTCTTAGGTTCTCGAAAAACTATAAGTTTTCAAAGATCTCACCTATATATATATATATATATATATATATATATATATATATATATATATATATATATATATATATATATATATATATATCCGATACAAAAAAATTTCAAACTCTAATCAAAATCATTTAACAACTAATAAATATACTAATATGATATTGAAAACAAAAATCTACATTATAATTAAATAAAAACATTGCATGCTTAATAAAGGTCTTTATTGAACAACTAATCAAATGAAACATAAAAAAATCATTCGGGTAAAAAATTTACACACTACAATACCATCATAAATAATGAAAGAAACAATCAAACCAACGATGCGACTAAAGTATAAGAGAAACCAAATAATCAATTAAAAGAAATATACAACAATACTAATAATTAAGAAAACAAATAAAATATATCAATGTAGTTGGAAAGGAAAACACATTCTAGAATAATACTAAAAATTAGAAAAACAAATAAAATATATCAATGTAGTTGGAAAACACATTCTAGAAGCTATCGTTCAAATACAATGGACAAAACAAATAAAATAAAAAAAAGTAACCAATTAAAAATAACTAAAAGGATAGCCTAATAAAAACATATGAACATAAAAAGTAATTTGATTTTAAGTGAGAACAACTTTTTTTTATAGAAAAGTAAGAAAAATTATATATATATATATATATATATATATATATATATATATATATATATATATATATATATATATATATATATATATATATATATATATTTCACAAGCGGATGAATCATTAGATAGATTAAAAAAAGACAAAATTGTAAAAATGGTCCCAGTGGTATCATTTTTTTGGAGCTTTGGTCCAAACCACAAGTTTTTTGGATTGATTGTCCTTTTGAGCTAGTTGCTTACAGTTTTAGTTTCTGTCCAAACTAAAATGACTATTATACCCTTAATGAATTAAGTTTTCATTTTTCTTTTACTTTTTAAAATTGTTATTATTAATAAATATAAAAGTGGGCCTACTTGTCTCTCTCTCTTTCTCTCTCTCAAGCTTTATACTCATCTTTTAAAATACCGACCCTTTTTGCTGCTTCGTTTTCGACTTACACTCGACGGGAATGACATAAGGGAGGAATGAGGAGTTGGTGGTGATCGAAATCAGTGGCTGGCGATGGTTGGAGTCCTCACAGTGGCAACGACCAAGGTAGGAGCGGGTGGTTCGCTAAAGGCTTTACATATCGCTAGGAGGGAAGCCGATCTCCGGCCACCCCTATGGTTTAATCTCCAATCGGCAGGCACATATCAAAAGAGTAAAGCAGTTTCAGTGAGGTGACTATGCAGTGGTTTAAGGAAGAACTTTCAAGGCTGGTGATCTTCTTAGTCTCATTCAACTCATCGTCGGTGTCTTCATATGCAGGGAAGAGGAGTAGCAGAAACGGCGATCGCTTTCGCCGCCATTAATGGCGAGAGGGGTTCTTTTTGTCATGTAACACAAGCGATGAAGGAGGGGGGTTCTTCACCTTCGCGGGTTAGTTGAACAATCGAAGGTGATGGCTGGAACAGGGCAACAGTAGTGGTAAGGGGCTGAAGATGTTGGTGGCAATAAGGCTGCTCCGGTGCTCTTCTCTGCTACATTCCTTTTTTATTGTCGGCTGTGGATGTTGGGTAGCGCTCGAAGTGATTGTAGGGTGTTTGGGGTGATTAATCAACAGGAAAGAAAATGAGGGAGGAAGGGAGCTGCAGAGGTTGTGGCAATTTGTCTTATGGTGACGATTTGCAACAGAGTGGAGGAGGAGGCGATTCAGCCGTCTGATGTGGTAAGGGAGGTTGCTCCGGCAACTCCCTCATGGTTCATCTTTCTGTTCCGGTGGCACACCCATAGAGGGGAAGCAACAACAACAAAAATGGGTGTTTGGGTGAGGGAATCAAGGAGAGAGAGAGAGAGAGAGAGAGAGAGAGAGAGAGATAAGTGGGCCCAAATTAATTATTTATTTTCTTTTTTCCTTTAAATTAAATAAAAAAATATAAAAAATATATCAGAAATGACATTTTAGTCTTTTCAATTTTCTGAGGGACCAAAATTACAGGCAAACTAGCTCAAAAGGACCACCAATCCAAAAAACTCGTAGTTTGGACCAAAACCCCCAAAAATGCATACCACAGGGATCATTTTTGCAATTTTGTCTTAAAAAATCCCAAAAAAAACATATTATATATATATATATATATATATATATATATATATATATATATATATATATATATAATAGTTGAAAATACATATAAAAATATGAATTATAGAAAAATAGAAGGACCATTAGCCCTGGCCCTCCTAACCCTTAAGGGTTCCGTCTTTGAGCATAGGTTCATTCCATTTGTCAAGACTAAGGTTCTAAATAACGGAAGGCGTGACTTGACGGCAATGTCAAGCCTCAAGCTTTTCCGAGCCTTGGCGAGTCACGTCATTTGTAAGGCGTGACTTAAGACAACAATTTTTATAAATTCATATTTTTATATGTATTTTCAACTATTATTTATTTTTATACACATATATGAGTCAATACGGCATTTTGGTAAAGCTTGGCGACACATACAAACCTTGAAGCCATGGCGAGCCATGACGGAGCCATGACGAACTTTTTAAAACCTTGGTCAAGACACTTTACATTGGAAAAATAAAAGCCTATATTTGAAGAATAATTTATAATACAAACAGCTTTAGCACATGTTATGAAATTATGATACTCAATATTTTAAACCGGTTTGAATCGGTTGGACCGGGAACTGAAGAGGGGAGCGGTTCAACTAATACCGATTTTATGTTTATTTTTTAACTGGAATGAACCGGCTGATTTTTTACAAAAATCCGGTTGAACCGATTAAATTAAATCAGTTGAACCGGTTAAATTAAATAAAAACATATGTAAATAAATCATTTTCATAACAAACTTTGGATGTTTTTTTTTTCACGTTTATTTAGATTTTTCTGAATAATAACAAATGGTAAATGTTATAAAGTTTTGTAATACGTTTGTATTCATCTAAAACTATATTTTGTTTCTGTATTATACTTTATTTTATTTTTTATGTAAACATTATAGATATGTGTTTTTAATGTATTTGGATTGATTTATTTGAATAATAACATATGATAAATGTTATAAAGTTTGTAAATCAGTTGAACCAACAGTCAAATCGGTTTAACGGTTGAATGAGGAAAAGATCACCATACCGATTCAACTAAAAATCAGTTTTTAAAACATTGATGATACTGCATATAAATACCAAATATATCACAAGAAAAATGAAACTTTCAAGGTTAATATTTCAAATACATCAAAAATTAAAAAGAAAAAGAAAATGATATGACAATAAAAATAAGGTGACAAGTCATTTGGGCAGGGTTTTGGAGCCATGGATAGACTTCATCCATCCTAATAAAGAGTTTTTAATAAATCATTTTTACTGTTTTTTTTAAAACTTTCTATGACTTTTTAAAATAAAAATATCATATTCTGTTTTTTCCTTTATATGTTCTATAAATTTTTTGATTGTTTTACAACCATAATATTTTTGTCAAATACTAAACAAGTATTTATAACTTATACCATTTTATAGGTTACTAGGTATAAAACACGTGTATTATACGAGGTTGATTAAAGATATTACAATGTAAATAATAAGTATTTTTTAAAATAAAATTTTGAAATAAAGAAATAAGAAACATATTATTTCAATTTATTATAATATTTATTACATTTGATACTTTATATATATAAGTATAAGATTATGTGATTTTTTAATTTTAAAAATTAAAACAAACCAAAAATTGACAAATGGATAATATTTATTTTAAAAATACCACAAAATGACAAGTGTCAAAACTAATGAAAGATTGATATACGACAGAAAAGCTTTCATTTATTAAAAAAAAATATACGATGCTAAAATTTTGACTTTGGTATCACATAAAATAGTCATTTATAATTTATTATTATTATTTATTTTTATAAACACAATCCCAAACACACTTTGCATCCGGCACCAAAAATACGTAAGCACAGGAGCGGCCCCACTTGGATTTCACAAAAGAAAGCGAAAGGATAAAAAGCGAACAGAATCCCTTAAAATGGGGCCCACCGTTCCGCCTTTCTCTGCCAGTATAAATAACAAACCTCGATCTTCCACGTTTCCATCATCCCTCGCTAATTCACTGACTCGTCAGCACTCCTTTTCCGTGCGATTTTGCTTCCCTTTTCATTCTGTTCTTACACCGGAAGCCTCTGAAAGTGATCGTCGAAAGTAATAGTCATTTATCTGTTCTTCTTTTGCTTTGATTATCTAATCGTTCATTTCGATTTTTGTTAGAATTTATCGGATTTCTAATTACTATACTGCGATTTCGCGATTGCATGATTTGTTAAGCCTTGTTAGGCTTCGGTTCATGTTCTTCCCCTTCTCTATCGATGTATCATATAGCTTCATTTCGCAAGAAATGAAGTAAATTTGATTTTCGTTATTGCCTTGCACCTTTTATTCGCTTTAATTTTGAATTTCTTTTTGGCACGAATTGATACCCGTAATTCCTTGATGTTCTGGCTCTGAAAGTCTCGTGATCTTGCTATAGAAGGCTTTTTCACTATTACCGCTCTCAATTGCATGAAGATGATGATGTTGATTATACATCTTGCTGATAGTGTTATTATGCATTTTTGTGTTGTTTGGTTTTTAGGGTTTTCTTTGCTGTGTTTTGAAGTATTACAACTTGTTTTCTGGTGTTAAGAGTTTGATTTGTGAAACTTGGAAAGATATTGTGTTATGTTACACCAAAATGGAACTCTTCTTCTAGGAAAGTGATATCTGAAACGGACAGTTTGGGTTGTAAATATGATGGTTCTTTGCTGTTCAAGCATTAACAACTATGGGATACTATTTTCAGAAAAAAGTCTAATTTTTTGGCTATTTTTTAAAAAAGTACTTAAGGTATTTGGCTAATTTTGTAATTCTTTCTATTTTGAATTCAACTGATCAAAACTATTTATCTAAATGATCTCCCTATAAATCATTCACTTTAATTATGATTATCATTAGTTTAAGCTCATTTTTGTTCCTGAAAGAGTGATGAAAAGCTGTGTAGACTAAAAACAGTACAACTTTCACTTGCAGATTAACACGAACAGAATTGGTTAAGCTCATAAAGTCTGATCAAATTCCATCAAGTTTAGTGGCTTATATTGTTTATTCAGTTTGAAAGGTTAAATCTCTATGGGGGGAGTTAGTTCCATAAAACAGGGCCAACATACTAATGAAAATGGTGCATACAGTGGAATTTCTAGAAGGTTTTCTAGAAATGGAAGCTCAAAGTGTATGGGAGCTTCTTTTTTTGATAATAAAGAGCAAATGGCAATATGCCCATCTCTCATGGAATTGTGCACTCATATAATATGTGAAGTAAGTTATTCCTTTTGAAGGGTTGACATTCATTTCATGTTAGGATACTTTTGTCCCATGCTAATAAAATAATTTATTATGTTGTGAACAGAAAATTGATCAATATGACACATTCTCTATGCTTCCAAGAGACATTAGTCAGCGGATATTTGATCAATTGGTCTATTCTAAACGCCTTAATGAAACATATCTTGAGGCTTTTCGAGGCTGTGCTCTTGAGGTATTCAGTAACAAGTAGAAGGATATATATATTTTTGTATTTTAAATAAACTGTATATAAAAAGGTTGATCTTTAGGTTCACTGATTTACTTTTTTGTTTTTTTCCAGTTTGATCTTTTTAGATAAACCTGTTTTCAAACATTACATAAAGGAAAACTGTTTAGAGTTGGTTGATAAGTTACAAACCTAAAGGTTTTGTACTTGTTAAATTAAATATTAAATAAAAAGCCTATTCACACACACACAAAAAAAAAACATTACTTTTTGTGCCATTTACCTGAAAAGTCTTTTTCAATTTTTTACAAAAAATCCATTGGTTACTATTATTATTTCTTTGTTTTTCGGTTTTTTGATTTCGGGTCAAACACTTTTTAAACCCTATTAAACCTATTCAATTAAATGGGTTCATTAAAGTTATCACAAATCAACCTGCTAATTTTGGGTTTCTTCGATTTATGACAAATCTAATTCAACATCTTATTTAATTTTTTTTCTTTCTAATTCAACATCTTAAATTTTTTTTTTGAAGGATATTGAATTAGGAGAATATCCTGGAGTTGATGATAGTTGGATGGATGTCATATCCTCACAGGGATCATCTTTACTTTCAGCAGACATTTCTAATTCTAATGTTACTGATAATGGTTTATTCCACATTAAAAACTGTGACAACATCCAAGATTTGAACTTTAATTTCTGTGCCCAAATTTCAGACATTGGGCTTGATCACATTAGCGGTATATTCTTCTTCTCTGAGGTTATAATGGTAATTTCACACCCCCAAAATCAGATTAGCTATATACAACTTTTCTTGCTTTTTATTTTTCTTCAGGTTTTTCTAACTTAACAACTTTGAGTTTCAAAAGAAACAACAACATCACTGCAAATGGAATGAGTGTGCTTTCTAGTTTGGTCAACTTGTTAAATTTGGACTTGGAAAGATGCCCATTGATCCATGGTGGTCTTGTTCATCTAAAAGGTATTAATTATAATTTCCTTTTTTAGATTTTAAGAAATGTTTTTTTATTTTTATTTTTTATTTTGATATGTAATCATGTTTGTTTGTGGCAGGTTTATCAAAGCTTGAGGTGCTTAACATTAACTGTTGCAATTGCATTACTGATGATGATATGGAACCTATCTCAGGTAACATAGTCTTAATATCAACACAAATTTATATGGAATTGTCATTTGTTCACATTACTAAAATTAATCAAAGCATCAAACTTTTCAGTTAAATCACTTATTGTTATGTTGATGATTCATATCTTTTTATGTTTTTAGAGCTAAAAAACTTGAAAGAGTTGCAAGTTTCTTCCAGCAAAGTGACAGATCATGGGGTCACATTTTTGAAAGGTCAATACCCTTTGACTTACTAATTTACATTTCTAATGTTTTTTGACTTACTAATTTACATTTCTTTTCCACAAACAAAATAGAAATCAGGTATCCATGTAAAGATTGATTTAGGTTCCTGATGCTGAAATTCGCCCCTCTTTAGATCAATTTTAATTGGTGAATTCAGAGGGAAATATTGTTTAATACAAACAATTTGTGATTCATATTGGATTTATATGTTAGATGTATAATAGATGTCCAAAAAAATATTTATTCAACAATTTTTTTTTTTAATTGTTGAATGTATCTAAGTTCTGAGACCCTTCCTTACATGAATCATCAGATGCATTGTTTTACATGGATTAAATTTTATATCTTGCATCTAAATTCAAGGTTTAATTTTTTTTTTTTTATTACAAAACCCTAGTGAGTTGACTCAGTTGAGAATGAGTGCAATATTTCAGGATTATACAAGCTTGCAATGCTGAATATGGAAAGATGCCCTGTTACTGCAGCATGCTTGGATGCACTTTCAGGTCCATACAAAATCAATATTTCCATAATCCATATTATTATTATTATTATGTTATTTTTCTTAATCACATGATGCCAAATCTTTTTTTTTTTATTTTTAATTGCAGATATTGTGACTCTGCTTTATTTGAATTTAAGCAGAAGTAATTTGACCGATAACGGGTGCCATAAATTTTCAAGTAAGTCTTTGTTAGGGTGGCATAAAAGTAAATTTATTATTATTTTTTTTTTCTGAATTATGTTAGTTTTTCAGGGCTAAAGGCTTTAAGAGTACTCAATTTGGGATTCAATGATATTTCAGATGCTGTTTTAATACATCTGAAAGGTGCTTCTTGTCCTTTCTTTTGTCTTTTATTTTTATTTATAATAAACATAAACATAAATTGATGTATATTAAATTAGAAGATTATTCTCATATTCCAGGTATAAATAATTTAGAGAGCTTGAATCTGGATTCATGTAGAATTCGGGATAATGGACTAATTAACTTGGCAGGTGATTCTTTTCTTATTTATTTAATTTTATTCCCATCTTTTTTCTTCTACATTATTTTTTTACATGTCATCATATAAGTTCTTGTTCAGAACTCAAACAAACATGAATAATGTTATGTGAATACTTGACATGATATAATTCAAGATTTTGTGGCACATAGCATCCCCAATGAAGACTTTTATACTTGAATCCTTTTTATAAAAAAAATTTACCATAAAAAATGACAGGCCTTCATCATTTGAAATGTTTGGAGTTGTCTGATACAGAAGTTGGAAGCAATGGTCTTTTCCATCTCTCAGGTTACCCATTTTTCTAACATCAATTTAACTAAAATTAAGATAATTTTGATTTTTAAGGATTAATTAATTCATCTTTTATAAAATCTGTTGCAGGGTTGATGAATCTCCAAATTTTAAATCTTTCATTCACTGTTATCACTGATGGAGGTTTACCAAATCTATCCGTATTATCAGCTCTTAGATCACTTAACTTAGATGTTCGCCACATCACAGATGCTGGACTTTCAACTCTTACAAGTAACAAAAATAAAAATAAAAAACTTTTATATCCCTAAAATTGTAAAAAAGGTAAATTCTTATTTTTTGGATGGATGCAGGTTTGACAGGATTGACTCATCTGGATCTCTTTTGTGCTAGAATAACAGACGCAGGAACAAATTCTCTGCGCAGTATGAAAATATTTATGAATTTTTAATATTTAGTAATAAATAAACAGTCTGTGATGTTGAATGACAGTTATACCCCTATTTTTTCATCTAGATTTTACAAAACTTCAGTCTTTGGAAATCTGTGGTGGAGGAATAACGGATGCTGGTGTGAGGAATATAAAGGATCTTCGATCTCTGGCGCTTTTGAACCTGTCACAAAATAAACAAATTACAAATGCATCCTTAAAATCCATTACTGGTATTATTATTATTATTATTTATTATATCTCTCCTAAGGGGATTTATAAAATATTTTAAGATAGAATATTGTTAGATGAGGGTAAATGTGTAATTGTTGCAGGTCTGACAAAATTGGTGTCTTTAAACTTATCAAGTTCTCAAGTAACAGGAGAAGGATTGCAGCATCTAAAGCCATTGAAGAAGTTGAAATCTCTGAGCTTAGAGTCAACCAACGTGACTCCAAATGATATAAAACAACTCCAGGAATCTGACCTTCCAAATTTGGTAACCTTTCGTCCTGAGTAGCTTTGTAAACAAGATCCACAGATATTTTGGTATGTTGATCTCAGTGTGTGTGTTTGGTATGTTGGTGAATAAGAGAGTTATTTCTCAATATTTGTAGTTGTAATTATTGGTTATATATGACTTTTATTTGATTGACCAAGTGATTTGTATTTGTTTTTTTTAAGTGGACGATTATCAAAATAGTTTATGCATTCATGCCATGTTGAATAATACTAACCACTTACAATCAACATGTGTCTTATGATTGTCCTTTTAGTAATGTCATATTTTTGAGGTAAAATAAGTATTAAACACAAATCTACACTAATTATGATTGGATAAGTTGGATAAAATTAATTGCTTAAAGATGATTTGAAAATGTTAATTTCTCGATGGAGTAAGGGCTATAGTTTTTTTTTTTTTTTTTTTTTTTTTTTGGATGCTCCAAAAAGAAAACTAAAGTAATTCGCAATTTAGGGGTTTCGACACCAAGTTAAAAGTGTATTAGAATGTATGAGAGAATTTTGGTCTCAAATATATGAATTATAAAAGTAATATTTTACATACTCATATTTTAATTTATACAATAAAAATATAAAATAAATAAAGACCATTTGTCGGTCATCCACGTTTGACTTTTTGGACGGAGAACATGAGCCAAACTTCAAAGGGAGACACGTGGCCTATAACAGTGCACGCGTCGAACAACCATCAAATCTCTAAGCCACCTAGACAACATATGGCAGCACCATGCGACACTTTAAACTTCTCTTATATGTTTTCCGGCGACAGAACAGATAGGGAGAGAGATCAGAGATGGGAGGAGGAGGAGGAGGAGAGGAAGATTGGAGAAAATTGGCGGATACCCACAAAATGAGTCCGGAGGAAGTGAAGAAAGTAGGGGTGGAGTCATCCAAGAGACCACCTGGCCACAACCCCGGTGGCGTTCTACACCAGCGCCGTAGTTTACCCTTCAGCACCACCACCATGACCGTCGTTGGTTTCCTTATGGCTGCCGGAATTGGCTACTCCGTTCTCTATGCCAAGAAAAAACCAGAAGCCACCGCACTGGATGTTGCTAAAGTCACAGCCGGAGTTGCCGATGCCTCCAATACCCACCCACGTGGTGGCACCACCGCCACACCACCGGAGGACACCAGTCCACGCAAATGAAGCCCATGTAATTTCTTGCTTTCTGCAAGTTTTATGTTTTCTTTTAACAGTCTGAAGTACGCACATACATTTTGTTAAGTGCGCAGTAGGTAGACTCGGACTTATAATTATCAATTGAGAATATGGCTAAAAATATTAACATGTTCTTCTTGGAATTGTTCTATATGTCAATTGTTCTATTTTTGAAAGGCGTCTAGGTGATTTGATCATTTGTCTGTGATAATGTTAATCCATTAACATGTATTGTTATGGTATTAACTTAACAAGTGCTTAGATAGATTAACAAGTATCATGGTTTTATTTGAAGCAATAATATTGTTCAAAACTCGGGTCCGTTTATTACATTTATTTCATTTGATTTTGCACGATTGTCATTTATATTTGGGAGATGAATATTTTGAGTGGTTTACATATATATAAATATTAATGTTACACTTTCCAGTAGAAAATACAGCGATTAGATATTTAGTTATTGAATATTTACATGAACGTAATACAATACCTGAATGAAACTTTAAATACAAAGTACAATGCGATAATGTGTGAAGCAATGGATATATTTATTCCATGGGGCTTGCCTGAAATAGTTCATGAGGCTTGCCTCTTCTTCATAAAAGAAAATGGATATATTCACCAAGTTTAATAAGAAAACTTCGAAATTAAATTTGGTAAATTACATTACAGCTCAAGAAATGACCACAAATTTTCAAATAATTTTTATTTCTTTCCACCGTTTTGGTTAGATGTCAAATTATTTCAGTAACAGTTATTAAAAGCCTAATGTTAATTTATGTCATAGTGATCATCATTATTATTATTATTATTATTATTATTATTATTATTATTTTTATTATTATTTTTGTAGTTGTTTATGCCATTAATTTTTTTTTTATTTTTTGCTATAGTTATTTACTATAACTTTTTAAATGATGCACAATTGGTTTTATATGTTTTTTTTTCGTAATTTGTTTTTATGTTTTACATTTTATATTTTTATTTTTTATATATATTTTTACAATTTTATTTTTTATTTTGTCCTAACATGTTTTTACTACTTAGCTAGCTGTACATGGTTTAGTTAGAGCTTGATATTATAGCACCATAACTCAATGTGTGACTTCAATAAGTGATTAATAACATTTAGTTTTTTTTGAAGCAACCTAAGGAGCAAAATACAGAGTACACATGAGTTCAAAATGACAATTAAATAATAGAATTACAGAGAGAGAAATGGTGATATGCTCCATTCCGGTAGTTCTCACATCCAAACTTACTTCTATGCTTGCACCATAAGTAGGAAATAGAAATAACATTGTCTGCCACCTTTGTGTGAGATGGTTTCAATTCCTTGAATACTCTATCGTTTCTTGCCTTCTAGATGTTCCAAAGTAGACAGTACACAATGGAGTTGAAGAGTATTCGTTTCTTTGGACAATTCCCCCAGGATGCTGCAAAGTCAATGACCTCCTTAATATGAGAGAAATCTTGTGTATTAATGTCACACCATTTGAAGATCCACTCATGGGCCCCTTTTGCAAACTCACATTTAACGAAGAGATGATCGATAGATTCAGGCTCATTGTAACATAATTGACACAATTGGTTGGGGATTAACACGCCTCTTTCAGCTAGTATCATTGTTATAGGAATTCTAGATAAAGAAGCTCTCCATGTGAAGAATCGAACTTTCAATGGTACCATATTGTCCTAAAAGATAGGTGAACCATGTTGGGGGTTGATCTTTGATGGGTTTTAGCCATAAGAACTTTCCTATGTGCGCATGCAAAACCCTAATGCTTGGATCTAGGCTTTCTAATTAAACATGCTTTAAATCCAAGACTTCTAATAGCTAATTAGGTTAAATAACAACATTGAAACAGATCTAGAACCATACCTTTGAATTCCTTGTTGATCTTGTAGTCTTGGAGCTTCTAGAGTCACAAATGTCACTCCTCTAATGGCTTACAAACACCAATAGCAAGGAAGATGATTTAGGAGAGAGGAGAGGGGAGGAAATCGGCCAGAGTTCTCTTACTTTAGGTGAGATGCCGATTTCCCTTACCCATGGGGTCTATTTATACTTGTAGACTCCTTAAGGTGTAACGACCGAAAAATACAACCAATTTTAAATTTTTCAAAAACATTTCGATTCCATAAAATCTTTACAAAAAGGTTTTCAGTACAAAACATTTAACGTGTTCCCAGAATCTCAACACTACAAAATCATGAGGAGCGGTACGATCACGCCTTCGCCTTGCCACGATCACCTGAAGAACCTAAAAAACATAAAACCACAATTGTAAGCCCGAAAGCTTAGTGAGATATCCCCAAAATACCAACCGCAAATACCATACACGCATATCATGCCACAACATAACTAATCACAGAACAGCCATGCGCTCCGGGTCTACTGTGTGACTGGTCCGCCGCACCGGCCTACAGTCCACCTGTCCACCCTCTACGTCTACAATATGACTGGTCCGCCCGCTCCGGGCCTTCAGTCTGTCTGGTCCACTCTCCGAGCCTTCGGCACGTCTGGTCCGCCCTTTTGGGCCTACAGCCTATCCGGACCGCTCGCTGGGCCTACGGGACAACCGGTCCGCCCTGGGTATCTTGGCCTACTGCACACAACAGGACCCGCCTCAACCCAACTCCAGTCCAAACAACCATGTGCACATACATACAATCATAAAGCAAATCACAGTCCACAAGCAAATCACATAATATATCATCATCCTAACCAGGATACCGACCTAACAGGTCACTAGCATAGCGCCTCCTTATCTCTCAGGATACCGATCTCAATCAGGCCTCTAACATATACCATCCTAACTCTCAGGATGCAAACATATCACAGCAACAACATAACAATAACATAGCAACAACTACCCGGATCTCAATCCGATAAGGGCCGGCCTTGGTGCCTTAGACCCCGTTGATATAGTGAGGATAACTCACCTCGAAACTGCCGACCGAACAGATAACCCAAGCTGCTCCGATCACTGATACGATCTCCACCACTGGTCAACCACCAATGCACTGAACTCAAACAATAATCAACAATTACTAAAATACCCCTGGAAACCACTGATCAACCCTTGGTCAAAGACAAGGTCAAAGTCAACCCCTGACTGACCCTACTCGCCGAGTCAACCCTATGACTCGCCGAGTTTCCATACTCAGAACTTTACTCAATCCGCGACCTAACTCGCCGAGTCACCCCGAGACTCGCCGAGTCCAACAACTCTGAGTCCACTCGCACACAACTCACCGATTCTCGACTCAACCAGAGAATATCGGGACTCTTCGACAAGACTCGCCGAGTCCAAGAACAGACTCGCCGAGTCTAAGGCTATCATCAACCTACTCGCCGAGTTGTTCATACAACTCGCCGAGTTCCAGGCCATCTTCATCCGACTCGCCGAGTTGTTCTTCCAACTCGTCGAGTTCCAGATCATCTTCAAGCAACTCGTCGAGTACACCCATGTGACTCGCCGAGTACCACCAATCTAAATCCATTTAGAAGCATTCCAGACCATGCAATTGCTCCAAAACATAGATCTAGTCTCCTACAACTCCTCCATCACGTAAAGTGGCAAACTTTACGTGAATCCAAAGAGATCTATGCATTTTGCACATTAGGGCTAAGGTTTGGGACAAGATAGCTTCATCCAACACTCAACACAGGGACTTTCATGCATTTCAACTCTTCTCCATTCCAGATCTGAGGTAGCAACCTCAGATCTAACCTCTAGACTCCAACATAACTCAAGATAAGCTTCCCTCAAACCCCAAAATGAAGAAACAAGATAGCAATATCCTAAGAACGAGATATTACCTCAAAAGAACGCCCCAACTGCAAGGAAACTCGAATCCAACCAAATCCCCTTGTTCCACACCTTCAAACTCTCAAACTTTCTTCAACAAATACTTCTCCAAGCTCCAATCCACTCAACAATGGTGCTTCTCCGCGATTTAGGGTTTCTGGGACTCAAGGGGGGGATAAAGAGGCTGGGGAGGGAACATAATGTTCTTTATATAACGCTCAACCCCGAGAATTAGGGTTTTCTCCACTCAGCGCCTACTCGCGGAGTCGGCTACTTAACACGCGACCAAGTCGCGACTCTACTCGCCGAGTCCATCCATGGACTCGCCGAGTCACTCTTTCCCAATTAACACTTTTAGCCCTTCAACTCTACTCTTGCTATTTCGGGATGTTACAATTCTCCCCCACTTAAATTAGGCTTTGTCCTCGAAGCCTACAGCAACTCAACTCCAAAGATACTCCTGCAACGCACCACCTGGCCTCAACCAGGCCAGGTCCCTCAAGGCATACCCAATCGAAACTCGAACACACTTTCCCTTCCTTACGGTGTCCTGACCACCGTCTCAAATCGGGCACCGGATTCACCCTCTGATAACTTCACTTAACAACTGAGTACTACTCATAATGCAACACTGCTCCAAATCACAACCATCGCTCGACTCATAAGGGCTAGAAAACCATGAACCATCGGATCCCCGATCCGAATCCCACTCTATCCATTCCGCGACGACGGAAGACCCATTCTCTATCTCAGAGCAACTCCCACGAGTTCTCCTCTTTCAATCACATATATATGCTGAACTAGCTCTAGCACCCTCAGGTTGGGAAAACCCGATACACTGATGACATCCTCAAACATCCCCCAGGATGAACCACTAATACATACCCAATACCCTGATCAGAATCACACTGAGAGCCCAAGACTCTCTCCCTGCATCTCTTCCGAGCCTCTTGGCTCTACACTTGCGGAATTCCCTCCGCGACCTCAGCAGTCATCCCAAACCGGATGAGCTTCTATTCCACTGTCGCAAACACTCTGCTCAAAACCATACTCGAATTACTCTAATCATAACTCTGCTCTGCCACTTTCACTTCCGTGAACTTGCACTCCCTCTCGGAGTTACACACCTTTCTCTCTTCCTTTTCCAAGGAAATCCACTTGGCCACATTGTCACTCCAACAAGTGCCACTGTGCTCTCCCCACGCGACACCACCCTTTTGCGTATCCGTTATCCATCCAACACACATACTCTGGCTCTCATCGCAGGGGCTCTCAAGCCCATGCACTATCTCAACTCATCAAGATCACTACCCGGGGCCAGACCTTCTAATGCAAACACACTGCGACATACCCAAACCATATCCTCGAACCGATCCAACAACACTTGCAGAGTCTTCAGCATGACTGGACCGCCTCACCAGGCCTTCAGCCAATCTGGACCACTCTCAGAACCTTCAGCCAATCTGGACCGCTCTCATTTCCTTCATTTTGTCTGGACCGTTCTCCGAGCCTTCGGCCTAACTGGTACGCCTACCGACCTTCAGTCTATCCGGACCGCTCAGGTAGCCTTCATCATTCCGAGCTGACACTCCCGAAAATCCTCCCATGCGTACTGTTCTAGCCCTTTAAGGGTTCCGAACTCTGACTCCATCAAACATACTCGATCCCGGCCTGCTTCCAGGCCTCCACAACCAAATGCCCTAGGTCTGTATCCCGCCCCGCATGCCCGACACTCGCTCCTATCAGCCTATACTCTGGGCTGACAGAACACTGCTGAATCCTAACAGCTAAGCACCCTCAAATACTCATCGACCTCCGGGAGAATTCTCTAATTCTCCCCCACTTATAGCACTGATTAACAACCACCGGTCGCCATCACCAACCTTCCAGAACAACCCTGCACAAAGAAACACTTTCACGCGGACTGCTTCCCACAAGCATAAACAACCTTAACGAGATCTCACATCAACACTGATTAACCTGCTCGAAAGAAACTCAAACTGCATCTAGCCACCCCTCAGAAATCAGATGCTACCCGACCTTCAAACCCAAGCCAGGTTCCCACTAACAACCCTCATGAATGATAACCAACGGAATTCCCAAAACAACAACCCATACCCAAAACCACAATCCGCAAAATGACGAATATCGCATCGAAAACCACACAAGGATACCAACACAAAACAATACACCACAATAATCACAAGATAACAAGACATCAAGAAAGAAACATACCCGCAGCTGTCTCTGGCGTTGCCCTGACCTCCTCTACAACAAGCTGAAAAGCACGACCCTGAGCCCTTGGGGGCTCTGCTCCACCCTGACCTCCACCTGTGATCCTCAAAGTGGGCGGTGCTGGAGCCTGCACCAATCCTGCAGCAAGCTATGGACAGTTGACCCTCAAATGTCCAACCTGATGACAAAGATAGCAAATCCTCAAATCCCAGACTGGCGCTGACTGCCGACAATCCCTTGCATAATGCCCCTCCTTTCCGCACTTGCGGCATGCACCACCGGACCTACAAGCTCCGGTGTGACTCCTCCCACACTTTCCACAAGTGTGGCTGCTCAGATCCCCCACTCTAACATCAACGGTCTTGGACCGTTTCGGCGCCGGCTGCGACTGCACCGGAGCCTGCCTCAGCTCACGCAATTGCAACTCAATCTCTAACTCACGCCGCCTAGCGGCCTCCTGCAACTCCAACAATGTCCCGCACCTATGCGCAGACACAAATTGCCTGATGTCCCTTTTGAGCATGCTCAGATATCGAGACATCTGAGCCTGCTCCGAAGCGAGCTCTGGGCAAAACATCGCCCTCTCAGTGAACATCCTGGTGATCTCAGTCACCGACTCCGAATCCTGCTTCAGCTTAAGGAACTCCTGAGCCAATCTCTCCCTCTCAACTTGCGGAACATAACGAGTGATGAACATCTCTCTGAACTGATCCCATGAAACCACGGCTCTCTGCGCATCTGAATATGACCCCGTGGTCAATCTCCACCAATCCTTCGCCCCGAGCCTCAACAGGTTCAGAGCACACCGCACCCGCTGATCGGCAGGGCATGAACACGTGAAGAAACACCCCTCCACGTCCAATAACCATCTCATAGCAACAATCGGGTCCTGAACTCCATCGAAGGTGGGAGGCTTCGTATAAGCGAAGTCCCGATACTGAAAACCCCGACCCGCTCCTCCCCCTGTCGCCGCTACAGCCGCTGTAGCCGCCGCGGCAGCCGTCTCTGCGAGAGCCGCATAGCGCTCATCAAAATACTCAACCATGGCGGTCTTAATCGACCCAAACAGCTCTGGCAACTCAGCCCGAAACAACTCAGCAATCTCATCACGCAGGATCTCACGAATCCTCGCATCCAACTCGCTCGTGCTCATCTGACCGATAACCTCGGGCGGTACTGATCCGCCCGGAACTCCCTCTCCTGCTCCCGATCCTGACCCGGATCCACTCCCATCATGCCTCGGAATCTCCATACTAAAAAACACCACACAAAACCTCAGACTCTTCCCACAAACCTGGGATCCAACCCTCTCAACCCATCCCTAGAGATCATGGTTTCCCTGATACGCGTATGTGTCCTGTGCTTTCAGTAGTACGGGCCCATACTACCTTCCACACCTACCCATATTTGTATGAAGTACTACCACAACACCCTAGAGAAACATGCATAACAACGCTCAATCCTCACCACCAGAGGAACACTGAAAATATCCCATAAGGAACCCTAGGCTACAGGCATCACAAATCAGGCAACATATCATGAAATCCTGAAGATCCCTAGCCTATCACTAGCATGCTGTTCTATCAAAGCTCAAAAACAAATAACATGCATGGTATTTTGGGGGTTACTTACTGGCTCCGGCTGATCGTACCCCCGCGTCCTCCCCTACTCATTTTTGAAAACCATTTTTAATAACTCTTTTGAAAACTCTCCTCGATTTGAGACTGGAGTCACACGAATGTTCCTCCAATTCACTCAAACCAAGGCTCTAATACCAACTTGTAACGACCGAAAAATACAACCAATTTTTAATTTTTCAAAAACATCTCGATTCCATAAAATCTTTACAAAAAGGTTTTCAGTACAAAACATTTAACGTGTTCCCAGAATCTCAACACTACAAAATCATGAGGAGCGGTACGATCACGCCTTCGCCTTGCTACGATCACCTGAAGAACCTGAAAAACATAAAACCACAACTGTAAGCCCGAAAGCTTAGTGAGATATCCCGAAAATACCAACCGCAAATACCATACACGCATATCATGCCACAACATAACTAATCACAGAACAGCCATGCGCTCCGGGTCTACTGTGTGACTGGTCCGCCGCACCGGCCTACAGTCCACCTGTCCACCCTCTGCGTCTACAGTATGACTGGTCCGCCCGCTCCGGGCCTTCAGTCTGTCTGGTCCACTCTCCGAGCCTTCGGCACGTCTAGTCCGCCCTTTTGGGCCTACAGCCTATCCGGACCGCTCGCTGGGCCTACGGGACAACCGGTCCGCCCTGGGTATCTTGGCCTACTGCACACAGCAGGACCCGCCTCAACCCAACTCCAGTCCAAACAACCATGTGCACATACATACAATCATAAAGCAAATCACAGTCCACAAGCAGATTAAACAGATCACATAATATATCATCATCCTAACCAGGATACCGACCTAACAGGTCACTAGCATAGCGCCTCCCTATCTCTCAGGATACCGATCTCAATCAGGCCTATAACATATACCATCCTAACTCTCAGGATGCAAACATATCATAGCAACAACATAACAATAACATAACAACAACTACCCGGATCTCAATCCGATAAGGGCCGGCCTTGGTGCCTTAGACCCCGTTGATATAGTGAGGATAACTCACCTCGAAACTGCCGACCGAACAGATAACCCAAGCTGCTCCGATCACTGATACGATCTCCACCACTGGTCAACCACCAATGCACTGAACTCAAACAATAATCAACAATTACTAAAATACCCCTGGAAACCACTGATCAACCCTTGGTCAAAGACAAGGTCAAAGTCAACCCCTGACTGACCCTACTCGCCGAGTCAACCCTATGACTCGCCGAGTTTCCATACTCAGAACTTTACTCAATCCGCGACCTAACTCACCGATTCACCCCGAGACTCGCCGAGTCCAACAACTCTGAGTCCACTCGCACACAACTCACCGAGTCATCCCTTGACTCACCGATTCTCGACTCAACCAGAGAATATCGGGACTCTTCGACAAGACTCGCCGAGTCTAAGGCTATCATCAACCTACTCGCCGAGTTGTTCATACAACTCGCCGAGTTCCAGGCCATCTTCATCCGACTCGCCGAGTTGTTCTTCCAACTCGTCGAGTTCCAAATCATCTTCAAGCAACTCGTCGAGTACACCCATGTGACTCGCCGAATACCACCGATCTGAATCCATTTAGAAGCATTCCAGACCATGCAATTGCTCCAAAACATAGATCTAGCCTCCTACAACTCCTCCATCACGTAAAGTGGCAAACTTTACGTGAATCCAAAGAGATCTATGCATTTTGCACATTAGGGCTAAGGTTTGGGACAAGATAGCTTCATCCAACACTCAACACAGGGACTTTCATGCATTCCAACTCTTCTCCATTCCAGATCTGAGGTAGCAACCTCAGATCTAACCTCTAGACTCCAACATAACTCAAGATAAGCTTCCCTCAAACCCCAAAATGAAGAAACAAGATAGCAATATCCTAAGAACGAGATATTACCTCAAAAGAACGCCCCAACTGCAAGGAAACTCGAATCCAACCAAAGCCCCTTGTTCCACACCTTCAAACTCTCAAACTTTCTTCAACAAATACTTCTCCAAGCTCCAATCCACTCAAAAATGGTGCTTCTCCGCGATTTAGGGTTTCTGGGACTCAAGGGGGGGATAAAGAGGCTGGGGAGGGAACATAATGTTCTTTATATAACGCTCAACCCCGAGAATTAGGGTTTTCTCCACTCAGCGCCTACTCGCGGAGTCGGCTACTTAACACGCGACCAAGTCGCGACTCTACTCGCCGAGTCCATCCATGGACTCGCCGAGTCACTCTTTCCCAATTAACACTTTTAGCCCTTCAACTCTACTCTTGCTATTTCGGGATGTTACAATTCTCCCCCACTTAAATTAGGCTTTGTCCTCGAAGCCTACATCAACTCAACTCCAAAGATACTCCCGCAACGCGCCACCTGGCCTCAACCAGGCCAGGTCCCTCAAGGCATACCCAATCGAAACTCGAACACACTTTCCCTTCCTTACGGTGTCCTGACCACCGTCTCAAATCGGGCACCGGATTCACCCTCTGATAACTTCACTTAACAACTGAGTACTACTCATAATGCAACACTGCTCCAAATCACAACCATCGCTCGACTCATAAGGGCTAGAAAACCATGAACCATCGGATCCCCGATCCGAATCCCACTCTATCCATTCCGCGACGACGGAAGACCCATTCTCTATCTCAGAGAAACTCCCACGAGTTCTCCTCTTGCAATCACATATATATGCTGAACTAGCTCTAGCACCCTCAGGTTGGGAAAACCCGATACACTGATGACATCCTCAAACATCCCCCAGGATGAACCATTAATACATACCCAATACCCTGATCAGAATCACACTGAGAGCCCAAGACTCTCTCCCTGCATCTCTTCCGAGCCTCTTGGCTCTACACTTGCGGAATTCCCTCCGCGGCCTCAGCAGTCATCCCAAACCGGATGAGCTTCTATTCCACTGTCGCAAACACTCTGCTCAAAACCATACTCGAATTACTCTAATCATAACTCTGCTCTGCCGCTTTCACTTCCGTGAACTTGCACTCCCTCTCGGAGTTACACACCTTTCTCTCTTCCTTTTCCAAGGAAATCCCCGTGGCCACATTGTCACTCCAACAAGTGCCACTGTGCTCTCCCCACGCGACACCACCCTTTTGCGTATCCGCTATCCATCCAACACACATACTCTGGCTCTCATCGCAGGGGCTCTCAAGCCCATGCACTATCTCAACTCATCAAGATCACTACCCGGGGCCAGACCTTCTAATGCAAACACACTGCGACATACCCAAACCATATCCTCGAACCGATCCAACAACACTTGCAGAGTCTTCAGCATGACTGGACCGCCTCACCAGGCCTTCAGCCAATCTGGACCACTCTCAGAACCTTCAGCCAATCTGGACCGCTCTCATTTCCTTCAGTTTGTCTGGACCGTTCTCCGAGCCTTCGGCCTGACTGGTATGCCTACCGACCTTCAGTCTATCCGGACCGCTCAGCTAGCCTTCATCATTCCGAGCTGACACTCCTGAAAATCCTCCCATGCGTACTGTTCTAGCCCTTTAAGGGTTCCGAACTCTGACTCCATCAAACATACTCGATCCCGGCCTGCTTCCAGGCCTCCACAACCAAATGCCCTAGGTCTGTATCCCGCCCCGCATGCCCGACACTCGCTCCTATCAGCCTATACTCTGGGCTGACAGAACACTGCTGAATCCCAACCCAAAAGGACCATGCACAACCGGGTCAAATACTTGCCTAATATAGTTGCAACCTTAGACACTATTCCAACAGTCTCCCACTTGGATAAGTCTAGTAACTATACAAGTACAATTCGGTTTGCAATCGTAGCTCTCAAAGACGCTGTCAAACTCTGATCTAATCAATCTTGTCCTTTAGATAAGGGATCGTACAGTCCTCTGTTAGATATCATGTTGACAATCCTATGGAATGGTTAGTCAAACATTTAGGTTTCTCGATCTCTGATTTATTTGACATAGAACTTAGTCAAACACATCAATTCAGTTCTGACCGGTCCCGGCACATAAGTCAAATCAAATCATCGAGCGGCCGAGATATCGCTTTTACCTTTTTTGATAAAAGTTACAGATAAACTTTGACTTATATGCATTTATTTATTCATTAACCAACTATACACAACAATGCGTTTTATAACACCAAGTTACTGATGCGTTTTCGCATTATCAATGTACAATTAATTAACAAATAACAAACCATATATCTAGGTTTTAAGACTATATGATATTATCGTCTTGCGATCACCTTTTATATCGTATTCCATAAAGTGATTCCAGCAAGCACGGGTTTGTTCCAATGCTCAAAACTAGTTCGTAAGCACTCATGAACGTTGTTGCAACCCTTTGCTATGTCTAACACCATTTAGACAATCTACACACCAATTCATGACAATATTCATTCATATCTACTTCCAACATATGAACGATTGTGGACAATTTGAACAATTCGATTATTCCTAATAAACTCAATTATTATGGAAGTCAAAACATGCAAAGTGAAACAATAGTTAAACAATTAACATAAGATAGTAACATTACTCATAAATAAAACTCCTTTATTTAATCATCAAATGTTAATTACATTTATCTATTACACGTTTCTAATACTATCTAATCTATGCTAATATCATCCTTCAGCCCAATACTCCTAGCATGTTGCAAGTGCTTAACCCTACTCAGTCCCTTCGTAAGCGGATCTGCTGGGTTATCTTCTGATGATATCCTCTTAACTATGAGTTGTCCTTCTTCTACACGATGTCTAATGAAATGATACTTTCTGTCGATATGTCTTGATCTACCATGATCCCTCGGTTCCTTGGTCAAGGCAACCGCACCTTCGTTATCACAGAAAACCTCCATGGGCTCCTTTATGGCAGGTACAACTCCAAGATCACCTATGAAGTTCTTTAGCCATATTGCCTCCTTCGACGCTTCGCTCTCTGCAATGTACTCTGATTCGCACGTTGAATCAGCTACAGTCTCCTGCTTGGAACTCTTCCATGTCACTGCTCCTCCATTTAGGGTAAAGACCCAGCCCAACTGCGAACGGTAGTTGTCCCTGTCGGTCTGAAAACTGGCGTTACTATACCCTCGCACCTTCAAGTCATCACTCCCTCCGAGGACTAAGAACCATTCCTTCGTCCTCCAAAGGTACTTAAGGATGTTCTTCACCGCAATCCAATGTGCTTTGCCAGGGTTCCCTTGATATCTGCTAACCATGCTCAAAGCGAAGGCTACATCAGGGCGAGTACAAGTCATAGCGTACATGATTGAGCCAACTGCGGAAGCGTATGGTACTCGGCTCATTTCTGCTATTTCAGCTTCGGTACTCGGACTTTGAGTCTTACTCAACTTGGCATTACTTTGTATCGGTAGTTCTCCCTTCTTTGAGTTTTCCATACTAAAACGTTTTAGTACCTTCTCTAAGTAAGTATTCTGACTAAGTCCAATTAGTTTCTTACTTCTTTCTCTTACTATCCTTATTCCCAAAATGTAAGAAGCCTCTCCGAGGTCCTTCATAGCGAAGCACTTCCCGAGCCAGGACTTAACCTCCTGCAGATTCGGGATGTCGTTTCCTATGAGTAATATTTCATCGACATATAGAACGAGAAAGCTTACTATACTCCCACTGGCTTTGACATATACACAAGATTCGTCTTCGCTTCGTACAAATCCAAACTCTTTGACTTTCTCATCGAAGCAAAGATTCCATCTGCGAGACGCTTGCTTAAGTCCATAAATGGACTTCTCAAGCTTACACACTCTATTCGGATGCTTCGGATCCACAAACCCCTCTGGCTGAGCCATGTAAACATCCTCAGCCAACTTTCCGTTAAGGAAAGCGGTCTTGACATCCATTTGCCAAATCTCATAATCATAAAGTGCGGCAATAGCTAGCATCACTCTAATAGATTTAATCTTCGCAACTGGTGAGAAGGTCTCATCATAGTCAACTCCGGGAGTTTGAGTAAAGCCCTTCGCAACCAATCGCGCTTTATATGTGTGTACTTTACCATCCACGTCTGTCTTCTTCTTGAAGATCCATTTGCACCCAACGGTCTTACGTCCGGGCACATAATCAACCAAATTCCAAACTTGGTTATCATACATGGATTGTATCTCGCTATCCATTGCCTCTTTCCATTTTGCAGAGTCCGGGCCTGCCATGGCTTCCTTATAGCTATTAGGTTCATCAAGATTTACTAGTGTACCATCACTAATATACGTGTCCCCTTCGATAGTAATATGAAAACCATAAAACTGGGGATGAACTCTAACTCTATCGGAACGTCTAAGAGGTAAGGACTCGTCAATCGGTTCAACCGGAGTTTCCTCCTCGGGTTGAGTGCCAGCGGTAGAGGTTCCTTCATCTATCGATTCTTGAATCTCTTCAAGTTCGATTTGCCTCCCACTGTCTCCTTGGCTTATGAGCTCTCGCTCTCGGAAAACTCCTCTCCTCGCAACAAAGACAACGTTGTCCTTCGGTCTATAGAAGAGATATCCAAAGGATGTCTGCGGGTAGCCGATGAAAATACACCGCTCACTTCGAGGTTCAAGCTTGTCGTGAGTATCTCGTCTTACGAAAGCCTCGCAACCCCAAACCTTGATATGTGCAAACGAGGGAGCTTTCCCTGTCCACATCTCGTGAGGTGTTTTGGCAACCTTCTTAGTAGGGACTCGGTTAAGGATATGGGCGGCAGTCTCTAAGGCATACCCCCAAAAAGAGATAGGTAGTGAAGCACGACTCATCATAGAGCGAACCATATCCAATAAGGTTTGATTACGCCTTTCCTCCAGACCATTCAACTGTGGTGTCCTAGGAGGCGTCAATTGCGAAACTATTCCACACTCCTTGAGATAATCGTGGAATTCAAGACTTAGGTACTCTCCTCCTCGATCGGATCGAAGCATCTTGATTTTCCTGCCCAATTGATTCTCCACTTCATTCTTGAACTCTTTGAACATTTCAAAGGTTTCTGACTTTTGCTTGATTAAATAGATATACCCATATCTACTATAATCATCGGTAAAAGTCACATAGAAGCGGTTCCCATCCTTCGTGGTTGATCTAAAGGGTCCACATACATCGGTATGTATTAGGTCCAATAGACCCTCACCCCTTTCACAAGTACTCGTGAAGGGTGATTTAGTCATCTTTCCAAGTAAACAAGAGATTTAGTCATCTTTCCAAGTAAACAAGACTCGCATGTGTCATCTTCCCTAAGGTCGAATGACTCCAACACTCCATCCTTTTGGAGTTGGGCTATGCGTTTCTTGTTGACAAGTCCAAGACGACAATGCCACAAGGATGCTTTATCCATACTAGTGGAAGAATCAATATTCAAAACATCATTTCCTAAGTTATCAACAATCATAACAGTTTCATATATTCCATTACATGGTATAGCTTCAAAGTAAAAGACACCATTTAGATAAGCCAAAATAGAACCATTCTCATTATTACAAGAAAATCTAAATCCTTGTCTATATAAACCATGAAATGAAATGATGTTTCTAGCCATTTCTGGTGAATAGCAACAATTTTTCAAATCTAAAACTAAATTATTACTAAGCACTAAAGAATACACTCCAATCTTGGTCACAGGCGACGATCTTCTGTTCCCCATGATTAGATTGATCCTTCCTTGCTCCACATCCCTACTTCTTCTTAGTCCATACACATTAGAACAAATGTGATAACCACAACCGGTATCAAGAACCCAAGAAATAGCATGATTAGAATCGTTAGATTTGATTGTGTATATACCTGCGAAAGATGGCTTGATCTTTCCTTCTTTGATTGCTTGCAGGTAATCTGGGCAGCTTCTCTTCCAATGTCCTATCTTGTGGCAGTGGTGGCACTCTGCCTCCTTCGGGTTAGGACAGGGCTTAGCGGGATCAACTTTGGTCCCACTAGAAGAGGCACCATCTCGGGTTTTAACCTTGTGATGGTTCTTGGATGAGGCCTACCTCTTCTTTCCCTTTCCTTGACCAGTTGCCAAGACAGGAGCAGCAGGCGGATTGGGAGTAGGTGCAACAGACTTGTCTTTGAAGTTGCTCTCAGCAACCCTCAAGAGACCTTGGAGTTTGCTTAGGGTGACCTCTTCTTTGTTCATGTGGTAGGTCATCCTAAATTGGTTGTACATCGGAGGCAAAGAGTGAAGCACCATGTCGATCTCCAAGTCTTCTCCAAATTCAACATTTAACTTGCGAAGGCGGTCGACATACCTTTGCATCTTTTGCAGGTGCACGGTAAGAGATTCTCCATGACCCATCTTAGCGGAAATCATGTTAGTGAAAATCTCATAACGCTCTTGTCTTGCGTTTTGGTGGTATCTCTCCAATAAGTCTTGGTGCATCTCGTACGGGTACATGTCCTCGTAGGACTTTTGGAATTCGGAGTTCATTGTCGCGATCATGATGCAATGCACTTTCGTTGCGTCACGCTCGTAAGTTTCGAAAGCAGTGATTTCGGCCGGAGTAGCGATTTCGGGGTTGATTTTCTCGAGCTTCTCATCGAGGACATACTCCTTATCCTCATAGCGAGCAATGGTGCGAATGTATCTTATCCATTCGCTAAAGTTCGTTCCATCGAAGGTGACCTTTTGGCAAAGGCTCATCAACGTGAAAGAACTAGCAGCAGCGTTGTTAGCGTTCGACATCTACAAATAGAAAGGACAAAGATATATTAGAATAAGAATCCCTAATTATCACCCAATAAGAAAATTAGGGCTAGGATCCAACAATAACATTTACATACTAGAAAAGGGATGCCGTAATCTAACATGTAAATAGATTGAAGGTAAGTGAATGACGATTCACTAATTCTCCATCACAAAACTTAAACTATTAGTCCTAAGTGTATTGAGAATTCCTAGGTTCGGATGAGATTCATTGAAACTATTCAATGGCATGTTTAAATCTCGATATGCCCCTCTTGTTTGTGACTGGGATACCGAGGATCACAAAGCGGGTGTGAATTACCATGCAAATTCACATGGTGCCTTCATTGTAACGATCACCTATTCGATGTGTCGGTAAACCACACACGCTCCATCGAACTATGATAAACAATGAATCACCCTTTGCCACCTATGCTTAGAACCAATTGGTGTGCCGGTAAACCACACACGCTCCATTAACTTCTTAGCAAGGGTGCAAAGTGTAATTTCATGGGATTGCATCAATTCATTTTTCCTAAAGTAACTAAGATTTGGAAATTTTTAAAATTGTGTAGTTACTTTGTATTACTTATTATACTTTTAATGAGAGGATGAGGTTGCCCTATCCTACCCGTTCGGCTAACAACCCTCCACCAATCAAGCAAACGGTGGGTGTGAGTGTACACCCATTAAGCGCCATTTTATAGGCTGCAACCTTATACCCACCTTATAGATCGGCTTCGTGAATGAGGCCTACTAACGGTAAGACTAGCATTTAGTTATACATATATATATTATTCTAGTAATATCATATTAGTATAGGGTTGTATTTTAAACTTTTTAAAATCTAGGGTTTGAAATTTAAGTTGTCTAAATTAAAACTTTTAATCACAAATATAAATTTCAAAACTTGAGGACAAGTTTTAAACATTTAAAACATGGAGGATCAAATAACAAATAATTCCAATTAACAATTAATATCCTAATTATCTATATTTGATTTATTCAAGATTTCTTTTAAGATAATTACCAAAATAATCAAAATAATTAATTAATTATCATATAAGGAAATTAAATATTTTATTAGATGATAAATATCTTTAATTAGATCAAGATTATAGTCATATATATCAAAAAATCGGATTAGGGTTGATCTAATTAGTTTAAGGAAAGTTTCCATAAGATAATTATGAAAAAATCCCGAATCTGGCCATTCGTGACGCCTGGACTCGCCGAGTCCATGACTCAGAAACCAAAAAATCGAATTTTGCAGGTTTGTTTCAGTTAATCAAGCAACAATTTAAAGAAAACCAAGCTAGGCTCTGATACCACTGATGAGTTTTAGCCATAAGAACTTTCCTATGTGCGCATGCAAAACCCTAATGCTTGGATCTAGACTTTCTAATTAAACATGCTTTAAATCCAAGACTTCTAATAGCTAATTAGGTTAAATAACAACATTGAAACAGATCTAGAACCATACCTTTGAATTCCTTGTTGATCTTGTAGTCTTGGAGCTTCTAGAGTCACAAATGTCACTCCTCTAATGGCTTACAAACACCAATAGCAAGGAAGATGATTTAGGAGAGAGGAGAGGGGAGGAAATCGGCCAGAGTTCTCTTACTTTAGGTGAGATGCCGATTTCCCTTACCCATGGGGTCTATTTATACTTGTAGACTCCTTAAGGGTGACAGTCTAAACCCTAATTGGATAATCTTCTCTTAAGGCTATCCAAATCCTTTCCTTAGATAATCCCTTGGACGATTTTGAAGCTATCCTAGCTTCTAGAATCCGTCCCTTGTATATCTATAAGGATTTATAGTCTAAAGCTTAACTATCAAACAATTGACAGTTTATACCCCTTTATTTAATTAATCTCTTTAAGTCACCAAATTAATTCCAATTAATTCTATGACTTATATTAATCAAATAACCATATATTATTCTTTATAATATTTACTCTCTCTTAATAAATCATCCTATCAAGTTGCTATGGTGAAGGCAACCCAAAAGGACCATGCACAACCGGGTCAAATACTTGCCTAATATAGTTGCAGCCTTAGACACTATTCCAACAATCTTTGCATCTATGAATCTTCGCATGATGTTGACAGAATAAGATCCATCCGAATTTAGCATAAATCTGAAATCAAAGGGGGATTGAGGTGGGATTTCCATAGAGCCGATTCATAGGTATAACTGCCAAAGCTCAGTTAAGGTTGCAGCGTCATTTGGGACCTGATTCCAGTTCTAGTTGAATCCCGAGACTGATAGTCTATCCTCTAACCTGCAATATTTTACCTTTTCTCTCTTGTATAGGCCCGAGAACCGATCTTGAAAAGGGGAATTAGCACACCAAGTGTCCTTCCAGAAGAGGGTGTTGGAACCACATTTAGGAATCAACTTGAATAATGATTTCCAGTCAATGCTAAACTCATCTAAGTGACGAATCGCCTTGTATATGTTGCACCATGCCCCTGCCGATGCTTTCCTTGCAATATACGTTGCAGGTTTCTTTTTTAGGTTATGAATACTTGTTATCGCCTCTCTCCAAAGTTGATCTCGATCGTTTCGTAGCCTCCACCACCACTTTGTGAGAAGAGATATATTCTGAGCTTTTAGCGACCCAACCCCGAGGCCTCCAACCTTTTTTCTGCAATTACCTTGGACCATTCTACCCAGTGTAATTTGTTTTTGTCTTGCCCCCCTCCCCATAAGAATCTGCGCCTTAATTTTTCAAGAAGGTCGAGAATGCCCTGTGGCGCTTTAAACAAGGACATATAGTAGGTTGGGAGGCTGTTTAGAACTGATTTTATTAGGGTAAGGTGCCCACCAAATGAAAGAGATTTGGCTTTCCAAGTTGATAACTTTGAATTAAACTTATCTACAATAGGTTGCCAATTTTTCTTTAGTGTCATATTCGCTCCAATTGGAACCCCCAAGTAGGTGAATGAGAATGTACCTTCTATGCACCCGAGGAATCTTGCCATTCGTTGAACCTCCTGAGAAGATACTCTTATGCCAAAAAGTATGGATTTGAGGAAGTTAACTTTGAGCCCAGATGATATATGAAAACATTTGAGAATCCGTGATAAGTTCTTTATGCTTTCGCTGCACCATTCACCCGCAAAAATAGCGTCATCTGCATAGAACATATGAGATAGTAGTGGACCGCCATTTGGTAGTTTGATACCTTTGATTAACATTTTGATATAGGCATGTTTGATTGCTATGTTCAAGCCTTCCATTGCTATTATGAAAAGAAAAGGCGATAGGAGATCACCTCGCCGGACACCTCGTGGGATGGGGAATTCTGTTGTTGGGGACCCGTTGACGAGGACTGAAGCCATTGATGATGCAAGACATCCCCTGATCCAAGTTCTCCATTTAGATCCAAATCCCATTTGCATCATAATTGAATCTAAATAATTCCAGTTAATACAATCAAAGGCTTTTTCAAAATCGATGGAGGAATAATTTTTTCTTGAACTGTTTGGCCCATGAGAAGATTTCGTTGATTACAAGGGGAGCATCAAGAATGTTCCTACCAGGAACAAAAGCTGATTGAATATCACTGATTACAGATCCAATTACTGATTTAGCCTTATGGCAAGAACTTTGGCGATGATTTTGTATATACACCCAATAAGACTGATAGGTCTATAATCTGCAAGAGAAATTGGGTCACCAACTTTGGGGATCAAAGTTATAAAAGACGGGTTGCATCCTTTTGCCAATGATGCATTTTGCTCAAAGTATTTAACAAAATTGATGATGTCACCAGACATTAATTCCCAATTTTCTTTTATGATTTTGAAGGTAATGCCATCGGGCTCCGAAGCCTTATCGCCACCGCAGCTCCACACTACATTCTTTATTTCCTCATAGGGGTAATATCAAGTTCCAGTGACTGTTTTTGGTCCATAGATAGTTGCTTGAAGAGCGGTCTAATTAATAGGGGTCAAATTGGCCAATTTTCTTTGAACTTACTGGAAAAGAACTGGAAGGTTTCCTGTTTTATTAATTCGGGGTTCACCTCCCATGGCCCATTGATCAAGAGTCCGTGGATTTTATTTTTCCTATTCACGTTTGCTAGCGAGCCGTGAAAGAAGCGGGAGTTCTCGTCCCCGTCAGTCAACCATTTGATTTTCTCCCTCCGTTGAAGGTCGAGTTTGGCAATGTTTTCTAGTTCCAACAACTTAGCTTTATCCTCCCGACATGTTATTCTTTCAGATTCTGAAATGCACCTGGTCTCTGCTGTTTTTTCCATGTCATTCACCTTGGACCTTATTGCGGATAATGAACCATGACCATTTTTGGAGCCATCCTTCATCCATTTTCGAATTTGGTTCTTTACATGTTTTAGTTTTGCTCTGAGGAGAATATCAGGTGTGCTATATCCATGAAATCTATTCCATTCTTTAGTAAATTCTTTACAAAATTCATCATTAAGGATCTACGAATTAAAGAACCGAAATGATGGGGGCCCAAAATATGCTATGGATGGTTTTAAAACAATTGGGGAGTGATCAGAGTGTAACCTGGGCAGAGTCGTGACACTAGAAGATGGTTGGGAACAAATGAAATTTGAGCAAACAAGGAACCGATCAATTTTGTTGAATTTATGCCCTTCCTCCATGTAATAAGTGTATTTTAAGCCACCCATTTTAAGTTCCTTTAACCCATCGTTGGCAATGAACTGGTTAAAATCTGTTGCAGTATATTTGCAGAAGGCTGATTTGAACCTTTCGTCCCTCCTGGGAACTGCGTTGAAGTCGCCAAAAAACACCCAAATCCCGCCACTGTTCTTGATATTTAGGAGTTCCCCCCCCCCCCCAGTTTTCTCTCGTTAGTGATTGATTGCGGGGCGTATACATTAACAGGAGTGGTGTTTCCTAGGATTCCCATCCATTTACCTGATATTGCTAGGAAGTACCTAGAGGAGATGACATTTGATTTGAGGAAAGACTTTGGATCCTACATATAAAGTAGACCACCGGATTTCCCTTTTGGAGGTACAATTTCATATTCCACATCGGTGTTACCCCAACAACCTGAGACATCGTCTCTTGATAAGTTAGCGACGTGAGTTTCTTGTACCCCAAAGAAATCAATTTTTTGTTTAATTCGTAGTTCCTTGATCCAGTCAATTTTCCGAGACTCACTCAACCCCCTAATATTGATGCTTAGTAAATTCATTTGGATATGTGAATACCACCTTCTCCATTAGCATCCACCTCCAAAACATCTTCCAAGATTCCAGTGTTATCCTCCCCAATCTGGAATCCGACTTCGTTCCCAATTTGAATAATGCTTGAAATTTCATTTGAGGAATAACATATATCTACGGGATCGCCGTTGTTGCTTGCATCTGGGAATGCAACATTTAGATCAATGGATTCATCAGGAACTGAAGTGAGATGGTTACTTAGCTGGAATTCAAGGTCGAGATTACGAGAGACTGATGTATTGAGATCAGCATTAGGGATAAGATGGATAAGTTTCCTTTTTTGGATTGGGATTTAATGTATTCGGTGTTGCTATGCATCATATGGGCTACCGAATGAGTGTGAGAGTTGTTATCCATTGGACTACAGAAATTACCTAGAGATGGTGGGTTATAAGGTCTGTTATTTGGTTGGGAGGACTTTGACCGACCCGGAGTTGGGACTGCCCTTCCTCAGACGAATTGACTTATGCATTTAATTCTTCTCTCTCATCACAACCTTTCGAAGACTCTCTTTCTCCCGCCAACCGGTTACCGTCTCAGGTGGCTATTCCAGTGGCTATTCCATGAGCCTCGGATTCTTTCATGTTAATCTCACCGTCTTCGAGCCCTTCCATCATGTCTCGGTTAATCCACGTTTTTGAGATGCCTTCATCATTTGAGTCTTCCCCAGAGTTGTCACCTTGTTCATTCATGGCATCATCATCCTCATAATCACTTACTTCCGAAAAAGGGGCTTCTGGAAAACTTCTAACGAGGAATGGTTCCCACTTGTTGTCACACTCACTGACGCCTACTTGGAACTGTTTCCCGTTGAAGGTTGTGACCACTTCTTCATTTACAATCTTCCACGAGTTTGTAAGGATGGTTGCGTAACATGAGGAGAGATCCACCGAGTGCCAATTATGGCCTTCTACTTCAAGAACCTTCCCAAACTTACATGCAACTACAATGATATTCTCATCAGATCTCAGAATCAGCCAGAGCCCGAGCGGTGATTTCCCAAAATACCCTTACTTGATTATGTGCTGCGATGAGTTGTTATTATGAGCTGATAGAATTGCATGCTATTTTAGGGCTAGGGATCTACTCAGTATTGCATGCTAGTATGTCTGCTTAGGAGAGATGCCTTTATGCCTGTTATGTGAGCTGGTAGTGTTGCATGCTTATGATTAGTAATCTCCAGGAGTTTTGAGGTAGGATTGCCTGAGTTCGATGATGCCTTTTGTGCTGTGAATTGAGCATTTGGGGTTGTATGCTAGAGTGATTTTATGTGATGGTAGAGGTTGATTGATGCCCGAATGTTGCTTGTTTTGTGATTTTAGAGACTTCCATTAACATCGACCAAGGAAGCCCCTAGGTATGTAGTCAATCTTAACAATTAATTAAGTGATATAATTTCTCCTTGATAATCACGGTTTATGATCTGTGAGAATCAGTAGAAATGTATAGTCTAGGGTCTGTAAGGATCAGTAGAATGGATATTGTGACATCCCCATATTTCTCGGCCAGAAAAGACCGATTTAATTTATGCTTTTTAAAATAAAATCAGAGAAATCTTTTTATAAGATATTTCGGAATTGGTCCCCAAACAATATATGATAAAAGTTTTATCAAAATCCTTCATTAAGAAGGTATATATTTTCCATATATATATATATATATATATATTATATATATATATATATATATATATATATATATATCAAAACCTCGGGATGTCATGTTCCAATACAGATCAAAAGCATAAACAAGACATTATAAGCCTTTCAATAGTTATTTACAACTACTAGCCTATAATCCAAAAATCTCTCGTCATCCTCCGACTATGCTCGGGGTCCATTACCTGTAATCATAAAACTGAGTGGGTCAGGCTTGGGAGCCTGGTGAGCATATAGGGTTTTCAACCCACAATAATAATATACTTATTAAGTTCACCAATCAACAATAACCCTGATTACCCATTCCCGTTGTCCTCACTTTACGTCCCTAAACACCTATCACAAGGGACCTAGCCTAAGGATTATCATCGGGATGGACACTACTGCTAAGGGGTTTCCTCAGCCATACATGTCCTTAAGGCAACCATGAGGGGGATGAAGTACGCCAATGAACATTTAATTCATCAACACCTACAAGTTGCAAACCTGCTAGTGTTCCACTGGACTATCTAGAAAGTCCGTGGTCGTCATCTATACTTCGCTAGATGACTACAACAACAACACAACATCGACATCGAGGCCTCTCACCATTTTAACACACATCAACTATTTCATCTACCCATGTTCTACCCAACATATTTTGTAGATAAAAAGCATATACAGTTTAAAACTTGTATAAAACATCAATTCAACAGTCACCTCGAATAAACAATTAGCATATTTACACATAACACGTATTTCAAGGTAAATACTTCATATCTATGTGTAAATTGAAAGTAACTACACACTCACTTATTTTGGTGAAAATCGGGCAGCAATTCGTTTCCTAAAACGATCGTTTCTAATAAAACCGGGAGATTTATTGAGAAACCGGGCTCTGCAAAAGTCGGGCTTCGAAACCGAAAAGATAAATTTTCCGGGCTTCTCGGGCACTTCGTGGGGTATTCCGGGCTTTACAATTGATACCGGGGCTTTGTGGGATGTTAAGATGAAGAAAATATGGAGAGAGGGGCTAAAAATGGCTAAATTCCAAAAGTAACCGGAAACCCTCGCAGGTACCCTTCTATTTATAGGGTCCGAAGTTTGATCCAACGGCTGAGAAGTCTCCTGATCCGACGGCTAAGAGGCTTCGCAGGGGGGTCTCGCACATGGCTCGCATGGCTCGCACATGCGAGGGCTCGCTGTCGGCTTCTAAGTGGACCGCGGCTTGCTGGCGCACCTGCGAGGCTCGGAGCTAGGCTATGCGAGGCTCGGACACACACGGCAGCTGGGCGAAGCTTCGGCTGGGGAGCTGGCTGCTTCGGATTGGGCCTCCTCCTCGGTCGAATCAGAAGAGGGCACGTGGCTCGCATGACTCAGCAGCCTCGGTGACTCAGCAGCCTAATGACTCAGCAGCCAGGTGACTCAGCAGGACACGTGTCACTTTCTAAGCGAGGGTGACGTGGCAATTGTGACTATGCGAAATTTCTCGGTTTTCGTGCCAAAACTTCTAAAATCCATAACTTTCGCATACGAGCTCCGTTTTTGACGTTCTTTATATGCACGCGTAGCTAAAATTACGATCTACAACTTCCGTTTAGACTTCGTCGGCTAATTTTGACTTTAATTTTTATATTATTATTTTTAACAGACCGGGACAGGAAATCCGTTAAAAATTCATAACTTCTTCATCCGACGTCCGTTTTCGTCAGACTTTTTACCGTTGTGCTCCTAATGACGAGACCTTCAATTCTCGTTTAGGTTGTGTCGGCTAAAAATCGCTCGATCTAAAATTCGAGTTTTTAGCTGTCTACTGCTACGCTGAAACTTCGAAAAATCATAACTTCCTCATACGAAGTCAGATTTGGGCGTTCTTTTTATCGAACTTCTCGGTTTAACGAATACTACAACTTTCGTTTAGATTACTAAGGCTAAAAAGTAGTTTATCAAAAGCTCACTTTTTACGACATTCAGCACCGTGCCGGTTTTGTCGCGAAACTTCGACAGGTCATAACTTCTTCGTTATAACTCGGATTTTGGTATTCTTTATATCCCCGAAATCCTTGTTTCGACCACTACAAATTTATGTAAAGATATCGGGCTTATCTCACACTTTAATTTTGACGCTTATTTTTATTCTTAATTAATTAAGCCCTAATACTTAAGCATAAAACACATAATTCACATAATATTCACATAACTCCTTTTCATGTCTTCAAAATGAGTTACAACGGTTAACCTAGACTATCAACTCAATATAAATGCCTAGGCTAGAAACACGAGTGTTACAGATATGTAGGATTGTAAGCATATATGGATTTAGTATGGTAATAATTAGTTTTGTGGGTCTAATAATTAAGGAATATTATCATATCAATATTGTGGGATTGTAAGCATATATGGATTTAGTATGGTCTAATACTTAAGCTAGTGGAACTTCATTAAGCTGATGAGTGATTAAGAGACAACCTGTAATAGTATTCAGGACAACTAGGTCTTTACGCGATGACTTATGTATCTGTATTGATTATGACATCGTTAGGGTTTTTACATTTTGGAAACAAACATTTGTAATCAAAATGATATTTGTACTGGGATTTTGCGCAAATATAAACAAATGATTTTTAAAGCGTAAAGAAAAGTTTTAATTGGTTCTGAAAATTAGAGGATGTCACAAAAACTTCATAAATGGTCTCTGTGATATCCCAAAATCCGAAACTTAGTCCATATGTTTAAAAAACCTCATATATGGTCCCTATGGTTTTAAAACTTTTGATGTTTGGTCCTTACATATGCCTCACTCTGTTAGCTTTCTACCATTAAGTGAAGGACATTTTTGTCATTTCAATACTCAAAGGACCATTTATAATGTTTTCTCTTATTTTAAATAAAAAGAAAAAAAATGAAATTTAATATGTAAGAGGTCCCCCTCCCATCTCTCATCGTCTTTGACCTTCATCATTGAAGAAAATAAAACATACACACTCTCTTAAAATTGAACCCTCTACATACCCATCATCTTTGACATGAAGAAGAAATTAGGGTTCTTGAACCCATTGCAAATCCCCCCCAAAAAAACCCAAACACCATTTTGAATCGATTACCTGTGTTGATGGGTTTAACAAAATTATACGTGAAGAACAATAAATTATGGATGTAAGACATTCAATAGGTGGCGCTGGTTGTGGTGAAATTCCCAAATCACCATGACCACCATCGCCTTCAGGAGAAGACATGCTAGGGCATTTGTGTTTCCATCATAAGTCTTCTGAAACTCCATATATGCTTTCAAATCGACTTTTCCAACACTTAAAACCTCGTCTGTAATCGTGGTCGGAGAAAGCACCTTCCTGGCATGAAGATCCTTGACTGAGACTCCACTTGTAACATGATTAATTATTAATCCCTAGGGTTCTTGCTTTGTTAGTGCGTATCCAGATTGCTGGTTTGAACGGAGTTGGGTCGAGCGTATCCGAATCTGTGCCGATAAACATAGATCTGTGATTTGCTTAAGGTGAAAATGCCATAAGATATCGATTTATGGAAGATACTTATAAAATATAATGGTGTATTTACTCACAAAAAGCAATGAAAACTTTATATAAAAAGCCAACAACGGAAATCGATTTTTAGGTGTAGCACCATTGAAAAACTAGATTTTATTATAGCACCACCAGAACCTGAAAAATTAGGTGTGTTCCTTGTTGGAAATCGCAGAAGATGAGATATGTGACCGAAGAGGGAAACGAGGGGTGGGGATCAAGGTTTGTTTGGATATTGGGTGTGGATGAACACAATTTTATAAAGGGAACATATATGCAATTTTATTTATTTATTTGTAATATATATATATATATATATATATATATATATATATATATATATATATATATATATATTTTGTAAATCTAGGTTTTATTGATTTACACCAGATCAATTGTTGTTCTTTTTTTTCTTGTTCTTTTTTGTAGATCTAGATTTTAGGTGAGGGAGTTCACTGGAGAAGATGAAATGGTTGGTGGAGAGAGAGAGACCTATTACATATTAAATTTCATTTTTTTTTATTAAAATAAGAGAAAACCTCATAAATGGTCCATGAGATATTGAAATGATGAAAATATCCTTCACTTAACGGTAAAAAGCTGACAGAGTGAGGCATAAGAACCAAACATCTAAGGTTTTGAAACCACATGGACAATCTATGATGTTTTTTAAACTTAGAGACTAAATTTTAGATTTCAGGATACCATAGAGACCATTTATGAAGTTTTTATCATTTTTTTATTAAATTTTTTGTTAATTTATTATTATTATTATTATTATTATTATTATTATTATTATTATTATTATTATTACATTTTTATTTAATATTTTAAGATATAATTAACTGTTTATATTTTATTGATCAATTTTTTTTAATTTAAACCTAAAATACAAATGTTACATTAGGATAATATTATCTAATTGCTAAAAGATGGGGTCTTTTGGATTGAAATATTTGTTCTTTAAAAAAATCTAAAAGGGAAACAAGTAGAGATCTTTTATGAGATTCTTAATCATTGGATCATGAAGACAAATTGTAGCCCTAACCATTGATCATTGCTTTTGTTACGTACTTAGCTAGGAATCATTGTGTTTGAATGGTAGGACTAACAATGTGAGAAGCCTTCAAAAAAATACATTCTTAATATATCACAGAGTCAAAAAGAACTAAAAATTAACTTACCTAGAAGTCTTGATTATAAAGTCAAAAAATCATTCGAATAGTACTATAAAGTCCAAACAATCTTTAATTAGGACTAACAATGTGAGAAGCCTTCGATTAGAATTATGAGTGTGAAAATTAAACTAATTGTGAATAGTGTTTACAAATTGTAGAATTAGCAGATCTATTAGGAATTACAATATTAATCAATAATGTAACTCAATGAATGATTGGAAGATTGTGTGTGTCCGTGATTAATCTTTGATGATTTGATTGCTCGTTCGTAACCTGATAAGTGAGGATTAATGGATTATATTTTCAAAATTTTAATGGATCTTAAATAAGTTTGACTATATTATTTTATATATAACCTATAATTTTTATATAATAAAATATAAAGTTAGCGGTTCGGTTAATAATTGTCCGGTTAACCTATAAAATAATAACCGAACCGTTAGTTATCGGTTAACAAAAATTAGAAACTGAACCAACGGTTTTTAAAATGGTTCGGTTAAATTGGTTAATTTGGTTTTGGTTCGGTTTTTCAGTTATCATGCTCACCCCTATTGAATGGTCCCTTAAGTTTGGGAGAGAGAAAAAATAAAATAGAAACATGTTGGGATAATGTCTTTTAACCCAACAAACTTTGTCCAAACGGTTTAAATGGTTCCTTAAGTTTTTTTAGTCATTCGTACCTAATTCTACGGGTTTAATACGTTAATATGTCATGTAACTATACATAATCATAATTTCTTTCACCTCCTCCGTCTTCAGCGGCCAATAGTGTTTACCTTTTGTTTCAAGTTAAATCAAAATCCTAGTCTTTAAATGATACCCGAAGCAAACCAAAGGGAATCCACTGACTGATTTGACATCCGGTTGATGTTTAATTGCTGCAGGTAGATGTGACAATTTATGACACGACACGACAAAAATACACGACATGAAATGAAATTTGGATGAAACTGAATTTTGAATTCGTGTTCGTGTTAAGTGTAAAAAACACGATGTCGTTTCGTATCGCGTTCAAGTTCAAAATTAGACACGAAATTGACACGATTTACCATTTCTTTGTCGTGTTTGTTGTGTTATATATGATTAAATATTTAATTAAATAAACCAGTTTTTAGTTTATGTTATATTGTCATGTTGTGTCGTGTTTGTTGTTTTTTAATTCATTCATTTTAATGTTAGTTAAAAAAACACGACATCGTGTCGTGTCGTGTTCGTGTTACCTAAAATTTTGTCGTGTCGTGTCAGACAAAAACACTAAACGATAACACGATTTGTCACCCCTAGCTGCAGGATACGGATCTAAGTATATTTTACTTCATTTTCATATTTTTAGTACAACTAATTGTAAACGGTTAAAATTTAGGGTTTTTAAAGCTAAAAATGTTTGATCTTTTAGCTCACTTGAGCTGCGATCGGGATCCGGTATAAGGTAATGGTTGAGCAAATTTTCATGTGTTCTTGTTTGGGCTTACTGGGTTATTCGTTTAACCAAAAATTTCATACCTGAATCTTGTTGGCTGTTTATGACTCGTGATTATGTTTAGTTGTTGAAATTTGATTGCGAACTTGTAATCAATCTTACTCTTATATGTAAATTCAACTTGTGTCGTTGATCAAACATGCATTTTAAGTAGTTATTTACTAAAGCTTGAGTTATCACAAGGTTTCTCAATGTATAATTACATTAATTAAAGATCCATAGAGGACGACTTAAATGCCTAAATTGTTATCATATTTATTTTTTAAATAAAAGGCTTCTAGCCCAACGGTATTAGATGTTGCCTTCTCTTTTTGAGGTTGAAGGTTCAAGTCTTGTCAGAGACATATGTGGATTGAGGAGTATTTATATTTGCCCGTTAAAAAATGATTTTTAAACTTCAATCCGATTTAGTGAAAGTTATTGACCTATAAATACAAGTTACATATATGTGAATGCATCCGATTCAACTTCAATCCCTCAATTTTTGTATAATTCATCATTTGTAATTCTTTTATACTTTTTAAACTTCAATCCGATTTAGTGAAAGTTATTGAGCTATAAATACAAGTTACATATATGTGAATGCATCCGATTCAACTTCAATCCCTCAATTTTTGTATAATTCATCATTTGTAATTCTTTTATACTGTAAATATTACTTTCATCCCCTCAACTTTCTTTGTGTAAAATATATTTTCTACCCCTCTAGTTTTTAAAATATCACTACCACCTTTATTTTCTAAACTTTCGTGTTTATCCCAACGTAATATATATAATTTGATTTTTTTTAAGACAAAATTGCAAAAATGGTCCATGTAGTATGCGATTTTTGGGGGTTTTAGTCCAAACCCCAAGTTTTTTGGATTCATGGTCATTTTGGAGTGGTTTCTATGTGAAAATAGTCCCTCCAAAAATTGAAATGACTATACTACCTTAGGGTATTTATTTTTCATTTTTCTTTCATTTTTTTAATTTTAATATTTATTTATTTATTTTAACTATTAAAAAAATAATAAAGGATCTCTCTCTCTCTCTCTCTCTCTCTTCCTGATGATCCATCACCCAAAACACCCACTCTCATTGTAGAACCAGTGAAGAAGAAGGAAAGGACCGGTGATTCTTCGCCGATAGTAGCAGGCTCAACCGTCTCCGCCTATTTCCACCGAGCACCCGCTGTCAAACACCCCCGAAATTGTTGTTGTACTGTCCCGATATCCCTTCACAGCCCTCTCAATGACTGTCATCCTTTTCGTCTCCGTCTCCTGTCGAAGAACTAGAATCACAGGTGATGTTTTCCCGGTTCCCCACTGTCGCCACCTCTATATCCCCTTCCTTTCCTCCTTCCACTGAGAAACACCACCACAAGAACCCTCTCTGACTGTTGCTACCCTTCTCAACCCCCCAACCCCGATTGAAGGCTTGAAACGCCGGAAAAATCGACTCCTCCTTCATGCTTCATAGCGAATCAGGAAAAGAAGAAAGAAAGAAGACTGTTGTTGCTTTCGGTCCCTTTTCGTCTCTGATCAGATGGGATTCGAAGACCCATTCCCTTTCGTTTGACTGACAGACCAAACACAACCACCACAAGTCTCGATTTTCACCCTTTTTGCTCGATTAAACTCCTCAGGTGGTTCAATCGATTTTCCTTCCTATGTTGCAGTTGATTTGACCAAAAGACGAAGTAGGTCGTCGGAGCGGCCATGTAATGCCGACACCCTTCCTCTCCCCTCTCCACGATCCGTTTTTAACCACGACCGGTACCCGTCGATTGTGGCCTTGCTCTTCTCAGCTTTCGCCCGTCACGTTCCCGCTGCTCCTTCGACCAGATGAAGACGAAGAGGAAGAGACCCCCTTCTCATTTTGATTGTATTGCTTTATTAGAGAGAGAGAGAGAGAGAGAGAGAGAGAGAGAGAGAGAGAGAGAGAGAGAGAGAGAGGAAATGGGGTGTGGACCCTATTTTATATTATATTAATAAAACATTAAATTAAATAGAAAAAAATATAACAAATATATCAAGAGGGTAATTTAGTCATTTCAATTTTCGGAGGGACCATTTTTACACACAAACTAGTCCAAAAGGACCACAAATCCAAAAAGGTCATGGTTTGGACTAAAACTCCAAAAAAAAAAATACATACCACATGGATCATTTTTGCAATTTTGTCTTTTTTAATAACTTTCGCTTGTTAACATAAAAAAAAATCTTTTGTTATGTGTATGATGATATAAATTAAAGGTGATCAACGTTTGTATGCATTTAAATTCGAGTTTGTCTACGTTTCAACTTAATTTATTTTATTATTTATTATTTTTTATGTTTTGGTGTTTATTTTTATATATGCTTCCTATGTATGAGTCCGATCATATATAATAGGATTTTTATTATTTGAAATTCCATTCGTTAATTAAAGAGAAAAATCTACATTGTCGCTGCCTCAATGTGCGGTTGGACAAATTATGGTATATGTATTACAATGCAAGAAGATGTGATATCTTATATTGGCTAAATTAATTGTCACTCCTAATAAGCAACAAAAACACGTAAAAACTCACAGCAAAACACGAACTCAATTACTAGTTAGTAACATTTTAGATCTGATTTATAATTTTACAGGATCTGGTTAAAGTTCTAAACCATTCCAATGGAACCAAATGTAGAAGAAGCTCGTAGAGCTAAAGAGAATGAAGAAAGTTATTCGTCATGAACGACCTTGCAAGTGCAAAATGGTTCGCAGATGCTCCCCCCAACTTGGAGGCATCGCTCAAATGGTTGCCACTTTTGAGCGGCAGTGGTCAGTGATGGATTTAGGATTTGAATGTATTGGGAGTATAAAATATAAAATACTTTTTTTTAAATAAATACCGATAAGAAAGTTAAATTACAAAAAGAGAAAAAAAAAACAAACACGTGTTATAATTGTCCTATCTAGGATTGTCATACATATTACAAAAATCATATTTCTTTTATTCTCTTCGTTTATTTTTTTATTTTTTTTTAAAATTTTTTTTTTTTTTTTACAATGTTGGGATGAAGGAGACGGAAGTCAACTTACAGTTTGTGTTTGCTGAGAATCAAAAAAGCACCAACTTACAGTTTGTGTTTTCTTTAATTTAAAATCAATTTCGTATTGTAGCCCATTATCCCATCATAAATCTAACACGGTGCCCCACTTTTCTTATGAAAAGATCTTAGTCCATATATCATCGTAGGCACTTTCTTACTAAACAAATATAAACCCTACGTTTCATGTACAAAGTTGGAGATCACTGGGACACCTGCCCCCACACCTCATAGGTGGAGAAGAAGCATAAGCATGGAGTGAGTTTATTTGTAATTTTCTTTATTTTTTTTTTTATTAAAAAACCCACATCATTAGGTGTAAATATATACAAATAGTTATATGACATATTAAACCTATAGTATTAGGTTAGGTTATGGTGACTAAATGAAAAGGTCATGACCCTCGACCCACTTTGTTCTCTAATTATATGCAAGAAAAAAACTTAAACGACCATTTAAACCATTTGGAAAAAATTTGTTGGGTTAAAATAATGTTAAAATAATATATTGGGTCAATATAAAAGAGGAGGTTGGGTCGGGCTCAAGGAACCATGACCCAAATAGTTTTATGCAAGTCAAAATGTCAACCATACGAATTGTCCAATTGCAGAGTAAATCTCCTGAAAATTCCCCTTTTCATTCCTCTGTTTTCTCCCTCTTGACTCATTGGACATAATACAGGCATCATGATTGACCCCTAAGATCTAGAACTCTCTTATGAATTATGATCCTTCCATTTATTCCAAAACCGTCAAATATGATCACGATCCTCAATCTTCTCGGTACGAAATCATCAATCTTGTAAGGATCTATGTATCTTGACACCATTTACGTACATGGATTTCAAAGTTGTTTGCTTTTTCCATGTTTTTGTGTAACTAGATAGATACATTCTACATTCCCATTTGAAGGAAACATGGAAAGTGGTTATGCGCCCGTTCCCAAAGAATCTTTTGTCGAATTGCAATTACAAGACAATCAAAATTACGGATCTCAAAACCCTACATTTTCCGAGAAAAATACTTACCCCGAATTCATCCATGATGAGGATGGAGAAGGGTTTGTAACACATCGAATTGATTACTTAGAAACCGGTGTTCTTGATGACGACATCGATATCGATTACGATACCTCACACCTTACAGAAAAATCCTCAAATTCTGGGGTCTACGGCGCCGTATTCAATCTAACCACAACTGTAATCGGCGCCGGAATCATGGCATTACCCGCCACCATGAAAGTTCTTGGTTTGGTTGTCGGAGTTATTTTGATTTTCGTAATGGGTATCCTCTCAGAAATCAGCGTCGAATTACTCGTTCGATTCACTGTTCAATGCAAAGCTTTATCTTATGGAGAAGTCGTTGAACAAGCATTAGGTAAACCAGCTAAAATCCTGTCAGAAATCTGTATCATTCTCAACAACGCCGGCGTTCTAGTCGTTTATCTAATCATCATGGGCGACGTAATGTCGGGTTCCCAAAATCACGTCGGAGTATTCGATCAATGGTTAGGCGAAGGCTTCTGGGATCACAGAAAACTACTCATTTTAATCGTTTTAATCCTTTTTCTCACACCCCTTTGCGTATTAGACAGAATCGATTCATTAAGCCTAACTTCAGCTGCTTCAGTAGCATTAGCAGTCGTCTTTGTAGTCGTTGCTTTTGGTGTCGCGTTTATCAAACTCGTTAGAGGCGAAATCGAACCTCCAAGATTGACACCCGATTTTGGATCAAAAAAAGCAATTCTTGATTTACTAGTTGTGATTCCAATCATGTCAAACGCATTCGTTTGCCACTTCAATTTACAACCCATTTACAACGAACTTGAAGGGCGTTCACCTCAAAAGATGAATAGAATTGGTCGAATCACAACAGTGCTCTGTATATTAGTCTACTGTTCAACAGCCATTTCAGGGTACCTTCTTTTCGGAATCGATACAGAATCAGATGTTCTTACGAATTTTGATAAACCACTTGGGAAAGAATTCAGTAACGCTATAAATTACATAGTTCGTGTTGGATATATTCTTCATTTGGTTCTTGTTTTTCCGGTGATTCATTTTTCTTTGAGACAAGCAGTGGATGCATTAGCTTTTGAAGGGTCAGCTCCTTTACATGAAAGTAGAAAAAGGTGTTTGGGTTTGACATTTACACTTTTGGCCCTTATATTTTTAGGGTCTACTTCGATTCCAAGTATTTGGACTGCGTTTAAGTTTACAGGGGCAACGACAGCTGTCTCTTTGGGGTATACTTTTCCTGCTCTTATTGCTCTTAAATTAGGTGGTCAAGGGCAAGGGTTGACCAACCGGGAAAGGGTTTTTTCATGTTTGATGTTGTGTTTTGGGATCATGGTTAGTGTTGTTGGAGTTGTGACTAATATTTATAGTATGCAAAGCGATTCTGATTGAGTGGTTTTTGGAGAAATTAAGGTTAACACTTGTGATGATGCTGGATTTTGCTTCTAGAAGGATGATCTTTGGGCGGGAAAAGATTGATTATGTTATGGATTAAGGAATTGCAATCATCTTTGGTTACTCAAGACACCCCTTTTTTTTCTGGGGTTATTGTAAGTTCATAATACATGATAGTTGCTAATCATAATATAAATTCAGTATTTTTATGCTTCTGTAATCGTATTTTGATTTTGTATTTGAGGTTAGTAAAGATTTTAAGCTATTGTTTTAATGTAGACTGTAATAAGTTCTTAATTCTGCTGGTGTAGGCCTTATAGATATTAGGAAACCCCAAAGGGTTTTCATGATAGGGTTTGAGATAAAATAAAAGACATGGTTTAAGGTTTGGTGATAACATTGTGTGGTGTTTTCCCTAATTGTAGTTTCCCTTCCCACCAATATGTTCTTAAAAGATGGTTAGAATATTTTTAAAAGACCTTTGAGTATGTGATTTACCACTTATAAAATTTTGGGATTTGGGATAAAATGATAATCAATGAAAACCCAAAATCAAGACTATAATCAGCAAAAAGCTTGGATCTTGGAATCTTGAATTTAATTAGCTTCTTATTAAAGGCTAATGATTTCGAGGTAGTTAGTAATTGTGGCATTGAATGTAGATACTCATTTTTCAAATCATAGATCCCGGTGCATATATCATAATTATATAACTAATTCTCATAATGAGTCTTGATCATGATGTATGTCTCTCCTATTATGACTAGTGAACAATTTAGTGAAAAGCTTCTTTTCTTTTCTTTGTAGAGAAGGTAAGAAAAGGCCAAAAGGTAGGGAACTAAACCTATGAATCATGTGTCCAAAATTTTAATTATAGATTTTGGCAAGGTTGTGAAATCCTACCTAGGCTTTTTTTTCCTTAGGTTTGTAAGATCATGATATCCTGAGGACCTACAAAAAGAAAAAAAAAAGCACAATTATAACTTTTAAGTTTAAAACATGGAAAATACATCTCAACATTCACCTTTTTAAGAAACTTTAAAAAGTTCAAAACATTAGTCATATAAAAATACTATCTTGTTGTCGAATATAACAATGGCGCATACAACAAAAAGTTCAAAACATTGTCCTGTTCTAAATCCATAATAATTTCTCCTAAAAATCTCTTACATTACCATACTTGCATTAAATAAAAACATAAGATGTAAAAGTAAAAGTAAAAAAAAAATTATGACAAGCAACAAATATTATGTTCATTTGACAATTCTTGAAAGTTGAAACAAATATTATGCTAATGTGAGGTCAATTATGAGCAAAAATATGTAACGATCCATTAAATGTTTCTATTTTCTTAAGAAACTAACATCACATTAATTCACAATAAACATACAATTACAATGGTCCCAAAGGGCTATCCAAACAGGACCAAAGTGAGTTGGATATATAAACAAGAGTACACTAAACACACACATTAACAACCTCTTACAATTTGATCGGGAGGTTTGGACCAAATGTTTAAACTGGTCTGAAACTTAAGAAATAGTGATGTTGGAAGCCTTTTGGTAAAAATATCAGCATATTGGGATTTCGATGGTAGATGTAAAGCTTGTATACATCCCAAGGTGTAACACCCGTTTTTCAGGATAAATCAGTTGAGGGCTAGAAGGATCAAATGTAAGGATTTTGGGAAAAACCTTGTGGCACGACGTGATGAATGACACATCACGACGTGACATGCCAATTGGATGAATGCGTATACGGGCTGGCCATCACGATGTGATGACAGGGATGTTACAACGTGACAATAGCTGCAACCCAAACCCATGATCTTTTAGGGTTTCTTCTATATTTAAGCCCATAACTCAAGGTTTAGAGCATTCTCTTCATCTTCCAACCCTTTCAAAGAAACCCTAGCCTCTATTTTGGTAGTGGTTTGGTGTCTTGAATGAGAAGGGAGCATCCTTGGTGCATAGATCTAGCTTGCAAGCCTCATCATCACCTGCTAGCAATTTCTATGGACCTTTGTGAGTATTCAAGCTCCAAGATTTATGATTCCTTGTTGTTGGATCTAGATTTTTTATGCATTATTCTCCATGTTTAGACTAATTGAAGTGTTGGGATTCCATAAAGTTGGTAACTTTATGGGTCCTTAGAGTCCCTTTGTGGTTAGATGTGCTAGATCTGAAGTTTGGTAGAGTTTTGAACTCATGTATGAGGTTTTGACCTATTTTTCATCATTTATGACCCAACTTGAGCTCAAGATTTGCATAGGGAGTGCATGACTATAAAGCAACGATTTTTATGACTATTAGGGTGTAAGGAAGCCTTCTAGAGGAGATGAGTGAGCTTAATGGATTAAGGGATAAATCCATTAAGCTGTCCATAACCAGTTCCCATAACTTGACGATGTCTGTCACGTCGTGACGATTGAGGTCCTCACGACTATCTTGTCCGGATATTCCAACTACGTGACCAAGAGTCCTCCACGTCATGGTAAGGGTTTGGTCGTTGACCGTTGATTTTTAACTGGTTTGACCTTGGGTCAAACTTGAAGGAATTAGGTTATTGATTAAGGTTCCACCTTGGTTTGGTGCTAGTTGATTCGTGGGAGTGATCAGTGCAAGGAGTGAGCATATTGCTGTGTTTCCTTGGTTCTTCGATTCATGTGAGTTTCCTCACTATACTATCATTATAATGTATATCCATGTATGTTAGGATATAAGACTAGTAGTATGTTGGTTAGAGTACCAGTAGGTTGTTGATCCTCTAGTGGAGTGCCCTAGGGGTTGTATGTAGTCACATAGGATAGCCTCAGAACTCTCAATCTAGGCTTTCTTGCATGTTCCTTGTTTGGTTATGGCTCTAGAGTGGGATCTTGTAAGGCCACACCTTATGATCTGATGAGTCAAACACTCTACACGTTATCTGTCAGCATCAACGTCTACATAATCATCAAGTCTATCAACGTCATCATGAAGATAGTTATTCTATGTACTCTTTTGCATATTAGGTAATGATACAGATAAGAATAAAATAGATAGCAGATTCGATATCTTTGTTGTGAAGACCGATTCTTAGTATAGATCAGATACAATCCTTTAAATCAAGGATATACTTGTATAGATTTATATATATATATATATATATATATATATATATATATATATATATATATATATTCGACATTAGGGTGAAACCCTAATGTAACCTATGGCTTAGTGTCGTAATCGTATTTGTGACCGTCTTTGTGACAACCCCTTTCTTGGTGAAAGACAATTTGATGAATCCTCTGTGTTATATTACTTTTATGTTCTTTATATACTTCGTAACTTTTTTTCTTATTTGTTTTACTTGATGTGTATCTGATCGAAACAAATCTTCAATTGTTATCAGAGCGAGTTTTTGAATACACTCAATTAATCATGTCGACTTCCAGTAATTCAAAGTCCTTTGGTCTGAACAAGATTCCTCTTTTCAATGAACACGACTTCGCCATGTGGAAAACTAAGGCCATGGTTGTTTTTAAAACCATGGACTATGAGATGCGTAAAATTGTTGAAAAAGGTCCTCACGTTTCTATGTATCAACCTATGGCCAACAATGCTCACGTTGGTCCCTTGAAGCAAAAACCAGAGACTAGCTATGACAACGATGACAAGAGACTGATTAATAATGATGTCAAAGCCAGAGCTGAAATAGGAAACTCTCTTCCCTATCATGTGTATCATCTTGTGCAGAAATGTGACTCAACCCAAGAGATGATGGAAATGGTGACTGTGGCTTAGTGTGACATCCCCATTTTCACGGCCAAAAAAGACCGATTTTGTTTATGCTTAATAAAAATCAGAGTACTTCTTTTAATAAAAATGTTATGGAATTTGTTACCAGAAAAACATGATGAATACGTTATTAAAACATTTTCGAAGAAACGTATTTTATTCATTTTAAAACGTTTGGGATGTCATCGTTAATACAGAAACATAAGCATAAACAGAACTTACGTTTATTTACACTAGTGATCTACATCTCTTTAAATCTCTCAGTGTAATGTGACTTCATATCAACACCTGTTATATAAATAAACCGAGTGGGTCAGGTTGGGAAACCTGGTGGGTACATAGGGTTTTCAACCCACAAAAATATGATTATTATGTTCAAACAATCAAACAATCAACCCAATTACCCATCCCCATTATCTTCTTTATTCTTAAGGATCTACCCTAAGAATCAACCATTCCTCGTTCATACAATCCTAAGGATCATCCTAAGGAATCATCACGAAGTCCATCGTCACCGGGGTTTAGGCACTAAGTCTGCATAGTCGCCAGAATTTATACAATAGGCACTAAGTCTGCATAGTCGCCAGGGTTTTGGCACCAAGACTGCATGATCACCAGGGTCTAGGCATCAAGTATGCATGATCACCAAGGTTTAGAGTACACCGAGTGAACACATCGTTCACAACACCTACAGGTTGCGAGCCTGCTAGTGTTCCACTGGATTATCTAGAATAGTCCGTGGTTGTCACCCATACTCTGCTGAATGACGAGGACAACGTTTGGGAAAAAGGCTTCTCACATCGTACACCTCTCACCCATACCTCATAGTCTATATCACCTCTCAACTCATCGTCCAACTCATATTTAATCTATTATATCTACCCATGTTTTACCCCAACATTTTCGTAGATATAAAATACATATATAGTTTAACTTATTTAAAACATGTATAAAATCTTTCACCGAGCATAGACAGCAAGTAAACAGACAATATACACACATAGCACGTAGTAAATACTTCATATCTATGTGTAAGTTGAAGGGGACCATGCACTCACCTGAAAGGTGGTGACTCAGCACTCGGACAGCTCTTCGATACTCTCAAAACAATTTCCTTCGATAAAACCTAGTATCAATACCACTAGGGTTTAGTCTAACGATAACCGCGACAAATTAATAGTCTGACTATTATTATTATTATATAAGTGTTAAATAACACTCAATATAACTCATAATAATAGCCCAAATAATTATTTTAAGGACCTAATAACATTACTATAATTATTTAGAAGCTATATTAAAAATTGCGTAAGCGTAGCTCACTTACAATGAATTTTATCGAAAACCGGAATTTTATTTGGAGCAGCGTTTCGAAACCGAAAAACAGTTTTTCTCGGGACTCCGGGAGCCTCGGGGCTTCCTTAGGGTGCTAGGGGTTTACCTAGGCTTAGGAGGGGGTTAGGGGGTAGTGAGAGAAAGTAGAGTGAGAAATTTGGAGTGAATTTGTGAGAAAATATGGCAGCCCTCGCAGCCCTTTTATAGGTTGGTCCTCGGACGTACGCGGGGCGTAACCTCGGTCGTACAACACATGTCACGAAGGGGGTGGGTCATCGTGGACATCTCGGAACCGCAGAGGGCAGCTGTACGCGGCGCGTACCCGAGCTCGGACGTTGGGAGTAATGCGAGGGTGGCGTGTCACTCATCCGAAGCGGGTTCATCGGACGGCTGGGAGCTAGGCCACGTCATCAATCCATGCATCAATTTCGCAAATCTCACCCTCAACTTCTAAAAATCGTAACTTTCGCATACGAGCTCCGTTTTCGACGTTCTTTATATCCACGCGAAGGTGGGGACGTAATCTAAAACTTTCGTTTAGACTCCGTCGGCTAATTTTGAATCGATTTTAAATTTTATATTATTAACAGGCCGGGACAGGATTGGTCCGTTAAATCCTCATAACTTCTTCATCCGATGTCCGTTTTCTCCTATCTTTTTCTCGTTACGCTACTCTTAACGAGATCTTCGATTCTCGTTTAGGCCGTGTCGGCTAAAAATCACTCGATCTAATATGCGAATTTCGGGCTGTACACTGCTAATCCGAAACTTCGAAAAATCATAACTTCTTCATACGAAGTCATATTTGGGCATTCTTTTTACCGATGTTCTTAGTTTAACATACTCTACGACTTTCATTTATATCGCTAAGGATAAAACTCGCTCTATCATAAATTCACTATTTACGCTTCCCGGTGCCGTGCCGGTTCCGTCGCGAAATTTCGACGGGTCATAACTTCTTCGTTATAACTCGGATTTCGGCGTTCTTTATATGTATGGAAACCTTGTGACATATACTACAACTTGGTTCAAATTATTTATTCTAAATAATCTTTTGTCGAAAAGTCGTTTTCGACCCCTATTGCCTCTAAATTGACTAGCCCGGATCTACGGGCGTTACAATTATCTCCCCCTTAGGATGATTACTTCCCAGAATCATCAACGAAACAGGGCTCACATGATGACTCCATTCGTTATCTATTCATCCTTAGTCATAACTTCGATGTTTCTTCGAACGAGTATCTAACTCTTAGACTCCTTGACTATAGGGGGTGCTCGATCTTGCATCCGCTCTCTATCTCACGTCAGACTCCAAATTATGACCTTCAAGTCACAATGTCAATCCTCAGTTGATACGAACTTAAGATAAGTTATTTTATTACTACAATGGAACGATGTGTCATATTCTAATGACCTATCATCGTGTGATGCATTTCTTGGACTCAGGTCGCTTAGAGTCAAATTCTGGAACAATCTATACCTTCCTTCATGTTCTAATCACATATTAAAAGGTAGCATTTCTAGCAACCGTCGCGATACTTCTACTGATCGCTTTGATTAATTCTTCTGGCTTAAGTCGGTGCTACATCGAACTTGGTTCTCTGAACCACGTAACATACTTATCGTAGTCGGAATCAATTCGATATGACCACTCGGGTCGGAATATCAACAATCTTTTTAGTCATTATCGAAACGATGGTAACAACATACTTGAATAAAACGGTATCAATTACTAGCTTCTTGGTAACCTTGTGACTTTCCCTGATCCAAGCGTGAGTCATGTGCTTCCGGTAGTATATGCATCTACTACCTTTCACACCTACTCATACTCGTCCTTAGTATTGTCTCGCAGCCCCCAAGTCACCATACAAGAAAATCGCATAACAGTTTAACACATCAGATAACAAAACGAAGGTTTTATTATTTCTTGAAACTATTACATAGGTGTTCAAGTTCACCCTAGACTATGCCTCTAATAGGCTACATCATATGATACTATGGCTACTGCATAACTTGATCTTCGGATATGAAGTCCTCATCCTTGATTCCTCGCATGGTTTTCTGCTTCGTCGAGGATCATGTGGAATGCCCTTGGCCTCAGTGGCGTTTCTGGTCTTGCTGCTTTATTTTTCCCCGGGAAGTCCCTAGAAATATGCCCTTCTTTGTTACATCCATAACACACCTTCTTGTTAGATGCACACTTGCTGGCGTAATGCCCTGTCTTTCCACATTTGTAGCAACTTACCTCCTCGCTACATTTCCCGAAATGCTTCTTTTTACACTTCTTGCACCACTTGGTTTCACCTTCTCCTCCTTCTTCAGTCTTTGAGAATTTCCTTTCTTTGTTGGATTTTGAAGATCCTTCATGCTTCCTTTTCTCGCCAACTTCAGCTCTCTCCAGACCTTTTTCCCTAATCTAGGTCTCAACATTCCTGGCTGCCCAGATGGCTCCTTTCAATGTGGTTGCTTACTTGACCATTGGTCCAAAGTCTGCTGGTAATCCATGGGCAAACTTGTTGACCTTGGAGAGCTCAGTTGGAACTAGATAAGGAACAAGCTTCATTTTCTCCGTAAAACTTGCAGCATACTCGATGACACTCATCTTTCCCTTCTTTAGATTCTGAAACTCGTTGTTGATCGAAGATCCTGGTCAGAGCAGTACTACATTTTTAACTGCACCAGAAAATCCTCCCATGACATCTTGCTCGCTTCTCCTTTGGGCATCGAATTGGCTAGAAGCTTCCACCAGCTTAGTACTCCAGATTTCAACAAAGGAACCGCGAGAACGGTCTTCTACCTGTTGCTACACTCGCAACTCTCAAACATCGTCTCCATCTCAGAGATCCAGTTCATGACTTCCACCGGCATCGGGCTTCCAGATAGACTCGGTGGTTTGGACGCCATGAAATCCATGTATTTGCATCCACGTCCATCATTTCCTCCATCCTGGTGGTTTTGCCTAACTATCGGTGGGTTGGCTTTGATGGGTTTTAAGCAATACATCATTCCTATGGTGTACATGCAAACCCTAATATCTTTTGGATCTAGTTTGTCTAATGAACATGCAATTGAATATCCAAAGCTATAAACCCTAGATCTATCATACAATTAATTATATTAACATAAAATAGGGTTTAAGATATTACCTTGATTGTTATGTAGCAATAACAATCCCAAATCCTCCTTGTAATGACTTTAGAAAGCTTAGAGTCACAAATGTCACTCCTCTAATGGTTCACAAACACCAAGAGCAAGAGGATGAAGAACAAGGAGAGACGAGGCTGCCCAAAACGTGTAAAAACCCTAAAGAACAAGTTCACCACGTTTTTGGGGCTTAAGGGTCCTTTATATACATGTAGGCTATTAGGGTTTTGAACTAGGAAACCCTAAACTGACTGCGTAAGCCCTAAGCAGCCCTTGGACCCTTCTTCAATAAGCCTTGGACGATTTCTAATGGGTTTCCCCATAGAATTCGTCCAACCTTATATTATAAGGTAATCCATAGCCCAATTGCAATTATCTTATAATTACAATTCCAGTCCCTTAAGTTTAATTAATCTCTTTTAGCCACAAACTTAATTCTTATTAATTCTTGACTAATATTAATTAAACAATATGATTTCTCCTTTAATATATTATTCCCATAATATATTAATAAATCATAACTAATCCTATCTCTTCATAATTCATCCTATCAAGTTGCTTTGGTGAAGGCAACCCAAAAGGACCATGCACCATCGAGTCAAGTACATACCAAAATAGTTATGGACTTAGACACTAATCCAACAGTCTCCCACTTGGATAAGTCTAATAACTATTCTGCGTATGACTTCAGATCCTAATCTGCAATCGTAGCTTTCCAAAGCCGCTGTCAACTCTGATCTTATCAGGTATGCGTGTCCTTTAGATAAGGGATCATATATTCCTCCATTCTAGATATCGTATAGATATAAGACATGAATTCTAATCATTCTCTCTATACTATTTCCCGACTTCCGATTTATGACGACTGACAACAGACTACAATTGATCACATCAAATTAGTCCCGGCCTGGCCAAGCGCTTAGGTGCCATCACTAAATCATCGAGGGGCCCAAAGATATCGCTTTTATCCTACTTTGGATAAAAGGAACGGATAAACTTTGACTCAATGCTCGCTTGCACTCACTTATCGAATCACACACAACAATATGTTTTATAACACCAAGTTACTAGTTCGTTTACATATTATCAATGTGCAACCGACTCGCAAGATACAACTCACACATCTCGGTTTCAAGAATATAAGATATTATTGTCTCACTAATCACTCGTGATGAAATCCATGAAGTGATCCATGTGAGCGTGGGTTTAATCCAATGCTCAAATCATATTCATAAGCACTCATGAACATTGCAGGAAACATTTTCTTATGTCTAATACTCTTTAGACAATCCACACACCAATTCACGACAGTCTTCATTCATACCTACTTCCAACATATGAACGACTGTGGCCCGTTCGAATAATTTGACTGTTCTGAACCAATTAAATTATTCAGGAAGTCAAAACATGCAAAGTGAAACACAAGAATAATACTAATCCCATATGGCCTCAAACCTTTGAGTATAAATAAAACACCTTTTATTTATCACCATATCGATTACTCATTATTTGTTGTTTCGGGTAATCAACTTCTTACTTGAATTATTACTACACTTGTCCCATGCTCCTAGGATGCACACAATGTTTACCTATGGTTCTTACTTTGTGAAATAGATCAAATGAACACATTTCCAATCATACTCATTTCACAACTCCTAATCCTTTTCACAAGTGAAAGAATATCAAATTCTTGCCACTTATAGAATATGCTAGATTCTAACATTTTATGCAATGATCCTTTTGCAATGTCATAGCACAAAATTCATAATGACTATTGCCAATGAAATTACAAAGTCCTCTATTTGAGATTGTTACAATACAATTCCATAGACATGATGTCTCTCACTCAAAGTATATTCCTTTAAACATCCTTTTGCATAAAATTTCTAATCTAGACATAGACTCTCAATATCTGACTCCCAATATGGAAACATTTCCATATTTGCCATATGACAACTCATTCTTAATAGAATCTTATCTATTCATAATAATGTCGATATGGTCCATCCAATACCATACTTCCAACTACTCACAAGCAACCAATCCTCAGTGAGCTTTGGATCGTCCTTTGATAGTTGTTTAATTATCTTAGTCAAAACCGATTCTTGTCCTTTTTCCCTCTAAATGTGCTTGACATTTGGAAAATCTTAGAATGGTCAAATATTACAGCCCTTGCAATCGATCCTATACCCGAAGCGTATGGGACACGATGCATAATGTCTTACATAAAGATATGTTACTTTATCAATCTTTTGCCATAATATTTTATGTGTCACATTCTCACAATTCGATTTATGAAGAGGGATGCCATAACCATAATCGAAATTTGAGAACGCACTAGGTATATTTGACTAAATTTATTAACATTACACAACCTAAGCCTTTAGATTTGAAATGAAGCATAATATTCTCTCCCTTAATTATAGTAAAACAACTTTTCACCCCTTACGACTTTGCAAAGTATAACTCTTGTTTTCTATAATTAATATTGCTAACTTGCAATACTTGCCATAATAATCATACAAGCACAACATTTATGCTCCCACTATCATGATGATTATTATCATATAAGCATAACACCACTAGCTTTGACATGTATTCAGAAACCAGCTTAACTTCCAGAAAAACAATACCTATTGAATTTCTTAAGTTCATATTTCTAATACCTAATGCTTTGATAATCCTTTATCTAAGCTTATACACCTTTGCCTTAGATAGCTCATATGTGTGTCTAAACAATTTAGACTAATTGCCAAATCTCACAATTCAAATCATGGAAAGGGATACCGTAACCATAATCGAATTCGAGAATCCAATTTTCACAATCACTATCTTCTTAAAATCTCTCTTAGTGAAAGCATTTCCTCACAGTCATTTTCATGAAGGAGGTAATCTTATGACACTTAGATTTTAATGGTGTATGTGTTCCTATCCATGTGAATTTGTCAAAACCAAAGTTTGCGACAAATCCAAACTCGTATGGACCGAACTCTTAATCTTGATTTCTTGCCTTATTGTAACACGAGTGCCCACCATGTATTCCAAGCAGTTAAGCAGCTCACCCTTTCCTATCAATGTACTTTTCATTGATCAAGGTCCTTGCCTTTTATGCTTTCAAATGAGAACTCATAGAACTCACATGCATAATTAACTTAATTGGAATGGCACAAAAACAAAATAACATCAACACGATAGGTTATAAACCTCAAGTCATGTGCTAGCGATGATCAATAAGGTTTATTCTTGATTTGTTCTTGAAACCTTTCAAGACCATTAAGACTCCCACTGACTCCTTGACATATAAGATTCTCTTGTCAGTAAACATTTCTCGACAAACAAATATTCAAGAGTTAGTGTAGCTTTTATCAAGACAAAACACTTCATAAGATTTGGTCCTAGTTGGTCTTTGTCTAATCCAAGACATCAAAACTTCCCACATTTTATGAATGTTATAAACCTTCTTAAGAATTGTCACTCAATGTCACAATCTTAACTCTAAGATTGGTTTTTGGAACGAAGTATGATTGACTTCTTGATTTAACCATTTTTTCAATTCTTGATTCCTCTTCTCAGACATACAATTGTACTAAGACTCACTTAGAGGATCAATTGAGATATGTTTCTTAATCATTAAGACTTATCATAAAACATAATAAAAGGTACTCTCCCTTCTTCTTAGAATAGAGAAACTTTTATCTTTCTGCCTACTTGATTCTTCTTATTCGTTCTGCTATTGATTTAAACTCTTTCAATTAATTTAGAATTACACTTAATCTTATAAGTATAATCATATTTACTAAACTTTTAGTAAATCATGACGAATATCTTTGTTACTCTTGTGGTGGACTTGATTAACACAAAACTTTGTGTACTTTATCTCCTAGTCCTTCACTTGACACTTTGTCAACGAATTAGTCTAATTTCCAAATATGAAATTTCTCACTCATCGTGCAACCAAGTTGCATGATTCCAAGTTTCGGTCCAATTGAAATTTGGGCGATGAGAAACTCTCCCTATTTGGTAAATTCTCAAATTTTCCACAAACAACATAATTAAGAATTAAATCCATTATTGCTAATAATAGAAACATTCAAACATCAATTTTTCATACACGTCATTGCAAGGATAAATAAATAATATAAAATCAAATTTTATTTTATTGCGGAAAAATTTGTCCTTACAATGCAATTCATTGAAAAACTATGCTAATACATATTTCTTAGCAATCTTATTCTAACTCTAAGTAGTAGCTCAAGAATCTAATCTTTAAGTAATGCGATCAAAATCCATTTCTTCACGGTTAGATTATGCTCACTTCTTCCCTTAAGCTTCCTCTCTTTTCTTCGATCCTACAAAACATCAATTGTAATCTTATCACATTATGCATTAAGAATCTAGAATAGGAGCTTAAAAGAGTTAGTCAATGGATTTTACCTAAAGCAGAGCCATACGTTTTGACTCTCCCATCTCTTAGATGTCTTAGGTAAATAGGGCAGCTTCGTCTCCAATGCCCCTTCTCTTGGCAATAAAAGCAAATTGACTCTTTTGGAACAACACATGGAACTACTTCAGACATTGCCTGTCTCTTATGATCAAACTTTTTGATCATGGCATGCCTTTCGTTGCCATTGCCTATATCCATATAGGTCTAGAAGACAAATTCACCAATCAACTTTGCTTTTCCAGTGCGCCAAATCTTTGCTGATTCAGCAGCAATAAGCATGTAGGTGAGATCTATAAGGGTCATGTCGTGGTTCATCATATAGTACTCTCTTATGAACTCACTATATGATTTAGGAAGTGACTGAAGAACCCAGTCAACAGCCAGCTCCTTACAGACAATGGATCCCAACATTCTTAACCTATCAATGTGTGACTTCATCTCTAGGACGTGTGCACACACCGACTTTCCTTCTTCATGTTTACTTGCCAAAAGGGCTTGAGTGAGCTTGAACTTTTCAAGCCTTCGAACTTGTGGGTTAGGGAGAATAACTGGAGGAGGTGGAGGTAAAGAAGCATGATCTCTTGTTCCTCGATCGAATCGTGGAATATCATCTTCATGTGGAAAGCTTGTTCCATGGGATTTGGGAATACCATAGGTGTCATACATTGACATCTACAAAACGGGAGAAAGCAAATTCAAGTTAGTTGATTGATTGAGTCCTTAATAAATCACCCAAATGAGATATTAAGGCTAGGACCCAACACAATACGCTACAACCTAGAAAAAGGATGCCGTAATCTAGTTGCAAAATATTTGAAGGTAAGTGAATGACGATTCACTAATTTCCACCATGAAAACGAAAAGGAAATTTAAGTTTTAAATCTATGAAAATTCCTAGATCCTTTGAGATTCATTGAACTTTTCAATGGCATGTTTAAATCTCGATATGCCCCTCTAGTTTGTGATTGGGATGCCGAGGATCACAAAGCGGGTGTGAATAACCATGCAAAGTTACATGGTGCCCCCATATGTTACAGTCACCTATTCGATGTGCCAGTTAACCACACACGCTCAACATTGAGTCACCCTTTGCTACCTTTGCTTAGAACCATTTAGTGTGCCGGTTAACCACACACGCTCCACTAACGTCTTTGCAAGGGTACAAAGTGTAATTTCATGGAATTGCATCAATTCACTTTTGCCTAAAGTAACTAAGATTGGGAATTTTGTAAAAGCATTTAGTTACTTTTGTACTTCATTATACTTATAATGGAAGGTTTCTGTCCTATCCTACCCGTTCGGCTAACGACCCTCCACTAGTCAAGAGTGCGGTGGGTAAGAGTGGATACCCATTCAATCGCCATTTTATAGGCAATTTCCTTAAACACCCCTTGTAGACCAGCTTCGTGAATGAGGCCTACTAACGGTAAGACTGACTTTTACTCATACTTATATAATATTAGACTTTTAATATTATATATAGTATAGGGTGTACTTTACACTTTTAAAATACTAGTTGGTCAAATTTAAAAAATTATACCTTTAATTTAATTAAATGTAAACCAAAAACTATATGGATTTATTAAATCTCTTTTAATTATACACCTTAATTAATTAATAAAACCATAAGGGTGTGATTTGAACTTTTCAAAACAATACTAGGGTTTTAGAATATAACATTCCTAAATTAAACTTTTAATCAACTTTTAAATTCCAAAACTTGAGGGCAAGTTTTGAAACATTTCAAAACACTAGGGTTTAGAATTTAAGGGGGTGTTTGTTTTAGCTTTTCAAAGCCAAAAGTCCTTTTTGGAAAAGAAAAAAAAAGCAAAAGATGTTTGGCAAACTAGTTTTAGAAGCTACTTTTGATGTTTTTACATAAGGAAAAGGAACTTTTTGGAAAAGTCAGGAAATCCTGACTTTTTGTAACTTTTCCAAAAAGGACTTTTGGGTTTGAAAAGCTAAGCCAAACACCCCCTAAATATACATCAAAATTAAACTTTTAATCAAAAATTTAAATTCCAAAACTTGAGGGCAAGTTTTGAAACCTTTTCAAAACATTAGGTTTTAACTATTTAAATTTCAAAAACAAAACTTTTAAGTTCAAATTTAAATTATAAAACCTAAGGGTGCAAATTGAAACTTTTCAAACTAAATAAGTCAAATATTTATCTAATAATAATCCTATATTATCTATATTTAACCAAATCCATTAATTTTGATAAGGATAATCATTCCAAACATAAAAAATCGATTTTAGGCAATAAAAACAAGTTTTGGTAATTATCCTTAACAAAATCTGCTCAAAAAATCGAAAATCTCGTCAACAGCAACCTGGACTCGTCGAGTCCACTGATGGACTCGCCGAGTTCAGCCTACTTGCCGAGTCCAACTGATGTACTCGCAGATTCGGGGCTACTCCCTGAGTCCATAAATGGACTTACCGAGTTGGGTTTTGAGCACTGATGGGTTTTGAGCAATACATCATTCCTATGGTGTACATGCAAACCCTAATATCTTTTGGATCTAGTTTGTCTAATGAACATGCAATTGAATATCCAAAGCTATAAACCCTAGATCTAGCATACAATTAATCATATTAACATAAAATAGGGTTTAAGATATTACCTTGATTGTTATGTAGTAATAACAATCCCAAATCCTCCTTGTAATGACTTTAGAAAGCTTAGAGTCACAAATGTCACTCCTCTAATGGTTCACAAACACCAAGAGCAAGAGGATGAAGAACAAGGAGAGATGAGGCTGCCAAAACGTGTAAAAACCCTAAAGAACAAGTTCACCACGTTTTTGGGGCTTAAGGGTCCTTTATATACATGTAGGCTATTATGGTTTTGAACTAGGAAACCCTAAACTGAGTGCTTAAGCCCTAAGCAGCCCATGGACCCTTCTTCAATAAGCCTTGAACGATTTCTAATGGGTTTCCCCATAGAATTCGTCAAACCTTATATTATAAGGTAATCCATAGCCCAATTGCAATTATCTTATAATTACAATTCCAGTCCCTTAAGTTTAATTAATCTCTTTTAGCCACAAACTTAATTCTTATTAATTCTTGACTAATATTAATTAAACAATATGATTTCTCCTTTAATATATTATTCCCATAATATATTAATAAATCATAACTAATCCTATATCTCCATAATTCATCCTATCAAGTTGCTTTTGTGAAGGCAACCCAAAAGGACCATGCACCATCGGGTCAAGTACATACCAAAATAGTTATGGACTTAGACACTAATCCAACAGGCTTGACCAACAGTCCCACTGTAGTTTCCCTCCTCAGTCTTCCCTTCTTTCAACTCGGGTTGTTCAATATGTATGGTCGCTTCCTCTAGATTTTGCTGGAGCAAACATCTGGTTTCCTCCATTTAACGATCCAACATCGCGTGGATCATCGCTTGCACTCCGACCATTGATATTGGCTCAGCAGCGGCTACCACAACCGGTATTTGCTCAATCACTAGGGGTTGGTTTCGGTTCCCATTTGCATTCACGTTTCTGCTACGGGTTCTTGCCATCTTGATCTATACACCAAATAAGGCAAATCTAGACCTTTACTTAGGACTGACGTTTAAATCATCCTTACCACTCCGAAACGTTTACATGCTAGTTCTAGTATCGTATTCGTACGTTTAGAATCCTAAACACATAAGGTTTCCAGATCCGGTCGGCAACAGACCATAGATCCGATCAAACTATAGCATAACAAATCATTTAGCACATAAAAGCGATTTAGGCATCATTCCTAAAATAAGCTAGTGCTCACACCTCACAATCATTGCTTAGCATTCTAAGTTTAAGTCTAGAAATAAATCCATATTCCTAGTTCGCTTAAACTACTGCTCTGATACCAACTGTGACATCCCCATTTTCACGGCCAAAAAAGACAGATTTTGTTTATGCTTAATAAAAATCAGAGTACTTCTTTTAATAAAAATGTTATGGAATTTGTTACCAGAAAAACATGATGAATACGTTATTAAAACATTTTCGAAGAAACGTATTTTATTCATTTTAAAACGTTTGGGATGTCATCGTTAATACAGAAACATAAGCATAAACAGAACTTACATTTATTTACACTAGTGATCTACATCTCTTTAAATCTCTCAGTGTAATGTGACTTCATATCAACACCTGTGATATAAATAAACCGAGTGGGTCAGGTTGGGAAACCTGGTGGGTACATAGGGTTTTCAACCCACAAAAATATGATTATTATGTTCAAACAATCAAACAATCAACCCAATTACCCATCCCCATTATCTTCTTTATTCTTAAGGATCTACCCTAAGAATCAACCATTCCTCGTTCATACAATCCTAAGGATCATCCTAAGGAATCATCACGAAGTCCATCGTCACCGGGGTTTAGGCACTAAGTCTGCATAGTCGCCAGAATTTATACAATAGGCACTAAGTCTGCATAGTCGCCAGGGTTTTGGCACCAAGACTGCATGATCACCAGGGTCTAGGCATCAAGTATGCATGATCACCAAGGTTTAGAGTACACCGAGTGAACACATCGTTCACAACACCTATAGGTTGCGAGCCTGCTAGTGTTCCACTGGATTATCTAGAATAGTCCGTGGTTGTCACCCATACTTTGCTGAATGACGAGGACAACGTTTGGGAAAAAGGCTTCTCACATCGTACACCTCTCACCCATACCTCATAGTCTATATCACCTCTCAACTCATCGTCCAACTCATATTTCATCTATTATATCTACCCATGTTTTACCCCAACATTTTCGTAGATATAAAATACATATATAGTTTAACTTATTTAAAACATGTATAAAATCTTTCACCGAGCATAGACAGCAAGTAAACAGACAATATGCACACATAGCACGTAGTAAATACTTCATATCTATGTGTAAGTTGAAGGGGACCATGCACTCACCTGAAAGGTGGTGACTCAGCACTCGGAAAGCTCTTCGATACTCTCAAAACAATTTCCTTCGATAAAACCTAGTATCAATACCACTAGGGTTTAGTCTAACGATAACCGCGACAAATTAATAGTCTGACTATTATTATTATTATATAAGTGTTAAATAACACTCAATATAACTCATAATAATAGCCCAAATAATTATTTTAAGGAACTAATAACATTACTATAATTATTTGGAAGCTATATTAAAAATTGCGTAAGCGTAGCTCACTTACAGCGAATTTTATCGAAAACCGGAACTTTATTTGGAGCAGCGTTTCGAAACCGAAAGACAGTTTTTCTCGGGACTCCGGGAGCCTCGGGGCTTCCTTAGGGTGCTAGGGGGTTTACCTAGGCTTAGGAGGGGGTTAGGGGGTAGTGAGAGAAAGTAGAGTGAGAAAGTTGGAGTGAATTTGTGAGAAAATATGGCAGCCTTCGCAGCCCTTTTATAGGCTAGTCCTCGGACGTACGCTGGGCGTACAGGTCCTCGGACGCGGGGCGTTACCTCGGTCGTACAACACATGTCGTGAAGGGGGTGGGTCATCGTGGACGTCTCGGAACCGCAGAGGGCAGCTGTACACGGCGCGTACCCGAGCTCGGACGTTGGGCATAATGCGAGGGTGGCGTGTCACTCATCCGAAGCGGGTTCATCGGACGGCTGGGAGCTAGGCCACGTCATCAATCCATGCATCAATTTCGCAAATCTCACCCTCAACTTCTAAAAATCGTAACTTTCGCATACGAGCTCCGTTTTCGACGTTCTTTATATCCACGCGAAGGTGGGGACGTAATCTAAAACTTTCGTTTAGACTCCGTCGGCTAATTTTGAATCGATTTTAAATTTTATATTATTAACAGGCCGGGACAGGATTGGTCCGTTAAATCCTCATAACTTCTTCATCCGATGTCCGTTTTCTCCCATCTTTTTCTCGTTACGCTACTCTTAACGAGATCTTCGATTCTCGTTTAGGCCGTGTCGGCTAAAAATCACTCGATCTAATATGCGAATTTCGGGCTGTACACTACTAATCCGAAACTTCGAAAAATCATAACTTCTTCATACGAAGTCAGATTTGGACGTTCTTTTTATCGATGTTCTTAGTTTAACATACTTTACGACTTTTGTTTATATCGCTAAAGCTAAAACTCGCTCTATCGGAAATTCACTATTTACGCTTCCCGGTGCCGTGCCGGTTCTGTCGCGAAACTTTGACGAGTCATAATTTCTTCGTTATAACTCGGATTTCGGCGTTCTTTATATGTATGGAAACGTTGTGACATATACTACAACTTGGTTCAAATTATTTATTCTAAATAATTTTTTGTTGAAAAGTCATTTTCGACCCCCATTGCCTCTAAATTGACTAGCCCGGATCTACGGGCGTTACACTTATGATGGCACTGTAGAAGTATAAGCCACAACCATCAACAATATATATCGAAGATACGAGCACTTCTTCGCTCAACAAGGTGAATCACTAACCTAAACATTTAACATATTTAACTGCTTGGTTAGTGATATACGCAGGCTAGGAGTTTTCAAACACTCTTCTTAGTTAGTTCTGAAGTTCCTGGACTCTCTGGGAAAAAGATGGGAACATCACGTTGGTTTTCTTAAAAAACAATGAAGAGATCGACACCATGGATCTGAACTCCTTGTATAGATTATTATATAGTCAACATTAGGGTGAAACTCTAATGTAACCTACGGCTTGGTGTCGTAATCGTCTTTGTGACAACCCCTTTCTTGGTGAAATACAATTTGGTGAATCCTCTATGTTATTTACTTTTCTGTTCTTTAACTTCTTAGTAACTTTTTTCTTGTTTGTTTTACTTGAAGTATATTCAGTCGACATAAACCTTCAGATGTAACGCCCGTAACTTCAGGCTAGATGTGACATCCCCAATTTCACGGCCAGAAAAGACCGATTTGTTTATGCTTTGTTTTATAAAATCAGAGTAATCCTTTGATTAAAAGAGTCGCGGAATTTGTTCCCAAAATAAAATTTATCAAAGCATTTCTTAAAGAAATGTATTTTCATTAAATAACAAAATCTCGGGATGTCATGTTCCGATACAGACCAAACACATAAACAATATAAAATAGACCTTACAGCAGTTATTTATAATTGCTGATCTATAATCCAAAATCTCTCTTCAAGTCCACCAACTTATACCCTTGTGTCATTACCTGTAATGTAAAGAAAACTGAGTGGGCCAGGCTTGGGAGCCTGGTGAGCATATAGGGTTTTCAACCCACAATAATATAATTGTTATATTTAATCATCAAACAATCAACCCAATTACCCATCCCCATTATCTTCGTTTAATCTTCCCTAAAGATATTATCCTAAGGGTCATTTCCTATATTATATTTACCTCTCATCTCCTTACATCTTATTTCCTTATATGTTTGTTCCTAAGAACTTTTCCTAAGGATAATCGCCTACATCGCATAGACAATACTAATTCGGGGATCACTCCCTCAATATGTGTCTAGTAAGGGTTAGGGTATCATCGCATGATTACGCAGCCACAACATCGCCTGGACTCGTAAATCATAATAAGGGTTAGACTATGATCGCATGAATACGCAGCCACAACATCGCCTAGACTCGTAATTCATAATAAGGGTTAGACTATCATCACATGAATACGCAGCCACAACATCGCCTGGACTCATAATTCATAATAAGGGTTAGACTATCATCGCATGAATATGCAGCCACAACATCGCATGGACTTGTAATTCATTACCTATCTATCATCACCTAATTATCATCACCATTATATCCTCACCTATCTCTTATCACATTATTTCATCACACACCAACTATTTCATCTACCCATGTTCTACCCAACATATTTGTAGAAATAAATTACATATACAATTTAAAACTACTTAAAAACCTGTATAAAACATTCATTCAACATCCATCTCAAGTAAACAACAATATATAAACACCTAACATGTATTTCATAGCAAGTACTTCATATTTATGTGTTAGCAGAAAGTAACCACACACTCACACCAAACATATACTTAATACATTCAAACAATAATTGTATTAAAATCGTGTTTATGAAAGGGACTATACACTCACTTGATCAGAAGATGATCGGACAACACTACGGCTCTAAGAGTAGTAGCTCTTCGGTGAAACTAGAATATCTTCAAATACCTGGCTTCTCGCACGTAGAGCTTCGACTTGGAAACTCCTTTCTCCTCGGGATCTTCGGGGCTTCGGGACTCGCTTCGGGTCTCGGGATGATATTGGGGCTTCGGGGGGGGGGGGGGGGGGGGGTTAAAATAGGGCTTAGAGAGAGTATCGGGAGTGAGAGAGAAGAGACGGAGCAACCAAAGTCGGCTGACCCTTGATTTCTATTTATAGGGTGAAATTTCTGCACTCACGTCGTGAGTTTTAAGTGTTCACATCGTGAGCACAGTAGGTCACTGCGTTCGTTACTTGTCCACTTGCTCTGGAGGCTCCAGAAGGCGTCAGAAGTCAGTTCACGTCGTGAACCCTGACAGTTTTGGGGTTTCGCGCCCGAACTTCAGAATTTCATAACTTTCGCATACGAACTCCGTTTTCGACGTTCTTTATCTCAATGCGAAGGTGAGATTATGCTCTACAACTCTCGTTTAGACTTAGTTGGCTAATTTTGACTTTAATTTTAATATATTATTTTTAGTAGGCCGGGACAGGAAAACTCCGTTCGAAATTCATAACTCCTTCATCCGAACTCCGTTTTCATCTGTCTTTTTATCGTTGGACTACTATTGATGATATCTTCAATTCTAATTTAGAAGGTTTTGGCTAAATATCACTCGACCTCAATCTCGAGTTTCGGGTTGCATACTGCTAATGCTGAAACTTCGAAAAATCATAACCTCCTCATACGAAATCAGATTTAGACGTTCTTTTTATGCACGCTCTCGGTTTAACGTATTCTACAAATTTCATTTAGATCGCTAAGGCCAAATATCGCTCTAACGAAAATTCACTATTTACGTCGCGTTGTGTCGTGCCGGTTCTGTCGCGAAACTTCGACATGTCATAACTTCTTCGTTATAACTCGGATTTTGGCGTGCTTTATATGTACGAAATCCTTGTAACATATACTAAAACTTAGTTAAGATTACTCCTTCTAAATAATCTTCCATTAAAAAGTCATTTTTGATGCTTATCGTCTATAAATTGACTAGCATGGATCTACAGACGTTACACTAGACAATTAAGATATAATAAGTAGTAATTATTATAATTAAAATCGTTGTTTAGGATAATCTATAGTCGTGCGTGTTGTAGACTATATAATATAAGTTCGTACTAAGAAAAATAGGAAAAATCAACCGAATCGTCCCTAAATCGTAAAAATAAGTGCGCCGAAACATGTATACTCACACACACACACACAAACACACACACACACACACACACACACATATATATATATATATATATATATATATATATATATATATATATATATATATAAAGTACACATCGTCCTGATCCCAAAAATATAAATTTCTTAGAAATCCAACTACGTATGAATTAGATATGATTTTTATAAAAATATAAAATCAGTCGTGCACAAAGAATGTGTGACGTCAAAATGTACAAAGAGAATGGTTGACTTTTGGATAAAGTCACCAAAATGAAATTTTAGTACTCTTTAAGATAATAATTTTGGTAAAAGGTGCACCAAAATTGGAGTCCGTACGAGAGAGTTATGATTTTTGCAAAATCATTAAATCTTATGAAAATAGGGACGAAAAATAAAGTTAGAACTAGCTAATGGAGTCTAAAGGAAAGTTGTAGATCTCATAGAGATCTTTCATGGAATATAAAAAACGTTGGAAAAAAGTTCGTATGAAGAAGATATGATTTTTGAAGTTTTCTGAGAAGCGCCACGCACAGGTGGGTTGCACGGCGCGTACCTTCTAGGTGGGGCGTGGACCACCATATTTGCGATACTTGGCAAAAAATGGGAGGAGCAATATCTCAGGTGTGCGCGTCATGCAATTGTGCTATAAATTGGCTTCGACTGCTCATTTTCCATTCTAGATCAACTAGGATGAAGGTATGTGCATGAGTTGAACCATCGATGTGGTCAATGCCACTAAACCCAATGCACCGGGTTTTAAAAAGCTCTCTCCAATAATCATCATTTGATGTTCACGGTTAAAAAGAAGCCTATGCCGGATTAAGGCCTTCATGTTAGTGATCTCGTAGGGCTTCTTGATGGTGGTTGTCTACTTGGAAGAATTAGTGTCGCCTAACATGGTGGTTGTTGGAAAAGAGGAATCATAAGTGGTACAGTTTGCGACGAGAGAGAGTGGGCTCAAAGGGACGTAGAGTGGGTGAATAAATATACAATTACAATGGCCCAAAAGGTTATCCAAACCAAACCCAGAGGGGATCGGATATATACAACAACATTACACTTAAAATACACATTAACATTCATGACAAAAAATGTAACAAATCGAGACAACAAAATTGTGTATACCGAGGTCGATTTATGAACAAAATTTGTACAATGAGAATGGGTGGTTTTGTATAGGTGCTCGTAGTGTCATCGGCAACCACTATTTAAAATTCTTCGTGTCGCTCTACTATGAAATTTTGCGTCTGCACTCACAACGAGGTTGATTTATGATCAAAATCATGATTGCATAGGAGAAAAGAAATCAATATTGCAAAGGAGAAAATCAAAAATGCATGCATGACCATTACCTTATAAATGAATTCAGAAACTACTGTTGAGGTCGATTTCTAGCAAACGAAAATCAAAAACATCATAAAAATTGGCAGTCGGCACTAAACTGTTGCTTGATTGTCGATAATTGTTCCCTCTATTTAGAATCAATTTAGTGGTTCTGAACTTTAAACGACATGCTTCATACTTCAATGAGTCCAATAGATTTCCAAAAAATTAAAATTTATGGTAGTTTTCGTGAATGGAAGAACAGAAACGAGGTATCACAAATCCAAGGTTACACTTTTGAGTTCCATGCTTTTGATTTTTGATTAGTAAATCTGAGTAATCGACAAGGGGGTAAAGACTACATATCATAAAGTCGTAAAGTTCAACATTTAAGGGATGATAGGATCGAATCGGATCCCAATTCTACGATCTTACCCATAATCCCACGATCTTGTCTTATCTTAAGTACAATCTAGTCTGCTTGTTTTTCTATACTTATGATTTTAGGATCGTATTATTTTATGATTGTGATCGAATTTCACAACCTTGGATTTTGGTACTCATTTATTTCATCGCTGTCTTTGTACATCTCCCCCCCCCCCCCCCCCCCCCCCACACACACACACACACACACACCCCCACCCCTCGTGTCGGTATATTATATAATATAGATGGTTATATTCTATAGTTGGCAACTTGGCATGTTAAATCTGTGCATAGATATGAAACATGATTTGGTGGGGGCCTCACTTCCCTTATTCCAATCTTATTATAGCAAACAAATAGAAAGGAAATGAAGAGAATCCAATCTTTTGTGATAAAAGGGTGTTGGAAGTTGGATCTCGAGGTACGTCATACGAATTTAAATATCGATCACTATAGCTTTATTAAAAAATGACACGCATAGCCTCAAAGATGGCACATTTTCTCTGTTTCTGTTTGTCGTCCTCACATTACTCGAGATCTACGTGTACCATAAACAACGAGAAAGAGAGGGCGTCTATTTTATTATGATGCAACTAAATTTTATGATAGAAAGGGTAATGAATGTGCATGACTCGATATATTATAAAAGTTTTAGATATTTAAGAAATAACAGAGGAACACTTGTTTAGAGAGAAAAGTAATTTCAAAATGTCACATAACAATAATGTTAATAGGTGTACCGCTCACCGGCTTTCACTTTTTCCCTACATCTTATTGCCACCTTACATTTCCCACACACCATTACCGATAGAAAATGGTTACCTCACTTCTCTCAAAATATACAGTAATTAGATGTTGTAATGTACAATAATGTGAAACATGAAGAAAAAAAGGTGTGGTGCTTTCTTCTTGCACGGGGACCTCACCATACCACCGTTGTGACACCTCATATCACCATGGTGTGTTATGCCGACACATCTGAAGGCCTAATGTTATGTATAGTAGTTTCACAATCTCAAAAATTATGATCATTTGAAGTTCACATGTTTTTACTTTTGTATTTATTTTCCCTCTATTTCATAGAAGCGATTGACCATTTTTTTGTCCCACATCACTACTTGTCATCGTTCATTTAGTTAATTTTTGTTTTTTTAAGTTAAGTTTGATTTATAAATTTGGACATAGTGTAGATTTGCATGCTAATTTTTATTTTTATTTTTTATATTTTTTTGTTTCTATTTATTTTTTTAGATAAGGGTGAGCATAAACAGATGATACATCATGCTATAATTGTCTGATCCTGAAACCAACATTTTTTTAAAATGTTTAAATAGGTGATATATGTTCCTTAAATATTGTGGGAACCGTTTTCAATACCGGATACCCGGTTCATTATTATTATTATTATTAATATTATTATTATTATTATTATTATTATTACTACTTTAAAAACACAAATAATATATATTGCAAAGTTATCAGAAATTGTCGCCACTTAAAAGGGTGCTAAGAAGTAAAGGCTCGTTAATTTTTTGTAGTATTGTATTATAGCTTAAATTTTTGTGTGATCTTCCTGACTATTTATGAGGATATTATGCAAGTTGTGCTTGTTAATTTGATATCAATTTTCGATAATATGACATATGGCTCCTATAGTTGGTAGAGAGATGAAACTAGAAGTTATTAAATCTTCTTGTGATATTGCTTTGAGATATTTTTTAAATATGAAATTCTATTTTTATGAGTTTGAAGGATCTAAATATTAGGAAGGCGCACTAAGTGAGGTGCCGTTGTAATATAAAACAAACTTAGGTCATCTTTACCAAAAATATTTAGTTTACTATAATTTGATATTCGGTAAACTATAATAGTAATTTATCGTAGTTATAAAGTAGCTTATAAGCTAGTTTATAGATAAGCTAACATTAGATAACTTACTCATAAGCTAGTACAAGTTAAAAGCTAGCTTTCATCTGATTTGTCAAACACGGTCTTAATAACAAAAATGTACCGAAGTTCTTTAATACACATGACAACACTAAATTAAAGGTTGATTGATGTTCTTAAACAAACAATGCTAAAACTATGAAATACTACGTAAATCAAAATATCCCGGAAAGGAAAAACAAAAAATGGAATGGAAACAACTCAAACATTTCTAACCCTAGGTATCATACCGGAATTCAAAATAAGTAACTATATACTTAATTAAAAATCTTTTTTATTGAAAAAACGGTCTGACAGGTAAAAGTTCCAAAAAGTGAGAAATTCAATCGAACCTGTCCTAATTGGTCAAACTTTAGGAACTAGAACTACTCATATGTTCCGGAACCAACATTCTACGATGGTTTCGTGTGTGTGTGTGTCTATATATATATATATATATATATATATATATATATATATATATATATATATATATATATATATATATATATATATATATATTCTAAAAAATGGTTTGATTTGGTTTTTGTTATATCAAAGTTAATTTAATAATTTAATAAAAGATCCATTTTGTTTAATCTAAATACTTAAATGCTTACTAGCATTTCCAAATCACAATACACTAACAAGTTAAGATTAAATACATGTTTAAAATTACAAACCGTAATAAGTAGAAGTTGTTTTCTACAATCTAAAACAACTCCATAAAAATAAACTGAGGAGCACAACCAACTAATTGTGCATATATTGTCTAACTTTAAACCTCTTATATTCAATACAGTGTATTCATCGCATAAAAACTCACATTAACATAACTTAATATCTTCACCACATCAACGCCACATTTATTTGGTATATTTATCATTCTTCATTATCAACTTAATTTTTATGTTCAACTTTTCAATAAATAAAATAGGAATGGAGCAAAATCTACGTACTAGCCGTACGTGGGGCGTACTAGCTGTCTGAGGCGTCGGGGCCAAATCTACGTATGCGCAGCGTACCATTTGGTACACCCAACGTACGCAACAGTTTCCTTCTTAATCTATTAAGAGCTTAATACTATGACTTAATACGTCCAATTGCAGATCCAATGTTAAAATACCACTAAGAGTCATAAAGTTTCCAACTTTATGACTTTGCATGGCCATTAAGTGCTTAATACACAAAATCTTAACATCTTAATGCCTTAAGACCTTTTAAAACATGCATAGAGAAAAAACTAAGCATCAAGACCACATTTTTTTTTACTTAAGACCGCTCACAATGTCTGAGAGGACGACTTATTTGGTTAAGAGCATGTCATGCTCAAGAATCACCATATTTGGGACCAAAAATGCCCTAAATGAAGAAATGGCTAGATCTACAAGATAGGATGATGAAGTTAGATGCTTTTTACCTCCTGTAGGTTGCTAGCAAGTGGAGAATCCCAAATCTAAGTTGCTTCCAAGCTTCAAGGTCCTTGCACTAACTTCTTCTTCTTCAAGAACACCACTAAAATACACAAATGAGCTCAAAATGCACTCTTTTCACTTAGGGTTTGCTAGAGGGTCGTATTCTCATTTGGAGGCCAGTTAGGGTGAAGGTCTTGGGGCCATAAAGTTGTTTAAATATGATTCAAACCCTAAAATTTAGGGTTTGGAACCCTCGCATGTACGCCCAACATACTAAGTCCCTCGCATGTACGACATGGCATACGAAGAGTACGCCCAACGTACTAAGTTCCGACAAGAAATTACCAAAATGTCACTATGGACCATTTTGCACTCTTTCTTATGCACAAGGACTAAAATGCAATATTTATTCATGATAAGGGTTAAAATTGAAAATACCTCATCATCGGGATGTTACAAAAAAAAAGGAAAAAAATGTTACATTATTTAAAATAAAAATAAAATTATAGAAAAAAAATGATACATTATTTAAATAAAATGAAAATTAAATAGTAAAGATTACATCAATTTAATTTTCATCTTCAAGATTTGCATGTCCTCGCGGTGTAAAAAATGATTTCGAAGATTTTTGCAACTCATACCAATCATTGATATAGGGAAAATATTTACGTTTTGGGATTCTTGATATTGTTTAAGTGTCGGATCGAGGACCTCAGAGTCATTAATCATATTTCAATGTATGTTTTTAAGGTGGTTGTAGATATCGTTAAATTCAATTATTTTTTAACCTTATATCGCACCATTTTGACGAAATCTCATCGAGACCTCGATAAACACCTTTACCCATTTCATTGTGGAAATGGTTTAGAATTGTTAGGTAAAGAAAAAACGACAAACGGAACTAGACCTGAAAAATACAAGAAAACAAAAAAAAAACAAAAGCAAAACACATGGATGTAAGTGGTTCACGCTATCTTGTTTTAGACTATATCCAATGTCGAACTAGAGAGAGAGAGGGAGAGATTTTATTCCACGCATGCTTTTTCTACTTCAATATCACATATACGAATGTTCATAAGTATATTAACGATATAGTTTGACCTAAACATCTAAAAGGCCAAGCCGAAATGAAAATAAAAAAGGAAAGAAATTGGCCTGCCTAGGCCATGCTCGAGATCTTGTGGTCTGCACCCAAAATAAAAAAATATTTAGTCATTAAATTTCAGTCTTGATGATAAGTCTCCATATCTAACAATCTCCAACGTGGAGGCTTGATCATCATTCAGTTGTCATCCAAGTTTGTATCCTCTATAACACATATACATACACACATACACACACATGCACACACACACACACACACACACACTCTCTCTCTCTCTCTCTCTCTTTCTAGTCCCTGCTTCTTCTTTAGGTTCCTAGAAGCCCGGTTGAAGCCATGCATAACTTCAACTTATCAGTTGATACCACCTTAGTAAACATATCAGTTAGATTCTTTGTATCAAGGATTTTCTTTAGATTTAATGTAACACCCTTTATCAATTCTCATATGAAATGATATCTCATCTTTATGTCTTTTTTTCGGTTGTTAAACATCGAATTTTTTGCGAGTTGTATTGCATTTTGATTGTCATAGTGGAGAACACAATCTTCTTGTTTTATTCCTAGTTTTGACAGAAAATTCTTCAACCATATCAATTCTTTTCTTTCTTCTGCAATGCCCATATATTCTGCCTTTGTAGTTGAAAGGGCAACATTATTCTGAAGTCTAGACATCCAACTTACTGATGTACCTCTGATAGTGAAAACATACCCATTAATTTTTTTTCCTAAATCCACATACCCCCTAAATCAGCATCAACGAACCTTCCAAAACCACTTTATTTTTGTTGAAACATAAAGCGACTTCAAAAGTACCTTTCAAGTAACTCATTAGCCACTTGACCCCTTCCTAATTCTTTTTACCCGGATTTGACATAAATCTACTTACAAGTCCTACTGCATATGCAATGTCCGGTCTGGTGCACACCATAACATATATCAAGCTGTCAACTACTGATACATATGCGATTTTAGACATTTCTTTCCTGTCTTCATCCGTCTTTGGGGATTGTTTCTTGGAAAGTTTTATCTGACTTCCCAAAGGTGTACTTCTTGGTTTTTCATCAGTCACGTTGAACTTCTCTAGAACCTTTTAGATATGTTTCTAATGTAAATGTTTCAAAGTTCCAACAACTCTATCCTTTTAGATATGTTTTTGATGTACATGTTTCAAAGTTCCAACAATTATGCTCATCTCGAGGATTTATTTAGCAGCTCCAAAGTCCGTTATCTTGAATTTTATGTGGAGCTGCTGCTTCAGTATGTTGATTTGCTATATGCCTGATCTAACAACCAATATATCATCAACATATAATAAAAGAATAATGTAAGAGGACCCAAACTTCTTTAGATAATAGTAATGATCCATCTCACATCTCTTGTACCCATTTTCTGCATGAAGTTGTCGAATTTTAAATATTGTTTCCTTAGGGCTTGTTTCAGTCCATATAAACCATTCTTCAGTTTAAACACCAGATTTTCCCTACCATTCACTAGGAAACCTTATGGTTGGGACCTGTAAATATCTTCACTAAAGTCACCATGTAAGAATGCATTCTTAACATCCAACTGATCTATATGTAAATTTTTAGCAGCTACTATACTCAAGACCAGTTGAATAGTAGTCATTTTCACAAATGGCAAGAAAATTTCATTATAGTCAACCTCTTCCTTCTGTTAGAAACCCTTTAAAACTAGTTTGGCTTTATACCTCTTGCTACCATCAAATTCATCCTCGATTCTGAACACCTATTTAGTTTGCAAAACTCTATTTCTAGTTGGTAATTTAAGCAAGGACCAGGTATGGTTCTTGTCAAGTGAATCTAACTCCTCCTTCATGGCTTTTTTTCCATTTTATAGACTCTTTCATTTTCAACACCTCTGGATAAAACTCTGGATCTCCATTCTCTATTAATAATAGGTAATTAACTGGTGGAGAATATTTGCTAGTGGGTTTCCGATCTCTGGTCGATCTTTTAAGATCAGGAGTTTCAACATCTATCTAATTTGGAGCTTCATTTTTTGACTGATCTGGGATTTTGGTTTTTTATTCTTCATCATCTTTAGATCTCCTATTGACTTCAGTATTTATTGTCTCTTCAACACTCCTACTATTTTCTGAGCCTTTACCTGTTTCAGGTTATAAAACATCAGCATCTGTCAATTCTTCGAACACCTCCTTCTGACTTTGTTTGCTTTTGCTTGAAGTTGATGCTTGATCATCTTTATAAAGGGAATCTTCATTAAAATTGACATCTCTACTCTTGATTACTTTCATGGTTTGGTTATCCCAACATCTATAGCCCATATCATCCATCTCGTACCCGATAAAGATACACTTCTTAGCTTTGGCTTCAAGTTTGCTTTTTTTTTTTTCTGCATTTTTAATCTTGATATAAGCGTTACAAGAAAATACTTTAAGTTGAGAGAGATACTTCATTTTTCTTCCATTCCTCTTCTAGAATTTTAACCTTAATGGGGATTGAGGGTCTATGATTTATAAGGTAAGCAATTGTGCTCACTACGTCTATCCAAAACATTTTTGGCATCCATGCATGTAACCTCATGATCTTTGCTCTCTTGTTTAATGTTATGTTCATCCTCTCTACAAACATCATTTAGTTGATGTGTTTCTAGCATAATCATTAATATTCTGATTTCGTGTTCTGCATAGTAATCGGTTGTCACACCCCAAAACCACGAACGGCGGAAACGTTCAGGGGTGGAGGACGTCATGTACAGTATCACAACAGTGTAAAATAGTAAACAAGCAACAACATCATCCATTGCGTTATAAGTAAAGTTTTAATACATGTGTGTTCTTTCATTGTAATAAGACACCAAAAAAATATATATAATCAACATAAAAGACGAGACTTGTCTGCTCCGTCTTCTCAAAACCTGGCCACCGTACCTGTCTATTGATGACCTAAGAATACAAGTTATTTTGAAAGAGAGTATCAACTTTAAAGCTGGTGAATTCATAAGCATTTAAGTGTCATTTTCTTGCTTTGAAAAGCTGTTTTAAAAGTCATGTAAACCTTTAAATGAAAATGTTGATGTAAGTATGAAAAGCCCTAGAAAATCCCTTATTTTCTATTATTATGAAATGTAGTCTTCAAACAAGACCCGAATGTTTTGTAAGTAAAATGATAGTTTTTCCTTCTATTGACTAGTACTAAAGTACTTAGTCTAACTCATCGTTTATGTGAACATATCACAAAATAAAGTAAACAGGAAAAATATACTTGTGTAAGTGTTGTCACTGGGTACTAGGACTAACACAACATCGCAATAAGCGAAATAGATAACCTAATGAACATCCGAAGATTGTCCAGAAAAAGTATTAATGTAAGTGTTATCACTGGGTACTAGGAGTAACACAACATCGCAATAAGCGAAAGGTATAACCTAATGAACATCCGAAGATTGTCCAGAAAAAGTATTAATGTAAGTGTTATCACTGGGTACTAGGAGTAACACAACATCGCAATAAGCGAAAGGTATAACCTAATGAACATCCGGAGATTGTCCAGAAAAAGTATTAATGTAAGTGTTATCATTGGGTACTAGGAGTAACACAACATCGCAATAAGCGAAAGGTATAACCTAATGAACATCCGAAGATTGTCCACTTGTCCTCTGTAGCAGCAGCAGGTGGGTGGAGGGGTTAGCCCCGATATCGATCTACCTAATATAAATAGTAACCTTAGACCTCCGTAGATGGTCATCGACCACTGGTGCTAATCAGCGGGGTTCGGAATGGTTAGTCCCGCCGAGATATCCCATTGAACCGAGATAGGAAAGATAATTTACACAGAAAGTACTAATAAATTATCCTCGTAGTTCTAAGTACAAGTATCCAGGTAAGTGAATACAGGATAATGCACCTATGTAACAATGTTCATGTATGGTATTCATGTAAGTGTGTTCATGTATCAGGTAAGTATATGTAAACATGTTCATGTATCAAGTAAGCATATGTATATGTACTCATGTATCAGGTAATGTACTGGTGTGGACTCATGAATGAACTGACTCTTGTGATTCCTTGTAATAGGAATAATGTTTGATATCTTCAAATTATCCCTATGATAATTTACTGAAAGGTAAATGGGTTGTTCAAGTAGGTTTATACACTCTTACCACTCAAGGGTGTGGGAAACTAAATGAAAGATGTAAACTATAACATCAATACATATATAAGATTATAAGTGTATATGCATAGTTTAGTTCAAGAATGTAAAATGGTTTTGTAAGACATCTAAGGGTTTTGAACAAATATAAAAGTGACTTGATGTCATTTTGATAAACATTTCAAAAGTAATACATTTGATAACAAAGAATTTTAAAGATAGAAAACCATTTCATGCATCACATTTTGTAGTATGTGAAATCTGTTGAATGAAAACACAGTTATAAAATACATATAGATGATTTAATAACATGTTGTTTTCTACTTGTATTCCCCCCGTTAAAGCATTTAAAATCATTTAAAACATTGATTAGGGGTATGAACTCACCTGTAGATGGTGGTTTGGATGAACTGGACGGCGTAGGATTGTTAGGTGTCAAGTGAGGACTTGTACACACACTACGATCCTAATGAACATATAATCACACATATATGCACTCAATTAGTCTTAAATTACTAATTGATAATGTTAAGACATCCTAGAACATAATAAACACTTTATATAAGTGTTTTAAGCCCTAAGGATTGCATCTAAGCTATTGTGGGACAAGGTACTTAGGTTTAGGGTTCCAAAGGACCCCATATATGAGTTTACTCTCCATATATCCTCACACATGGAGTTTACGGTTGTAAACTCTTGAGTTTACGGCCGTAAACTCCCAACCTTGGTGGTATTTTATGTTTTGAAGTTCTAAATGATTCCTAGAATTATTCCAACTTGGTGGTTAAATCCTTAGAAGGGTTTAAGGCATAGAAACACTCCTTTGAGGAGTTTACGGCCCTAAGGCCATTTCCTTTAGATTTTGCGGCCGTAAAATCTTAAGGAAAGGTGTTTTTGATGCTTTCAAGTCTCTTGCATATGTATGATAGGTTCTAGACTTTTACCTAAAGCATATGAAGGCATTAGGCACACTTTGGTGCCCTTCTTTGATGTTCACGGCCCAAGAACCTTAATAGGGCTGTGAACTCACTTTGAGGGGTGTTTTTGATGTGTTTTGGTCCTTCATTTAAGTGGGAACAATTCCTAGTAAATGTCCAAGGCTTTAGGTGCCTTAAAAGCACCCTTTTGTCCATGATTTTGGAGTTCAAGGTCCAAGATCATCTTGGGCCGTGAACACCTAAACTTGGGTGATTCTTTGATGCTTTATTGTCCCTAATACACTTCTATACAAGTCCAAGGTAGTATCATATCATAAGGGAAGGTATAGACATTGTTTCGGGAGTTTAACGCCCAAGAACACCTTGGGGAGTAAACTCCTAAATCTAGTGATTTAGCCATCTAAATCATGTTATAAACACATAATAAGCTTTCTAACACTACTAGAAAGAGTTACTCACGTTTTGGTATAAAAACCAAAAGATCCGTGAGAGAGAAAATGGCTTTTCTCTAGTTGGAAATGCGAATAATGAATGAATTTGGTTCAGAATTCTATTTATAGTCCTGAGATATTTTTGGCAGAAAATATTTTTATTCCTGAAATGATTTCTCATATAACAGAGTGTTGGAATAACAGTGTTGCACTAAACCCTAGTGCATCCACTCTCCTGATATCTCCTGGGGTGTAAACCCTGAATTACTCAAACTTACGCGAAAAAGTATGAAAATTAACTGTGACTGCTATAACTTCTATTGAAGTGATATAGTTTGTACAGAATGGAAATTTCGGGTTGTCACATCATCCCCCCGTTAGAAGGAATTTCGTCCTGAAATTAGGATTTAAGAAAATAAGAAATTACACATAACTAAGCGAAAAGATGAGGGTATTTCAGTTTCATCTGATCCTCTCGTTCCCAAGTGAATTCAGGTCCACGCTTTGCGTTCCAGCGCACCTTCACTATCGGGATACGGCTCTGGTTTGTTTGCTTGACCTCTCGGTCCATGATCTCTACTGGTTCCTCCATAAAGTTGAGGCTCTCGTTGATCTCGATCTCGTCGAGTGGAATAACAAGAGTCTCGTCGGGCAGACACTTTTTCAAGTTCGAGACGTGGAAGGTAGGATGTACGTTACTGAGTTCGTGCGGTAGATTAAGTTTGTAAGCTACAGGGCCGATTCTCGCGAGAATCTCGAAAGGCCCTATGTATCTTGGATTAAGCTTTCCACGCTTTCCAAAGAGTATCAAGCCCTTCCAGGGTGAGACCTTCAGTAGGACTCGGTCGCCCACCTGGAATTCCAACGGTTTCCTTCGCTTGTCAGCGTAGCTTTTCTGTCGGTCTCTAGAGACTTTCAATCGTTCACGAATTTGAACGATCTTCTCTGTCGTTTCCCGAATGATCTCCGGACCCGTGAGAGTGCTTTCGGGAACTCATCCCTTAGCTAACTGGGTATCACCCACTTCAGCCCAGCACAGAGGGGATCTGCACTTTCGGCCATAGAGGGCCTCGAATGGAGCTGCCTTTATGCTCGTGTGATAATTGTTGTTGTAGGAAAATTCGACGAGGGGTAAATGGGTATCCCAAGCTTTTCCAAAGTCAATCACGCAAGCACGCAACATGTCTTCTAAGGTTTGGATAGTTCTCTCACTTTGCCCGTCGGTCTGTGAGTGGTAGGCTGTACTCATGTCCAACCTAGTTCCTAGGGAATTTTGTATTGACTGCCAGAACCTCGAAGTGAATCTACTATCTCTGTCCGAGATAATAGATAAAGGAACACCATGCAGCCTTACAATTTCCCTAATGTAAGTTCTTGCAAGTTTCTCCATCTTGTCTGTTTCTTTGATCGGCAGGAAGTGTGCAGACTTGGTCAATCTATCGACGATGACCCAAATGGAATCAAGTCCACCCGTCATCTTGGGCAACTTGGTTATGAAGTCCATAGTGATCCGCTCCCACTTCCATTCTGGTATCTCCGGTTGCTGTAGGAGACCGGAGGGTTTCTGGTATTCGACCTTGACCTTTGCGCAAGTAAGGCATTTACTCACAAAGGTAGCAATATCTGCTTTCATGTTAGGCCACCAGTATAACTTTTTAAGATCCATATACATTTTATCTGAACCCGGGTGGACGGAATAACGAGTGTTGTGAGCTTCCGTCATGACCAAGTCTCTGAAGCCACCGTGTTTCATTGTCCAGATCCGATCCATGAGGTATAAGGCTCCGCCACCCTTGACTTCTAAGTTCTTATCCATCCCTCTAAGGGATTCACCAGCCACGTTTTCAGGTTTCAAAGCATCGAGCTGAGCCTCCTTTATTTGTGTGGACAAGTGTGAATGGATAGTTAGAGTCAAAGATTTGACCCTACGACCAGAATATTCTTTCCGACTTAGGGCGTCGGCTACTACATTGGCTTTACCCAGATGATAGTGAATATCGCACTCATAATCACTGAGTAGCTCGACCCACCGTCGTTGTCTCATGTTGAGCTCCTTCTGGTCGAAAATGTGTTGTAGACTCTTATGGTCTGTAAAGATCATGCTTTTTGTACCATATAGGTAATGTCGCCAGATCTTTAGAGCAAACACAACCGCTACTAGCTCAAGATCGTGGGTGGTGTAGTTAACCTCATGTGTCTTCAGCTGTCTCGAGGCATAGGCTATGACTTTACCTCGCTGCATCAAAACACATCTGAGCCCTTGATTTGATGCGTCACAATAGACTACGAAGTCTTCTATCCCTTCGGGGAGGGATAGTATCGGTGCGGTGCACAAGGCTCGTTTGAGCGTTTGGAACGCTCTTTCTTGTTTCTCTTCCCAGTCAAAGGCTACGCCCTTCTGGGTCATAGTTGTAAGAGGTTTTTCTATGCAGGAGAAGTTCTGAATGAACCTGCGATAGTAGCCAGCCAGACCTAGAAATTGACGAATTTCTGTAGGTGTCTTCGGTGCTGACTAGTTCTCGATGGCCTTAATTTTGGAAGGGTCCACGTATATTCCCTCTTCGCTAACAACATGGCCCAAAAATTCGACTCGTGGAATCCAAAATTCGCACTTGGAGAACTTCGCATAGAGCTTCTCCGCTCGTAATGTTTCTAAGACTCTACGGAGATGTTGACTATGCTCCTCCTTACTTCGAGAGTAGATGAGTATGTCAGCAATGAAGATGATGACGAACTGATCTAAGTAAGGACGACACACCCTATTTATCAGATCCATGAATACTGCGGGCGCGTTAGTTAATCCGAACGGCATCACTACAAACTCGTAGTGCCCATAACGAGTTCGGAAGGCTGTCTTGGGAACATCCTCCTCTAACACTCGTAGTTGGTGATATCCGGATCGTAGATCTATCTTCGAGAAGTAATTGGCTCCTTGAAGTTGATCAAATAAATCGTCAATTCGGGGCAAAGGATAACGATTTTTAATGGTAAGTTTGTTGAGTTCTCTATAGTCGATGCACATGCGAAACGATCCATCTTTCTTCTTGACGAACAAGACCGGTGCTCCCCATGGTGAGAAGCTTGGTCTAATGAATCCCTTCTTGAGAAATTCGTTAAGTTGACTGGAAAGTTCCTGCATCTCGGCCGATGCCAGACGATAAGGAGATTTGACTACTGGGGTAGCTCCCGGCACTAAGTCGATTCTGAACTCGACTTGGCGTTGCGGTGGTAAACCAGGAAGTTCTTCTGGGAAGATGTCGAGAAAGTTACACACTTCGGGGATGTTCTGAATGTCTTTCGTCTCTTGACTTGTATCAACGACGTGTGCGAGGAATGCATGATATTCCTTTCGCAAGCACTTCTGGGCTTGAATGCACGAAATGATGCGAAGGCTCGTACTAGGTTTGTCGCCATAGATAACTAAGGTTTCGTTGGTAGGAAGGTTAAGACGAACTGCTTTTTCAAAGCACATGATGTCGGCGCGAAGAAGACTCAACCAATCCATACCGATGATAACGTCGAAACATTTAATTGGGACCGACATGAGATCTATCTTGAAAGTATGGCTATCTAAAGTTAAGGTACAACCTACGTATATGCAGTTTGTACTCTCTGTTTTCCCGTTAGCCATATCTACCGTGAATGAATTATCTAATGCACATGGTTTTTGTTTAAGCAGGTGTGCAAATTTGTGACTTACGAAACTTCTCTCTGCTCTACTGTCGAAAAGTATGCAAGCATATGAGTTATCAAGGAGAAACGTACCAGTAACTATCGTAGGATCAGCTACCGCTTCCTCGTGGCCTAGGGCCATAACTCTCCCTACTCTTCCAGCCATGCCTGCTTTAGGGTAGTTCCTTTTGTAGTGACCCACCTCACCACAACCGTAGCAAGTTTGGCCCATACCGATGTTAGGAACCTGGGCGGCTTGAGCTGTTGGAGCCTGGCAGAAATGGGCTGTGTGCCCCTTCCTGTTTCAGTTAGAGCACTGCATCTCCCTGCAAGGTCCGCGGTGGTGGAAGCTACATTTGTTGCATTTCGGGAGAGATCCAACATAAGTTTTTGCTGGTAAGGGGTTCGCAGGGACAACGGGAGTAACATTGCCAGCATTGATTGCCACAAGTTGTTGTCTCTTAGAGGATTCTTACGAAGCCCCTCTTTTCCTCTTAGACCACCCTTTCTTGTTGTTGTTGTCATTCGGTGGTACGGATGCAGGGATTGTTGGGTTCTGAGGTTTCCGGTGATCGATGAGAGATTGTGCCAGTTCCTTGGCGCTATCGAAGGTAATAGGCCTGGAAGCGATCACACTTGACTGGATCTGGGGCGACTATCCCCAGATGTATCTCTCTATCTTTTTGCTCTCAAGAGCAACCATATCAGTACATAAGTTTGCCAGATCACAGAAACTGTTTGTGTAGGTCGTGATGTCGGATCCAACCATTTGTAGACCCCAGAATTCCTGTTCAAGTTTCTGTACTTCACCTCGAGGACAGTACTCTTTCATCAGCATGTCCTTTAACTTTTCCCAGCTGATGGAATACGCCACCACCAAAGTCAGATAATTAACATGGCCGTTCCACCATGTTAGTGCTCTGTCAGAGAAGGTACAAGCTACAAACTTGACCTTGTTGCCTTCCTGGCAAGCACAAATTTCAAAGACGGATTCCATCTTTTCAATCCATTGTCTCAACACCATAACACCCCCAGTTCCATTGAAGCTTCGGGGTTTGGCGTTCGTGAAGTCCTTGTAGGTGCATTCCCGAGGGTGTCCATGGCTTTCGCCGTGGTTCGAGGGAGGTGCACCTGTTCCTGATCCACTAGGGGCAGGAGCGTTGATTGCTGACACAACAGCTGCAACTGCTGCTGTGAAAGCTGCCTGGAACATATTGACATCGAAAGGATTAGGGGGTTGAAGAGGTTCAGGTGGTGGTGGAGGTGGTGGTATCGGTGCTTCGTTGTTTGGTTTACGTCTGGGATTTCTGCGTGGCGGCATCTTTAACAATACGTTTAAAAGATGACGACATGAATAAGAATAAACGAATAATGAATGTGTCTCATGGAATAACTCCCCATAGTCCAACAACAGAAGGAATAGTATGACTAAATGAAGATAGCAGCATTTGGATAATAATTTCCATAAGATTAGATATCTGTCAATAATACTGGAATTACAGATGTAACAAGTTCGGGAAAAATGGCCTAGAAGTAGGCCTTACATCAACCAAGATGGAAAATTTTGACAGAATTAAGACTAGATCAAGACCTAACAGGTCTAATATTTATAAAGATAGGAAATTAGACCAAAGTTTTACATAAACTAGGTTATATCCAAAAGATGAGTTGACGAGATTCTATCGGCGATGAGAACTGCTAGCATGAGTTCTTGATCCCGATAGTAGACGTTCCATGTCCCTCATACGCCTGTCAGCTCTCACTTGCTGAGCTCGAAGTTCCCTAACTTCAGCTTGAGTTTCAGCAAGTTCCCTCTGCAGATTTGCATTGCGGACTAGAGTCCTTTCATGAGCAGTCTCTAGTTGGCGAATGTGGACAGTGTTAACGCCATAGTTGGCTTCAATCTCCACGACCCGGTCAATAGTTTCTTGACCCAGTATCGTGTTTCTGGAAGTTCTACGAACCATGATGGGTAGGACCCTGTCAGTAGAACCTCCTTCAGTGAGGTTGTAGAAACTTCGGTCTCCATTGTAGGGAATGGGTTGACCTTGTTCCTGACTCCATCTAGTCAAGTTAGTGGCCCACAGAGGTGTGGGTCCTTGAAACGCGGGACAGGGGTTCAGGTTTGGGTTTTGAGCAGCTGGGGGTAGGTTGTTGACTTCAGGCTCCGAGTCAGAACTATTGGAAAACCCCTCAGCATGGTGATCATCCAAAGGGATTGGGTGATCATCTTCTGGTTCTGCCTCTAGCCAACCAACATTGCCTTGGTTTGGGAAGTACGGATCGCCATGGTGAAATCCAGCCATTAAAATCTACGCGAGAAAAGGGATATAAGAAATAGCTAAATAGACGAACCGACTAAGATAATTACAATAAGACCAAATACCCCTATGGTATTTCTTTATGGTTGTGTTGGTAAGTTTTTAGATTTGTTGCCATATCACAACCATTCTTGGGCATATGCTAATCACTCCTCGGACCAGCATAGTTGATCAGGCTATGCCATTCCCAAGACTGACCATATATCCCCAGGCTTACTTGTGATATTCAACAATCGTAATACTTTTGTTCTTGTCATTGTGACACTGGTTTTAGTATGAATGCAGGCACGTATACTTACTTAAATATTTTATTATTTAAAAGTATAACTCTTAGACAGAGTGTTTTAATCCCTATGTATTTATAGTTAGTATATCTTTTATGGGTTGATATACTATATTCACTATAAACAATGCTCTGATACCAATCTGTCACACCCCAAAACCACGAACGACGGAAACGTTCAGGGGTGGAGGACATCATGTACAGTATCACAACAGTGTAAAATAGTAAACAAGCAACAACATCATCCATTGCGTTATAAGTAAAGTTTTAATACATGTGTGTTCTTTCATTGTAATAAGACACCAATATATATATATATATATATATATATATATATATATATATATAATCAACATAAAAGACGAGACTTGTCTGCTCCGTCTTCTCAAAACCTGGCCACCGTACCTGTCTACTGATGACCTGAGAATACAAGTTATTTTGAAAGAGAGTATCAACTTTAAAGCTGGTGAATTCATAAGCATTTAAGTGTCATTGTCTTGCTTTGAAAAGCTGTTTTAAAAGTCATGTAAACCTTTAAATGAAAATGTTGATGTAAGTATGAAAAGCCCTAGAAAATCCCTTATTTTCTATTATTATGAAATGTAGTCTTCAAACAAGACCCGAATGTTTTGTAAGTAAAATGATAGTTTTTCCTTCTATTGACTAGTACTAAAGTACTTAGTCTAACTCATCGTTTATATGAACATATCACAAAATAAAGTAAACAGGAAAAATATACTTGTGTAAGTGTTGTCACTGGGTACTAGGACTAACACAACATCACAATAAGCAAAATAGATAACCTAATGAACATCCGAAGATTGTCCAGAAAAAGTATTAATGTAAGTGTTATCACTGGGTACTAGGAGTAACACAACATCGCAATAAGCGAAAGGTATAACCTAATGAACATCCGAAGATTGTCCAGAAAAAGTATTAATGTAAGTGTTATCACTGGGTACTAGGAGTAACACAACATCGCAATAAGCGAAAGGTATAACCTAATGAACATCCGGAGATTGTCCAGAAAAAGTATTAATGTAAGTGTTATCATTGGGTACTAGGAGTAACACAACATCGCAATAAGCGAAAGGTATAACCTAATGAACATCCGAAGATTGTCCACTTGTCCTCTGTAGCAGCAGCAGGTGGGTGGAGGGGTTAGCCCCGATATCGATCTACCTAATATAAATAGTAACCTTAGACCTCCGTAGATGGTCATCGACCACTGGTGCTAATCAGCGGGGTTCGGAATGGTTAGTCCCGCCGAGATATCCCATTGAACCGGGATAGGAAAGATAATTTACACAGAAAGTACTAATAAATCATCCTCGTAGTTCTAAGTACAAGTATCCAGGTAAGTGAATACAGGATAATGCACCTATGTAACAGTGTTCATGTATGGTATTCATGTAAGTGTGTTCATGTATCAGGTAAGTATATGTAAACATGTTCATGTATCAAGTAAGCATATGTATATGTACTCATGTATCAGGTAATGTACTGGTGTGGACTCATGAATGAACTGACTCTTGTGATTCCTTGTAATAGGAATAATGTTTGATATCTTCAAATTATCCCTATGATAATTTACTGAAAGGTAAATGGGTTGTTCAAGTAGGTTTATACACTCTTACCACTCAAGGGTGTGGGAAACTAAATGAAAGATGTAAACTATAACATCAATACATATATAAGATTATAAGTGTATATGCATAGTTTAGTTCAAGAATGTAAAATGGTTTTGTAAGACATCTAAGGGTTTTGAACAAATATAAAAGTGACTTGATGTCATTTTGATAAACATTTCAAAAGTAATACATTTGATAACAAAGAATTTTAAAGATAGAAAACCATTTCATGCATCACATTTTGTAGTATGTGAAATCTGTTGAATGAAAACACAGTTATAAAATACATATAGATGATTTAATAACATGTTGTTTTCTACTTGTATTCCCCCCGTTAAAGCATTTAAAATCATTTAAAACATTGATTAGGGGTATGAACTCACCTGTAGATGGTGGTTTGGATGAACTGGACGGCGTAGGATTGTTAGGTGTCAAGTGAGGACTTGTACACACACTACGATCCTAATGAACATATAATCACACATATATGCACTCAATTAGTCTTAAATTACTAATTGATAATGTTAAGACATCCTAGAACATAATAAACACTTTATATAAGTGTTTTAAGCCCTAAGGATTGCATCTAAGCTATTGTGGGACAAGGTACTTAGGTTTAGGGTTCCAAAGGACCCCATATATGAGTTTACTCTCCATATATCCTCACACATGGAGTTTACGGTTGTAAACTCTTGAGTTTACGGCCGTAAACTCCCAAACTTGGTGGTATTTTATGTTTTGAAGTTCTAAATGATTCCTAGAATTGTTCTAACTTGGTGGTTAAATCCTTAGAAGGGTTTAAGGCATAGAAACACTCCTTTGAGGAGTTTACGGCCCTAAGGCCATTTCCTTTAGATTTTGCGGCCGTAAACTCTTAAGGAAAGGTGTTTTTGATGCTTTCAAGTCTCTTGCATATGTAGGATAGGTTCTAGACTTTTACCTAAAGCATATGAAGGCATTAGGCACACTTTGGTGCCCTTCTTTGATGTTCACGGCCCAAGAACCTTAATAGGGCCGTGAACTCACTTTGAGGGGTGTTTTTGATGTGTTTTGGTCCTTCATTTAAGTGGGAACAATTCCTAGTAAATGTCCAAGGCTTTAGGTGCCTTAAAAGCACCCTTTTGTCCATGATTTTGGAGTTCACGGTCCAAGATCATCTTGGGCCGTGAACACCTAAACTTGGGTGATTCTTTGATGTTTTCTTGTCCCTAATACACTTCTATACAAGTCCAAGGTAGTATCATATCATAAGGGAAGGTATAGGCATTGTTTCGGGAGTTTACCGCCCAAGAACACCTTGGGGAGTAAACTCCTAAATCTAGTGATTTAGCCATCTAAATCATGTTATAAACACATAATAATATTTCTAACACTACTAGAAAGAGTTACTCACATTTTGGTATAAAAACCCGAAGATCCGTGAGAGAGAAAATGGCTTTTCTCTAGTTGGAAATGCGAATAATGAATGAATTTGGTTCAGAATTCTATTTATAGTCCTGAGATATTTTTGGCAGAAAATATTTTTATTCCTGAAATGATTTCTCATATAACAGAGTGTTGGAATAACAGTGTTGCACTAAACCCTAGTGCATCCACTCTCCTGATATCTCCTGAAGTGTAAACCCTGAATTACTCAAACTTACGCGAAAAAGTATGAAAATTAACTGTGACTGCTATAACTTCTATTGAAGTGATATAGTTTGTACAGAATGGAAATTTCGGGTTGTCACATCGGTAAACTCCTTGCTGATGTATTCACCCCCATTATACGACTTAATACATTTTATCTATAGATTCATCTCATTCTCCACAACAGCTTTGAACCTTTTAAAAGTACACAAAACGCTAGATTTATTTTTCAGAAATTAAACCCATACCTTTCTTGTAACATCATCTATAAAGGTAACGTAATACCAGGAAGCTTATATTGATGAAACTGATGTGGGACTAAAGACATTAGAATGTATCAGCTCAAGCTTCTCAAATTTTGGTGGTTGGCCCATCTTCACGAAAGTAACTCTTTTTCTATTTACCTAGTACGCGTGGTCACAGAAGTAGACTGTCATATTCTTCAACTGTGGGATTCTACCCTTTGAAACAAGCATCTTCATTTCCTTCTCACTCATATGGCCAAGTCTTCGATGTCATAAAGTAGAGGACTTCCCATCTCCAATAGTTGCATTTTCTTCTCCTGAGGTCAACTCCACCATATATAAAGTTCCATTCTTCTTTCCTTGAGTAATGACCAAGTTCCTTTAATTACCTTCCATTTACCTTTTCCAAACTTTACATCATGCCCCTTTTCATCCAACTGTCACAGTGAGATCAACATTTTATTTAGGTCAGGAATGTATTTCACATCCTTCAAAATCCAGGTAGTACCTATTGAAGTTTCTAAGGCTACATCTCTATTACCAGTGATCTTTGAAATTTTATCGTCTGCCAGACGAACAGTACCATTGTAAGGTCTGAAATTTCTCACGGTTTCTTTGTTATGGCAAGCATGAAACGATGCTCCTGAATCCATCACCTAGACTCGATTGGATTCTCTATACAACAAATCAGTGCATCATGGTAGTCTTTAGTCATATTCATCTACTTCTTGCCATTATTTGCATGAGGTTTAGGACATTTATTTCTGAAATGTCCTATTTCATTACAGTTCCAGCAGACAACTTATTTTCTGCTTCTTGATTGTCATCTCTTCCTTGACATTGATCCTTTTCTTCCATGTCCACTTTTGTTTTGTCTTCTGCCCCTCTCTTCCATATTGATTAAACTGGTGTATTCCTTCTCCGAACATCTTCACCAAGAATCAGATCTCTGATGTTTTCGAATGTGAGTTTGGTAGTTCCTGAAAAACTACTGATTGCAGTAACAGTTCCATATTAGCTTTCGGGCAACGAAGATAATAATAATAATGTCTGGACTTCATCTTCAATTTAATTTCAACAGATCCTAACTGGATATTTTCAAGTTGAACTCATTAACGTGGTCTGTCACAAACGCTCTTTCCTTCATCTGTGTTTAGCAATCGTCTGATCAAGAAAACCTTGTTTGTTACGGATGGCTTTTGATACATGGTGGACAACGTCTTTATCAATCTAAATGTGGTATTCTCATTGACGATGTTGTACGTGACATTCTTTGCCGGTGATAATCTGACAACGCCAAGGACCTATCAGTCCAGAAAGTTCCATTGTGCCAGATCCATCTTCTTAGATTTCTGTTAAGCTAACATAACAGTAAGTGTAATTTCTTCTGATAAAAGTAATCCTCACTTTGCATCTTCCAGAATCCAAAATCATGACCTTCAAATTTATCGATTTTCACCTTCCTGTTTTCAGTCATAGCTCTCTGATACCAGTTGTTAGGTAAAGAACAAACGATGAACGGAAATAGGTCTGAAGAATATGAGAAAACAAAAAAAAAACAAAATCAAAACACACAAAACACAGGGATCTAAGTGATTCACACTATCTTGCGATATGTTACATCCACTGTCGAACTAGAGAGAGAGAGAGAGAGAGAGAGATATTTTATTCCACACACACTTTTTATGCTACAATATTTAAGATACGGTCGTTCATAAGTATATAAATAAGAAAATTTGACCCAAACATCTAAAAGGCAAAGCCCGACTAAAAACAAAAAGAAAAAGAAATAGGCTCGTCCACGCTCGAGGTCTTGTGGGACTTTAAATTTCAATCTTGATGATAAGTCTCCATATCTAACAAGAATAACTAAACATGTTTCTTCTTTTTCCTCCCAAGGTTTTTGGGTTTGGAAATTTGGTTGTTCTGTGGTGGAAAGTAAGAAATTGTTCTACATGGATTGTATATGCAATAGCTTTATAACTCAACGGTTAGTCTTCTATTATGTGTAAAATATATAGTCAACTAATGGAATGAAATTGTTGCCGAAAGGATCCAAACAAAACGTAGGGTAGTGGTGGTGGGTATGTCCCGTGACCCATGGTACCGTGATTGATGCCAATTGCCCCATCAAGATTTCTTCCCCTTCACTTCACACACACATACACTTTACACCCCTTCACTTTGGCTATAGTGCTATACCCCACAAACCCTCTTCGTATTGTCCTTTTACTCCCTCTTAAAACCATCACAATACTACAAAAATGTCATATTTGCCCCTTCCTTATTACCCCTCTACTTCATTCTTCATATAAATAACTTCATCTTCCATTCAAATCATCACACACGTTCATTCCAGTGACAAAAATGCATCAACCCATTGACTGGTTTTCTTGGCTATCAAAATCCGGGCTTGAACCTTCACTTATTTACGAATATGGGATGGCTTTCTCTCGAAACGAGCTTGAAGAAGGCGACATAACTTACTTCAACCATGAATTCCTTCAAAGCATGGGGATCTCCATAGCCAAACACAGGTTAGAAATACTGAAACTTGCTAGAAAACAAAAAGGTTCACGTGGGTCACACACACACCCAATTTCAAAGCTCATCATCGCCATGAAAAAGACCAAAAGGACCTTGGCTAGCTACATCCAGACATGGATTCGCCGGGATGAGTCAGCTCTGGTGCTCGTTAGTAAAAGTTATGGTTGGAAAGGTACGATGTTGAGAAGAAACAAGAGATCGGTGACCTTCAAACAAGCTACTCCTCCTACTCTTTTGCTCACTAATAGCTACCATAAGTCCGATAGTGCTAGAATCAACAACTTTGCGAGTCCTTTGGTTTATGATCTCCGGTATGATGAAGGAAAAATTGATGGTTACGATGGTGATGATCATGAGAAGTATGATGAAGAAGATGATGGTGGTTACTGGTCTGGGAGTGGGGGTGGTGTTCAGGAGATTAGATGGGACACCATGTTTCAGAATTTGAAACCTACTTGAGATCTAATAGCAATCATCTTCTTCCCCAATTACCCTCTTTCTTTTCTTTATTTTTTTTAAAATAAATTATTAGAAGAGTTAATGGTGAGATGGATGCTATTTTTTTAATGTTCTTCCACCACTGTCAAGTGTGAACCTTGCTTTGAAAGAAAAAGTACAGCTCTGAATTGTTTTTCTCTGGTGAAAGTCGTAATTTACTTTTAGTAAAGTTTAGCATGCTAAACCTTTAGGGGGTATTCTTGGGATTGATAAAGGGTTATATTTTATGTAATAAAATTGTTCTAATGTTTTAATCCAGAGAAATTAAATATCATCCTATATTTTTTTTCCTATATATCTTTCTATCCATATGAAATGATGACATGTGCTATATTTTGATAAAATTAATTATATTTTTTTGACACTTGTCATCATTTCAAATGGGTAGAAAGATAATTAGGAAAAAAAGTAGGAGGATATTTAATTTCTCTTTTATTGAATCTCCGAGCTCTATAAAGTCGGTATCTTTTATTATGATGTACACATTTATATAATTGGTTTTCGGTTTTCCATCAGTAGGCAATCCTATGAGAGAAGGACCTTGTCCAAACAATCGAAGAATCAAAAAGAAATCCTAATCAATATTACATGAAGTTGAGGGCAATGGCAACAAATGACTGTAACTGTCAAGTCAGCCTTAAAACCGGTTATAGACTCTAAAACTGATATATTTTAGTGTTATTCACTAAAATGACATAAATTGGAACCCAAAACACATAGTTTTAATTACTATCGCAAAATAACCACTTAATTCGCTAATTATTCGGAGAAGTACACTAATATAAAAGGTATATACCGAATTGAAACCATTTCCCATATTCCATGTGATTGTCACCCAAACATCACATGTATTCGTTACTAAGAACTCAATATGTGGCATCTTGCTCTTGTTTCTAAACTTAAGGAACCCATTCAAGTGAGCAAGCAAAGAAGACCTTGATGTTGCTTCGTTAGGTTCTTTATTGCCTTAGCTGAAAGGACTGAAATGAGTCTTAGGACTGATCGGGTTTGAGGACTCACTTAATGAAAGGATTGAAACGAACCTTCTGACTGGTTGGAGATTAATGCACTGCTAATCTTGTAGAAGTTTGCTAAGTTTGTGCACTATTCAAAAAGTCCGCCATGTTGCTAATTATTCGAGAAGCTCGAGAGGTTTACCTATTCAAGAAACTCATGAGGCGCCTTTCACAAAATATGATAGTGGGGACCACTTTAAAATCAATTTCGTGAACTTGCAAGGAGTTTTCCGCAGAGTTGGTGGTCATTTTGTGAAAAAAAAATTGTAACGGTTGTTTGGTTCCAAAGTTTGTCGATTTTGTAAATAGCTCAGCACAACATTTTAATCAGAATACCAACCAAAAAGCTTATAGTCCAACGGTATCAGATGTTGGTGAAAATATATCCATCAGCCAAATGTTAAGAATTCAAGTCTTATTGAAGACAAATAAATAAATAAATTTAGAAGTAATATAAGGATTGTATGTTTACCATTTAATAAAATAACAAACCATGATGCATAAATGATATATTTAGTTACTCATACACTTTAATGAGATGGTACATTTTAGTCAAGTCAACCCATGCTTTAAAATCTATGATTAAAAATTCCACCGGTCCAAGGGCAAGAGGTAGACATACTTATTAGTCATGGGGTCCTTTTAACTTTCAGCCATGGAAGTTTGGCTGCTACACATCAATTCCTAATTAAAAATCTCATGATTCAACACAAAATAACCATATTATATATATATAGCATCCGTATGCACAACTGCACATCAAATTACAATCCCTGATGCACAGGGTACAATCAAACTTCAAAAACCCCCCACAAATTAAACACAACCATACCACTTACCCAGTTTAAAATTGGGCTCATGCTACATGACTATATGTCATCACTACTACAAAATAAACATAATTGTTCAATTATACACCACCATTACATATTAAACTCAGATTAGGTTAACCTGTAACTTTCACAATCACCATGCGCAAACATAAAGTCAACTCAGATTAAACCCTAATCTTCAATGTCCAGCACTTTGAGGCAAACGAAACGACCCACCCGCATAAAGCATTTGGTAAACGGGTCGAATTCTGATGGTTAAAATCAAGCTCAAAATTGTACTTATACAACAAACACCAGCAAGAACAAGAAACGTGAGCCTGAAACAATTGGGACCCATGCAGGTGGACCCACCTTGTTTAGCTTCTTCTGTGTCAAAAACATAACCTGCAAGCATTCCTGAGAATAAAAGAGCACCAATTGGGTTTCCTAGCCCCATGAAGTTGAAGATTAAACCGAAGTTTTTTAACCCAAAAAGCTCAGATGATGTGGGAATCATAACACCAAATTGAGTACCATAGCAGATTCCAAGTAAGGCTGTTGCAATATAAAGTGTTCCTTTTAGAGCGGATGCGTATAGAAGATATGTTATCACCATTATGACTTGTGTTATCATCATCAAAAATGTTCGTGGAATCGTCTTCCACCTGAAAAAAAAAATATTAGCAAGTTGGATTGAGATTTTCAACTCGTTTAATTTAGCAGAGTAATCTGAAGAAAGCTGTTAATTTTTGACGTGAAATCAATCGGACAACTCGTTTAATAATAGATATTTTTTTAATTTAACATTTAATTAGTAGTCATGTTTTGAAACTTTGAATAATTATTTGGTTTTATAACTTATTTAACCAAGTCGAAACTTGTTTTTAAGTAAAGTTTAAAATTTAAACGGGATAACCCAGGTTATCCTGTTTATCCAAGTTGGATAAAAAGTAAACATGTTAACCTTCGAATTAACCTGTTTATCTAACGGATCAGGTTGGGTTAACATAACTCAACCTGATTATTTTGTTGGGTTGGAAAAAACTGATATCAACCCGAACCAATCCAACCCAACCCATTGCCAACTCTATTCTTAAAGCACAACAAATTTCTGCTTTTCATCGTTAATGTCGATGTCCAACATCAGCTAAACACAGTCTCATCTGCTTTTATATATATATATATATATATATATATATATATATATATATATATATATATATATCCGACAATTAATATGCAAAAAGGAGTCTTATCTTTTTGGATAAAAGATTTTACCTTACAAAATATTCTGAAACAACGCCACCTCCAAGCCTGCCGAGAAAATTGCAGAAACTAAATAAACTCAAAAGTGTAGTCGTATCATTAAACCCAAGGGAAACACCAATCTGAGCCAAATTATTAAGAACAGTAACACCAGAGCCAACACCAAAAAAATAAACCAACCACAAAAGCCAAAAATCCGCCTTCACAATCGCCTCACGAAACGTAAAATCCTCCCCTCTTCTCGGCCTTCTCTTCTTCTTAATTTTCACAGCCCCTTCACCCACAGCAAGAAGCGCATCCACCTCAGAAATATCTTCACCCTCATTAATCTTCTCAAGATTCATATCAGAATTCGATGGTGTCAATGTCAACAACGGATCATTCAAAACCGAAGAACTACCAGGCCGAGTAAGCTTCTTGTTAGGAAACAAAGTCATTTTAATTGGAATTGCAAGAGGTGCTAGTAAAAGCACCACCATTATTCCAATAAAAGTGTAGGAAATTGTGTTACTTAGATGCACAACGTCTTTTAGTATCGTGGTTGTGAGAAGAAAGACTGCAAGTACAACACTTGCTAATTGGGTGAAGAGAAAATGCGCGTTTTCTGATGGATCTGCTTCGGAGGGCGTACACGCGCGAATGTAATACATTAGGGATAAACAGATGAAAGGGATACCGAGTGTAAGGAAGAGTAGTAGCGATGATGCGGATCCTTTTAGCACCATGGTGTAAACTTCTGTGACAACTGCAGCACTTAGGCCTACGTAGCCTTTGAGAATGCCTGCAACTGTGCCTCTGCTTAGAGGGAAGTTTCTCATGTTGGTGACAAGGACAGCTGTCCCTAACCATGCACTGCTGTTGGTGGCAACAGCAAGTGCGATCCACAACTGCATATTGAACAGTTATTAGACTCCATATATCTGACTAATATGGTATCAGAGCAAGTTGAATGTTTTTTTTTCCATTAAGTCATGTATAGGTGAAGTGGTTGAATGGATAATGATGTATGTTTTGATAAAGTGTTGTTGCATACATAATGTCTTTCTTTTTTGGATGGAATAAACTGAATGAGACTAGATGACTGTTTTACAGTTAGATTCTAGAAAAAGAAACTACAATATTTATCTATTTTAACATGGGAGGACAAAAAAGAAACTGGGTAAAGGGTTAGGGTGCGTCTGGTTGTGGAAAATTGTTTTCATTTTCCTCGAAAATTGAGTTTGGCTCAATCCGGTGGATTTTCATTTTCCATTTTAGAAATCTAGAAAACTTTGGAAAACTATAAAAATCACTTTTCTAATTTACATACAATTTGGAAAAAAGAAAATTTTCATTTTCTTGGAATTTCTTTGAAAATTGAATCAACCAAACGCATTTTCAAAATTTTCATTTTCATTTGAAAATTTTTATGGAAATCTGGAAATTTTTTCACAGCCAAACGCACCCTCAGTGTCTTGATAAATCAAGCAAGGTTTTTTGGCTTAACCCATTAAGACATTTTGTCCAGGTTAAGTAAAAAAACAGTGATCTAGAGTTGTCCGAATAAAGTGCTTAACTTAGTGACCCACGTCAGATAGAAACAACTCTACCTATCTAATCGTATCTGTATATGTTGAATTCTAAAATCAAGGCTATTTCCTTCAGAAAATTTACTAATTTAGGACCCAACATATCTAATTTTAGGGGGTGTTTGGGAGTGCTTCACGAAAATTATGTTCCCTTTTTCACATTATACATCTACCCAAGAAAGAAGACACAAATATACCAGAAATCTATGAACATAATAGACCACAAGAATTGCAAAGCATCAAGATGCATAAAAATACCATTTTTTAAGGTCAAGAAGACAAATCGATCAAGATGAGTAGGTAGGTAAGAACAGAGTCTTTCAAAGATGAAAGTAAAGAAAAAAAAGTAAAATACTTACAACCCAGTAAGGCACGTTGTGAACAGTTTCACTAACAGCAAGCCAAATGACACCATAACCAAAGAAAGAAGCAAGAACACCGATCAAAAGAACAACCCACGGTGGGTATTTGTTAGAAGCAATGCCCGGAAGTATACCAACATTTTCCCCAAAATCATTAGCAACACCGAGAATTGTAAGCTGTTGCTGAGAAAGACCCAGTACAGATTTCAAAGAGAGGGAGTAAAGAGGGAAAGCGTAGGCGTTGCCGGAGGCGATCTGAACCCAAACAGCGGCGGCAAGACCCACCCACGGCGGCCGGCTTCCTGCTTTTAGGGCCGGCATACTGTATACACTCCGCGAACACCGTTTGATTCAGATACTATATGTTTGCTAAATTAGTGACAAGGAAGTGGGAGAGAGAATCGATTAGGGTAGTAGGTGTACATGAACTATACCATAATCAGGTATGAAGAGAATTGAGAAGAAAAACGACAGACAGAAAGGTTGGATTTAGTGGGTGGGTAAGGGCCTAATTAGTACAAGTCGAGATCAAATTGTCGACCATCGTTCGATCTGTAACAAGTAGCTATCGAGACTCAAAAGATTCATGGTAGGAAGGTCTGTGGTATGGAATGTGGACAAAAAAGGCAGATTAATTTATTATTATTATGTAAAATTTTAACTAATTAATATAATAGTTTATTATTATTATATTACTTTGTGAAATTTAATCATTTAATATGTAAAAAATAAATAATAATAATAATAATAATAATAAGATAAAGAATATTTCGTCAATACGTAACTATAAAAAATGACTAAAGAACAAATTTGTTTTATAAAATAGGTAAAAATAGTTAATAAAATAATGTAAATATTTTTATATTGTTTGCAGTTTGCAAGCATTGAATTAAAATAAAAGATAATTAGGTAATTCTAACCCAGCTGTATTCCTCCTTGAGGTTGAGAGTTCAAGTCTCATGATGGATATAAGTGAAATTAAATGTTAGTTTAGGAGTAAATTATAATATTTGTATTTGCCAGTTACTATATAAAATAATATATAAAAAATTATGTTAGTTTAGGTAATACTATATGTAATCAATTTAAACACCTAGTGACTATTTAAAATAATGTATAAAAAATTCTTGTTAAAAGTCACTAATTTTATTTTTTTTTAAATTTCACGCAATCGGCAATACTTTGAATATATATTCTAATAAATAAAGATCTTTTTGTCACATGTCATATTTTCATTTATTTTGCTATATGTAATTTTGTGGTAATTTTAAATTAATTTTTATTCCACATGTCATTTATGATTTTTTTATTTTATTAAATTTCACATTATATTAAATGTACTAATAAATGCATATCAATTTCATTAATGAACTTTTCTTTTAATTTCAAAATTACCAAGTTAAAGTTTTATTAATTTCTTTTATCTACTTATATAAATTATTTGTTTTTAAAAGATAAAAAAAACACTTTAATTTTTATAATTCAATATTTTTTTCACTTTTCTTATAAATTCAAACTTCTTAAATGTTTAGAATTTTATATTTAATTTTTCTTTTAAATAAGCCCATATAATACATGGGTCTCACACTTAGTATGCATATATATATATATATATATATATATATATATATATATATATATATATTGTTGAAAACACTTCGAAAATAAATAAAAGATTTATATGTATATTCATATTGTGTAATGGAGAGAAAATCTAAGACTCCACAGTATAAATAACATGGTACCATGGTATCAGAACAAGTTACATGTTTTTTTTCTCATCAAGTCATGTATCGGTAAGTGATTGAATGGGTAATGATATCTGATTGGATAAAATATCATTATATACATAATGTTTTTTTTACCAAATATATAAAATATATGAATGAGAGTAAATTACCATTTTACCGATATATTCTAGAAAAAAAACTACAATATTTGTCAATCTTAATTCAAGTGGAATTGGGAGGGGAAAAAGTAAAATATGTAAAGGTTAGTGTCTTAATACATAAAACAAAGTTTTTTTTTTTTTTTTTTTTTTTTTTTTTTTTTTTTTTTTTTTTTGCTTAAACTAGCAAGACATTTTGTCCATGTTAAATAAAAACAAAACAATGATGTATAGTTGTGTGGATTAAGTGCTTCATCTAGACATGACTCTACCTATCTAATATGTCTATGTATATGTTGGGGTTTAATAGAGAAAATTTTGAACAACATATGTAATTTTAGTTTAACTATAAAATCATGTTCCAAGAAAGAAGATACAAATATATTGAAAGCTTCGTCGTAAGGCCCAAGAATTGCAAGACAATCTAGAATTTTGAATTATAGATACAAGGAGACATCAAGATGCATCAACATACTATTTTTAAGGTCAAGAATCATAGTTTTAAAAAATCTATAGAAAAATCGATCAAGATGGGTAGGTAGGTAAAAACATTGTCTTTCAAAGATGTAGTTAAATAAAAGAGTAAATTGCATTAATTGTCTCTCGTGCAGATGTCAAAAAATGTTCGGTCTTTATTTTCAAAAAATAATTCGAATTGTCTCTCGTTTGTTTTAAATTGGCACGCTTCATCCATTATTGGTTTAAATATGCAAAAGTCATCATTTGTGCCACATAAAATGACTATGTTACCTTCCTGCTTTATTTTGTATTTATAAAAAAAAAAATCAAACCCTTTTTTCACATTTATTATTAAATTTTAAACAATTAAACCTATCACCCCCTACCCACCCCTCCCCATAAAATCAAAATGCACCCATAAAATCAAAATGCGGCCACCAGACCACCATCATCTCTTTTTTAGTGTATCTCCCATACCTCCATTCTTCTTTACATCAACATCTTCAGTGGAATGGATTACCCATTCACTTTAACAACATTTTTCAGCAACATCGTTGTGAATTACACGAGCCCGTCGTCAGATCATCGGTTACTTTTATAGTGGAGTAGGATCATCTGAATCTTCTTCTATGGCTCACAGATCCGACATCTTCTTCTGTCGGCACAACTACCATAGGCGTCTTCTTTCTTCTCCTACAACTTGTGGGTTCTGATTAGCAGGTTTAAGGTTTAGTTAGGTTTGATTTGTAGGTTTAAGGTTTGATCTTTGAGGTTTGATTTTCAAGGTGATAATAGGATAAAAAAGGATTTGTTGAAGAAGGAATAACATCAATCGCAGCCGATGTTCAAATCACCCGCTTGATCTTATCAAGGTCTGATGCAATTATGGAATAAGATGGGTGTCAGATTAATCATCGGTGGGATTGGGGCCACTATTGGGAACCCAACCACTTATACAACGTTGTAATTACAAAAATGTGGTGGACAGGGTGGACGCATGACTTCGTAGTAGGTGTTGTCGATGACGTTTTTTGTACGTAGTGACACAATAGTAGAAAAAACAAAAAATTCAAAAAAATTTACACTACGTCCCAAAAACAGGTGTTGTCGGTGCCACTATGGGCACCATAGTGGAACCACCCTTGGTAGGGATGCGATATCAAAGATAGCGAAAAGCAATGGGATCGGAAGCCTTTGGCATAGATCATCACTGACTGTGAAAATCAGTTTATTTAGGTTTGATTTTATGTTCTAGGTTGATCAATTTTTGGGGGGTCGCCAAATCTTTAAGGAGGAAAGGGTGGGATGGATTCAGTGGTGGTTAGACGTGAGAAACAATAAATAGTTAGGGGTCACCGAAAAATCTTAAGTGGGTTACCGACAATGTTTATCTGGTGGTCCACCGACAGTGTTGTAAAACTCGCCGAATTGACCGATTACTCGGTTGAGTACTCCTTACTCGGCCCCTTACCGATGCGAGTTACAGAATCTGGGTACTACCCGATTGGCCCCATACTGAAGCAAGCAGTGTTGTAAAAGTCGGCCAAATTGGTGATTAATATTTATAATATACTTAATTATTTATTATTTAACACACACATGTTATTATAATATATATATATATATATATATATATATATATATATATATATATATATATATCTTAAATTTTCAGTAATTATTGACAAAGTGAGACTAGTGTATCTTTTTCAGATTTTATGTATTTATATGTATCTAATTTTGTTATATATTTCAATCAACTTATGATTTTAACTTATGATTTTGACATATATAACTTTTCTAAAAATATTTCTACATGAATTACCGAATCCGAATACTCACTATTCGGCAGTCGGTCGAACAGGTACTGAATAACGAGTTCTACAACCTTATCCACCGGTTGTTGTTATGGCGACATTTCTTTTTTGGTTATCATAGAAAAAAAGAGACGGGTTAAGAATTAAATAGGTGGGTGGGGTAAGGGTAGACGGTAAGGGGTGGTGGGAAGTGAGTTTTTTTTTTCAATAAAAATAACTAAACAATAAATAAATAGAAAAAAAAATAATATCAATCATGGTTGTCAAAATCACGATCATGATCATAGGATCGTACGATCCTACGATCCTATATATGAAAAACGACTAGGATCGTATTTGGGTTAGGATCGTAAGTATATATATATATATATATATATATATATATATATATATATATATATATTAAATGAAATTTTTATTACTACTTATGTCTTTTATCATTACCTTCATTTTGTATTGTGACTTACAACTAATATTTTGAAGTTTTTATAACTTTTGAATGAAAATTTGAATTTTTGAAATATTTTTCATTTTTAAAATTCTAAATTAAAATTATATTTTATTTTATGGGATTTTAGAATCCGATTCAGATCTTGCAAACCTAAAAACAATCTAAGTTCCCTGTCCTCCTGACAATCTTGATATCAGTTATTATAGATAAAAATAAATAACAAAAGAAATTGATAAGAATAATATAGTCGTTTCATATTAAGAGAGACTAAACGTGAAACAAAAAGAAAAAAGAAAATTAATAAGTGGTTTCATATTAACAGAGACTAAACGTCAAAACAAAAACAAACTAAATCACTATTCAAGTTAAAATTATGAGCAAATATGAATGTGAACGAAGTACTCTAAAGAAAAAAGAAAATACTTACAAACCAATAAGGCAAGTTATGAACAGTTTCAGTAACAGCAAGCCAAATGACACCATAACCAAAAAAACAAGCAAGAACACCGATCAAAAGAACAACCCACGCTTGGTATCTGTTAGAAGCAATGCCCGCAATGATACCAAAATTTTCCCCAAAATCATTAGCAACACCGAGAACCGTAAGCTGTTGCTGAGAAAGACCCAGTACAGATTTCAAAGAAGGGGAGTAAAGAGGGAAAGCGTAGGAGTTGCCGGAGGCGACCTGAACCCAAACAGCGGCGGCAAGACCCACCCACGGCGGCCGGCTTCCTTCTTTCAGGGCCGGCATAGTGTGTATAAAGGTTGGATTTAGTGGGTGGGTAAGGGCCTAATTAGTACAAGGGTGATGAAATTGTCGACTTCGATCTGTGAAGAAATAGCTATCAAAACTCAAAAGATTCATGGTAGGAAGGTCTGTGGTTTGGAATTTGGACAAAAAATAGGCAAATTAATTTATTATTATTCTCTAGATTTCTAACTAATAAAGATAATACTTTATTATTATTATATTGCTTTGATGAAATTTAATCATTTAAAATGTAGAAAACATAAAAAATAATAATAATAATTAAGATAAGAATATTTGTCAGCACGTTAACTATAAAAAAGTTTATTATTAACAAGTTTGTTTTATAAAATAGTTATAAAAATATTTAATAAAATAATATATATAGTTTTGTATTTTTTGCAGTTGGCAAGTATTTAGTTAAGATGAAATGAAAGATAATTAGGTAACACTATATTTATTTATAAAATTATTTTATGTATTTATTAAAGTTTTAGAGGATTAAAACTAATTTTAATAACTTGGGAAAACTAATTCATTGTGTAGCCGATTTAAACACTAGTGAAAATTTAAAATAGTGTATAAAAAAATCTTGTTAAAAGTTTGAAATTTTTTAAAATTCACACAATATTATGTAAAAAAAATATTGTGAAAACACTTCAAAAATAAATAAAAGATATATAGTTGATAGAGCCACAATACCACTACCCTAATAAGTTTTATGTATTTCTTAAAAGCATATATCTGCTAAAACTATTTATAAAAATGATGTTAAAGTTTTAGTTTAGATTATTTATGTCAATACGTATTTTCAGAAAAAAATCAAATTAAAAACCATATAATGGTGGTCGTTGTCATGGCTTTTTTTTTTGGTAAAAAGAAATAACAATGAAAAATGTGTGTTTTTGTGGGATTTTTTAAAACCATATGAAGTGACCTGACGGAATATATGAAATGGGCCCTTTTTATATTATTGTCCGATTTTTCCTATACCTTTTCCTATCAATCTTATTTTTATCTCCCGATACATTTCCACATATTAAAATTTTAAAGTTAAAAAAAAGTAACCAAACAAAATAAAAAAGAGCCAATAATTCATAAAAGAAAAATTCTATGGGGTGTTTGGATAAATAATTTTTAGGTTATTGCTTATTTACTTATTGCGGTGAGAATAAACATTTTTTTAAAATGTGTTTAGAGTAGCTTATTGCGGTGGGAATAAGCAATAAGCAATAAACAATAAATATTTTAAGTGTTTGACAAACAAAACAACTTATATGAGTAAAATAACTAATAAGCGATAAACATTCCTCCACTTACTTATTAAAATCAGCTTATTTTGTTTATTCCTACCGCAATAAGCTGATTTTTAAAGACTCCTATCCAAACATTTAAATTTACTTATTACGGTGATATTAAGCAATAAGCAATAAACAACCTATTTTTTCTCTATCCAAACACCCCCTATATATGCGATGCATAATAACACATGGTTGGTCATCCTCTCTAATAAATGAAAATTATTTTGCCACTTGTCAATCTCTAATGAGTTTTAACACTTGTCATTTTGTAGTATTTTTGAAATAAATATTATTTACTTGTCAATTTCCGATTTGTTTCAAATTTTAAAATTAAATTCATATACTTATATATATATATATATATATATATATATATATATATATATAAAGTATTAAATATAATATATATGAATTTAAATTGTAATGAATATATTTTTTCCTTTCTTATTTTAAAGTTTTATATTAAAAAATATTTACAAACTTACATTTTAATGTTTAATCTTTTTTTTTAAATTAACTCGTATAATATACGGGTCTTACACCTAGTATTTCAATATGGTTAAAAATCTCAAACCAGTTTAACATGTTTTAGTAAACAAGTAAAAAAAATTCAAACATATTACAACTATTTAATTAATAAATAAGTTGAAACCGAATTGATTTTTATGTTTTCCATAGCTAAAAAATAACAAATTGAACCAGAGTTAATCATTTAAATTTACAAAAAGTAAAAAAAAAAAAAAAAAGAATAAAAAAACTCAAAAACTCCAATATTTTTCAAATAAAACTACATAAAATAAAATTTAAAAACTCAAAGACTTGTTCATATATGAAAATAATATACCGACAGCACAAACGCAAACCGAGTGTTAAAAAAACATTATAACCTTAGTTGAAAAATTATCAAAGTTCTGAAATAAACATAAAAATACATAACTACATAAGATATGGAAATATAAAAAGTAAATAGTATAGAAAGTTGTACAAGAAAGTACATTGTTTATTCATGAAAATACACTGCTACTACAAATTGGTATGGGTTCTAAAAGTTCATGGCTTAGTCATGAAAGTATATTTCTGAAAGTTGTATCGGTCTGAAGTTCCAAAATTCCATTAAAAAACCTTTGATATGAACCCAGCAAATTCATGATAGTATACTGCCAGTTGGTCAATTATAAATGGAAAAGTTTAATAATTTCAAAATTACTAGATTGCTAGTGTTTTCAAGATTGAGACTTAATGAGTATTGAGGGGTTCAAGACTATACGGGAGGATTGACAGGGTTCAATATTTGACTAAGTTACTGATGCGATTATGTGAAGAATGGAGATTAAAGATTAGGGATATAGTTGTTTGGAGGTGAAATGGAAAGAGAAGGAGAAGGGTAAAAGGCTTAAGACGATTAGTGATTACATTGTGTTCATGGGTTTAATAAAGGAAAGAAAATAAGAAGAGAAAAAAGGGAGGGAAATTAATGGAAAGATATGATTAAAGTTGTTTGATGATAGAGAACATAAATGAGCCGCATTGAAGAAAAGCATGATTATAGAGGCTTCGCAATCTTTTTATGTTAGGTTGAAGGGTAAATCGGTAAATGGCAAAGCCTTATATTCGTATTAGCTTACGTTAGGAAAGTTAGGAAGATTTTCAATAATTTTTTTTTTTTTTTTTTCTTTTTTTTTTTTTTTTTTTTCTGTCTTCTTAGAGTTCTTTCCACTTACTTCTATTAAAAAAATAATAAATGTTAGTATTTTCATTTCACTTGACTTCCCCTTTTTAAAAGAATTCGTGAACACAATCTTAGGGTTACTATCTAAGGGAGTAATACGTCGCCTCAAGTATATTATTTTTCTAAAGTTGTTAAATTTTTTATTTGATTGTGTATAAACTAATTAATATATTAATTAAATACTAATACTTAATTAATAAATTTCAAATAAAAGAATTTAGAGTATTTAAACGGGTTTGTTGGTTAAAATTTGGTTGGGATTTTCAACCATTTTTAGTTGTAATCCATCTCATTTAATTAAAGGGATTAGACAGATTAATCCGTTTAATTAATCAAGTTAACAATCTCAACTAAACCTACTAATTATTTAGTTTGATTTTTTTGTCAGCTCTAACAAGGACATAAAGATGCAAAGATTTATGAGGTTGAATGTCCAAACAAAAGGCTTATTGGTTGTTTGATTCGTTATCATATATGTGCTACAACTTTGCGTAATTGTTATGCTCCCTACGGATTCAAACATTCATGGTTATAGAGCCTTCAATTCCAGTGTGATTGTACATGCATTGGCCAAATTATTATGTTCATGCAAATCGCTTTTTGGTCCCGTTTTAAAGAATGAAGAAACCGCAAATATCTTATTTGTTGATGGATTAATGATCACACCCATTTTTGCGTTGTTTTATAGCGCAAATTGTACCAGTTTGGCAGAATAGTCAACTTACGTTTATTCTTTGGACATTGTTATCTTTCTTGATCAGGGTTTTTTTATATATTATATAAATCCATTATGGTTTTTGTGTTTAACATTTGCCCGAAGGACCATTGTGGTTGCCTATCTATGATTTTTGGTGTTTTTCATTCAGGTGAGATGTGTTTATCGTTTTTGTTGTAAATGTAGAGCCATATATTCATGATCTATTGTTAAAGTAATAGAATATGTTTTTAATTTCCCTTTTTTCAACTTGTGCCCAAATTAAAGCAATACTTGGAGGAAAATGATTTCATAAATACGTTTATTAGGATTAACTAAAAAAATTGAAAATACATTGTTTTATTATTTTATTAATGTATGATCTTTTGAATCATATAATATAATATATTTTAGAAAGTTTTATCTTGAAAAGTTTAACAATTTATTATATTAAACTTCAAATGTTTAGCTAGTTTTATATACACTGACTTAAAACAAAAAGTTGTTAAATTAAATATATATAATAGTATTATAGAAAACAAAAATTAAAATTAAAATAGTTTATATACTTTTAAAGTTATTATATAAAATTTTAACTATTTATCATAATAAGCGTCAAAATGTTTAGATAAATTTGTATACATTGACTAAAATATTAAGGGGCTAACTTAACTGTATAATATTATTAGTATTATACTAAACAATTAAGTAATATTTACATAAATATTATTTATGTATTTTAGCAAGCATGTAATACAGATAAAAGATAATTAAGTTATATTATATTTGCATAAAAATGCTTTATATCATTAAAAACATTATAAAAAATCAAATAAATTGTAACAATTTTCGTATAACCCAATGAAATTTAGAAAACAATATTTAAATAATAAACATCTTATGTGGATACTATATTCCCACCCCAAAATTGAGAGAGAGAGAGAGAGAGGAGAGAGAGAGAGAGAGAGAGAGAGAGAGAGAGAGAGAGAGAGAGAGAGAGAGAGAGAGAGAGAGAGAGAGAGAGAGAGAGAGAGAGAGAGAGAGAGAGAGAGAGAGAGAGAGAGAGAGAGAGAGAGAGAGAGAGAGAGAGAGAGAGAGAGAGAGAGAGAGAGAGAGAGAGAGAGAGAGAGAGAGAGAGAGAGAGAGATGCTCACTCACCCACCCTTCTACACACCAAGGGGTGATGTTCACCACATTATCCCCCACTGCACTTGTGTATGGGCCATACCCAATGAGTATATGAGTACGTGTTTATAAATATTTAGAAGTCCAAATATCTAAGTTATGTATATAAGTTATATAAAGTATAACTCTTTGATTTTTATAGGATAAAACTATATATATATATATATATATATATATATATATATATATATATATATATATATATATACACACACACGAAGGAAGACACATAAACCTAAAAACTACATTATAAAAGCCCAATAGTTGCAAGACATCCAGAACTTTCTAGTAAGAAATACTCCTATACCATAAAATATAAAAAGTCAACTACCCATTCGTGATAGTTGGATTAACTTTAACCAGATCGAGCTTAGGTCGAGGAGTACTATTATATGAATCCAGCTTCTCCTCTTAGCAATGTGGGACAAAATGAATATTCTAAGCAGGAACACATGCATTCAAGATAAGGTCAAGCATCCTAGTTTTCTAAAGACAAATCAATCAAGATGGGTAGATAAGAAATATAACTTATAAAGAGGACGTTAAAAAAAAAACTTACAACCCAGTAAGGTATGTTGTGAACAGTCTCGGTGATAGCAAGCCAAATGACACCATAACCGAAGAAAGAAGCAAGAACACCGACCAAAAGAACAACCCACGGTGGGTGCTTATTAGATGCAATGCCCGGAAGTATACCAACATTTTCTCCGATATCATTAGCAACACCGAGAATGGTAAGCTGTTGCTGAGAGAGACCCAGTACAGATTTCAGAGTGTGAGAGTAAAGAGGAAAGGTATAGGCGTTGCCGGAGGCCATCTGGACCCAAACAGCGGCGGCAATACCCACCCATGGTGGCCGGCTTCCAGCTTTTAAGGCCGGCATCGTGTGTATATATATACACCGTTGGATTCAGATACTATCTGTTACTGTCTCTTTGCTAAAGCAGTGATATTGCAGAAGAGTATGATCACAATGAAATAACTACTCAAATGGTTATGAGGAGAAGATGAATCGAATATCGACAAAAAAAGTCAGCTTAATTTTATGTGTTTGTGCTTCTTTTAATTTCCCTTTTATACAAGATCTGCCCAAATTAAGTCAATCAATTATCTATTAGGATACTCTGAAAAAATTGTAACAGATTATATTTTTTATTCATAATATTTTTAATTATTTTATATAATATATTTAAATGTTTTATTAAGATAATATTAAGCAAACCCCTTGAAATCTTAGTTGTATCCACATAAATTATTATTATTATTTTGAGATTTATTTTTATTTATTATATTAGTATTACTATTAAATGTAGTATTATTTTATTTAATAGTAATAATATCAAATTATTATTATAATAATGGCTATTTTTATATTTATTGTTTTTGTTATTATTACTATTATATTATTATTTGTTTTTATATATAATTTTATTTTTTGGTTATTAGTTTTATAAGTAACTTATTTCTATGAAAAAAAATATGATATGTATATGGCTAATTTTTTCTGTAATATTTAAGAAAATATTTTTTTTAAATGTGGTCAAATTTAAAAGGTTAAAATGTAAACTATATTTTATTATAAAGCACAACTATATTTACTTATTTAGAGGATTTCCAATTGTTAAGCTCACAAAGATTTATTATTTTGGTCGCATCATTTATTTATTAACTTTTATTTAATAAAAAGCTTTTAGTAAATGTATTCTTCAACAGTTAACCTTTTTAAAAGTTTTTTTTTTCTCAATTTAACTAATTTATCATTTATCCATATTAGTTAATGTTAAATTAAACCATCTCATATAATTTATAATTTATCATTGTCGGATAATTTTTCTAAACCATATAAGATTATAAAGCTATAAAAACGCTAAAATATTATGTAACCGAAATGTTTTATAATATACGGTATTTTTAATTTTGACAATTGTGACAACTACTTTTAAATTATGTAACCTTGTTAAATACTATTTTTTTTAATTAATTCAATTGATTAACTAACAAAAAAAATCATGATATTTAAATTGTTGGATTAGGTGTCTAATTAGCTCATAATTATAATTTGTATATACTTGAACTTGATAGTAGTACAGTTTTTTTGGGTTACTCTCAAACCTAGCAATTGGACATGATGACTTTTAGAGAAAGAGGTTAATTTATTATTTGATTAATATATTGAAATAAGAAGTTTATTAATTATTATGAAAATAATATATTAATTTGAAAAGTTATTATTTAATTAATAATTGATCAGAAATTAATTAGAATTAATTTTGGGATTAATATAATTAATTAAAAGTACAAATTCTGAAGTGTAATTGTTCAATAGTTAAGCAAAATGTTCAAAAACCTTCCATCTTAAGGGTTGGACAGTTTTTGGGGATATTCTAGGGTTTTTAGAATATCTCATGTGAATAATAAGGAAGTGGATAAATACCAAATTGGAAATATTAATTAAATATTTAAATTAGGGTTATTTAGGGTTTCATATTCCCACTATAAATAGGACCCTAAGGCCTTAATTTTTTGGCCACTTTATTATTCTAAGGGTTTGACGAAAATCTCTTCTCATCTCTCCTCCTTCAAGTCATCTTCTTACTAGCTTGGGTGTGATTCCATTAGAGGCACAACATTTGTGGTGTTAACTTCCAAGAGATCTACAAGAGAAGGATCATTGTTACTTACTATAATAACAATAAGGTATGTAGTTCTAAATATTCTTTTGGTATTTTTGAAAATAGATTATACCATATAGGGTTTCTTATTTAATATTCATAGTTATAGGTTCAATAGTGAAAGCATAGATCCTTAGGTTACATGTGAACTTAAGGGTTTTAAGTTTATTTGTTTTGCATAAAACCTATCGGTGATATCAGAGCATTTGGTTTGTTTTCAATTGATTAGCTATAATTGTTGAATTAGATCAATTAAGGATAATAGAAATGAAACCCTAAAAGGCCAAGAATTTCGACTAGGGTTAGGTTTTTTCGAAACCCTAGCCTATTCCTCTTAGATTTTGAAATTAGGGTTAGGGTTTTGAAACTCTAGCCTTCCTCCCCAAGTTTTTAAAAATGGTTTGTTAGGGTTTCCTATTTTAGATAATTATTAGTTTAATTCGATTAGAAAGGATAATTATAAAATTGGATAACTCCTACACCCGAATTTTCGAAAATTAAAGGGTTAGGATTAGGATTAAATTATTTGATTAATTTAATTAGTTAATCCTTATTTGACTTTGTAACGACCCAAAAATCAAGGGTAAAAATTTTATTTTTATTATAGTCAAAACATAAATATCTTTTAATCCAGACATTCCAAAACATAGTTAATTAAAACATTTATCATAGTTCATCCCAAAATCACTTATTGCGGAAAACATGGATGTGCGTGCTGCGATCAAGCCGAACCCTTCCTTCCCAAACTGGTGATACTTGAAACCAAAATTATAAACCGTAAGCACGAAGCTTGGTGAGTTCCCTAGAGCACACCCCACACAATTCACATAACCACATAATCCATATAAGCTATAACAGCCACATAAACAGTATCAACCGCATAAGCCATGCATATAAACATATAGGGATGTCATGGGCTCCTCCCAAGGTCTTACTCTAGGATGCCATGGTCTCATCCACATGGTCTTACACCTAAGTGCCATGGGCTCCCCCACATGTTCTTACATACAAATATCTTTTAATCCAGACATTCCAAAAAATAGTTAATTAAAATATTTATCAGAGTTCATCCCAAAATCACTTATTGCAGAAAACATGGATGTGCGCGCTACGATCAAGCCGAGCCCTTCCTTTCCAAATCGATGATACCTGAAACCAAAACTGTAAACCATAAGCACGAAGCTTAGTGAGTTCCCCATAGCATACTCCACATACTCCACATAACCACATGATCCATATAAGTTATAACAGTCATATAAACCATATCAATCGCATAAGCCATGAATATAAACATATATGGATGTCGTGAGCTCCTCCCAAGGTCTTACTCCAGGATGCCATGGGCTCCCCCACATGTCTTACACCTAAGTGCCATGGGATCCACCATGGTCTTTAGCTGGAAAGCCATGGGCTCTCCCACATGGTCTTACATTCAAGTGCTATGGGCTCCCCTATGGTCTTTACCTGAAAAGTCATGGGCTCCCCAACATAGTCTTACATCCAAGATGCCATGGGCTCCCCCATGGTCTTTACCTAAAAAGTCATGGGCTCCCCCACATGGTCTTACATCCAAGTGTCATGGGATCCCCCATGCTCTTCCATGCAAGTATCACAAAGACAACTAGCATACCACATACTACATAGTCAAATAGCATACTACATAATCACTAGCATACCACATATACATGCATACCATACATATTAGTAGTGAATTGTTTGGTTGTCAAACCAACAGATAATGGGATAAAAGAATATTAATAAAGCTCAAATCACTGCTATTTCATATACTAAAGATAGTATAGAGTAAGTAGGGTCGGTCCACAGGAATACATGACTTCTTATCTTGCCATATTTTCACACAATATACAAATAATATTAAAATGGGGGATTGTGTTTGAACTTGAATTAAACTTCATAAATAAAATAAGATTGATAATAAAACGCAGTAAAAGAAGTACATTTCCGATTCTGACTCTTATACATGTATTATGTTGAAAAATGTAATATAATTATAATTCATGTTCAATCTAGGTTGGTAAGTTGGATATTAACAAACTCTAATATCCAAATTGGCAAAAGTATTTTATTCAAAACAAGCTCTTCAAATAAAACTTCATTTAATTGATTCAATTCAAATAAGCTCTTGCATCAAATCATTAAATGACATTAAGTTCTTGCACTAATTACCAACAATGTTTAACATTCCTCTTAAGCTTGGGAATATAAACATTTAATCTTTGATTGCACTAATTTTGATCTAATTACAACCAAATAAGTGTGTGTTACTAACATCAAATCATAAAACATATACGAATTTCATAATTTGATTAACTAGATTGACTAGAGCCCTAATTCATTGATCAAGTGAAAAGGAAAACCAACCAAACACATGATTAAGATCAAATCAAAGATTACTAGATGTTAAACACAAGTCAAATTCAAGTTACAACCTAACAACACATACTTAAGAATTCAGATTCGGAAATGATAATGAAATCAACCACACATGTCTAGGTTGAACTACAAATCAAACAAGTTTAAACTTCACATTGACTTACAAAAAGGAAATTAAAGTGTTTCCAAGTGTTAATCTACTTGCAAAAGCTTTGAAAATCGCCTTCTCTTTGCCCAAAATCCAACCTAACTCCCCACCAAACTGATTGTCCGAATTATATGAGAGTAAAACTTCTTTAAAAACTGTCGAGACGTTTACACGACCAGTGTAAATTAAAGGGTGCCATTTACACGGCCGTGTAAACAAGAAAAGTAGATTGCTCAATCCTTCCAGGCCTTCGAAGTAGAATGCTCTTGTATATACGTTTACACGGCCTGTGTAAATTGTAGGTATACGTTTACACAGCCGTGTAAACTCCTGTGAAGCCAAATTCCTTATGTCTTCATTATCTCTCTCTTCAATGCTCCAAAACTTCTGCAACTTTGTCTCCAATTCTTTTTTAACTTCCTCCAACAATATCCACCCTTCAAAAAGTCCCTGAAATATCATAAAAGTGTGTGAATGGAATTGCATCATGAAAAATCCCAAAAAATATGCAAAATGCATGAGTTTAAACCTAAATGTAATGCACTTTTATGAACTAAAACTACAAAATGAATGCATGAAATGCACCTAACATGAATTTACAATAAAGTCTACAACTAACTGAATGGGCCGGCCTTGGTGCCTTAGACCCATTGGTATAGTGAGAAGACTTACCTCGAATGAGGAAGCTCCCGAATGACATCCTTAGTTGCTGTCCCGCCGACTTCCCAAGCTATCAATACCAATCAATATCCCAATTAGCAAATTGGGTTCCATACTATAATCCATACATGGGGTAAAATGACCATTCTACCCCTGACCTAATATGATCCAAAACTGAGACCCAAGCCTAAACAAAAGCCTAACACTATAATGTCCATAAATCCATCAATGGACCTAATCCGTGAAGGCCCAATACCAAAAAGGCCTAAAATACTGAATGGTCAAGCCTAGTCAACTCCTGGTCAAGTCAAAGTCAACGGTCAAGGTCAACAGTCCATGTTGACCTAACTCGTCGAGTTCCTTCATTGTTTAGAAAACTAGGTAAAACCCTAGCCACTTGCCAAGTTCACTCAGTATCCAGAAAACGGGAAAACTCGACCCAACTCATCGAGTTGCTAGAGCAACTCGTCAAGTTTCCCTTGTCTCAACATATTCAGCCCCTTTTCAGTCAAATCTAAATCCCCAAACTACAGATCCAACCCCCTAGGATGGAGATACCACGTAAAGTTGCTAACTTTACATTCATGCAAGACATTAAAGGCTAAAAACACTTAATCAAAGCTTTCCATGGGACTTAGAGCATGAAGGAGGGACAAGACTTGATAAAGTTGGCAATTTTAAGTTCCCAAAGGCCGTGAGATGTCCAGATCTAAAGCCATATCTTCAAATCATGCTCAAAACCAAGAATGGTACCAAACTAGGTTAATAATGGTCATAAACTTTCATAGAAGGAGATCTAAGAAATGGAAAGTCAAGGTTTCCACTTTATACCTTAAAATGGTTGCCACACTAGAGGAAATCCCGGATCTACTGCCTTCCACTCAATCCAACCTCTTCAAGCTTCAAGTTCCTTCCAAAAGAGCACCAAGAATCACTTTCCAAGCTCACATACACACAAAATGGGAGATGAGACACGATTTATGGTTTATCTAGACAAAGGTGGGGGGGGGGGATAAGGAGGCTACAAGTGAGGCTTAAGGCATTTAAATAGGGTACAAACCCTGAAAATTAGGGTTTTCCTTTCCAGCGTCTACTCGTCGAGTTGGGGCCTTCCAACTTATCGAGTAGATCCTTCATCCCGCGTCCAAAATGATCTCTACTCGACGAGTTGGAGTTCCCCAACTCATCGAGTCCCCGCCCAAAACTCTAAAAATGTTAAAAACTGCCCAATACCTAAACCAAGCGTTACAGATTTAATGTTTTTAATTAATTGTTAATTAATAGATAAATACTAAACCAATTTTTGGTTTATTTTACATATAACTTAATTGATTATTAATTTTCAAATTTTAAAACTTAAATAAACCTAGTATTTTGAAAAGTTTTAAATACACCTTATACTATATCTAAAATTAAAAGTTTAATAATTATTATATGTATAAGGCTAAGTTAGTCAAATCGCTAGTACGCCTCATTCACAAAGCCATGCTATAAGGGGAGTTTAAGGAAGCGGCCTACAAAATGACCACCATTGGGTATCCATTCTTACCCACCGCTCTCTTGTATGGTGGAGGGTCAGTAGCCGAACGATGTAACGACCCAATTTTCAAAAGAAAATTTTCATTTTTAAATAGTCAAAAAACATCTTCCATAAACCATAGAATCTCAAATACATTTGTTTTCAAATTTTTATCAATAACAATATTATTCCAATCATCAAAGTGTCCCATAAAAACGCCTGAGAGAGTGCATGCTGCGTCTGTTGGATTAGATTTCTAAGCACATAACTATTTCTGGAATATACTTGACTCGATTGGCATGGTCCATTTGGGTTGCGTGGTACCGGAACAATTTGGATAGACTTTTGTGAGAAAAGGATAATTATGATTTGTTAATATATTATAAGTTCTAATATATTAATATGAAATCATATTATTTAATTAGTATTGATCAAGAATTAATTTGGAATTAATTCTGTGATCAAAAGGAGACTAATTAAATAGATGGGGATTGATTGTGTAAATCAATCATTCTTATATATGTGGGCTTATGATCCATAGTTCTTTATATTGGGCTAAACCCATGGAGTAACCCATGGATACTTCATGGAGGTTTTAACCCATGGAGCATGAAGAATATGGAAAGACATGAGTTACATGGTGTAACCCTAATAGCCACAATATATAAGGACACCATGGGTCAAGAAATTGGCACTAGTGTGTGTACACATGAGGGCTAGCCGATTTGAGCATAGGAACCTTTTCTCTCAAGTTATTCCAAGATGTTGGTGATGTTATGTGAACCATTTGAGGTGTCACACTTGAGGCATTATTCTCTTAATCTCCTTGGAATCAAGCTACATGAAAAGGTATGTCTTCTAACTTTTTTATATTACCCAAGTATCAATGATTGTATACTAGTTAGGGTAATACCTTGGAAAGTTCAAGTTTGCATGTATAATAGAGAAAACATAGATCCAAGGCATTTAGGGTTGCATGTACACCATAGGAGTGTTAGAATGTTCAAAACCCTTCAGCATCATCAAGCCTTGCCCTTGCCCTTAGGCTCAGATATACCTGCAACAGATCCACAAACTGTAAGATAACGCTTAGTGAGTTCCCCAGAGCATACCCCATACAATCTACATAATCACATAATCATATTAGCTATAAAAGCTACATAACCATATAAGCCATGCATACAAACACATAGGGAAGCCATGGAATCCCTCCAGGATCTTACACCCAATACCACTGGAACCCCCACATGGTCTTAACTTCCTGCCATGGGGACCCCCACATGGTCTTCCTGCCATGGGAACCCCTACATGTTCTTCACTACCAAGCAAAACATGCAAATATACTAGGATCCCATGGAAACCATCCAAGGTATTACACCAAATTCCTTGGAAACCCCCACATGGTCTCAATCTACTGCCACGGGAACCCCCCGTGTTCTTCCATGCAAATGTCATACTAATATAACGCATAATCAATCGACAATCCACATATCATAAAATGGGTTGACTTGGTGCCTTAGACCCATTGGTATGGTGAGAAGACTCACCTCTCGTGAATGCTGAACTGACAAGATAAGATTCGATAAGTCCAACACACAACTCCAACTCAACTGCCTATAAGCATCATGTAATTAACTTGTCACAATCCCGAAAATACCATAAATACCCTCAAAGTCAACCCTGGTCAAAGTCAAGGTTAATAGTCAAGGTCAACAATCCATGTTAACCTCAACTCGTCAAGTGCATCTAGCAACTCGTCGAGTTCCTTAAGAGTCCATACAACCAAAATCCCGAGTCAACTCGCCGAGTCACATGAGCAACTCGTCGAGTTCCATCAATGTCCAGAAGACCGAAAACGCATGTAGACCAAAAAACTATAATCCTTCACTGAACTCACTCAGAATCTCGAAAACGTGTAAACCCTACCTGAATCGTCGAGTCCCTTCAACCCTTTTTGTGTTCAGACCTTTTGAGTGGGATCCAAGGTCCCAAACTCTAGATCCAACTCCTTCTATTGTAGTTACCACGCAAAGTTTCAAACTTTGCGTGCATGCAAGGCCTCACAAGGCTAATACACTAAAACTAAGGTTCATACAAGGTTTTAGTGCATGGAAAGGGCCTAAGCTGGATAAAGTGAGCAATTTTATGTCATTGAATACCTAGAGGTGTCTAGATCTGGAACCATATACTTGTCACAAGTCCAAATCCGATTATGAAACCGTTTTGGCACCAAAAGTGACCATTTACTTCCAAGAAATGAGATCTAAGCAACTAAAGGTCAAAATAGTGACTTTATACCTTAGGATGGTCGCTAATACATAGTAGATGCCGGATTTACTGCTTCTCTCTTTGCTCCTTCTTCTTCAAGCTCCAAAATCCTTTACAACCACACCAAAATCACTCTCAAAATCTCTCTCTCTCTCTCTCTCTCTCTCTCTCTATCTCTCACTCAAGAAGGTGCAAGGCTCAAACTAGGGTTTCTTTGGGTTGTGAGAACGATGGAAGAGGCTGCAAATGAGCCCTAAGTTCTTTAAATAGGGTACAAACCCCTGAAAAATAGGGTTTCCCTTTACAGTGCCTACTTGTCGAGTCGGGGCCTTCCGAATCGTCAAGTAGATCCGAAGTCCCGCGTCCTTATAAATGATTTCTACTTGACAAGTTGGAGCTCCCCAACTCGTCAAGTCCTAGCACAAAACCCTAAATTTTTTCAAAATTAAATAATATCTAGAACAGGTATTACAAACGGATTTGATAGGACACTAAATTCTCATTAAAAGTATTAAAACATTTTATTTGAAATCCCAAATCTGGTCACTGTAGGAAAAATGTGAATTAGTATGCTAACCAATAAAATTACACCTTACACTTTTCAAGTCGTTAGTGGAGCATATATGGTTAACCAGCACACTAATAGGAACTAATAAAGAGTATTAATGGGTATCTAAAAAATTATCATTGTTGATGGAGCGTGTATGGTTTACCACTACATCAATTGGGATGATAAATGACAATGAGGTTACCAAGCACATTTGCATGGTTATTCACATCTTGTTTGTGATCCTTGATATCCCAGTATCAAATAGAAGAGCATAATTTGAGATTAAACATGAAATTGAATAGTTTTCAATGATTCTCAAAAGACCTAGAAATTTCACTTAATTTCATTTCTTTTCTGGTGGAATTGGTAAATCATCATTTACCTACCTTTATAAAATTTACAATTAGATTACGTCATCCCTTTTCTAAGTTGTGAATTATATAGTTGCGTTCTAGCGTTAGTATTTTATTTTGGGTTACTATATTAAAGATTATTCTTATCTAACTAAAACTACCTTCCTTTTATAGATGTCTACTCCAACTGATGCTTCTGCTTCCTTGTAATACCCGAATCGCCAGGTAAAAACTCTTGCAATTATTTCAATTATTCTTGGATTAGACTTGAGTACGTTGGCCGTACACAATGTACACATGGCGTACTCCTATGCACGCGTCAAAAGAAGATGTCCCCTACGTACGATGGGCATACCCATGCATACGTAGGGCGTATGCAAGCCAGGGGAAAACTCTAATTTTTAGGATTTGCACCTTATTTAAGCTCATTAAGCCCCCAAAGTCCTTCACCTTATCAACCCTCATTGCCTTTTTGAGCTAATCTTGAAAACCTAGCCATCTTTAGAGTATTCTTGATCTTACAAAGAGTTTTTGGGTGTTCTTTTGTGATCTTGAAGAAGAATAAGGCTTGAGGAAAAGCAGTGGACAAGAAGGGGCTTGTAGATCTAAAGGTTGTTCAACATTTTAGCTCATTGGAGGTATAAAGTCTGAAACTTTTTCATTATAATTCTAGATCTAAGTTTGGAGTAGAACTTGCATATTTTGGTCCCATAACCTTGGTATCATGGAGTATGGAATACTCCAGACCATTTGAGCTGTCCATTTGGGCTCTTAAGGGTGCATGAAGTCATAAAAATCGGATCTTGGAGGTTACAACTCAACCATGCATGAGTTGGTGACCACTTAAGGGAGATAAAAGGCTTAATCCATGGTTTGAGTCCCATTAAGTCATACAAAGCATAATTTTGCAACTTTATGGCTTAATGCACTCTAATAAACTTGGATCTAAAATTGGATGTTAGGTCTTAACTGATTAAGACCTTAGAATGTGGATTTGGCCAGCTGCAGCGTACGCTGGGCGTTCCTAGACCTACGTTGCGTGTACAAGTTTAAGGAACCGACTGTGCAAGGGTCGTGAATACACCGAGTATACTATTGGTAGGCTAAGCATAATCATCAGAGAGGATTTTGGGCTTTTTAGCCTCGGGCCATTTCTGACTTATAGACTTGGGGCTTCGTTGGGCCGCAAGCTTTTTAATAGCGGGCCTTCTTAATCTTGGGCCCATTTTCGATATGGTCTATCTTTTGGGCTTTGGGAATAATTGTATTTAGGACTTGGTGGGTTAGGCCCAATAAGCCAAGGATTGAGCAACCTTTTTACCTTTGAAGTCGGGATTTAGGGTTTGGACTCACGGGTTAGATTATTGACCTAATTTCTAATTAGGGTATCTTTACTTGTGATTTAGTAAGAGGATTTTACAAGTCAATAGCCTGAGTGTGATTTGATATCTTCAGTCTGAGGTAAGTTTCCTTCACTATATATGTGGGTCGAAGGCACCAATGTCGGCCCACTAGATTATGTTTGTAGTATGATGATTGTCTTTGTGACAATTACCTGTTATGCATGTATCGGCTTAATGTATATATGAATCTTATTGCTATGATTATATGTGTTAGTGGTAGGGGTAAAATAGACCCGATACCGGTTGAAAGATACCGAAGGGGGTGAAATAGACCCGGTACCGGTTAAAACATACCGAAGGGGGTGAAATAGACCCAATACTGGTTGAAAGATACCGAAGGGGTTGAAATAGACCCTGTATGTCTTTTACTGATATATATATATATATATATATATATATATATATATATATATATATATGGTATGGGGTATTTTAGGGGAACTCACTAGGATTTGTGCTTACGGTTTTCAGTTTATGTTTCAGGTACTTCCAACTCGAAAGGGAAGTGCCCGACCTGATCGCATTGTATCCACCTATTTTTTTCCCTATCACGTGATTTTGGGATTTTGTACTCTGATAATATTTTACTATGATATGCTTTTGACTGGTTGATGTGATTATCATACGATTGGAATGATTTAAAATGAAAATTTTATCTGATTTTTTAGGATGTTACAAGTTGGTATCAGAGCCTTGGTTTGAGGGATTCGGGTATACTCTCGGGTATGCCTGAACTCAAATCGAGGATTTCGTATATTTTCCATAAAAAGAAACATTTTAATTAAGGAATCTACATAAAAGAAAGGGTTGTGATGCATACAATCAGCCGAGCTCAAGTAAGTCTTCCCAAAATACCTATACATGTTATATGTTTTATGCTATGATATGAGAATTGCATGATAGATTAGGGCTAAGGAACTGCTCAGAATTTCATGATATAATGCTAGGAGAGATGCCTTTTTTGCCTATTGTATGAGCATATAGATTGCATGCTAGTATGAGATTAGTTATTGTGTTCCGATTTGAATTGCTTGATGCTCAAATGTTGCGTGCTTTGTGCTATTAGGAATTTTATTAGTACCAGCTGACTAGTGGACAAATGCGTTTGATTACATATTCTTGGAATTGTATCATTTTAGAAGGACAAGTTTAACTTTATTGTGCAACTCTTGTTTGAGTCCAACCGTTGTAGTGTGGGACCTTTCATGTAAAGAGTTATCTAGTAGCCATAGTATGTAATTGTATTCGTATGGTAGTTAGATGGTATTATTGGGATTTCCTTTTACAGTTGATAGCAGAGAGTGGTGAGGAAAGGAACCCAAGGAACTCCCTGGAATATGTATTGGTGCGTAGGATTCCTCATAGTATGAGGAGAATATTAGATATGAAGGAGTGATTTGGAGGAGTCAGGGTAGTCCTCGAGGAAGGTATAGATAGGTGTGGAAGGTAGTATTGGGCTCGTACTACTGAAAGCACAAGATTTATACCTAAGACCAGGAAGACCACGATGAATCTGGGAAGCTCGAGATTGTGAACCTCTTCGTGTGTTTACTGATTGTTTATGTGTTTATGTTTCAGCATGGTGGTGACACGTAATAGAGCAGGGGGTTTAGGATCTAGATCTGTGTGACACCCGGTTTTTTTTGTAACATGTGTTATTTTATGAAATATAGATATTATGAAAGGGATAGGTGAGATAAACCCTAGAAAGGGTTAATTTTAGAAATGTTAATTATTAAAATTTTATTGAAGAATGTTGTAGTTCGTGTGATGGGGATTCTGTGGAAATAAAGTTTGCTGAAAACGGAGTCCGTATGAGAAAGCTATAGCTATTTGAAGTTGAGATGAAAGTAGAATGCTATTATGAGTAAGTAAACGGAAGTCAAGTCAAAGGTAAACCTCTGACCACCACGACATGACATTTGACTCTCACGATGTGAGCAATTAATTCTCATGACGTGAGATGCGATGAATCGACAAGACACGTGGCGGAAGAGTGCGACGCGTGACAGGACCAGGTCTAGACACTGCTCATGACGTAAGCTTATAATGTTCACGACGTGAGAGCTTGCAGAGTATAAACATGAGTGTTTTGGTGTCAATTGGAGGATTTTGACACATTTGAGCGGAGATGTTGTCCGGGAGTCGTTTACGTGATATTATATCGGTGGAGTTATACCGATATAAGTGTGATACGGGCCGAGTTATGTGACCGTAGAGGTATAATGTACCCCGTTATTATGTAGTTGTTTTATAAAACATTATTGTTGGGATTGGATAGATTTGGGTATATGTTATGTACATATACTTGTACCCATGATATGGTGCTATTATAGACCTGTTGGTGAGATTTGTAAGTAAATCTCACGGTAAGATAATTAGTTGGGACTGTCAAGGTTATAAACCCTAATTTATTGAAATGTCCCGATATGATATATTTTATTATTGGCTTATGGGGTTAAGCCTAGTATTGATATATTATTGTATTTAATGAGCTTGGTGACAAATTGTCATGGGGTGTAGTTAAGGGTAAATTATAACAGGTTCTAAGGAACTTGGAAATTTTTGGTTAGGTACCGTTTTGTGACGGACGGGAAAGCTGTATAGTTCAAGGACCGAAGTAGTGTGTCAACCAAGTGATCAGGTGAATAACACTACTCTAACATCCGTTGTTGTTGGTACCTACACATTTTAGTATATGTGTATTGGTGAATATTATGACATTATATGGTATAATTATTTGAATATGTTATCTCGGATTGGAGATATGGTACTTGATTTGTTAAATTGGTTATAATGAAATACTGATATATATATGTATGTATGTATGTATGTATGTATGTATGTATGTATGTATGTATGTATGTATGTATAAGGTTATATCTATCTCGGATTGGAGATAGTATCATTTAACAGGTTTGGGCTTAGTGCTTTACTTAGCATGGGATTATTATGCAAAAAGGTTTATGTTAGATATCTTAGGAGATATTGTGAATATATCTGCCTAATGGATTATTGGTTATTTGGATTATGTGTTTATGTTATTGTGGTTATTATTCACTAACCCGTGAGGCTTACGTTGTTTGTTTGTAAATGTTTTGTAGGTTAAAGATTGTAGTGCCCGACTCGATCCTGTGCATCCTGCCAGCACGATCCTTGTGATAGCTTCTTGTGCTCCAGTGTGCTAGTTTATACCAAAATTGTGACATCCCCATTTTCACGGCCAGAAAAGACCGATGTTGTTTATGCTTTATAAAAATCAGAGTACTTCATTTTATAAAAATGTTGCGGAATTTGTTCCCAGAAAAACATGGTAAATACGTTATTAAAACATTTTCGAAGAAACGTATTTATTTCATTTTAAAACGTTTGGGATGTCATCGTTAATATAGAAACATAAGCATAAACAGAACTTACAATTATTTACACTAGTGATCTACATCTCTTTAAATCTCTCAGTGTAATGTCACTTCATATCAACACCTGTGATATAAATAAACTGAGTGGGTCAGGTTGGGAAACCTGGTGAGTACATAGGGTTTTCAACCCACAATAATATAATTATTATGTTTAAACAATCAAACAATCAACCCAATTACCCATCCCCATTATCTTCTTTATTCTTAAGGATCTACCCTAAGAATCAGCTATTTCTCATTCATTCATTCCTAAGGATCATCCTAAGGAAACAACATGAAGTCCATTGTTGCCAATGACACATTGGTCAAGCGCAGCTGCTAATATTGTCACTTAGGCTCAGCTGCCAGAATTAGGACATTTTCTATGAGGCGCTTCTGCCGATATTGACCTTTAAACACTACTGTCATGGTCATAAGGCTCCCTATTAGGCGCAGCTGCCGATACTATCCTTGGAGCGCAGCTGCTAGGACGTTTACCGTAGATCTAAATCATCTACGGGTTGTGGCGCAGCTGCCAGTGCTCATCTATAGGGTACTAGGTCCACTGCTGCCAATGTATACCTATAGGGCACTAGGTCCGTACTACTAATGTTCCTCTATTTCAGCTTTTATCCATCATCATTCATCTACCCATGTTTTACCCAACATATCTTGTAGATATAAAATACTTTATACAGTTTACATCATTTAAAACATGTATAAAAATCTTTCACCAGCATAGACAGCAAGTATTTAGACAATATGCACACATAGCACGTAAATTTATAATAAAATACTTCATATCTATGTGTAAGATGAAAGTAACTATGCACTCACCTGATTAGGTGGTGATTCCGAACTCAGACAGCACTTCGTTATCTCAAAACAATTTTCCTCGACAAAACCTAGTATCAATACCACTAGGGTTTAGTTTTTAACGTTAACCACGACTAATTAATAGTCTAGCTATTATTACTATTATATAAGCGTTAAATAACACTCAATATAACTCATAATAATAGCCCAAATAATTATTTTAAGGTCCTAATAATGTTACTATAATTAAATAAAATCTATATTAAATATAGTATAGGCGTAGCTCACTTACAGCGAGTTTTTATTAAAAATCGGGCTTCGCTGGAGTAGCGTTTCCAAGCCGAAAGCTTTTCTTCTCGGAGCCGTCGGGCGCTCCGGGGCTTTCTTCTCGTGCTAGGGAGGTTCCGTAGACTTGGGAGGGGTTTAGGGAGGCTAGAGAGAAGTTAGAGATAGAAAGAGAGGCTTATGGTGTGAAGAAAATATGAGGAGTTCACCCTTGTATTTATAGGAGTTTTATAGTAAAGTAGTCTCTAAGCTTCGTCCGTAACTTTTGCATACGAGCTCCGTTTTTGTCTGTCTTTTTACCGTTGAGTTCCTATTAATGAGATCTTCAACTTTCATTTAGACCTCGTTGGCTAATTCTCATTCTATCTCGGATTTACAAAACTGTATCGAATTCGCCGCGCTCGAAAAGTAGGGACTAAGCTTCGTCCATAACTTTCGCATACGAGCTCCATTTTTGTCTGTCTTTTTACCGTTGAGTTCCTATTAATGAGATCTTCAACTCTCATTTAGACCTCGTTGGCTAATTCTCATTCTATCTCGTATTTACGAAACTGTATCGAATTCGCCGCGCTCGAAAAGTAGGGACTAAGCTTCGTCCATAACTTTTGCATACGAGCTCTATTATCGACGTTCTTTATATCCACGCGTTGGTATTTACGAGTACTACAACTTTCATTTAGATCCCGTCGGCTAAAAATCGACCGATCAAAAATTCAGATTTCGGGCTGTGCACTGCTATGCTAAATCTTAGAAAAATCATAACTTCCTCATACGAAGTCAGATTTGGGCATTCTATTTATCGATGTTCTTAGTTTAACATATTCTACGACTTTCGTTTAGATCGCTAAGGCTAAATCTCGCTCTATCGTAAATTCACTATTTACGCTTCCCGGTATCGTGCCGGTTCCATCGCGAAACTTCAACGGGTCATAACTTTTTCGTTATAACTCGGTTTTCGGCGTTCTTTATATGTACGAAAACCTTGTAACATACTCTACAACTTGGTTAAGATTATTTATTCTAAATAATCTTTTGTCGAAAAGTCGTTTTCGACCCCTATTGCCTCTAATTTGACTAGCCCAGATTTGCGGGCGTTACAAAAATGTTGTAAAATTTTATAATTATGGAATGTATTTTAGGGTATACCTAGAGTGAAAAATGTGGGCGTTTCAAGATTGTATTAGAGTTTTGGTTTAAGTGTATTAGGTGCTTATAGTAAATACCTAAACTTCAACCGTAAGGTGGAAAATGTTACTTGATTATGCCTGGTAAAAATAACTTGGAACAGTTATATATATTATATATATACGCATATTGCGGGAAGAATTTTTGTGCACGACATGGTATCTGTGCTATGCACGACGTAGTGGGTGTTGTGATTCGTGATGCGATTTAAGTTAAATTATATGGTGAGATATTAGTAATAAAATTGTTTGAATAGTTAGAATTTTTGCAAAATATCGTTTTGTAATTGTCGAGACCTATTTCCCTATCAATTAAAATCGATCGCAATTAGGAAGTTGGACATTGGACGATATCGTGTACGAGAATATGAGCGGTATTGCAGCGGACGACACGGTGTACATGGTATGTTTCGATATACGGTTGCGAGGCCGACAACGGGATGTGAGGCGTGACGATTAAAAGTATCTAGTGCAGCAGTTGCAATTTGTGATATAGTTGAAATGAATAATAGCAACATACTTTGATCTCACGATGTAAGCACGTTGTTATTACGACGTGAGCATTAAGTACACTGCTATAATTGAATTGTGTAGGTCACGACGTGAGGAATGTAGATCACAACGTGAGGAAGGTAAGGTCACGACATGGAAGATGTAAGACCACGACATGAGAGACACAAGGTGAAGAATAATCATGGCCACAACGTGATTATAAATGAACCACAATGTAAGGATTAAATTTTGTCTAAGGCTTGCTTTAAGCTAAATGACCGGTTTTGGATGATGGGCTTCGAAATTGGTATGTACGGTTGATTGATGTTTAGTATCTATCTTTCAACTGTGTGAGCTAATAGTTATTGACCGTGTTTGTGATACGAGATTAGAGCCACAATGTGGCTAGAAATTATGAAGTTAAAAGTGTGCTCTAGATTGAAAGTAGGATACTTAATATTAGCCATCATGAATTTGGGAGACGCGAGGAGAAATATTTTCGGGATATGAAATCGGTAGAAGAAACTAATACTTCAGATATGAATTTTGGAGGTAGTAATATTTTTGAGATGAGTAGTGAATATGAGTAAACTTTGTTTTACTTACAAAATTTAGATTCATACATTTTTCATAAAGTGGCAATGACATGAAAATATTGGTGTTTAAAGTATCCTAAGAACAATATGGAAATGAATGTAAGGATAACTTTGGTATCAGAGTTATCATGTGAATTGAAAGGAATTATAGTGTTATCTCGGATTGGAGATACCACAGAAATGGAAATACATACACATACATACATATCTTTGATTTGGTGGTTATGTTGGATTGGAGATACCACTGGTACATATATGATTTGGTGGTTATCTTGGTTTGGAGATACCACTGGTACATGTATGATTTGGTGGTTATCTTGGTTTGGAGATACCACTGGTATGGGTATGATTTGGTGGTTATCTTGGTTTGGAGATGCCACTTGTACAGGTAGGATATGGTGGATATCCTGGATTGGAAATGTCATTGGAACATGACAGGTATGACAAAATGGTTATCCTAGATTGGGGATACCAATGGAGTGTGACAGTTATGACATGATAGTTATCCTGGATTAGGGATACTATTGGAACATGAAACGATATGGTGGTAATCTCGGATTGGAGATACCACATGAATTGAAAATATAGGTATGTGTATAAGTGTATGTATGGTAATCTTGGTATCAGAGTTACCATGAGAATAAGGATGAATTATTAATCTTACTGGTTGACATGATGCTAGATAGGTTGACTTTGAAATGTCATATATTAACAACATAATAAGAGGTTGCTAGGGTGAGAATGAAATGATATCTTCGTAGTGTGAATATATTAAGGAATAGGTGTTTAATTGACCTACTGGATGTATAGAAGACACCAGTATTGGTGGATTTTCTATGTATCTGATTTACATTATGGTATTAAAGACCATAATGGATTGGGTGGATTCAAGAAATTTTGATGTAATAAATTTATTTGAATGATGAGATGTGGAAATGTGGTATTAACCGATATGATATTTTGTAATAATTGATAACTAATGGTATGTGTGATCTCGGATTGGAGATCATGGTGTGTAGTTAATTGATTTGGTAATAGTGAAATACTCATAACTTGAAAGGAGTAGTAAATCGAGTATCTGGTGATAGTTGAGAATGGTAAATAGAAATAGTTGATTTTAATTAAGTAGTAAGTGAGTACTACCTGTTGCAAAGAATATGATGACAATAAATAAAATTTATGATCAAGTAGAATTATTTAGTGATAGTGAATACGTTTCTATCCTTATTATGTGAGGTTCTTATGTGTTATGAACTTCTCACGAAGAAGTGTTAGTCGATTGTGAGGCTCGAGGAAAAGTGTTAATAATCGAAAGGAAGTTTAAAATGAGATATAGAAATTCGAAGGTAATTGATAGCTCATAACCATTTTATATTGAAAATGGTTGTCATTATTGATAATGATATATGTGTATTGTAGTGTAAATGTATTCGAAACTTATGCTAAGAAAACAATAGTAAATTGTGATATTATAATGTACAACAATGAATTTTTATGCAATTGTAGTGGAGGATGTGATTCAATAGTTCTTCTTGGAAAGAATATAAGTTAATGGAATTTTTTATTATAGCACGAGACTTCAGGAGATTCCGAGGACGAATCTTTTGAAGGAGGGAAGACTTGTGACGCCTGGTTTTTTGTAACATGTGTTATTTTAAGAAATATAGATATTATGTAAGGGGTAGGTGAGATAACCCTAGAAAGGGTTAATTTTTAGAAATTTAACTATTAAAATTTTATTGAAGAATGTTGTAGTTCGTGTGAAGAGGATTCCGTAGATATAAAGTTTGCTGAGAACAGAATCCACATGAGAAAGTTATGGCTATTTGAAGTTGAGGTGAAAGTATAATGCTATTATGAGAAAGTCAACGGAAGTCAAGTCAAAGGTCAACCTTTGACCACCACGACATGAAACATGATTCTCACGACGTGACATTTGACTCTCATGACGTGAGCAATTAATTCTCATGATGTGAGATGCGATGAATTGACAAGAAACGTGGCGGAAGAGTGCGACATGTGGCATAACCAAGTCTAGACACTGCTCACGAAGTGAGCTTATAATGCTAAAGATGTAAGAGCTTGCAGAGTATAAAAACGATTGTTTTGGTTTCATTTGGAGGATTTTGACACATTTGAGCGGAGATGCTACCCGGGAGTCGTTTACGTGATATTATACCGGCGGAGTTATACCGATATACGTGTGATACAGGTTGAGTTATGAGACCGTGGAGGTATAATTTACTCCATTATAATGTAATTTTTTTTATAAAACATAATTTTTGGGATTGGATAGCTTTGAGTATATGTTATGTAAATATACTTGTACCCGTGATATGGTGCTGTTACGGACCAGTTGGTGAGATTTGTAAGTAAATCTCACGGTAAGATAGTTAGTTGGGATGTGTATTGGTGATTATTATGGCATTATATGGTACCTCAGGATGGTATAATTATTTGAATATGTTATCTCGGATCGGAGATATGGTACTTGATTAGTTAAATTGGTTATAATGAAATATTGAGATATATATATATATATATATATATATATATATATATATATATATATGGTTATATTTATCTCGGATTGGAGATAGTATCATTTGACAGGTTTGGGCTTAGTGCTTTACTAAGCATGGGATTATTATGCAAAAAGGTTTATGTTAGATCTCTTAGGAGATATTGTGAATATATCTGCGTAATGGAGTATTTGTTATGTGTTTATGTTATTGTGGTTGTTATTCACTAAGCCGTGAGACTTACGTTGTTTGTTTGTAAATGTTTTGCATGTTAAAGATTGTAGCGCCCGGTTCGATCATGTGCTTGGTGCCAGCACGATCCTTGTGATAGCTTCTTATGCTCCAGTGTGTAGGGACGGAGCCAGAATTTAAGTATAATGTGGGCTTATATTGTAATACGATGTTAATATATATTTTATATCCGCATAACATCATAAAATATTTATATATAAAAGAGAAATTTACAATGTAAATTTATCTTTCAATAATCAATATTCAAAAGTTTTATACCCACCCTAAAAATCAATCATTAAACATTTTTAAATGACCATAAACACCATGACTTTGATATTATTTTTAAAGAAATTATCCACTTTGTAATAAAATTAAAAACCAAAGAATTATGAATGTTAATTTAATAATAAACGTATAAATATATTTTGATTTTCCCTATATATAAACAAAAATGAACTAATGATATAAAATAAAGCATAAAGTGTTTCTATCACTCATAGGGCATCATAGCCTATGTATATTGATATATTCACATAAAAAGAAGCAAAATGGTTCTGATACATGTATCAACAACACCTACAATCTTATATAAAGAAAGTCTTCACATATTTTCAATTACACAGACAAAGATATAACAACACAACTGATAATTAACCAAGAGTTGGAGTAAGAGTCGAAGATGCATACTTGGGAGACCATAGGCAAGAAAACGGGTCAGAAAGACAGGAACTCTTCATGATGAGCACAATGACGACGGAGAGCGGCGATTTTCGATGGACTAGAGACCGAAGTGATCAAATTGACGGCCCAATTGGGATGCGGTGGCAAAGCACGGAGATGGTGACCGACAGGGGTTAGGGTTTCTTAGTTTTCAGACTATTTGATAGTAGTATTTGGTTTCTAAAATTCTGAGGTTTTATGCATGTTTTGATAGAGTACAAATATTTTTAGAATATGTATATTTGCTTAGAATCTGTAGGTTTGTTTATATTACAACAAAATTTTTGATTTGTGATAGAATCCGATTATGATTTTGCTGAATTTCAAATTCCTTTTAATTAGATTATTATGTTTGCATTGTTTTTTTAATTAAAAAACTTCCTTAACAAGGAAAATTTGTATGCTTATCACTCATACGGTGTCGTTTATTTAATTGAGAGGGCAAGGTTATGCTTTTAGTGGTCGCATATTGGCGGGGGCTAAGCACCGGCCTGCCCCGGTACTCCCTCCGCTCCTACCAGTGTGCCAATGTATACCAAAATGTTGTAAATTTTTTATAATTACGGAATGTATTTTGGGGTATACCCAGTGAGAAAAATCTGGGTGTTACAATTTGGCTCGGGCACGGGCACCGAACCAGTTGATGAGGGATTACACGAGTTCATTTCGTCAGAGGTGACTAGAGGCATCCTTGATTTGACCTTGGTGATGTTTGGGTTGATCAAAGAGGGTATCATGGATCTGATGGAGGATCGGGTTTGTATTTTCAGAGCTAGTTTGGTCGCTATCCAATCCGGGGCTTACACTCTCTCCTTCAAGGATTCCTGGGGATCTGGGGCACCAAAATTCTTTGGGGTGAAGGACCCCATAGCCGCTAGGAGTTGGCAAGAAGATATTGAGTGTACCCAGATGACGAGCTTCTGCCCCGAGGGGTCAAAGGTAAGGTTCGCTGCAGGATGTTTGAGGGAGCAAGCTCGGGATTGGTTGGAGGTGGTTGGATTTAGCTTGGGAGCCCCAACCATTGAGGCCATGAACTGGTCGAATTTTGTGACCTAGTTTCGTTTGGAGTTTGCACCAGCTATTGAGGTGCAACAACTAGCTAGGGAGTTTCTGGATATGAGACAATCGATTGAGACCGTGGCGGAGATCATCGCCATGTTCATAGAAAGATCCCTATCGGTACCCCAGTATGCGGCAGATGAGGAGATAAGGAAGACCCGGTACCGTGACATGCTGCGATATGATATCAAAGAGTTTGTTAGTTTTTCCGCCTGCCCGAATTTGGACGACATGATATCTAGGGCCTGGGAACAGGAGATTAATTTGGATCACATATGGAAGAGGAAGGCAGAGCATGGACAGGCGACTGGGGTTTTGGTGAAGAAATGCAAGGGCTTTGATTATAGATCGAAGGGCCAGTAGGGTCAGAGCTGTTATGGTAAGTGCAGCAAGGCACATGATGGGGTTTGCAGAGCAGATGGTCCGGGCTGCAACAAGCATGGAAAGACGGGGCATTTCAAGAAGGATTGCATAGCTACTACCACCACCACCCAAACATCATATTTAATTTGCTTCTATTGCAATAATAGGGGCCACAAGAAGGCCAACTGCCTGAGTTTAGCATTAGGAGGACCAGTAGAAGCACCTGCTGCAACGACTCTGAGGATCACTGATGGCCGTCAGGGCAAGGCGGAGGCACCAATGGTTCAGAGCAAGGCATTTCAGCTAACAGTCAAGGAGGATCGTGCAACACTCAATGTGGTCACTGGTATGTATCTTCTCCTTACCTTGTTATTTATGTTATTTGTTATGCTTATATGTTTGTACTGCTATTTAAGGTCATTCCTTGTGAACGGTATTCCTGCATTGGTCTTATTCAATTCGGGGCTACCCAATCTTTTGTATCCCTTGAGCTTAGCAAGAGATTTGATGATGTTCCGAGAGAGTTGGATTATCCACTGGAGGTTGAGATTGCTGATGACCATCCAGTACGAGTGTCGAAGGTTCATCGAGGATGAAATTTGGAGTTATTCAATGAGCAGTATCCCGATTGATTTGGTTCCGATTCCCCTATGCGAGAGCAAGGTCATTATGGTGATGGATTGGTTGAGTGCCAATGGGGCGATGATTGATTGTGGGCTTTAGTTGGTACGTGTTTAGACCCCAAGTGGGGGAGAGTTGGTGATCCATGGTGAGGGTTCTCAGCATGGTCCGACTCTCTATTCGGTAGCCAGGGCCATGCGTTATCTTCAACAGGGATGTTCTGGGTTTGTGGCATATGTGATGGATACTCGGGAGAAAGGTGAGGTGACCACTGATGATGTACGAATTGTTCGGGAATACTCGAATGTGTTCCCAGAGGATTTGTCGGGAGTGCCTCCGGAGAGGCAGGTGGAGTTTTGGATTGACTTGGTTCCAGGTGTGGCACCGATAGCCAAAGCAACTTATCGGCTAGCACCTCCAGAGATACAGGACTTGTCTACGCAGCTGCAGGAGCTGCTAGATAGGAGAGATTTATTCGGCGGAGTAGATTACCATGGGGAGCCCCGATCTTATTTGTGAAGAAAAGGATGTGATGCATCGGATGTGTATTGACTACCGGGAGTTGAATAATCTAACAGTTAAGAACCGTTACCTACTCTCGAGGATCGATGATTTATTTGATCAGCTTCAGGGGGCATCTTGGTTCTCTTATATTGATTTGCATTCAGGTTATCACCAGATGAGGGTCGGGGAGGGGGACATATAGAATACATCCTTCCGAACTCGTTATGGTCATTACGAGTTCGTGGTGATGCCTTTTGAGCTCACCAATGCTCCACCCGTATTCATGGATCTCATGAATCGCATATGCAGGTCCATGTTGGATCGGTTTGTGATTGCATTTATTGATAACATCTTGGTCTATTCTAACACCCGGGAGAAACATTAGGAGCACTTGAGGGAGGTATTGGAGACTCTGATGAGGGATAGATTATATGCGAAGTACTCCAAGTGTGATTTCTGGTAGCGTGAGGTGTAGTTTCTGGGACACCTTGTCAACCAGAACGGTAGTATGGTGAGGTGGTGATGAGGTGGGAGGTTATGAGGTCTCCATCTGAGATTCAGAGTTTCCTTGGATCGACTGGTTACTATCAGAGATTCAATCAGGATTTCTCCAAGATAGCGGTTCCTTTGACTCGGTTGACGAAGAAGACCGTCATGTTTTGTTGGGGGCCTGAGCAGCAGACAACCTTTGAGACTCTAAGGAAGAGATTATGTGAGGCACCAATTCTGACCCTGCCAGAAGGGGTTGAGGACTTTGTGGTATATTGTTATTATTCGATCACAAGCTTGGGCGCGGTTTTGATGCAGCGGGGTCATGTAATTGCTTATTCCTCGAGGCAGTTGAAGTCTCATGAGGTGAATTACCCTGCACACGATTTGGAGTTGGGGGTTGTGGTGTTTTCCCTCAAGATTTAGCAACATTACCTCTATGGCTTCCGTTGTACTATCTACACGGATCACAAGAGCCTGAGGTATTTGATGGATCAACCAAATCTGAACGTGAGGCAGCGTTGATGGTTGTATGTGATGAAGGATTATGATTGTGAGATCATTTATCACTGGGAGAAGGCCAACGTGGTGGCCGATGCTCTCAACCGCAAGTTGTTCGTGGCTCTGATCAGAGATTTATGTTTGAGGATAACAATGATTACCCCATTATTAGAGCAAATTGATGCTATGAGGGAAGAGCACCGTAAGAGTGAGCGGATTATGATAGTCGAGGGTTATTGACTCTCCATCGGAGGGTGTGGGTTCCATATTGGGGTGGTGTGTGGCAGGTTTTTTTGGAAGAGGCGCACAAGTCCAGATTCTCTATTCATCCGAAGCGAAAAAGATGTATAGAGATATCCGGCCTGATTATTGGTGGCCATGTATGATGCGATATGTGGCATGGTATGTGGAGAGGTGCTTGACTTGCTGGAAAGTCAAGGCCGAGCAATAGTGACCCCATGCCAAATGGAACCATTGGATATTCCTGTTTGAAAATGGAAAGAGATTATGATGGATTTTATCACCAAATTTCCTTGGATGTCGTGCAAAGTGGATACGATATGGGTCATCGTGGATTGATTAACGAAGAGTGCACATTTTATCCCGATCCAGGAGAGTATCTCTATGGAGAAGTTGACAGACATCTTCATTCGTGAAGTTGTGGTACGTCATGGGGTGCCAGTTTATGTTGTCTCGAATAGGGATGTTCGGTTCACTTCCAGATTCAGGAAGAAATTCCACAAGGATTTGGGTACTCGTCTGCACTTCAACACAACTTTTCACCCACAGAAGGGTGATCAGAGTAAGCAGAGTCTCCATACATTGGAGGATATGCTGCAGGCATGCGTTCTGGAATTTGGCGGTAGTTGGGATACGTATCTTCCATTAGCGGAATTTTCATATAATAAGAGTTATCATACCAGCATCGAGTGACCTCCTTTTGATATTCTCTATGGGAGGAAGTGTAGGACCCCAATATGTTGGGGTGAGGTCGGTCAGCGGGTCACGGGGAGTACCGAGGTGGTACTTAAGACGACCAAGATAATTTAGTGGGTTCGTTGTAGACTTCAGACAACGCATAGTTAGTAACAGAGCTATGCAGACAGATGTTGGTCAGATTTGGAGTTCCAGATCAGGGATATGGTACTCCTGAAGGTGCCACCTTGGAAAAATGTCATCCGATTCAGGAATCGGGGCAAGCTAGAATCCAAATACGTCGGTTCTTTTAGGGTTCTTGCCTAAGTGGGTAGGGTGACGTATCGTTTAGATCTTCCGAAGGAGTTCAGTCAGATCCACAGTACTTTCCACATATCTCAGTTGCGGAAATGTTTGGTTGACGACTCTGTAGTTGTTCCATTGGAGGCCATTAAGGTGGATGATCACCTTAATTACATTGAGAGGCTGGTGACGATCCTTGACCGGAAGATGCAAATCTTGAGGACATGGTTGCGGGCTTGGTAAAGGTGCATTGGTAGCACCAGAAGGGTTATGAGTGGACATGGGAATCTGAAGAAGAGACGAGGGAGCATTACCCAGATTTATTTGCGACAATGGACTTCGAGGACGAAATCTGATTAAAGTGGGGGAGAAGTTTAATGCCCGACTTGCCAGGTAAAAACTCTTGCAATTATTTCAATTATTCTTGGACTATACCTGAGTACATTGGGCGTATACAAGGTATGCACGACGTACTCTTATGCATGCACGAAGAGGTGATGTCCCCTACGTACGCTGGGCGTACCCATGCGTACGCAGGGCTTATGCAAGCCAAGGGAAAACCCTAATTTTTAGGGTTTGCACCCTATTTAAGCTCATTAATCCCCCTAAGTCCTTCACCTTATCAGCCCCATTTCCTTTTTCAGATAATCTCGAAACCCTAGCCATATTTAGAGTATTCTTGAGCTTACAAAGATTTTTTGGGTGTTCTTTTGTGATCTTGAAGCAGAAGAAGGCTTGCGGAGAAGCATTAAACAAGAAGGGTATTATAGATCCAGAGGTTGTTCATCATTTCTAGGTCGTTGGAGGTATAAAGTCTGAAACTTGTTCATTCCAAGTCTAGATCTAAGTATGGAGTTGAACTTAACATATTTTGGTCCCATAACTTTCGTCTCATGGAGTATGGACCACTCCAGACCATTTGAGCTGTCCTTTTGGGCTCTTAGGGTGCATGAAGTCATAAAAATTGGATCTTGGAGGTTAGAACTCAACCATGCATGATTTGGTGACCACTTAAGGGAGATAAAAGGCTTAATCCATGGGTTGAGTCCCATTAAGTCATTAAAAGCTTAAAGTTTGCAACTTTATGGCTTAATGCGATCTAATGAACTTGGATCTAAAATTGGACATTAGGTATTAATTGATTAAGATCTTAGAAGGTGGATTTGGCCAGCTACAGCGTACGTCGGGCGTACCTAGACATACTTTTCGCGTACACGTATGAGGTCCCGACTATGCGAGGGTTGTGAGTATGCGTGCATACTGTTGGTATGCTGAGCGTACTCACCAGAGAGGATTTTGGGATTTTTATCCTCGGGTCATTTCAGACTTATGGAGTTGGTCCTTTGTTGGGCCGCAAGATTTTCAGTAGTGGGCCTTCTTAATTTTGGGCCCATTTTGGATTTGGTCTATCTTTTGGGCTTTAGGACTAATTGGATTTGGGCCATGATGGGTTAGGCCCAATAAGGCAAGAATTAAGTTCCTTCTTAATCATGGGCCCATTTTAGATATGGTATATTTTTAGGGCTTTGGGACTAATTGTATTTGGGTCATGGTGGGTTAGGCCCAATAAGGTAAGTATTAAGCAACCTTTTTACCTTTGAAGTCGGGATTTAGGGTTTGGACCCGCGGGTTGGATTATTGACCTAATTTCTAATTAGGCTTTCTTTACTTGTGATTTAGTGAGACGATTTCACGAGTCAGCAACCCAATTATGATTTGATATTTTAAGCCTGAGGTGAGTTTCCTTCATTGTGTTTGTGGGTCGAAGGCACCAATGTCGGCCTACTATATTATGTTTGTAGTATGATGATTGTCTTCGTGATAATTACATATTATGCATGTATCTTCTTGATGTCTTTGTGACTCTTATTGTTATGATTATATGTTACTGGTAGGGGTGAACTAGACCTGATACTGGTTGAAAGATACCGAAGGGGGTGAGATAGACCTAGTACCGGTTGAAAGATACCAAAATGGGTGAAATAGACCCAGTACCGGTTGAAAGATACCGAAGGGGGTGAAATAGACCCAATATGTTTTTTACTATTATATATGTATGGTATGGGGTATTTTAGGGGAACTCACTAAGCTCTATGCTTACGGTTTTCAGTTTATGTTTTAGGTAATTCCAGCTCGAAAGGTAATTCCAGCTCGACCTGATCGCACTGCATCCACCTATGTTTTTCTATATCATGTGATTTTGGGATTTTGTACTCTGATAATATTTTACTATGATATACTTTTGACTGGTTGATGTGATTATTATACGATTGGAATGAATTTAAAATGAAAATTTTATCTGGATTTTTGGGATGTTACATTCCTCCTCCTCTAACCACCATAACTTATCCTTGCTCTCTATCTACTCCAAAGTCATATTGGATGGTTCCAATTACAATGATTGGATGCAGAATATAAAGATTGCCCTTTTATTCGAGAACAAAGAGTATGTTCTCGAGAAAGAACTTGTTGAAGTCGAAGAAGGAAAAGCTAATCCTGAAGAATATGCCTCTTACCAAAAGCACTACGACGATGCAACAAAAGTTGCTTGCATCATGGTCACCACCATGACCCCTGACTTGCAAGGATTTTATGAGGACTACTGGCCCTATATGATGAACAAGGACCTTATGAAAAGTACCAAAAGCGAGCTCTTCAAGAAAAGTATGAAGTGGTCAAGTCCCTCATGGCATGCATGATGAAAGAGGGAGAATTTGTATACAACCACGTGTAAAGAATGCAACGATACATGGAGTGCCTTATTAGGCAAAATGTTCATTTTGATGAGGAGTTGGCTATTGATATAGTTTTAAACTCCTTAACAAGTTGTTATGATCAGTTCATCATGACCTATCATTTGAACAATAGTGAGACCACATTGGCTTAATTGCACAACCTGCTGCAGATTCCTGAGGTAGGAATGAAGGGTAAGAAATGAAAACCTAATACGACTGGTGCTCCTATTTTTGGCATTGGTCAAGGAAAGGGGAAGAAGAGGAAAGGTCCTCCCAAGTAGAACTGGAAGGGAAAGGACCTTGTCAGGTCATCTAGCAGTGACCTAAATGCCAAGCCCAGTTCTGAAATTCCTGACACTTCTGATCCCAAAGAGGCCACTTGATTTTACTACAATGATAAGGGGAATTGGAAACAAAGCTGCCTAAAGTATCTGCAAGACATCAAGGATGGCAAAGTGAAGACATCTTCTACAGGTATATATACTATTTAATCTAATAACTCATCATCTTCTCGTTCTTGGGGTTCTTGATACGGGATATGGATTTCACATTTGTTCTAATTTGCAGGGGCTAAGAGAAAGTGAGGAGGTGGAGCACAAAAGAATGAACCTGATCATGGGGAATAGGCGATTGTCTCCTGTTACCAATATTGGAGTTTATAGTCTAGTTCTTAGTAGCGGTGTTTGTTTAGATTTAATAAATTGATGCTAATCATCAGAGATAACATGTAACATTATTTCTTTTCATGATTTGTTTAGACAAGGTTATAGATACCCATTTAATGATTTGAATGTTTTTATTATTGTTTATAAAAATGGTGTTTTTTATATTTGAAGCTTTACCTTGTGATGGTGTGTATGAAACTGTGACGTGTGTTGATAATTAGGCAATACTGTTTTTCATATTGATTCGTCTAATGGTATAGACAAAGTGTGCTTGTGGAATTGTCATATTGGACACATTAACAAGAAACACATCGCCCAACTCCAAAAGGATGGAGTGTTAGAATCATTTGACCTAAGGTCAGATGATACATGCGAATCTTGTCTTTCGGGAAAGGTGACAAAATCACATTTCACTAGATCTTGTGAAAGATGTGAAGGTTTGTCGGACGTCATACCTACAGATGTGTGTCGACCCTTCAAATCATCCACAAGGAATGCTAATCAATTCTATGTGACTTTTACAAATGATTATAGTAGATATGGTTATATCTACTTAATCAAGCATAAGTTGGTAACCTTTGAAAATTTCAAAGAGTATAAACATGAAGTCGAGAATCAGTTGGGCATGAAGATAAAGATGCTTAGATCCGATAGAGACGGAGAGTATCTTAGTATCGAGTTCAACAATTATCTAACGGAATGTGGAATAGTTTCACAACTGACTCCTCATATGACACCACAGTTAAATGGTGTTGATGTGAGGCATAATCGGACCTTGTTAGACATGGTTTGTTCCATGATGAGTTGTGCTTCTCTTCCTATTGACTTCTGGGGGTTTGTCTTAGAGACAGCTGCCCACATCCTCAATCTTGTCCCTACAAAGAAGGTTTCAAAAACACCTCACGATATGTGAATATGGAAAGTTCCCTCGCTAAAACATATCAAAGTTTGGGGTTGTGAAGCTTTCTTGAGACGAGAGACTCATGACAAGCTAGTAACTAGAAGCGAGAAGTGTATTTTCATTGGTTACCCAAAGCAGTCATTTGGATATTTGTTCTACAAACCTAGTTAAAATGAGGTCTTTGTTTCACGAAGAGAAGTCTTGAAAGAGAGAGAGAGAGAGAGAGAGAGAGAGAGAGAGAGATAGAAAGAGAGAGAGAGAGAGAGAGAGATCAAATTCAAAGAGGATAGTGGGAGTACCATTTGTTGGGTTTTAGTTCAAAAATAGTTTCATAAACTAGAAAAATTATGGCAACGAAAGACTTTAATTTTTGAAATAACATAAACATTTGTACCCATTAAGGATCTTCTTGCAAGTTATAGAAAGATTAAACACCAACCAAAGGAAGGATGAAGAAATAACAACCTTTGTAGTTCTTTGGGTCCTCTTGGGAGGCTTGGAAGTTGATGAAGAACGTGGAACCTTTGAGACACCAACAATGACTCAACTTGATGTAGATGCTAGTCAAAAACTCTTTAACCCTTAAGCTTGAAGTTCATAACCTATATAAACTTCAAGAGAGAAAAAGATATGCAAGTAATCTTCAATAACTCAAAGCAAAGAAGAGATGAGGAGTCTCCTAGAGAGCTCTCAGCCATACTGAAGAGAATAAGGAATGAGTAACTAGCCAAGTACAAGCCCTCTTATTTATATTCACAAAGTGAAATCTTTAACCATAAGGTATTAGCACTTTAAGCAACCTTGTCCCCATTGTCATAAGTATGTCCATGCATGCTTCGAAAGCATGATTTCTTTTGAATAAATTAAGTGAAAGCCCATACTCTTTATTATATATATATATATATATATATATATATATATATATATATATATATATATATATATATATATATATATAAAGAAGTCAACCTTTTATAAAAAACTCATAAGCCTTTTATAAAATATATCTTTGTTTTTTGAGTAAAAGACAAAAGTGTTTCAACTAGTCCAAATGGTTGTACACAACTTATTAATTCATACCATATGAATTATGTAATATTCCTTGCTAATGAAAATTAATATTTCCATGATATAAATAATTTACAATTTAATTATAAGAGTTTTATTGAATATTTTTTAAAATCAATAATAAATAATCAAGTGTATCAAGTTGTTGTTAGTGTGACCCATTAATATCATATGTTATTTAGCAATATCACTTTAATATGACTCTAGAGCATACTAAAACTTTCAATCTCCCACTTGCGCAAGATTCATATTAGACTGATATAGACAGTGGTGAACTTCTAGCAACATTTCACTGCCCCCAAGACCATATGACTTTTTGTGCCATTCTATCAACACCCAATTCCCAAAATGCTTAAAGTTACAATTGGTGCATAAGGTAAGTTTATCAGTTATCCCTTTGCTACAAGCATCATGTTGAACATGATATTCGGATCGTGATCAATCTCATTAGTCGTTCAACTTTTGGTAAGGCACCTTATATGTCTAACTCTCAACACATAAGAGGAAAAAATCTCATCTTGACTACATACGCCTCTTGCATAGTTTATAACATACCTGAAAATGGCTTTTATAACTGCCCAGTCAAGGAACAATATTTAACCATATTGAAGCATAATACTCCCTACACTCCAGTCCCAATATTTATCTCAGGTGTTAAGGATACAAAGATAGTACCTTTTAATCAAGTATCATACATGACAACGATCCATGAGATGATCTTGATACGGGTAAGTTCAATACTAGTTCTCTGACAAGTACCTATGAAACTTGGTTACAGTCACTTGCCTACTTTCATCTAGTGAGAGTCAACCAATCTAATTCATATTAGTCTTACTTCATAATTGCTCCCACAATTATAACCGACTATGAACTTTTAGAATAATAATATTATTCATGGATTAAAGATGTTAATATAGAACACAACAAGTATTAATGTGGTGACTATATCCCAATATATCATAACATTATCTAATAGTTTTTTTTTTTTTATAATTTTCCAATATCCAAATACTCAATCCAAATCAAAAACCCATTTCTAGAATAATAAAGTTTTATAGCTAAAGTGTGACCATTCATACTTAGCTCAAAAGATCACTTTATCAATGGATATGACAAAATTTAATTTGTGTGAATTATGTGAATACTATCATCTCCATACTTAACTATACTCTAAGTATAGTTAAATATCTTGGAGAATATGATTGGTGTTCATTCGTGACATAAAGTCTCTTAGCTTGATTAAGTATACTCTCGAAGTCAGAAAGATTTCCATGTGATCCTTGAATGGTAGAAATCAACATAGTTTTTCAATGATCCCATTCATCCAATCATATTTGAATTCAACTTCTAAAGTAGTGTATTCTTATTTTGTAGTAGATTGTGTCATTATGTTTTGCTTTGACATTATTCCAACAAAACGTACCTTTCATTCCATAATGAAGTCAAAATCCAATTATAATTCATAATTATTTATATATGTTTATAAATTAACATATTGTGTAGCTCTTTCCATAAAGATCATTTCTAAACTAATTATCTCATATACATTCTCTTAGTTCTTCTTATGTACTCTTAGAATGTTTCATAGTCATCTAGTGACTTAACCATGTATTTAATTGGTATCCTATGATAGCATGATCATATACCAGGTCCTATGCATAATTTGGCATAAAGTGATGAATTCATTTGCCACACAAATAGAATATAAATTATTTTATCTATTTCAAGCCTATGAGATATGTACTTTTGAGGCTAACTCAATATAACGCCATATGGAAATGCCAAGAATTCTCCAAAAGAATCTTGTGTCTTGATCCCCTTTAAGATATTTCCAATATATGTATAAGGACATGAAACTTTTAACATTCACTTTATCTATCCTTTAGAGATTTTACATTCCAAGAATATATCTTCTCCTTCCTAAGTCTTTCATTTTAGAAACACTTTCTGAGTCAAGGTGAAAACGACCTTGCTTAGTCAGAATGTGATTTCAAATGAATAAGTATATCTCATTCATACAAGATTAGGAATTTCACTATGCTCCCACTAGTTCTTAGTAAACACACATGTTCTATCTTTATCGATTTTACATTCCAAGAATGTTTCCTGTCCTTCCTAAGTCTTTCATTTTAGAAATACATTATGAGTCAAGGTGAAAAGGTCTGGCATGGTCAGAATGTAATTTCTCATGGTTCAGTATGTCTCATTCATACAATATTAGGAATGTCACGATGCTCTCACTAGTTCTTAGTAAACACACATGTTCTATTCATTTTGATATAAAAACATACCTTGTGGTTTTACATTAAAATGATTATTGCAACATTGAGATGTTTACTTTATATCCACAAGTGGATCTTAATCGTTACACATTTTGTTAGGATAACATGGATTAAGAAAACCTCCAGGCTAATCTATACATATATCTTCTAGTAGATGTCTATTAAGAAAAGCGATCTTTCTTGAAATCTATTTGCTATATTCCATATTGAGAATATGGATTTATAGTAAACAATATCCTTGTTGATCTAATCATATCTACTTGTAAAAAAGGCTTGATCATAGTCAATGTCATGAGTATGGTAAGGACCATAGTCAATGACATCAGTATGACAAAATCCTTTTATAACAAGTCTTGCTTTAAATGTGCATAGCCATCCATGTAATGTATTCTTTCTAGAAGAATCACTTACTCCTTTTAGCCTTTCTATAAAGAGGAAGTTCAATCAAGACCATAATTGATTATCATACATGGATTACATCTCATGTTCATGACTCTAATTCATTAATCAGATTTGAGATCTAAGATAGCATCTTGGTATTTGATGGATTTTCTTGAAACCATAAATAAAAGCTCATCAATGAGAGATTCCACGTTTCTAAAGTCATAGATGATTTATACTAATGCAAACAATTTGCATTTGTGAATAGCTATTATTCAATTTTAACAATCCCTTGTTAAATATAGTGCCAACTGTAACTGCATCAGATTATGGTGCTTGAGCTGCTTCAAGTTCCATGTACCTCCCACTTACTTTGTCATTAGAAGCTTGCTTTCTACTAACTTAGCCTTCATAAGAATAAGAGAACTTATTCTTGGTGGGTTTGCATATGATAATCTAATCCAGGCTTAGAGTATTATACAAATATGTATTTAGTAGATTTTGGGTTTAGAAGCTTTAGTCTAACATCTGCTTCTAATCCCCAAAACATTAAGTAAGATGAGGATGGAGCCTTTCCATACCAAGTCTTATAAAGTTTTGAATCTACTTACTAGTTGGTATTTATATTCAAGATACATTTAGTAGTGATTGAAGTATTATCCCAAAAAGATTAAAGGAGGATATTTCTGTTGGGTTATGTGCATTCTAACACTTCCTAAGTGTACATGCAACCCTAAATACCTTGGATCTATGTTTTCTCTATTATACATGCAAATAAGAACATCCAAGGTATTATCCTAATCTAGCATACAAAAACTATGAATGTAACAAGATAGAATACATACCTCTTGATGTAGCTTGATGTCTTCAAGCTTTAAGAACATAGCCCCAATAGTGTGGAAGCCTCAAGTGGAATCACAAATCACCAAGACACCTTGGAATACTTTAGAGAATATGATTACTTGGTTCTCTCTAGTGAAATTGGCTAGCCCTTCTTTAGTGTATCCACACTAGTGCCAATTTCACCAACCAAGGACATCTCTATATAGTGTGGAGGATTAGGGTTAAACCCTAATACCCATGGCCTTTCATTTCCTAGGATCCATGGGTTAAACACTCCATGGACTATCCATGAAAGCTTAGCCCAACCTAAATGAACTTGGCCCATTCCATATATATAAGAGTCCATATTTAATTAGTTCCTTTTGATCACTTAATTAATTATAAATTAATTCTTGATCAATACTAATTAAATAATATGATTCCATATTAATATATTAGAACTTATAATATATTAATATTAATCATAAACATACTATTCTCAAAAGATTATCCATATAAATTGTGTCGGTGAAGTGCAACCCAAATGGACCATGCCGGGTCGGGTCAAGTACATACCAAATATAGTTATGGACTTAGACATTAATCCAACAGTCTCCCACTTGGATAAGTCTAAAACTATTATTGCGTATGACTTCAAACCTAACTGGCAATCGTAGCTCTTAAAGCCGCTGTCGAACTCTGATCTTGTCAACGAACTTGTCCATTAGATAAGGGATCATATATTCCTCCATTCTAGATATCATATGGACTGAGACATGGATTATAATCATTCCCTCTGTCCATTTGTTGTTTCCCGATTTCCGATTTATGACGACTGACTGATTGAACAAATCAAATCAGTCCTGGCCCGGCCGAGCACTTCCATTTGTCATCATCAAATCATCAAGGGGCCCACAGATATCGCTTTTATCCCGAAGGTAAAAGGAATGGATAAACTTCGACTCATACGGCTTGTTCTACTACTTGTTGAATCATACACAAAGGCACGTTTTATAGCACCGAGTTACCAAATGCGTTTTCGTGCAATCAATGTACAACCAACTCATAGTAACAACTCATATCTCTAGGTTTGAAGAATATAAGATATTATCGTCTCATGATCACTCGTGATAAAATCCATGAAGTGATTCCAATGAGCATGGGTTGAATCCAATACTCAGAACTTATGAGCACTCATGAGTGTTGTAGCCCTTTGTCCAACACCTTAGACCTCTACAAGCCAACCCATGACAATCTTAATTCATATCTACTTCCTACATATGACCGACTGTGGATGGTTTGAATAACTTAGTCATTCCGGAAGAATAACCTAGTTTATTCGGGAAGTCAAAACATGCAAAGTGAAACACAATAATAATTGAATCCAATATGGTATCAAACCCTATGAACATAAATAAAACACCTTTTATTTATCACCATATGATTACACATTATTCATTGTATACTGTTTCAGCTATCAACTTTATTCTTGAATTTAAAACAATAGTTGTCCCATGCTCCAAGCATGTACACTATGTTTTCTAAACACTAGTCATGCCATACACCAAGTATGCATACTATGTTTTTCTATGATCTTTACTTTGTGAACTAGATCAATTGAACATAACTTCAATGATTCTCTTTTCACACTCCCAAATCCTTACTGCAAATGCAAGAATTCCAAATTCATGCCATTTACAGAAATCTGTTAGATTCTAAACTTATATGCATTGATCCTCTTGTAACGATTATGCACAAAGTCACAAAGACTTGGCAACAATCATTACAGAGTATTCCAAAGGAGATCAACTCCTTGAAATATCCTTCTTGCATTAAGTTTCCTTAATCTTACACAGATTGAAAATTCTAACTTTGAAACATTTCCAGATTCCATTTTGACTATCACTTCTGAACAAGAGTTGCCTCCTTACAGATTATGTCAATATGGTCCTTCCAGAATTATCACTATACTTCCAATTGTCCTTGAGTAACCAATCTTTGGTAAACCTTAGATTGTCCTCGACAATTGTTTAATCCTTTTAGTCATATCTAGTTCTAAACCTTTTCCCTTCTTAATGCCCCAGGCATTTTGGAAAATTTTAGAATGGATGAATATAGCACATGTAATCGATCCTATATCCGAAGCATATGGGACACGATTCATGATGTCTTACATAAAGACTAAACCAGTCTTTTGCTATAATATTTCCATTTCAATTTGCCAAGTTCTCATAATTCAGATTATGAAAAGGGATGCCGTAATCATAATCGAATTTTAGAACGCAAATAATGGACCCATATACAGAATTTCCTTATGTTGAGCCATTCCAACATGAAATTCATATATATCCTTGACTAAATGATTAAAACCTCACGATCTAAGCTTATAGATTTGAGATGAAGCATAATTTCCTCTCCCTTAATTATAGCAAAACAACTTTTTCCCAATTGAAACTTTTGTTTTCTATAATTAACATTGCTAACTTGCAATACTTATCATAATTATCATGCTCCCACTAACATGATGATTATTAGCATAACACTTATGCTCCCACTAGCTTTGACATGTACTCAGAAATCAGCTGGACAGTCTGAAATTTAGATTCACACACCCTTTCCGTAGATAGCTCACCTGTGTGTCTAAGCAATTTCAAGAACCATGAAAAGGGATACCGTAATCATGGTCTCAATTGCTTAGGCATTTGCCATTTCTCACAAGTCCATGTTAGTGTGCCGGTTAACCACACGCGCTCCACTAACGACTTTTGAAAATGCAAATAACACAATTGATATCTTCGTAAAATCTACTTAGTGAAAGCGTTTCCTCACCATCATTTTCATGAATCGGAGAGAAACCTTATGACACTTAGATTTATATGGTGTATGAGTTCCTACCCATATGAATTTGTCAAACGATAATCACAAGACAAAGATAATGACAAATCCAAAACCATATGGATTGAACTCAATCTTAACTTCTTGCCACCTGGCAGCTCAAGGGCCTGCCATTGCTTCCAAGTTGTTATGCAACAAACTGAGAACTCTAAGAACTCATATGCAAAGCCAACTTTAACTGGAATGGGCACAGATATGTCAACACGATAGGTTATAAACCTCAAGTCGTGTGCTAGTGAAGAACTTCAGGTTTTATTCTTGATTATTTCTTGAGACTTTCAAGACCTTTAAGACTCCCACTGTCCTCTTGACATATAAGACTCCCTTGTCAAACATCCAAGAGATAGTGCGGATTCTAATCAAGAAAAACACTTTACCCAATTGGCCTAAGTTGGTCTTTGTTTTATCCAAAACATCACAACTTACCAATTTCAAATGTACAAGAGTAGAAAATTTTTACTCTTACATATGACAAGTGTTTTAAACCTTCTTTAAGACATGTCACTCAAATGACAATCTTGGAGTATGACTCTAAGACTTGTATTGGAACGAAGTATGACTCATCTTCTTGATTTAACCATTTCAACAATTCAAGTTCCTCTTCTTAGTCATAAGAATGCACTAAGATTTCCTTATAGAACTAATTTTGATATGGTTTCTTAATCATTAAGATGATCACAAAACTGATACTAAAGTACTCTCCGATCTTTTCAGATATGAGAAACTTTTATCCTTCTGCCTAATTTGATTCTTCTTATTCGCCCTGCCATACATTGGAACCTTTTCCAATGTCTCAGAGTTACACTTAAGCTTGTAAGTATAATCATATTTACTGAGCTTTAGTAAACTATGACGAATAGTCTTATCAATCTTTTGTGGTGGACTTAATCAGTGCACAAGAATGTGTACTCGATCCCTTAGTCCTTTACTTGACTCACACATCCATGTGGCCGAGTAATTAGTCTTAATTTTCCAAAACTTGAAAGTTCTCATTTATCATGCTATACAACTTGCATGATTCCAAGTTCCGGTCCAATTGAAACTTGGGTGATGAGAATCTTTCCTTATTTGGTAAATCTAGACATTACCACAAATGAAAGAATCAATTTCATATTTCCACTCTTGCTTTTAATGGAATCATATAAGCAACAATTTTTCCTCAAAAGCCATTGTAAGGATATTTTAAAATAAATAAAATCAAAAAATTTTTCTTTTATTTTAAAACTTTGCGGAAAAACTTATCCTTACAATCCATATGAAAACTTGTTGTTATCTATTCCTAAGCAATATCTCATAACTCCTAAGAAGTTGCTCAAGAATCCGATCTTCAAACTATGCGATAGAAATCCATCTAAGCCATCAGATTCAGCATATTCTTTCTTTAAGTTTCTTCACTTTTCTTTGATTCTTAAAACATCACCATGTGACCCAGTCACATCATGTATCAGGAATCTCAGAATAGAAACTTAACAGAGTTAGATAGTGGTCTTTACCTGAAGTAGAGTCAAACTTATTGACTTTAACATCCTTAGGTAAATTTGGCAGCTTCGCAACCAATGCCCCTTCCCTTGGCAATATAAACATATGGACCCTTTGATAATGGTACACGAGACTATCACAGACTTAGCTTTTCTCTTTACCATTTGGTCAACCGAGTTAACTATGGCCGATCCCTTTCCATTGGGAAGAGAATGCTTTACTGGATATCCAATGTCATCATTGTCAATGTCCATAAAGTTTTAGGAAGTTGATCTTAGCAAATAGATAAGATCGTTAAGGGTCTTGTCATAGTCTGTTTCATAGGTGTCCCAAAGGAACTCACTATGTGACTTAGAAAGTGATTGAACCACCAACTTTCTTAAGACTTTGACACCCAACTCTCCCGGCTTGTCAATATGTGACTACATCTCCAAGATGTGCTCACACCTAGACCTTGCCTTGCCAATAGGGCTTGAGTGACCTTAAACTTTTCAAGAACTTGTGGGTTGGGGAGAATAATTGGAGGAGGTGAAAGAAGTATGATTTCCAAAGGACATCATCTTCATTTAGGAAACCTTGTTTCACTAGATTTGGGAAGATCATAGGTGTCTATTACAGACATCTTTTGGGAGATATTCAAGATAGTTGATTTAAAGTCCTTAATATGACACCCAATATGAAATATTAAGGCTAGGACCCAACAAACTATTTTATAACTTAGAAGAGGTATGTCGTAATCCAAGCTATAAAATATTTGAAGGTAGGTGAATGACGATTCACCAATTTCCACCAAGATAAACGAAATGAATTATTAGGTTTTAATTGGTTTTGAAACTCCTAGATCTTTGAGATTCATTGAACTTTTCAAAGGCATGTTTCAATCTCGAGTGTGCCCTTCAGGTTTTGTGACTGGGATGCCGATGATCACAAAACAAGGTGTGAAGTAACCATGCAAATCACTTGGTACCCTTAATAAATTACCCCTCAATCGATGTGCCGGTTAACCACACACGCTCCATCGATACTATGATAAATATTAAGTCACCCTTTACCTACCTTGTTAAGTCCAAGTTAGTGTGCCGGTTAACCACACACGCTCCACTAACGACTTAGACAAAGTGTAAAGTGTAATTTCATGGGTTAGCACCTTATTCACATTTTTCCTAAGTAACTAAGATTGGGTATTATTAAGAGTTTAGTTACTTAGTATTATCATTAATACTTTTAATGAAGGGAGAATTCTAGTCCTGTCAAACCCGTTCGACTAACGACCCTCCACCAGTCAAGCAAGCGGTGGGTGAGAATGGACACCCATTAAGTTGCCATTTTATAGGCAACAACCTTATACCCACCTTATAGACCGGCTTCGTGAATGAGGCGTACTAGCGGTAAGACTGACTTTACTCTTATACATATATATATATATATATATATATATATATTATTAACTTATAATATTATAAAGTATAAGGGTTGAATTTTAACTTTTAAAATTCTAAGGGCTAACTTGGAATTAAAGTATTCATAAGTGAAAACTTTACAAATTCCAAAACTTGAGGGCAAGTTTTGAAACTATTCAAAACTAATTAATTCCATAACTTATGTGTTTAAAGTAGTTTTAATCCAAAAACTCTTCAAGTTCCATAACTTGAGGACAAGTTATGGAAGACTTTAAACTAATAAAAGAATTAACTTTTCTTTATTTTATAACTTATGGAATTAATTAAGGTTACACCTTTTTTTATTTTATTTTATTTTATTAAATGAAGAGACTCTTGATCCTCCATAACTTGATGACAAGTTATGAAGTCATAAAACCATTTAATTAGAACTAGACTCTTCATTTTTGTAACCTTTGCCAATTTTTATGAGTTTGATGATTCTTAAATGTGACTTTTCATATAACTTGAGGACAAGTTACAAAAACACATTTTAGAATCAATTCTTAGATTAATTTGGATTAAAACCAACTATCACATAATTTTATTCATTAATCTAAATTCACTCATAAAACAAGGTAACACAAAAAACTTTTGGTGATCCATAACTTATTCTTAAGTTATGGAATCCTTTAAAACATTAACACCAAATTTTGTAACTCCATAAAAACTTTGAATCAATTTTTTTAAAAAATTTTTCATATCCATAACTTATGGAGGTTTCAAAAAATAAAACTCTTTAGATCAAAATTTTAAAACTAATAAAATAATCATATCATTTTATCTTTTATTAAATTTGACCTAATTCAACTCATAAAGCAAATTATTCAAATTTTACAAATAATTAGTTTTTCACAAGAACAAGTAATTATCTTAAAATTTGACAAACTTCATGTTTTTTTTTCAACTTTGAAAATAAAATATTTGCATCAATATAACAGAAAACAACCCGTGGCTCTGATACCACTGTTGGGTTATGTGCATTCTAACACTTCCTAAGTGTACATGCAACCCTAAATACCTTGGATCTATGTTTTCTCTATTATACATGCAAATAAGAACATCCAAGGTATTATCCTAATCTAGCATACAAAAACTATGAATGTAACAAGATAGAATACATACCTCTTGATGTAGCTTGATGTCTTCAAGCTTTAAGAGCTTAGCCCCAATAGTGTGGAAGCCTCAAGTGGAATCACAAATCACCAAGACACCTTGGAATACTTTAGAGAATATGATTACTTGGTTCTCTCTAGTGAAATTGGCTAGCCCTTCTTTAGTGTATCCACACTAGTGCCAATTTCACCAACCAAGGACATCTTTATATAGTGTGGAGGATTAGGGTTAAACCCTAATACCCATGGCCTTTCATTTCCTAGGATCCATGGGTTAAACACTCCATGGACTATCCATGAAAGCTTAGCCCAACCTAAATGAACTTGGCCCATTCCATATATATAAGAGTCCATATTTAATTAGTTCCTTTTGATCACTTAATTAATTATAAATTAATTCTTGATCAATACTAATTAAATAATATGATTCCATATTAATCTATTAGAACTTATAATATATTAATATTAATCATAAACATACTATTCTCAAAAGATTATCCATATAAATTGTGTCGGTGAAGTGCAACCCAAATGGACCATGCCGGGTCGGGTCAAGTACATACGAAATATAGTTATGGACTTAGACATTAATCCCACAATTTCTACCGATTAGAAAGTAAATTATACCAAGTAATATTTAATTCATCCTTTATTATCATTCAGGACTTAGATAGTTCTTACCGGTTTGTATATCAACTTTTGAAACCTTCAACAAAGATTTCACAATTATGCTTTACCACGTAAAATATAATTAAAACTACTATAGTTATCAATAAAGTTGATTTGGCATCTTGTGCTTAATCTCAGACATTCATTAGAAAGGAAGTCATACACCAAAGTGTATAGTTCCTTAATTATTTTCTCTACACCTTAGTGAAAATATCATTAGGAATACTTTACATATAAATAAGGTTCACATATGTCAAATAAACTACATTATTTGCCTTAAAATATCCCTTTCTTGAAGTTGGAATACGTGAATGTCGTTTATATAATAAAGATTACAATGTCAAAGATAAGTTTGATTTAAAGTAAGTTTATATCAAAAGTGCTTACATATAGAACTTGATTTTATTTATAAAATTTTTGATATTTACTTTATAATTCTATTAAGAGATCTAGTCTCATAAATAGAAGCTATTCATTTCAGAATATCAATATTATCGTTATGACAAACGATTAAGTAAATGATCAAACATTTTAATAAAATGACTGAGACATAAATTTAGACATGCTAAATTAAAACATACATTGTTCCAAAACAAATATTGTTTTACATTACAAGTAATTTATGTTCTAAGCATAAATAATAAACTAAACTCCGAGAGTATAGTTCCTACTTGATTGTGCTCAGCTGGTTACTCTTCAATAAATACTTGCAAGCCATTTACAAATATTAGATTAACATTTAAGTACCAAGTACTTATGTGTTATATGAAAAGTATGAGTTCTATCTAGTTGATACAAGACGTACTAGTCTCTTTCAGATTTTCTTTCCAAATAAGAGGAGTAAATCCTCTTCCAGTGTCCAGTTTCTTCACAAAAGAAGCAAGATCCATCTATGTGGGCTTTAGTAAATTTCTTGGGCATAAAGGTGTTTAGTCTATAAAACATGGGCCTCTTAGATCTCACTAGGTGACTCTTTTAGCTTTGCATTATTCCAATGTTTAAATTGCTTTAAATAAAATATCACTGTACTTATTGAAATATTGCTAACATGTTATATCATCATATATATGTTTAAATTATATAAGACTTCCTGGAAGTCATGAATAACTATTCATAGCTTGTTATTAGAAGAATCTTAAGCATCATGGTGATCCCTTTACTAGGTATCATGTTCAGGTTCATTGCCCAAAGCAAGTAGTTTAGGACTAGGACCTTTAAGTGTATACAATTTCATATCTTTCACGAGATTGTCTCTTAAGACATGAACCCATTCATTCAAGTTATATCTATTGAATGTTATTGTTTCATTAAATCATAAAGAAAATGACAATTCATGATAATGAGAATGAATTATTTAACTAGAAAATTTTAACAAAATTCATTTATTATTTTTAATATTTAATCTTTAATAATTAATACCCTTTTAGTTTCCAAAAACATTAATTATCAAAGTCTAGGATCCAAGTTGCAAAACAAATAAATGGTTAGGTATCCTTTATCCCATCCATTTGAATTCAACCAAGTAGATATCGATTATCAATTATATCTTGCTATATAATTCCTAGATTTATGGGATCTCTAATAAAAAATTTAATTAGACATGTTTGATCCCATCTATGCCTCAGATCTCTCTTGCTTAGGCATCATTTATCAGAAAAGATTTCCGATCAAATTGTCCAATTTGAAAAAAATGTGAAATCGGCCTATAACTTGGTTATAGAAATCGCGAAGACACCGACCATCAAAAGATAACACTAAGAGGTTAGGTATCATTTATCCCACTAGTGCATACAAGAGATGTGCGAGTGATCTTCAAAATGATTGCATAGATTTGAGGTTTGTAAAATAAGGGTCTTTATATGTTTTATAATTCTAGTTTAAAAACAGATGATATCATGTTTATTACATGCGTATAATAAACCATGAAATCAATTTTCAAATGAAAATCACTTTTAAAGGTCCTATATAAAAAGATAGTTTTTATATAATTTAACGCAATTCAATTTTAAAAACCGGTATTAAGTTTGAATGCATTTGGACATTTTATATATTTAATAAAACTTCATTTTATTACTTATACATTTGAAGTTTGTATAAGTTTCAAAAATCATCATTTTAAAACTTATAATGGAGTATTTCAAAATTTGCCGTTATTAACGATTTTACAAAATCGGGTTTTATTTTTAGAATAATAGCTTGTTACATCTTATGTCCAATTTTGAAAAACCAAACTCCATGTGATGTTTATTTTGTCCAAAATTATTTTAGCATGTGAAAAACTAATTTAACAATAACACATAATAATTGCATAAAATAAACAACACAAACATGCATAAAAAGATATGTGCATAAATATAGCCAACTAAGGACATTTTTGTGAGCCAACACAAAAGATGCCAAGTCCATTCCTAAAGGGACATTTAAAGGGACCAAAAAAACTTCTTTCAATGTTGTTGTAGAAGATCCCGCTTGAGTAAACACCAATTGCTTGAAAAATATTGGAAAAAATTCTTGAAGGCTAAAATCCGACAACTGTCGCTAAAACCCAGTCCCTTTGTGAACAACATTAGTGACACTTTTCAGAAAATGTCACTGAAAATCCTGCACACCTTTTAGACTTAAAAATTGCTCTTTTGTCTTCAAAAATGGTTCTAACTTTATTTCTTGTTACATTTTTGTACAAATAAATTATTTCTAACAACTAATCTATTACTTTACAAAAGTAAACAAGAAAACTAATCTTTTTAATTTATTACATATACCATATGAATAAATAAATTATTACAGCCATTTTATAAAACAAAAACAACAAATACAACAACACAACAATCATAATGGTCCTTGGCTAGTTTATGCACATCATATACATCAATACACACATCAAACAACTTTTGTGTTTCTAAGACAACTTTAAATGACAAAAGATGCATGAAACTTTTGTCACATAAAATAAAAAATATAAAGTTGTCATAGGAAATATGTATGAACTTATTTCTATACAAAAACAAGTTATCCATATTCTCTAAAAACTTAGATTTCCAAAAAAAAATCTAAGCAAACTTGCAAGGTGGCTCTGATACCAATTGTTGGGTTTTAGTTCAAAAATAGTTTCATAAACTAGAAAAATTCTGGCAACGGAAGACTTTAATTTTTGAAATAACATAAATGTTTTATACCTACCAAATATCTTCTTGCAAGTTATAGAAAGATTAAACACCAACCAAAGGAAGGATGAAGAAATAACAACATTTGTAGTTCTTTGGGTCCTCTTGGGAGGCTTGGAAGTTGATGAAGAATGTGGAACCTTTGAGACACCAACAATGACTCAACTTGATGTAGATGCTAGTCCAAAACTCTTAAACCCTTAAGCTTGAAGTTCATAACCAATATAAACTTCAAGAGAGCAAAATATATGCAAGTAATATTCAATAACTCAAAGAAAAGAAGAGATGAAGCGTCTTCTAGAGAGCTCTCGGCCATAGTGAAGAAAAGAAGGAATAAGCAACTAGCCGAGTGCAAGCCCTCTTATTTATATGCACAAAGTGAAATATTTAACCATAAGGTCTTAGCACTTTACGCAACCTTGTCCCCATTGTCATAAGTATGTCCATGCATGCTTCTAAAGCATGATTTCTTTTGAATAAATTAAGTGAAAGCCCATAGTCTTTATATATATATATATATATATATATATATATATATATATATATATATATATATGTATGTATATAAAAGTCAACCTTTTATAAAAAAATTCACAAGCCTTTTATAAAATATAAACTTTGTCTTTCGAGTAAAAGAAAAAAGGGTTTCAACTAGTCCAAAAGGTTATACACAACTTATTAATTCATACCATATGAATTATGTAATATTACTTGCTAATGAAAATTATTATTTCCATGAAATAAATAATTTCCAATTTAATTATAAGAGTTTTATTGAATATTTATTAAAATCAATTTCTAATAAATAAATAATTGTACCAAGTTGTTGTTAGTGTGACCCATTAGTATCATATGTTATTTAGCAATATTACTTTAATATAACTCTTGAGCATACTAGACCTTTCACCATTGACCTTGAAGAAATTCAAGAGTCAACCAGTGAAGGAACCTTAGAAGATACTAGCACTCAATCAGAGCAAAAAGTTCTATTGAACCACTAGACAAGTCATTACCTCTTAGGCGTTACAATAGAGTTAGCATGCCACCTGAGTTCTATGGCTTCCATATTACTATAGATGGTGACACGTTTGTCAGTGATAAGACACTGATAAATGTGGATGAGCTTCCTAGCTACAAGGAAGCAGTGGCATGCCCTGAGGCTGCTAAATGGAATGAGGCAATGGACAATGAGATCAAGTCCATGTATGAAAACCAAGTTTGAAATTTGGTTGATAATGTACCAGGTCGAAACACAGTAGGGTGCAAATGGATATTCAAGAAGAAGACTGACATGGATGGAAATGTACACACTTTCAAGACTCGATTGGTTACGAAGGGATTTACTCAAACCATAGGGGTTGACCATGATGAGACCTTCTCACCAGTATCCAAGATAAAATCTATCAGTATAATGTTTTCCATAGTTGCCTTTCATAACTATGAAATTTGGAAGATGGATGTCAAAACCGCTTTCCTTAATAGGATGTTGGTTGAAGATGTTTACATGAGTTAGCCAGAGGGTTTTGTAGATCCTAAGTTTCCAAATAGAGTGTGCAAGCTTGAGAAATCCATCCATGGATTGAAAAAAGTATCTTGTAGCTGGAATCTTTGCTTCCACGAGAAAGTCAAAGAGTTTGGTTTCTCTAAGAGTGAAGATGAGTCCTATGTGTAAGGGAGTTAGACATAAGGAACCAAGAGATCATGGAAAGTCTAGACATATCAACATAAAGTACCATTACATCATACATAGGGTAGAAGAAGGTCTCTTCATCGTGAAGAGGGTATCCTCAGAAGAGAATCATGAAAATCCTTTGATGAAGGCTCTGAGTAGGGTCAAGCATAGTCTGCATGCTAGGAGCATTGGTCTAAAAGATGATATTAGTTTTAGTAGTTAGATAGTTAATTTGAAACTTGTAACAAAATAAATGTAATTGATTTTTAGTGATTAACTAATGGAGAATTATTTATGGGGTTGTTTACTGCCTTTTGTCAATAGTTTATTCTTTTTTTTCGTTTTTCATATTTTACTTCCCAAATAATATGATTATTCAAAATTCCAGAGTTGGCTGTACTTTTGGAAGTAAGTATTGAATTAAGATTGCCATGAACTGAATTGTAGGTTTTCTAAGGGAGTTAGACATAACAATATAATTTTTGCAGTGTTCATGAGTATTTAGAAATGGAGATTTAAGTATTGGATAAACCCACGCTTAGAGAATTACTTCATGGATTCTATCATGAATAATTCGGATACAATAATATCTTATGATCTTAAAATATAGATATATGAGTTGTAATTTACAAGGCGGTTGTATATTGGTAATGCGTAAACGCATCAGTAACTTGATGTTTTAAAACGTATTGACATGCATGATTTGATGAAAAAAAGATGCAAACATATGCGTCAAATTTTATTCGTTCCTTTTATCCTAACATGAAAAACGATATCTTTGGGCCCCTTAGTGACTTGGTGTTGACTTATAGTCTCGGGCCCAGCCAAGACTAAATTGATGTGTTCAATTAGAAATCCTATATCATCACAAATCAGATATCAGGAAACAAAGTCTTGGACAATGAAATTGATTATGTTCCATGTCTCATGTCCGAATGATATCTTGCAGAACAGAGGATTATATGATCACTTATCTTAGGACGTATAAGTGACTGGTTCAGAGTTCGGCATCGGCTTCTGGAAGTTACAATTTGTTGATCAATTCAGAAGTTATACTAGCAGTTATAGTTACAGACTTATCCAAATGGGAGACTATTGGATTAGGTGTCTAAACTCATAACTATAATTGGTATATATTTGAATTGATAGTAGCATAGTCCTTTTGGGTTGTCTTCAAACCTAGCAATTAGACAAGATGGATTTTAGAGAGAGAGAGAGAGGTTAATTTATTATTTGATTAATAAATTGAAATAAGAAGCTTATTAATATGTTATGAAAAATAATATATTAATTAGAAAAGTTATTATTTAATTAATAATTTATCAAAAATTAATTAGAACAAATTTTGGGATTAATAGAACTAATTAAAAGTGCAGAGTCTAAAGTGTAATTATTCAATAGTTGAACAAAAGGTTCCAGAACCTTCCATCTTAAGGGTTGGATGGTTTTCAGGGATATTCTAGGGTTTCAAGAATATCCCATGTGGATAATAAGGAAGTAAATAAATACCAAATTTAAAATATTAATTAAATATTGAAATTAGGGCTATCTACGGTTTCCTATTCCCACTATAAATAGGACCCTAAGACCTTCATTTTTCAGCCACTCTATTATTCCAAGGGTTGGAAAAAATCTCTTATCCTCTCTCCTCTTTCAACTCATCTTCTTGCTAGTTAGGGTGTTATTCCATTGGAGGCACGACATTTGTGGTGATAGCTTCCGAGAGATCTACAAGTGAAGGATCATTGTTATTTACTACAATAACAATAAGATATGTAGTTCTAAATCTTCTTTTGGTATTTTCAAAAATAGGCTATACCATTTAGGGTTTCTTATTTGATATTCATAGTTAGGTTTAATAGTTAAAACGTAGAGCCTTAGGTTACATTTAAATTTAAGGGTTTTAAGTTTATTTGTCTTGCATAAAACTTATCATAAATATCATTAGGTTATAAAATATAATATCAATTAATGTATGATCAATTGTGACACACATATTAAAAGAAATTAAAAGATCATATCATATTCTATTATATCATAATATACTACAAAAGAGACATGTAGATGACTTTAGCTGAAGTTAGTGAATTAAGTGTGTCTACTAGGAAGAATGTTGCTTCTATAAACGATGACGATTTCATTAATGATGACGATGACGATGATGGTGGTGATATGTACTCTTCAGATAATGATGAAGAGTTAAATAACGAAAACTATGACAACGATGATAATGTTGTATATTAATATTGTTCTAATGATGATTCTGATTGACGGTATGCTACAATTATTAGATATTCTGATTGCTTATAATTTTTGTTATGTTTATTATAATATTAGAATGTTTATAATATTTGTTAAACAGATGTCAACAACCGTCGCGAGAGGACATACAGAAGATGGTGGTGACAGACCACCACACACGCACGCATACAATTTACCATCGGGTTGCCAATCTTGTAAGTTACATGAAATTCTTAAGTATTGGATATCATTTTTAATTTCTAAATTTCCAATTTTATGTGTGAATGTAGCAAACCCAAAGAATGTGTGTGGTCTAGGAAGGAACTTAAATCTCTATGAAGCGTATGCTGATACCGGTAAAAAGCCTTTAGTCGTGAGGCTTGATACCGTCGGGGATACTTGTCGGTTCATAGGGGACAATGGGCAATTGTTTGTAAGATTGATCTCAAATAAGATGGGAGAAAATATTCCATTGCATCATCCAACTTGGCATCGTATTCCTGGCGAGTACAAAGATGTTATATATCCCACGTTAGAAGTAGGTATACAATATATTTTATATGTATTGAATTTTACACTTTTTAATATTTATTTTACTAATCAAATATGTTTTTTTGTAGACCTACTTTGATCTTGATAGGTTTCGGAATACATATTTATGGGAATACATTTGAGCGGGTATCAATGCTGACATGTCAAGAGCATAGAGAACGCAAACATGAAGTGAAAAAACATTTTGACACCGTTGGTGGATATCATAATGTGGATGCTGCAAGAGCACATCCATCGAAGAATTGGTTCGCCGATGCTTAGAATAAGCAGTTCGATTTATTGATCTTGACCCCGAGATATAGACGCATTTCAGAAAAAAAAATAAAAGTACTTTAATCGACATTAAAAATTATAACAATTCATCATCTCTTTCATATTCCGTCATATTATAGCATTGTAGTTTTCAAATCTATTCAAAGATAGCAATTCACTTGCATATTTAATCATATTAGAGCATTGAATTTTTAGAAATCTATCTAAACATAGCAACATACTTCTATTGATTTTAGAGCATTGTATTTTTGGAAGTACAATGCTAGCATTGCGTATATTTTTCAAAGAAAAATGTCTTAATAAGAAAAAAATTTGAAAGTTGAATACTTTAAATTTAAAGGTACTCATGCCAAATTTTTGTATACAAGTGCACATGGTTACAGGTCATATGCTCAAAGACGTTGGTTACAGGTAATAAAATATATTTGTATTATATAAAATTTTTATGAACACTTATATAAATATATTTGTTGTTTTTAGGTTATTATAGGTACAACAAGGATTGCAGTCGTGCCATATTGAGGGCTGAAGACAAATGCATTTCAATGAAAGTTCCGGTTGGTGTTTAATTCAAGCACAACAAGATTGGGTAAGTGATAAACGAAATTAACTATAGTTTTTTTTTGTTGTTGTTGTTTTTATTATTTTAGTGTTTAAATTTAATTGTTGGTTTTAATTTTTGTTTAATATTTTCTTTATTTTATGAGAAATTCAAGCAAAATATGAGAAAATGCAAACAACGGCCGGGGAGGGTGGAATTGTAGATGAGAAAGAATGTCTTGGTCATGCCGTCAGGACGAGACGCTGGCATACTTAAGGAGTGTGAAGGAAACCAACCACCAACATAGGTCTAATTCCAAATCAACGACCTTCCAAATCTTCCCAATCTCAAACCCCATCTCAATCCCAGTTTGATGCATATAGCCTATAAATGCAACAATACTTGCAACAATATAATGAATCCTTGGTGACATGAGTTTCTAACTTCCAACCACCACTAATTCCTAACCTTTTTTCAATCCCTATTACATACAAGGAAGGACTTTAAAAGGAAACACATCTCAAAAAACCGAAGAAGAAGAAGAAGAAGAAGAAGAAGAAGAAGAAGAAGAAGAAGAAGAGGAAGAGGAGAATATTATGATGATGATGGTTGATTTTTTGTGTTATTTTGAACAATGTTAGACTTAAGTCTGGTATGTAATATTAGACTTAAATTTGAACAATGTATTGCTAATATTTATTGAATGTTTGTACGTTATGGATATATGTTAATGCTTCGATTTTTTTTAACAAAAATAGGAATGATAAATAATATAGAATATGTAAAAATTAAAAAAAAAATACAGTGGCTATGCCGACGATATGTCGTTAGTATAGCTCTTCGCTTGAAAATGGTTGCAAAACTTTCTCGACAACATGTCGTCGGTATAAAGCCAACATTTCCCAACGACATGTCATTTGTACAAGTAATTAGTATTTTTTTCGCAAATAATTCATGTCGATATCTGTGTCGACGATTCGACATAGGGGTCACTTATCCCGACGATAATTTTCACCTATTGCGACAAAGTTATGCCGACGCCGCTGAGCCGATGACTTGTCGTCGACATAGGGTTCGATTCTTGTAGTGCCCATGGCACCTCCGTCACCACCACCAATACCTTCACCTCCTATGCGAGCTCCACCACCACCGCCACCGCCACCATATGAGTAGACATGCATAAGAACACAACTACGTACCCATCATCATCAAGCCAACAAAAAAACTTGGGTTAGTTCATAAAGGATATATTGTCTTCTTGGGCATGCAACATGTTATAAGGGAAGCATGTAACATCCATAAAATTCAAGATAATTTAAAACTTTTTCATCCATTCAAAATCATTAATTATTACAAAGTGTTTTCAAAATAGTTTAGATATCAGAGTATCCCAAAAATCCAAATCATAAAATGTGAGGAAGTGTATGGTCACGCCTTCGCCTTCCCGCGATCATCTGAAGTACCTGAAACAAAATCAAAAACTGTAAGCCTGAACCTTATTGAGTTCCCTAAAATACCAACGCCATACAAACCATAACAATATCATACAAACAACATGTATACTGGGCTATCAGCCTGACTGGACCGTCACGCAGGGCCTACAACCTATCTGGACCGCTCCCGAGCATTCGACAGGTCTGGACCGCCTCACAGGGCCTACATCCTATCCGGACCACTCGTCGGGCCTTCGGCCTGACTGGACCGCCTCGTAAGGCCTTCAATATATCTAGACCGCCCTGGGTCTGTTGGCGTTCAACACAAAGCAGGACCGCCTCAACCCAACCACACACACATATTTTGTCATACTCATAACACATAACAATCAACATACAAGCATAGATCATATAGATCTCTAAGCATAGCATCATCCTATCTACCATGATACCGATCTAATAAATCATAATACCATAACTATATCCTATCTACCAGGATACCGATCTAACATATCATAACTGCATACAAGCATACTATAACCAAGATAACAATCCAAAAAGGGCCGGCCATGGTGCCTTAGACCCTGTTGATATAGTGAGAAGAACTCACCTCACAAGTGGTGCTGAACTAGAATGAAATTCTCCGACTGCTGTCTCACCGAAAATCTTGAACTATCCAAAATAATGAATACTAAGTCAACAATTCGGATATCAATCTTGACCAAGGGTCTCACATAAGGTAATAGCCCATTTTGCCTTTTCCTCTAATTTGGGCCAAGACCCAATACCAAATCCATGATCCAAAAGTCCACATATACAAGGCCCATCACTGGCCCAATTTTCCTAATTGGGCCTAACTTTATATTTGTGCCTCATCCTAAGGTTCATTTCCATAATAGGCCCAACATACATTTATTCATAAAGTCGAACAAAGGCCCAAACCATAATGAGCCAAAGGTGGCCCAATCCAAAACCTAAATTGTAAAATCCCAAACAGAGGGCGTACACTGCGCGTACTCCTCTGGTACGTTGGGCGTACTCCGCGTTGCGTTGACCACCATTGGGTTGGTTGACTCAGTATGCTGGGCGTACAAAACTTACGTGGTTACCAAAACTCGAACAAGTGCTTAATGGCTTAAGCACTTAAGCCTAAACTCCATATCCATTGACTAAATGAACCCCAGAACCATAAAGTCTCAAACTTTAAGACTTGGACGTCCAAAAAGCCCTTAATACATGGTCTTAACCCATTAAGACCTTCCTACTACTTGCATGAGACACTTTTAGCTATTGGGACTTAGTTTTTATCATTTAGAACCCTTCTTAGGGTCTGAAAGGGCAACTTATTACGTCCAAAACACATCATGCATAAACTTGGGACTTTTTGGGACAAAGAAGGTGTCATAAAGCTAATATGGCAAGATCTACATCATAAAAGCATAAAGGTTGGAGATTTTTACCTCGTGGAGCTTCTAGAGCACAAAGTAACCTCAGATCTACAAGCTTGCCTCACTTCTCTAACTCCTTGGTGCAATACCTTCTTCTTCAACTACTCAAAACACACACTTTTAGCTCACACACTCAAGAGAGGGGTTAGGGGTTGGGGAAAACGACTCAATGCTATGGAGGCTAAGATGATAGAAGGTTGTGAGCTCATAAGGACGTTTATATAGCACCCAAACCCTAAATATTAGGGTTTCCATTTGTCGTGAGTACGCCCAGCGTACACAAGTGTACGCCCAACGTACTAGGGTGTGCCTAATACGCTCAACGTACCTTATGTATGCTTAGCGTACTCTTCTTGATCTAAAAGTTGCAACTTTAACCCTTAGGATTCTCATGCCTTCACTCTTCCCTCCCCAGGGACTACAAATGACAAATAATAATAAAAGAGAGGATTCGGAAATACCTACAAATCTCGGGATGTTACAAAGCATGTTGTACAAAACTCTCTAACCACTTCAATGTTGATATTTCCTACCTACAAGCACGGAATGAGAAATGTTATGTCTTAAAACTACCGAGGGGTTCCTCGAAGAAGTATTTTCAAGACTCCATATATATTGTTGCACTTTAGAAAGGACAAACCCGTGATCAATTACCTACATTAAGACTAATGGCAATCATTGTTTTGAGTATTTCTTTGCTACTATCAGTTGTATAGTAATATTTTTCCAAACTTAATTTTTAGTTTTCATTATAAAGAAGTGACGTGATAAGTTATCTAATAACTTTTAGATTCATACGTTTAAAAGATGCTCTTATCCATTTATCGTAATTGATGATGCTTATGCTAAGGAGTTATACTTGAGAACTATGTTCATAGTAATTGCCATGGATGACAACAATCAAATTCTGACACTTGTCTTCAAATTCGAAATACAAAGAATGGAGCATCATATGTGTAGTTTTTATCATGGAATGCAGTGGGTATATGGAAAATTTAGCCATCATATGTGATAGGGCCAATTATGTTGACATGGTCATCAAAATTTATGTTCCTAAATGCATAAAAATTGATCATGATATTGCAAAATAAATAAATAAATAAATAAGATCAAGAAAAAACATATAAATTGGAAACGGTGTTCTTTTAGAGATGTAAGGTGTACAAAATGTCTGATTTCGAAGTAGGTATTGTTCGTATAATCCGTGTTATTCTCGATAGGGAATGCCATGCTTCCTTAGGGTTCATTATAATAGAATGACATTTTAACACTCTATCAATGTGTTATCAAGAGAGTTACAAAAACTATCAAATAACAATGCTTAATGATTATTTTTGGTGCATGATGCAACAATGATATTTCCAGCGTCGTATTACTAAAAGTAAATATTTAAACTTTGAAAATATAATTGTATTTTTGAATCCCCAAACCGCAAACCTTAGTGGATTAAGACAAGATATCAAAAGTTCCTAGAGCAATCTCTCATATTCCTTTCATATGCAGCAAGGTATAGAACCAGGAAAATTAAAACAATCATCATTGATACAACTTTTTTAGACTCCTTTCTGGTAAGTGGTGATTTTTTTTTAGATCACGTACACTTCGGCATTAAGTACTTATATTAACAAAAGAAAAAATCAAAATTTGATTTTAAGTAACATGTATTCCGAAACAATGACATTTTTTTTGCTTATCTTTAGGTTTGAATTTTGAAGAACATTTCTAGAATTAACATTTTAGACTTTAAAACAAATATGTCGATTCTTTTGGGGTTCAGCATCATAACGATTAACAAACATATATCATAAATAAATATTTTCAGTTGTAAAATGATATAAAATACCATACTATTTGATATTCGTTAGCTGAAACCCGGAAAACAAATCTGAAATACGTATTTTGGAGATCAAAATATTGTATTTCATCCTAAATTTAATAAGAATACTGAAAAAAGTAGATTTCAATAAAACTCGCAAAAAAGTAGAATTTATGAAAAAAATAATTTTTTTACCCTTAAGTGATCTATTTTGGTAAACATTTAAAATTTTAATCATTTCCAATAATATAACAATAATATACGATGTTTTTCTGATATCGCTAAATTTAACAACTTATATATTAAACTTATTTTTTTTAAGATCAACTAGATCAAATAAGTTTATTTTATTATTATAAAGATAATGCAAATGCTATATAATTTTTGCATTTAACATTCAATTAATGTACAAGATAATCAATTTTTGTTTCTACAACTCATTTTATATATCTTAAACGTTTAAAGAATTAAAATTAGTTTCAACAAAATATCATAGAACTAAGATTATGTTTAATTTTTTTTCTTAATGAGTTTACTATTTGTGAGATTCATGTATTACATGGGTTAACTTAAAAAAATATAAATGTTTAAATATTTGAGAACTTTGAATTTACAAGAAAATAAAAAAAATAATGAATTATTATAATGAAAATATTTCTTTATCTTTTAAATATAAACAAATAATTTAAATAAATAAACAAAAAAACTAATGAACTTTAATTTTAATAATTTTGAAATTAAAAGGGAAGTTCATTGATGACATTGATACCCATTTATTACTATATTTATGACAATTATTATATTAAAATATTATGTGGAATTTAAAAAAAACAAAAAAACTTATAAAATAACATATCTAAAAAATATTAACTCAAAATAACTATAAAATGACATTTGACAAATTAAATGAGAGTATGATAAGTGACAAAAAAACCTTCATTTATTAGAGTAACTAGTTTATAACCTGTGAGAACAACGGTTACAAAATTAATTAAACTTTTATCGTGGCAACACAAAATTATTAATCAATTACTGTAGATAAATTATTAATTAAGAGATATTTTTTTAGTTATGTAAAATTATAATCGTTAATTTAAATAAATATGTGAAATTATATCACCTTATAATTTGTATTGATTTTATTTTAATTTTTATTCTGATGTTATTAATTTAATGTAATTAGAGTGAAAAATTTAAATTTTAAAATTTAAAATTGAGAATTAATAAGTTGATAAGTGGAATGCATTAATTAAGAAACTTAATAGGGTGACACATGTCAAAAGTAAAATAAATATGCATTAATTAAAATGGCTAATAAGATGACAAGTGTTAAAAGGATATTAAAACTATTCTTTTATTATAATAGGGATATATACTAAACAAGTAACTGAAAAAAAAATCCAATCAAATAATCTTATTATGACCACTTAAAAGTTTTTAATTGCAAAATATTTTATCGCAATTTAAATGTCGCTGAAAGTTGAATTTTTTTTTAAATGATATATATATATATATATATATATATATATATATATATATATATATATATATATATATATATATATATATATATATATATATATAAACCACAAAATTGCTATGCATATTATTTAATAAAATAAAAGTTGATTCATATATATAACAATTTTTTTGACATACCCAATAATTTATATTTTATAAGAGTTGTACAGTATGTGAAAAAATATGTTATTATTGTTCTATTGTTTATGGCGAAAAAATTATTATATACTAATCAACTTTCTTATAAAAACTCTAAGATCACCGATCCAACCTGTAATTAGTTTTTGGTATATCTTAAAGCATATACTCCAAAAAATTATTATAAAATTGATGTTAAACTTTTAGTTCAAAATTTTGATGCAAAGTCATAAATTCAGAAAATATCAAAACAGAAATCGTGTGTTGTTAGTCGTTCTCATGACTTTTTTTTTTCGGTAAAATGAAAAAACGATGAAAGAAGCACAAGGAATATAATAAGGTTTTTTTTTGGGATTTTTTTGTACCTTATGAATGTACCTAAAGGACGGATGTGAAATAAGTCTCTTTTATATTCTTTTTCTTATTATTTTGCTTTTATCTTGTGATTCCACGTACCATTTTATATATATATATATATATATATATATATATATATATATATATATATATATATATATATATATATATATATATATATATATAGGGTTAGGTTCATGTGAGGCGGCCTAATTTTGTGAGACCGTGAGACGCATTTTTTTATTTTTTTATTTTTTTTAGTTAATTCAAGTTCCGAAAATAATATTTAAAAAAAGAATTTTTTGATTTTTCCATTTATTTTGCATTTTAAAATTATTTTTAGAATATGTACAGTGTAATATTCTATTTAGAATATTTCACGTATTTTTTAAAAAAATGGGATTTTTTTATTATTTTTTTATTTTTTTTAGTTAATTCAAGTTCCGAAAATAATATTTAAAAAAAGAATTTTTAGATTTTTCCATTTATTTTGCATTTTAAAATTATTTTTTAGAATATGTCAGTGTAATATTCTATTTAGAATATTTCACGTATTTTTCAAATATTAAAAAGAACTTTTTCGTTAATTTGGACAAAATGTTAAATAATCGGGACTTTTCTGTTAAAAAAAAACTTTTAGGACTTTATTGAAACTTTTCCAAAAATTTGGGAATTTTCTGTAGATTTCCCTCTAAAAGTGATTAGTTCTTTTGCACAAATACTTTACAACATCCAAAAAATTATGAATAAGAGTCTTGCTTACAAATACGAATCAGTAAGAATAAACAATGAAGAGTTAGGATTGTTTAAAAATATGAACGAACATATGATTGGTTGTACATTATTAATCATGCAACACTTCTTTATACACCACATTTGATGTGTATACCTCACTGCATTTGAATTGTTCGTCAGGTTTCATTAATACTTTTGTAGTGACACACAATCGTTTCCTTTTGATGAAGAGTTTTTTTGGGCGTTTATTTCTTTTTGGCGATTAATTTCCGTTCGGAAACATGTCATATTATAAAGAACATGTAATGCTTTGAGAAATATTATTACTATAAAATGACACACACATTGTTATATAAGTGGAGGAGGATAATTTTGTTTCGTAAACATGTTATATTCCAAATTGATAATGTACAATGCAGATTTGATCACAAATGACAGAAGGTTTTATGCTTGCAAAGTTTTGATAACATGTTATATTCCGGTAGGTTTTTTCAGCTTAAAAATACAAGTATTTTGTTAGATTTAAAATATAATAAGTGGGTTATCCATTATATAATTCCTTTTAATTAATAATGGTATGTTTATTTCTAATTGATTTTAGAAAAGTAATAATGGTTTATTTCAAATTAATATATGATTTTATGATATTATCATAGAATAATAGTTTGTTAATTTATAATAATTTTATATTATGAAAAATATATAATTATATTTTTCTTACAATATAAATCACTAATTCTAGTTTTTTGATTTGACAATTTTATTAAGTCAATGCATTAGTTTGAAAATTGATGCTAAAAATATTAAATATATTCTTGTTTTTTTTTTTTTTTTTTTTTTTTTTTTTTTTTTTTTTTTTTCTAATATCGAATATGCTTTTGTTGCTTTTGTGAGAATCATGAGTCCTCAAGATCAAGTTGTTTTTTTATACAATACTCAGCCACCTATATTTGATGACATGCAAATATCCTTACACGTTGAGTTCAGAAAGCAAATCAAAAAGGAAAAAAAACATAAAATAAAAAAATAGAAACTTTCTTAAAAGAGGATTATGTTACTCTTGCCTTGTTTATAAACAAAGCTTTATAAATCAATATGTTCCAAGACAAAGCTTCATGTATCAAAAACTAGAAGAACGTAAATTGAAATAAATTTATATAAGGATCAACATACAAAACCATGAAATCTACACACTGCATAGTAGATTGATTATTTCAGTCCATCATCAATAATTGTTTATTGAATGTAAGTGTCACTTGTGGATTTGATTCCATATTTAAACCCCCCACTAAATTGATTCCATCCATATGAATTGAAAAAAATAGTCATCCAACAGTCTAAAAAGAGTCGACCAATAGCAAAGAGATTTGAGCAACATCAAAGTAATAAGGGCAAAACCGTCCAAAATTTGATCAAAATATAAAAAGAAAGAGCTATGCAACAAAATGAGATATGAACCACTCTAAGCCAGCAAAGGGCATAACTGTCCACGTTTGACAAAATGTTAAATAGGCCAACATTTAGACTTTTTTTTCCCTTTTAGCTTATAAATGACACCAAACCATGCCAACACCACCATGCAAGGACCATCTAGAACAACTTCTATAAGGGCTAAAACAACACCTTTATGCAAGAGCTAGTTAAGGTAGGTCCATTTGCCTTTATTACCAACTCGGAATCCTCAAGGAGTCGCTTTAGTTCAGATTTTGCTGCACATTTATGGTCACATATACACAGTCAAATACACATAGTCACATACATTCACACACATCCATTTAGCAATAAAAAATATATTTGCGTTAGAAAGACTTACCATTTTATCAACTTCACATACCTTTCTTTTAATGTGCTCTTTATAAATAATAAGACAACCGATAAATAAACCAACTTACCCACCCCGAAATAAGAACTACCCCTTGATCAATGTAGTGGATTCCAAAAGACAATGTAGAAATCAAATTAATCTACCCACGCAAGAAAAAAATCATAGTAAACAAAGTACAATGTGGTAATAAGAAAAAAAAAAGTATAATGCTATAACGAAAAATAAGGAAGTACATTGTTGTTTCTTAAAGGCGAACAAAAAACTTCACTGTATTTTACCCATCCACATCTTTTTGAAGAACCTCATAGCCATCCTGATCATTAAAAACCAACATTAAAGTAAGATAAATGTCTTATAAATATAAAATATGATAGATACTATGCATAAATGAACAAAATCAAGAAAAAAAAGTTATTGATGCAAGTTCATACCAAATATTGATTTTACATATAATGATGCTTAAATGATTATGTATATAAAGCTTTGGAAGCAAACAGGGTTTTCTACATGTCCAAGTTAAAAAAATTGATTTTTATCAATTAGAACATAAAGTATTCGTTGAAAAACTTTTGTTCAAAAGCGCTGCATGAGAAATATTTTTATAAGCAACAACATCAGGCATCTTCCATAACTAAGTAGCAACAAAACCATTCACCCAAGGTACAAGTGCAGTAGCAACAAAACAAACTTCATAACCGTGGAAAAAATAAATTAAAAAAATAAGGATGATAGAATGATAGACCTGATGCTCTTAATAGAAAACTAATCATTCATTTTTCTCGACATTTGTAGGGTTGTGGAAGAAGCAACACCTGCAAATAACCTATATCATCTCCAAATTATAAGATCTGCCAGACTGCCACTATGAACTTTTGAATAAGGCCTTTTTAAAAAAAAAATCGCATTCAATTGTTCCTGAAGTCCATTAAACTGAGTGTATTTAGGGACCAACCTCTCATACCTGCCTAACCATCGATTATGTTTATGTTGCATAATTGAACTCTAATTATTTGATTGATTGATGGGAATAAAAACAAATACATAGAGGCGAAATGTAAATCGAAATCTTAAATGGAAATAGAAAAAATACCATCAATTGATGAAGATTTAAACAGGGGGTTCAAGCCTTTACCTGAATCGATGAAGCAAGAGAGAGAAAAGAAGCAATTGAACAAAATCAGATGAAAGAATAAGAGAGGGAGAGAGACGAAAAGACCAAGGTACAGGTGTAATATAGGTGAAGGTGGATGTTTGGTGGTGGTTACTAATATGTCGAAGAGGGCCTGTGACGACGATGGTGAAGGTCATTGTGGGCGGTGAACCTGATGGCGATGGTCGATGGAAAGGGGCGCGGTTATGATTGGCGGTGGTCGTTGGAGTGCTAGTGGCGTGGTTTGCAATGATTCACCTAGGGAAGAAAAGGGTGGTGGTATAGCAATGAAATACCCTACAACAAAGCAATAAGGAAAATAAAATTTCCAATGGAAAAAGACTACCTTGAAACAGGAGGCAGTTGAAGAAGCGGACAAATTTCTAGTGCCTATACAATGACGAATAGGAGATGCTATATAGAGTTTATATAGTAGAGCGATTCAATTTGCTGAATATGAGGAAATACTAAGTCAATATTGACCAAATTAGTTCCATAATTTTCTGTAATATTGCTAATGCATAAATTAGTTGTAAATATTGCAACCATATATATATATATATATATATATATATATATATATATATATATATATATATATATATAGGGTTGAGATCGGTTGAGAACTCATAATTTCCCGAGAACCTGAGAACTAAAAGTGGACCGTTGGATTTGATTTAAGATCATAAGGGTAAGATTGTCATTTACACTTTTTTATTACTTTAATTACGTAACTACAACATCTGTACGATTTTTTTTTCCAAAATATCATCTTCTAACCTTCAAAATTATCAAAATTAACGACGAAATCGTAGAAAGTCTACATTGATCGAATCTTTGTCGCTGTTAACGCAAATTGGAGATCGATTTCAAAGCAAAATTCATATGATTCGTCATTGATTTCTTTCGAGGTTATCATCTTATCTTAACTTCATACAATTCATTCATTACAATTATATCAATGAAGGAAAAAACAGATTACCGAATATTTTACTTTTTATTTGGATATTTAAATAAAGTAGCATTCAGATTTCTAATACGTTGTTTTATTGAATGTAAATTGAGAGTTTTTTCAACAATTTAATGGATTCAGAAAGAATAATTGAAGATCTGCAAAGCAATATAAATTTTTTAGTAGGTAATGATTCATTTTTTTTAAGAAATAACGTATGGTATTAAAATTTACTTAATTGATATTCATATTAAAATCACATATGAATAATATATGAATCACATATTCATATATGAATCATATATAAGTGAATCATATTTGATTCATATGCCAATCACATGTGAATAATATATGTTTCTATGTAAATCAAATTGTATTCAAACATTATTTTTATTTTAATTACATATAATGATGATAAATACATATAGGATTTTAATAGGTGATGTTGATGAAGAATCTAATGAATTTAACACAAACAATGATGATATATATGTTGAAGATGCATTTTTCAAAGATATTACTGAAGAGGATGAGCAACTTTCTTTGACATCCCATTTAAATGATAATGAAGAAGGTAAGTTTCTATTAATATTAATCTTACTTGTAACTAAAATATTACTTTGATTTTATACGACATGTTTTCCTATATATGATTTGATTTAATATTATTTAATTTGCAGCAAAACATTTTGAATCACAAGATGAAGATGAATTAAGATGCATAGAAGTAAAATCTCCTTGTGGCACAAAAACAATTGAGTGGATCCCAAGAGTTGATGAATCATTCCTACCAAAGAAAGATATGGTGTTTGAAACATTAAATCATGGAATTCGGTTTTACCAAAAATATGCAAAGAAAGCAGGATTTGATTGCAGACTTGCATCAAATAAAATGATTGATGGTATTTTACAATACAAGTATGTGATATGTAGTAGGGCTGGTGAAGCAAATAAGAAAAATGTTGACACTTTGAATGGAGTAGAAGGCTTTAAAAAAAAACATCCAAGCGAAATGATGTCTTGCGAAGCAAAGATATGTTTCAAATTTATAAAAAATAGTGATTGGTTTTTCATTAATACATTTGTTGAAAAACACAACCATGAGCTCTACACAAACAGTACAATGCACATTTCAAAGTTGAAAAGAAAGTTGGATCATTATGACAAGACAATTATAACTTAGTTAAGCACATCAAATATAGGAGCAAGCAAAGCACATAACATGGTTACTGGTTTAAAGGGTGGTTACAGTAAACAAGGTGCAAAGAAAATCGACTACAATTTTTTTTCAAGAGACTTAAACTGCTATAAAGGATATACTGATGCAAATATGTTGATAAATCTTTTAACACAATGGCGTAAAAATGTGATTTCTTTTACTTTTCATTACTTGTTGGAGGATGATGAGCTAAGGGCACTGTTTTGGGCATATGCAATAGCAAAAAGAAATTTCAAAGAATTCTCTGATGTGGTATCATTTGATGCTACATACAAAACTGTAACAACGTAAATTTTCAAAACAATTTTTTTCAATTCAAAAATGTACTTTCATCCGTAAGTAAAAACATAACTCCAGCGTATCAATACCATCATAACAAATGTATTAAATCCCAAGATCAAATCATATCCAAATCCATCGGTGTGTACGAATCAAGCCGGCGCCCTCCCACGATCGTCACTAGTACCTGAAACACTTTACACATAAAACTGTAAGCATAAAACCTTAGTGAGTTCCCCAATATACCACTTACACACATACACCTTTCCAGGCCATGCTCTTCACGACCTTTCGGTACATGTGTCTCAGGGGACTTCCGTCCCGGTCCTAGTAGACCTTTCGGTCCTACTCATATCGACCTTCCGATCTATTACTCCCTGACCTTCCGGTCCACGCTATAATGCCTTCTGGCCCATATCATACATATCACATACATAACGCATACAGAACATGCAACGCGTAGCATACAATACATACATCTCATAGCATACAAGACCTTCCGGTCACACATAGGTACCTTTCCGGGTACAGTATAGTGAGAAGACTCACCTCGGATATCTCGATAAATCTCGAACTCGGGAATCCTGCTCTAACCTCCTCCTAATCATATAAGGTGGTTTCTCTAATCAGTAAAACTTTCAAAATCAGCATAAATCTCTTCCTAAGATCTCTCAGGAGGGTAAAAGACCATTTTACCCCTCCAATGGCCCAAAGGTCCAAACTTTGACTTAAACCCTATAAGTCAGCAAAAGTCAACCTACTGGGGTACGCGGCGCGTATCAGATCTATACGCTGAGCGTACCCGGTGGCTTCACATAATCGGGGTACGCAGCCCCTTACGCCGCGCGTACTGGGAGTACGCTCAGCTTAACTCCCAGCTTTATCCTCCTTTACAATCTAGTCTTAATCGGTTAAGCCACACGTCCAAATCATAGATCTGACCACTTCTAAGTCTCTTAATGCATAAAGTTGGTGACTTTAAGCCTTTGCATGGCTGAAAGAGTCACCATCACCCAAACCATTCCATAAACAACACTTTTGGGCTCCTACTTCTAGCATGACTCCAAAATAACGACCAAGATAGGATTTTTATGGATCAACTACCCTCAAAATACTGAAATGGGACAGATCTAGGTCCTTGGAATCCTTTTTGCTCATAAAGTCTCCACCTTTGGGACTTAAACCCTAGAAATGACTCATGAACACCAAATTAATTATCAAGGGAAAGTTTTGATCTTTTTACCTCTAAATGAAACTCCTCTCTCTGTAGATCTCAGATCCAAGTCCCGATTCAAGCCTTGATCTCCACAAGCACTTCTCCTTCTTCTTCTCTAACACACAAAAGCAAGATAGCTCAAATCACACACTCACAAGCTTTAGGACGTAGGAGCACTCTCTTAGGGTTTCTATCTGTGACAATGGAGGCTGAGGATAAGACTATAGCATCCCATTTATTGTGCACAACAATTAATTAGAGTTTTGAGTCTTGGCCGATTACGCCCAACGTAGTCCAATGTATGCCCATCGTACTCCATCGAGTCCGCATCCAAATAAGGCGCATGAGTACGCGCAGCATACTCTTCGGTACGTGCAGTGTACTCTTCAGTACGTGCAGTGTACTCGTCAGTACGCACAACGTACTCATTTGCTTCATTATTCCTTTTAAGGGCTAAATGCGACATCTTGGAAAAGACTAAGGGTTTGAGAGCTTACTTGAAATTTCGGGATGTTAAAATTCTCCCTCACTAGAACCAGACTTTGCCCTCGAAGTCTCATGCTGCAAACAACTCCGGATGCTGCTCCGACATCTCCGACTCCGGCTTCCAGGTCAGCTCGTACCCTCTCCGATGTTGCCACTGGACCTGCACTAGGGGCACTTCCTTGTTCCTCAGAACCTTGGTCTTTCGATCTACAATCGCAACGAGTCTCTCCAGGCAGTTCAGGATCGCATCCACCTGAATATCCTCCAGCGGTACCACTGCCGACTCGTCGGCTATACACTTCCTCAACTGTGACACGTGGAAGGTATCATGAATCTGCCCCAACACCGCGGGAAGCTCCAACCGATATGCTACCCTCCCTACCCTCGCGACTACCCTGAACGTACCAATATACCGGGGACCCAATTTGCCCCTCTTCCTGAATCGGATCACTCCTTTCCAAGGAGATACATTTAGGAGCACAAAATCTCCGACCTGGAAATCGATCTCGGATCGTCGCCTATCCGCATAAATCTTCTGGCGACTCTGAGCGGTCAACAACCTTTGTCTGACCTGCTGTATCTGCTCTGTCGTCTGAAGCACTATCTCTGTACTACCCATCACACGTTGCCCTACCTCACCCCATCAAATGAGAGTTCGACACCTCCTCCAATACAACAGCTCAAAGGGTGGCATTCCAATGCTTGAATGATGGCTGTTGTTATAGGAAAACTCAGCCAGGGGTAAATACGTGTCCCAACTCCCTCCGAAGTCCAATACACATGCCCGAAGCATGTCCTCGAGCGTCTGGATTGTCCGCTCGCTCTGCCCGTCAGTCTGTGGGTGGTATGCGGTACTAAAATGCAGCCTCGTACCCAATTCCTCATGAATTTTCTTCCAGAATCTGGAAGTGAAACGCACATCTCGATCTGAGATGATCGAGATCGGTACTCCATGACGCGATACCACCTCCCTCACATACAACTCTTCTAACCTCTTAGCAGAAGAGATCTCACTGATAGCAAGAAAGTGAGCGCTCTTCGTCAACCTATCCACAATCACCCAAATTACATCGACACCCCTAATAGTCCTCGACAATTTGGTGATAAAATCCATGGTAATCTGTTCCCACTTCCACTCGGGAATCTCCAGTGGCTGCAACTTACCATGCAGACGCTGGTGCTCGGCCTTAACCTTGTGACAGGTCAAGCACCTCTCTACGAACCATGCGATATCCCTCTTCATACATGGCCACCAATACTCTCTTTTCAGGTCCAAATACATCTTAGTGGCCCCGGAATGGATCGAGAACCTCTATCTATGCGCCTCCTCCATCAAGATGGTACACGTTCCGCCCACAAACGGTACTCAAACCCAACCCTAAAAGTTCATAAGTCCTCGAATATCGGTAACGAACTCCAATACCTGCCTGATCACCCGCTCCCTTTTATGGTTCTCCGGTCTCACGGCCTCCGCCTGGGCCCCTCGAATGGTGTCCAACACCGGAGTCATCACTGTCAATCTCATCCAAACATCTCGTAGCAGGGCACTCTCCGCCCTACGACTTAGGGCATCGGCTACAACATTAGCCTTGCCTGGGTGGTACAGGATCTCGCAGTCGTAATACTTTACCACATCCAACCATCTCCTCTGGCGCATATTCAGGTTGGGCTGATCCATCAAGTACTTCAATCTCTTGTGGTCCGTGTATATGGTACACTGAGCCCCATACAGATAGTGACGCCAGATCTTGAGAGCGAACACCACCGCCCCCAACTCCAGATCGTGGGTGGGATACCTCGTCTCATGAGGCGTCAGCTGCCTCGATGCATATGCTATCACATGACTCCTCGACATAAGCACCGCTCCTAACCCTGATATCGATGCATCACAGTACACCACGAAATCCTCCATCCCTTCCGGGAGAGCGAGCACCGGGGCTTCGCACAGTCTCTGGCGAAGTGTCTCGAAACAGGCCTGCTGCTCTGGGCCCCATGAAAAAGCAACACCCTTCCGGGTCAACCTGATGAGTGGCATGATGATCTTGGAGAAATCCCTGATAAATCTCCGATAATAGCCGGCCCATCCTAGAAAGCTCCTGATCTCAGTGGGCGATCTCGGTACCTCCCATCTCATAACCGCCTCAATCTTGGCCGGATCGACCAAAATCCCATTCTGGTTGACGAGATGCCCCAAGAACGGGACCTCTCGTAACCAGAACTCACACTTGGAGAATTTGGCATAAAGCCTCTCCAATCTCAGAACTCCAAGGATCTCCCTCAAATGCTCCTCTTGCTGTTCTGTAGATCTCGAATACACCATATATCATCAATGAACACGATCACCGACCGATCCAGCATCGGCCTGCACACCCTGTTCATGAGATCTATGAATGTTGCTGGTGCATTGGTGAGCCCCAAAGGCATCACCACGAACTCGTAATGCCCATAACGAGTCCTAAATGCCGTCTTCTTAATATCCTCATCACGCACCCTCATCTGGTGATATCCAGACCTCAAGTCTATCTTGGAGAACCAAGATGCTCCCTGCAACTACTCGAACAGATCATCGATCCTCGGTAGTGGATAACGGTTCTTGACCGTCAACTTGTTCAACTCTCGTTAATCAATGCACATCCGGTGCGAACCATCCTTTTTCTTGACAAAAAGGATCAGCGCTCCCGAAGGCGAGCTACTCGGTCGAATAAACCCCTTCCCCAGCAGCTTCTGAAGCTGCGAGGATAACTCCTGCATCTCTGGAGGCGCGAGGCGATAAGGCGCTGCTCCCAGAACCAAATCGATACGAAACTCCACTTGCCACTCGGGAGGCACACCCGACAATTCCTCGGGAAAAACATACGGGAACTCGAACACTATCAGAACCTCATCAAATGAACTTGGCCTCCCTGCAGCCACTCGCGTGTCCATCACGTAGGCTACAAACCCGCTGCAACCCTGCTGCAAACTCTGTCTCGACCTGACAGCCGAACAAAATGTTGACCCACATCGGGTTCCCTCGCCGTACACCGTAAGTACTCCCCAACTAGGGTCTCGTATCTTCACCAACTGACGCTCACAGTCTATAACAGCTCCAAATCGGCTTAACCAATCCATGCCCACTATAACACATACATCCCCCATCGCAATCGGGACCAGATCTATCGGGAACTCCACACCGAATATCTCAAGAATACATCCTTGAATCACATCCATAACATACACCGCTTGCTCGTCAGCTATAGAAACTCGCAGAGGTCGACTCAACGCCTCTCGTCGGATACTAATGTGCTGACTAAATGCCAAGGAAACAAATGACCGACTCGCACCCGAGTCAAATAACACCAAAGCAGGTACATAATTCACAAGAAAAGTACCTATGCATATCATCATATAAGCACAATATCTCAACTAAAAAATAAATAAAGAATACATACCAGCCACAACATCAGGCGCTACACGGACCTCCTCCACTGTCAACTGGAAAGCTCTCCCACGAGCCTTCGGTGCATCAGCCTTCACTAACCGAACCTCAGTAACCCTAGCAGCAGGCGCAGATCCCTGTGCTGACCCCTGGTGTAAATGCAAACACTCGACCTTCTGATGGCTAGTCTGGTTGCAATGAAAGAAAACCATAAATCCATTGGGGAAATCCTTGGCGATATGCCCCTCCTTGCCACATTTGTAGAAAGCACCCGATCGACAAACCCCCTCATGTCCCTTGCCGCACTTCCCACAAGTGCGGCCCTTCTGGCCTCCAGTCCTCGAATTAGCGGACTTGGTCCGCTTGGCTGCCGGCTGAGACTGAGCCGGCCGCCGATCCATCCTCTGAGACTTGGCCTCCTCCCTGGCCTGAGTCTCTAACTCAATCTCCCTCTTCCAGGCATTTTCCTGGAGCTCAGCAAATGTCCGGTACGTCGAGTTCGACATGAACTCCTGAATGTCTCTCCTTAGAACGCCCAAATACCAGCTCATACGTGCCTGCTCAGTAGACACCTGCTCATGGCAGAACATCGCCCTCTCATTAAACTTCCTCGTAATCACAGTGACCGAATCAGTACCCTGCTTGAGGGTCAAGAACTCCTGAACCAACCGTTCCCTCTCTATCGGGGGAACATACTCATCTATGAACATGGTGGTGAACCTCTCCCAGGTCACCTCTAAAATCTCTGCAACTGTAAAGCTTGCCGTCACGAACTTCCACCAGTCCTTCGCTCCCAAGTGAAGTTGGTTCAACACGAGCCGAACCCTCAGATGCTCTGGACATGAACACGTATAGAAGCATCCCTTAATATCAGCTATCCATCTCATTGCATCGATCGGATCCTGCGGCCCCTTCAACCTCAGGTGGCTTCGTGTTGCTGAATTCCCGAAACAACAATGAGTCACCTCCCTGAGGCCTGGCAGCAGCCACAGCTGCGGTTGCTGCAGCAGCAACAACCTCAGTCACCGCGACATACCGTTCGTCGAAAGTCTCAATCAGTGTGGTCTTGATAGACCCAAACATCTCCGGAATCTCGGCCCTGATCGCCGCCACCACCTCATCCTGGATCATCTGACGAAGCTCCTCGTCACTCACATTGCTCGCCTCAGGTCTGTGGCGTGTCCCAACCATGATGTCTCTGAAATATAACATAATAATATCAAAGAATCGCTTGAGCATGCTCGCACTCGATAACTCGACCCTACTTGTTCCTTAGTACCCAAAGGATTCTTACTTAGAGTGCGCACTGCTCCAGTGTCTTTGGTAGTACAGGCCCTTATACTACCGCCTACACCGCATCAGTATTCACCCTAAGTCCTCCTCCTTGGATCCTAAATCACAAGTACTCTATATCTCACTGGCATAGGCTACCCTTCGGTAGACCTCTTATCAGCCCCTCACTATTATCTACTTGCTCTCAATCATCACATAGCAACACATTCCTTCCTAGGCTAAGGCATCACAAAATCAGGCCACTCTAGTCCTAATATGAATACCTAGTCAACTCTAGCATGCATATCATATCATAACATATCTCGTAACACATAGTGTAAGGGTATTTTGGGAAACCATCGTTCGGGCACCGACTGATCGTACACACACTGCTCCGTTCTGTCTTCCTCAAAACCTTTTACTCTTTTAGAAAAATTGTTTATTTTATGAAAACTTTCTCAAATCCTCTGTTTGAGTTCAGATTCATCCAAAGATGCACCCGAATCCCTCAAACCAAGGCTCTGATACCAACTTGTAACAACGTAAATTTTCAAAACAAATTTTTTCATTTCAAAAATGTACTTTCATCCGTAAATAAAAACATAAATCCAATGTATCAATATCATCATAACAAATGTATCAAATCCCAAGATCAAATCATATCCAAATCCATCGGTGTGTGTACGAGTCAAGCCGGTGCCTTCCCGCGATCGTCACTAGTACCTGAAACACATTACACATAACAATGTAAGCATAAAAGCTTAGTGAGTTCCCTAATATAATCGTTACACAAATACGCCTTTCCAGGCCATACTCTTCACGACCTTCCGGTCCATGTGTCTCAGGGGACTTCCGACCCAGTCCCAGTAGACCTTCCGGTCCTACTCATATCGACCTTTCGGTCCATGACTCTCTGACCTTCCGGTCCACGTCATAATGCGTTCTGGCCCATATCATACATAGCATACATATCACATACATAACGCATACAAAACATGCAACGCGTAGCATACAATACATACATCTCATAGCATACAAGACCTTTTGGTCGCACATAGGTACCTTTCGGGGTACAATATAGTGAGAAGACTCACTTCGGATATCTCGATAAATCTCGAACTCAGGAATCCTGCTCTAACCTCCTCCTAATCATATAAGGTGGTTTCTCTAATCAGTAAAACTTTCAAAATTAGCATAAATCTCTTCCCAAGATCTCTCAGGAGGGTAAAAGACCATTTTACCCCTCCAATGGCCCAAAGGTCCAAACATTGATTTAACCCTAAAAGTCAGCAAAAGTCAACCTACTGGGGTATGCGGCGCATACCAGATCTGTACGCTGAGCGTACCCGGTGGTTTCACAGAATCGGGGTACGCAGCCCCTTACGCCGTGCGTAATGGGAGTACGCCCAGCGTAACTCCCAGCTTTCTCCTCCTTTACAATCTAGTCTTAATCGGTTAAGCCACACGTCCAAATCATAGATCTGACCACTTCTAAGTCTCTTAATGCATAAAGTTGGTGACTTTAAGCCTTTGCATGGCTGAAAGAGTCACCATCACCCAAACCATTCCATAAACAACACTTTTGGGCTCCTACTTCTAGCATGACTCCAAAGTAACGACACAAGATAGGATTTTTATGGATCAACTACCCTCAAAATACTGAAATGGGACAGATCTAGGTCCTTGGAACCCTTTTTGCTCATAAAGTCTCCACCTTTGGGACTTAAACCCTAGAAATGACTCATGAACACCAAATCAATTATCAAGGGAAAGTTTTGATCTTTTTACCTCTAAATGAAACTCCTCTCTCTGTAGATCTCAGATCCAAGTCCTGATTCAAGCCTTGATCTCCACAAGCACTTGTCCTTCTTCTTCTCTAACACACAAAAGCAAGATAGCTCAAATCACACACTTACAAGCTTTAGGATGTAGGAATACTCTCTTAGGGTTTCTCTCTGTGATAATGGAGGCTGAGGATAAGACTATAGCATCCCATTTATAATGCATAACAATTAATTAGGGTTTTGAGTCTGGGCCGATATCGCCCACTGTAGTCCAATGTACGCCCAACGTACTCCATCGAGTTCGCGTCCAAATAAGGCACATGAGTACGCCCAGCGTACTCTTCAGTACACCTTGCATACTCATTTGCTTCATTATTCGTTTTAAGGGCTAAATGCGACATCTTGGAAAAGACTAAGGGTTTGAGAGCTTACTTGAAATTTCGGGATGTTACAAAACAAACAAGTAAGCAATACTTAATTTCTTTAATATTTATATATTAAAATATTTGCATTTAGTATTTATGTTAAATATTTTAATTATTTTCAGATATAATATGATCTTTGTTCCATTTACTGCAAATGATAACCACAAAAGACGTGTCACAATTGGTGCTGGTTTTCTAGCTAAAGAAACAACAAAATTCTATACATGGCTTCTAAAATGCTTTCTCAATTGCATTGATAGGCAACCTAATGTTGTGGTCACTGATCAAGATTCAGCTATGGCTAAAGCTAAAGAAAGCGTTTTTAATGAATCAAATCATCGTCTTTGAATGTGGCACATTGGAAAGAAATTAACAGATAAGGTAAATTGTATTATAATGTTTAAATAAGTTTTCATTTATAATATGACTTATAATTTGATTAAAAACTTTTTTTATTGTCCCATTCTGATGACATGGCCTTAAATAGATTATGTGTCCAGGTTAAGTTGGGTGTGTCTCGTTCTTCTTCTCCAAAAGCTGCAATCTCATTCTTCTGCTTCTTCTTTTAAAATTTTGCCTCGTTGACATGCCATTTACCATCAGATATCATGCCATTCGCTCTGTAGTTATCACTCGTTGTCCTTCTCGGTCTTGTTGCCATCGGATCTTCTGCACTTCTCGCTACTTCAGGCCTCGTTGTAGCTATGTAGGCAGGTAATTGCTAAGGCACATTCTTACACGTTAGTTTCACATGTTGTTAGACAAATTGTATCTTATTAATTATAAATCATATCATAATCGTTTGTTTGTTCATCAATAGGGGATTGGAATTTTGATTATTTCAGTTTTCTATTTTCGTTAGGATAGTATAGAATCCCTCATGCACTTCCTTAATTCCCCTATATCTTTCAATTCATAAACTTGTTTCTCTACATATGATTTTTTTGAACCAGAAGGGTAAGCTAAACACTAATAATGGAGAAGCTTTAATTTTCAGTTGTAATAATGGTAAAGTGCCTGGTGATGTTTCCTTTTTTGCAAAACTTGCTTATCTTTTGAAACCAAATTGTAAGAAATTAGGATTTTGCTAATGTAGAGTCTAGATTCAAAATCAATAGAGTAATGCCCCATTTATTTGCAAATACTCTAAAGCATGGTATTTAAAATATTCAGAACATAATAATACTTAAGTTCTTATATTCTTAGAGACACAAGAAGTGATTAAACCAACACTCACAACTTATTAAATGTAATACTTTTAAGTTTTATGCAACTAATTTGGAAGATCAATTTCATATGGTTGATGGCGGGATAGCAACTGATGTGCCTATTATTCGTACAAAGCTCAAACCAAGAAAGCCATCTGAAAGGATTATTAAGATCAAGCTCCGAAACCTAGTTTTTGATAAGGATGGAGGTGGATCTAAACAGGACAAACCTGTTAATTTAGAACAATTTATTTATGAACTGGAATGGGACAAAACTCTAGCCGTTTGTTATGTTTTTTTTGATACTTGGAACTTAGTATTCCTAGCTTTTTGTAATGTATGTCCTCTTTTAACATGTTTATATTCTTGCTGTGTTGTTAATGGAGTGGTATAACTGTTCTATATGTTGCATTGTGTATTCTTGTCCTATTTTTTGTTTATCACACCAAGGGCAAAATAGTCAAATGCATGTAATCTATTATTCCCATTTTTTTTTGTCTTGCATTGTGTATTCTGTCCCATTTTATGGTATGCTAAAGACCTAAACCAAGAGAAAAATGGTCATCTCCTTTCTGTTTTTATTTTCCACATCAGGGGCAATATGGGAATTTTTTCTGTTTTTATTTTTCTTTTCTGTGAACCGATTCTGTTTGCAGTTGGGCAAAATCCTCAAATTGTACTCAAGTTTTCGTTTGTAGGTAGCATCATATCAGAGTTGTACATACCAAAAAAGATAAAAACTCCATACATGTGGTGACAAAAGAAACTGACAATTACACTTAAAAATCAATTTAATTTGCATAAGATCTTATACCAATATGTTTTAAAATGCATGTAGTGTAATTTTTCATCTTTTAAGTTAATTGTTGTTTAATTTATTAATTGATACATCAATTCATCTTTCCAGACCTATAATGACAACAAAGTGACAACTATACCCTTGAAAAATCCATAAACAAGACTTCATGGTCCAAGTCTGATGTTTGAAGTATTAGAATATATGGGTTCTAAACTTCATGGTTTCTGCTCCTTTGCTTTTGGTAGTTGCTGCTGCTTTGTCTCTTTTCGGTTGATTTTCCATATTTTGGAGTTGACGATTTTCCATATAGGTAATTGAAGGAATTGTAGACTAGGAGTTTAGGAATATGTAATATATAATTAGTTGAATCGATTGGAAGCATTAATCGAAGCATTAGAACCTAAATCGATGGGTCTGATCATCATTTTTTAGTTGATACTAGTTTACCCGCCAATCTCCAAGTCGGCGATCCAAACTCCAACTGGCCATCCCAAACGCCAAATTGGCGACCACAATTACGAATTGGACCTAGTCCGGTCGGTACAAACACGTTCTAATAATCAATTTTGCCAGGGATAGTGAAGTCGGCAATATTGTTCTAACTGTCGATTGCATGTTCTTGAAGAAGGAGATTAGGAAGAAATGTAAGTCGCATTGGATATTGTTAACCGGTTAACTATCAAAACCTGATGAAAGAAATAAGCTAGGCGGTCTCAAAATAAAAGTGGTTTAAATGGACCTAAAAATACTAGAATGGTTTTTTTAAGCATGGACGAATAATAGATAGGTTTTTTTTGTGGTTTTCCCTGATTCATATGTAAATCACATGTGATTTACATGTGTATCACAACTAATTCGTATGTAATTCACTTGTAATTTGCATGTGAATTACATATGATTCATATGTGAATCACATGTGATTTACATGTGATTCACTTCTGATTTACATGTGAATCACTATATACTTGATAATGTATTAGGGAAGAGAATCAAGTTGTATAAAGGGGAAAAATATGAAAAGAAAACATACTTTAAAGCCAACTTTGTATTGTCACCAAAAGTGGAGTCGATCACCTGTGTTATTATAATACTAAAACAACATTCACATGTGAACATTAAATATCATGTTTTCTATTTATATATTAAATGTAACTTTTTCTTTTGTAGGTTTCAGCAAAAATAATAAATGAGACTAACTTTAGAAAAAGATTGCAAGGTCTAATTTGGAATTCTTGTATTGATCCAGATACATTTGAAGAAAGGTGGAAGTATCTAACAAAAAGATATAAACTAGAAGATAAAAATGGCCGAAAGCGATGTATAATATTCGAACAAGTTGGATTCTGGCTTATTTTAAAGACACTGCACTGTCAGGGCTGATGAGGACAACATCAAGATCAGAGAGTGTAAATAGTTTCTTCAAAAGATTCATGTCAAAAGATTCAAATCTAATTATGTTCATGTGCAAATTTCAATCTGCAATGGATGAGAAAAGAAATCTTCAATCAACAAATGACTTTAATTGCAAAAATAAAAGCCACCAATTCAAACAAATCTTCAATTTAAAGTACAAGCATCAAAGTTCTACACACATAATATATTCAAATTATTTCAAAAAGAAGTAGAAGATTCTTTCTGGACATGCTCAGCCACACCATATGAGAGAGTTCAAGATCATAAAACATACTTTATTATTGAGCAAATAGTGGATGAAGATATCAAAAAAGAAGTGTATTCTTCAACAAAAATTCATATATTTTAAAAGTCACAACAGAAAACAATTTCAATACCAAGTATGTATGTTATTAAATAACTTTATTTATGAATGAAATTCATATGTGAATTACATGTTATTTAATCTGATATATAATTTATTCATTTGTGAATCACATACGATTTACTTGTCAAGCACATATAAATTGCAGGTAATTCACATGTGAATTACATGTTATTTAGATGTGCATCACATGTGAATTATATGTGAATTACATATGAATCACATGTAATTCATATGATTTACATGTGAATCACATGTAAATAAGATGTGATTTACATGTGAATCACATGTAAATCATATGTGAATTACCTATGATTAAAATCTGAATTTAATTTGATGAACAATTAATTCAGTTGTTATTAAAATGAAAAATGTTATTTGATTAAGTTATGAAAAAGAATGTAATTAACATGTAATTAACTGATTAATATAGTATAAATTTAAATGATTAAAATAGTATAAATTTAAATGAAAAACAATATAATTAACATGTGTCTTGTATAAATATTTTCCAGGTTAAGATATTTCCAAATGAAGAAATATATAAATGTACTTGCCTGGTATTCGAACAATATGGAATTTTATGTAGGCATATACTATGTGTTATGAAATCAAATTTTGTAAAAAATATACCATCAAAGTATATGTTGAGAAGATGGCAGAAAAGTATAATAATACCTGAGGATTTGATAAAAAGTCATGGTATTGCTGTCAATATTAGTGGATGTGAAAGAATGATACAAGATGCATATTCTATAGTCACAGAATGTATTTATGTTACTGGACATGATGCTGAAGCAATGACTCAATTTCTTCAATGGAAAAAAGAAATTATAACAAAAGTTGAATCAAATCCACCAAAGAAAGATAATTTTACAAAAAAGCAAAAGTTGGATTCAATTATTGGAGTATCAAAGCCAAATGCACCCAAAATAAAGAATCCAAAAGATATTACATACAAAGGATGGGCAATAGGAAAGAGAGTTAAGAGTTAGAGAGAAATATCAATGGAAAATGTTGGGAAGAATTCAAGATTTTGTTGTTATTGTGAAAAGAAAATCACTCCAAATGAAAAGCATGACAGAAGAAATTGTCCAAAAAAATTGAAGATGAATTAAGAAAGAACCAAGAAGCAGAAAAAAACAATATGAGACACAAGTAATACTTTTTATTCTAGTTAATAATTTTTTTTTTCAAAATTTTAAGATATATTGATAACAATAATATTTTATTAACCTATTTTATAATTTTACTTTTAGGCTACATTCAATGCGCCATATGGAAATTAGCCACTAGCTTTAGATATGACATTGGATGGGAAAAGGTCAAATGTGGGTCAATGGAGGGGCAAATAGGGAGACATTGGGCTTGAAATTGTTACACTGGAATTTATAAAGAAAACAAATGCAATTGATATTGTGGATATGCATCTCAAAGGTGGTGAGAATTTTAAAATATATTATTTTTTGTAAAGAATACACATTGAATGTGGATATGCATCTCAAAGGTAATATTAATCACATATTTTTGTCAGATGTGAATTATATATGAATTGATTGTAGATAATATATAAATAACATGTGATTCTTATCTTAATTATATATTGAATAAGATGTTAATTAAAAAAGAATATTAAATGATTTACTTTTCCATAGATATGTTTGATTCACATATGAATAATATGTGTTTGAAATATTTCAAACAAATTATGATTCACATTCACATCTGAATCAAATATGTCATTCATATATGATTCAAAAGTAACACATGAATAACATCTAATTGGCATTCACATTTACATTCACGTATGAATAAAATATGTGATTAATAAAATATCTCATTCATACAAATTTCTATTTCAAAATACAACATTTTTGAATATCATAATTTCACTGCCTTCTTTTTAACAACATATGCTCTGATCAATTATGTATATAAGTAAAATATGTTAATGATCATATACGATTGACCAAATTTATTTTTAATAATCATAAATAATTTAGAAATACATACTCATTTTTACCTTGTTCAAGATTAGATGCTTATTAAACATTTTTTTAGTTCTTCTTTATCAACATTATTTCCATCCACACCTGAATATAATTAAAAAAATTTATTAATAATTTGTAATAATCAAATATATATTATTCATAAATATGTCATATAACTTACACCCTTTAAATATTGTCCTTGTTTGTCTTTCACAGGCGCATTTTTGTGTTTCTATAGTTTTTTGTTATCTTTAACTACAACCTTTTCAGGATCCTTTACTTTCTTATCATTTGTTTCCTGCATTTCAACATCTTTTCCTCCTGCTGCAGTTTCTTTTTCACAATGAGGGACACTTTTGTCTTTTTTGCACTTCTTTAAAGCAGAAGATCTTTTCACAACTTTGGCAACAGATTCAGCATTTTGTGGAATTTCCTTGACCATATTACTGATTCTTAAAGAACTCCTCTTTTTGATCTGTAACGACGTAAAATTTTAAAACAATTTTTTATTTTTAAAAAGAACCATAACTCATATAATAGTTCTCAAAATCTCATAATGTCAAATGTCATAATAACAACGAATCCCAGAATCTCCAACAACCCTTCTTCCAGTGTGTACAAATCATGCCGACGCCTTCCCGCGATCCTCACTGGTACCTGAAACACATATCACACAAACGGTAAGCATAAAAGCTTAGTGAGTTCCACAAAATACCACATACATATTAATTAGCCACTCGAAGCTATAGATCTATGATGCCTTCTAGCTAATGTGTCTCAGTGGACCTTCCGGCTCCACAACTCGGGTAGACCTTCCGGACCTACCCTAATGACCTTCCGGACCTACCCTAATGACCTTCTGGTCCTCGTCATCTTGACCTTCCGGTCCATACACTGTTGACCTTTCGGTCCATATCATAATGACCTTCCGGTCCATACCGTACTATTCATAACATACATAGCACATACATATCATATAACAACATACATCGCATTCTACTAGTAACACATAAGATGTCACACCCCAAAACCACGAACGGCGGAAACGTTCAAGGGTGGAGGACGTCATATACAGTATCACAACAGTGTAATATAATAAACAAGAAACAACATCATCCATTGCATTACAAGTAGAGTTTTAATACATGTGTGTTCTTTCATTGTAGTAAGACACCAAAAATATACAATCAAAATAAAAGACGAGACTTGTCTGCTCCGTCTTCTCAAAACCTGGCCATCGTACATGTCTACTGTTGACCTGAGAATACATGTTATTTTGAAAGAGAGTATCAGCTTTAAAGCTGGTGAATTCATAAGTAATTAAGTGTCATTGTCTTGCTTATGAAAATCTATTATGAAGGCCATGTAAACCTTTAAATGAAAATGTTGATGTAAGTATGAAAAACCCTAGAAAATCCCTTATTTTCTATAAGTATGAAATGTAGTCTTCTACCAAGACCCGAATGTTTTGTTATGACGATGTAGTCTTCTACCAAGACCCGAATGTTTTGTTATGACTATGTAGTCTTCTACCAAGACCCAAATGTTTTGTAAGTAATATGATAGCTTCTCCTTTCTATTGACTAGTACTAGAGTACTTAGTCTAACTCCTCGTTTATGTGAAAGTATCACAAAATAAAGTAAACAGGAAAATGTACTACTGTAAGTGTTGTCACTGGGTACTAGGACTAACACAACATCGCATTAAGCGAAATATGTAACCTAATGAACATCCGAAGATTGTCCAGAAAAAGTAATAATGTAAGTGTCATCGCTGGGTACTAGAGTAACACAACATCGCAATAAGCGAAAAGTATAACCTTATGAACAATTGAAGATTGTCCACTTGTCCTCTATAGCAGCAGCAAGTGGGTAGGGGGGGGGGGTTAGCCCCGGTTATCGATCTACCTAGTATAAGTAGTAACCTTAGACCTCCGTAGATAGTCATCGACCACTGGTGCTAATCAGTGGGGTTCGGAATGGTAAGTCCCGTCTAAATATCCCGAGGTACTGGGGGATAGGGTCCCGTCTAAATATCCCGAGGTACTGGGGGATAGGGTCCCGCCTAAATATCCCAAGGTACTGGGGGATAGGGTCCTGCCTAAATATCCTGAGGTACTGGGGGATAGGGAGGATAAGTTACACAGAAGGTACTAATAAATCATCCTCGCAATTCGAGATACAAGTATTCATGTAAGTAATACACAGGTAAATGTATCTACGTAAAGGTACTCATGTAAGGTATTCATGTATCATGTAAGCATATGTAAACGTACTCATGTATCAGGTAATGTACTAGTAAAGACTCATGAATGAACTGACTCTTGTGTGATTCCTTGTAATAGGAATAATGTTTGATATCTTCAAATTATCCCTATGATAATTTACTGAAAGGTAATTAGTTGTTCAAGTAGGTTTATACACTCTTACTACTCAAGGGTGTAAGAAACTAAGTGAAAGATGTAAACTATAACATAAGTACATATATAAGAACATAAGTATATATGCATAGTTTAGTTCAAGAATGTAAAATGGTTTTGTAAGACATCTTATGGGTTTTGAACAATAATTAACAATGACTTGATGTCATTTTAATTAACATTTCAAAAGTAAAACATTTGATAACAAGGTATTTTTAAGATTTAAAACCATTTCATGCATCACATTTTGTAGTATGTGAAATCTGTTGAATGAAAACACAGTTATAAAATACATATAGATGATTTAATAACATGTTGTTTTCTACTTGTATTCCCCCCATTAAAACATTTAAAATCATTTAAAAAATTGATTAGGGGTATGAACTCACTTGTAGATGGTGGTTCGGATGAACTGGACGGTGTAGGATTGTTAGGCATCAAGTGAGGACTTGTACACACACTACGATCCTAATGAACATATAATCACACATATATGCACTCAATTAGTCTCAAATTACTAATTGATAATGTTAAGACATCCTAGACATAATAAACACTTTATATAAGTGTTTTAAGCCCTAAGGATTGCATCTAAGCTATTGTGGGACAAGGCACTTGTGTTTAGGGTTCCAAAGGACCCCATATATGAAGTTTATTCTCCATATACCATCACACATGGAGTTTACGGTTGTAAACTCTTGAGTTTATGGCCGTAAACTCCAAGACTCAATGTATTTGGTTGTTTTAAGGTGTTAAATAATCCCAAGAATTATTCCAACTTGGTGGTTAAGTCCTTGGAAGGGTTTAAGGCATAGAAACACTCCTTTGAGGAGTTTACGGCCCTAAGGCCATTTCCCTTAGAGTTTGCGGCCGTAAACTCTTAAGTATGGGTGTTTTTGATGCTTTCAAGTCTCTTGCACATGTGGTATAGGTTCTAGGCTTTTATTCCAAGCATATGAAGACCCTTGACACACTTTGGTGTCTTTAAATCATGTTTACGGCCCATGAACCATGTCATGGCCGTAAAATCATCTTTAAATGTGATATTGATGTGATTAAGGCCTTAGATTAAATGGGAACAAGTCTAGTTAGAAGTCTAAGGCTTTAGGTGCCTTAAAAGCACCATTTTGAGCTTGAATTTGGAGTTCACGGCCTAAGATATTCTTGGGCCGTAAACTCCCAAACTTGGGTGATCTTTGCTTGATTTCATGTCCCTAATACACATATAAATGAGTCTAAGGCAGTAGCATAACACAATGGTCGGTCTCGGCTTTGTTTCGAGAGTTTACCGCCCAAGAACACCTTGGGGAGTAAACTCCTAAATCTAGTGATTTAGCCTTCTAAATCATCTTATAAACACATATTAAGCTTTTAACACTACTAGAAAGAGGTACTCACGTTTTGGTATAAAAACCCGAAGATCTGTGAGAGAGAAAATGGCTTTTCTCTAGTTGGAAATGCGAATAATGAATGAATTTGGTTTAGAATTCTATTTATAGTGCTGAGATATTTTTGGCAGAAAATATTTTTATTCCCGAAATGATCTCTAATATAATAGAGTGTTGGAATAACAGTGTTGCACAAAACCCTAGTGCACCCACTCTCCTGATATTTCCTGAAGTGTATACCCTGAATTACTCAAACTTACACTAAAAAGTCTGAAAATTAACTGTGACTGCTATAACTTCTATTGAAGTGATATAGTTTGTACAGAATGGAAATTTCGGGTTGTCACATAAGACCTTCCGGTCACACATAATTACCACTCTATGTGAAGTATAGTGAGAAGACTCACCTCGTACGATGTCGGATAACCTCTCGTGCTCGATAACCCAACCTAGCCTCCTCTTATTAACATAATGACATTTCTAATCAATACTTTCTCATGTCCTCACTTCTAAAGGATGGGTAGAAGACCATTCTACCCCTCTCTGACCTCTCTTGAACCAACTTGACCAAGATCCTAAGGTCAACTGAAGTCAACTCCAGTCAACGGTCAAACTTTGACCCGACTCGTCGAGTGCACTCGGGTGACTCGGCGAGTCCAAGCGTGTCCTCCGAGTCCTTCTAAGGTTTCACTCGACTTGTCGAGTGAACCTTCCACTCGACTGGTTACCACTGGACATGAAACACGGGGAAACCCTGACTCGATTCGTCGAGTTCCCTTATGGACTCGGTGAGTTTCTTCCGTAGCTACACTCAAATGACCTTCTGAGGTCATATCTGTTTCTTTAACCTATAGATCTGACCTCCCCATGCTCAATAATCACGTAAAGGTCCAACCTTTGCGCTCATGCAACATCCATGATGCTTCTATTGGTGAAATAGCTTCTAAAATGGCATCCTAAGTTCATATCTCTAATCAAAACAACATAAAGCAGAATGGTTAGGACTCTCTGGACCTCCTAAGGTCCAGATCTAAGAGTTATTCCACCTTGGGAGCTCATAAGCTTTGAATCCATGCTAAAGAAGGGGGGAAGAAAACCCAAGATTCAATTAGATCACCATAAACACGAGATTGAGCATAGATCCATACCTCTAGTAGCCTCTTCTGATAAAATGGTAGCAGATCTGAGCTCCTTCAGCTGGCTAGCTTGCCCTCCTTCCTTCTTCCTTGCAAAATCACTCTAAAGATGATGAAAATGGCTTTCTCTCTCTCTCTCTCTCTCTCTCTCTCTCTACGCTCTCTGGTTCTCTGGTTCTCACAAGGGTGAAGGTGGCCGCAAATGAAGGCCATAAGGACCTTTAAATAGGGCTCATGCCCAAGGATTTAAGGTTTTTGCCCACAGCACGGACTCGTCGAGGCGACTCCCCGACTCGTCGAGTCCCTTCATTAAATCCAGTCAGCAAATCGCGATCCTACTCGACGAGTCTAGGCGTCAACTCGTCGAGTCCCACCTCTGACAAAAATAAATAATTCAGATATGATACCTGGAATTCCGGATGTTACATGATCTCTTCTCCTATTGCAAAAGTGAACACAATTCTCATTATAAAAAGATATTTTAAAAACTCATATGCGATTTAGTAATAATTACATATGATTCATAAATTTAAATATTTTTTAATAAATAATATTTTGATTTTCTTACCCAACTCCTCATGGAATTTCTTCCAGAATCTGTAGGTGGTGAGCGGTGTTGAAATGCAACGTCGTACCCAACTCCTCATGGAATTTCTTCCAGAATCTGGAAGTGAAACGTACATCTCAATCTTACTCAATCGAGATCGGTACTCCATGTCGCGATACCACCTCTCTCACGTACATCCCTGCCAGTCTCTCTATAGTACAACTCTCGCTGATAGCAAGGAAGTAAGCGCTCTTCATCAGCCGGTCAACGATCACCCAAATTGCATCGACACCCCTCGCGGTCCTTGGCAATTTGGTGATAAAATCCATGGAAATCTGTTCTCACTTCCACTGGGGAACCTTAAGTGGCTACAACTTGCCATGCAGACATTGGTGCTTGGCTTTAACCCTGCGACATGTCAAGCACCTCTCAACAAACCACACCACATCCCCCTTCATACAGGGCCACCAATAATCTATCTTCAGGTCCAAATACATCTTAGTGGCCCCGGGATGGATCGAGAACCTCGATCTATGCGCCTCCTCCATCAGGATAATACGTGCCCCGCCTGTTAAACGACACCCAAATCTGACCCTGAAAGGTCATTAGCCCTCGGCTATCAGTAACAAACTCAGATACCTGCCCAATCACCCACTCTCTTTTGCAGTTATCCGGTCTCACAGCCTCTGCCTGGGCCTCTCGGATGATATCCAACACCGGAGTCATCATATTCATCCTCATACTCCTTTACTACATCCAATCACCTCCTCTAGCGCATATTTAGGTTGGGCCGATCCATCAGATACTTCAAACTCTTGTGGTCCGTGTATATGGTACACCAAACCCCATACAAATAATGGCGCCATATCTTGAGGGCGAACACCACCGCCCCCAACTCCAAATCATGGGTGGGATACCTCGCCTCGTGAGGCTTCAGCTGCCTTGATGCGCACGCTATCACGTGCCCTCTATTCATAATCACCACACTCAACCCCGATATCGATGCGTCACAATACAACACGAAATCCTCCATTCCCTCTAGAAGGGATAACACCAGGGCTTTGCACAGCCTCTAGAGAAGAGTATCAAATGAGGTCTGATTCTCTGGACCCCACGTAAAAGGAACACACTTCCGGGTCATCCTGGTGAGGGGCACAACAATCTTGGAGAAATCCTTGATAAATCTCCGATAGTAGCCGGCTAACCCTAGAAAACTCCTGATCTCGGTGGGGGATCTCGACACCTGCCAGCTCATAACCGCCTCAATCTTGGCTGGATCGACCAATATCCCATCCTGGTTGACGAGGTGTCCCAAGAACTGGACGTCTCGTAACCAGAAATCACACTCGGAGAATTTGGCGTAAAGCCTCTTCGACCTCAAAACTCCAAGAATCTCTCTCAGATGCTCCTCATACTAATCTCTAGATTTCGAATACACGAGGATATCGTCTATAAACACAATCATCGATCTATCCAACATCGGTCTGCATACTCTGTTCATGAGATCCATGAATGCTGCTGGTGCATTGGTGAGCCCGAAAGGCATCACCATGAAGTTGTAGTGTCCATAACGAGTCCTAAACGCCGTCTTCTGAATATCCTCATCACGCACCCTCATCTCGTGATATCCAGACCTCAAGTCTATCTTGGAGAACCAAGATGCTCCCTGCAACTGATCGAACAGATCATCGATCCTCGGTAGTGGATAACGGTTCTTGACCGTCAACTTGTTCAACTCTCGTTAATCAATGCACATCCGGTGTGAACCATCCTTTTTCATGACAAAAAGGATTGGTGCTCCCCACGGTGAGCTACTCGGTTGAATAAACCCCTTCCCCAACAGTTCCTGTAGCTGCGAGGATAACTCCTGCATCTTTGGAGGTGCAAGGCGATAAGGCGCCTTGGCGATAGGTGCTGCCCCCGGAGCCAAATCGATGCGGAACTCCACCTGCCTCTTGGGAGGCACACCCGGTAACTCCTCGGGAAAACATTCAGGAACTCACGCACTATCGGAACATCATCAACTGAACTCGACCTCTCAGCGGCCACTCGAGTATCCATCACATAAGTTACAAACCCGCTGCATCCCTGCTGTAAACTCAGTCTTGCTCTGGCAGCCAAACAAAATGCTGACCCACTTCGGGTACCTTCGCCATATACAGTCAGCACTCCCCCACTAGGGTCTCGTATCGTCACCATTTGCCGCTCGCAGTGTATAACCACCCCAAATCGGCTCAACCAATCCATGCCTACTAAACGTCCCCCATCGCAATCGGGACCAGATCTATCGGGAACTCAACACCGAAGATCTCGAGTACACATCCTCGAATCACGTTAGTAGGATACACTGCTCGCTCGTCAGCTATGGAATCTTGTAGAGGTCGACTCAACGCCTCTCGTCGAATGCTGATGTGCTGACTAAACGCTAACGACACAAATGATCGACTCGCACCCGAGTCAAATAACACCAAGGCAGGTATAAAAATCACAAGAAAAGTACCTACACATATCATAATATAAGCATAATATCGCAACCCGACATAAATAAATGATAGAATACATACCAGCCACGACATCGGGCGCTGCGTGGACCTCCTCCACTGTCAACTGGAAGGCTCTCCCGCGAGCCTTCGTTTCCTCGACCTTCACTGGCTGACCCTCAATAGCTCGTGCAGTAGCAGGGGCAGATCCCTACGCTGATTCCTGTAACAGCTGTGGGCAGTCAGCCCTCCGGCGACCCGTCTGTTTGCAATGAAAGAAAACCATAAATCCCTTGGGGCAGTCCTTGGCTTTATGCCCCTCCTTGCCACATTATTAGCAAGCACCCGCTCGACACACTCCATCATGACCCTTTCCGCACTTTCCACAAGTGCGGCCCTTCTGGCCTCCAGATCTTGTATCAGTGGGATTAGCCTGCTTGGCTGCCGGCTGAGACCGAACCGACCGCCTATCCTTCCCCTCTGACTCGGCCTCCTCCCTGGACTGAGTCTCTAGCTCAATCTCCCTCTTCCAGGCATTTTCCTGGAGGTCAGCAAATGTTCGGTAAGTCGAGTTTTCCACGAACTCTCGAATGTCCCTCCTTAGAATGCTCAAATACCTGCTCATGCGTGCCTGCTCAGACGACACGTGCTGAGGGCAAAACAACGCCCTCTCATGAAACATCCGTGTAATCACAGTCACGGGCTCCGTCCCCTACTTGAGGGACAAGAACTCTTGTGCCAACCGTTCCCTTTCCACTAGGGGAACATACTCGTCTCTGAAAATGGTGGTGAACCTCTCCCAGTTCACCTCTGAGATCTCCGCAAGAGTGAAGTTTGCCGTCACAAACTTCCACCAGTCCTTCGCTCCTAAGAGAAGCTGGTTCAGTGCAAACCAAACCCTCAGATGCTCCGGACACGAACCGGTGTAGAAGCATCCCTCAATATCAGAAATCCATCTCATCGTCGCAATCGGATCCTGTGTCCCATCAAACTCTGGTGGCTTCGTGTTGTTGAACTCCCGGAACAGCAACGAGTCACCCCCTGAGGTCTAGCAGCAGCCACAACTGTAGTAGCTGCAGCAGCTGCAGCCTCAGTAACCGCTGCGTATCTCTCGTCAAACATCTCAATCAGGGTGGTCTTGATAGACCCAAACATCTCCGGTATCTCTGCACGGATAGCCGCAGCCACCTCATCGTGGATCACCTGACGAAGCTCCTCGTCACTCACGCTGCTGGTCTCTAGTCTGTGGCGTGTCCCAACCATGATGTCTCTGAAATACAACATAAAAATATCAGAGACTCGCTTGAGTATACTCGCACTCGATAACTCAACCCTACTTGCTGCCCAGTACCCTAAGGATTCTTACTTGGACTACGCACTGATCCGGTGTTTTTAGTAGTACGGGCCCTATACTACCTTCCACACCGCATCAGCAGTCATTCCAAGTCCTCCTCCTAGGATCCCATATCACAAGTACTCTACATTACGCTAAGCATAGGCTACCCTTCGGTAGACTTCTCATAAGCTCCTCACTGCTACCTACTCACTCTCGAAGCATCTCATAGTAGCAAAAATCTCCTAGGCTAAGGCATCACAAATCAGGCCACTCTAGTCCTAGTAGGAATACCTAGCCTACTCTAGTATACATAGCATATCACATAATATCTCATAACATATAAGGTAAGTATATTTTGGGAAATCACCGTTTGGGCGCTGGCTGATCGTAGACACTGCTCCGTTCTGCTTTTCTCAAAAATCTTGTACTCTTCTTAGAAAGTTTGTTTCTTTTATGAAATACTTTCTTAAATCCTCAGTTTGAGTTCAGTTACGCCCGAAGGTGCATCCGAATCCCTCAAACCAAGGCTCTGATACCAAATTGTAACAACGTAAAAATTTAAAACAGTTTTTCATTTTTAAAAACAACCATAACTCATATAATAGTTCTCAAAATCTCATAATGTCAAATGTCATAATAACAACAAATCCCAGAATCTCCAACAACCCTTCTTCCAGTGTGTACAGATCATGCCGACGCCTGCCAACGATCCTCGTTGGTACCTGAAACACATATCACACAAACGGTAAGCATAAAAGCTTAGTGAGTTACCCAAAATACCACATACATATCAATTAGACACTCAAGGCTATAGATCTATGATGCCTTCCAGCCAATTTGTCTCAGTGGACCTTCCGGCTCCACAACTCGGGTAGACCTTCCGGCCCTACCTTGATGACCTTCCGGTCCATACACTGTTGACCTTCCGGTCCATATCATAATGGCCTTCCGGTCCATACCATACTATTCATAACATACATAGCACATACATATTATATAATAGCATACATCGTATTCTACTAGTAGCACATAAGACCTTCCGGTCACACATAATTACCGCTCTAGGTAAAGTATAGTGAGAAGACTAACCTTGTACGATGTCGGATAAACTCTCGTGCTCGATAACCCGACCTAGCCTCCTCCTATTAAGTTAATAACATTTCTAATCAATACTTTCACATGTCCTCACTTCTAAAGGATGGGTAGAAGACCATTCTACCCTATCTGACCTCTCTTGAACCAACTTGACCAAGATCCTAAGGTGCCTCTTCTAATAAAATGGTAGCAGATCTGAGCTCCTTCAGCCGGCTAGCTTGCCCTCCTTCCTTCTTCCTTGCAAAATCACACTAAAGATTATCAAAATGGCTCTCACTCACTCACTCACTCACACACACTCTCTCTTTAGGCTCTCTGGTTCTCTGGTGCTCACAAGGGTGAAGGTGGCCGCAAATAAAGGCCATAAGGACCTTTAAATAGGGCTCAGGCCCAAGGATTTAGGGTTTCTGCCCACAGTGCGGACTCGTCGAGTAGACTCCCCGACTCGTCGAGTAGACTCCCCGACTCGTCGAGTCCCTTCATTAAATTCAGTCAGCAAATCGCGATCCTACTCGACGAGTCTAGGCGTGAACTTGTTGAGTCCCACCTTTGACAAAAATAAATATATGATACCTGGAATTCCGGATGTTACATGATCTGTTCACCTATTGCAAAAGTGAACACAATTCTCATTATGAAAAGATATTTTAAAAAATCATATGTGATTTAGTAATAATTACTTATGATTCATAAATTTAAATATTTTTTAATAAATAAGATTTCGATTTTCTTACCTTCTCCTTGAATGCTTTTGCCTCCCATATACTTTTTTGTACATCATTTATATCTCCACCTTGATTATTCTCACAACCTTCAACATCTTCATCATCATTAACTTTCTCATTATTATGATCATCATTGTCACCTTGATTTTCTTCATTATCATCACCATTATCATCTTCATTATCTTCATCATCTCCATCCTTATCATTAAAAATTTCTACGAAACTACTTTCCAAATGATTTAATATGACGTTTCGTGAGAAAGTACTAATTCCATTCTTAATCAACAATTTTAACTTCCTATACTTCATCAGAATCATTTCTTGATAATCCTAAACAAAAAGTAATTTAAAGTTTATATAAACATAAATAATAAAAGATTACAACTATTAAACAATGAATTTTTTTTATTATTATTAAATTTACCTCCTCATTCAATTCTTCTTGTATGAATTCTTCACTCAATTCCCTTGTTCCAAATTCACCAATTTCTTCTCTTTCATAATCTTCTCTCATCTTAACCTTCTCTCTAGTCCAGTGGCATATGACTGGACATGTTCTCTTAACTTTTAAAACTTCAAAACTCACTCTATCTACATAAAGTAACTAAAAAAGTGAAAATAAAAATTTGAACATATGTTATAATATGAAAATCATATTTGACCAAATAAAATTCCTTTTATAATCATATATGATTATAGCCATAAATATTGGGATTAAAATTTGATTACAAAATATTAAAATAAAAGATAAGTTATTATACATACCACTAAATAAGCACATGGTCCATTAAAAAAGGATGTCGAAGAGGATTGATCAAAAGATTCTATGGTTTTAACCAAACTGTCTATCAAATATGAGCACTAGTCAATGTTTTTCATTTCTGTCTTTTTCGTTATGTATCGAATTGGGTAGATGTTTGCTTTGCCAGATGAACTTGTTTCAATCAAAGAGTTAATAAACAATGCTAAAAAAAAATCAGCTTAAAGTTCATATCTGATTTTTTGCTCGAAACAATCTTCGTCTTTATCTCCTTAAGTCGAATAATGCTCTTGTTATCAAATTGTTCTGTCTATTTCTCATAACTGTTATTATCTGCAGTTCTAAATTGAAGATTTGAAAATTTTGTCTTTCCTAATGGAAATCCAAGTATTTGATTGACTGACTCTCTAGTAACATCAATCACACCTCCTTCAATAACAATTTTCTTTGCTTTTGAAGATCCCTTGGCACATCTATCATCTTCATCTTTAGAAGATCCCTAAAACTCATCTTTCTAACACAATCCTTTTGAACATCATTGAATCCTTGTATAACAGATAACAAAGATCCAGGTGAGCACCTATCATTAAATACAACAATTAATTAATTATTTTAATTCATATTTCATTAAACAAAAATAATTACACTTTAACTAAAACAATAAAGTACATAGTAAGGTATTGTCATTTTCAAACTAATATGTTATTAATTTTAAAATTTCATATGAATAATATATAAATTATAAGTTGATTCATCTGTAATGTAAATTAAATGTATTTATTTTGTGACTTACATGTATTTCATAGATAATTCATTTAATAATTATATGTCACAAGTCTAATGATATGTGATTGATTTCAAAAAGCTTTCATAAGAAAAATATAACAAACTACCAATGCTTTCTCTAATTGGGTTGGCTACATTTTTCAAACTACAATACTATGCTTTGAAAATCTACCAAGTTATAACACTAAGTAGTTGAATAAGATTGTTATTCATATGTGATTCAGATCTGATTATTACATTGTTGTTTTTTCATTTTACCCTAAACACAAAGACAAGGCATTGGGTATTTCGCTTATATGTTTCTTACTAACATTTGAAACACATTAAAACTACCAGTCTAACTATATGTGACTGATTTCACAAAGTTGTCTTCTATAATATATGATTTTATTTATTCATATATTAGTAAAAGATTTTTTTATCATAATAAATATTAATCACATTTTGTTTAAAATAGAATTTATATATTTTAATCATAAAGGTATACCTGTTTCGGATTGTATCAAATTCTTTATTTATTTTATTCTTTTTACTTCTCTTTATCTGATTTGTTTGAGACTCAGAATCTTGATGTTCATCAAGTTTTTTCTTGATTATTAAAGAAACAACTTTTCTGTTTCTTCTCCTCTCAGAACAGACTCAGAATCTTGATGTTCATCAAGTTTTTTCTTGATTATTAAAGAAACAACTTTTCTGTTTCTTCTCCTCTCAGAACTTTTTTCTTCAAGTACTTTCTTTAATGATTCTTTTTTCCCAGTAACTCCTTTTTCGTTTGTTTTAGGGCTCTCTGGTATTAATAAACATAGATATAATAAAAAAATTCCATATAAAACAAATCAATTTATTATACATCAATTTTTTTTTATATATCCTTCTCGCTGTCGATTTTGTGAATCGTTTCAAAGTACTCTACTTTTCAACATTTTCTTCTTTATTTTTGTCTGTTATGTAAAAAAATCATATATCATTAAAAAACATAAAAGATAATATTTACTTTTTTTGGTTCATATGCATGTATAAATCGAGATTACTAAAGTCATTTTCAACGGTCAAAATATAGTAATAAACAATCTTTAAAATATAATGAAATTTAAAAAAAAAGTCAAGAAAACCACTATATCATATTTAAAACTAAAATTTATTAACTTAAATAGTTCAAAAACAGTTAGGATTCCGAAATCTGGTAAGTCAAACTCAAGTATGAATGTAAAGTTGATTTACGATTAAAAAATTATATAATACATAGTTTTTTAGCTTGATAAGAACGACCTATTCTCGTTGACGGCATTTCTGATTCTATCAAAGCCTTTTCCTTTCAATTCAACAATTATCGAAGAAGATTATGGATTTGTTTTGAGGAATTAGAACTTTAACTTCAAAAAGTATGGAGAGAGAGACAGAGATACAGAGAGAGAAAGAGAGATAGAAAAAGACATTATCGTGAACACAAAGCATTTATTTTCAAAATGAACCAGTTTCATTTTATTTTCATTATCACCTCCGTGTCCATGAAAACAAGTGAGTGGTTTTCGGCCCAATAAGGCCCATGAAGAGTCTTATGGCCCAAAATACTATTGCTTAATGAATGTGGGTCCAACTAGGGCACAAATAAGGATTCTTGGCCCAAGAGAACCAAATTGAGGGGTTACTAGCCCATTAGCCCAATAAGAGAATCATGGTCCAATAAGAGATTTGAACTAGGAAGTTAAGGTTACAAGCCCAAAGTTGAGTGAATGTAGCGTATTGCATTAGGTTTAGGGCTTTGACTAGGAAATTTTGACTTGAATTGTCATTTTTGAATGATCCACTTGCATTATAGCAACATTAAGGTTACAAGATATACTAGAAGTTATTTACACATGTACAATATTTTCTTAGCCCAAAATGCTAGTTGTGACACTAAGATACTCACCACCCCTATCGAATCTGAGCATCTTGATCTTCCTGCCCAATTGATTCTCCACTTGTTGCTTAAACTCTTTGAACTTTTCAAATATTTCTGCCTTGTGCTTGATTAAGTAGATATATCCATATCTGCTATAATTATTGGTAAAGGTCACATAGAAGTGGTTTTCATCCCTTATGGTGGATCTGAAGGGCCCACACACATTTGTGTGTATGAGATCCAACAATTCCTCACCGCTTTGACAAATACCAGTGAAAGGTGATTTAGTCATCTTTCCAATCAAACAAGATTAGTCATCTTTCCAATCAAACAAGATTCACACGTATCATCTAATTTTAGGTCAAATGACTCCAACACTCCATCCTTTTGGACTTGGGCAATGTGCTTCTTGTTGACATGTCCAAGACGGCAATGCCACAAGTGTGCGTTGTCTAATTCATTAGACGAATCAATATACAACACATTATTTCCTAAGTTATCTACAACAATCATAGTTTCATACACACCATTACAAGGCAATGCTTCAAAATAATAAGTACCATTATAATAAGCACTAATAGAACCACTATCATCGTTAAATGAATATCTAAAACCTTGTATGTATAAACCATGACAAGAAATAATATTCCTCATTATTTCTGACGAGTAGCAACAGTCATTCAAATCTATCCTAACCCACTACCAAGCATTAAAGAGTAAAATCCAATCTTGGTGGCAGATGAAAATTTCCTATTCTCCATTATTAGGTTCATCTTCCCATGCTCCACATCCTCACTTCTTCTTAGCCCATGCAAATCAGAATAAATGTGAAAATTACATCCTGCCAGGTAACTCCTTCGGAAACACATCATCAAACTCCCTAACTACAGGAACATCATAAACCAAAACCTCCTTCCCAGCTCGAGTATCAACCACATATGCAAGATAACTCATATAACCATCCTAAATATACTATCGAGGCCTGGCAGCAGAACAAAAGGCTAATCCAACCCATGTACCCTCTCCATAAATGACTAGATCTCGCCTACATGGGGTTCGAACTACAAGTAGCTGACCCTCATAGTCAATCATCACACTAAACTTGATCTACCAATCCATCCCTACAATCATGCATACATACCCTATGGAGATAGGGATCAGATCAATTGGATAAGGCACCCCAAAAATCTCCAAGATACAGCCCTAATAAATGCTCGATGCAGAAACCTCGTGTTCGTTGGCGATAGAAACCCACAACAGACACTCCAACTCTCCAAGAGCTAAGTCAAAACTCCTACTAAAAGACTGATACATGAAATACTGACTCGCACCTGAGTCAAAAAGCACAAGAGCAGGCACAAAGTTCACTAAGAAGTTACCTAGAAGAGCCATAAATGTAAGCATACCATAAAATAATTGACAAAATAACAACTGAAACATAATAGTAGTGTTGTCTGGTGCTGCCTGGGCGTCCTTTGTAGTGAGCTGGAAAGCACGAGCTAGAGCCCTCGGGGGCTCCGCCCAGCCATGGAATCCATCCGTGATTCGAAGGGTAAAAGCAGTTGGCACCTTCACAGGACTGAAAACAAGCAAAGGACTCTAGGCCTTCACATGGCCCACCTGCTCATAATGATAACAAATCCTACTACTTGGAAGAGGAGCCTGCTGAAGCCAGTCCTTCGTAAAGTGTCCCTCCCTTCTGCAATTGCGACATGTAGAAGAAGAAGACTAAAAAACACCCTCATGAACCTTGTCGCATTTCCCACAAGTGCGGCCCCTCTGTCCCCTAGAACATGAATCAGCGGGCTTGAACTGCTTCGCTACCGGCTGTGACTGAACAGGAGCCTGCCGCTGTTCCCTTGTCAGACTCTCCATCTCGATCTCTTGCCTACTCGTGGCATCCTGAAGTTCGGCAAGGGTATCATAATGCTAGGCGGACACAAACTTTCTAATATCTTTCTTGAGCATGCTTAAGTACCGAGTTATGTGACTCTACTACGAAGCAGAAAACTTAGGACAAAAAAGAGCCCTCTACGTGAAACTCTTGGTGATCTTTGTTACTGTCTCAGTAATTTATATCAGATCCAGGTAGTCTTGAGCCAATCTCTCACTCTCAACCAGGGAACATACCTCATATGAAATATCTCCGAGAACTGCTCCCAAGTAATAGCAACCCACTACTCAGGAGTGTAAGAACTAGTAATCAATCTCCACGAACCCTTTGCCCCTAGCCGAAGAAAGTTCAAGGCACACTTGACCTTTTGGTCATCCGGTCAGGAACATCTAAAGAAAAAAACCTCCACATCAGACAGCCACCTCATCGCCACAATCTGGTCCTTGACCCCATCAAACTCCGCGGGCTTCGTATTGTCGAAGTCCCAATACTGGAATGATCTCTCCCCTTGAATCCACGCAACAACAACATCCGTGGTAGGTGCAACAACAACAGCCTCAGTCAGTGCGGCATAACGATCATTAAATAGCTTAAACATAACAGTCTTGATAGACCCAAACAGCTCCAAAATAGAACCATAGATAGCAGTAGCCACTTCAGCAGAAAGCATCTCTCGTATATGATCGTCAATTAATCCTGAAGTGTCTTAGATACCCGCTGCAGATCAAGAACCAGATCCTCTCATTATGACCATACTGAAAATAAATGAACTAAAATATATCAGAAGTGTAATAAATCATACCATAACATTTAGGTTAAACCTTCGGAGTTTGTGACTTCCTTTGTACATATATGGGTCCTATGCTTCCAGTAGTACGGGACCATACTACCTTTCACACCTACCCGTTTTGTTCTCAATGGATAATCACAAACTGCCCTAAAACAACCTGCAACTAGAATACACATACATCCTATCCACACTCTCTCGAGAGTGGGCAATGATTCCTCAACAGGCCTGCTACATCCACATATATAACCATGAAATTTCCACCAACACTGTAGTCACTCGTGCATGCTAATCATACATAACGTTGGATCCTATAGACAGTCGAATACTTGATTCTACCATAAGCCCTTAATCAGACATGGGCAAGAAATAAAGCTAGATTAAACATTCTCAGGCTATAGAATCTTAGTTGTGTACAACTATGATGCACACATTGGCGTGATCGCCATTCCGAAGTTCCAACCGTTCTCTCTCATACTGGAAGTGTAGTCCTTCAGGTTGGTTCTTAGAAAGCTCGGGTTGTCCTTAGTTTTGCGTTTCCTATCAATTGTCTTTTAGAGACTTTCTAGATCATCGGATGGGTTGTGTGTCTACGGGTACTTGTTTGTTGTAGAGTGTCTATCTCAATCTTGTGCAAAATGAACCTGCACTTCTGATTCTTGAGATATTTCTAACGGAAACCCTCAGGGTCGGGGAGACAGGGTTTCACCAGACGAGTGTTGGACTATCTCAGGAGGTGGTTCTACTATTTCTGCGTGAGATAGTATTCGTGGAACACCTGATAGTCCAATGAATCTTGTATGACATGCCCTAATTTCCAAGGCGTTAGTTTATTCTAGTACGGAAGGCGCGTGCTCCTATATAACCCATCGACTAACACCTAGACTGGTGTCAAGTCTATAATCTCTTCGGGATCTAGGCTATAAGGCTTAACGCAACTACTTTCGCACTTTGATCAAGTATTCTTGGCTGCGAAGGTTATCCTATGGTTCTCGGTATCCTAGTGTTCACTTCGGAGAATGTAGTCTATCTTCTATAGGGAGACGGTGACTTCCTCCATGCGAGAGGGCGGAGGATCCTAGGCAGTACTCGTCTGTAACGGGGTGGACGAAGTGCCCGAGTAGTGCAAACATGTTCGGAAACTACTCTTCCGAAGGTTGTAAGTTTTCTCGGTCTAGGTCAAATCTAGTGAGTATAGGGTTCCATCACTAGGAACTTTAATCTCCTCATCCACTCTTCTCAGAGTTTAACTTATCGTAGCTTCCAGGGCTACGGGATATCCGCTGAGATGCTTAATTCGGGGGATTAAGCATGAATGGATGGTCGTAGTCAACATCCTTGACTCTTACGACTTGGATTTCCTTACCAACTGAGGGTGTTAGCTACTATGCTGACTTAACCGGGATGACAACAAATTTCGGATTTGTGGTCATTATAGTAGCTCAACCCACCATGGTTCTCTTGACTCTAGATCCTATTCTACCGAATAGGATGAAGGGTCTTTTGGGGAATCTACGAGGTATGTTTCGGGTGGTTATCGTCTTCTAGAATGCCTGCAGTGTCTTTCGCTTCGGTTTCTATTTGCCTAGGAAGGGTTGGTCAACAACGCGCGGTACCTTTCTTTAGGGTACTTCGGAAGGTTCGAGGTATTATTATTTTCAGGTTCGAAAGAACCTTTATTTGCCGAAATGGCTACGGAGAAAGTTCTTTTTACACAACACTAAGGATTTACACATGGTTGCATGAAGTCGAACCATAATTGATAGAGGCGTCGAAGTTGGCACACTTCGACATGATACAGTAGGAGGGTCGATAGAGTCATGTGCCGAACGAGCACACAAATTCTAGGCGTCTCGGGTGTCGTCCCGTGTATCACTGTCGCGGATACTTGGACCGATAATGTCGACGCGGAACTATAGAGAGTCCTGAATGTTTCCGAGTAGAGTACCTTTTCATGAATGGATTCTCACAAGGCATTTCTATAATCACTTAACATATAGTAGTCATGTATAATTAAGGTGGGGAGGACTGTTGACTAAGCGACTCCGCCTTAAATCCACAACCAAACGAGGAACAGGAAATGAGGCGGCATTCACTCACTCTAGGTCTATCCATCTCAATTATACATGGCCGTAACATATACGTCTAGCCATTATAGTTTTACCTAATGAGTTTTTAAATTTTATAATAGTGCTGCGACTTTCGCCTTAATGGGGAAGTAATTACATCTAGAGTTAGTCTTTTAATGTTTTCGGTTAGTTATCTAAGATTGAGAGACGTAACAAAATCTACTGGGTTCCTTGATGCTTCTCCCTAAGCATTAGAGTCAGATTCCTCCTGAGTCTTTGTTGTTTCCTTTGGTTGGGGCAGTCCTTCTTGAAGTGTCCAATCTCGCCACATAGACGGCAAACTGGATTGGCCGCCACATTGGTGGTTGATATAATAAACTCGACCGGGGTTCTGCAGACGCGAGCAGTATGCCCCTTCATGTTGCACCTAGCACAATAGAGTTCCCTACATACACCATGATGGTGGTAGCTACACTTGCTGCAGTGGGGAAGGCTTCCTAGGTATGCTCTTCTTGAAGTTGAGATATAAGAGTTGGTAGGGGTATTGACTGCCTCAGCTCGTTGCCCTTCAGAAGGACTTTGAGCCGAGGTACTTCCCTCCTCGATCTTGAGTTTTCTCCTTAGTGGATTTAGTTGGGGTTCGTGAGTGGCTGGGCATATAGAGGTTGGTTGCTGCTGCCCATTGTTGGGATCGGGATTCTTGATAGGGCTCTTGCTAACACTGGCATTGTTAGCATTCAACTGAGCCATGACAGCCGCAATGGCTGTCGAGACTGCAGCATGGAACGTAGCTTCATCGAGTAGGAGAGTCGACATCTTCTCAGTGGATGGGTTACGCTTCTTCGGAGGCATGGTTCTCCTATATGGAAGAGAACTCGAGCGGACGAGAGATGATGGTTAACCCTGGACCTATCTGTCCTTACTATATTAGGCATAAATTTTTCCCGTGCCTCGGATATTGGTTGTTTGAGTGTCGACCTACATCCCTATGATGTAGTCCGGGTATTCAAGGTAGGATTATGAGTATCGGATAAGCCATAAGATGGGAGTCGTTCCTACTAAGTTACCTTTATACTGGGAAAGGTTTCACTCTCTAGCCTGGAAAGATTTGAGAACAGTTTAGAACGAACACCGCGTGAAGAGAGGCTCATGAAGGCTAATGCTAAACATTCTCAATAGAGGTGTGGGGATCCGCTCAAATCGTGCTACTGGCAACGGGAAATGGCGATTTACCTAACACATAACATGAGTAGTGTAACCACTAACTCACTAAATTGTATTATATTTTTTTATGGGTGTATTAGCATGACGAACACGATGGAAAGACACTTCTCGGGTTCCATGTACTGGCTCCCTCTGTCTGCCTCGTATTTTTGACTGGAATCAGCATTGGTTTTTTCGGGTAGTTACCTAGGGTTCTCTTCTCTTATAGACATATTGAATTTTCTACTTCGCCTTACTTCCGAATCTGACTCCGGGTGTCATCACTTCATGATGGATGACTGGAAATCTCGGAAGTTTCGGCGAATTTCTCACCGATATCCCTAAAAAGATATAGGCACTTGGTGATTTCAATAGTCTCGACCCAGTTCATTTATTTCCGAACTGGAAATCTTCTCAATGAACCCCTTCTGGGTCTGAATCAAATCTTCTACCGAGTACTGAGGTGGATAGGGGTTTTCTACATGGTTCGCGCGAGAATGAAAATGTCTAAAGAATCCTAAGAGATTATTAACATTTCACTGGGTGATCCACATCGAGTCCTACTACGATTACACAGGGTATACAAATCATATATAACTTAGATCTGATAGGCCTTCGAATATGTGATACTACTTTATATCCACATCCCAACGAGGAAAAGGAAGTAGAGCGAAACCACACATTCTTAGCCTATGAGATCCTTATTATATATAACCTTGGGAGTATACCCTCTGTAGTTGTAGGTATATCAATAAGGATCTTTTTAGTTCTTCACACAAGGTTGTCTATGAATCCTAAAATACCCCTATGGTACTTTAATTTCTTTTTTGTTTCTTATCTTTTGAATGTGATTCTGGGATTAGTGTGAGTCTTTTCGTATTCCAAAAATACTCCCATAGTATTTTAAACTTTATGTTTGGCTCTAGCATTCCTAGTTGGTAAGTTTCAGACCTGTTGCAACACCACTATCACTCCCAAGCACACGTTCATCGCATCTCGAATAAATGTAGTTGATCAGGTTACATTTATTCCAGCTTATGATTACATAACTGCCCAGGTTTGACGGCAATGCTCAACATCCGAAGACTTTTATTGTTTTTCTTGTGATACTTGTGTTTGAGTGTTTAGATTCTGGATGTTCTTATACTTTGGTAAAATATGGTTATATTTTAAAGTATAATTCTTGGTCAGAGTGTTTTATCCCTATGTATTTATAGTCTGTATATCTTTTATGAATTGATATACTTAGCTCACTATAAACAATGCTCTGATACCAATCTGTCACACCCCAAAATCGGAACGGCGGAAACGTTCTGGGGTGGATGACGTCATGTCAAGTATCACAACATATGCAATATAGTAATCAAAGTACAACAACCATTGCATTAATAGTGATAGTTTTACATGGTTTACATTACATAGAAACATTAAAGTAATACAAGTAATAGTATAAATGTAGCTTGGTACTAAATGGTCTTCACTAAAAGCGCCTGGGATGTACCTGTCTATTGCTGACCTGAGAATACAAGTTATTTGAAAGCGAGTATCAGAATTTTTACAAATGCTGGTGAGTTCATAAGTATTTAGTTTCATTTGTGGAAGTTCAAAATAACTTTATAAAAGTAGTAGTTTTAGAGTCTACAGTGTATTAGAGTCCTTTCCAGAAAATCCTATATTTTCTTAATTAAAAGCAGTCTTCTAACAAGACTTGACAGAGTTATGTTTGTAAAAGTGATTTTCCCTTAAACACAATCATTATCAAAATAAGGTATTTGATTTTAAAGAAAGTAGGAGAATATCAGGGAAAATAACATATGCCTTAGCAGTGAGGACTGCTAACTAAGGCGAAAGAGATCATAGACTCTAGGAGAGTATCGAACGAACGACACGCCTGGCTTAGTCTAGCAAGAGGAGATACAGACCCCAGACAGTGTCAGATGAATAACACGTCTAGTAAGGTCTAAAAACAGAGAGACACAGACCCCAGACAGGATCAAATGAATGATACGTCTAGCAAGGTCTAAATACAAAGAGACACAGACCTTAGACAGGATCAAATGAATGACACGTCTAATAAGGTCTAAAACAGAGAGACGCAGACCCCATACAGGATCAAATGAATGATACGTCTAGCAAGGTCTAAAAACAAAGAGACACAGACCCCAGCCAGGATCAAATGAATGACACGTCTAGTAAGGTCTAAAACAGTGGATACAGACCCCAGACAGGATCAAATGAATGACACGTCTAGTAAGGTCTAAAAATAGTGTGATTCTAGGTGTGTATATATTCAAGGTGTGTATTTTCCAGGTGTGTATTCCTAGCTTACAGTGTTAAGCATTGTTACCTTAAGGCCATGAATTATAAGGTAACCCTGAGATACTCGTAACCATACTGATAGACACTAGAGAACTTGACGCCCTACAAGCGTCAAAATAAAGATGTGACATTTGTCACCCCTTGGCTTGGTAGGCCATGGACTGTAGCTAGCAGTCAGGGTGTGGAGGTGTCAACCCCGTATAGATCTATACACACAATGTCCACTCTCCCTACAAGAGACTCTGGTTACCAACTAGACAACGGAGAAGGCCGTGTCCTGAAGATGTATCCTGAATAGTGATTTCTGATGTAAGTGTTGGACTAGAAGTAGAGACTCATAACTGAACCGATCTATGTAAATCCATATGTCTATACATGTATACATGATATATAATTAATGATCAAACGACCTTCGGATGGATATCCGATCCCACCAGACCACATCTCAACGAAGAAAAGGAAATAGGGCGAACTAGCCTTCCTAAGTCCTTTAACCACTATTTATATAACTATACATGTACATGCATACATTTAACTAAGTGGAAGTGTATTGTGAAGTAGAAGTGTATCGTGAAGTAGAAGCATATCGTGAAGTAGAAGCGTATCGTGAAGTAGGAGTATTAATAAGTATAAGTGAAGTAGAAGTGTTAACAAGTATAAGTGAAGTAGAAGCGTTAACAAGTATAAGCGTATCACGAGGTGGAAGCGTACCATGAAGTAAAAGCGTTATCAAGTAAGAGTATTAACTAAGTAGAAGTGAAGCAGTAGTATCTTAACCAAGTAAGAGTATAAAAACATGGAAGAAAACTTTGATGAAAACTTTGGAAAACCTTTATACTTAAGAAAATCACGACTTGGTATTCTTTTGTAAAATAAGTTTGAAAACCTTTTGAAAACCTTTCGTAAATGAGTTCTAATGAAACTTTGATAAACATTCAGCGCAAGAGTCAATTTGAGGAAAGCTTGGAACAAGTAAAGACGTTTTAGAAAAACCATTTACAGTATCATACTTGGTAAAACAGTTGACAGTGTAATAAATCCTTGTGCATGCGGGTTATCAATCACATGTGACTGATATGATAACTGGCATGTTTAACTTGTATTCCCCCATTAAAACATGTAAAAACATTTAAAAGGTTCATTCAGGGGTATGAACTCACCTGATGTAAGTGGATCGAACGAAGGTGCCTGTTGGGTGCTCGGTGTCAAGTAAAGACTTGAACACACTTAGTGACCTATTAACATATGATAACATATGTTTTCATACAATTAGTACATATAATACTAATTAAACAAGTATACACATCCTAAAGTGCGGAAAACCCTTTAGTTAAGTGCTTGGAGTGTCCCGGGTAACATTTAAGGGTGTGTATGGCTTAAATAGGGAGTTTACTCTCCATGAGTAAACTCTTTATAGAGTTCACGGCCCTGGGACTAACTCCCATGAGTTTACGGCCGTAAACTCATGGTGAGGATGTTCTAGGATGCCAAAGTGTCTTATATCTCTTGTAGAATTATGCTAAGTCCAAATATAAGGCATTTGTGTGGATTTAGGGCAACAAAGGGATCATTTGAGGAGTTTACGGCCCTAAACAAGGAGTTTACGGCTGTAAGCTCCTATGTGTATATACTTTTGGTGTTTTAAGGACTTAAATGATAGAGAATAAAATCCTATGCATTTTTCCAAGTCAAATGGGGAGTTTAGGGCATCATTTGGGCACCTTTTAGGAGTTTATGGCCCATGGACCTTTCCTAGGGGGGTTTACGGCCGTAAACTCCTATTTCCTTGGGTTTATTTAATCTTTAAAGCATTTACAACAAGGGGATTGCTTCTAGACATTTTTCCAAGGCCATAGGAGGTGTTTGGGGAATTTCTAACACTTGAACTCGAGTTTACTCCCCATGAAGAGGAGTTTACGGCCCAAGCATGTTCTTGGGCAGTAAACTCAAGTTTACTCCCCAAAATTGTAGTTCAAGGTGCTCTAAGTCCGTTTCCATAAGTCATTTAGCCATATCTAAGCCTTAGGGTAATTTAGAGGGGTTTTGGGGCTTAAAAACCCCATTTAATGGTGTTCACGGTCCAAGAGTGTTCTTGGGCCGTAAATACATAATCTTGCCCCTATTTTATGTCTTAAATTCGAATTTGCATGCTAAATAAGGTATACAACAAGTTAGGGTAGATGGCTTACTCGTTTGGGGCTCGAAACGGACGTTTTTGGCTCGGAAAATAAGTTGTGGAGAGAGGGTGTAGTGAGAGTGCGAAAAGGGTGGAAATGAAGTCCACTCCCCCTTATATAGGGGTTTGAGTTGGGGCTCAGTGGAAATCTACTCGATACTGCCGTTAAACGGGGCTTTTGGTCGCACCCAATTTAGTGGTCGTATTTTGACTTGGTTGAAACTTAAATTTTTCAAGGGAAAATTTTGGGGTGTTTCAAATTTATTTCAACCCTCATAAAGTCATTTAAAAAGTCCCAAATTAATTAACCAGTCCAAAGGTTAATGGACAATTAAATAAAACGATGCTTATTAACGGAAAAAGGGTTAAAATGACGGAATAAATTTCGGGTTGTCACAAAAGACATCGAAATGGTATGACATTCGTCACTAGTAGACCTGCAGGTCCCACTGTAGCTAGAAGCAAGGTGTAGGATGGCCAGTCCCGTATGGATCTATACACAAATTCACGCTCTCCCTCCAGGAGACTCTGGTTACAAAAGTTGACACAATAGTATATTGTCATGCCATGAAGTAGTGGGTCACATTAATGTTATTGTATTCTTGTAATTGTATAGTATATGCTCTCTGTTCTAGTGTATTGTATGTTCTCTTTGTATAGTATGTTCCTCCCTGTTTCTCATTATAGTATGTTCTTTCTGTTTCTCGTTATAGTATGTTCTTCTTGTTTCTCATTATAGTATGTTTGAACTGAATCATGTATGAACTGACTCTTGTATGTTTGATTGTACTAGAAATAGTGAGTAGTAGTCCTCTAAACTATACCGATTATGGTTTACTAGTAATGTTGTTTGAATGACTAAGTATGTTTATACCCATTTGCTACCCAAAGGTGTTGAACTGATGTAAGAACTTCTATATCTATACAAACATACATAATATATAACTAAGATTCAAACGACACTTGGACAAACAACGGATACCCTAAGTCCACAACCAAACAAGGAACAGGAAATAAAGTGATTTATCAGTCCTAAGTCCTTTCAACCTTATTTATATAACCATATCTATATAGACATGTTTTTGACCATATATAAGTTTAAAGGAGTTTGATAAAAAGTTTTAACATATAAAGGAATTTAACCATTTGAATGTTTACAGTTGACTTGATGTCATTTTATAAAATATTTTGAAATAGTTTGTTTGATAACACAATTTTGAAGTATAAGAAATCCACTTGTTTGATAACACAGTTTTGATGTATAAGAAATCCACTTGTTTGATAGTTATTAATCACATGTGATTGTTACAATAACTATAATGTTTTTTACTTGTATTCCTCCCCCCCACCCCATAAAAGCATTTAAAATCACTTAAAAGATAAGTTAGGGGTATGATCTCACCTGTAGTGAGTGATTCGAATGAAAGATAGATATAGGACGCTAAGTGCCAAGTGAAGCCTCAAGCACAAACGGATCATATTAAGCATATAATGATACATATATGTATATAATTAGTGTATATAACAACTAATCATGATAGGGAACCAATTTAAGGACTAGGAAACACTTGGAATGAAGTGTTACAATAACATATGATTGCTCTAAAGGTGCTCACGGCCACACCTGTGTGTGTTTAGTGTGTTCACGACCATGGTGTTTACGGCCATGGGTGTTTACGGCCAAAGACGATTACGAAAAACACAAGAAGAAGCTAGGGTTTATGGCCAAGGATGTTCTTGAAAAGGGTTTACGGCCAAGGGAGAAGTTATGGCCGTAAACTCTTGATGATCAAGCTAAAATGGTTGATTCTAGGGTGTATTTCAAGAGCTTGTAATGGATAACTAGTATATGGAAATGATACTTAAGTTTTGGAAGCTTGAAGGGATGTTCACGACCCAAAGAACTAGGGTGTGTTCTTAAAGATCTAACCCAAAAAAGATGATTGCACGGATGAAATCAAGGGGTTTTACTAGATTAATAATGATATCAACTAATAAATGGGAGAATCACTTACAAATTTGTCGAGAATTAGAAGTGTTCTTGATGATACTTGAGAGAGAAATGAGTGTTCTTGAGGTGGAAGTGTAAGAAATGAAGAATAATGAAGGAGTATCCTAAATAAGGGAGGAGTTCATGGCCAGCCAAGAGATTACGACCGTAATCTCTAGTTTACGGCTGTAAACTCCAAGTTTTGGAGTTTTCCGACTTGAATACTGCACACTGAACTCTAGTAGATACTTAGTAACACCCAATCCTTGAATTTACTAGGCTTAGAACACTCAAACAGACCCTTAACAATGCTAAAAGATAGCAGAAACAAGTCTGACTTGTGATTGAATTCAATGATTTTACAAGATAGAAATTTTGGGTTGTCACATCATCCCCCCGTTAGAGAGAATTTCGTCCCAAAATAATAGTTTAAGAAATTACAAATAACTAAGTAAAAAGATGAGGATATTTAAGTTTCATTTGATCCTCGCGCTCCCAAGTGAATTCAGGTCCTCGCATGGTATTCCAGCGAACCTTCACTATCGGGATACGACTTTGCTTCATTTGCTTGACCTCTCGGTTCATGATCTCTACTGGTTCATCCATGAAGTTGTGGCTCTCGTTTATGTCGATCTTGTTGAGTGGAATTACAAGAGTCTCGTCGGACATACACTTTTTCAAGTTCGAAACATGGAAAGTAGGGTGTACGTTACTAAGTTCGTGAGGTAATTTGAGTTTGTAAGCTACAGGGCCGATTCTAGCAATATGTCACACCCCAAAACCACGAACGGCGGAAACGTTTAGGGGTGGAGGACGTCATGTACAGTATCACAACAATGTAATATAATAAACAAGCAACAACATCATCCATTGCATTATAAGTAAAGTTTTAATACATGTGTGTTCTTTCATTGTAGTAAGACACCAAAAATATACAATCAAAATAAAAGACGAGACTTGTCTGCTACATCTTCTCAAAACCTGGCCATCGTACCTGTCTACTGCTGACCTGAGAATACAAGTTATTTTGAAAGCGAGTATCAGCTTTAAAGCTGGTGAATTCATAAGAAATTAAGTGTCGTTGTCTTGCTTATGAAAATCTGTTATGAAGGCCATGTAAACCTTTAAATGAAAATGTTGAGGTAAGTATGAAATCCCTAGAAAAACCCTTATTTTCTATAAGTATGAAATGTAGTCTTCTACCAAGACCCGAATGTTTTGTTATGACAATGTAGTCTTCCACCAAGACTCGAATGTTTTGTAAGTAAAATGATAGTTTTCCTTTGGTTGTTTAGTACTAAAGTACTTAGTCTAACTCATCGTTTATGTGAAGGTATCACAAAATAAAGTAAACAGGAAAAATCACTAATGTAAGTGTTATCCCGAGGAACTAGGGCTAACATGACGAATGTAACTGTTATCCCGAGGTACTAGGGCTAACATAATACATATAATCTAATGAACATCCGAAGATTGTCCACTTGTCCTCTGTAGCAGCAGTAGGGCGGAGGAACGGTTAGTCCCTGTAAAGGTACTCCTAGTATAAGTAATAACCGTAGGCATCCGTAGATGTTCATCACCCACTGTTGCTACCAGATGGGTTCCGGAATGGTTAGTCCCGTACGTATATCCCGAGGTACTGGGGATAGAGGCCAATCTAGGTATCCCGAGGTACTAGGGATAGGGTCCTGTCTAGATATCCCGAGGTACTAGGGATATGCAGGAAGATTTACACAGAAGGTACTAATAAATCATCCTCGCAATTCGAGATACAAGTATTCATGTTAATGTACACAGTTAAGTGTATCTACGTAAAGGTACTCGTGTAATGCTTTCATGTAAGCGTGTTCATATATCATGTAAGTATATGTAAACGTACTCATGTATCATGTAATCAAATGTAAAGGTACTCATGTATCAGGTAATGTACGGGTATAGACTCATGAATGAACTGACTCTTGTGTGATCCCTTGTAATAGGAATTATGTTTGATATCTCCAAATTATCCCTATGATAATTTACTGGAAGGTAATTGGTTGTTCAAGTAGGTTTATACACTCTTACTACTCAAGAGTGTGAAAAACTAAATGAAAGTTGTAAACTATAACATCAATACATATATAAGAATATAAGTGTACATGCATTAGTTCAAGAGTGTAAAATGGTTTTGTAAGACATCTTATGGATTTTGAACAATAATTAACAATGACTTGATGCCATTTTAATATACATTTCAAAGGTAAAACATTTGATAACAATGTGTTTTTAAGATTTAAAACCATTTCTTACGTCACATTTTGTAGTATGTGAAATCTATTAAATGACAAACACAGTTATACAATACATATCAATGATTTAATAACATGTTTGTTTCTACTTGTATCCCCCCCCCTTTAAAGCATTTAAAATCATTTAAAACATTGATTAGGGGTATGAACTCACCTGTAGTTGGTGATTGGGATGAGCTGAACGGTATAGGATGGCTAGGTGTCAAGCGAGGACTTGTACACGCACTACGATCCTAATGAACATATAATCACACATATATGCACTCAATTAGACTCAAATCACTAATTGATAATGTTAAGACATCCTAGACATAATAAACACTTTATATAAGTGTTTTAAGCCCTAAGGGTTGCATCTAAACCATTGTGGGACAAGGTACTTGTGTTTAGGGTTCCAAAGGACCCCATATATGAGTTTACTCCTCATATACTAACACACATGGAGTTTACGGTTGTAAACTCTTGAGTTTACGGCCGTAAACTCCCAACCATGGGGTATTTATGTGTTTTGAAGTCCCAAATGATTTCTAGAATTATTCCAACTTGGTGGTTCAATTCTTGAAAGGGTTTAAGGCATAGAAACACTCCATTTAGGAGTTTACGGCCCCAAGGCCATTTCCCTTGGAGTTTACGGTTGTAAACTCCCTTGGGGTGTTGTTTTTGTTGTTTTCAAGCCTCATGCATTTGAAGGATAGGTTCTAGACATTTGTTTAAAGCAATTGGGGTCCCTAGGCACACTTTGGTGCCCTTGTTGGGTGTTTACGGCCTAGGAGCATTACCAAGGCCGTAAACTCACTTCAAGAGGTGATTTTGATGCTTTCAAGTCTCTTACACATGTGGTATAGGTTCTAGGCTTTTATTCCAAGCATATGAAGGCATTAGGCACACTTTGGTGCCATTCTTTCATGTTTACGGCCCAAGAACAAAGTCTTGGCCTTAAACTCACTTTGATAAGTGATTTTGATGTGCTTTGGTCCTTCAATTAAGTGGGAATCAATTTCATGTAAAGGTCTAGGGCTTTAGGTGTCTTAAAACACCCTTTGGTCCATTTCTATGGAGTTTACGGCCTAAGATACACTTGGTCCGTAAACTCTCATTTGTTTGTGTTCTTTGATTGTTTTCTTGTCCTTAATACACCTACAATTGAGTCGAAGGCAGTAGCATAACACAAGGAACAAGCTAGGCTCGGTTTCGGGAGTTTACCGCCCAAGAACACCTTGGGGAGTAAACTCCTAGATCTAATGATTTAGCCATCTAAATCATGTTATAAGCACATAATAAGCTTTCTAACACTACTAGAAAGAGTTACTCACGTTTTGGTATAAAAACCCGAAGATCCGTGAGAGAGAAAATGGCTTTTCTCTAGATGGAAATGTGAATAATGAATGAATTTGGTTCAGAAATCTATTTATAGTCCTGAGATATTTTTGGCAGAAAATATTTTTATTCCTAAAATGATCTCTAATATAATAGAGTGTTGGAATAATAGTGTTGCACAAAACCCTAGTGCACCCACTCTCCTGATATTTCCTAAAGTGTACCTTCACTATCGGGATACGGCTCTGGTCCACGCTTTGCATTCCAGCGCACCTTCACTATCGGGATACGGCTCTGCTTTGTATGCTTGACCTCTCGGTCCATGATCTCTACTGGTTCCTCCACGAAGTTGAGGCTCTCGTTGATCTCGATCTCGTCAAGTGGAATAACAAGAGTCTCGTCGGATAGACACTTTTTCAAGTTCGACACGTTGAAAGTAGGATGTACGTTACTGATTTCTTGCGGTAGATTGAGTTTGTAAGCCATAGGGCCGATTCTCGCAAGAATCTCGAAAGGCCCTATGTATCTTGGATTGAGCTTCCCACGCTTTCCAAAGCGTATCAAGCCCTTCCAGGGTGAGACCTTCAGTAGGACTCGGTCGCCCACCTGGAACTCCAATGGTTTCCTACGCTTGTCAGCGTAGCTTTTCTGTCGGTCTCTAGAGGCTTTCAATCGTTCACGAATTTGAACGATTTTCTCTGTCGTTTCCTGAATGATCTCCGGACCCGTGAGAGTGCTTTCGAGAACTCGTCCCTTAGCTAACTGAGTATCACCCACTTCAGCCCAGCATAGAGGGGATCTGCACTTTTGGCCATAGAGGGCCTCGAATGGAGCTGCCTTTATGCTCGTATGATAACTGTTGTTGTAGGAAAATTCAACAAGGGGTAAATGGATATCCCAAGCTTTTCCAAAGTCAATCACACAGGCACACAACATATCTTCTAAGGTTTGGATAGTTCTCTCACTTTGCCCGTCGGTCTGTGGATGGTAGGCTGTACTCATATCCAGCCTAGTTCCTAGGGAACTTTGTAATGACTGCCAGAACCTCGAAGTGAATCTACTATCTCGGTCCGAGATGATAGATAAAGGAACACCGTGCAGCCTTACAATCTCCCTAATGTAAGTTCTGGTAAGTTTCTCCATCTTGTCTGTTTCTTTGATCGGTAGGAAGTGTGCAGACTTGGTCAGTCTATTGACGATGACCCATATGGAATCAAGTCCACCCGTCGTCTTGGGCAACTTGGTTATGAAGTCCGTAGTGATCCGCTCCCACTTCCATTCTGGTATCTCCGGTTGTTGTAGAAGACCAGAGGGTTTCTTGTATTCAACCTTGACCTTTGCGCAAGTAAGGCATTTACTCACGAAGGTAGCAATATCTGCTTTCATGTTAGGCCACCAGTATAACTTTTTAAGATCCAGATACATCTTATCTGAACCCGGGTGGACGGAATAACGAGTGTTGTGAGCTTCGGTCATCACCAAGTCTCTGAAGCCACCGTGTTTCGGTGTCCAGATCCGATCCATAAGGTATAAGGCTCCGCCACCCTTGACTTCCAAGTTCTTATCCATCCCTCTAAGGGATTCACCCGCCACGTTTTCAGGTTTCAAAGCGTCGAGTTGAGCCTCCTTTATTTGCGTGGACAAGTGTGAATGGATAGTTAGAGTCAAAGATTTGACTCTACGACCAGTATATTCTTTCCGACTTAGGGCGTCGGCTACTACATTGGCTTTACCCGGATGATAACGAATTTCGCACTCGTAATCACTAAGTAGCTCGACCCACCGTCGTTGTCTCATGCTGAGCTCTTTCTGGTCGAAAATATGTTGTAGACTCTTATGGTCCGTAAAGATCGTGCTTTTTGTACCATATAGGTAATGTCGCCAGATCTTCAGAGCAAACACAACTGCTCCTAGTTCAAGATCGTGGGTTGTGTAGTTAACCTCATGTGTCTTCAGCTGTCTCGAGGCATAGGCGATGACTTTACCTCGCTGCATCAGAACACATCTGAGTCCTTGATTGGATGCATCGCAATAGACAATGAAGTCTTCTATCCCTTCGGGAAGGGATAGTATCGGGGCGGTGCACAAGGCTCGTTTGAGCGTTTGGAACGCTCTTTCTTGTTTCTCTTCCCAGTCAAAGGCCACGCCTTTCTGGGTCAGGGTTGTAAGAGGTTTCACTATGCTGGAGAAGTTCTGAATGAACATGCGATAGTAGCCAGCTAGACCTAGAAATTGACGAATTTCATTAGGTGTCTTTGGTGCTGACCAGTTCTCGATGGCCTTAATTTTGGAAGGGTCCACGTGTATTCCCTCTTCGCTAACAACATGGCCTAAGGACTCGCCGAATCCAAAATTCTCACTTTAAGAACTTCGCGTAGAGCTTCTCTGATTGCAATGCTTCTAAGATTTTACGGAGATGTTGACTATGCTCCTCCTTACTGTGAGAGTAGATAAGTATGTCATCAATGAAGACGATGACGAACTGATCCAAGTAAGGACGACACACCCTATTCATCAGATCCATGAATACTGCGGGCGCGTTAGTTAATCCGAATGCCATCACTACAAACTCATAGTGCCCATAACGAGTTCGGAAGGCTGTCTTGGGAACATCCTCCTCTAATACTCGTAGTTGGTGATATCCGGATTGCAGATCTATCTTCGAGAAGTAGTTGGCTCCTTGAAGTTGATCAAATAAATCGTCGATGCGGGGCAAGGGATAACGATTTTTAATGGTAAGTTTGTTGAGTTCTCTATAGTCGATGCACATGCGAAACGATCCATCTTTCTTCTTGACGAATAAGACCGGTGCTCCCCATGGTGAGAAGCTTGGTCGAATGAATCCCTTCTTGAGAATTTCGTTAAGTTGACTGGAAAGTTCCTGCATTTCAGCCGGTGCCAGACGATAAGGAGATTTGGCTACGGGGGTAGCCTCTGGCACTAAGTCGATTCTGAACTCGACTTGGCGTTGTGGTGGTAAACCAGGAATTTCTTCTGGGAATATGTCGGGAAAGTCGCGTACTTCTGGGATTTTCTGGATGTCTTTCAGTTCTTGACTGGTATCGACGACGTGTGCGAGGAATGCATGGTACTCCTTTCGCAAACACTTCTGGGCTTGAATGCACGAAATGATGCGAAGACTCGTACTAGGTTTGTCTCCGTAGATAACTAAGGTTTCGTTGTTAGGAAGGTTAAGACGAACTGCTTTTTTGAAGCACATAATGTCGGCACGAAGAAGACTCAACCAATCCATACCGATGATAACGTTGAAACATTTAATTGGGATTGGCATGAGATCTATCTTGAAAGTATGGTCATCTAAAGTTAAAGTACAACCTACGTATATGCCATTTGTACTCTCTGTTTTCCCGTTAGCCATTTCTACCGTGAATGAATTATCTAATGCACATGGTTTTAGTTTAAGCAGGTGTGTAAATTTGTGACTTACAAAACTTTTCTCGGCTCCACTATCGAAAAGTATGCAAGCATATGAGTTATCGAGGAGGAACGTACCAGTAACTATCGTAGGATCAGCTACTGCTTCCTCATGGCCTAGGGCCATAACTCTTCCTACTCCGCCAGCCATTCCTGCTTTAGGGCAGTTACTCTTGTAGTGACCCACCTCGCCATAACCGTAACAAGTTTGGCCCATACCGGCATTAGGAACCTGGGCGGCTTGAGCTGTTGGAGCCTTGCAGTAACGGGCTGTATGCCCCTTCCTGTTGCAGTTAGTGCACTGCATCTCCTTGCAAGGTCCGTGGTGGTGGTAGTTGCACTTGGTGCACTTCGGAAGAGTTCCAGCATAAGTTTTTGCTGGTAAGGGGTTCGCAGGGACAACAGGAGTCACTGTGGCAGCATTGATCGCCACAAGTTGTTGCTTATTGGTGGATCCTTGCGGAGCCCCTCTTTTCCTCTTATTCCACCCCTTCTTGTTGTAGTCGGGGTTGGACTTTTGTGGTACACGTGTAGGGATTGTTGTGTTTAGAGGTTTCCGGTGATCGATGAGAGATTGTGCCAGTTCCTTGGCGCTATCGAAGGTAATAGGCCTGGAAGCGATCACACTTGACTGGATCTGGGGCGACAGTCCCCAGATATACCTCTCTATCTTTTTGCTCTGGAGGGCAACCATGTCAGGGCATAAGTTCGCCAGATCACAGAACCTATTTGTGTAGGTCATGATGTCGGATCCAACCATTTGTAGACCCTAGAATTCTTGCTCGAGTTTTTGTATTTCACCTCGAGGACACTATTCTTTCATCAGAATGTCTTTCAACTTTTCCCAGCCGATGGAATATGCCACCACCAAAGTTAGATAGTTAACATGGCTGTTCCACCATGTTAGTGCTCTGTCAGAGAAGGTACAAGCGGCAAACTTGACCTTGTTGCCCTCCTGGCAAGCACAAATTTCAAAGACGGATTCCATCTTTTCAATCCATTGTATCAACACCATAAGACCCCCAGTTCCATTGAAGCTGCGAGGTTTGGCGTTAGTGAAGTCCTTGTAGGTGCATTCCCGAGGGTGTCCATGGCTTTCGCCGTGGTTTGAGGGTGGTGCACCTGTTCCTGATCCACTAGGGGCAGGAGCATTGATTGCTGACACAACAGCTGCAACTGCTGCTGTGAAAGCTGCGTGGAACATGTTGGCATCGAAAGGATTTGGTGGTTGAAGAGGTACAGGTGGTGGTGGAGGTGGTGGTATTGGTGCTTTGTTGTTTGGGTTTTGCCTTGGATTCCTGCGTGGCGGCATCTTTAACTATACGTTTAAAAGATGACGAAATGGATTAGAATAAATGATTAATGAATGTGTCCCATGGACTAAATCCCCATAGCCCAACAACAGAAGGAATAGTATGACTAAATGAAGAAGATAGCATTTGGATAATAATTTCCATAAGATTAGATATTTGTCAATAATACTGGAATTACAGATGTAATAAGTTCGGGAAAAATGGCTTAGGAGTAGGCCTTACATCAACCAAGATGGAAAATTTTGACAGAATTAAGACTAGATCAAGACCTAAAAGGTCTAAGATTTATACAGATAGGAAATTAGACCAAAGTTTTACATAAACTAGGTTATATCCAAAAGATGAGTTGACGATATTCTATCGGCGACGAGAACTGCTAGCATGAGTCCTTGATCCCGACAGTAGGCGTTCAATGTCCCTTATACGCCTGTCCGACCTTGCTTGCTAAGCTCGAAGTTCTCTAAATTCAGCTTGGGTTTCAGCAAGTTCCCTCTACAGATTTGCATTGCGGACCAGAGTCCTTTCATGAGCAGACTCTAGTTGGCGAATGTGGACAGTGTTAACACCAGAGTTGGCGTCAACTTCCAAGACTTGATTGATAGTCTCCTGAGCCATTATCGAGTTCCGAGAAATCCTACGCACCATGATTGGTAGGACTCTATCAGCAGAACCTCCTTCAGTGAGGTTGTAAAAACTTCGGTCTCCATTGTAGGGAATGGGTTGACCCTGTTCATGACTCCATGTAATGAAATTAGTGGCCCACAGAGGTGTGGGTCCTTGAAACAGAAGGCGAGGGTTCAGGTTTGGGTTTTGAGCATTTGGGGGTAGGTTGTTGACTTCTGGCTCCGAGTCAGAACTATCAGAAAAACCCTCAGCATGGTGATCATCCAAAGGAATTGGGTGATCATCTTCTGGTTCTGCCTCTAGCCAACCAGCATTGCCTTGGTTTGGGAAGTACGGATCGCCATGGTGAAATCCAACCATTTTAATCTACACGAGAAAAGGGATTATAAGAAATAGCTAAATAGACGAACTGACTAAGATAATTACACTAAGACCAAATACCCCTATGGTATTTCTTTATGGTTGTGTTGGTAAGTTTTTAGACTTGTTGCCATATCACAACCATTCTTGGGCATATTCTAATCACTCCTCGGACCAGCATAGTTGATCAGGCTATGCCATTCCCAAGACTGACCATATATCCCCAGGCTTACTTGTGATATTCAACAATCGTAATACTTTTGTTCTTGTCGTTGTGACACTGATTTTAGTATGAATGCAGGCACGTATACTTTGTTAAATATTTTATTATTTAAAAGTATAACTCTTAGACAGAGTGTTTTAATCCCGATGTATTTATAGTTAGTATATCTTTTATGGTTTGATATACTTTATTCACTATAAACAATGCTCTGATACCAATCTGTCACACCCCAAAACCACGAACGGCGGAAACGTTCAGGGGTGCAGGACGTCATGTACAGTATCAGAACAGTGTAATATAATAAACAAACAACAACATCATCCATTTCATTATAAGTAAAGTTTTAATACATGTGTGTTCTTTCATTGTAGTAAGACACCAAAAATATACAATCAAAATAAAAGACGAGACTTGTCTGCTCCGTCTTCTCAAAACCTGGCCATCGTACCTGTCTACTGCTGACCTGAGAATACAAGTTATTTTGAAAGCGAGTATCAGCTTTAAAGCTGGTGAATTCATAAGAAATTAAGTGTCGTTGTCTTGCTTATGAAAATCTGTTATGAAGGCCATGTAAACCTTTAAATGAAAATGTTGAGGTAAGTATGAAATCCCTAGAAAAACCCTTATTTTCTATAAGTATGAAATGTAGTCTTCTACCAAGACCCGAATGTTTTGTTATGACAATGTAGTCTTCTACCAAGACTCGAGATTTTGTAAGTAAAATGATAGTTTTCCTTTGGTTGTTTAGTACTAAAGTACTTAGTCTAACTCATCGTTTATGTGAAGGTATCACAAAATAAAGTAAACAGGAAAAATCACTAATGTAAGTGTTATCCCGAGGAACTAGGGCTAACATGACGAATGTAACTGTTATCCCGAGGTACTTGGGCTAACATAATACATATAATCTAATGAACATCCGAAGATTGTCCACTTGTCCTCTGTAGCAGCAGTAGGGCGGAGGAACGGTTAGTCCCTGTAAAGGTACTCCTAGTATAAGTAATAACCGTAGGCATCCGTAGATGTTCATCACCCACTGTTGCTACCAGATGGGTTCCGGAATGGTTAGTCCCGTACGTATATCCCGAGGTACTGGGGATAGAGGCCAATCTAGGTATCCCGAGGTACTAGGGATAGGGTCCTGTCTAGATATCCCGAGGTACTAGGGATATGCAGGAAGATTTACACAGAAGGTACTAATAAATCATCCTCGCAATTCGAGATACAAGTATTCATGTTAATGTACACAGTTAAGTGTATCTACGTAAAGGTACTCGTGTAATGCTTTCATGTAAGCCTGTTCATATATCATGTAAGTATATGTAAACGTACTCATGTATCATGTAATCAAATGTAAAGGTACTCATGTATCAGGTAATGTACGGGTATAGACTCATGAATGAACTGACTCTTGTGTGATCCCTTGTAATAGGAATTATGTTTGATATCTCCAAATTATCCCTATGATAATTTACTGGAAGGTAATTGGTTGTTCAAGTAGGTTTATACACTCTTACTACTCAAGAGTGTGAAAAACTAAATGAAAGTTGTAAACTATAACATCAATACATATATAAGAATATAAGTGTACATGCATTAGTTCAAGAGTGTAAAATGGTTTTGTAAGACATCTTATGGATTTTGAACAATAATTAACAATGACTTGATGCCATTTTAATATACATTTCAAAGGTAAAACATTTGATAACAATGTGTTTTTAAGATTTAAAACCATTTCTTACGTCACATTTTGTAGTATGTGAAATCTATTAAATGACAAACACAGTTATACAATACATATCAATGATTTAATAACATGTTTGTTTCTACTTGTATCCCCCCCCTTTAAAGCATTTAAAATCATTTAAAACATTGATTAGGGGTATGAACTCACCTGTAGTTGGTGATTGGGATGAGCTGAACGGTATAGGATGGCTAGGTGTCAAGCGAGGACTTGTACACGCACTACGATCCTAATGAACATATAATCACACATATATGCACTCAATTAGACTCAAATCACTAATTGATAATGTTAAGACATCCTAGACATAATAAACACTTTATATAAGTGTTTTAAGCCCTAAGGGTTGCATCTAAACCATTGTGGGACAAGGTACTTGTGTTTAGGGTTCCAAAGGACCCCATATATGAGTTTACTCCTCATATACTAACACACATGGAGTTTACGGTTGTAAACTCTTGAGTTTACGGCCGTAAACTCCCAACCATGGGGTATTTATGTGTTTTGAAGTCCCAAATGATTTCTAGAATTATTCCAACTTGGTGGTTCAATTCTTGAAAGGGTTTAAGGCATAGAAACACTCCATTTAGGAGTTTACGGCCCCAAGGCCATTTCCCTTGGAGTTTACGGTTGTAAACTCCCTTGGGGTGTTGTTTTTGTTGTTTTCAAGCCTCATGCATTTGAAGGATAGGTTCTAGACATTTGTTTAAAGCAATTGGGGTCCCTAGGCACACTTTGGTGCCCTTGTTGGGTGTTTACGGCCTAGGAGCATTACCAAGGCCGTAAACTCACTTCAAGAGGTGATTTTGATGCTTTCAAGTCTCTTACACATGTGGTATAGGTTCTAGGCTTTTATTCCAAGCATATGAAGGCATTAGGCACACTTTGGTGCCATTCTTTCATGTTTACGGCCCAAGAACAAAGTCTTGGCCTTAAACTCACTTTGATAAGTGATTTTGATGTGCTTTGGTCCTTCAATTAAGTGGGAATCAATTTCATGTAAAGGTCTAGGGCTTTAGGTGTCTTAAAACACCCTTTGGTCCATTTCTATGGAGTTTACGGCCTAAGATACACTTGGTCCGTAAACTCTCATTTGTTTGTGTTCTTTGATTGTTTTCTTGTCCTTAATACACCTACAATTGAGTCGAAGGCAGTAGCATAACACAAGGAACAAGCTAGGCTCGGTTTCGGGAGTTTACCGCCCAAGAACACCTTGGGGAGTAAACTCCTAGATCTAATGATTTAGCCATCTAAATCATGTTATAAGCACATAATAAGCTTTCTAACACTACTAGAAAGAGTTACTCACGTTTTGGTATAAAAACCCGAAGATCCGTGAGAGAGAAAATGGCTTTTCTCTAGTTGGAAATGTGAATAATGAATGAATTTGGTTCAGAAATCTATTTATAGTCCTGAGATATTTTTGGCAGAAAATATTTTTATTCCTTAAATGATCTCTAATATAATAGAGTGTTGGAATAATAGTGTTGCACAAAACCCTAGTGCACCCACTCTCCTGATATTTCTTGAAGTGTAAACCCTGAATTACTCAAACTTATGCGAAAAGTCTGAAAATTAACTGTGACTGCTATAACTTCTATTGAAGTGATATAGTTTGTACAGAATGGAAATTTCGGGTTGTCACACAATAATCTGGAAGAAACCTACATATCTTGGATTTAGCTTTCCACGCTTTCCGAAGCATATCAAGTCCTTCCAACCTGGAATTCCAAAGTTTTCCTTCTCTTGTTTACATAGATTTTCTGTCGGTCTCTAGAGGCTTTGAATCGTTCACGAATCTGAATGATCTTCTCTGTCATTTCCCGAATGATTTCTTGACCTGTGAGAGTGCTGTCAAGAACTCGAACTTTAGCTAACTATGTGTCACCCACCTCAGCCCAACATAGAGGGGATCCGCACTTCCGGCCATATAAGGCTTCAAATGGAGCAACCTTTATGCTCACGTGATAACTGTTATTGTAGGAGAGCATGATGTCACACCCTAAAACCGATAACGGCGGAATACGTTTCGGGGTGGATGACGTAGTGACTATATGTCTCTAAACCCAATTGCGCTGCCCAACAATCTTAATACTTTCGTTTTGTTCTAGGACAATACTGATTCCTGTGTTTTATAGTGATGTGTGTATATATATACTTAGTTAGATCTTTTAGATACTTAACAGTATATATTCTTGGTCAGAGTGTTTTAGTCCCGAAGTGTTTATAGTTTGTATATCTTTTATAGGTTGATATACTTGATTCACTATAAACAATGCTCTGATACCAATCTGTCACATCCCAAAACCGATAACGGCGGAATACGTTTCGGGGTGGATGACGTAGTGAACAGTATCATCACAATTGCATAATAGTAGAAACAAGAAACATACAACCATAGCATTACATAGTGAATTTAATTACAAGCGTGTTTTGTAATGTTTAACAATCACCCAAAAGTAAATCAAAAATAAGAGATGGGTCTTGTGTGCTCCACCTTCTCCAAAAATGTTGCGTCTGTACCTGTCTATCTTTGACCTGAAGATACAAGTTATTTTGAAAACGATTATCAGCATAAAGCTGGTGAGTTCATAAGAGTTTAGTGTGAGTTTTGTATACAAAGCATTAGTGCGAAAAATGTATCATTTATATTCATAAGTAGTAGAAACTTAGAAAAAATCCCATATTTTTCCAGAAATACCTTTTAAGTGACAATCTATGAAAAGTATACATTTCCTCATTTCTTTGAAAACGTTTATAGTAAGGTATATTGGCAAGTCTCCAAATAACAAAATGTGATAGAATAGGTTAAGCCTGAAATCAGTGATAGAGGTGCAAGCTTCCTTTAGTGGTAGATACTTACTTACTTCGGAATATAGTACAACATTTAGTGTAGTATTTTAGAGTAGTTATAGTGTATTCCTTGTTTACTAGTAGTGAGGATAATAGAGAACCCCATGACCTTCCCAGTCATGCACAATATAGTGAAGTAGTGGCATCCCTGGGCCTGTACGGCGCGGACTGAGATTAACAGTCGAGATGTAATAGCGTCTGCCCCGTATAGATCTATACATGTAGAGTCGTCTTCCTGCTGGAAAACTCCGGGCGTAGTGGATAGCGAATAGAGTACTTCGTAGTGGGTTAGTGCATTATGGTTTGTTTGGTGTTTTCTCTATTGTTATAGTGTAGTAATCTTTTAGTATTGATCATAGTGTATTCTCTTACTAGTGTATCGTCTAGTAATAGTGAGTATTATAGTGTAGTTAGTAATGACTTTAGCGAGTAGTAGTTGTAGCAACCGTAACCATACCTATTATGGTTATCTTAGTGGGGATGGTTCTTAGCACGTTAGTGACTTTATCGTTAAGTGAAAACAGTAACATTTGTATCCCATACTGATATACAGATTAGATAACTAAGAAATCAACGACAGTCGGACGGATAACCACTACCCTAAGCCCACAATCAAACAAGAACAGGAAATAAGGCGAGATATCGGTCCTAAGTCCTCCAAGTCTTACTTATATAAATATATCAGATTGGTTACATTTTATAAGTAAATTGATTAAATAAAAGTATTTTTCCAAAAGAACATTTAAATTCTGATTCACTGTTTAAAAATAGTTTGAAAAGGGTAAAACCCGTTTTTAAGGCATTAGGACAAATCACATGTGATTTGTTCTAAAGGTAGTGAATCACATGTGATTAATCCTTGTAACCCGAAAATCGTTCTGTAAAACTTTACATAAACATTTATAAGCAACTTGTATCTCCCCCCTAAAACATGTAAAACACTTGAAAGGTTCATTAAAGGGGTATGAACTCACCTGAAATTGCGGAAATCGGGTGAATCGGGTAAAAGTGTCGATTGAGCGTTTGGTACCAAATTACCACTTGAGCACCTTTTAGGACCCTAATGTCATATGAAATATGTATTTTACAAGAAGTTAATCATCTTATGCTTTTCATTATATTATTTGGACATTTTAGCATCGTTTTCGGGGTTTTAAGGCCTAGAAAGGGTTCCCGGGAGTGGTACAAGGCCATGAATGATTTACGGGAGGGTCCATGAGTTCACTCTCTTAGAGTTTATGGCCTAGAAACCACCCATTGGGAGTTTACGGCCGTAAGCCCCCTAGGCTTGGCCGTAAACTCTTGTGACACTCCAAAATGTGTGTTTAGGGCCTTATCTCACTTCCTTAATTTAGTGGTGTGTGTTTTGGACCAAGAGGGAAGGATTAAACATCATAATTTGTGACATTTTTGGGGAGTTTACGGCCAAGACTTGTTCTTGGGCCGTAAACTCCTATAGATCCTTCAAGATGTGGGTTTTACTTGTACAACATGGTCTTATATGCCTTAGATAAATCCTAGAAGGCCCTATAGTGAGTTTGGAACAATTTGGCATGAATTTTTTTGGGGAGTTTACAGCCCAAGAACATCCTTGGCCGTAAACTCTTCATTTTGTATCCAAATGTGAACTTTAATGGTACAACATCCCTCCAATGGCCTTAGATAAATTCCTTACATGCACTTGAGTAGTTTAGGGACTTGTTTGACACAAAAGTTTGGGTGTTTACGGCCCAAACTTAGCCTTGGCCGTAAACTCCTCTTTTTGTGTTCAAATGATGATGTTTAATGCACTTAAGCCTTCCTTGTTGTCATGTCTAAATTACCAAACACCCTAATTGATCTTTTGGGACTTAAATCATGGATTTGTGGGGTGTTTGAGGTGTTTACGGCCTAAGCACAAGCTTGGGCTGTAAACTCCTTTTTAAGCATCATTTTCTTGTGTTTTAATGTCCAAACTCTTCTATTTGTAAGCCTTAATTAGTATACTAACTTACAAGAAGGAAAAACTTGGTCTTTGGCATGGTTTTGGGGGTTTACGGCCTAAGGAGCTTCTTAGGCCGTAAACTCCTCTTTGGTCCTTGAGTCCTATGATTTTGGCCCCCAAATTCAATGAAGCATGACTAGAACAAGATAGAGGATGAGTACTTACGTTTGGAAGTCGGAAATTAGCGGAATCGGGGTCGTTTTCGAGTCTAGAGAGAGAAAGTAGAGAGAGAGAGTGGATGTGTGGTAAATGAGTGTTCAAATGTTGTGCACACCCATTGCATATGTCTCGGGTATCACACCCGATACATGGCTACCCGATGTTTAAAGTTAACTGGGTTAAAACTTTTTACCTGGGTGAAGTGGGTTAAAAGGTAATACAACTCTATTAGGTTAAACGGGGTTAACACATACGAGTTATATTTCTTATGATAATATTAAGCCATGCATAAATTTAGATATTCGGATATTGACGATTCCAAATATTACATAAAATAACGTATAGTGACACGTTCCGTTAGTGAAAATGGGATTTGTAACGGAATTAGATTTGGGGTTGTCACATCATCCCCCCCCCCCCCCCCGTTAGGGAAATTTCGTCCCGAAATTTAGAATACAACAGATACGATACTACAATATTACTAAGCAAAGAGATGAGGATATTTGAGTTTCATTTGATCCTCGCGCTCCCAAGTGAATTTCGGTCCTCGCTTGGCGTTCCACCGAACCTTCACAATTGGGATGCGGCTTTGTTTCGTCCGCTTTACTTCACGATCCAACACCTCCGCAGGTTCTTCCACGAAGTTGAGGCTCTCATTGATCTCGATCTCGTCGAGAGGGATCACGAGAGTCTCGTCAGACAGACATTTCTTCAAGTTTGAGACGTGAAAGGTAGGATGTATGTTACTTAGCTCGCGGGGTAAGTTTAGTTTGTAAGCTACAGGGCCGATTCTAGCAAGAATCTCAAAAGGCCCTATGTACCTTGGGTTTAACTTTCCACGCTTCCCGAAGCGTATGGTGCCTTTCCAGGGCGAGACCTTCAGAAGGACCCGGTCTCCGACCTGGAATTCCAAGGGTTTCCTTCGTTTGTCGGCGTAGCTTTTCTGTCGATCCCTAGCGGCTTTTAGTCGTTCACGTATCTGCACAATCTTCTCGGTCGTCTCTCGAATGATCTCTGGACCAGTGAGGGCGCTGTCAGGAACTCGACCTTTAGCTAACTGAGTGTCTCCCACCTCGGCCCAGCACAAAGGGGATCTGCACTTTCGGCCGTAGAGGGCTTCGAATGGAGCTGCCTTGATGCTCGTGTGATAACTATTGTTGTAGGAAAACTCCACAAGAGGTAAGTGTGTATCCCACGATTTCCCGAAGTCGATCACACAAGCTCGCAGCATGTCTTCTAATGTTTGGATCGTCCTCTCACTTTGTCCGTCAGTCTGCGGATGGTAGGCTGTACTCATATCCAGCCTCGTCCCTAGTGCCTTTTGTAATGATTGCCAAAATCTAGAGGTGAATCTACTATCTCTGTCTGATATAATAGATATAGGGACGCCATGCAATCGCACTATTTCTTTTATATAAGTCCTAGTGAGCTTTTCCATCTTATCCGTCTCTTTGATGGGTAGGAAGTGGGCAGACTTGGTCAACCGGTCAACGATGACCCAAATGGTATCTAATCCACCTGTTGTCTTGGGCAACTTGGTGATAAAGTCCATTGTGATTCGCTCCCACTTCCATTCTGGTATTTCCGGTTGTTGGAGGAGTCCTGATGGCTTTTGACATTCTACTTTGACCTTCGCGCAAGTAAGGCACTTACCTACAAAGGTAGCGATCTCCGCTTTCATGTTTGGCCACCAGTATAGCTTTTTGAGATCCAGATACATCTTATCTGAACCTGGGTGGACGGAGTAACGAGTGTTGTGTGCTTCTCTCATAACCAAATCTCTAAAACCTCCATGACGAGGAGTCCAGATTCGGTCCATAAAGTAATAGGCTCCGTCACTCTTAACATCCAGATTTTTCTCCATTCCGCGCAGGGATTCTCCCGTCATGTTTCCAGGCTTTAAAGCTTCCAACTGAGCCTCTTTGATCTGCGTGGATAGATGTGAGTGTATGGTCATTGTCAACGACTTGGTCCTTCGTCCGGAATATTCTTTTCTGCTCAGGGCGTCCGCTACTACGTTGGCTTTCCCCGGATGATACCGAATTTCACAGTCGTAATCGTTAAGTAACTCGACCCATCGACACTGTCTCATGTTGAGTTCTTTTTGGTTTAGTATATGTTGGAGGCTTTTATGATCAGTGTACACCACGCTCTTCGTCCCATACAAGTAGTGTCTCCAGATTTTTAACGCGAAGACGACCGCTCCTAACTCGAGGTCGTGAGTAGTGTAGTTCACTTCATGATTCTTTAGCTGTCTCGAGGCATAGGCGATAACCTTGCCTCGCTGCATCAAGACACAACCGAGCCCCTGATTGGATGCATCACAGTATACGACGAAATCTTCTGTCCCCTCGGGAAGGGATAATACTGGTGCAGTGCATAGGGCTCGCTTCAGGGTCTGAAATGCTTTCTCCTGTTTTTTCCCAGTCGAATGGTACACCCTTCTATGTTAACGTGGTGAGAGGTTTCGCAATCCGAGAGAAATTTTGGATGAATCGAGGGTAGTAGCCAGCGAGGCCTAGAAATTGACGAATTTCCGTAGGCGTTTTTGGTGCTGACCAGTTCTCAATAGCTTTGATTTTGGAGGGGTCCACGTGGATTCCGTCTTCACTGACCACGTGCCCTAGGAATTCAACTCTCCGGATCCAAAACTCGCACTTAGAGAACTTCGCATACAACTTCTCGGATCACAGGGTTTCCAGGACTAATCGTAAATGATTTCTGTGCTCTTCCTCGCTTCGAGATTAGACAAGTATGTCGTCAATAAAGACGATGACGAACTGATCTAGATATGGACGACATACCCTATTCATCAAGTCCATGAATACCGCGGGGGCGTTAGTCAGTCCAAAGGGCATCACTACGAACTTAAAATGCCCGTAACGGGTTCGGAAGGCTGTCTTCGGAACATCTTCCTCTAACACCCGCAACTGATGATACCCCGATCTAAGATCAATCTTGGAGAAGTAACTTACTCCTTGGAGTTGGTCGAATAGGTCGTCGATACGAGGGAGAGGATAGCAATTTTTGATCGTGAGTTTATTGAGTTCCCAATAGTCGATGCACATCCGAAATGAACCATCCTTTTTCTTCACGAATAAGACCGGAGCTCCCCAAGGAGAGAAGCTCGGTCTTATAAAGCCCTTGCTGAGAAGTTCGTTGAGTTGGCCGGATAGTTCTTGCATTTAGGCGGGCGCTAGACGGTAGGGTGACTTAGCTACGGGGGTAGCTCCTGGGATTAGGTCGATTCTGAATTCAACCTGTCGTTTGGGAGGTAGGCCTGGAAGATCCTCCGGAAAGACGTCAGGAAAATCGCATACTACAGGAATGTCTTTTGGAACTTTCGATTTCTGGTTAGTGTCGACAACGTGAGCAAGAAAGGCGCGATATTCCTTGCGCAAGTATTTCTGAGCCTGAATACTAGAGATGATACGAAGGTTTGTACTTGGCTTATCTCCGTATATCACTAGGGTCTCTCGATTCGGAAAGTTCAGGCGAATGGCTTTCTTGGAGCATAGGATGTCGACGTAGTGAAGGCTTAGCCAATCCATACCAACAATGACATCGAAATTTTTGATTGATACTGGTATAAGATCGATTAAGAAGGGGTGATCATCTAACATGAGAGTACAACCTATATAGATTTCATTAGAGCTTTCTGTCTTCCCATTAGCCATTTCTACGACGAATGTTTCTTTTAGTGGTTGAGGGGTTTGTTTGAGTAAGTGTTTAAAGTTTTGATTTATGAAGCTCCTTTCTGCACCACTATCGAATAAGACACAGGCATAAGAGTTGTTGAGAAGAAACGTACCCGTGACCACCGTGGGATCGGCTACCGCTTCATTGTGACCGATAGCAAGTAACCTTCCAGTTCCCCCAGCATTTGCAGCCTTCGGACAGTTCTTCTTAAAATGGCCCACTTCACCGCAGCCATAACACGTCGGGGTCACTCCCGTACCAGGAACCTGTGTGATAGGTTTGGGAGGGGCCTTGCAAAATCGGACAGTATGGCCCTTCCGTCCGCAGTTGGAACACTGCAATTCACGGCATGGACCGTTGTGGTGAAAAGGGCACTTGGGACACTTAGGCAAGTTCCCACTGTAAGCTTTCGGTGGGGCTGGAGCAGCTGGTGCGGCTGGGATGGTGGCAGCATGGACCGCCACAATTTGCTGGTCCTTGGAAGCGGTTTGAGTTTTCTTGCCTTTCTTCTTATCCCATCGTTTCCTCTTTCTATCAGATGATCCGGATGGTGCAGTGGTTGTTGTGGTTGTTGTTGCTGGAGTGGAGGAGATTTCGTGGTTAATCAGACTCTGGGCCAATTCCTTGGCGCTGTCGAAAGTGGTAGGGCGTGAGGCCAGAACATTTCCTCAATACGGGGGCACTAAACCCCAGATGTAACGCTCAATCTTCTTGCTTTCAGAGGGGATCATGTTGGGACACATAGCCGCCAAGTCGCAAAACCTGGCCGTATAAGCCGTTATGTCGGTCCCCTTCATCTTGAGGTTCCAGAGTTCTTCCTCAAGCTTCTGAACTTCGCCCCTAGGGCAGTACTCTCTTCTCATAAGATCTTTTAGAGTGTCCCAGCCCATGGCATTGGCTGTGACCAAGGAGAGTGCGTTGACGTGGCCATTCCACCATGACAAAGCTCTGTTAGTGAGGGTGGCGGTAGCGAACTTGATTTTGCTCTCTTCGGGACAAGAGCACATCTCGAATACAGCTTCGGTTCTTTCGAACCATTGGGACAATGCCAGAATTCCTCCGGTCCCATCAAAGAAAGCAGGTTTACAATTCATGAAGTCTTTATAAGTGCATCCATGCACTCGTTGGTGGACTTCACCAAATCTAGAATTCCCACCACTCGCATCGCCCGAGTTCATTTGGGCCATGGCTGCTGTTACAGCCGTAGTCACAGCCGTTTGGAACAACACCGGGTCGAACTGCGGAGGAGGAGGTGGTGGAGGAGGGGTTTGAGTTTCAGGTCTTCCTCTGCTGGGACGCTTTCGTGGAGGCATCCTTCACTGGAGGATCATAGAAATGATAGCAATAGTAAGAGCCTATTGCGAATATGAATAGAGTGTTTCATGGATTAAATCAACATAATCCAAGATCAGGGTAAGAGTTATAGTAATAGAGAAATCATCTGCCAATATACTGGTATTAATGATGCAACAGAAGTTCATGAAAATTGACCTAGCAGTAGGTCTTACATCACACCATAGAGAAAATGTTGGCAGTTTAGAGGTTCAACTAGAGTACTTTTAAACTAGGAACGTTTACAGACAAAAGACCTACGGAACATAGAGATAAAAGGATAGTCCTTTAAACAAAAGAGGGAAGTAATTAGATGTCTCCTACTGGCGATGGTTGCTAGTTGGGCGAATCCTCAGATCCTCTAGTTGACGCATAACTTCTTGAAGGTGTCGATCATGAGTCCTTTGGTGTGCTCGGAGTTCCCTAACTTCAGCTCGGGATGCAGCCAACTGATGCTGCAGAGCCTCGTTGGTCCTCCTTGTCCTGTCCATGGCTTCTTCGAGTTGGCGGATGCGAACAGTGTTGAGGTTTGAGTTGGCATCCACTTCTACAACTCGACCAATGGCAGCTTGACTTTGCTCAGCATTCCTGGCAATTCTTCGGATCATGATGGGCAGAACCCGATCCGCAGACCCTCCTTCGCTTATGTTGTAGAAGCTTCGGTCTCCATTGTAAGGCAAGGGTTGACCCTGCTCCTCGCTCCATTGATGCAAGGATATTGCCCACATAGGAGTGGGGCCCTGAAATGCCGGTCGGGGGTTAGGGTTCGGGGCTTCAGGAGGTTGGTTGTTGACTTCTGGCTCGGAGCTCGAGCTATCTGAGAAGCCTTCAGCATGATGATCATCCAAAGGAATAGGGTGATCGTCGTCTGACTCCTCATCGAGCCATCCTCCATTGCCCTGGTTCGGAAAGTACGGATCACCGGGTAGGTGGAAACCAGCCATGCTATCTACGCGAGAAAGGGGGAAAAGAAGATTAATAGACGTACTATTCTAAGATACTTATAGGAAAGATCATTACTAGTTGACCCAATACTTGCATAGTGCATGCTGATCACATGTAACCGAAGCAAGATAGTCCTTCGAATAAACCACCCTAACTCCAGACCCCCAATCAAACAAGAACAAGGAATGAAGCAAAGGCTGCAGATTCTGAGTCTATAGCGCCCTAATCACATGTAATCATGGTGTATCCACTTAGCAACTATTGTTCTACTAGTAACGACCCTTTTTGATAACACATACGTATAATCTAGAGATACAGAATACTCCTATAGTATTCGTATGGTAGCGTTATTGTGGTATTGTTGGTAAGTTTTAGACTTGTTGCAACATCACAACCAAACTTAGGCACATGCTAGTCACTCTCAGGAAAACGTAGTTGATCAGGCTACATCATCCTGAATGTGACTATATGTCTCTAAACCCAATTGCGCTTCCCAACAATCTTAATACTTTCGTTTTGTTCTAGGACAATACTGATTCCTGTGTTTTATCGTGATGTGTGTATATATATACTTAGTTAGATCTTTTAGATACTTAACAGTATATATTCTTGGTCAGAGTGTTTTAGTCCCGAAGTGTTTATAGTTTGTATATCTTTTATAGGTTGATATACTTGATTCACTATAAACAATGCTCTGATACCAATCTGTCACACCCCAAAACCGATAACGGCGGAATACGTTTCGGGGTGGATGACGTAGTGAACAGTATCATCAAAATTGCATAATAGTAGAAACAAGAAACATACAACCATAGCATTACATAGTGAATTTAATTACAAGCGTGTTTTGTAATGTTTAACAATCACCCAAAAGTAAATCAAAAATAAGAGATGGGTCTTGTGTGCTCCACCTTCTCCAAAAATGTTGCGTCTGTACCTGTATATCTTTGACCTGAAGATACAAGTTATTTTGAAAACGATTATCAGCATAAAGTTGGTGACTTCATAAGAGTTTAGTGTGAGTTTTGTATAGAAAGCATTAGTGTGAAAAATGTATCATTTATATTCATAAGTAGTAGAAACTTAGAAAAAATCCCATATTTTTCCAGAAATACCTTTTAAGTGACAATCTGTGAAAAGTATACATTTCCTCATTTCTTTGAAAACGTTTATAGTAAGGTATATTGGCAAGTCTCCAAATAACAAAATGTGATAGAATAGGTTAAGCCTGAAATCAGTGATAGAGGTGCAAGCTTCCTTTAGTGGTAGATACTTACTTACTTCGGAATATAGTACAACATTTAGTGTAGTATTTTAGAGTAGTTATAGTGTATTCCTTGTTTACTAGTAGTGAGGATAATAGAGAACCCCATGACCTTCCCAGTCATGCACAATATAGTGAAGTAGTGGCATCCCTGGGCCTGTACGGCGCGGACTGAGATTAACAGTCGGGATGTAATAGCGTCTGCCCCGTATAGATCTATACATGTAGAGTCGTCTTCCTGCTGGAAAACTTCGGGCGTAGTGGATAGCGAATAGAGTACTTCGTAGTGGGTTAGTGCATTATGGTTTGTTTGGTGTTTTCTCTATTGTTATAGTGTAGTAATCTTTTAGTATTGATCATAGTGTATTCTCTTACTAGTGTATCGTCTAGTAATAGTGAGTATTATAGTGTAGTTAGTAATGACTTTAGCGAGTAGTAGTTGTAGCAACCGTAACCATACCTATTATGGTTATCTTAGTGGGGATGGTTCTTAGCACGTTAGTGACTTTATCGTTAAGTGAAAACAGTAACATTTGTATCCCATACTGATATACAGATTATATAACTAAGAAATCAACGACAGTCAGACGGATAACCACTACCCTAAGCCCACAATCAAACAAGAACAGGAAATAAGGCGATATATCGGTCCTAAGTCCTCCAAGTCTTACTTATATAAATATATCAGAGTGGTTACATTTTATAAGTAAATTGATTAAATAAAAGTATTTTTCCAAAAGAACATTTAAATTCTGATTCACTGTTTAAAAATAGTTTGAAAAGGGTAAAACCCGTTTTTAAGGCATAAGGACAAATCACATGTGATTTGTTCTAAAGGTAGTGAATCACATGTGATTAATCCTTGTAACCCGGAAATCGTTCTGTAAAACTTTACATAAACATTTATAAGCAACTTGTATCTCCCCCCTAAAACATGTAAAACACTTGAAAGGTTCATTAAAGGGGTATGAACTCACCTGAAATTGCGGAAATCGGGTGAATCGGGTAAAAGTGTCGATTGAGCGTTTGGTACCAAATAACCACTTAAGCACCTTTTAGGACCCTAATGTCATATGAAATATGTATTTTACAAGAAGTTAATCATCTTATGCTTTTCATTATAGTATTTGGACATTTTAGCATCGTTTTCGGGGTTTTAAGGCCTAGAAAGGGTTCCCGGGAGTGGTACAAGGCCATGAATGATTTACGGGAGGGTCCATGAGTTCACTCTCTTAGAGTTTATGGCCTAGAAACCACCCATTGGGAGTTTACGGCCGTAAGCCCCCTAGGCTTGGCTGTAAACTCTTGTGACACTCCAAAATGTGTGTTTAGGGCCTTATCTCACTTCCTTAATTTAGTGGTGTGTGTTTTGGACCAAGAGGGAAGGTTTAAACATCATAATTTGTGACATTTTTGGGGAGTTTACGGCCAAGACTTGTTCTTGGGCCGTAAACTCCTATAGATCCTTCAAGATGTGGGTTTTACTTGTACAACATGGTCTTATATGCCTTAGATAAATCCTAGAAGGCCCTATAGTGAGTTTGGAACAATTTGGCATGAATTTTTTTGGGGAGTTTACGACCCAAGAACATCCTTGGCCGTAAACTCTTCATTTTGTATCCAAATGTGAAGTTTAATGGTACAACATCCCTCCAATGGCCTTAGATAAATTCCTTACATGCACTTGAGTAGTTTAGGGACTTGTTTGACACAAAAGTTTGGGTGTTTACGGCCCAAGCTTAGCCTTGGCCGTAAACTCCTCTTTTTGTGTTCAAATGATGATGTTTAATGCACTTAAGCCTTCCTTGTTGTCATGTCTAAATTACCAAACACCCTAATTGATCTTTTGGGACTTAAATCATGGATTTGTGGGGTGTTTGAGGTGTTTACGGCCTAAGCACAAGCATGGGCCGTAAACTCCTTTTTAAGCATCATTTTCTTGTGTTTTAATGTCCAAAATCTTCTAGTTATAAGCCTTAATTAGTATACTAACTTACAAGAAGGAAAAACTTGGTCTTTGGCATGGTTTTGGGGGTTTACGGCCTAAGGAGCTTCTTAGGCCGTAAACTCCTCTTTGGTCCTTGATTCCTATGATTTTGGCCCCCAAATTCAATGAAGCATGACTAGAACAAGATAGAGGATGAGTACTTACGTTTGGAAGTCGGAAATTAGCGGAATCGGGGTCGTTTTCGAGTCTAGAGAGAGAAAGTAGAGAGAGAGAGTGGATGTGTGGTAAATGAGTGTTCAAATGTTGTGCACACCCATTGCATATGTCTCGGGTATCGCACCCGATACACGGCTACCCGATGTTTAAAGTTAACTGGGTTAAAACTTTTTACCTGGGTGAAGTGGTTGAAAAGGTAATACAACTCTATTAGGTTAAACGGGGTTAACACATACGAGTTATATTTCTTATGATAATATTAAGCCATGCATAAATTTAGATATTCGGATATTGACGATTCCAAATATTACATAAAATAACGTATAGTGACACGTTTCGTTAGTGAAAATGGGATTTGTAACGAAATTAGATTTGGGGTTGTCACACATGACAAGGGGTAAATGAGTATCCCATGCCTTCCCAAAGTCTATCACACCGGCTCGCAACATATCTTCCAAGGTTTGAATAATCCTCTCACTTTGTCCGTCGGTTTGTGGATGGTAGGCTGTACTAATGTCCAACCTTGTTCCTAAGGAACCTTGTAGCGACTGCCATAACCTTCAAGTGAATCTACTATTCCTATCAAAGATAATAGATATGGGAACACCATGCAGTCGTACGATCTCCCTAATATAGGTTATCATTAGTTTCTTCATCTTTTTAGTGTATTTAACAACTAATCATGATAGGGAACCACCTTAGGGACTAGGAAACACTTGGAATGAAGTGTTACAATCACATATGATTGTTCTAAATGTGTTCACGGCCACACCAGTGTGTGTTTACGACCATGGTGTTTACGACCAAGGATGTTCTTGAGAAGTGTTTACGGCCAAGGGAGAAGTTATGGCCGTAAACTCTTGATGATTAAGCTAAAATGGTTCATTCTAGGGTGTATTTCAAGAGCTTCTAATAGATAACTAGTATATGGAAAGAATACTTATGTTTTGGAAGGTTGAAGGGATGTTCACTACCCAAAGAACTAGGGTGTGTTCTTGGTGTTCTTGACGATCTAACCCAAAAGAGCTAATTGCAAATTTGTCGACAATTAGAAGTGTTCTTGATGATACTTGAGAGAGAAATGAGTGTTCTTGAGTTGGAAGGTAAGAAACGAAGAATAATGAAGGAACATCCTACATAAGGGAGGGGTTCACGGCCAGCCAATAGATTATGACCGTAATCTCTAGTTTACGGCCGTAAACTCCACGTGTTGGAGTTTTTCGGCTTGAATGTTGCACACTGAACTCTAGTAGATACTTCCTAACACCCAATACTTGAATGTACTAGGCTTAGAACACTCAAAAGGACCCTTAACAATGCTAAAAGATAGCAGAAACAAGTCTAACTTGTGATTGAATTGAATGACTTTACATGATAGAAATTTCGGGTTATAACAGATTGCCCCGGGTTTGTTGCATAACAACACATAGTAGTACAGTCTCAACCTAACCACACTATGTTGACATATAACAAATAACACATATTCAACAAACATATAATCATATAACCAATCATCATACTAACAGGCAGATCTATAGATCAGTATTGCATAACTACATCATATATACCAAGGTACATAAACTAGTGGACCGGAATTGGTGCCTTTGACCCACAAATACACTGAGAGAAAACTCACCTCTCAGTCTGAACATATATCTGAATAGGTCATTTGTCCAAATATCAGCTCTACCAATAACCTATACATCAAATAATGACCAATCTCAAATACAACTCACAATACCCAAAATACCCTTAGGTCAAACTTGGTCAAATCCTAGTCACATCCAAAGTCAACGAAGTTAACTGAGTCAGCTCAGCTGAGTACGCCCAATGTACTCAGATTTGACACATGGCGTACTAGATTATTGACCGAAAACGGCTTGGTGATTTGGTACACGCAACGTACCATAACGTATAACCCACGTACGCACCTGCCATGTTTTCTTCTATTAAGGGTTTAATCTCTTAAGCCCTTTCATCCAAAATCCATATCTAGTCTACAAATGATGTCCTTAATCATAATGTTTCCAATTTTATGATCTTGCATGGCTTTTAAATGCTCAATACCAAAAACCCTAAATTCTTAACTCATTAAGAAATCATAGTCCATGCATGGAATGAAACTAAGGTCCAAGATTACATTATTATGACTCTAAACACTCCAAAATGTCTAAAAGGACAACTCATCTGATTTATAGTAACCCATAGTCATATTACCAAGCTTATTGGACCAAAATGAACACAAATCCATGGCTATCAAGATCTATAGTAAAACTTTATCAAGATCCGAGCCTTTTACCTCCAAGTGGGGCAAAATGATGATGTTCTTCTGGATCCAAATTTCTCCAAGATTCCATGATGCTTTGCTTTCCTTCTCCTTCCTCTAATATCACAAAATAACACACTAATGGCTCAAGATGCTCTCAAAATGGATTAGGGTTTGCAAGGATCAAATATGAGGCTAAAGGCTGATGAATGCAGGGAGCCTTGAGAGTTAAGGATGTATAAAATAGTGCAAAACCCTAAATATTAGGGTTTTGTTTCATTCCACGTATGCCCAACGTACACAAGCACCCCACGTTTTCTCATTAAACTGTAATGGGACCATTATTTTTCAAAAATTTCTCACACCAAGGGTTAAAAGTGAAAATACCTGAATACCCAGATGTTACATAAGAAAGTTAAGGTGTGGATATAATTCATTTTTCCCAAACATTGTCAACTTAAAGCCCTTCCAATTTCTTCAACGTTCATCAATTTGGTTCATTTTAAAATATGGTGTAACAATGTAATATCGAACGTTGAAATGTTGTCTAAATAGAGTTTTTTTTTTCTATTTGGTACATTTTGAAGAAGAAAATGACAAAACGATAACCTTATTTAAGGATGTCATTTAGTTGAATGATTTTATTGAGGAGGAATCGAAACAAGTGGAGAACTTGGTTAGAGGAATACTTTCAGGGAAGATATTTGATTGGGATTCTGCACATGTATGCGAACTCACCTGGCTAAAAAAATTTGAATTCCACTTTCATTTCCACTTTGTTGTATTATTGTATATCCATTTTTTTGTACCGTTGAGGCTAGGTATGTTTCAATACGTCATTTACCATCCATTTTTTTGTACTAACAACTGCCAACTTCTTATGCATTATAGATCCATACTAATTATCGATTTGATAATTTACTTAAAGAATGTAGGATAAGTTGTGACCAATTGGAATGGAGCAATTCGTTCCATAAACTGCAACATGCCATGAATTCCTTTTCTATTGTATCTCGTTCCTGATATTATTTTACAAAAACAAATTTTTTGTCACTATTCTTACTTTGCTTCCTACATTAACACCCTTGAATGTAATTTGAGCTTTTATTCGTTGAAGGAATCTTAGATTTGATTGGTTATCTGAACTTGGATGTTCCAAAAGGTTTGCTATGTAGGGTTAGTTTTTCATAAATTCTTTGGAAAAGCCCCACATTTACTTGAAAATAGAGTATTCGAAAGCAAAATTGGTATCTTTTTTCTTAAATACTTCGATCTTGATGAAGTAGAATATCTTTGTTTTTTTTTTCTATTGTTGTTTATAATACCTTTTAGAAATTATAGGCATATCGGATACACAAATTCATGATGGATCATTTCAAATTGAGGTTTGTTCATTTCAAGACCGAATTTCAATGTACTTTTTTGAAGGTAGTCTGGTTTGACTGCACGGCATTCTTATTCTTCTTCCATCAAGAATATGGATGTAGTCTGGGAAGATAACATAATTTACAAATACATGCTAAAACTAAGAAGGCATTAAGTAATAAGATGTGTTTAGGAAAACTTTTGAATTTGGGCAACGTTATGCACCTAATAATGCGAGTTAACAATTTTACCCTTAAAGTTTTCTTTTCGTTAGATAGTCTATAATAACTTCTTCACAAAATTTTCTTTTCTTTACCCTCATAGTTTTCTTTCCTTTAAGATGTGTGTGTACTTGTATGGTAGACAAACTTTCAATCACCAACGTTTAGATGGCATTGGTGTAATTAAATACATATTTTAAAAGTGACATGTTGCAATAGATATCATGATTATCTAAGTAATAGATTTTTCGTTTATTTATAGCATCATATTTTCATATTTCTAGTCATGGCAAGGTACTCTAATATATCTACTCATATGGGGTGATTTTTAAAAGTTCCATGCTGCAATAGAAAGAAAGGGAAAAAGTCCCCTATTCACACATTTTTTTCATACCTACATACACCATTTTATTAAGTAATAAATAAATAAAAGTACGATGCTATCTTCCATATACACAAATCTAGAACAACACTAACCAAAAAATATAGAAAACTACAAAAATCTCTATGTTATTTTTTTCCTTCGGATTAGCCGTGTGTTATTTTTCATTCGAACTATTTATGTGTTATTTTCTCATCTAGATTATCCATGTGTTATTTTCTTGTTCCGACTATCATATGTTATGTTTTTATTGGGGCTATCATTGTGTTATTTTTTTGTTTGAACTATCTATGTATTGTTCAAAAAAATTTTATGAAAATCACAACAAAATAATAACACAAGATAGTTTGAACAGAGAAAACAATGATAGTCCAAATGGAGAAAATATCACATTGATTATCCGAACGAAAAAAATAACTCAAAATTAGCACAAATGAAAAAAATAACACATGGATAATCCGAACAAAAAAAATAACACTATGATTGTTGGAATGAAAATATGACATAGAGATAGTCTGGACGAAAACATAACACAGATAGTCCAAATGAAATAATAATATATGGATAATCCGACCGAAAAAAATAACACAAAGAAAAAAGGAAAAATAGCCAAAACATAAAAAACAACAAAAAACAAAAACTAATAAAATAAAAGAAGAGGTGTAATTAGTAACAAGGGGTACATATAGAATTACCCATACCAATATTGTGACAACCCGAAATTTCCATTCTGAACAAACCATATCAAGACAATAGAGCTTAGAACAGTTTCAGTGAAATTCCAGACTTCGGGTATAAGTTTGGCAGTTTTCAGGATTTTCACTTAAGGAGATATCAGGAGAGTGGTTGCACTAGGGTTTCGTGCAACACTGTTATTCCAACACTCTGTCATATTAGAAATCATTTCGGGAATAAAAATATTTTCTGCCAAAATATCTCAGGACTATAAATAGAAAAGTGAACCAAATAATTCATTAGTTACATCTCCAATTAGAGAAAAACGAAATTTTCTCTCACGGATCTTCTAGTTTTTATCCCAAAACGTGAGTACTTCAATCTAGTTGTATTATATAGCTTAGATTGTGCTTAATAACATCAAAATCGCAACAGAACAACAAGATCTGTGAGTTTACTCCCCAAGAACATCTTGGAGAGTAAACTCCTTTTCGAAAGCCAAATGAGGCCTAGTCCTTCCTTAAGCCATGAAACTAGTTTGGGCTTGTACACAAATGAGTTTAGGGACAGAAAACAAACTCAAAACAACAAGATTTGAGAGTTCACTCCCCAAGAACATCTTGGAGAGTAAACTCCTTTTGGAGAGTAAACTCCATTTTAAGGGCCAATAGTGTCCCAATGTCCCTCAAAGCCTTGGAAATGAACCTGGAGACTACCTATGACATGGTTAGACATCCAAAACAAATAGAATCAAGGGTTGAAAGTGAGTTCACGGCCAAGGAAGTTCTTGGGCCGTGAACTCCATTTTAGGGTGTCCAAATGCCCTAAATGCCACCCTTAAGCCAAGAGACTAGCATAGCTTTTTACCTTGATGTGTCTAAGACCCAAAACAACCAAAATACCAACACCCACAAGTGTTTACGGCCGCAAACACATGACCAAATGGTCCATGGGCCGTAAACTCAAGTTAGGGGTGTTTTAATGCCACAAACACTTCCAAGGGCTTAGGCATGAATTTAGAATGCTTCATTATGACCTTTAGGCCCCCATAAGTATATTTGGCCATGATTTTACGGTAGTAAACTCATTTGGGCCGTGAACACCTCAAAAACTCCAAAGAAGGTGGTCTTTCTCATCCTATGCTAGAGCTAATGTCCCTAAATCATTCCCTAGCTTTCATACTTACACAAACCCATGAGTGACCATGAGTTGACGGCCATAAACTCCCTTGGGCCGTGAACTCATGGTAGTAAACTCATAAGTGTGCCCTTATACCTTCCTATGTTGAATCACATGTGATTCCAACACTTGGTCAAGGTGTTTCCTAGTCCTGGAAGGTGTTATCTTTCATATAGTTGTTTTAAACACTATATTCATGTCATTATGTGTCCTTAAATATCATTTAGGACTTATTGCGTCTCGGGACTTCATTCGTGGAACTTCTCATCCCTACACACGTACCCGCTAGAACCACTCACAACAGGTGAGTTCATACCCCTTAATCAAAGTTTTAAATGATTTTAAACGTTTTAATGGGGGGAATACAAGTAGAAAACAGTATGTTATTAAATCAATCTTATGTATTTTGTAACTGTGTTTTCACTCAGTAGATTTCACATATTTCAAAAGGTGACACATGAAGTGGTTTTCTATCTTAAAATACCTTGATAACAGAAGTATTAGTTTTGAAATGTTTATTAAAATGACATCAAGCCATTCTTAATTATTGTTCAAAACTCCTAGATATCTTGCAAAACCATTATTTTAGCTTCTTGAATCAAACTATGCTTATGCGCATATGTTCATTTATATGTTAGAGTTTATAGTTTTCATCCTTCGTTCAGTTTCACACACCCTGGTGTATCGAGGGTGCATAAATTTACTTGAACAATCACTTACTTTCCAATTAATTATCATAGGGATACTTAGAAGAAACAAAACATTATTACTACTACAAGGAATCACACAAGAGTCAGTTCATGCATGAGTCTATACTAATACCTTACATGATACATGAGTACACGTACTTAGGAATACATGATACATGAATATGTTTACATATACTTACCTGTTACATGAACACACTTACATGAATACCATACAGGAAACACTTCTACATAGGTGCCTTATCCTGTATTCACTTACCTGGATACTTGTACTTAGAACTACGAGGATGATTTATTAGTACTTTCTGTGTAAATTATCTTTCCTATCCCGGTTCAATGGGATAGCTCGGCGGGACTTACCATTCCGAATCCCATCTGATTAACACCAGTGGTTGATGATCATCTACGGAGGTCTAAGGTTACTACTTATACTAGGTAGATCGATAACTCGGCGGGACTTACCATTCCAAATCCCATCTGATTAACACCAATGGTCGATGACCATCTACGGAGGTCTAAGGTTACTACTTATACTAGGTAGATCGATAACTCGGCGGGACTAACCATTCCGAATCCCATCTGATTAACACCAGTGGTCGATGACCATCTACGGAGGTCTATGGTTACTATTTATATTAGGTTATATTTTTCGCTTATTGCGATGTTGTGTTACTCCTAGTACCCAACGATGACACTTACATTTATACTTTTTCTGGACAATCTTCGGATGTTCATTAGGTTATCTTCTTCGTTGTGTTACTCCTAGTACCCAGCGATGACACTTACATTTATACTTTTTCTGGACAATCTTTGGATGTTCATTAGGTTATCTTCTTCGCTTATTGCGATGTTGTGTTAGTCCTAGCACCCAGTGACAACACTTACATTAGTACTTTTTCCTGTTTACTTTATTTTGTGATACTTTCACATAAACGAGGAGTTAGACTAAGTACTCTAGTACTAGTCAATAGAAAGGAAAAACTATCATTTTACTTATAGAACATTCGGGTCTTGGTAGAAGACTACATTTCATACTTATAGGAAATAAGGGATTTTCTAGGATTTTCAAACTTATATCAATTCTTCCACATAAAAGATTTACATGGCCTTCATAACAGATTTTCATAAACAAGACAATGACACTTAAATACTTATGAATTCACCAGCTTTAGGCTGATACTCGCTTTCAAAATAACTTGTATTCTCAGGTCACCAGTTAGACAGGTACGATGGCCAGGCCTTGAGAAGATGGAGCACGGTCAAGACTCGTCGTATTTTGATTATTCATTTTTATTGTTGTACATTATGAAAGAACACACATGTATTAAAACTTTACCTTTAATGCAATGGATGATGTTGTTGCTTGTTTACTACTTTACACTATTATGATACTTCACATGACGTTCTCCACCCCAGAACGTTTCCGCCGTTCTTGGTTTTGGGGTGTGACAGATTGGTATCAGAGCATTGTTTATAGTGAATTAAGTATATCAACCCATAAAAGATATACTAACTATAAACACATTGGGATTAAAACACTCTGTCTAAGAGTTTATACCTTTAAATAATAAAATATTTAACAAAGTATACGTGCCTGCATTCATACTAAAATCAGTGTCACAACGACAAGAACAAAAGTATTACGATTGTTGAATATCACAAGTAAGCATGGGGATATATGGTCAGTCTTGGGAATGGCATAGCCTGATCAACTATGTTGGTCCGAGGAGAGATTAGCATATGCCCAAGAATGGTTGTGATATGGCAACAAGTCTAAAAACTTACCAACACAACCATAAAGAAATACCATAGGGGTATTTGGTCTTACTGTAATTATCTTAGTCAATTCGTCTATATAGCTATTTCTTATATCCCCAAATTCTCACGTAGATAACATGGCTGGATTCCATCCCCACGACAACCTGTTCCTTCCGAACGCGGTTATTGCTGGATGGTTTGGAGAAGAACCAGTTAATGATCATCCAATCCCTCTGAATGATCACCATTTTGAAGACCTTTCAGACGATGCCAACTCCGAACCCGAGGTTGAGAACCTACCCCAGGCAGCTCCCTTTCCAATTCCTAACCCTTGTCCAGCTTTTCATGGCCCGACGCCTGAGTGGGTGGAAAGTTTAGAAACATGGAGCCAAGGACAAGATCAGCCCATGACATTTAATGGTGACCAAAGCTTCTATGACCTGAGCAATGGGGGCTTAGCAGACAGAAGCATGACAATTCTGATCCGAAGAGTTGCCCGAAACGAAATTCAGGGCAGGACAACTCTACAACGTATCGCAGAAGTTGATACAAATGGAGGAATGCACATGCTTCGCACCAGTCGCCTTGAACATGCTCGTGAGAGGTCTAAGAGAGACCATGAAACCCTGCTACAAGCACTGGCTGAATCACGAGCCGAAGTCATGGAACTTCGGGTATGCCAGAGAGTGTACGAAAGACACCTACTTGATGTGGAACGCCAACTGGCTGAACTGAGAGTTCACCAGAGGGATGACCGTCGCCAGTAGTAGATGTGTTACGTTATATTCCTTGTTAGAAAGGAATCGTGTTCCTGTCTATGCCCGATGTGGCATTTTCTATGAAACTATCTTGTACTGTAAGTACTTTAGTTAGTTCTTTTTACTGTAAGGAACCATCTTCTCTGGTTATGATGTAAGACCTTTTACAAGGTCATTTTCCCGAACCTATACGTCAGAAATATCAAAGATATTGAAATTCAACTAACTTCTGTGTTGTTCTTTATTCGAATACTCTTATCATACATTCATTAGAGTCTATTTGAAACATGCTCTAGTCAAGTCATTGGACTATAGCAATTTGACTCCGGAGACATCTCCGAGTCTCTTCTAATGGTTGGATCACGTTATTCGCCAACCATTGATACCTCAGCTAGAACGACAAACATCTTGAGTCCATTGCATGAACTTACTTCCGATCTTTGCTAGGACTGCATCATAGGGATGTAGGTCGAACCTTCCTGAACATACTTCCATTCCATACTAGGACTGCATCATATGGATGTAGGTCGGACCTTAGAAAACATACTTCTATTCTTTACATAAGCAATCGAACTACGTCTAGGATTCAACCATTTGCGCTCACAAATTCATTTTCTTTCGGTGTAACAGAATCATGTCACCCAAGAAAAACAATCAGCCCATCAACCCAACACCAACTCTTCAGATTGATGCAACTACCTTTCAAGCTGCAGTCTCGGCTACCGTGTCAGCTATTCTGTCCCACCTGAACGCTAACAACGTAAGTGTTAGCGGGATTGTTAACAATCATTCCAATCCAAGTAACAAGCGAAAGTCTTGGACTAACTCTAAGGACAAGTCGCTTCGAAGGGCGAACAGGAAACAACCACCAGTAACAACCTTCTTAGCTACGACATCAGTACCTCCTACTACCATCCCTTTGGGCGTCCCAATGGTCCCCAAACCAGCCAAACTTTATGCTGGAAAACTCCCAAAATGCATCAAATGCAATTATCACCACCATGGACCTTGTAGGGAGATGCAGTGCTCACACTGCAACAGGAAGGGGCATACAGCCCGTTACTGCAAGACTCCAACAGCTCAGCCTGCTCAAGTGCCAAACACCGGTGTGAACCAAACTTGCTACGGTTGTGGCAAGGTAGGTCATTACAAGAGGGACTGCCCAGAGGCAGCAAATGCTGACACACACGGCAGTATGCTACCGACCACCACCGCAGGAGAGTCTACTCTGGACCCACGTTAATGTAATTTAGGCATTTCGTTGTAACAGACTTATGAACCATCTCAAAAATAGTGCAACCAGAGTCTTACCTTTTGCGAGATCTCGTCCGTTTAGGGATGCTCGTGCTGCGTATACTTGTCTTTTGTAGTATACCTTGTTCGCAACAATAGTCTTGTAGTAAATCCTAAGTTCAGTAACTCTGTAAATGGTTGCACTGTTGTGTTTTGTCTGTAACACCTTATGTTCAAATCTAATGCCTTTAGTTTTCATATGTTTCCGACTTTATCATATGACTCGAGTAAATTTGATCCTCGGAATACCAGCTTCATAAGTACATCTCTTTCTCAGAAATCGTCTTTTAGCAAAGCTGTTATATCAGAACACCGAAGTACTCATACAAAGAGTACCTTATAGTTCTTTTCCTTTCCGAAGGAATCCCTACAGTATTACTCGTGCAGTACATCAAGTTCAATTCCAGGATTCATACAGTTAATCTATCACTGAAGAATGTATACATAAGATTGATATATAATCAATGTTCTATAGGTTTAGAATTGATGATTCCACTTTAACTTCTTTTCCCTCGATGGGATGTGAGATTAAGGAAGAATCAGTTATTCGACTACCTTTTCAGTCTTAATTATATACGACTCGTATACACGAAATGGTGATCATTGAATCACGTATAAATTCTAATATGAACTTCAGGACGGAGACTGTCTAGGAGTACGAGTAATTGCATTGGAATAGGAACAAACTTAGAACCCAATATGACGCTTATAACCAGATCGCCTTACAGTCTAAACACCTACGGAAGATACAAGAATAGCCCAGACAACACAGCGAACTACTCAACAATAGAATTAGAAGACCAGGCTTCTCACCCTTGAGAGCTCCGGTCTTATTCTTACCAGAAGTCGACGGAGTGCATTTTATGTACCTCGACGACCGAAGACGACGGAGTGCATTTTATGTACCTCGAAGACCGGAGACTTCATTAAGATTTCCTTTAGAAATCGTTGTCTCTGCCTCGCATAGACGAATTGATTGGGAAAACACAGGGAAAGAATTTCTTCATAAATGGACCTGAGATCCGAATATCACCAGTTCGAGTGTTAGGAAAGGATGTCCTAAAGACTACCCTCCGAACTCGATGCGGACACTTCGAGTCCGTAGTGATACCCCTCGGATAGGACCAATACGCCCATAGTATTCATGAGTTGAATAAGTAGAGTACGCCTTTCTTACTGGGATCAGTTCGTCATTTCTCCATATAATGACTACTTATCTACCCTCGTAGTAAGAAAGAACCCATAGAAACATTACCCTCGGAAATACTTTCCGCAAAGTTCTCTGAACAAGAGTTTTGGAATTTATAGTCAAATTTCCTGAGACACACTTTTAGTGTTGTGGAAATTCTTGAGTACTCTGTTAAATTATCCAAAACCGTTGGGAATTTGTCAGCACCATAGTCACCGACGGAAAATTCTCCAAATTCTAGGTCTTATAGACCTACTATCATAGTCCATTCGGAACTCCCCGTAAACTTCAGGAACTCTTTCGACTTTGACCCAGCAAGGGATGGCCCATGACTGGGAAGTAAGCGAGAGAAATAACATTTGGAATTCCAAGTGAGAGACCAAATTCTTTAGGAAACCTCACTCTAGGAACGACTTAATACGCTTCGTAAAGCGTGGAAAGCTAAAATCCAATATATTTAGGACCTCTGAGATTCTTACCAGAATCGATCCTGCATTTCACAAACTAGACCTACTCCGCGAACTCAGTAACGTACATTTTCCCATTCGCGTCTCGAACTTGAAACATTATCTTTCCGTTAGGACTTTCATAATCCCTCTCGACGAGATCGAGATTTACGAGATCCTTGCCTTCGTATTAGAACCGTAGTGACCCTCAACCGAGTGGCCAAGCGGACGAAGCAACGTCGTCGCCCATTAGTGAAGGTTCATTGGGATACCAACCGAGAACCCGATTTCACTTAGGAGTGCGAGAACCAATCGACTAGGAAGTTCACATAACGACTCGATCATTCGTACATACTTCCTTGCCTAAATTCTAATTTCGGGACGAAATTCCCTTTAACAGGGGGATGATGTGACAACCCGAAATTTCCATTCTGAACAAACCATATCAAAACAATAGAGCTTAGAACTGTTTCAGTGAAATTCCAGACTTCAGGTATAAGTTTGGCAGTTTTTCAGGATTTACACTTAAGGAGATATCAGGAGAGTGGTTGCACTAGGGTTTCGTGCAAGACTGTTATTCCAACACTCTGTCATATTAGAAATCATTTCGGGAATAAAAATATTTTCTGCCAAAATATCTCAGAACTATAAATAGAAAACTGAACCAAATAATTCATTAGTTACATTTCCAATTAGAGAAAAGCGAAATTCTCTCTCACGGATCTTCGGGTTTTTATCCCAAAACGTGAGTACTTCAATCTAGTTGTATTATATAGCTTAGATTGTGCTTAATAACATCAAAATCGCGACAGAACAACAAGATCTGTGAGTTTACTCCCCAAGAACATCTTGGAGAGTAAACTCCTTTTCGAAAGCCAAATGAGGCCTAGTCCTTCCTTAAGCCATGAAACTAGTTTGGACTTGTACACAAATGAGTTTAGGGACAGAAAACAAACTCAAAACAACAAGATTTGAGAGTTTACTCCCCAAGAACATCTTGGAGAGTAAACTCCTTTTGGAGAGTAAACTCCATTTGGAGAGTAAACTCCATTTTAAGGGCCAATAGTGTCCCAATGTCCCTCAAAGCCTTGGAAATGAACCTTGAGACTACCTATGACATGGTTAGACATCCAATACAAATAGAATCAAGGGTTGAAAGTGAGTTCACGGCCAAGGAAGTTCTTGGGCCGTGAACTACATTTTTGGGTGTCAAAATGCCCTAAATGCCACCCTTAAGCCAAGAGACTAGCATAGATTTTTACCTTGATGTGTCTAAGACCCAAAACAACCAAAATACCAACACCCACAAGTGTTTACGGCCACAAACACATGACCAAATGGTCCATGGGCCGTAAACTCAAGTTAGGGGTGTTATGATGCCACAAACACTTCCAAGGGCTTAGGCATGAATTTAGAATGCTTCTGTATGACCTTTAGGACCCCCATAAGTATATTTGGCCATGAGTTTATGGTAGTAAACTCATTTGGGCCGTGAACACCTCAAAAACTCCAAAGAAGGTGGTCTTTTTCATCCTATGCTAGAGCTAATGTCCCTAAATCATTCCCTAGCTTTCATACTTACACAAACCCATGAGTGACCATGAGTTTACGGCCGTAAACTCCCTTGGGCCGTGAACTCATAAGTGTGCCCTTAGAACTTCCTATGTTGAATCACATGTGATTCCAAAACTTGGTCAAGGTGTTTCCTAGTCCTGGAAGGTGTTATCTTTCATATAGTTGTTTTAAACACTATATTCATGTCATTATGTGTCCTTAAGTATCATTTAGGACTTATTGCATCTCGGGACTTCATTCGTGGAAATTCTCATCCCTACACGCGTACCCGCTAGAACCACTCACAACAGGTGAGTTCATACCCCTTAATCAAAGTTTTAAATGATTTTAAATGTTTTAGTGGGGGGGGGATACAAGTAGAAAACAGTATGTTATTAAATCAATCTTATGTATTTTGTAACTGTGTTTTCACTCAGTAGATTTCACATATTTCAAAAGGTGACACATGAAGTGGTTTTCTATCTTAAAATACCTTGATAACAAAAGTATTAGTTTTCAAATGTTTATGAAAATGACATCAAGCCATTCTTAATTATTGTTCAAAACTCCTAGATATCTTGCAAAACCATTATTTTACCTTCTTGAATCAAACTATGCTTATGCGCATATGTTCATTTATGTGTTAGAGATTATAGTTTTCATCCTTCGTTCAGTTTCACACACCCTGGTGTATCGAGGGTGCATAAATTTACTTGAACAATCACTTACTTTCCAATTAATTATCATAGGGATACTTAGAAGAAACAAAACATTATTACTACTACAAGGAATCACACAAGAGTCAGTTCATGCATGAGTCTATACTAATACCTTACATGATACATGAGTACACGTACTTAGGAATACATGATACATGAATATGTTTACATATACTTACCTGTTACATGAACACACTTACATGAATACCATACATGAAACACTTCTACATAGGTGCCTTATCCTGTATTCACTTACCTGGATACCTGTACTTAGAACTACGAGGATGATTTATTAGTACTTTTTGTGTAAATTATCTTTCCTATCCCGGTTCAATGGGATAGCTCGGCGGGACTTACCATTCCGAATCCCATCTGATTAACACCAGTGGTCGATGATCATCTACGGAGGTCTAAGGTTACTACTTATACTAGGTAGATCGATAACTCGGTGGGACTTACCATTCCAAATCCCATATGATTAACACCAGTGGTCGATGACCATCTACGGAGGTCTAAGGTTACTACTTATACTAGGTAGATCGATAACTCGGCGGGACTAACCATTCCGAATCCCATCTGATTAACACCAGTGGTCGATGACCATCTACGGAGGTCTATGGTTACTATTTATATTAGGTTATATTTTTCGCTTATTGCGATGTTGTGTTACTCCTAGTACCCAACGATGACACTTACATTTATACTTTTTCTGGACAATCTTCGGATGTTCATTAGGTTATCTTCTTCGTTGAGTTACTCCTAGTACCCAGCGATGACACTTACATTTATACTTTTTTTGGACAATCTTTGGATGTTCGTTAGGTTATCTTCTTCCCTTATTGCGATGTTGTGTTAGTCATAGCACCCAGTGACAACACTTACATTAGTACTTTTTCCTGTTTACTTTATTTTGTGATACTTTCACATAAACGAGGAGTTAGACTAAGTACTCTAGTACTAGTCAATAGAAAGGAAAAACTATCATTTTACTTATAGAACATTTGGGTCTTGGTAGAAGACTACATTTCATACTTATAGGAAATAAGGGATTTTATAGGATTTTCAAACTTATATCAATTCTTCCACATAAAAGATTTACATGGCCTTCATAACAGATTTTCATAAACAAGACAATGACACTTAAATACTTATGAATTCACCAGCTTTAGGCTGATACTCGCTTTCAAAATAACTTGTATTCTCAGGTCACCAGTTAGACAGGTACGATGGCCAGGCCTTGAGAAGATGGAGCACGGTCAAGACTCGTCGTATTTTGATTATTCATTTTTATTGTTGTACATTATGAAAGAACACACATGTATTAAAACTTTACCTTTAATGCAATGGATGATGTTGTTGCTTGTTTACTACTTTACACAGTTATGATACTTCACATGACGTCCTCCACCCCGGAACGTTTCTGCCGTTCTTGGTTTTGGGGTGTGACATATATGGTGAAGTGTTATAACATTTTTATTTCATCATCACACCATTATCACATTAACTTGGTATATTCACAACTCCACATCACTATACTCCACTTATTTTTGATTATTTTAATAAAAATATTCTTTAATTCGTAAAAAGGTAGAGATAGATAGTAAGAGATACAAAGAGTAAGAAAAATAACATAGAAAAAAAAAAGACAAAATAGACTTAAAAAAACACAACAAAAAGAAAAACACAAAAAATTAAAAGGTGGGGGGGGTATAATTATGCATAGAAAATTACCCATACAAATTTGGTAAAGTTTTATATCACTGTCATTTCATAATCACACCATTACCAGATTAATTTGATACAATCACCACTCACATCACTATGCTCCTCTTATTTTTTATTATTTTAATAAAAAATATTCTTTAATTAATTAAAAGGTAGAGAGATAGAGATTGATACAAAGAGTAATAAAATTATTACATGTAATCAGTTGTAATGGTGACTACATTCCACCATACCACAAGTCTCCATATTTCACCACGTAACATAAGGAGGTGTTCACACCCCACCATATTTGTCACATTAACCACAAGCATGGCTTGTGATATGTATAAATGACTAACAAATATCAAAAAGTGTCAATATTTTCTCAAAAAAATATGTTATATATTTGATGTATATTAAAAAATATATCATATCTTAAGTAATGTTACATCTTGGATGTGTTCGACAAACTAATTGAAAGTCGGTAGCTGGTATGTAGTAGCTGGGATTTAGAAGTGAAAAATGTTGCTTTTATTTGTATACGAGTGTTCGACAAAAGTATCTAGCAAAAGTACTTGAAGCTTTGAAATGTAATACCCTATTTCTAGTCGTTTCATAATTCGGGGCCATGACCCGAAGGTCATATATAATAAGGCTTCGAGCTTGGGAAAGAGAGGTTTAGATCTATTTGGATGTAGGTAATATAGATTATGCGATCCAAGAGTTTGATTTGTGCTTTGGAGTCAAAGGGTAAAATGCGAAAAGTGGTGTTTCAAACTTCTTGTATGAATTAAGGATTCTAGTTAGATGTGTTCTAAGTCAAAAGTAATTAGAGAAGATAAATATCGTCGAAATCGGATTTAAAACGAAGAAGTTATAACCGTTTGAGTTTAGGACGGTTTTTGGTTAACCTCGTATGCTGCATGTACTGGGAAGTATGGTGGGTATACTAGTAGGGTTGTTAATCGGGTTAACACGATCAGGTTTCGGGTTAAACGGGTCGGGTTAGTCGGGTTTTTTTTTACAAAAAATATTCACCTGAAACCTGACCCTAATAAGGTACGGTTTAGTCGGGTTCAGGTTAACCTGGTTTCAGGTTTGTAGGGTTGGGTTAATTGGGTTAGTCGGGTTGAGGTTGAAATATAAGATGAAATTATGTTATGCTATTTTAATACATAATCCACATGTATAGGGACTTAAATTGTAAAGTTGGTATACGATATGAATTTTTGGAGTTTCTTTTACCATATTAGTAATGTAAACAGTGAATAAAATTCGTAAAACTGTTACAACACAACCGTATTGCATTAAGAAGAGAGGAAAGTTATCTCATTTTATACATCTCTATACATAGTAATTTTACTATCTTGTTTGTTTAAATAAGAAATATGTATTAGTTGTAAAATCTCAAGGGATCTTAAAATTGATGTCATTTAACGCAGTAAAAAAAATTGGTAATAAATTCTTAATCGGGTTATTTGGGTTGACCCGAAACCCGAATTGTTTTGAAAAAATCAACCCTTAACCCGACCCTAATAATAATTCGGGTTAGTCGGTTTAACCCGAATAACCCGATTAAGAGTTCTAACCCTATTAAACCCGACCGTAATTACCTTAATTGGGTTCGGGTTGGTTCGGGTTGATCGGGTTCGGGTTTTTTTGACACCCCTACGTACTAGGGCATCCCTCAGTATGTTGGGTGTACCACAACTACGTTGGGCGTACACGATCATTTCTGGAACCCTATTTTCAAGGCTTGGGACCTATTGAAGCTCCTTAACTTCCCCTAACCCATTCCATTCTCAGCATCCACCTCTCCAACACCCTCCCTTGAAACCAGAACCCTTTTTTATCCCTTTGAGCCAAAGAAAGTGTGCTTGAGTTCTTTGTAGTGTTCTTGGTGCATCTTGTAGAAGAAGGAGCTATTTGGAGAAGTGTTGGTTACATTGGAGCTTATATATCCAGACTTTGTTCACCTTGATCTTTCTTCTAAAGGTATAAAGTTTGAATCTTGATGATGCATTTGATAGATCTAGCTAGTCTTGGGTGTTATGAGCTTTTGGTCACTTTAGTGCATAAGGTTTAGAGCTTGAAAGTTTGTGACCTTGTTATGGATAAAGTTGGAAACTTTATCCATCTAAACATCATATTGATTTAGATCTAAAGGTTGTAGACTTGGACTTAATGAATTAAGTTGAAAGAGATGCTCTTTTGGTCCCTTTGAGACTTAAAAGCTAGATTTTAGTGGTTTGGACCATTCTAAAGGAAAAAGTTGGAAACTTTATCCATTATGGAGCTATTTGGATCCATAAAATGTGATCCTGGTTCTTTTATTCCTTCCATGCAAGTGTCATGATGTCTTAGTGGATTAATAAGTTAAGTTTTTGGTTTTTAGACCTTTTCAAGACATGGAAAGTCATAAAGGTGGATACTTTATGACTTAGAATGATGTTGTGGGACTTGATTTGGGTGTTGGAGGACAGGACTTAAGAGAATAAGCACTTAATGGAAAAGTGCCATCTAACCGAGTACGTTGGGCGAACTTTTGAGTATGTTTCCTGTACTTGTATGGGGTCCCGATTCTGGATGGTGAGTACGCTATGCGTACGAGCTGAGTGAGTTAGGCGTACTCGGCCTGAGGTTTGACTTTGGTTGACCGTTGACTTTCGACCAAGTTTAACCATGGGTCAAACTTGAGGATTTTGGGCTATTAATTAAGATTTTATCTACATCTGGTGTTAGTGGATTTGCAGGTGCAAGAAGTGTAGAAAAGGGATTGTATCATAGTGTTTAAGAGTTCTTCGATTCTGGTGACTCTTCTCATAATTCTCATGGGTCGAAGGCACCAATGCTGGTCCACTAAGTTGTGTATGTAGGATTCTTGCTATCTTTGTGACTCTTGTATGTTTGCCTGTGTGGTAGTATATATGTGCTGACCAGCTGGGTCTTATTGTTGTTACTGTGATATGTAATACTGTGTGTGCTGAGACTTCGAGTAGTCTCAGGGTTGCTGATAACCCACAAGGAGTGTTGTTTTCCCATTGAGACTTCTAGTAGTCTCCAAGGTTGTTGATAACCCATAGTTGTTATTTGTGTTGTGTTGTGTGTGGTATTTTGGGGAAATCACCAAACTTTGTGCTTACGATTTATGGTTTCAATGTTTTCATCTTGTCTTATAATAAAGGAGGGCATAAATCGATTGCATCGTATCCATGGGAGACTTAGTGAGTGAGTTCCCCAAATACCACATACCATACATTAGTAACCATATACTGGGCCCCGCCGCCCCAAATAGGGCCTTGCCCGACATAGAGTCACACTCGGCCTCGGTCCACGCCCGACATCAAGCCTCACTCGGATTACAAATATGTCATTCATTAGGCCCCGCCTGACATCGGGCCCCGCCCGATATAAATAATAAACATATAAACATATAATCATGCTAACACATGCGATAATAAAAAACAACAGTATAACACATGCAGGACTTACACATACATCTAGCATCCTATCATAATAGTCATGGACCGACATTGGTGCCTTCGACCCGCTAAACACAGTGAGGAAACTCACCTCGAACTGATGAATCACACTGATAAATCTCTGGCTGCTAGCCTGCTAAAATCTCCATACTATCAATCATAAAATAACATCCAGTTAATAATTGGATCCCGACTCACACTAAGCGTCCAAACTAGGGAAAAAGACCTTTTTACCCTTTACCCAACTTGGTCCACGGCCAAGGCCCAATCCAACTGTTCAAAAATCCCAAATTCCAAAATAATCAACAAAAGCCCAAATATGGCCCCATTTTCCAAATTGGGCCCAAATCCCTTCATGGGCCTTAAACCAAAAGAGTCCAAAAAAATAGCATCATCCCAAAATACAATTCTGATTGCCCAACAAGGCCTAAATATCTAGAGTCCAAACATTGCCCCAACCGAGAAGCCTAAACTTCCATAGCCCAGCTGCTGAGTATGTTGGGCGTATTCAACTCATACGCTTAGCATACATGCTCTGGAGCTCGTATGCACAACGTACCAGCTTGTACGCCCAATGTACTCCCAAGTTGGCCAACCCTTATCAAAAGTGCTTAATCCATTCAGGCCCTACCCCATACTTCTCATATCCTAACCCGAATGATGACTTAACACGAAAGTTAGCTACTTTACATGCATGCATGGCTTAATGGGGCTCTAGAGCTCAAAAGAGCTTAACAAATGACTTAACACATGCATGAGTCCAAAAACACCATAAAGTTTGCATTTTTATACTTAAGGAACCCTAAATATGTCTAAATCTACAAGGATAAACTCCAGAAACGACCTTAGCTCACAAGCACCAACCAAAAAGGACCAAAATAGCCAAAAAAACAAGCCAATGAGTAAATCTATTAAATAACTTGACAATCTATGAACTTTATATTCAAAAGCCACAAAATGAAGATCCTAATGCTGGATAAGCTCCTCTCCAAATGATGAGTCTTCAATCTACTCCTTCCTCTTCAAAATGCACGAAACAAACCAATAAAGCTTCACAAGATCTCAAAGGCACCACACAAAGGCTAATGGACGAAATTAGGGTTTTGAGGTTATGGTGGATGGTTAAACAAGGCCAAGTAAGGCTATCATATGGTTTATATGAGGTACAAGCCTTAAAATTAGGGTTTCACAAATGCTCATGCACGCCCAACGTACGTGGATGAGCTTTGCGACCAACATCAGGCCGGTACGCTTAGCGTACTACCTAGTACACCTACCGTACTAGCTTATGGATCAAAATTCAAGGATTTTAAATAAGAATGGTTAAATATGAAACATACCAAATTTAAGTGTTACGATTCCCCCCCCCCCCCCTACTTGAGTCAGACTTCATCCTCGAAGTCCGCTGCTCCAACCAACTTTAGATAGTGCTCCCTCATCTCATATTCCGGCTCCCAAGTCTACTCCGAACCCTTGCGATGCTACCATTGCACCTTCACCTGAATATCCTCCAATGGTACCAATATGGAATCATCAACTAAGCGTTTCCATAGCTAGGATACATGGAACGTGCTATGAATCTGACTCAACTCATCTAGAATATCCAAGCGATAAGCTACCCGGCCCACCCAGGCCAAAACCCTGAATTGTCCGATATACCTGGGGCCCAACTTTCCCCTCTTGCTGAATTGGATGACACCTTTCCAAGGTGACACCTTCAGGAAAACCATACCCCCCATCAGAAACTCTAGATCTGATTGGCGTTTGTTGGTATAACTCTCGTGCCAAATCTGAGCTGTCTGAAACCTAATCCGAACCTGATGGATCAACTTTGTGGTCTTGAGTACCACCTCGGTACTCCCTATAACCCGCTGACCTACCTTGCCCCAACAAATCAGGGTCCAACATTTCCCCCCATAGAGCATCTCAAAAGGAGGTCGATCAATGTGGGTGTGATAACTGTAGTTATATCAAAGTTCGGCTAATGGAAGATACGTATCCCAACTCCCACCAAAGTCCAAAACACACGCCCAAAGCATATCCTCTAATGTCTTAATCGTCCACTCGCTCTGAACATCGTTCTACGGATGGAATGTTGTGTTGAAATGGAGATGAGTACCCAACGCGTCATGGAACCTCTTCCATCACCTGGAAGTAAACCGAACATCTCTGTCTGAAACCATCAAAACATGTACTCCATCATGTGCCACAACCTCCCTGATATAAACGTCATCCAATTTCTCTGCAGAAATATTCTCCTGGAGCGGAATGAAATGCATGTTATTAATCAATCGATCCATGATGACCCAAATTGAATCCAATCCGTACGCATTCCAAGGTAACGTCGTGATGAAAACCATGTTAATATCCTCCCATTTCCAAATGGGAATCTCCAATGGCCTCATCTTTTCGTGAAGTCACTGATGCCCGGCCTTGACTTTCCTGTAAGTCAAGAACCGCTCCACATACCATGCCATATCCTGCTTCATGCTGGGCCACCAATAATAAAAATATAGATCCCTATAGATCTTCATCGCCCCGGGATGAATGGAGAGCCTAGACTTGTGCACCTCCTCCATCAGAACCTGACGCACATCGCCCCAATAAGGAACCCAAACCCGTTGATAAAGAGTCAACAACCCATGGCTATCATAATCAAAGGAAGCCACCTGACCCAAAATACTCTCACTCTTCCAATGCTCTTCCTTCATAGCATTGCATAAGCTTCACGAATCCTCTCCAAAAGTGGAGTATTCATGGTCATCCTCAAACATATATCCTTGATCTGAGACGCGACCACCTTATGGCTGAGAGCATTGACCACCACATTGGCCTTCCCAGGGTGATAAAGCATCTCACATTCATTGTCCTTCAGCATATCTGTAACGCCTGTGTTTCGGGCTTGCCATTTGTAGCAATGTAATAGTCTAGGTTGACCTTTGTAACCCATTTTGAAGTAATAAGATTGTATTATTTGAGTATTTTGTGTTTTGTGCTTAATTGCTTAATTATGTGGTTTGATTAATTAAGAATAAAAATAAGCGTCAAAATTTAAGTGTAAAATAAACTTAATATATTTGATTAATGTTGTAGTAATTGAAACGAGGTTTCCGAATATATGTAGAACGCCCAAATCTGACTTCGTATGAGGAAGTTATGATTTATCGAAGTTCCGGCTTAGCGGTATACAGCCTGTTTTACTCGATTTGAGATCGAGCGGTTGTTAGCTGAAGCAAACTAAATGAGAATCGAAGATCTCATTGTTGGTATCGAAGCGATAAAAAGTTAGGCGAGAACGGACGTCAAACGAAGAAGTTACGAATTTATAACGAAAGTTTCTGTCCCGGCCTATTAAAAATAATTAATAAAAATAAATTCAAAATTAGCCGACGGAGTCTAAACCAAAGTTGTAGAGCGTAGTCTCACCTTCACGTGGATATAAAGAACGTCGAAAACGGAGTTCGTATGAAGAAGTTATGAATTTCCGAAGTTTATTAATCATTTAGTAATTAAATTTAAATCAAAATTCAGAAGCATTATCCGAAGGAGTCACCGATCTGATCCGAGGTACGCCCCGCGTACTCGAGTACGCCCCGTGTACTCCGAGGGATGTCGACACTTGCACTCGAGCACTTCGGATACGTAAGCAATGACGTTTTGGGCAGTACGCCCCGCGTAACGCAGTACGCCCCGCGTACTCCGAGGCTCCAGCCTCCTATAAATAGGAACCGAAGGCAGCCGACCCAATTGCCAATTTCTTCTCTTCTCTCTCCCGTTTTGCATCGTTTTGCGTGCCAGAAATACCCCGAATCCCCGGTATCATACTCTTGCCCCGAGGCAAGTCCCGAGATCCCGAAGATCCCGAGAAGTGCGGTTCCCGAGTCGAAGCTCTGCCCGCGAGAAGTTCGATTTTTGAAGAGACCTTCCAGATCTGCTGAGGATTTCTACTTCTATAAGCCGTAGTGCTGTCCGATCATCTTCTGATCAAGTGAGTGTATACTACCTTTCATAAACACAATAATAATACGAGTTTGGTTCGAGTGTATTAAGAGTATTGTTGTTTATAAGTGTGAGTGTGTAGTTATTTTCTTTCCAAATACAATAATACGAAGTATTATATATAAAATACGTGCTATGTGTATATATTTGGTTGTGTTATGTGTGAATGAGTATTCACTCTCTTCTATCTTATAGATCTGCTTATTTCTTTATGAGATATGTGTTATGTGTGTGTGTGCGTCATCTGTTATGTGATATATGTGTTGATTAAAGCATGCTATACAGGTTTTCTTTAAACTATGTATACAAATGTATATTTTTATCTACTAATATGTTGGGTAGAACATGGGTAGACAGTTGGTGTGTAATAAACAGATGAGAGGCCTCGTTGTTGTTTGATTGAGTCATCTAGCGGAATTTAGATGACGACCACTGGCTATTCTAGACAGTCTTGTGGAAACATTAGCAGGTTTTCCACCTGTAGGTGTTAATGAACTTGGGTGTTCATTCGCTGTAATCCATCCCCCTCATGGTTGCCTTATTTGACTTATATTGCTGAGGTACCCCCGAAGCATGTGTTGTCGCCCCGATGAAATATTCTTAGACTAGGTCCCTTATGTTAGTTGTTTTAGGGACATTAAAGTGAGAATAACGGGAATGGGTAATTGGGTTATTGTTGGTTGGTGAAAATTAAATATGATATTTATTGTGGGTTGAAAACCCTATATGCTCACCAGGCTCCCAAGCCTGACCCACTCAGTTTTAAATTGTATTACAGGAAGTGGCGGAAGGGCATGAGATGGATGAACCATCAAGTTGTTTTGTTTACAAGTCTGCATATGTTTATATTTGTTATATGACTTGTAATGTATTCGTTTATGCTTATTGGTCTGTATCGGAACATGACACCCCGAGTTTTGATTATAATGAAAATACATTTCTTTTATGAAATGCTTCGGTAAACAATGTTTTATCATGTTTTGTTTTTGGGAACGAATTCCGCAACTCTTTCAAATCAAAAGGATTTACTCTGAAAATATTTAAAAGCATAAAGGAAAATCGGTCTTTTCTGGCCGAGATTTTGGGGATGTCACAGTTGGTATCAGAGCATTAGTTTAAGCAAACTAGGAATTTGTAGGATTTCTAGACTTAAACTTAGAATGCTAAGTGAAGTTTTGAGATGTGTGTCTGTTGTGATTTAGACACGAGCACTAGTTTATTTTAGGAAAGTTGCCTAAAATGCTTTTATGTGCTAAATGTTATATGTTGCCATATAAATGATATTATTTGTTCGGATCTATGGTCTGTTGCCAACCGGATCTAGAAACCTTATGTGTGTAGGATTCTAAGCGTACGTCTACGATATTAGAACTAGCATGTAAACGTTTCGGAGCGATAAGGATGATTTGAATATCTATCATGATTGAGGATCTAATTTCACCTTATTCGATGTAGATCAAAATGGTGAGAACAAGAACTGGAGTTGGAAATGCTGACGAAAACAGGAATCAACCACCAGTGATTGAGCCAATACCTGTCGTAGCAGCAGCACCTGAGCCAATAACCATGGCTGGTGTGCTATTGATGATTCAGACGATGTTGGATCGTCAGATGGATGAAACTAGACGGTTGCTTCAACAAAATCGTGAAGAACTATCGATTCGTGTGGAAGAGCCTGAATTAAATGAAGGGCACTCAGAAGGAGGAAACTTCAGTGGGTCTGTTGGTCCAGCCAACCCACCGATAGTTAGGCAAGATAACCGCGATGGAAGGAATGATGGAATGGGATGCAAGTACAAGGACTTTTTGACTTGCAAACCATCGACCTTCAATGGAAAGGAGGATCCGAGTGGGGTTATGGATTGGATCTCCGAAATGGAGCTAGCCTTCATGACTTGCGGCTACAGAGGTAAGTTGCAAACTATCTATGCCGTGCGTCAATTCCGAGGTGGAGCCGTTCGTTGGTGGAACACTCTAGGGAAGACCTTAAGCCCTAATGAGCCACTGCAATTGACATGGGCAGAATTCTTGATGCAGTTCAAGCGCAAGTTTTGTTCGGTTCAAAATCTGTTGGAGTTGGAGAATAAGTTTTTGACATTGACGAAAGGTAGCATGTCAGTTGATGAGTACACCAATAAATTCACCGATAAGATGGAGTTTGCCTTGCATATCGTTCCAGACGAGCTGACAAAGGTGGATCGGTATGCGAAGGGACTTCCATGGGAGTACGAGGTGCCAGTACGTCAGGCACTTACTCTAGAGGCAGCTATCTGGGCTGCCAAGTCTGTGGAGAACATGATCAAGGGGAGAACCACCATCAAGTTTGAGGTTGGTGAGGAAAGGAAGTTTGAGGGAACATCTGGTTCCAGTAAGAAGAGCAAATTTTCGAAATCTGATTCGAAAAATTTTGGAGGAAAAGGAGGCGAAGCAAAGTGGTGTGATAAGTGTAAGAAAAGGCACTTTGGGAAATGTAGCGAGGATGTGACCTGCTACAAGTGTGGAAAGGTTGGACATTTTGCCAATGAATGTCCGAACAACAAAAGGATGTGTTTTGGGTGTAATGAAGAGGGGCACATTTTGAAGGACTGTCCGAGGAAGAAGGAGGCAGCAAAGCCCAACATTCCACCAAAGCCAAAGGCGAGAGCATTCCAGATGACACTGGAAGCTGCGAAAGATGAAGTTGATGTCGCTTCAGGTACCTTTCTCGTAAACGAATTACCTGCTCATATATTGTTTGATTCTGGAGCCAACTACTCCTTTATTTCGCATGAGTTTGGTAGAAAGCTAGCTTTGCCTATTGATAAACTAGATGATGCTTTATTAGTCGAAGTAGCTAGTGGCAAGTTTGTACCTGTTAATCATCGTATGAAAAGCATCTTAATTGATCTGAATGGGAATAAGTTTCACGAGGAATTATTGCCTATCGAACTTAATGGTTTCGACATCGTGTTGGGAATAGATTGGCTTAGCGCCAATGATGCCGAAATTTTGTGCAAGAAAAAGATAGTTAAAGTAAACCCGCCTGGAAAAGATTCGTTTATGGTGTATGGGGACAAACGCAGAGTGAATTCTGGAATCATTTCTCTAATGAAAGCCAGAAAGTGTTTGACCAAGGGATGTACATCATATTTAGCATTCGTGATTGATGCTAAGAAAGAAAAGAAGGTGATGCAGAGTATTCCAATGGTGTATGATTATCCGGAAGTATTTCCCGAAGATCTTCCTGGATTACCACTTGATAGACAAGTGGAGTTCAGAATAGACTTTTTACCAGGAACCACACCAATAGCAAAAGCACCTTATCGATTAGCACCGACGGAGATGAAGGAGCTAATGATGCAACTTCAGGAGTTATTGGACAAAGGTTTCATTAGACCTAGTTCATCGCCCTGGGGAGCTCCGGTGTTATTTGTGAAGAAGAAAGATGGAAGTATGAGAATGTGCATCGATTACAGAGAGCTGAACAAGGCAACAATAAAGAATAGATATCTGTTGCCGAGGATTGATGACCTGTTTGATCAATTGCAAGGTTCGAGCTATTTCTCGAAGATCGATCTTAGGTCAGGATATCATCAGCTGAAAGTAAGAGAGCAAGATATCGAGAAGACTGCATTCAGAACTAGATATGGACACTACGAGTTCTTGGATATGTCGTTTGGACTAACCAATGCTCCGGCAGCGTTCATGGATTTGATGAATAGGGTTTGTAATCCTTTCCTTGATAAATCTGTGATAGTGTTTATAGACGACATTCTGATTTACTCGAAAAGCCAGGAGGAGCATGGCAGGCACTTGCGAGAAGTGTTAGAAATTTTGAAGAAGGAGAAGCTTTATGCGAAGTTCTCCAAATGTGATTTTTGGATTCGTGAGGTCCAATTCTTGGGTCACGTGGTCAACCAAGAAGGGATAATGGTTGATCCAGCGAAGATCGAAGCTGTGACGAAGTGGGAACAACCGAAAAGTCCCACGGAGATTCGAAGCTTTTTAGGGTTAGCCGGATATTACCGAAGGTTTATCCAAGGTTTTTCTTCGATTGCTACTCCATTAACAGCTTTGACCCACAAAGGAGCAACTTATGCTTGGAGTGAGAAGCATAAAGAAGCATTCGAGAAGTTAAAGAAGAAGCTATGCGAGGCACCGATACTTTCTTTACCCGATGGAGTTGAAGACTTCGCTGTTTATAGCGATGCGTCTGGTGTTGGATTGGGTTGTGTTTTGACCCAAAGAGAAAAGGTGATAGCATATGCGTCTCGACAGCTGAAAGAGCACGAAAAGAATTACCCGACTCATGATTTGGAGTTGGCAGCGGTAGTTTTCGCTCTGAAAATATGGAGGCATTACCTCTATGGCACGAAGTGCAAACTTTTCACTGATCATAAGAGTCTCCAATACCTCTTTAATCAGAAAGAATTGAATATGAGGCAACGACGCTGGCTAGAATTACTTAAAGACTACGACTGCGAGATACTTTACCACCCCGGTACAGCTAATGTTGTTGTTGATGCTCTCAGTCGGAAGGTCAATCTTGAAAGGAAGAGGCCAAGAGCGTTGAGAATTGAAGTTGTCTCGACTATTGTGGAAAGTATAAAGAAAGCTCAAGAGGAAGCTTCTGAGAAAAATGACCGAAAGGGGGAACGTTTGGGTAAAACGTTGGTGTTTGGTACTAACGGTCATGGACTGAAGGCATTCCAAGATCGTATTTGGGTACCTAAGTCAGGAGGAATTAGGGACCTTCTGATGGAAGAAGCTCACAAAACCATGTACTCAATTCATCCGGGTAGCACTAAAATGTATAGGGACCTGAAACCCTACTACTGGTGGCCAACGATGAAGCTTGATGTTGCAAAGTATGTGGCTGAGTGTGTGACTTGTGCGAGAGTAAAGACACAACATCAGAAACCTTACGGGAGTTTAGAACCATTGCCTGTGCCTATGGGTAAGTGGGAAGACATTGCTATGGATTTTGTCACTAAACTGCCCAGAACAAAGAATGGTCACGACATGATTTGGGTGGTCGTTGATCGATTCACTAAGAGTTCGCATTTCATAGCGGCCAGGGAGAAATGGTCTATGGAAAAACTTGCAAATTCTTATGTGAAGGAAATTGTGAGGCTTCACGGTGTTCCGTTAACGATTGTATCGGATCGTGATAGCCGTTTCACCTCAAGGTTTTGGAAAAGTCTACAAGAGGAAATGGGTACCAAGTTATGTTTAAGCACAGCTTACCATCCGCAGACTGATGGTCAGAGTGAAAGAACAATACAAACACTTGAAGATATGCTGAGAGCATGTACCTTGGAATTCCTAGGTAATTGGGATGAACATTTACCGTTGGTAGAATTTTCCTATAATAATAGTTTTCACTCGAGCATTAAGATGGCACCTTATCAAGCTTTGTATGGACAGAAGTGTCGTACGCCGTCTTGTTGGCTTGAGGCTGGGGAAAAGCAGTTTATGGGACCGGAGATGGTTCATTAAACTGCTGAAAAGTTGAAAATAATTAGGGAAAGAATGTTAGCAGCTCAAGATCGTCAAAAGAGCTATGCTGACAAGAAGCGAAGACCGATGACTTTTGAGGTTGGAGATTCGGTTTTGCTTAAAGTCTCGCCGTGGAAGGGACTTATAAGATTTGGAAAAAGGGGAAAGTTGAGTCCAAGGTTTATTGGACCGTTTAAAGTCCTTCAGAGGATTGGGAATCAAGCTTACAAGCTCGAACTACCCGAAGAACTGAATGGAATTCACAACACCTTTCATGTGTGTTATTTGAGGAAGTTCACGGGAGAAGTTCCCGATATAATTCCAATTTCTGAATTGAGAATTGATGAGAACGAAAGGTTGATTGAAGAACCAAAGGCAATTGTTGACCGAAAGACTAAGAAGTTGCGACGCAAAATGGTTGGGTTAGTGTTTGTCCGATGGAAACACGCGAATGGGCCGAATCTCACCTGGGAGTCGGAGAGTGACATGTTGAGTCGCTATCCGCATTTGTTTGTTGATGTGTGATTCCGGGGACGGAATCATTCTAAGGTGGAGAGAATTGTAACGCCTGTGTTTCGGGCTTGCCATTTGTAGCAATGTAATAGTCTAGGTTGACCTTTGTAACCCATTTTGAAGTAATAAGATTGTATTATTTGAGTATTTTGTGTTTTGTGCTTAATTGCTTAATTATGTGGTTTGATTAATTAAGAATAAAAATAAGCGTCAAAATTTAAGTGTAAAATAAACTTAATATATTTGATTAATGTTGTAGTAATTGAAACGAGGTTTCCGAATATATGTAGAACGCCCAAATCTGACTTCGTATGAGGAAGTTATGATTTATCGAAGTTCCGGCTTAGCGGTATACAGCCTGTTTTACTCGATTTGAGATCGAGCGGTTGTTAGCTGAAGCAAACTAAATGAGAATCGAAGATCTCATTGTTGGTATCGAAGCGATAAAAAGTTAGGCGAGAACGGACGTCAAACGAAGAAGTTACGAATTTATAACGAAAGTTTCTGTCCCGGCCTATTAAAAATAATTAATAAAAATAAATTCAAAATTAGCCGACGGAGTCTAAACCAAAGTTGTAGAGCGTAGTCTCACCTTCACGTGGATATAAAGAACGTCGAAAACGGAGTTCGTATGAAGAAGTTATGAATTTCCGAAGTTTATTAATCATTTAGTAATTAAATTTAAATCAAAATTCAGAAGCATTATCCGAAGGAGTCACCGATCTGATCCGAGGTACGCCCCGCGTACTCGAGTACGCCCCGTGTACTCCGAGGGATGTCGACACTTGCACTCGAGCACTTCGGATACGTAAGCAATGACGTTTTGGGCAGTACGCCCCGCGTAACGCAGTACGCCCCGCGTACTCCGAGGCTCCAGCCTCCTATAAATAGGAACCGAAGGCAGCCGACCCAATTGCCAATTTCTTCTCTTCTCTCTCCCGTTTTGCATCGTTTTGCGTGCCAGAAATACCCCGAATCCCCGGTATCATACTCTTGCCCCGAGGCAAGTCCCGAGATCCCGAAGATCCCGAGAAGTGCGGTTCCCGAGTCGAAGCTCTGCCCGCGAGAAGTTCGATTTTTGAAGAGACCTTCCAGATCTGCTGAGGATTTCTACTTCTATAAGCCGTAGTGCTGTCCGATCATCTTCTGATCAAGTGAGTGTATACTACCTTTCATAAACACAATAATAATACGAGTTTGGTTCGAGTGTATTAAGAGTATTGTTGTTTATAAGTGTGAGTGTGTAGTTATTTTCTTTCCAAATACAATAATACGAAGTATTATATATAAAATACGTGCTATGTGTATATATTTGGTTGTGTTATGTGTGAATGAGTATTCACTCTCTTCTATCTTATAGATCTGCTTATTTCTTTATGAGATATGTGTTATGTGTGTGTGTGCGTCATCTGTTATGTGATATATGTGTTGATTAAAGCATGCTATACAGGTTTTCTTTAAACTATGTATACAAATGTATATTTTTATCTACTAATATGTTGGGTAGAACATGGGTAGACAGTTGGTGTGTAATAAACAGATGAGAGGCCTCGTTGTTGTTTGATTGAGTCATCTAGCGGAATTTAGATGACGACCACTGGCTATTCTAGACAGTCTTGTGGAAACATTAGCAGGTTTGCCACCTGTAGGTGTTAATGAACTTGGGTGTTCATTCGCTGTAATCCATCCCCCTCATGGTTGCCTTATTTGACTTATATTGCTGAGGTACCCCCGAAGCATGTGTTGTCGCCCCGATGAAATATTCTTAGACTAGGTCCCTTATGTTAGTTGTTTTAGGGACATTAAAGTGAGAATAACGGGAATGGGTAATTGGGTTATTGTTGGTTGGTGAAAATTAAATATGATATTTATTGTGGGTTGAAAACCCTATATGCTAACCAGGCTCCCAAGCCTGACCCACTCAGTTTTAAATTGTATTACAGGAAGTGGCGGAAGGGCATGAGATGGATGAACCATCAAGTTGTTTTGTTTACAAGTCTGCATATGTTTATATTTGTTATATGACTTGTAATGTATTCGTTTATGCTTATTGGTCTGTATCGGAACATGACACCCCGAGTTTTGATTATAATGAAAATACATTTCTTTTATGAAATGCTTCGGTAAACAATGTTTTATCATGTTTTGTTTTTGGGAACGAATTCTGCAACTCTTTCAAATCAAAAGGATTTACTCTGAAAATATTTAAAAGCATAAATGAAAATCGGTCTTTTCTGGCCGAGATTTTGGGGATGTCACAATATCCAACCACCAGCGTTGCCTTATGTTCAGATTTTGCTAATTCATCAGATCCCTCATGCTCTTGTGATCTCGGTGAATTGTACAATAGACCATATAGAGGTAATGCTTCCAAATCTTGAGGGCGAAAACCACAATCCCCAGCTCCAAGTCATGTGTCGAATAACTCTCTTCATGAAGCTTCAACTGTCTTGAAGCGTAAGGGGTTGCGTGTTCCTCGTGCTCCTCGAAGTCTCCAGCACTTCCCTCAAGTGCTCCTCGTGCTTCTCCCGGGTCTTCAAATAAACCAAGATATCATCAATAAATACAATCACAGACTGATCCAGAATTGGCCTGCACACGCGGTTCATGAGATCCATGAACACAGTCGAAGTATTGGTGAGCCCAAAAGGCATCACCACGAACTCTTAATGACCATAACGAGTCCGAAAACCTGTCTTTTGCACTTCCTGCAGCTGTGTAGACAACTCCTACATCTCGGTAGCCAACCGATACGGTGCTTTGGCTATCGGAGCCGCATCTGGAACAAAATCAATTTTGAACTCAACCTGCCTCTCTGGAGGCACCCCAGGAAAATCCTATGGAAACACGTCGGGATAATCCCGAACAATAGGCACATCATCCACAGCCGCCTTATCCTTATCTCGGGTATCCATAGTACATGCGACAAACCCAGAACAAACCTACTGAATATAATGCCTGACCCTCGTTTCTGAACACAAATGCGACCCACTCTGAGCTCTCTCTCCCTGAACCAATCGCTCTCCCCACCTGGGGTTCGAATCCGAACTAACTGCTACTCACAATCGATCACCACCCCATTGGGGCTCATCCTATCCATACCCACAATAACCTTGTTCCCACGCAAAGGGATGTGAACAAAATCAATTGGATACTACTCGTTAAACACATGAAGAATACAACCCCAATGAACTTTAGCTACCCATACAGATCGATCATTTGGAATCTCAACATCTAAAGGACAATCCAGCTCCCCTAGAGCTCGAAAAACGTCTTGCTAAGCACAAGTGATACAAAGGATCGGGTAGCCCTTGAATCAAACAATACCAAAGCAGAAATACCATTCACGAGGAACGATCCTTAAATAAAACACATAAATATAAGCAATAAATTCAATAAAAACTAAGAGATAAGGTGAACATACGTACCTGTCACCACATTAAGTGTCACGCGAGCCTCTTCATCCGTCAGCTGGAATGCCTTGCTCTTCACCACAGGTGCATCCGCCTTGCCCTGGCGGCCGTCTATGATCCGAAGAGTCACAGGAGTGGGTGCTGACACCGGCCCTGCAGTAGCGAAACTTGGACATTGGGCCTTCTTGTAACCCCTCTATTTGGAATGAAAGCAAATTAGATTAGATCCTGGGGTGGTGGTGGTAGCAGTACAATCCCTGCTATAATGAACCGTCCGACCGCACTTGAAGCAGCCTGAACCAACCACCATGCATGGTCCCTCATGCGTCCTGCCGCACTTCCTACAATGGCTCCATCCCTGTTGGCCTCTTGATCTCGAATGTTGAACCTTGGGCCTCTTACCCGATCATCATTAAACCTGAGCCTGATCCGGCTTCCTCTTCCTCTCCATCTAAATATCAATCTCCCTCTCTCGGGCTCTCGCTATCTTATCCTCCAATGTCTTGTAACTTGATCGGCTCACAAACTACCGAATATCGCTCCTCAACATCTCGTGATACCTCGCCTTCTTTATTTCCTCGTCCGCTACATACTGTTGAACAAAAAGTGCCCTCTCTCAAAACATCGTGGTGATCTCAGTAGTCTAGCAGAGATCCTATAACTCTCGCACCAACTGCGGCACCTCAATCACTGGTAAAAATCAGCCCAGAACCTAGTCACAAAATCATCCCATGTCATGGAATCAATAGCCTCATCACCACCGGAGCGCCCAACCTCCTCCCACCAATCCGGTGCCCTGTCCTTCAGAAGCATGATGCAAGTTTGACCTTTCCCCCTTGGGGAAACTGCTGGCGCGGAAAGCGTTAGCAACGATTGCTGACCATCGCCTACTCGCTATCGGATCCTTCTCCCTGTAGTAGTCCTACCAAGTCCACCATCTCAGAACGAAAGGATCTCAAACGCTCATCTTAAATCTCCAGAATGCCCTCCTTGACCATACCAAAGATCAGAGAAGTTTTCTCCAGAATGAAACACATAATCTCATAAAAAATAAAATCCCTCGTCTGGTCGTCCAACTTCCCGGCTCCAGATGCTGAGCCCGAGCCCTCCCAACCACCAGAATTGCCAACCGGACATCCTCGCAGAGTCATTATATTGAATATAGACGATATAAACCATCAGAATACGCATTAAAATATATCGAGGGATAATAAACTCTACAAGCTCCCTGGTTTCATCGCACCTCTCCTTGACTCTAGTACGGATCCTCTGCTTCCAATAGTACGGGCCCATACTACCTTCCATATCTATCCGTACTTTCCTCAAGTATTGCCTTGAATCCGCCAAGTCACTTTATATCCATATAATTAACCCTCATCATGATAAGGCTCCGAACACTAAATCTCTTCCTAGGTTTTCCTCGGGAAAACTCCACACCATTCTCTGCCATTAGCTGCAAGCGGAACTCCTGCTAACTTCCTTTAACTAGCTCACAAATATAATTACGCATCACCACGGTTGGACTCAAACAAGATTTGCACAATACAGTTAAAACTTAACCTTCTAAAACTATCTAGTCTTACTAACATGTAACTTAACATATTAACTTACTAGTTAGCTAAAACTAGTGAGAACTCCTAAAAATCACAAAGCAAGCAACATTCGAGCATCAAGTAATCAGAACTATGCATAACCTAATAAAACAATCCTATCACTGACTGATCAGTACTAGCATGCAAATCTACAAGCTCATACAATAGGCATACAAAGGCATCTCTCTTAGCATTCTATCGTGCATATATTGAGCTGACCCTTAGAATTAACTAGCATGCGAGATACAGATTCACAAATCAAATCATATCAGATAACATGTATGGGTATCTTGGGAAAACTTACTTTAGCTCGGTCATTTGCTTGCACCACCCCTTTCTTGTATTAGAAAACCATTTTCTTTAAAAACATTTCTTTTGGGAAAACTTTACTAAATCCTAAATTTGAGTTCAAACACACCCGAGAGTATGTCGGAATCCCTCAAACCATGGCTCTGATAAAAACTTGTAACGTCCCAAAAATAAGACCCAAAATTATCATTTTTAATTTCAATAAAACGGTACTTCAAAACATTGTCATACAGCCCAAATAGACCAAAGTATGTCACTACAACATATCATATCAGATTAAATCTCAAAATGTGGAAAAAGGTGGTGTGTGCTCTGCAATCATCCCATGCTCTTCCCTTTCAATCCAGAAGTACCTGCAACATAAATTGAAAACCGTAAGCCCAAATCTTAGTGAGTTCCCCAAATACAACATACCATACATAAGTAACCACACACTGGGTCCCCACCCCACATCGGGTCTCGTCCAACATCTAGTCCCACTCAGCCTTGGGTCCTGCCCGACATCGAGTGCCACTCGGATTACAGATCTGTCATTCGTTAGGCCTCGACTCACATCAGTCCCCACTCGGTACACATAATAAAGATATATACATATAATCATGCTAACACATCCGATAATCACTTAAACAATAGCATATAATACAGTCATTGGGTCTCAATCGGTATACATACCACCATATAACACATGCAAGAGTCACACATACATCTAGCATCCTATCATAAAAATCATGGGATAGCATTGGTGCCTTCGACCCACTACACATAGTGAGGAAAATCACCTCGAACTGCTGAATCACACTAATAAATCTCTGGCTGCTGGCCCACTAAAATCACGGTGCTATCAATCACAAAATAACATCCAATTGATAATTAATTCCCGACTTATACTAAGAGTCCAAAATAGGATTAAAGTCCTTTTTACCCTTTAACCAACTTGGCCTAAGACCAAGGCCCAACCCAACTGTCGAAAAAGCCCAAAATCAAAAATAATGACTCAAATCCCAAATATGGCCCGCTTTTCAAAATTGGGCTCAAATCCCAAATAACATCAGCCCAAAATTGAATTTTGATGGCCCAAGAAGGCCCTAAACATCTAGTGTCCAAACACAACCCAAAATTTCTAAGTCCATCTACTGAGTACCCTAGGCATACTCAGCTCGTACGCTTGGCATACATGCTTTGGGGCTAGTACGCACAACGTACCAACTTTTACGCCCAACATACTCCCTAGTTGGACAACCCTCATCAAAAGTGCTTAATCCATTCAACCCCTACCCCATAATTCTCAGATCTTAACCCAAATAATGACTCAACATGTAAAGTTGGCAACTTTATGTGCATGCATGGCTTAATGGGGCTCTAGAGCTCACAAGAGCTTAACAAATTACTTAACACATGCATGATTCCAAAAACACAATAAAGTTTGCATCTTTATGCTTAAGGAACCCTTAATATGACTAGATCTAAAAGGATAAACTCCATAAACTACGTTATCTCACAAGCACCAACCAAAAGGGACCAAAATAGCCAAAAACAAGCCAAGGAGTAGATCTATGAAATGAGTTGACAAGCTATGAAATTTATACGTCAAAAACCACAAAATAAAGATGCTAAAGTTGGATCTCTAAGATCCTCTCCAAAGGATGAGTCTTCAATCTTCTCCTTCCACTTTAAAGTGGACCAAACAAACAAAAAATGCTTGACTAGAGCTCAAAGGCACCATACAAAGGCTAAGGGACGAAATTAGGGTTTTGAATATATGGAGGCTGGTTAAACAAGGCCAAATAAGGCTATCATATGGTTTATATAGGGTACAAGCCCGAAAATTAGGTTTTCACAAATGCTCGCGTACGTCATGCGTACTCCTCGTATGCCCACCATACGTGGATGAGCTCTGCAACCAACATCGCGATAGTACGGAAAGCGTACCACACTACTAGAAAAATTGTGACAACCCGAAGTTCGTTCCGTTGTCGTAACCCGTTCCGTCTTTTAAAATTCATCGTCTTGAATTGTTTCCGTTCGTTTCAAAAATTAAGTCATTTATTTGACTTTTTCATTACGACTTAATAATTGTCCAAATGCATTAGAAACTCGTCGAAACGTCCCAAATTTTATTTGGAAAAATTTTAGTTTTATTCCGTCAAGTTATAAAATAATTAAATCGGGTACGACCAAAAGCCTCGCTTATCAACAGTATCGGGTAGAATTCCACCGTGCCCCAAACCTTGAGCATATATAAAGTTGAGAGAGCCTCATTTGAAGCCTTTCCACTCTCTCTACTCTCTCTCTACTTTCTCTCTCTAGAAATCGAAATCAAGCCAAAATCATCCAAAACAAGCTCCAAATCATCAAGGTAACTACCCTAGCTCCTAGTATAACACCTTTGGCCTTGAAATTCGTGGATTATATGAGAAATAGGACCTTTAGCATGAGTTTACGGTCCTAGAACATCCCTAGGCCGTGAACTCACATAAAAGGGGTTTTTGGGCCATAAAACCCTTCCAAACCTCATTTGGAGCTTAGAAATGACTAAAGGACTTGTTTGCATGGACTTAGAGCACCTTAATCTCTTCATTTAGGGTATAAGCATGAGTTTACGGCCCAAGCACATGCTTGCACCGTAAACATATATTCATGGAGAGTAAACTCCTTTTTAGGAGGTAAAATGCCACTTACACACCTCAAAAGCCTTAGAATGAAGTCTAGAAGCAACCACATTCGAGTTAGAGACCTTAAACATGCTTAAGCTACCCCCATAGGAATAAGAATACGAATACGAATACGAATACGAATAGGAATAGGAATACGAATACTAATACGAAAATACGCCTTTGGATGACGCCAAGACTTTGAATATATAGTTAGTGTATGCCTTGGGTGTCGCCAGAGTTACGAATACGAATACGAAAGTACGCCTCTGGACATCGACTGAGTTTCGAAAGCGTACGCCTTAGGATGTCGACACAGTTTCGAAGATACATCTAATGTACTCTTTTGGAAATCACCAGAACTTCGAATATACAGTTAATGTACGTTTCTGAGTGTATCCAAATATTAGAAAAATACAACTAAGTATAGTAGATAATCGGCATGCGAATGTAGGGTAACTAAGATATCAGAAATCCTAACTATTACTATAATTATGGTAGATACTAGTGCATAGAAATCAGAACTAAGAACCATCCGCAACGTTTAGGAAAATATGGAATTTTCCTGGGATAACATAACAACTCGTAAACGAATGGTATAACGAATGGAAAACTAAACTAATAGGAAAATATGGGATTTTCCTGGGATAACATAACTACTCATAATCGAAATGGTAACAAATGATAACTAAACTGTTTTTATAAGAAAATATGGGATTTTCTTGGATAACAACTTTTCAGAAAACAAAAGAGAACTCATTCTTTTCAAAACTAAACTGCTTATGAACTCACCAGCTTTATGCTGATTTTCAAACTACTTGTATTCTCCGGTCCGCCTTAGACAGGTACACCGCCATCTTTTGGAGAAGAAGGAACATTAGAAGACTCGTCTTTGTTTTTGTTCACATGATATATGTGTATAACACTTGTATAACTTTACTTTCAAACAAATGTAAAGGATTCTATGTAATCTAATGTTTTGTGTTTACTATGCTTACTATGTACATTGGTTGCGATATTCATGACGTCCTCCGCCCCGAAACGTTTCTGCCTTAGGTTTCGGGGTGTGACAGATTGGTATCAGAGCCCTTGTTTATAGTGAACTAGTATACCAAATATTACATGGTATAAGACTATAAACACTAATGGGCCTAAGTGCTCTGAACTAAAAGTATACTTTAAAATATAAGTATTTTCAAAACTATATAAGTATACCTAACCATCGGATTCCGAAATTATAAGTAGAACAAAACATAAGTAAATGGGTGTTGCACATTGTAGTTAAACCTGGGCAGTTATGTAGTCGTGTCTAGGGTTAATATAGCCTGATCAACTATATTCATTCGAGACACGGCCAACATGTGCTTGGGAGTGACTGTAGTGCCCAGCATGCCTAAAACTTACCCAATACCCAAACAACAAGCCATCGTCGTAACAAAGCGTGAAATACTATGGGAGTATTTCTAGATCCAACTTCGTTATAGAAATACTCAATCAAGCATTGCTCCTCGATCATTCCTTTAGCGATAGTTTATCTGCCTTGATAATTCATCCCTGCTTTGTCGCTTAATAGAACTATATATATGTCATAAAGAGATATTCCTTGTTTCATATCTCTTGATTTCATTCAGGGGACTTACCATCCTCTTTTTCCTAATCATTTTAGATCAAAATGATTCCAAAGAAAGGACCTAGCCCAAGGAACAACAACTCTTCGCCACCATACTCTCCTCCATTCGACCTCGTCTTGTTTCAAACAACTATTACTGTTGCTGTAACAGCTACAATGACGCTTTTGAACCCTAGCAAGTCCAATGGACCAGGAAGTAGCACCTACCCCCAAAACCATGATGATTATCAGGAACACCTGAATGAGAGTAGTAAGAGTAAGAAAGATTTCTGGAGAAAGCGAAAAGGTCAGAGTTCACAAGGACCCTCCAAGAAGCATAAGACTGTGGCAGTCCAAGCCGCTACTATTCTTACCACTTTTCCTACAACTCGAGCACCTACCAGTAAATATGCTGGTACCTTTCCTCTGTGTGAAAAGTGTAAATACCACCATAACCCCGGGCCATGCCGTGAATTGTCATGCTCTAACTGTGGTAAAAAGGGGCATATGATTCGATTCTGCAAGACGCCAGCCCAACCAACCAATCAAGCTTCTAGAGCATGTTTCAATCGGCCCGGCTACAGGTGCGGTGAAATCGGGCATTTCAATCGAAACTGCCCAAAAGCAGCAGCCACCAATCACGCCAACAACGCTGGGATGGCTCTGGCTATAAAGCCCGAAGAGGCAACCGATGATCCCACCATCACCGCGGGTACGTTTCTTCTCGACAATTCTTATGCCCGCATCCTTTTCGAACCTAGTGTCAAGGAAGTTTTATTAGTCATTCATTCTAGTATCTTCGTAAACATAGTCATCGTCTAATAACCGAAACATTTACCGTCGAGATGGTTAAGGAGAGAATGAGTGCATTAACGAATTATTCCTAAACTGTACCCTTACCTTGAGTAATCATTCTTTCCTTGTTAACCTAATGTCAGTTTCAATAAAGAATTTTGATGTTATCATTGGCATGTATCGGTTGAATCCCAATCATGCTGATACCCTTGGTATTAAAAAGGTCATCTATCCCAATCTCCACTCTAGTTAACCCCTCATGATCTACGGTAATAAATTCGGTTCCAACTTTCATATTAGTTCGTGCATCTAAAACTAAAAAAGTTTTCCCCGAAAGTAGTGCCATGCATTCCTCGTCCATGTGATCATCAGGAAACGGGAAGTCTGCAACTTTTTCCCTAATGTCCTTCCTGATGATATCTTGAGAATTCCTTCTGAACGTCTAGTCAAGTCTCGTATCGACCTAATCCATGGAACTACCTCGTAGCCAAACCTCTGTGAGGATGATGTGTCCAAGACAGCGGTCAAGGCTCGATATGGTCACTACGAGTTAGTAGTGGTTCCTTTCGGTCAAACCACTTTCCCTGTTCATGTAGTAAGCAAAGCAACCATACCCGCGGACCTTTCCAAAAATCAAAGCAATAGAGACTTAGTTGGAACCTGAAGATACCCATAGAAACCCGTCAATTCTTGGGTCCCGTCGGCTATTATCACAGACCCACCAAGAAATTTCTTTCAGAATCATCAAACCCTTAGCTATCCTGCCACATGAAGTTGTACCCTCTTGTTGGATGCTTATGACCTGTTGAAAGTCCTATCCCAGAATGGTATAATATGTTTTGGGAAGTGTGGAAAATTTCACCCGTGATACATCGGACTATTCGAAATCCCCGCCAGAATCGTAACCGTGAACTACAAACTTCGGCTATTTCAAGGACTTAGTAGTATCCATCCTATCTTCCTCATCTCAAATCATTAGAAGTGCCTGCCCAACAAAACCATAATAATTCCGAAATCAACAAAAGTCTGAAACCCCATGGAAGAACCAATTGAGATCATAGATCGAGAGATCAAACGTACGAACCAAAGCCGCATCCTGATAGTGAGGGTTCGCCGGAATGTCAAGCGGGGACCCGATTCCACTTGGGAGCGTGAAGACCCGAATTAGTAGATTCATCCATATCTCTTTTCGATTCACGAATCGTATCTTAATCTTTGAATTTCGGGACGAAATTCCCTCTAACGGGGGCATAATGTGACAACCCGAAGTTCGTTCCGTTGTCGTAACCCGTTCCGTCTTTTAAAATTCATCGTCCTGAATTGTTTCCGTTCGTTTCAAAAATTAAGTCATTTATTTGAGTTTCTCATTACGACTTAATAATTGTTCAAATGCATTAGAAACTCGTCGAAACGTCCCAAATTTTATTTGGAAAAATTTTAGTTTTATTCCGTCAAGTTATAAAATAATTAAATCGGATACGACCAAAAGCCTCGCTTATCAACAGTATTGGGTAGAATTCCACCGTGTCCAAACTTTGAGCATATATAAAGTTGAGAGTGCCTCATTTGATGCCTTTCCACTCTCTCTCTCTCTCTCTACGCTCTCTCTACTTTCTCTCTCTAGAAATCGAAATCAAGCCAAAATCATCCAAAACAAGCTCCAAATCATCAAGGTAACTACCCTAGCTCCTAGTATAACACCTTTGGCCTTGAAATTCGTGGATTATATGAGAAATAGGACCTTTAGCATGATTTTACGGTCCTAGAACATCCCTAGGCCGTGAACTCACATAAAAGGGGTTTTTGGGCCATAAAACCCTTCCAAACCTCATTTGGAGCTTAGAAATGACTAAAGGACTTGTTTGCATGGACTTAAAGCACCTTAATCTCTTCATTTAGGGTATAAGCATGAGTTTACGGCCCAAGAACATGCTTGGACCGTAAACACATATTCATGGAGAGTAAACTCCTTTTTAGGAGGTAAAATGCCACTTACACACCTCAAAAGCCTTAGAATGAAGTCTAGAAGCAACCACATTCGAGTTAGAGACCTTAAACATGCTTAAGCTACCCCCATAGGAATAGGAATACGAATATGAATACGAATACGAATAGGAATATGAATACTAATACGAAAATACGCCTTTGGATGACGCCAAGACTTTGAATATATAGTTAGTGTATGCCTTGGGTGTCGCCAGAGTTACAAATACGAATACGAAAGTACGCCTCTGGACATCGACTGAGTTTCGAAAGCATACGCCTTGGGATGTCGACACAGTTTCGAAGATACATCTAATGTACTCTTTTGGAAATCACCAGTACTTCGAATAAACAGTTAATGTACGTTTCTGAGTGTATCCAAATATTAGAAAAATACAACTAAGTATAGTAGATAATCGACATGCGAATGTAGGGTAACTAAGATATCAGCAAGCCTAACTATTACTATAAGTATGGTAGATACTAGTGCATAGAAATCAGAACTAAGAACCATCCGCAACGTTTAGGAAAATATGGAATTTTCCTGGGATAACATAACAACTCGTAAACGAATGGTATAACGAATGGAAAACTAAACTAATAGGAAAATATGGGATTTTCCTGGGATAACATAACTACTCATAATCGAAATGGTAACAAATGATAACTAAACTGTTTTTATAAGAAAATATGGGATTTTCTTGGATAACAACTTTTCAGAAAACAAAAGAGAACTCATTCTTTTCAAAACTAAAATGCTTATGAACTCACCAGCTTTATGCTGATTTTCAAACTACTTGTATTCTCCGGTCCGCCTTAGACAGGTACACCGCCATCTTTTGGAGAAGAAGGAACATTAGAAGACTCGTCTTTGTTTTTGTTCACATGATATATGTGTATAACACTTGTATAACTTTACTTTCAAACAAATGTAAAGGATTCTATGTAATGTAATGTTTTGTGTTTACTATGCTTACTATGTACATTGGTTGCGATATTCATGACGTCCTCCTCCCTGAAACGTTTCCGCCTTAGGTTTCGGGGTGTGACAGATTGGTATTAGAGCCCTTGTTTATAGTGAACTAGTATACCAAATATTACATGGTATAAGACTATAAACACTAAGGGACCTAAGTGCTCTGAACTAAAAGTATACTTTAAAATATAAGTATTTTCAAAACTATATAAGTATACCTAACCATCGGATTCCGAAATTATAAGTAGAACAAAACATAAGTAAATGGGTGTTGCACATTGCAGTTAAACCTGGGCAGTTATGTAGTCGTGTCTAGGGTCAATATAGCCTGATCAACTATATTCATTCGAGACACGGCCAACATGTGCTTGGGAGTGACTGTAGTGCCCAACATGCCTAAAACTTACCCAATACCCAAACAACGAGCCATCGTCGTAACAAAGCGTGAAATACTATGGGAGTATTTCTAGATCCAACTTCGTTATAGAAATCCTCAATCAAGCATTGCTCCTCGATCATTCCTTTAGCGATAGTTTATCTGCCTTGATAATTCGTCCCTGCTTTGTCGCTTAATAGAACTATATATCTGTCATAAAGAGATATTCCTTGTTTCATGTCTCTTGATTTCATTCAGAGGACTTACCATCCTCTTTTTCCTAATTATTTTAGATCGAAATGATTCCAAAGAAAGGACCTAGCCCAAGGAACAACAACTCTACGCCACCATACTCTCCTCAGTTCGACCTTGTCTTGTTTCAAACAGTTGTTACTGCTGTTGTAACAGCTACTATGACGCTTTTGCAACCTAGCAAGTCCAGTGGACCAGGAAGTAGCACCTACCCCTAAAACCATGATGATTATCAAGAACACCCGAATGAGAGTAGTAAGAGTAAGAAAGTTTTCTGGAGAAAGCGAAAAGCTCAGAGTTCACAAGGACCCTCCAAGAAGCATAAGACTGTGGTAGTCCAAGCCGCTACTACTCTTACCACATTTCCTACAACTCGAGCTCCTACCAGTAGATATGCTGGTACCTTTCCTCTGTGTGAAAAGTGTAAATACCACCATAAACCCGGGCCATGCCGTGAATTGTCATGCTCTAACTGTGGTAAAAAGGGGCATATGATTCGATTCTGCAAGACGCCAGCCCAAGCAACCAATTAAGCTTCCGGAGCATGTTTCAATCGGACCTGCTACAGGTGCTTTTTGTAATAACTGCATTCGAGTCGGTAAGTAGGGTCCCAAGTGGAGTGAAATGGAAGGAAAGTTAAACATTTTGTTTTTTCTTTTCAAATCCTCCCAAATCGGGAGGAAAGGTAGGAGGGAAAGTTTTACTTCCATTTCCTTCCACTTTCCTTCCTTTAATGAAACTCGGGAGCACCATTCTCTCTTGCTTTCCTCTCATTTCCTCCCATTTCCTTTCTTTTCTCTCTTTAAGTTGAACTCGGGAGCGGGATGTTAAGGTTCGAAGTTTTGGTCTTGGGAAAATATTCCTAACGCTCCGGTGGCAGTTTGAACATCAGGCGACGTTGATGCTGAAACTAGTTCAAATTGTTGATCCCATGTTTAATTTGCTACGAGTTAGGATTTTCAAAATTTAAATATATCAAATCACTTTAACAGCAATAATAAAAAAGTAAATTACAGAAATGGTTCATATGATTTGGTAAAAATCATAGATTTAGTCCAACTTTTAAAAATTGATAGGACGTGTCCTTATGGTTTCAAACAATTATACCAATCGGTCTGTTTTGACTAACATCGTTTTAAGTGTTTAAAAATGTCCACCTCACCCCCCCCCCCCTTTTTTTTTGACAAAATTGCAAGAATGGTCCTGTGGTATGTCCAAAATTGTCATTTTGGGCCAAACAAGTTTGGACTAGCATTAATGGTCCAAAACTTTTTATTTTGTTGCTATTTTGGTCCATTTTAGGTTGATTTTTTATAAAATGTCGATTTTGCCCTTTTCTATCTGTTTTTTGCTTTTCTTTTTGTTATTTAATTATTTCCCTAACTAAAAAATAAAAATAAAAGAAAAGAAAAGAATCTCTCTCTCTCTCTCTCTCTCACACACACACACACTCTCTCTCTTTCTTTGAGAACGTCACCACCCTTACTCCCTCCCCTAAGCATCACTCTCGTCGGAAATCCTGAAAACCACCGGCATAAAAGATGAACACCACCGAAAAAAAAGATGAACGCCACCAAGTCGAAGCTCTAGAAACGAAACCCCAACCCTAAAAGACGAAGCTTGTCGATTCTTAGGAGGCGGCAGATCTAAAGCACTCGTTACCCACGAACTCTGACGGTGCTAGGGCTTGCGTGCTGTTCATCTTGAAACCGCCATCATCTTTATCGATTTCAATTTCCACCTACCCACAACGTCGTCATCTTCATCGATTTGGATTTCAACCTAAAAGGAGCGAAAAGATTTCTCTCCATCTTTGTCAGCAAACCCAAGCTCACCGTCGTCTTCGTTTCTCTCTATCTCTTACGTTTCATCATTATCAGGAGTTCAAATCTACTTGTTGGACTTTAGACCTGGTAAGCTCACTTTCGTCAGACTTCAGACCTCGTGGCCCCCTGATGAACATGATTTTGGATTGCTTGTTTGGTTTCAACCTAAAAGGGGCGAAACAATTTCTCACCCAATTTTCAATTTCGATTGTCTGAAACACATTTTTGCCCTTCTGCTGGTTTGATTAGAGTAGGTAGTCGATTTTGGGTCTTCAAAATAATTATACCACTCTCTTCATCCCTAAATTTAAGATCTTCGGAATAATCATTTTTGGGTTTGATTGAGTTTGATTGCAGATGAGGTAATCGGATACTTAACTGGAAACCTCTTTTTGGATTCAATCGTTTTTTGTGTGTTTGGATTTAATTTGAAGGTTTTTCTTGAGATAAAATTGCAAGAATGCTTAACTAGATTCATCAAATCTTATCAGATCTTGAAGACGGAGAAGGAGAGAGTTCATGTGTTCAGGTGGCAATTTGTGTATATCTCGGATTCCATTCTAAACCATGAACTCGATCTCTTCATGGTTACAAGTTTAGGATTTAGGAAATTCTTATTTTGTATGTGTCTTGTATGTTAGATTTATTGTTTTTATGTTCATCTAGATAGAGAAGGTGTGTATATCAGGAGAAAGAGAGAGAGAGAGAGAGAGAGAGAGAGAGAGAGAGAGAGAGAGAGAGAGAGAAAGATTCTCTTTTTTATTTTTCTTTTAATTATAAAACAATATAAATAAATTAAAAAAAAACTAAAAAGGTAAAAACAAAGGGCAAATGGTCATTACAAAAAAAATTAAAGTAAATTGAATCAAAGTGGCAAGAAAATGAAAACATTTGGACCATGAGTGCTTGTCCAAACATGATTGGCCCAAAGTGGCAATTTCGATCTAACCACAGGGATTATGCTTACAATTTTTTCTTTTTTTTGTTTCTTTCCGTATTTTGCCCTTTTGTATTTTTACATGGACCATTTGTGTACAAACTCTAAAATCAATAAAGAACATAATAATATCTTCCTCACAATCTCTTATCACCCAAAACACAACACGAACACCTCACATTCATCAACATGCACGACAAACCTCGCGGCATCACCGTTTCTTATACATCCATCATCATTGCCGCAACCTCCACCAATACAACTTCTTTCAATAGTCTCTCTCTCTCTCTCTCTCTGTCTCTCTCTCTCTTCCCCTCTCTCTCACAAACTGGAAAGCCCTAGTCCACTATTAATTTACATCCATGTCGTCCCTGTTACCACCCTTATGCCCACCTTGATGCTACTCGTCAGCATACACCTCTAAAAACTATCTTTAAGGATTAATAGAGTATTAGAATATTTGAATATGTGATTTTGGGAGTCAATACTCAATGCAAATCTCAAGTCAAAAAACAACTCTTGAGATCAAAATTACTAGCCATTTGTGTCGAATTTTAGTCTACACGCCTTCTTGAAACTTGATACTCTAGTATCATTTTTTGAATGATATCCATTGGGTAAACACGTATATACATCGTTAAATAAATCACCATATAAGAAATTATTATATCTCTCAAACTCTCAGTTAGATTTTTATTTAATTTTATATATCCAACGACAACCAATAGGTTTTCTATTTTTAGGTAACTCGGTTATGTCTCAAGTATGATTCCTATAGAAAGCTTCTATTTCTTCATTCATGGCTTCGACCCAATTAGGATCTATAGCAACTTCATTATAAATTCTTGGTTCATAGGTTTTATTTAAGTGTGATACAAAACATTTGTTTTCATTATTTAGAATTGAGTAATTTATAGTTTTTTCAATTCCATACTTGTATTTCCCTTCAACAACATACTCATAAAACCTAACTGGCATGTTGTCATAGCAACATGTTGCTCTAATTGTTGTTCTACGATGATCTATGAAGTTTCTCCGTTAAAGGTTAGTGTTCGTAGTCCATTTCTGTTTCTGCTTTCTAGTAGTTTCATTTTACTTCTTTTTATATTTTATTGTAACATATTTTATTTCATTTTTAGTTATCTTCATGCATATTTTCCTTTTTATTATTTTATATCTATATCAGATACTTTCTAGTTTTTTAGCTTTATTGCAAATATTTAGAGAAATGGAGCAATACACAGGGGATATTTGGAATACAAACAGAATGAAAGTGCATGATCGGGATTGTTGGGGTCTATCTTAGAGATTTCGATTGAAGATTAATGTCATTGGAGCTTATTTTGAAGATTATATAAATGAAACTTGGGCTTTGGATGATTAGAAGATAAAGATTTTAGAGTATGGATTCTTGATTATAATTGCTTATTTTGGGCTTTAGATGATAAAAAGAAGAAGGTGGGTTTGTTTTATGCTACTTGATGTTGCATTTGGGCTTCTAGAAGTCAAAAAACTCAAAGCAAGAAGACAAAGAAGACCAAAGAGGAAAGGTAGAAAAGCAAACCATTCTCGATGAGCACACCTCACGAGGCCACGTGAGAATTTACACTGAAGTTCATGTGGCCACGTGGCTCCTGCAGGGGCATTTTCAAATTTTTCATGTTTAGTGGCTATTTGAGGGTAGTTTGTTGAGCACTTTTCAACACTTCTTAGATCCGATTTTAGGGACTTTTCTATGAAGTTTTTGAGCTTTGAAGACACATAAAGAACACTTGGAGATTGGCATTTTCATCGTGTTTCACTTGGATAATGTTTGGTATCTCTAAACTATTTTACTTTTCCTTAATCTTAGCCATGTTAGGCTATGTTTACTTTTGTTGATGTTGTTTAACCTATAGATGACTAGTTATTTTGTATATAATCATGAGTTTAGATGAATGAATATTTAATTACTTGACTAATTTTTTGGTTAAGTAAAGATCTTTAAATTAGCAACCAACAAATGGTTTATGTGTTTGTTTTCATTTCAACTAAATCGTGAAAGTATTTCCTCCATAATGGTAATGGAATCATTTTGATTACTTTTTGGAATTGGTGACTCTTAAAACCTAATGCTAATTATTTTTCACAAATTACATGCTTCATTAACTTTGTGACTTTGATCAAGGAAATGTGTTATGAGCTTCTCTAGACAATTTGATTATAAATCATTATAGCCAAGTTAAATTAAATCGCTAGTATTGTAGCATACCATCCAATGATAAATGAAGTAGATATCCATGTGGTGAATTCCAATATCAAACATATTTATCTCATTGATTTGAACCAAACTCTTTACTTGTTTACTTGAAATTTCCAAATCTTAGTATAATCTTAGCTTCTTTAAAACGCTAAAGACTAGAACCTCCATTTTTACTTTTATTGTCATTTTACAAGTATCTTAGAAAGAAATTTACATCGGGTAACAAATTGAACTAATCTCCATGGATTCGGTACCCTTGCTATTGTACACTATTTTTTGTGCAATATTTAGGGTTAATAATTTTGTTGGTCTCAAAAACCACCAAATTTTGGCGTTGTTGTTAGGGATTGGTTTATATTTAATCAATTTGTTTCTCTATGCCCATATCTCATTGTATAGGTACTCTAATTTACAATCCCAAAATTGAAAAACAAGCAAGACATTTGGAAAAGAAAAGGAGACTAGAACGTGATCAAGCTTCCCACACGAACGTGGCTCCGGAAGTTAAAACTGCTTCTACTAGTAACACTGAAGCCGAAGTGGAACCTGAATCAATTCTCGATCCTCACCAAGAGATTCCCTAAACACCACCCATCACTCCAATCCCAAAAAATCCATATATACCACCCATACATCCTAATCCATCCATAATAGATCCAATGGAGGGAGATAGAGTTCTCGAAAGAACCTTGAGGCAAATGATGGAAACCGATGTAACAAAAACTCTAATTGGCATCAGTTATCCCATTTTGGAAGGAGGCTCGGAATTAAAGTCAAGTTTAGTTCATCACCTTCCAGATTTTCATGGATTAGAGCATGAAGAACCTCATAAGAATTTAAAGATGTTCCATATTATTTGCACTAGTATGAAGCCACAGGGTCAACCAATGATGAAATCAAGTTAAGGGAATTATCTTTTTCATTAGCTGATAAAAGAAAAAGATTGGTTGTTTTATCTTCCACTCTGGTCGATAAATTCTTGGGTCAATATGGCAAGAGCTTTCCTTTATAAGTTCTATTCTGTTTCTAGAGTATCAAGTCCTAGAAATAAGATTTTTGGAATCTGCTAAGGTCAAACCAAGACATTCCATGATTATTAGGAGAGATAATAGCTTGTCTTTGAGTTGCCCACAACACCAAATACCGGAACAACTCCTCATCCGATAATTCTATGAGGACTTGTTACCAATAGAAAGAAGATTTGTTGATGCTTCAAGTGGTGGAAATGTCTTTAGTAAAACCCCTCAACAAACACGACAACGTTTCAACACCATACCCGTAAATTCCCAACACCTTGGTGGACTCCAAGATATGAATATGGAAACACATTAAAAGGTTAATGAAGCGATGACATCAAACATAAAGTCAAAGCTTACGGATTTGACATCTGTTGTGTAAAATCTAGCCACAGAAGGTACTCCATAAGTGATGTTTTGTTTGATTTAAGTGTCTAAGGTCCTAAAAAAAGTTGTATAATGTTGATAAATATAAATAAAGTCCTTTCATTAATTCTAATTAACCAGAACTAATTTAGAGTTAATTTTTGGGTTAATTAGAATTAATGAAAGGTACAAGGGCTAGACTACAATTCTTTAATAGTTGAGCAAAAGTGACAATCCAGAACCTTCCATGAGGTGGACGATTTTGGAGCCCCTCTTTAGGATTTATGGAAGCCTCCAACTCAGATAAGGAAACAAAAATTGAATAGGCATAAAATACTATTATTTTATTATCCAAATTTAGGGTTTCTAGGGTATTTGGCAAGTATAAATAAGGATCTTCCCTATCCAAATTTGTATATCCCTTCATACCTCAAGAAATCGGATTTCATCATTCTAGTCTCTCTTTTAGTCAATTCTAGGGTTTCCTTGAGTTTTGGTTGTAACGCATTAGAGACTCGCATACTTTTAGAGCTAGTTTTTCAAGGACATTATCAAGAGTTTTTTATTAGCTTAATTCGACTTAAGCTATAAGGTATGTGGTTCTATTCATGAATTTGATTCATGGGGTTTAAAGTTTCTTTTTTCATAAGTATGTTTCTATTAATAAAGAAAAGACGTAGATCCATTAGGTTGCATGTACCTTTAAGAGTTAAGTGAAATTTTACACATACATATTGATTGTAACCTAAAGATCCCAATAGTGGTATCGAGCCAATTTTCTTTTAATGGTACATGGAAGATAAAACCAGAAAAAAAAATCGACAAATTGTATTGCCACAATGTGGGAAGTTCTCTGCCACTTAGTGGAAACCGCCTAGAATCCGAATTTCAGGATTTTCATGCCTTATTCAAAAGATATGATAATTATTAGTTAATCAATAATATTTCAAATGTTTAAAATCTAAATATTATAACTAGATAATTAAGAATCTTAATTTGAATAAAATGAAGTTTCTAAATAAGGTAAATGTATATTATGATAAAATATAATTATAATTAATAAGATTTACGTTAATTAATTAAAATTTTAATTAAAAGAGAATTCTTAAATCTTATTTAGTTCAAATATTAGTTATTAAAGGTTAATTGAATTAATATGATTTGAACATTGTGTTTTAAAAAATGTTTTAAAATACACCATATACATATGTATAAGAGTATATTACTATATGTATCATTAAAAGTCATTCAATCAATAGTAGGCCTCATTCAAAAAGTCGGACTATAAGATAGGTGTAAGGAAGCAACCTATAAAATGACCATTGAATGAATGTCTTTTTAACCCACCGCTTCTTTGTGTGGTGGAACGAGTTTGATAGGACACTACTCACATTAAAAGTATAATGTATGAAGTACTAGGACATTCTAAAATATACTCTAGTTACTTTAGGAAAAGTTTGAAATTGTATACTAATCAATGAAAACGCACATCATTTCTTTGCAAGTCGTTAGTGGAGCGTGTGTGGTTAAGTGGCACACTAATGTGGGATTACATAGATGAAATTATGGCACATACTCAAATTTATGGTTGTTGATGGAGCGTTTGTGGTTAACATTCACGTTAATACATGACTATAAATGACCTCAAACATGTCACACGGGTTTGCATTGTTATTCACATCTTATTTGTGATCCTCGGCATGTCTGTCATAATGAAGTGCATAATCAAAGATTAAACATGCCATTGAATGGTTCAATGAATCTTAAATGATCTAGGAATTTCATATTAGATTGAAATTGGTAAAATGCTTTACCTACATAAAATAAATTTGCAGTTAGATTACGGTATCCCTCTTCATAATTTCAAACTGTATTTATGGATCCTAGCCTTGAATATTAGTTTGGGTTAAAATATTAAGGAAATGAATCAACTAACTAAAATCTTATATCTTATTTTAGATGTCTGGAAATGGTGATCTTCCTCATCCTCCTCCAACTACTCACAAGTTCACTTTCTTGTCTATCTTCTCAAAAGGCAAGCTTACTAGTCCCAACTACATGGACTGGTTGCACAATTTGAAAATGATGTTGAGATATGAGAAAAAAGAGTATGTTCTCGACACTCCAGTACCAGAAATTGACAAAGAATTTGCTTCTCCTAAAGAAATAGTTGAATATAACCAACATGTTGATGATGCTACAAAGGTCACATGCATTATGATTGCAACCATGGTACCCAAACTCCATAATACCTATGAGGACTAATGGCCTTATGTAATGAAATAATCTCCCTCTAAAATGTTTCTCAAGAAAGGTAGACAAGAGCATTGTGAAGTCGCCAGGGCCCTAATGGAATGCAAGTTGAAGGATGGGGAATTTGTGTGTGCTCGTTTGCAGAAAATGTAAAGACACATGGAAAGATTGGAAAAGCTCAATGTGAACTTCGATAAGGAGCTTTCCATTAACATGGTGCTCAACTCTTTGACCAATAGTTATGACCAGTTCATTTTGACTTATCATTTGAACAATACTAAGACCACATTGATTAAGCTTCACAATATTTTGCCAATAGTTGAAGTAAGAATGAAGAAGTTTCATTCCAACAATGTTGCATCTGCCCCAATCATGGCTATCCAACAAGGCAATGGTAAGAATAGAAAGGCTCATTCTTAACCCAAATAGAAAGGGAAAGATCACATTGGAGAGTCTAGTGGGTCAAAAGGAAAGCCCAACTTCAATACCCCTCCTGTTTCATACCCAAAAAAGTTGTGCGCTCTCATTATGGATAGAAAGGCCATTGGGGAAGAAGCTGCCCCAAGTACCTACAAGAAGTGAGAGAGACTAAGGTCAAGGTGTATGTCTCTTCATCTGGTATGTACTCTATCCAAATCAATAACACTTGTATTTCAAATTCTTGGGTCCTTGATACAGGATGTGGTTTCATATTTTTTATGATATGCAAGGACTAAAAGAAAGTGAAAATGTCAAACATGGGAAGTTTAACCTGATCATGGGGAATAGGCGAAATTCGTATGTTACCGTGATTGGGACTTACGGTCTTATGTTTCATAGTGTTAGGCTTGATTTGGACAATTGTTGTTATTTTCTAGAAATGGCTAGAAACATAATTTATTTTCATTATTTATTTAGACAAAGGATATCGTTATGAATTTAATGATAATGATGGTACAATCTATGTTTATCGTAACGGTGCATTTATTTTTAAAGCTTATCCTTATGATGGTGTGTTTGAAACTATTGTTTGTGAATGAACTTGTCAATTATGTTTATAGTATTGATTCTTCTAATATTTTAGACAAGGCATGCTCATGGCATTGTCGTCTTTGGAACATCCATAAATAACGCATTGCACAGCTCCAAAAGGATGGAGTGTTGAAATTATTTGACCTAAAATCAGATGATGAATGTGAGGCGTGTGTGTTGGGTAATATGACTAAATCACCTTTCACTAGAGCATGTGAAAGAGGTGAAGATTTATTAGACCTCATCCATATTGATGTATGTGGTCCTTTCAGATCCACCACAAGGGATGCTAATCGCTACTACGTGACGTTTACTGATGATTATTGTAGATATGGGTATATTTACTTAATTGATCATAAATCAAAAACTTTTGAAAAGTTCAAAGAGTTTAAGCATGAGGTAGAGAATTAGTTGGGCAAGAAGATAAGGACGCTCCGTTCTAATATAGGTGTAGAATATCTTAGTGTCGAGTTCAACAACAATTTAAAGGAATGTAGAATTGTTACACAACTGACACCTCTTATGACACCAGAACTTAATGTTGTGGCTGAGAGGCGCAATAGAACCTTATTAGACATGGTTCGTTCCATGATGAATCGAACTTCCCTCACTATATCATTTTGAGGATATGCATTAGAGAGAACACCATATATTCTAAATCTTATACCTAGCAAGAAGGTGTTGGATTAGTGTCTAAGGCTGTAACTATATTTTGTAAGTACTTGACTCGGTTGTGCATGGTCCTTTTCGGTTGCCTTCACCATAGCAACTTGATAGGGTGATTTAGAGAGAAGAGATATTATTATTAATATATTATAAGAATAATATGTTAAAAGAATAATTATATTATTTGATTAATATAAGTCATAAATTAATTAGGAATTAATTTGGTGACTTAAAGAGATTAATTAAATAAAGGGGTATAAACTGTCAAATGTGTGAAAGTTGTATTTTGAGCTGATAACCCTTATGGATATAGGGTTGGACGATTTTAGGGATATGGATCACCTAGAAATCGTCCAAGGCCTTATCTAGGAAGGGATTTGGATTGCTTTGAGGCTAAGTTATCCAATTAGGGTTTAAGGGTGAAACCCTAGGAGCTCAAAGCATAAATAGACCCATAGGGTTGAGGAAATCGGCCACCCTTGTGATTGGAGTAACCCTAGAGCCGATTTCCCTCTTCCTCATCTCTCTTAAATCATCTTCTTGCTAGTTGGTGTTTGTAAGCCATTAGAGGAGTGACATTTGTGACTCTAAGCTCCAAGAAGAAGAAGGTTTTCAAGCAAGTAACTCAAGGTATCATTCTAGATCTGTTTTCATATGTTTTAATTGTTTGTTTACATTAGATCTAGCCATGAAAGTCTTGGATATGTTGCATGTTCAATTAGTGAAACCTAGATCCAAGCTATAGGGTTGTATGTGCACATAGGTAAAGTTCTTATGTCGAAAACCCATCAGTGGTATCAGAGCCATGATTGGTTTCAATTGAATATGATGCTTAACTGTTTTACTTGCTGAAAATCGTTTTTTCTTGCCCTCTGTCAACCCAACTCGGCGAGTCAGTGTTTGGACTCGGCGAGTTGGCCCTACTCGGCAAGTCCAAAGCTTGACTCGGCGAGTCCAAGCGTCAGACAGAGGATAATTCGGGATTTTGTTGTTGTTTTGTCTTGGATTGATACCTAAATTGTTTTATTATGTAAAAATCCGAATTTTAACTTAATTTAATGATTATCCTTGACATAAATATAGATAATTTCAAATCTTTTAAATATTGATTATTTATATGATAGATATTGGACTATTTAAGATTATTTGGTAATTATCTAATGACTAAAATTTAATTAGGTCAAATATAGATAATTATGAAATTAATTGTTTAATTTGAATTATTTGTTATTTGATCCCTATTGTTTGAAAAGTTCAATTTCTATCCCGAAGTTTTGAAATTTGAATTTTGTGATTAATAGCTTAATTTAGAAGGATTTAAATTTCAACCCCTAGAGTTTTACAAGTTTAAAATTCAACCGTATACTATTATATTATTAAAAGCTTAATAAATATATAAGTAAAATTAAAATGCTAGTCTTACCGTTAGCAGGCCTCATTCACGAAGTCGGTCTATAAGGTGGGTATAACGTTGCTGCCTATAAAATGGCGCTTAATGGGTGTACACTCACACCCACCGCTTGCTTAACCGTTGGAGGGTAGTTAGCTGAACGGGTAGGATAGGGCAACTCTCTCTCCTCATTAATAAGTATAATGAAACTATAAAGTAACTAAATTATTTTATAAAATTCCCAATCTTAGTTACTTTAGGAAAAGTGAATTGATGCAATCCCATGAAATTGCACTTTGCACCCTTGCTAAGAAGTTAGTGGAGCGTGTGTGATTTACCGGCACACTAATTGGTTCTAAGCAAAGGTGGCAAAGGGTGATTCATTGTTTATCATAGTTCGATGGAGCGTGTGTGGTTTACCGGCACATCGAATAGATGATTGTAACAGTGAAGGCACCATGTAGATTTGCATGGTAATTCACACCCGCTTTGTGATCCTCGGTATCCCAGTTACAAACTAGAGGGGCATATCCAGATTTAAACATTCCATTGAAAAGTTCAATGAATCTCTAAAATCTAGGAATTCTCAATAAAACTTAAGGTTATGTTTTCGTGGTGAAGAATTAGTGAATCATCATTCACTTACCTCCAAATTATTTGCGTGATTGGATTACGGCATCCCTTTTCTAATATGTAAATAATGTTGTTGGGACCTAGCCCTAATTTTTCATTTTGGGTGTTTAATTAGGGATCCAAAATCTAATCAAACTTTGTCCTTTCTATTTGTAGATGTCAAACGCAAACAACGCTGCTACTAACTCATTCACGTTAATCAGTCTTTGCCAAAAGGTGACCTTCGATGGTACCAACTTTAGTGAATGGATAAGATACATTCGCACCATTGCACGCTACGAGGACAAAGAGTATGCCCTCGACGAAAATCTCAAGAAGGTCAACCTGGAAATCGCTACTCCCGAAGAGATGGCTGTCTATGAGACACACGAACGTGATGCAATGAAAGTTCATTGCATCATGATAGCCACTATGAACCAAGAATTCCAAAAGTCCTATGAGGACATGTATCCGTATGAAATGCATCAAGACTTGATGGAGAGGTACCACCAAAGCGCGAGGCAAGAGCGTTACGAGATCATCACTAACATGATCACCGCTAAGATGGGAAATGGAGAATCGTTGACTGTGAACTTGCAAAAGATGCAACGATATGTTGATCGTCTTCGCAAGTTAAATGTTAACTTTGAGGAGGATTTGGCCATCGACATTGTTCTTCATTCCTTGCCTTCATGCTACAACCAATTTAGGATGACCTACCACATGAACAAGGAATGGGTCACCCTAAGCAAACTCCAAGGACTCCTAAGGACTGCTGAGAGCAACCTAAAGGACAAGTCTGTTGCACCAACTCCCGCACCAACCGTTGCTCCTGTTTTGGCTATAGGGCAGGGAAGGGGCAAGAAGAGGAAGGATCCTTCAAAGAGCCACCGCAAGGGAAAGTCCCAAGATGGTTCCTCTTCTAGTGGGACCAAAGTTGATCCCGCTAAGCCCAACCCTAACCTGAAGGAGGCAGAGTGCCATCATTGCCACAAGATAGGGCATTGGAAGAGAAGCTGCCCGGAATATCTGCAAGGCATCAAGGATGGAAAGATCAAGCCATCTTTTGCAGGTATATACACAATTAAATCTAGTAATTCATCTCACACTATTTCTTGGGTTCTTGACACAGGATGTGGTTACCACATTTGTTCTGACTTGCAGGGACTAAGAAGAGATAGAGATGTATAGCAAGGAAGAATAAATCTAATCATGGGAAACAGAAGATCGTCGCCTATCACCAAGATTGGAGTGTATTCTTTAGTGCTTAGTAATGGATTAGGTCTAGATTTAAATAATTGTTGCTACTCGCCAGATATGGCAAGAAACATCATTTCATTTCATGGTTTGTTTAGACAAGGATTTAGATATTCGTTTAATAATATGAATGGTTCTATTTATGCTTATCTAAATGGTGTTTTATACTTAGAAGCAATTCCTTGTAATGGAATTTATGAAACTGTTATGGTTGTAGATAACCTAGGAAATGATGTGTTGTGTATAGATTCTTCCAATAGTATGGATAAAGCATCTTTATGGCATTGTCGTCTTGGACATGTCAACAAGAAACGCATAGCCCAACTCCAAAAGGATGGAGTGTTGGAATCATTCGACCTTAGGGAAGATGACACGTGCGAATCTTGTTTACTTGGAAAGATGACCAAGTCACCCTTCACTGGCACATGTGAGAGGGGTGAGGGTTTATTGGATCTCATACATACCGATGTATGTGGACCCTTTAGATCCACCACAAAGGATGGAAACCGCTTCTACGTGACTTTCACCGATGATTATAGTAGATATGGGTATATTTACTTAATCAAGCACAAGTCTGAAACGTTTGAAAAGTTCAAAGAGTTCAAGAATGAAGTGGAGAATCAATTGGGCAGGAAAATCAAGATGCTTCGATCCGATCGAGGAGGAGAGCACCTAAGTCTTGAATTTCACGACTATCTCAAGAAATGTGGAATAGTTTCACAATTGACGCCACCTAGGAAACCGAATTTAAATGGATTGGCAGAAAGGCGCAATCGAACCCTGTTGGACATGGTTTGTTCTATGATGAGTCATGCTTCACTACCTATCTCATTTTGGGGGTATGCCTTGGAGACTGCCGCCCATATACTTAACCGAGTCCCTACAAAGAAGGTTGCCAAAACACCTCACGAGATGTGGACAGAGAAAGCTCCCTCATTGGCACATATCAAGGTTTGGGGTTGTGAAGTTTTCGTAAGACGAGAAACTCATGACAAGCTCGAACCTCGTAGTGAGCGATGGATTTTCATCGGCTACCCACAGAAATCCTTTAGATATCTCTTCTATAGACCGACTAACAATGTGGTCTTCGTTGCGAGGAGAGGGGTTTTCCAAGAGAGAGAACTCATAAGCCAAGGAGATAGTGGGAGGCAAATCGATCTTGAAGAGATTCAAGAGTCGAGCGATGAAGGAACCTCTACCGCTGGCGCTCAACCCAAGGAGGAAACTCCGGTTGAACCAATTGACGAGTCATTACCTCTTAGACATTCCAAAAGAGTTAGAGTTCAACCCTAGTTGTATGGTTTTCATATTACTACCGAAGGGGAAACGTATATTAGTGATAGTACTCTAATAATTCTAGATGAACCTAATTGCTATAAGGAAGCCATGGTAGGCCCGGAGTTTGCAAAATGGAAAGAGGCAATGGACAGCGAGATTCAGTCCATGTATGACAACCAAGTTTGGAATTTGGTTGACAATGTGCCTGACGTAAGATGGTTGGGTGCAAATGGATCTTCAAGAAGAAGACCGACATGGATGGAAATGTGCACACGTACAAGGCGCGATTGGTTGCGAAGGGCTTTACTCAAACTCCCGGAGTTGACTATGATGAGACCTTCTCACCACTTGCGAGGATAAAATCTATTAGGGTGATGCTAGCTATTGCTGCATTTCATGATTATGAGATATGGCAAATGGATGTCAAGACCGCTTTCCTTAATGGGAAGTTGGCTGATGATGTTTACATGGCTCAGCCAGCAGAAGGTTTTGTTGATCCGAAGCACCCAAATAGAGTGTGCAAGCTTGAGAAGTCCATTTACGGACTTAAGCCAGCGTCTCGCAGATGGAATCTTTGCTTTGATGAGAAAGTCAAAGAGTTTGGATTTGTACGAAGCGAAGATGAATCATGTGTATATGTCAAAGCCAGTGGGAGCATATTTAGCTTTCTCGTTTTGTATGTCGATGACATACTGCTCATAGGAAATGACGTCCCGACTCTGCAGGAGGTAAAGTCCTGGCTCGGGAAGTGCTTTGCTATGAAGGACCTCGGAGAGGCTTCCTATATTTTGGGAATAAGGATAGTGAGAGAAAGAAGTAAGAGACTAATAGGACTTAGTCAGAATACTTACTTAGATAAGGTACTAAAACATTTTAGTATGGAAAACTCGAAGAAGGGAGAACTACCGATACAGAGTAATACCAAGTTGAGTAAGACTCAAAGTCCGAGTACCGAAGCCGAGATAGCTGAGATAAGCCGAGTACCTTATGCTTCCGTAGTTGGCTCATCCATGAATGCTATGACTTGTACTCTTCCTGATGTGGCCTTTGCTTTTAGCATGGTCAGTAGATGTCACACCCCGAAAACCAAAGGCGGAAACATTTCCGGGGCGGACTCCACGTTGAGTATCAAATCCAATGCACATAGTAAGCAAAGTAAACACAAAACATTACATTACATAGATTTCATTACATTTTTTTAAAAGTAAAGTGATACAAGTTTCATAGATACATAAATTTTAACAAAAGAAAGACGTGACTCCATACGCTACGTCTTCTGCAAAAGGATGTGGGATACCTGTCTAAAGAGAACCTGAGAATACAAGCAGTTTAAAAATCAGCATAAAACTGGTGAGTTCATAAGATGTTTGTTTTCTGAAAAATGTACAAGTTTCCTTTAGTTTTCTGAAAACATTTGTTATCTAAGAAAATCCCATATTTTTTTATAAGTATAGTTTAGTTTTTCTGTTTATCATACGTTTCAGTTGTATACAATTCAATTATCCCAGGAAAAACCCTTATTTTCCTAAAAGTAAAGTTTAGTTGAATATTACAGTGTATAGTTTAATACATAAAACTATATATTGACAAATCATGGAATTATCATCCCGTACTAGATATAAGATAGATCGATTTATACGAAACTATAGATAGATATAGATTGAAAACCATGGGATTATCATCCCGTACTAGATATAGACTGAAAATCATGGGATTATTATCCCGTACTAGATATAGATTCAAAACCATGGGATTACCATCCTGCACTAGATATGTAATATATATATATATATATATATATATATATATATATATATATATATATATATATATATATATATATATACGAAAAACCATAGGAATAACATCCTACGCTAGATACGAAACCTATAGACTAAAAACCATGGGACTACCATCCCGCACTAGATATAAGAACTATAGTTAGAAGATAGATATAAAATCAAATCCAAAACCGTGAATAAACTTATATTAATACGTATTGTGAGCCGAATAACCATGCTAATACGACAACGAGACCTCCTTGAAGCTTGTCAGACGTCGGACGATATCCAGAATTTGTCACCCCAGGCGTGCCCGCCTAACTGTAGCTAGCATTTAAGGTGTGGGATTGTCAGTCCCGAATAGATCTATTCACAAATTCCACGCTCTCCCTCCAGGAGACTCTGGTTACACTTCCGGGGAGGATTTACTTATAACCGAAAGGGTAATGATGAATCTCACAAGCTAGTACTAAATTATTCACGGTGTTTTCAAACGATATCAAACATACCAAACGTTATGAAACATAATATAGTGAATATAGTTATATACAATGAAATTATCTGGCAATACATTCTAAACGAAACAGAGATAAACTGAATCAGACATAGTTTATCTATTAACATTACTTGAAATCCAAATTAATAAAACAAGTACTGAAGATCCCAAATTATTCCCATAATAATATGATTAGTTTGATTGTTTCTTTTACTGAAATCTATATAGTTATAATTGATAAAACATCCTTTATGCTCAACATGATACATAAAGGGGTAAAGATATCTAAAGTTAGCCAGATATTTATAGAAATACATCAGTTTTAGGTTTTGAAAACATTTATTGTTTGCTTGTATTCCCCCCTTGGAAAACATTGAAAACCATTGAAAAAGGGTAGGGGTATGAACTCACCGGGCGCGGAATGTGTCGACTAGGATGCTAAACGTTGAATCGAAGCTTTAATACGTGCGAGGTTCCTATGTAATATTAAATAATACAAAAATATATCTAATTAGATTTTAATTCACTAATTAGATACGATTTTACACTCCAAAACGCGAAAACACGTCAAATCAAGTGTTTGGAGTGACCCGGGTGACATCTAAGGACTTGTATGACTTAGGAATGGAGTTTACTCTTCAAGAGTAAACTCTTAGAAGATTTTTCGGCCCTACAAACTATATTCACATGAGTTCATGGCCGTGAACTATTGTATGGGAGTTTATGGTGCAAAATGGCCTTGAAACACTTGGGGATTTATCTAGGTTTGAGTCTAATGCATTGGAAAGGAATTTAACTCACAAATGGACCATTTATTGGAGTTTACGGTAGTAAAATAGGAGTTTACGGCCGTAAACTCTCCCACATACATTCTTTATATATTTTTGGTGATGCTAGGACAATCACATGTGATTTCAACTAATTTTACAAGCCTTATATGGAATTAAGGGTGTCTTTTGACATAGTTTTAGGAGTTTACGGCCCAAGACTCCACCTTATGGCCATGAACTCCTTAGGGGGTGTTTTCCTTATGTTTTAGGCTCCTAATTCGTATGTGGATACTTCTAGAATTTATCCCAAGGCTTATGGTGTGTTTAAGTGGCATCTTAACACATTGAAATGAGTTTACTCCCCATGCATATGATTTTACAGCCCAAGCATATTCTTGGGCAGTAAACTCATGTTTACTCCTCAAAAATTAAGTTCAAGGTGTTCCAAGTCCAATTTGGTAATTCCCTAAGTCATATCTAAGCTCCAAATGAAGTTTGGAAAGGTTTTATGGCTCAAAAAAACCCCATTTACATGTGTTCACGGCCTAGGGATGTTCCAGGGCCGTAAAGACATGTTTATGGTCCTAATCCTCATATTTTTCACGAATTTGAAGGTCAGAGGCGTTATACTAGGAGCTAGGATAGTTACCTTGATAATTTGAGGCTTGTTTTGGATGATTTTTGGACCTAGACTTGGATTTGAGGAGAGACGTTAGAGAGAGAGTACTGAGAGAGTGTAAAACTTCAAAATGAAGTCTTTTGAGCTTTAAATATGTTCTAAGTGTTGGACACAGTGGAAGTCTACCCGATACCGACGTTAAACGGGGCTTTTGGTCACACTCGATTAAGTTGTCGTAACCCGGCGGGGAGGTTTCTAAAAATTTTCAAATAAACATTTTGGGCCAGTTTCATGAGTTCATAAGGGGTTTGGACACTCATGAGATTAAAATAAACATATAACTTTAAATAATTTAGCCCAAAAACGAAATCAGAACGAATTGCTAAAGACGGGTTTTACAGACAAAATGGGTTTCGGCGATGGGCAACTTCGGGTTGTTACATTATCCCCCCGTTAGAGGGAATTTCGTCCAGAAATTCAAACTTTAGATGCGACTCGCTGATTTGGAAAGATAATATGGATGCGTCTATTTTATTGGGTCATCATGCTTCCAAGAGAATTCAGATTCTCACAGGGTATTCCGGGAAACCTTTCACTTTTCAGGACACGGCTTGCTTCATATGATTAACCTCTTGATCTATGAATTTGATTGGTTTTACTATGAAGTTCAGACTTTCGATGATTTTAGTCTCATCAAAGGGATTACTAGGGTTTCGTTGGAAATGTGTTTCTAAGGATTCGAGGCGTGAAAGACATGATGGATACTATTAAGTCCTTGAGATGACCGAAGTTTGTAGTTCACGGTTCCAATCTGGCGGGGATTTTGAAAACTCCGATGTATCACGGGTGAAGTACTTCGCACTTCTCAAAGCATATCATGCTTATCTGGAATAAGGCCTTCAACAGGACACACGCTCCAACAGGAAGGTACATCTTCATGTGGCAGAGTAGCTAAGGGTCTGATGATTCTAAAGGAAATTTCTAGGTGGTTCTGCGATAATATTCGGCGGAACCCAAGAACTGACAGGTTTTCTATGGGCGTCTTCAGTGCCGACCAATTATCTATTGCTTCGATCTTAGGAGGATTCACATGTATGTCCTTATTGCCTACTACATGACCGGGGAAAAATGATTTGACCGAAGGGTATAAATTTGAAATCTTAGTGATCATATCGAGTCCTGAATGTTGTCTTTGAAACATCACTCTCATGAACTCGTAGCTGATGATGTCTTGACCTAAGGTATATCTTCGAGGTGTAGCTGGCTCCCTGAAATTATCGAAGAAGTCATCTATTCGGGAAAGAGGATATGGGTTTTGACGGTCAACTCATTAAGCCGACTGAATAACTCCTACATTTCTGCTGGAGCAAAACGATACGGAGGTTTGGCTACGGGGGTAGTTCCAGGGATTAAATTGATACGAGGCTCAGCTTGGCATTCAGGAGGAATTCTCGGGATCTCTTCGGGAAGACATCAGGAATATTACAGTCTTCGGAGACGCTCTCGAGGTCTTTAACTTCTTGTTTCTTGTTGATTACATGGACTAGGAATACCTGACACTCCTTTTGCAGAAGTTTTTGAGCTTTGATACAGAGAATGATGAGAAGATTTGAGCTAAGCTTGTCACCAACTATCATGAGGGTCAGGTCAGAGGGAAGATTGAGACGAATAGCTTTTTCATAACAAAGCATATCAACATGATCGGGACTCAATCAATACATGCCAAAGATAACATCAAAGCTCTTTATTGAAACTGACATCAGGTTAATGAGGAAAGAATGATTACTCAAGGTAAGGATACAACTTAGGGATAAGTCGTTAGTGCACTCATTCTCACCGGTAACTATTTTGATGGAAAAGGTTTTGGTTATTAAACGAGGACTATGTTTACGAAGATGTTTGAGAAAATGACTAATAGAGCTTTCTTGACGCTAGATTCGAAAAGGATGTGAGCATAAGAATTGTCGAAAAGAAATGTACCCGCGACGTTGGTGGGATCAACGGCTGCCTCCTCCTGCTTCATAGCTAAAACCATTCCGACGTTGTTGGCGTTGTTGGTGGTTGCTGCTTTTAGGCAGTTTCGCTTGTAATGCCCAATTTCTCCACACCTATAGCAGACGTGTTCGATACTTGATCCAGAAGCTTGATCGGGTTGTTGGACTAGTGTTCTGCAGTTTCGAGCAAGGTGGCCCTTCTTGCCACAGTGGATGCAAATCTTCTCGCGACATGGGCCAAGGATACGATGATGATAACTGCATTTGTTGCACCAAGGGTGGTTACCAGCATACCCAGTGACAGGTGCTTGAGCTGTAGACACAACAACAGGAGTAGTGACAGCTTGAACTGCCACAGTTTCATGCCTCTTGGAGGGTCCTTGGGAACTCTGACCCTTTCGCTTTTTCCAGATAACCTTATTACTCTCATCATACTCATTCTGATGCTTCTGAACATTTTCATGGTTTTGGGGGTAGGGGTTATATCCTGGTCCACCGAACCTGTTAGGGTACAACAGCGTCATTGTAGCCGTCACTGCGGCAGAAATAGCCAGCTGGAACATCACAGGGTCGAATTGAGATGAGGGTAGTGACAGAGGGTCGTTGTTCCTTGAACTAGGTCCTTTCTTTGGAGACAATTTGATCTAAAATGATTAGGAAAAAGAGGATGGTAAGCCCTCTAAATTAAATCAAGAGATATGAAACAAGGGATATCTCTTTATGATAGACATATAATTCTATGAAGCGATAAAGCAGGAGTGAATTATCAAAGTAGACAAAGTATCGCTAAAGGAATGATTGAGGAGCAACGCTTGAAAGAGGATTTCTATAACAGATTTGGCTCAAGAAATACTCCCATAGTATTTCATGTCTCGCTGCAACGACGGCTCATTGTTTAGGTATTGGGTAAGTATTAGGCATGCTGCATACCACAGTCACTCCCAAGCACATGTTGGCCGTGTCTTGAATGAATATAGTTGGCCAGGCTATATTGATCCTAGACATGACTACATAACTGCCCAGGTTTAACCGTGGCGTACAACACCCATTTACTTATGTTTTGTTCTACTTGTAGTTACGAATTTCGACGGTTAGGTATACTTGTATACTTTTGAAAATACTTATATTCCAAGGTATACTTTTAGTTCAGAGCACTTAGGCCCTTTAGTGTTTATAGTTTTATACCATGTAAGGTTTGGTATACTAGTTCACTATAAACAATGGCTCTGATACCAATCTGTCACACCCCGAAAACCAAAGACGGAAACATTTCCGGGGCGGACTCCACGTTGAGTATCAAGTCCAATGCACATAGTAAGCAAAGTAAACACAAAACATTACATTACATAGATTTCATTACATTTGTTTAAAAGTAAAGTGATACAAGTTTCATATATACATAAATTTTAACAAAAGAAAGACGTGACTCCATACGCTCCGTCTTCTGCAAAAGGATGCGGGATACCTGTCTAAGGAGAACCTGAGAATACAAGCAGTTTAAAAATCAGCATAAAGCTGGTGAGTTCATAAGATGTTTGTTTTCTGAAAAATGTACAAGTTTCCTTTAGTTTTCTGAAAAGATTTGTTATCCAAGAAAATCCCATATTTTCTTATAAGTATAGTTTAGTTTTTCTGTTTATCATACGTTTTGGTTGTAAACAAATCAATTAACCTAGGAAAAACCCTTATTTTCCTAAAAGTAAAGTTTAGTTGAATATTACAGTGTATAGTTTAATACATAAAACTATATATTGATAAATCATGGAATTATCATCCTGTACAAGATATAAGATAGATCGATTTATATGAAACTATAGATAGATATAGATTGAAAACCATGGGATTATCATCCCACACTAGATATGTAATATATATATATATATATATATATATATATATATATATATATATATATATATATATATACGGAAAACCATAGGAATAACATCCTGCACTAGATACGAAACCTATAGACTAAAAACCATGGGACTACCATCCCGCACTAGATATAAGAACTATAGTTAGAAGATAGATATAAAATCAAATCCAAAACCGTGAATAAACTTATATTAATACGTATTGTGAGTCGGGTAACCATGCTGATACGACAACGAGACCTCCTTGACGTTTGTAAGACGTCGGACAATATCCAGAATTTGTCACCCCAGGCGTGCCCGCCTAACTGTAGCTAACAGTTAAGGTGTGGGATTGTCAATCCCAAATAGATCTATTCACAAATTCCACGCTCTCCCTCCAGGAGACTCTGGTTACACTTCCGGGGAGGATTTACTTATAACCCAAAGGGTAATGATGAATCTCACAAGCTAGTACTAAATTATTCACGGTGTTTTCAAACGATATCAAACATACTAAACGTTATGAAACATAATATAGTGAATATAGTTATATACAATGAAATTATCTGGCAATACATTCTAAATGAAACAGAGATAAACTGAATCAGACATAGTTTATCTATTAACATTACTTGAAATCCAAATTCATAAAACGAGTACTGAAGATCCCAAATTATTCCCATAATAATATGATTAGTTTGATTGTTTCTTTTACTGAAATCTATATAGTTATAATTGATAAAACATCCTTTATGCTCAACATAATACATAAAGGGGTAAAGATATCTAAAGTTAGCCAGATATTTATAGAAATACATCAGTTTTAGGTTTTGAAAACATTTATTGTTTGCTTGTATTCCCCCCTTGGAAAACATTGAAAACCATTGAAAAAGGGTAGGGGTATGAACTCACCGGGCGCGGAATGTGTCGACTAGGATGCTAAAAGTCGAATCGAGGCTTTAATACGTGCGAGGTTCCTATGTAATATTAAATAATACACAAATATATCTAATTAGATTTTAATTCACTAATTAGATACGATTTTACACTCCAAAACGCGAAAACACTTCAAATCAAGTGTTTGGAGTGACGCGGGTGACATCTAAGGACTTGTATGACTTAGGAATGGATTTTACTCTTCAAGAATAAACTCTTAGAAGAGTTTTTGGCCCTAAACACTATATTCACATGATTTCACGGCCGTGAACTCATGTATGGGAGGTTTATGGTGCAAAATGGCCTTGAAACACTTGGGGATTATATCTAGGTTTGAGTCTAATGCATTGGAAAGGAATTTAACTCACAAATGGACCATTTATTGGAGTTTACGTGTAAACTCCCCCACATACGTTCCTTATATATTTTTGGTGATGCTAGGACAATCACATGTGATTCCAACTAATTTTACAAGCCTTATATGGAATTAAGGGTGTCCTTTGACATAGTTTTAGGAGTTTATGGCCCAAGACTCCACCTTATGGATGTGAACTCCTTAGGGGGGTGTTTTCCTTATGTTTGAGGCTCCTAATTCGTATGTGGATACTTCAAGAATTTATCCCAAGGCTTATGGTGTGTTTAAGTGGCATCTTAACACATTGAAATGAGTTTACTCCCCATGCATATGAGTTTACGGCCCAAGCATGTTCTTGGGCAGTAAACTCATGTTTACTCCTCAAAAATTAAGTTCAAGGTGTTCCAAGTCCAATTTGGTAATTCCCTAAGTCATATCTAAGCTCCAAATGAAGTTTGGAAGGGTTTTATGGCTCAAAAACCCCCATTTACATGTGTTCACGGCCTAGGGATGTTCCAGGGCAGTAAACACATGTTTATGGTCCTAATCCTCATATTTTTCACGAATTTGAAGGTCAAAGGTGTTATACTAGGTGCTAGGATAGTTACCTTGATGATTTGAGGCTTGTTTTGGATGATTTTTGGACCTAGACTTGGATTTGAGGAGAGAGGTTAGAGAGAGAGTATAAAAATTCAAAACAAAGTCTTTTGAGCTTTAAATGTGTTCTAAGTGTTGGACACAGTGGAATTCTACCCGATACCGACGTTAAACGGGGCTTTTGGTCACACCCGATTAAGTTGTCGTAACCCGGCGGGGAGGTTTCTAAAAATTTTCAAATAAACATTTTGGGCCAATTTCATGAGTTCCTAAGGGGTTTGGACACTCATGAGATTAAAATAAACATATAACTTTAAATAATTTAGCCCAAAAACGAAATCAGAACGAATTGCTAAAGATGGGTTTTACGGACAAAATGGGTTTCGACGATGGGCAAGTACAGGTTGTTACAGTAGATATCAAGGGAATCCTGGTAGAGCGCATTGGATTTCGGTTAAGAACATCCTTAATTACCTTCGAAGGACCAGGGAATGGTTTCTAGTCCTCGGAGGGAGTGACGACTTGAGGGTGCGAGGGTATAGTGACGCCAGTTTCCAGACCGACAGGGACAACTACCGTTCGCAGTCGGGATGGGTCTTTACCCTTAATGTAGGAGCAGTAACTTGGAAAAGTTCCAAACATGAAACTGTAGCTGATTCAACGTGTGAATCAGAGTACATTGCAGCGAGCGAAGCGTCAAAGGAGGCAATATGGTTGAAGAACTTCATTGGCGATCTTGGAGTTGTGTCTGCCATAAAGGAGCCCATGGAAATTTTCTGTGATAATGAAGGAGCGGTTGCCTTGACCAAGGAACCGAGGGATCATGGTAGATCTCGGCATATCGACAAAAAATATCACTTTATTAGGCATCGAGTAGAAGAAGGACACCTCGTGGTTAAAAGGATATCATCAGAAGATAAGCCAGCAGATCCGCTTACGAAGGGACTGAGTAGGGTTAAGCACTTGCAGCATGCTAGGAGTATTGGGCTGAAGGATGATATTAGTTTAGATTAGATAGTATTAGAAACATGTAATAGATAAATGTAATTGACATTTGATGATTAAATAAAGGAGTATTATTTATAAGTATTGTTACTGTCTTATGTTAATTGTTTAGCTATTGTTTCACTTTGCATGTTTTGACTTCCAGAATAATTGAGTTTATTAAGAATAATCAAATTATTCAAACTGTCCACAATCGTTCATATGTTGGAAGTAGGTATGAATGAATATTGTCGTGAATTGGTGTGTAGATTGTCTAAATGGTATTAGACATAGCAAAGGTTTGCTAGAACGTTCATGAGTGCTTATGAACAAGTTTTGAGCATTTGAATAAACCCACGCTTGCTGGAATCACCTTATAAAGATCGCAAGACGATAATATCATATAGTCTTAAAACCTAGATATATGGTTTATTATTTACTAATTGGTTGTACATTGATAATGCGAAACCGCATCAGTAAATTGATGTCATAAAACGTATTGTTGTGTGTAGTTGGTTAGTCGATAAGTAAATGCATATAAGTCGAAGTTTATCTATTACTTTTATTCTAAGAGGGTAAAAGCGATATCACAGCCGCTTGATGATTTGATTTGACTTATGTGCCGGGCCCGGTCAGGACTAAATTGATGTGTTCAATTAAGTTCTATGTCAAATAAATCTAAGATCGAGAAAATAGTTGCTGGACAATGAGTGTGACAATGTTTCATGAAATCGTCTGCACGATATCAAAATAGAGGACTATACGATCCCTTATCTAAAGGACAGCTTACTGATATGATCAGAGTTCATAGCGTCTTTGAGAGCTACGATTGCTAGTCGGATTGTGTTTGCATTTATAGTTACTAGACTTATCCAAGTGGGAGACTGTTGGATTAGTGTCTAAGGTTGTAACTATATTTGGTAAGTACTTGACCCGGTTGTGCATGGTCCTTTTGGGTTGCCTTCACCATAGCAACTTGATAGAGTGATTTAGAGAGAAGAGATATTATTATTAATATATTATAAGAATAATATGTTAAAAGAATAATTATATTATTTGATTAATATAAGTCATAAATTAATTAGGAATTAATTTGGTGACTTAAAGAGATTAATTGAATAAAGGGGTATAAACTGTCAAATGTGTGAAAGTTGTATTTTGAGCTGATAACCCTTATGGATATAGGGTTGGACGATTTTAGGGATATGGATCACCTAGAAATCGTCCAAGGCCTTATCTAGGAAGGGATTTGGATTCCTTTAAGGCTAAGTTATCCAATTAGGGTTTAAGGGTGAAACCCTAGGAGCTCAAAGCATAAATAGACCCATAGGGTTGAGGAAATCGGCCACCCTTGTGATTGGAGTAACCCTAGAGCCGATTTCCCTCTTCCTCATCTCTCTTAAATCATCTTCTTGCTAGTTGGTGTTTGTAAGCCATTAGAGGAGTGACATTTGTGACTCTAAGCTCCAAGAAGAAGAAGGTTTTCAAGCAAGTAACTCAAGGTATCATTCTAGATCTGTTTTCATATGTTTTAATTGTTTGTTTACATTAGATCTAGCCATGAAAGTCTTGGATATGTTGCATGTTCAATTAGTGAAACCTAGATCCAAGTTATAGGGTTGTATGTGCACATAGGTAAAGTTCTTATGTCCAAAACCCATCAGAAGGTTTTCAAAAACACCTCATGAGATGTGGACAGGGAAACCAACTTCGCTCATACATACCAAGGTTTGGGGTTGTGAGGTTCTTGTTAGGCACAAAAACTAAGATAAACTAGAACCTAGAGCCGAGAGAAGTATTTTCATTGATTATCCACAAAATTCATTTGGATACTTGTTCTATAGACCTATTGAGAACGTGGTTTTCATAGCTCGAAAGGGAGTCTTTCGTGAAAGAGAGCTCATATCTAAAGAGGACAATGGGAGTACGATTGATCTTGGAGAAATTCAAGATTTATCTAATAAAGGAACCTTCGATGACACTAGCTCTCTACCTAAGGATGAACATGTTGAGACCATTGACAATTCATTACCTCTTCATCGATCTAGTAGAGTTAGTGCATGACCAGAGTTTTATGGCTTCCATATAGCAGTAGATGTGGATACGTTTATCAGTGATAATACACTGGTAAATTTGGATGAGCCAACTAACTACAAGGAAGCAATTTCAAGACCTGAGGATGCTAAATTGAAAGAGGCAATGGAAAGCAAGATCCCATACATGTATGATAACCAACTATGGACTCTGTCTGATCAAGCACCTGGTCGAAAGAATGTAGGTTGCAAATGGATCTTCAAGAAGAAGATTGACATGGATGGTAATATACAAAACTTCAAGGAAAGTTTGGTTGTAAAAGGCTTTACTCAAACCCAAGGGATGGACCATGATGAGACCTTTTCACCAGTTTCTAAGATTAAATCTATTAGGGTAATGCTTGACATATCTATTCATTATGACTATGAAGTACAACACATGGATGTTAAAACGAATTTCCTTAATGCGAAACTAGTTGCAGATGTAAACATGGATTAACCAAAAGGTTTTAAACATACCAAATTTCCTAATAAGGTGTGTAAGCTTGAGAATTTCATCTATGGAATGAAACAATTGTCTCACTGCTGGAATCTTTGTTTCCATGAAAAGGTCAAAGAGCTTGGATTTTCTAGAAGTCAAGATGAGTCTTGCGTGTATGTCATAGCTAGTGGGAGTGTAATAAACTTCGTAATCTTGTATATGGATTGCATACTCCAAATAGGAAACAATGTTCCAACTTTGGAAGAAGTTAAATGAATTTTAATTTTACTAGACAATGAATATCCTTTTAAAGGAAATATGAATACCAAGTAAATCTTCAAGTGGAAATAGCCCCTTCTCTTTACTCCGTTGATGTCCGATGATTATTTTGTAGATCTGTCACTACAAACATATAGTAACTGTCACACCCCGAAACCGAAGGCGGAAACGTTCTGGGGCGGAGGACGTCATGAATATCGCAACCAATGTACATAGTAAGCGTAGTAAAACACAAAACATTACATTACATAGAATCATTACATTTGTTTGAAACCAAAGTGTTACAAGTGTCATACATGTATAACATATGAACAATAGTTAAGACGAGTATGATAAGTGCTCCGTCTTCTCCAAAAGATCGCGGGTACCTGTCTAATATGGACCTGAGAATACAAGCAGTTTGAAAATCAGCATAAAGCTAGTGAGTACATAAGAGGTTTGTTTTCTGAAAATGTACAAATTTTCCTTTGGTTTTCCGAAAAGTTTGTTATCCAAGAAAATCCCATATTTTCTTATAAGTATAGTTCAGTTATCCGTTTGTTATACGATCCGGTTATGTACAGTTTGTTATCCCAGGAAAAATCCTTATTTTCCTAAAAGTAAAGTTTAGTTATGAATTAGTAACACGGTCTAGTTATGAACAGTTCAATTATCCCAGGAAAAACCCTTATTTTCCTAAAAGTGTATAGTTGGTTATCGGTTTCTGAAAGTAATGCACAATTGTCTACCATACTTTATGTGTTTGTGTGAGTTTTCCTGAAAACCTGTTTATCCTAGTAAAGTACATTAGTTTTAACACGTATATAAAACTAATAAGTAACTATAAAAGTATTCATAATCTAAATTGCAAGTTCCATAACCATACTATAGACTGGATAAAGCTCGAAACAGGGCCAGTATCTTTTTATGACTTTTGTCACCCTTGAACTTTTCGGTTCGAATGTAGCTAGCAGCCAGGTGCGGGGTTGTCAATCCCGTATAGATCTATGCACTCAAGTCACGTTCTCCCTCCAAGAGATTCTGGTTACGGGGGTAGTCCTACACTCTCGTAAACAGGGGGAGTGTTACAAGGACGTGTCTCCAATATTAAGATTAATAAATTAAAAGACAATAAAATGGGAAACTTTGATTATTTAGTCCTTCACTCTCGTAAATAGGGGGAGTATTATCAAGGACTTGTCTAAAGTTCTATGTTTAATGTTACTATTCCACCACTCTCGTAAATAGGGGGAGTGGTAAGGTTCTAAGTTTAATGTTATTATTCCTTCACTCTCGTATCTACGGGGAGTGGTAAAGTTCTAAGTTTAATGTTATTATTCCTTCACTCTCGTATCTACGTGGAGTGGTAAAGTTCTAAGTTTAATGTTATTATTCCTTTACTCTCGTATCTACGGGGAGTTATATTAAGAACATTTTAAAGTTTTAAGATTCATGCTTTTAACAATAATTATATGGAAATTCATTTGTGAAATATAAAATATAACATTTTAAAACGAGTTTCACAAATAACATGACGGTTTACTCTGCAAGTTGAACGATTGATTAATACAGTTTTCCGTGTTAAAAGCATACGAAATATGAAATGGATCAAATGAAATCATAAGTTTAAGTACAAGATTTCCTTATACTTTTGCTAGTATCCCCCTGAAAACATGGAAAAGGTAAGGGTATGTACTCACCGGACGAGGAATGTATCGGCTAGGATGCTGAACGTCAGTTCAAGGCTTGAAAACATGCGAGATTCCTATGTAATATGAAATGATACACAATTGTATCTAATTAGGCTTTGAACCACTAATTAGATAAGATTATACACTCCAAGAAGCGAAAACACTCCAAAATAAGTGTTTGGAGTGACCCGGGTGACATCTAATGACGTATATGGCTTGGATATGGAGTTTACTCTTCAAGAGTAAACTCATAAGAGAGTTTACGGCACTAATGACCCACTCCCCATGAGTTTATGGCCGTAAACGCATGGTGGGGTGTTCTAGGGTGCTAAATGGTCTTATATCACTTGGGAAAATTTTCTAGGATCAAATCTAGGGTATAGGAATGGATTAAACAACCATATGGGCCATCTAATGGTGTTTACGCCAGTAAACTAATAGTTTACGTACGTAAACTCCCCCACACACCTTCCTTTGATGTTTTGGTGGTCCTAGGTCATTACAAGTGTTTCTAGTTAAATCTACAAGCCATGGAATGAGTTTAAGGCACCATTTGACTAAGTTTTTGGAGTTTATGGCCTAAGAACCCATTCTTGGGGGGTTTACGGCCGTAAGCTCCTCTGGGGGTAGTTTTAGCATGTTTAAGGCCCTTAACATGATTGTGGTTGCTTCTAGACTTTATTCCAAGGCTTATGGTGTATTTAAGTGCCATTTTAACACCTTAAAATGAGTTTACTCCCCATGAATAGGTGTTTACGGTCCAAGCATGTGATTGGGCCGTAAACTCATGTTTACAACCTAAATGATGAGTTTAAGGTGTTCTAAGTCCAGATTGGTAAGCCCCAAGTCATATCTAAGCTCCAAATGAGGTTTGGAAGGGTTTTAAGGCTCAAAAACCCCCTTTGCATGTGTTCACGACCTAAGGATGTTCCAGGGCCGTAAACACATGTTTATGGTCCTATTTCATAGATTAACCACGAATTTGAAGGCTAAAGATGATATACTAGGAGCTAGGATAGTTACCTTGAAGATTTGGAGCTTGAAGTGAGTGATTTTGGATCAAGAACTTGGACTTGAGGAGAGAGGTTAGAGAGAGAGAGAGTGAAAAGGCTTCAAATGAGGCTCTCTCAACTTTATATATGCTTAAAGTTTGGGACACGGTGGAATTCTACCCGATACTGATGTTAAGCGAGGTTTTTCGTCGCACCTGATTAAGTTGTTGTAACCCTATATGGTTGAAACTAAAATTTTTCTAATTACTAGATTGGGGTGTTTTCATGAGTTTCTAATGTTTTTGGAAAACCATTAAGTCATAATAACAAACTCAAAATTAATGACTTAATTTAGGAACGAAACGGAAACAATTCATAACGACGAATTTTTAATGACAGAACGGGTTACGATGACGGAATGAACTTCGGGTTGTCACATTATCCCCCCGTTAGAGGGAATTTCGTCCTAAAATTCAAACTTTAGATGCGACTCGCAGATTTGGAAAGAGAATACGGATACTTCTGTTCTATCGGATCATCGCGCTCCCAAGTGAATTCGGATTCTCGCATGACATTCCAGGGGACCTTTCACTTATCGGGATACAGCTTCTTTCATACGTTTAATCTCTTGATCTATGATTTCGATTGGTTCTTTTATGGGGTTCAGACTTTCGTTGATTTCAGTCTCATCAAAGGGATTACTAGGGCTTCGCCGAATAGGCGCTTCTTAAGGACAAAGACGTGGAATACCGGATGGATGCTGCTAAGTTCTGAGGGTAGTCAGAGTTTGTAGGCTATAGGATCGATCCTAATAAGGATTTCGAAAAGTTCTATGTACCTTGGGATACGCGTTTCAAAATGTAACATGCCTTCTTCGATTACTACATGGCCAAAGAAAATGGTTAGACTGAAGGGCATCACTACATCTTCGTAGTGACTATATCGAGTCCTAAATGCTGTTTTGGAAACATTATTCCTGTGAACTCGTAGCTGATTGGCAACTCCTGCATTTCTGCTGGAGCCTATCAATACAAAGATTTGGCTACAGGGTTTGCTCCAAGAATTAAATCGATGCGAAACTCTACTTGGCGTTCGGGAGAAATTTTCGGGAGCTCTTCGGAAAGACATCAGGAAAATTTTAGACTTCGGGGACGCAACTTCCTGTTTCTCGATGGTCACATGGACTAGGAATTTATGGCACTCCCTTCGGAGAAGCCTTTTGAGCTTTGATGTACGAAATGATGCAACGGCTGGAACTAAGTTTATCGTCGCAGATTATAAGAGTTTGATCGGGGGAAGGTTGAGATGGATAGATTTTTCGGAACAAAGGATATGAGCACGATAGAGACTCAATCAATCCATGCTAATGAATACTTTAAAGCGCTTAATTGAAAAACCGGTGTAAGATCGATGGGAAAAGGATGATCGTCGAGGGTAAGGGTTCAACCTATGAATATATCACTAATGTCCTCTTTCTCGTTGTTAGACATCTCGACGGTAGGCATTTCGGTTACTAATGGACGACTAAGGTTAAGGTAATGTTTGATTGAATAGATAACAGATTCTCTTTCAGTACTAGAATTGAAAAGGATTGCAAGCATAAGGGCTGTCGAGAAAGAATATACCTATGGCAACGGTGGGATCGGCGGCTGCCTCAACTTGTCCTATAGCTAGGACTCTTCCAGTGTTGCCAGTTGTTGCTGTCTTGGGGCAGTTTCGCTTGAAATGCCCAACTTCTCCACAACCGTAGCAGGCCGGACTGATTCCCGCTCCGGAAGCTTGATTGGTTGATTGGTTGATTGGGTTGGTGTCTTACAATTTTTCGCACTGTGACCCTTTTTGCCAAAACTGTTACAAAACACCTCTCGACATGGGTTGGAAGTGAGGTGATGATAGTTGCACTTGTTACACGGATGGAGGGTACCAGCATACCTACTGGTAAGAGTTTGAGCTATGGATCTGACGGCAGAGACATCAGCAGGGACAGTAGCAGCGCGAATTGCCACCGTTTGCTGCTTCTTCGAGGACTCCTGAGAAAGCTGACTCTTCTTCTTTTTCCAAGATTTTCTTTTCTCACCACTCCTCTCTGTCGGCTCAGGAGTGGTGGCTGCTTCCTCTAGGCAATCGCTATAGTCGATCAGGGTTTGCGCTAGGCATTTGGCGCTGTCATAGGTGTCTGGCTTTGCAGCCAAGACATTTCCTTTGGTTGGCTGGGTCAACCCCTAGATGAACCTCTCAATCTTTTTACTCTCCAGGGTAAACATTCCCGGACAGAGTAGCGCCAAGTCATCGAATCTTGAAGTGTAAGCGGCGATATCGGAACCTTTCATCTTCAGGTTCCAGAGTTTGTGTTCTAGCTTCTGCATTTCGCCCCGAGGGCAGTACTCTGCAAGCAGAATTTCCTTCATGGCCTCCCAACCCATGGCATTGGCTACAGGTAGGGTTAGGGATTTGACTCGGCCGTTCCACCAAGTTAGGGCTTTATCGGTGAACGTGCAGGCAGCGAACTTCACCTTATCCGATTCAGAGCAGGCACAGATTTCGAAAATAGATTCGATTTTCTCGAACCATCGGGTTAGGGCAATGACACCTCCAGTTCCATCGAAGTATGTGGGTTTTGCGTTCATAAAGTCCTTATAGGAACACTCCTTCCGGTGTCCCTGGCTATCATCTTGGTTTTGGGGCTGGGGACTACCTCCTGAACCACCGGGGTTCATTTGAGACATGGCGGCTGCCACTGCGGCAGTAACAGCTTCCTGGAACATTACGGGATCAAATTGTGGAGGAGGTGGTGGCGGAGGGTTGTTGTTGTTCTTTGAGCTGGGTCTCTTTCTTGGAGGCATCTTGATCTAAAAAGATCAGGAAAGAGAGGATGGTAAGTCCTCTGAATTGAATCAAGAGATATGGAACAGGGGATATCTCATTAAGACAGATATAGAATTCCATTAAGCGATAAAGCAGGAAAGTGTTATCAAAGCAGATAAACTATCGCTAAAGGAATGATTGAGGAGCAACACTGGGATGAGAATTTCTATAACGGTTTTGGCTTGAGAAATACTCCCATAGTATTTCATGATTCGCTGTGACAACGGCTCGTTGTTTGAGTATTGGGTAAGTTTTAGGCATGCCGCATACCGCAGTCACTCCCAAGCACATGTTAGCCGTGTCTTGAATGAATATAGTTGGTCAGGCTATATTGATCCTAGACATGACTACATAACTGCCCAGGTTTAACCGTGGCGTACAACACCCATTTACTTATGTTTTGTTCTACTTGTAGTTACGAATTTCGACGGTTAGGTATACTTGTATACTTTTGAAAATACTTATATTCTAAGGTATACTTTTAGTTCAGAGCACTTAGGCCCCTTAGTGTTTATAGTCTTATACCATGTAAGGTTTGGTATACTAGTTCACTATAAACAAGGGCTCTGAAACCAATTTGTCACACCCCGAAACCGAAGGCGGAAACGTTCCGGGGTGGAGGACGTCAAGAATATCGCAACCAATGTACATAGTAAGCGTAGTAAAACACAAAACATTACATTACATAGAATTATTACATTTGTTTGAAACCAAAGTGTTACAAGTGTCATACATATATATCATATGAACAATAGTTAAGACGAGTCTGATAAGCGCTCCGTCTTCTCCAAAAGATCGCGGGTACCTGTCTAATATGGACCAGAGAATACAAGCAGTTTGAAAATCAGCATAAATCTGGTGAGTTCATAAGAGGTTTGTTTTCTGAAAATGTACAAGTTTTCCTTTGGTTTTCAGAAAAGTTTGTTATCCAAGAAAATCCCATATTTTCTTATAAGTATAGTTCAGTTATTCGTTTGTTATACGATCCGCTTATGTACAGTTTTTTATCCCAGGAAAAACCCTTATTTTCCTAAAAGTAAAGTTTAGTTATCCATTAGTTACACGGTCTAGTTAATAACAGTTCAATTATCCCAGGAAAAACCCTTATTTTCCTAAAGGTGTATAGTTGGTTATTGGTTTCTGAAAGTAATGCACAATTGTCTACCATACTTTATGTGTTTGTGTGATGTTTCCTAAAAACATGTTTATCCTAGTAAAGTACAATAGTTTTAACATGTATATAAAACTAATAAGTAACTATAAAAGTATTCATAATCTAAATTGCGAGTTCCATAACCATACTATAGACTGGATAAAGCTCGAAACAGGGCCAATATCTTTTTATGACTTTTGTCACCCTTGAACCTTTCAGTTCGACTGTAGCTAGCAGCCAGGTGCGGGGTTGTCAATCCCGTATAGATCTATACACTCAAGTCACGTTCTCCCTCCTAGAGATTCTGGTTACGGGGGTAGTCCACGATTCGATCGAGGAACAAGAAATCATGCTTCACTTCCTCCACCTCCTCCAATTATTCTCCCTAACCCACAAGTTCAAAGGCTTGAAAAGTTCAAGATCACTCAAGCCCTTTTGGCAAGTAAACATAAAGAAGGAAAGTCGGTGTGTGCACACGTCCCATGGATGAAGTCACACATTGATAGGTTAAGAATGTTGGGATCCGTTGTTTGTGAGGAAATGGCTGTCGATTGGGTTCTTCAGTCACTTCCTAACTCATATAGTGAGTTCGTAAGAGAGTACTACATGATGAACCGCAACGTGACCCTTATAGATCTCACCTATATGCTTATTGCTGCTGAATCAGCAATGGTTTGGCGCAATAGAAAAGCAAAGTTGATTGGTGAATCTGCCTTCAAGACCTCTATGGATATATACAATCGCAACGAAAGACATGCCATGATCGAAAAGTTTGATCATAAGAGAAAGGAAATGTCTGAAGTAGTTCCATGTCATGTTCCAAAAGAGTCAATTTGCTTTTATTGCCAAGAGAAAGGGCATTGGAGACGAAGCTGCCCCATTTACCTTAGAGATCTAAGAGATGGGAGAGTCGAACCGTATGGCTCTAATATAGGTAAAATCCATTAACTAACTCTTTTAAGCTTCTATTCTAGATTCTTAATACATAATGTGATAAGATTACAATTGATGTTTTGTAGGATCAAAGAAAAGAAAGGAAGCTTAAGGGAAGAAGTGAGCAGAATCTAACCGTGAAGGAATGGATTTCGATCGCATTTCTTGAAGATTAGATTCTTGAGCTACTACTTAGAGTTAGAATTTGATTGCTAAGAAAGATGTATTAGCATAGTTTTTCAATGAATTGCATTGTAAGGACAAAATTTTTCCACAACAAAATAAATTTTGATTTTATATTATTTATTTATCCTTGCAATGGAGTATATGAAAAATTGATGTTTGAATGTTTCCATTATTAGCAATAATGGATTTGGTTCTTATTATGTTAATTATAGAAATGTCGAGAATTTACCAAATTGGGAGAGTTTCTCATCGCCCAAGTTTCAATTGGACAGAAATTTGGAATCACGCAACTTGGTTGCATGATGAATGAGAAAGTTCATATTTCGAAATTAGACTAATTCGTTGACAAAGTGTCAAGTGAAGGACTAGGAGATCGAGCACACAAAGTTGCGTGTTGATCAAGTCCACCATAAGAGTAACAATGATATTCGTCATGATTCACTAAAGGTTTAGTAAATATGATTATACTTACAAGATTAAGTGTAATTATGAATTGATTGAAAAAGTTTAAATCAATAGCAAAATGAATAAGAAGAATCAAGTAGGCAGAAAGATAAAAGTTTCTCCATTCTAAGAAGAAGGGAGAGTAGCTTTTATGCTTTATGATAGGTCTTAATGATTAAGAACCATATCTCAGTTGATCCTCTAATTGAGTCTTAGTACAATTGTATGTCTAAGAAGAGGAATCAAGAATTGAAGAAATGGTTAAATCAAGAAGTCAATCATACTTTGTTCCAAAACAAGTCTTAGAGTTAAGATTTTGACATTGAGTGGGAAAGTATTAAGAAGGTTTATAACATTCATTAAATGTGGAAAGTTAGGATGTCTTGGATAAGACAAAGACCAATTAGGACCAATTTATGAAGTGTTTTGATAAAAACTACACTAACTCTTGAATATTTGTTTGTCAATAAATGTTTTGACAAGAGAATCTTATATATCAAGGAGTCAGTGGGAGTCTTAATGGTCTTGAAAGGTTTCAAGAACAAATCAAATAAACCTTATCGATCATCACTAGCACACGAGTTGAGGTTTACAACCTATCGTGTTAACATTATTTTGGTTCTGTGTTGTTCCAATTGAGTTGATTATGCATGCGAGTTCTATAAGTTCTCATTTTGAATGCATAAAAGGCAAGGCACCTTAATCAATGAAAGGTACATTGATAGGAAACGGTGAGCTGCTTAACTACTTGGAAGACATGGTGGGCAGCTGTGCTACCATAAGGCAAGAAATCGAGATTAAGAAAGTTTGATCCATATGAGTTTGAATTTGTCGTAAATTTTGGTTTTGACAAATTCACATGGATAGGAACAAATACACCGTTTAAATCTAAGTGTCATAAGATTTCCTCCTTCATGAAAATGATTGTGAGGAAATACTTTCACTAAGAAAGATTTTAAGAAGATAGTAATTGTAAATTTGCATTCTCGAATTCGATTATGGTTACGGCATCCCTTTCCATAATTTGAATTGTGAGGTTTGGCAATTGTTTAGACACACACATGAATTATCTAAGGCAAAGGTGTATAAGTTCAAGAAGCCTTGATAAAAGATTATCAAAGCACTAAGTATTAGAAATATGAAATTAAGAAATTCAATAAGCATTGTTTTTCTGAAAGTTAAGTTGTTTCTGAATACATGTCAAAGCTAGTGGGAGCATAAGTGTTATGTTTATAATAATCATCATGATAGTGGGAGCATAAATGTTATGATTGTATGATTATTAAGGAAAGTATTGCAAGTTGGCAATATTAATTATAGAAAACAAGAGTCATTCTTTGCTAAGTTGTAAGGATGGAATAGTTGTTTTACTATAATTAAGGGAGAGAATATTATGCTTCATTTCAAATCTAAAGGCTTAGGTTGTAGAATGTCAATAAATTTAGTCAAGGGTACATAGTGTGTTCTTAAAATTTCGATTATGATTACGGCATTCCTCTTCACAATTCGAATATTGAGAACATAGCAAATAAAACATTATGCGTCGTGTCCCATACGCTTCGGGTATAGGATCGATTGCAAATGCTTTAATGTTTGACCATTCTAAAATTTTCCAAATGTCAAGCACATTTAGAGGGAAAAGGGACTAGAATTGGTTTTGACTAAAATAATTAAACAACTATCAAAGGACAATCCAAAGTTTGACGAGGATTGGTCGCTTGTGAGTAGTTGGAAGCATGGTATTGGATGGACCATATCGACATTATTATGAATAGAAAAGATTCTATTAAGAATGAGTTGTCATATGGAAATTATGGAAATGTTTCCATATTGGATGGACCATATCGACATCATTACGAATAGATAAGATTCTATTAAGAATGAGTTGTCATATGGAAAATATGGAAGCGTGTCCATATTGGAAATTGAATATTGAAAATCTATGTGTAGATTAGAAACTTTTATGCAAAAGGATGTTCAAAGGAATGTACTTTGAGTGAGAGACATCATATCTAAGGAATTGTCTTGTAACAATGTCCGATAGAGGACTTTGTAATATCATTGGCAATAGTCTTCATGACTTTGGTGCAGTGACATTACGAAATGATCATTGCATAGAATGTTAGAATCTAGCATATTTTATAAGTAACAAGAATTTGATATTCTCACACTTATGAAAAAGGATTTGGAGTTGTGAAATGAGAATGATTGAAAATGTGTTCAATTTGATCTACTTCACAAAAGTAAGAACCATAGGTAAACATTGTGTGCATGCTAAGAGCATGGGACAAGTTTAATAATTCAAGTAAGAAGTTGATTACCCGAAACGACAAATAATGAGTAATCGACATGGTGATAAATAAAAGGAGTTTTAATTATACTCAAAGGTTTGAGGCCATATGGGATTAGTATTATTCTTGTGTTTCACATTTGCATGTTTTGACTTCCAGAATAATTGAATTTATTAAGAATAATCGAATTATTCGAACGGGCCACAGTCGTTCATATGTTGGAAGTAGATATGAATGAAGACTGTCGTGAATTGGTGTGTGGATTGTCTAAAGAGCATTAGACATAAGCAAATGTTTGCTGCAACATTCATGAGTGCTTATGAATATGATTTGAGCATTGGATTAGACCCACGCTCACTTGGATCACTCCATGAATTGTATCACGAGTGATTGGTGAGACGATAACATCTTATATTCTTGAAACCGAGATGTGTGAGTTGTATCTTGCAAATCGGTTGCACATTGATAATATGTAAACGCACTAGTAACTTGGTGTTATAAAACATATTGTTGTGTGTAATTCAGTGAGTGAGTGCAAGAAAGCATTGTATCAAAGTTTATCCGTTCCTTTTATCCAAAGTAGTATAAAAGCGATATCTTTGGGCCCCTCGATGATTTAGTGATGACAAACGTAAATGCTCGGCCGGGCTAGGGCTAATTTGATTTGTTCAATTAGTCAGTCAGCATAAATCGGGAATCGAGATATAGTACAAAGAGAATGATTTGAAATCATATCTCATATGATATCTAGAATGGAGGAATATATGATCCCTTATCTAAGGACACGCGTATCTGATATGATCAGAGTTGACAGCGGCTTTGGAAAGCTACGATTGCAGATCAAGATCTGAAGTTATACGCATAATAGTTATTAGACTTATCCAAGTGGGAGACTGTTGGATTAGTGTCTAAGTCCATAACTATTTTGGTATGTACTTGACCCGATGGTGCATGGTCCTTTTGGGTTGCCTTCACCAAAGCAGCTTGATAGGATGAATTATGGAGAGAAAGGATTAAATATGATTTATTAATATATTATGAGAATAATATATTAAAGGAGAAATCATATTGTTTAATTAATATTAGTCAAGATTAATTAGTAATTAGTTTTGTGACTAAAAGAGATTAATTAAAATTAAGGGACTGGAATTGTAATTATATGATAATTGCAATTTGGGCCATGGATTGCCTTATAATAAGGAGTGGACGAATTCTATGGGGAAACCCATAAGGAAATCGTCCAAGGCCTTAATTAAAGGAGTCCATGGGTTGCTTAGGGCTTAAGCATCCAAATTAGGGTTTCCTTGTTAGATAACCCTAATAGCCTCACTATATATAAACCCCTTAAGGACCAAAAACGTGGCTAAGACTCCTCTAGGGTTTGTAGACGTTTTTGGGCAGCCTTCATCCTCTCTCCTCTTCATCCTCTTGCTTATGGTGTTTGTGAACCATTAGAGGAGTGACAATTGTGACTCTAAGCTTTCTAAAGTCAATACAAGGAGATTTGGGATTGTTATTGCTACATAACAATCAAGGTAACATCTTAAACCTATTCTCATGTTAATATGATTACTTGAATGCTAGAATTAGGGTTTATAGTCTTGGATAACTTGCATGTACAATAGAGAAACCTAGATCCAAGCATTAGGGTTTGTATGAGCACATAGGATGTTCTTACGACCAAAACCCATCAATATCCCCCCCCCCCCTGAAAACATTGAAAACATGGAAAAGGTAGGGGTATGAACTCACCGGACGAGGAATGTATCGGCTAGGATGCTAAACGTCAGTTCACGGCTTGAAAACGCGCGAGGTTCCTATGTAATTTGAAATGATACACAATTGTATCTAATTAGACTTTGAACCACTAATTAGATAAGATGATACACTCCAAGACGCGAAAACACTTCAAAACAAGTGTTTGGAGTGACCCGGGTGACATCTAAGGACGTATATGGCTTGGATGTGGAGTTTACTCTTCAAGAGTAAACTCATAAGAGAGTTTACGGCCCTAATGACCCACTCCCCATGAGTTTAGGGCCGTAAACTCATGGTAGGGTGTTCTAGGGTGCTAAATGGTCTTATATCACCTGGGAAAATTTGCTAGGATCAAATCTAGGATATAGGAATAGATTAAACCAACATATGGGCCATCTAATGGAGTTTACGGAAGTAATCTAAGAGTTTACGGCCGTAAACTCCCCCACACACCTTCCTTTGATGTTTTGGTGGTCCTAGGTCATTACAAGTGTTTCTACTTAAATCTACAAGCCATGGAATGAGTTTAAGGCACCATTTGACTAAGTTTTAGGAGTTTACGGCCTAAGAACCCATTCTTGGGGGGTTTATAGCCGTAAGCTCCTATGGGGGTAGTTTTAGCATGTTTAAGGCCCTTAACTTGATTGTGGTTGCTTCCATACTTTATTCCAAGGATTATGGTGTGTTTAAGTGGCATTTTAACACCTTAAAATGAGTTTACTCCCCATGAATAGGTGTTTACGGTCAAAGCATGTGCTTGTGCTGTAAACTCATGTTTACATTCTAAATGATGAGTTCAAGGTGTTCTAAGTCCAGTTTAGTAAGCCCCTAAGTCATATCTAAGCTCCAAATGAGGTTTGGATGGGTTTTAAGGCTCAAACCCCCCCCCCCTTTGCATCTATTCACGGCCTAAGGATGTTCCAGGGCCGTAAACACATGTTTATGGTCCTATTTCATAGATTAACCACGAATTTGAAGGCTAAAGATGATATACTAGGAGCTAGGATAGTTACCTTGAAGATTTGGAGCTTGAAGTGAGTGATTTTGGATCAAGAACTTGGACTTGAGGAGAGAGGTTAGAGAGAGAGTAGAGAGAGAGTGAAAAGGCTTCAAATGAGGCTCTATCAACTTTATATATGCTTAAAGTTTGGGACACGGTGGAATTCTACCCGATACTGATCTTAAGCGAGGCTTTTGGTCGTACCTGATTAAATTGTTGTAACCCGATATGGTTGAAACTAAAATTTTTCTAATTACTAGATTGGGGCATTTTCATGAGTTTCTAATGTGTTTGGACAACCATTAAGTCATAATAACAAACTCAAAATTAATGACTTAATTTAGGAACGAAACAGAAACAATTCAAAACGACGAATTTTTAATGACGGAACGGGTTATGACGACGGAACGAACTTCGGGTTGTCACAGTAACACACATACAAATAAAAAATGTGGTGACTACCCCACCCCAAATATGTTTGTCACAACCCCTATAGCATCTCTAAAGTTACTATATATTTGGTTTAAAAAATAAAGTTGGTGTTCTTCAGCCCCACTTTATTTTTTACATCAGCTATAAAGTTATGAATAATAAGCTCTTTCTCTCTCTCTTTATATATATATATATATATATATATATATATATATATATATATATATATATATATATATATATATATATATATATATATATATATATATGAATGAACTTTTATTTATCATATTTTGATACTTCAAGTTTGATTTTATATATATCTAGTTTATTAAATTATGTTCTAATTCTGAGTCTACCTATTCGATACTTGTTTAATTGTATTGCTATATTTTAATTGTTATAATTATTTTAAAATTTAAACATTTTAATAAGTAGAATTAAACCTTTAATTGATAATGGCAAGATGCATTAATTTACATAACGTTATGATTGGTAACGAACATGATCATCATACACCAATCAAATGATGAATGATGAAGATACTCTATTTCAAAAATATCTTACTCGATATAAACACAACAAAGACACATGAAGTCATTTTGATCTACAAAATGTGTTAATAAATCAATTAATGAAAAGATATTTTAACGCATGAATTGTACCATTTTTTTAATTTATATTTTTCATTTCTAATAAATGTATAGGTTATTTTTATTAAAGCGTATGTGGTATATATTTCTTTTAACATGTGTATAATATTTCTATAAATGAGTGTGTATATTTATTATAATGTGTTACGAATAAAACTATTTATTTGATAAATGTTTGTTTTATTAACATCACTATTAATTTAAATTACTTTATATGAACTATTTATCTAGTTCTATTTATTTAATAACATAAATTTTAAAGTTTTAAAACAATAAAATTTTAGATAAGTTGCAAAACCTTTTAAATTTAAGGGGTATTAAGGAAAATGTAAACAAGTTGATCAATAAAAATATACTTAAACTATAGAGTGAGATGTATTGTTGTAAGTATTGTTGTAAGATGTTCTAAATCCTAAACCCACATTTTCTCCTCTTGACAACGTTGACATAAAAAGAAAAATGTGGACACGAATTTCAGCCAGAGAGAAATGAGATACAAGATATTATGGTTTAGAGCCTGAGCCCCACCCAACAGTAAGGGCAACAATAAGGGTACGAGTTAGGTTAACTAACACAAAGAATGTTAAAAGCATTTTTTCTTAATAGGAAACTAGTTAAGGATTTTTACATGGCTTAACCAGAAGGTTTTGAACATACCAAATTCCTAATAAAGTGTGCAATCTTGAGAAGTCCATCTATGGACATAAAGAAGCATCCCGCAGCTAGAATCTATGTTTCCAAAAAAGTTCAAAAAGTTTGGCTTTTCTATCATTGAATATGAGTCTTACATGTAAATCAAAGCTAACGGGAGTGTAATAGCCTTCTTAGTCTTGTATATGGATGACATATTTCTATTAGGAAACGATGTTCCAACTTTGCAAAAAGTTTTGTGAATGTTATTTTTTCTAGAAAATGAATATACTTTTTCAAAAATATAAATATCAAGTGTATCTTCAAGTGGAAATAGCCACTTCTCTTTACTTCATTGATGGCCATTCATTATTTGGTAGATCTGTCACTGAAAGCACATAGTCACACACACACAAAAATAAAGAACGTGGTAAATACCCCACCCCAAATCCTTTTGTCACAACCCCTAAGAGCATCTCTAAAGTTACTATATAATTTGTTTAAAAAATAAAGTTGGTGTTCTTCTGTTTTATTTTATTTTTTTTACATAAAATAGAAAGTTATGAATAATAAGTTTTCTCTCATTCTCTCTCTCTCTCTCTCTCTCTCTATATATATATATATATATATATATATATATAGTTAACTATTCATTAACTCTATAAATAGGGATGGACTTTTATTTATCATATTTGATACTTCAATTTTGAATATATATATATATATATATATATATATATATATATATATATATATATATATATATATATATATATATATATATATATATATATATGGTTTATTAGATTATGTTCTAATTGTGAGTCTATCTATTTGATATTAATTGTAATGTTATATTTGAATTGTGATAATTATTTAAAATTTAAACATATTTTAGTAAGTAAGTTTAGACCTTCATTTATCATAAATAAAGAGGTATTACATGACATAATGGTTAGATGTATTATTTTACATAACATTATGATTGAAAATTGTTGAATCATGAAAAGTGAACCTCCAGCAATCCCAAGCAATCAAGTTCCGAGGTTAGTTGAGTCCGAGATATGGTGAATCTAAGATCAAGTTCGAGATCAAGATGTTCTGAGATCCAAAGTCTGTTCACGCATTTAATGCATTTTGTCTTATCTTTGATGTAACAGTTTATAGGAATTATTTGTATGTATCTTCTAGATATCAATTTTTCAAACATTGATTATTGTCCAGTCCTAAGAATGTTTTCCAGTTTGTACTATGTTCCTCCTCCACTATATAAGGAGTGAATGTTTCACCATTTTAACATATATGAACGATTCAAGTGTTAATCCAAGAATAGAAAATATTCTCTTCACATCAATTTCACTTTCCTTCAAGTCAAAGTTCTTTCATTATATTCTTATTGTTCTTTAAATACATTTGCATTGATTGTACTCAAGTTTACTTCATTTATTTATTACTTGAATAGTTTGTTGAATATTTATCTTCATGTCCTAATTGGTTTACCAAATTCGACTAGAACTCTATATTAAGAGCAAACGTTAAGGATTAACTCAAGGTTTGAGTTTTCAAGCCTTGTCCTTGCGCATTGATTATCGTACTCACAATTAGTATCAAAGATTGAGTGGTTGTCCTTTGAATCCATAAGAACAGATTATAGTTGATCTGAAATTACCTTGGTATTTCAATCATTTATGTGTTCAGGATAAAAGTTCTTCTATATACCGCTTCTACTCTAATATGTTAACTTCAATGGTTGCTCTTAATTCTCAATAAATGTATTCAATACAAATAGAAATTAGCGTGCGTTGCCCTTCCCATTTCCCATTACTAGTTGTTGAAGAGTATGATCACCGGAAAGTCAAAATGGAAAGATTCTTACTTGGTAAGGAAAAAGGTGAAGAAATATAGAGATCTGTGAAAGAAGGTCTACATGTTTCGGTTAGACAAACTGTGAGAGATGCCACTACAACTCTCTTGGGTCACAAAGAACAACGCCCAACACCTCTCACTGCTACCGACAATGAGAAACTACATGCAGATCAAGTTGCATTTTCCGAGATGGTGTTCGGTGTCCCTCCTTCTCTCTTTGAGCACATTAAGTTGTGCAAATCTGCTAAAGAGATTTAGTACACTCTCTAAGATTTGTTCGATGGATCCGAATATATGAAAGATAAGTGTCTGACTTCAGTTGTCAACGAGTTCGATACCTTCACCACTACTCCCATTGAATCAGTTGCCTCGCCCTCCAATAGGTTCCGAATCGTAGTCAACAACATGACAGCTCATGGGATTGTTTGAACTCCGTTAGAATACAATCTCAATGTAACATCCATAAAATTTTACACAAAATTTAAACTTTTTCAATCATAAATAAAAACTGTAAGCATTGTTTACAAAATGTTTTCAAATCATTTTCCATCAGAGTGTCCCAAAAATCATGACATAAGGATGAGGAGCGGTACGGTCACACCTTCACCTTTCCATGGTCTCCTGAAGTACCTGAAACAATAAACTGAAAACTATAAGCCCGAGGGCTTAGTAAGCTACCCCCAAAATACCAATACCATACCGACAATACCATATCAGTAATAATCAAGCAATCATTGTATAAGCTGGTCCATTGGCCTACAATCTGTATGAATCTATCCTGAGCCTTCGGCATGACTGGTCCGCCACGTGGGTCTATAGTCTCCCCGGATCGCTCATAGGGTGTGTTGGCCTTCAGCACAAATCAGAACCGCCTCAACCCAAACCGACAAGCAAATAACCATGTGCGCAAAATTATCATATACTGGCATATGTAAACATCAAGCATATCTATCTCATTGATCATAATCATAGAATTCTCCTGTAACTAGAGTACTGACCCATCAGGTCACTAACACACCAATCCCTACGGATCATAAAAGCATAGCATACTGTCTACCTCGATTCCGAACTAACAAATCATAACCACATACAACATACCATAACCATAACAACTAAACGGCCGGCTTGGTGCCGTAGACCCTATTGATATAGTGAGGATAACTCACCTCGCAGATTTCGACACGAAAGGTAAACTCCAACTCTCGGATCACTTGACACAGGTTCCACCACCTCCAGAAGATGATGACTAAGATAAGAGCTGATTTCCACACTCCAGTTGCTCCAATACCCCTCTCCTCTAAGCCCTCTCTCTCCAAAATCCTCTTTTCAAGCTTCAAACACACAATGGCACACACATACACACGTATTAGGGTTTTAAGGGACCTCAAAGACTACAAGGAGGCCAAAGGAGGCTGAGGCTCCTTTAAATAGGGGTGCAAACTCCGGGATTTAGGGTTCCATCTGCCAACTCCTACTCGCCGAGTCCCAAATTGGACTCGTCGAGTAGGTCATTTAACATGCGGTCCCACCCCGCTGCTACTCGACGAGTAGGTCGACCGACTCGTCGAGTAGGGCCTCATCCAATAATTCTTATGAAATTAATACCTTAGAATCGGAGCGTTATAACTCTCCCCCACTTGAACTAGACTTCGCCATCGAAGTCCGCTGGAATAAAAAATGTCGGGTGATGCTCGCGCATCTCTACCTCCGGCTCCCATGTCCACTCGGATCCCTTCCGATGTTCCCATTGTACCTTTACCAAAGGTATTTCCTTGTTCTGCAAAATCTTCTTCTTCCTTTCCAAAATCGCCATAGGCCTTTCCACATAGTTAAGGCGCTCATCAACCTGAATGTCATCCAACGATATCACTGCCTCCTGGTCCATAATGCATTTTCGCAATTGTGAAACATGAAATGTGCTGTGGATCCGGCTAAGCTCCTCCGGAAGCTCTAGCCTATAAGCCACCCTGCCAACCCTGGCGATAATCTTGAACGGCCCAATGTAACGGGGACCCAATTTTCCCTTCTTCCTGAAGTGGATCACACCCTTCCAGGATGAGACCTTCAGAAGAACCATGTCGCCCACCTAAACTTCCAGCTCAGATCGGCGTCGGTCGCCATAGCTTTTCTGCCGGCTCTGAGCGGTCTGCAATCGCTGTCTAATCTGCTGTATCATTTCGGTAGTTTGCAGAACTACCTCTGTCTAAACCATCACTCTGTGCCCAACCTCACCCCAACAGACTAGGGTCCTACACTTCCACCCATACAGCAACTCGAAAGGCGGAGCGCCAATATTGGAATGATAGCTGTTATTGTAGGCGAACTCTTCAAGCGGTAGGTGGGAATCCCAACTCCCACCGAAATCAATAACGCACGCCCACAACATATCCTCGAGGGTCTGAATGGTCCGCTCACTCTGCCCATCAGTCTGCGGATGGAACGCCGTACTAAAATGCAGTCGTGTACCCAGTTCCTCATGGAACTTCTACCAAAAACGGTAAGTAAACCTGACATCTCGATCGGAAACGATAGAAACTGGAACCCCATGGTGAGAGACAATCTCCCTGACGTACAGGTCGGCCAACTTTTCTACCGACGAACTCTCCCGTATGGCTAGAAAATGGGCACTCTTGGTCAATCGATCCACGATGACCCATATAACATCAAATCCCATTGCCGTCTTCGGCAACTTCGTGATGAAATCCATCACGATCCGCTCCCATTTCCACATGGGAATCTCCAAAGGCTACAACCTACCATGCGACCTTTGATGCTCGGCCTTGACCATCCTACAGGTTAAGCATCTCTCAACGAACCAAGTGATATCTCGCTTCATGCCAGGCCACCAATAACTCAAACTCAAATCACGGTACATCTTGGTGGCCCTCGGATGAATCGAAAAACGAGACTTGTGAGCCTCCTCCATCACTATATTCCAGACCCCTCCGGACATCGGAACCCAAACCCAACCGCAACGGGTCAACAATCCGCGGCTATCCTAAACAAACCGGGCGCTTTCGCCCTTAATCCTCTCCAACTTCCAGTTCTCTAGTCTCATGCCCTCAATCTGAGCATTCCTGATCAAACCCACCAGTGGGGAATCCACCGCTATCCTCATATACCTGGCTGGGTTCGAGGACCCAACTGACTTGCGGCTTAGAGCATCCGCAACCACATTCGCTTTACCAAGATGGTAAAGGATCACGCAATCATAGTCCTTGACCACATCCAGCCACCTGCGCTGCCTCATGTTCAGGTTCGGCTGATCCATGATGTGTCTCAAACTCTTGTGATCCGTGTATACAGTGTAACGGACCCCGTACAAATAGTACCTCCAAATCTTGAGAGCGAATACCACTGCTCCCAACTCAAGATTGTGTGTGGGGTACCTCGTCTCATGCGACTTCAGCTGCCGTGATGCATAGGCCACCACCTGTCCTCTCTGCATGAGGACTGCCCCCAAGCCAGTGATGGATGCATCACAAAATACCACAAAATCCTCCACTCCCTCGGGGAGTGTCAACACTGGCGCCTCGCATAAACACTGCCGGAGGGTCTCAAACGCCCTCTGTTGCTCTGGGCCCCACCGGAAATCCACTCCCTTCCTCGTCAGACTAGTAAGGGGTATGACAATCTTGGAGAAATCACAAATGAATCTCCAATAGTACCCTGCTAAACCCAAGAAACTCCTGATATCAGAGGGCGATTTTGGGGTCTCCCACGGCATAACTGCCTCCACCTTGGCCGGATCGACCAGAATCCCCTCCTGGTTAGCGAGGTGTCCGAGGAACTGGACCTCCCGTAACCAAAAATCGCATTTCGAGAACTTGGCATACAATCGTTCTCGCCTCAAAACTTCCGGCAGCTCCCTGAGATGCTCCTCATGCTGCTCTCGAGTCTTGGAGTACACCAAGATATCATCTATAAACACAATGACCGAGCGATCAAGCATCGGTCTGCATACTCGGTTCATCAGATCCATGAACACTGCTGGCGTGTTGGTGAGTCCAAACGGCATCACCACGAACTCGTAATGACCATAACGAGTCCGAAACGCGGTCTTCTCCACGTCTTCCTCCCTCACCCTGACCTCATGATATCCTGATCTCAAATCAATCTTGGAAAACCAAGATACACCCTGCAGCTGATCGAAAAGATCGTCTATCCTCGGAAGCGGATAACGGTTCTTCACCGTTAACTTGTTCAGCTCCCTATAGTCAATGAACATTCTGTGTGAGTTGTCCTTCTTCCTGACAAAAAGGATCGGTGCTCCCCAGGGTGAACTACTCGGGCGAATAAACTGCTTGCCCAGCAGTTCCTGCAACTGAGATGAAAACTCCTGCATCTCTGGCGGTGCCAGTCGGTACGGTGCCTTAGCAATAGGGGTCGCACCTAACACTAGGTCAATCCTGAACTCAACCTGCCTCTCTGGAGGCACTCCGGGTAACTCCTCTAGAAACACATCAGCAAACTCCCTCACCATCGGAACCTTAGAAACTGATAGCTGCTCTTTAACCCGCATATCTATGACATACGCCAAATAAGCGGCACACCCATGCTGAATATACTGCCGAGCCCTGGCTACCGAACAAAACCCTGATCCCAACCTAGTGCCCTCACCATATACTAGAAGTTCTCCCCACTTGGGGTTCGAACCACCATCCGCTGCCCCTCGCAGTCAATCATGGCGCCAAAATGACTAAGCCAATCCATCCCTATAATCACACCTACATTCCTCATGGGAATAGGAATCAAATCTATCGGGAAGGGCACCCCGAAAATTTCCAACTCGCATCCCTGGAAGACCGAAGAAGCAGAGACCCCGTTCTCGTTAGCGATCAAAACTCGCAACGGACACTCAAGGTCATCCATCGGCACACTGAACCCTCTAGATAAGGTCTGAGATACAAACGGTCGACTCGCCCCCGAGTCAAATAATACCAAAGCGAGCAAAGAATTCACTAAAAACATACCTAATCATAGGTGCAATCAATAAGCATAACACAAATACAAAGACTGAGACAAAGAATAGGAAACGTACCAGCAACCACATCCGGTGCTGACTTGGCCTCCTCGGCCGTAAGCTGGAAGGCGCGACCCTGAGCTTTCAGAGGCTCCACCTTGACTGGACTCCCATCTCCAATCCTCCCAGCAGTTGGCGTGGAACCCTGCGCCAGCTTGGCGGCGAGCTGCGGACAGTTGGTCTTCACATGACCAACCAGATGACAATGGTAACAAATCCTCATATCCGCTGGAGGGGTGGACTAACGGCAGTCCCTGGCATAGTGCCCCTCCTTGCCATATTTGTGGCACCTACCTCCTACTCGACAAACACCCGAATGAGCCTTGCCACACTTTCCACAAGTGCGGCTCAGATGACCCCCAGACCATGTATCAGTGGTTTTAGACCACTTAGGCGCCAGCAGAGACTATGTCGGTGCCTAACGCTGCTCTTTCAGTTGCAGCTCTATCTCCAACTCATGCCGCCGCGCGGCTTCCTGAAGGTCCAGGAGGGTATCACATCGCTGAGTAAACACAAACTGTCGAATATCAGTCTTGAGCATACTCAGATAACGAGTGATCCGAGACTGCTCTGAAGCAAACTCTGGGCAAAACATAGCCTTCTCCGTGAACATACGTGTAATCTCCATCACAGACTCCCCATCTTGTCTCAATGTCAAAAACTCATGCGCAAGCCGCTCCCGCTCAACGCGTGGAACGTAGCAGGTGCAGAACATATCTGTGTACTGCTCCCAAGTAACAGCAACTCGCTAATCATCAGTATACTACCCAGTCAATAGCCTCCACCAGTCCTTTTCCCCAAGCCTCAGCAGGTTCAGGGCACACCTGACCTTTTGGTCAGCAGGACATGAGCACGTGAAGAAACAACCCTCCACGTCAGATAACCATCTCATAGCCCTAATTGCATCATGTGTACCATCAAACGTCAGGGCTTCGTATTATTGAAGTTCCGGTACTGGAATGCCCTTCCGGCTCCTCCTCCAACCCCTGTCGCGGTTACAGCCGAAGTGGCTGTAGCGGCAGCTGTCTCTGCTAGAGCTGCATATCGCTCATCAAAATACTCAACCATCGTGGTCTTAATCGACCCAAATATTTGTGGCAGCTGCGCTCGGAACGCGGCAGCAATCTCATCGTGCATGATCTCCCTGATCCTGGCATCCAACTCCTCGGTCCCTATCTGAACCACGGGCTCAGGTGCTACCGGCACCTCCAACCCTCTGTCTCCCGACCCCGATCCTGATCCCAATCTTGATCCAGATCCCGAAGCAACACGTCTCATCACCACCATACTGGATATATACATACAAGTCATCAGATAAATGACATAATGTCGGGAGACCAAAACCCCAAAAAAAACCCCAGGGGTTGCGATTTCCTTGCTATGCATATGGGTCCTGTGCTTTCAGTAGTACGGGCCCATACTACCTTCCACACCTACCCATATTTGTCTCAAGTATCATCACAACGCCCTAACAATATCATCAACATAGGAATGCGCCCAACCCTCACTTCTAGGGAAATACCAAATATCTCGCATCTAGCCTCACCATTTATCACAACTTTCACATCCATGAAACTTCCATCATCCCCTGCAGCGACGGTGTATGCTAGCTACACGTAACGTTGTACCCCATAGACTTTCGAATATCTAATCCTACACTAAGGTCGAATAAGACATTCTCAGGCTATAAGATCTTGATTATACACAACCGTGATGCATACACCAAACATCTACAGTTATGATGTCAATTCCATATACAAGAAACCCTAGGCTAATAGGCATCATATAATCAGGCAAGGTTATCATGCGATTCCTAAAGATCCCTAGCCTAGAACTAGCATGTTGTTCTAACATATCAAAATATCAAATAACCATATGGTATTTTGGGTTTCACTTACAGGCTCTGGCTGATCGTACCCTCTGCATCCTCCATCCTTATTTTGAAAACCATTTTAAAACTTATGTTCCAAAAATCTCCTTGATTTGAGACTGGATTCACACGAGTGTTCCTCCAATTCACTAAAACCAAGACTCTGATACCAACTTGCAACATCCATAAATTTTTACACCAAATTTAAACTTTTTCAATCATAAATAAAAACTGTAAGCATTGTTTACAAAATGTTTTCAAATCTTTTTCCATCAGAGTGTCCCAAAAATCATGACATAAGGATGAGGAGCGGTACGGTCACACCTTCTCCTTTCCATGGTCTCCTGAAGTACCTGAAACAATAAACTGAAAACTGTAAGCCCGAGGGCTTAGTGAGTTACCCCTAAAATACCAATATCATACTGATAATACGATATCGGTAATAATCAAGCAATAATCATATAAACTGGGCCATCGACCTGACTGGACCGCCCTACCGGGCCTACAGTCTATATGAATCTATCATAAGCCTTCGGCATGACTGGTCCGCCACGTGAGCCTATAGTCTCCCGGGACCGCTCATAGGGTGTGTTGGGCTTCAGCACAAAGAAGGACCACCTCAACCCAAACCAACAAGCAAATAACCATGTGCGCATAATTATCATATACTGGCATATGTAAACATCAAGCATATTTATCTCACTGATCAGGTCACTAACACACCAATCCCTACGGATCATAAAAGCATAGCATACTATCTACCTCGATTCCGAACTAACAAATCATAACCACATACAACATACCATAACCATAACAACTAAAGGTCCGGCCTTGGTGCCGTTGACCCTATCGATCGATATAGTGAGGATAACTCACCTCGCAGATGTCGACAAAAAAGGTAAACTCCAACTCTCGGATCACTTGACACAGGTTCCACCACCTCCAGAAGATGATGATTGAGATAAGAGCTGATTTCCACACTCCACTTGCTCCAATACCCCTCTCCTCTAAGCCCTCTCTCTCTAAGATCCTCTTTTCAAGCTTCAAACACATAATGGCACACACACGTATTAGGGTTTTAAGGGCTCTCAAAGAATGCAAGGAGGCCAAAGGAGGCTGAGGCTCCTTTAAATAGGGGTCCAAACTTCGGGATTTAGGGTTCCATCTGCCAGCTCCTACTCGCCGAGTCCCAAAGTGGACTCGTCGAGTAGGTCACTTAACACGCTGTCCCGCCCCGCTGCTACTCGACGAGTAGGTTGACCGACTCATCGAGTAGGGCCTCATCCAATAATTCTTATGAAATTAATACCTGAGAATTGGGGTGTTACACTCAAACTCATCAATAGTCTTGGTAAAGGATGGGGAAACATAAAATTGTGTCTTCAAAGTAATGGATCTCTGAAGAAGCTGAAGCTTTACCAGTTGTTTGATGAGCTGCAAGGACATGAATCAAATGTTGCACAAACATTGAAAGAACTCTCAGGAGGTCCTCTAGGTCTTTTTAGTTCTTTTGATCCTCAAATCTCGAACCCCTCTATTTTGTACCCTTTCAAAGTTGTTATCCCACCCAATTAATATGTTCAACCACTTCACCAGCTTTACCTGTTCCTACTAATTTCGACTATCAATTTGATGGAGACCTCGATCCTGAAGAGATGGACTCCGAACTTCGCTTTCAACAAGAGCTTGCTTTACTATCCATGAAATACAATCGTCCATGGAATCACACTCACGATCCATATCATAATAGTTTCCAAGCCCCTCATGTAACACCCGGTTTAGAAGGTGCTCGATTGTGACTTCGGAGGCCAAGAGTATAAGCATAATCTGTCGATTCGGCCTTTTATGGGTCTCGGGTCTTATTCGAAAGGTTGTAGGGCTCGAGTGTGGAGCTGGGAGCATAGGGTTTCTCATCACCTTTACGTGGATATGAAGTTCATAGGAAACGAACATAGAATGAAGACGTTATAGTACTTTGGAGTTATTGGCATTATTGGTCCTTAGTAGAGAAAAGTGGCAAGGAGATCCCATGCATGCAAGGTGGCCAACACAAGAGTATGCCCAGCGTAAGCTAGGGTAAGCTCATGTACAAGGTATAAGTGGTCGCGGGTGTTGGAGATGTACGCCCAACGTATGAGGAGTACGCCAAACGTACGCTCCGAGTCCCTAAACCCTAATTTTTAGGGTGTGCCACTATATAAAGAACATTATACCCTCAAGGGTCAGCCTCCTTCTCACCCTTAGAAAATTTTCACGAAACCCTAATCTTCTTTGAGTGTTCTTGGAGCTTGGAAGGCTTTGTGAGAGCATTTTGGTGTTTTGGATCCACCCTTCAATGAAGCAAAGGTCAAGGCAAGGTGTTGGTGCAAAAGAGAAGGTTCAGATCTTGGATTGTTGCTTTACTTCAGACCTCTTCTAGGTATAAATTCATGATCTTGATGATTAATCTCTTAGATCTCTCTTAGGATGAGGTTATAGACTCTTTTGGTCCCAAGAATGGATCTTCATGACACAAACACGTTTCTAGGTCCACGGTTGCCACCCCTAGTAGCATGTGTGTCCCATAAGCAGTAAAGTTTCAATCTTTAGGGCTCATTTGTGGCCATGCATGAGATCTAACCCTTTTCATGGAAGTTTTTTTTTGTCACATTTCAAGTTTGGGCTCATTTGGTGGATTGCAAGCCACCAAGTAATCAACTTTATTGATTAAGATGTCGAAGAGGTCTTTGATCTGTAATTGTTGCTGTTGGAATGGAGTATTAAGCACTTAATGGAATAGTAGCTTAACAGAGGAGTACGCTTGGCGTAAATGCAAGTACACGTAGCGTACACCACCTTCAGCCAGTACGCTTAGCGTATAAGGGAGTACGCCCCGCATACTCGTCAGTTATGGGCTTGGAGTGTTTTGGGCTTCGGGTTGGGCCAGACAGTGGACTCTAGGCCTTTAGGCCTTGGTGGACCATCAGAAGTTAGATGTTGTGGGCTAGGAATATGTTTGGGCTTAGTGTAAGGCCCATTAGAGAGATTGGGACCAATTTAGAAAATTAGGCCATTAGTGGACCACTAGTGGGCTTAAAAAGCCTACCTAGTTTTGGGATTGGGCCTTAGTTTGGATCATACTGGGCCAAGGGTAGAATGGTCATTTTACCCTCATGCATGGATTAAGGATTATGGTATTGGGGCCCACTTACTAATTAGGTATATTGATCGGTATTCATAGCTCAGGAAAGGGACAGGGCAACAGCTAAGGATTTCTTTCAGGAAACTTCTACATTCAAGGTGAGTTTTCTCACCATACCAATGGGTCTAAGGCACCAAGGCTGGCTCATTTTGTGATAGTTGGTAGACTTGCTGTGTAGATGTGTGTGGCATATTTATGCAGTGATACGTGGTAGAGATGGCTTTTACAGCTAATGGTAGAGGTAGCCCTTGCGGCTAATAATAGAGATAGCCTTTATGGCTAATGGTAGAGATAGCCTTTATGGCTAAGGTTAGAGATAGCCTTTATGTCTAAGGGTAAAGATAGCCTTTGTGGCTAATGGTAGAGATAAATTTATAGCTAATAGATATGTGATATGTGGTAGAGGTAGCTTTTATAGCTAATTGATATGTGATATGTGGTAGAGTTAGCTTTTATAGCTAATTGATATGTATTATGTAGTAGAGGTAACTTTTATAGCTAATTGATATGCGTTATGTGGTAGAGGTAGCTTTTGTAGCTAATATGATATATGAATTGTGTGTGTGGGGTATGCTCTGGGGAACTCACTAAGCATTAGCTTACATGTTGTGGGTTTGTTTCAGGTACTTCAGACCCAAGGGCAAGGGCAAGGCGTGATGGCGCGGCGTCAACTCTCTCTCAGGCGCTTTCATGGGAGACTCTGATGTTTGGAATAAAAGTTGTCTTTGACTTATGTTTAGAAAACAATCATAACTGGATTTCTTAATGTACGGAAATATGTTTAATGATTCGAAAATGAAAATTTTCTATGAAAAATTGGGTCGTTACACCCCACCAGAGTAATCCTCAACTATTTCACAAATCTTCAGAGAATCCACCTGCTTATAAATCCAACATTTCTACACCAAGCCATCCCTTAGAATCCTATGATAATTCTAAGTCAGACAAACCCAAAATAGTTTGTTACAAGTGTGGTCATGGAAATCACTTTGCCAAAGATTGTATGGCTGAAGCCATACATAAACCAAAGATCAAGGATTCCGCATACTATGCCCGTCAATCCCAAGAAATGGCTGCAAGTGAAAAAGCGTTCGTCACCACTGTAATAAGAGATATTGAAGGGTATTGGTCATCTGGAGATGAGGACGATGTGAGAACTGGAAGAAACATGTTTCTTATGGCTAGAAAAACGATCGAATACAATGAAGGCTACTGGTAATCAGGATCAGAAGGAGATGATGAAGATGTTGAGCCAAACTTTTGCTACATGGCAACCAACGATCCACCCTGCATCATTCAATAGGTAAAATCTATGATTACTGATAATAATTTTGATTTATCTCTTTGTGAACCATATCTAACCTAGATCCAATTAGATATAACCATCATCCATAAAGCCTATGAGTCTGCCATAGAAGCAAGTGAGAAGATGGAAAGTGAACTGAATCATCTTAAATTACGTTTCGAGGATATGAAGCTTAAGATTGAATCGTTAGAACGAGAACTTGTAATGTCTCAAGATGAATGTATCATTCTAAAAGACAAATGTGAAATCACGTATTCTGAAAGGGGTGTTTTAATTTCTGATAACAAACATATGAATGCCAAAATTGATGCTTTACATCATGACATAGATATTCTTGAAGCACTCTACGGATGACTCATAGTTTTCGTCATCCTTGGTCCAAAGCACCTGGTCTCAGAAATGAGTTTCCGAAACCTACTGCTCATCCCTTGAAGGAGTTACAAAATCTAACTTTTGTGGGAGACATTCCAAACCACAAACATTCGGATACCCATGTCTCACCATTGTCACCCCTTCCTAAGACCTTAATCCGGTTTTAAGCTCAAATTCTTGAGTTTCAACCCATAGTTGTCAAATGTCCTGATTCCACGCCTCTTCTGCCTCTGATACACCTGGACCTAAATAAGACCTTGGAATCATTCCCTAGCATCATCATATTGTAGTTCAGATTCCAAACCTCAGTCCTCCTAACAATTGTGTTGTTGAGGAAATAATTACAGAGACAACTGGAATTGACTCTGATAGACCATATTTTATTTGGTCATGTTTAGATAGTGACGTTGAAGAAGAAATCTTAGGTGATTATTCATCTGACTCTTGTGTTTCTAATTCTTAAGTGATTTCAAAAACAACCCTTGTGCCTATCAACCCTAAGCTTAACAACCCATCTGGTGGCCAAACTTCCAAGTTATCATCTGACTCCAGGAAGAAACCTTTGTTAAATAGGAAAGATGTCGTTGATCCTAAGATAGAAGCCAAAATGCCCTCAAAAAGGAAATTAGGTCAAGACATGATTCCAGATTCATTGAAAATTCGAAGAAGAAAGTATCTCGGTCTGTTTGCCCATCCACTAAGAACCACAACTTATTTGCGTCTATTAAGATTCTTAAAAGTTCATCCAATCCTCCTAGTTTGGTAGCTCAAAACAAGGTTATCAGTCCCATTCCAAAAAATACTGTTGTTGATACTTGTCCCACCAAAACTAATTCTTTTCAGAAAGTTTCCTCTGTATTCATTGATAAAGCCGATGGTATGATTTTCAAACCACAACAGCTTTCAAAACCAAATGTGCCATCAAAAGTACCAAACAAAGAACGAGTTGCTAAGAACACTATTACTCAAAAAATTTCGAATGATTCAAAACAAAAATTTGAGTGGAAAGTTAAAAGTGTTGACAAAGAAAATGTAACTTCAAGTGACACAGTGATTCCTACAACTCCAAAAGCTATTGGTCCAAGAAACGTTGTTCCCAAATTGCCTGCTAGTTGAATATGATTTCTGGATCAATGAAAAGACCATGGCTTTTTGCTTCTTTCCAAAAGTATCTTGGAACCAACCCTCCGAGACTACCGTTGCTCAAAAGTCACAACCTAAGTCCAAATCCTATACCAAAGTCCCAAAACCTAACCCATAGCCTAAAAACTCCAAATTTCACTAATTTTGCAGGCACTCTGTGCTTCAAAACAAGATACAATATGGTATATTGATAGTGCTTGTTTCATGCACATGACGAGGCAGAAAAACTTTTTGCGTGATCTCAAACGCTCACCAAATTCTGGCTATGTGACGTATGGCAATAGCTCAAATTCTCAAATCTGAGGTTATGGCATCCTCACCAATGGCAATTTCTCTGTCTCATAATGTGGAATACATAGTTGACTTGAAGCACAACCCGATTAGTGTGGCTCAACTCATTAAATCTAACTAAAGAGTTGAGTTCTGCAAAAATCATAGTTTCGCCATGACAGAAGATCGGAATGAATGTCTAATTAAATTGAATCGCAACAAGAATATGTATCCTATAGACATCAACATGATCATTAGCAAGCCTCAACTCTGTCTACTCTAAAAATCCGTTCCTGACATCAATTAGTTATGGCGTCGGAGACTTGCTCATATAAACTTCCGATATATAAATGATCTTGTTTCTGGTGAAATGGTCAGAGGTCTGCCACTCCTCAAGTGTGAAAATGATCACTCTATAAGACGAACCCGAAGTGATAATGGCTCGGATTTCCCCAATGTTACCATTGAGATATTCCTCTCCGACAAAGGCATTGACCACAATTTCTCTCTTCCCTACATTCTTCAACAAAAAGATGTGGTTGAAAGAAGAAATAGAACTCTCATTGAAGCTACTCGATCGATTCTCAAATTTGCAAATCTTCCACTTTATCTTTGGGATGAAGTTGTATCTACTGCCTGCTTCACTCAAAATCGAAGCATCATCAATCGACGCCTCAACATGACACTGTATAAAGCCATGAATGGTTGTAAGCCGAGTATCTCATTCCTACATGTATTTGGCTACATGTGCTTTATCAAAAACAACCATGATCAACTCACGGAGTTTCAACCCAAAGTCTATGAAGCAATCTTCTTAGGATAATTAGCTAAATCCAAAGCTTACCGAGTTCTGAATCGTCGAACTCGTGTTCTTCAAAAAAGCTTTGATGTCACCTTCGATGAAAAATGTGTTCGGAATTCTGGCCCAACCCATGTCACAATCCACATCATGGAGTTCAATGCTCCATCGCCAGGATGTCCGGATCCTCAAATTATTCATGAAGTTGACTTTGAAACCCTGTTCAAACCATCAGAAATAGCTCTTGATTTGAAATCTCGATTAAGACCGTCCTCATCAACCGCCGCTCCAATTTCCCAAAATGTTTCTGGTCCAACTCCCACTTTTCCTCCAGTTGATTCTGATCCGATTCAACGTTCTCAGATTGAGGGAGAGAATGTTCTTCCCTCTCTTGAATCAAATGTTGAAGGATTCCAAGATGCAGCAGATCAATTCACCGAATTCAATCCTATTCCAAAAAACAATAAAGGCGACGCCAAATTTTTTGACTTTCCAAACGAAGATGACGTAGATATCTCTGGTTTAGAAGTTCAGGGGGAGTACCATCCACAAATTCAAATTGTTCAGGGGGAGCAACATAACCCCATTGTTGATATCGGATCATCCTCTGCACAAGAGCTTTCGAGATTACATATCTGGACAAAGGATCATCTTCCAAACCAGGTCATAAGAGATCTCAATGCATGTGTTCAAAATCGCTCTGCTACTAACTGTTGGGTAATATATGCATCAAATACACTCAATAACTACGCTGTGGAAGAATCGAAACAACAAAACGATTTACCTAAGTGTACATGAAACCTATGGATCTATGGCTTCATACTATTACTTCTACCCTATGAAATCCGAAAATACAAGGAAGAATACTAACCTCATTAGCAGCTAATGACCTTCGAGCTTGACTCCTTGTACGTGCCACCCTGTTTGGATGATGAGGATCCAAACTAGAATCCCTCTCTTGGTTCACACCCAATGAACTCAAAGGAGTAGAAACAAATATTAAACTAGGAGGGATGAACTAAAAGAAAGTTCTTCCATAATGAGGGAGAAAGAAGGTGGTGAATACTCAAGCCAAAATGAGCAAGGAGGAATGAATCGCTATGCCCCTATTTATAGCCTTGGATACCTCCTAGAGTTTTATCCTTCCACCCATGTGGGATGGGATAGGCTATGCACGAAATTCCCTTTATCCAAAGGGAATTTTTGTCCAACCCCCTTCATTCTAGGGTTCTGGAATGTTCCCTGATTAACCAACTATTGATTAACTCACATTCAACCCTTCTATTAATTAAACTGTTAATTAATTCCCAAATTGTTTTCTAATTAGTTACTAATTAATTATTAAACCATAATAATTAATAAACTAATTACTCCTATTATTTGTTCTACTCAATTTTGAGTCTTGAGGGCGACCCAAGAGGACTCTGCTATTATTAGAAATATCACCAATTAGTTAATGACCTTGGACACACTTCCAACAGTCTCCCACTTGGACAAGTCATTAACTATATATATGGTCTTATATCCATCTAATAATCAAAAGAGAGAATGCCATCCAATGCATTTGTCGGACTTTGAGCTAATCAGTTTCAGCCCTCAAATAAGTGATCAACTATTCCTTCATCCTCATGATATCTGTATGAATTCGAGACATGGATAATGGTCAATCTCAGAATTCAATATGATGTTTCCCGATATAGATTTGTGACGACTACATTTGACTACTAAATCGAGCACGTCAATTCTAGTCAGCACCCGGCCAGGCTTTTAAGATGTCAGCACCAAATCATCGAGGGGCCCATAGATATCGCTTCTCCTATTAATCTAAAAGGGATAAATAAAACTTAACTACATAGTCTTTGTCTATTTCATCATGTCACACAGGAATACACCCGTTATAGCCACCAGTTACGGATAGCGTTGGAGTATACCAATGCATAACAGAATCTTAGAGCAAAGCCCCATATGTATCTCTGTTTGAAGAACAGAAGATATTATAATCTTAGAATTATACTCGTGACTTAATCCATGAAGTAATCTCTAAGTTCGGTTTGATCCAATACTTAAATCACTATTAAGTACTCATAAGTGTTGACACAATCACTATGTCATGCTCAATCAAAATGGTCAATCCACCAACACTCATGACAGTCTTGAATCACTACTTACTTCTAAGAGTATGACCGACTATGGAGGTTTGAGTAAATTAATACTTGGGAAGTGGGTTCTAAACATGCACAAGCAAAACACGGTATTAAATTAATAGAAATGATAGCAACACTAGCACTTTATGAAGTCTCCATAAAATAAACACCAATTCTATTACAAAATCATACTGCTAAATGTTTCAATATTTTATCAAACTAAACAACTAAAAAATTACACCATATCTTCAGCAAATCTAATGCCTATAAATCTAATATGACTATCATGCTTGATCCTTGATAATGGTTTAGTGAACGGATCGAATGGATTCTCCACTGACGACACTTTGCTCACGACAATATTGTTGGATTAATGTCTAAGTCCATAACTATAATTGGTTGGTAATACTTGACCCGACCCAGCATGGTCCATTTGGGTTGCATGGCATCATGCACTTGGATAGACAATAATGAGAGAAATAACACTTAAGGTTGATTAATATATTATAAGTTCTAATATATTAATAAGATTATTTAATTAGTATTGATCAAGAATTAATCTAGAACTAATTAAGTGATCAAAAGAAGACTAATTAAATATATGGGTTGATTGTGTAAATCATCCATACTTGTACAGTGGGCTAATGCTCCATGGATAATCAAGTTGGGCTAAAACCCATAGGATTGTCCATGGATGCTCCATGGTGTATTTGAACCCATGGATCCAAGGAAATGGAAGGCCATGACAATTAGGGTTTACCCTAATTGTAACAACTATATAAGATCATATTCTTTGGGAAAAATCGGCCACTATGAATAATAAGAAAGGGCTAGCCGATTTTAGGAGTGTTCAAGTTTCTCTCAAGTTATTCCAAGTGTATTTGGTGTTGTGTGAACCATTTGAGGTGTCACACTTGAGGCACTAGGCATTCAAGCTTCATGAATACATTCTACATCAAAGAGGTATGTATTCTATCTTGTTATATTCATTATTTTGTATGCTAGATTAGGATAATACCTTGGATCTTCATAATTGCATGTATAATAGAGAAAACATAGATCCAAGGTATTTAGGGTTGCATGTACACTTAGGAGTGTTAGAATGCTCATAACCCAACAGTGGTATCAGAGACTATGCTTGTTTTCTTGTTATAGTTGTAAAAGTAGCTGAAAAATCGAGTTTTGATGTTGTCTGCACAGTAGACTCGCCGAGTCCAAGGCAAAATGCATCCAACTCGCCGAGTTGGTTTGTGCACTCGACGAGTTGGACCCCCTGGCAGCATATATTCGATTGTTTTGGCTGGAATTGGACTAGGAACATTACTCTTAGATGTTTTTGGACTTATAAACTTGTTTTTGATGTGGTAATGTTCATGCTACTCCAATTTCTAAGAAAATTGTCATAATTTCAAGATTTTTATTAGTTTGTATGTTCATGCTAATTTCTTGAAGACTGATGATTTGAATTATCTTGTTCTTAGATTAATAGAAAAGTTGTGTGAAATAGTTGATTTCAATCCATTTTAATCTAAGAGTTGATTCCAAAGTGTGTTTTTGTAACTTGTCCTCAAGTTATATGAAAAGTCACATTTAAGAATCATAAAACTCATAAAAGTTGGCAAAGGTTACAAAATGAAGAGTCTAGTTCTAATTAAATGGTTTTATGACTCCATAACTTGTCCTCAAGTTATGGAGGTTCAAGAGTCTCTTCATTAAATAATAAATAAATAAAAGTGTAACCTTAATTAGTTCCATAAGTTACAATATAAAAAAAGGTTATTTTTTAATTAGTTTAAAGTCTTCCATAACTTGTCCTCAAGTTATGGAACTTGAAGAGTTTTAATTAAAACTACTTTAAAATCATAAGTTATGGAATTAATTAGTTTTGAATAGTTTCAAAACTTTCCCTCAAGTTTTGGAAAAAGTTTTCTCTTATGAATACTTTAATTCCAAGTTAAGCCCTTAGAATTTTAAAGAGTTAAAATTCAACCCTTATACTTTATAATATTCTAAGTTAATAATATTTATATATGTATAAGAGCAAGTCAGGCTTACTGTTAGTAGGCCTCATTCACGAAGCCGGTCTATAAGGGGGGGTATAAGGTTACTGCCTATAAAATGACAGTTTAATGGGTGTCCACTCTCACCCACCGCTTCCTTGACCGATGGAGGGTCGTTAGCCGAACGGGTAGGACAAGGACTATAATTCTCCCTTCATTAAAAGTATTAATGATAAATACTAAGTAAATAAACCATTTATAAATACCCAAACTTAGTTACTTAGGAAAATGTGAATAAGGTGCTAATCCATGAAATTACACTTTGCACTTTGTTTAAGTCGGATAGTGGAGCGTGTGTGGTTAACCGGCACACTAACTCGTAATTAACAAGGTAGGCAAAGGGTAACTTAATGTTTATCATAGTATTGATGGAGCGTGTGTGGTTAACCGACACATCGATTGAGGGGTAAACACTTAAGGGTACCAAGTATATTTGCATGGTTATTCATACCTTGTTTTGTGATCCTCGGCATCCCAGTCACAAAACCTGAAGGGCACACTCGAGATTGAAACATGCCATTGAAAAGTTCAATGAATCTCAAAATATCTAGGAGTTTCAAATCCAATTAAAACCTAATAATACATTTCGTTTATCTTGGTGGAAATTTGTGAATTGTCATTCACCTACCTTCAAATATTTTATAGCTTGGATTACGGCATCCCTCTTCTAAGTTATAAAATAGTTTGTTGGGTCCTAGCCTTAATATTTCATATTGGGTGTCGTATTAAGGACTTTAGATTAACTATCTTGAATATCTCCCAAAAATGTCTGGTTTAGACATTTATGATCTTCCAAATATCTTGAAGCAAGCTTTCCTAAATGAAGATGATGTCCCATGGAAATCATACTTCTTTCACCTCCTCCAATTATTCTCCCTAACCCACAAGTTCTTGAAAAGTTTAAGGTCACTCAAGCCCTATTGGCAAGTAAAGGTCTATGTGTGGTCACATCTTGGAGATGTAGTCACATATTGATAAGCCAGGAGAGTTGGGTGTCAAAGTCTTGAGAAACTTGGTGGTTCAATCACTTTCTAAGTCTCATAGTGAGTTTCTTTGGGACTCCTATGAAACAGACTATGACAAGACGCTTAATGATCTTATCTATTTGCTAAGATCAACTTCCTAAAACTTTATGGACATTGACAATGTGACATTGGATATCTAGTAAAGCTCTCTCTTCCCAATGGAAAGGGATCGGCCATAGTCAACTCGGTTGACCAAATGGTAAAGAGAGAGGCTAAGTCTGAGATAGTCCCATTATCAAGGGTCCATTGCCAAAGGAAGGGGCATTGGTTACAAAGTTGCCAAATTTACCTGAAATATCATAAGGCTGGTAAAGTCAATAAGTTTGACTCTACTTCAGGTAAAGTCCACTATCTAACTTTGCTAAGTTTCTACTCTGAGATTCTTGATACATGATGTGACTGGGTCACATGGTGATGTTTTAAGAATCAAAGAAAAGTGAAGAAACTTAAAGAAAGAATATGTTGAATCTGATCGCGTAGATGGATTTCTATTCCTTAGTTTGAAGATCGGATTCATGAGCTACTTCTTAGGAGTTATGATATATTGCTTAGGAATGGATAACAACAAAGTTTTCATGCTCTTTTGCATTGTAAGGATAGTTTTTCTGCAAAGTTTTTAAAATAAAAGGAAAAATGATGATTTTATTTAATTTAAAATATCCTTACAAGGGCATTTGTGAAAATTTGTGTTGCTTATAAAGATTCCATTAAGAGCAAGAATGGAAATATGAATTTGATTCTTTCATTTGTGGTAGTGTCTAAATTTACCAAATAAGGAAAGATTCTCATCACCCAAGTTTCAATTGGACCGGAACTTGGAATCATGCAAGTTGTATAGCATGATGAATGAGAATTTTTCATCTTTGGAAAATTAAAACTAGTTCCTTGTTCACATGTATATCTGATTCAAGTGAAGGACTAAGGGATCGAGTACACATTCTTATGCACTGGTCAAGTCCACTACAAAAGATCGATAAGACTATTCATCATGATTTACCTAAGTTCAGTAAATATGGTTATACTTACAAGTTTAAGTATAATTCTGAAACATTGGAAAAGTTTCAATGTAAGGCAAAACGAATAAGAAGAATCAATTTAGGCAGAAAGATAAAAGTTTCTCAAATCTGAAAAGATGGGAGAGTACTTTAGTATCATGTTATATGATCATCTTAATGATTAAGAGACCTTATCACAATTCATCCTCTAAGTACATTCTGATAGCTAAGAAGAGGAGCTATGAATTGTTGAAGTGGTTAAATCAAGAAGATGAGTGATATTTCATTCCATAACAATTCTTAGATTCATACTCCAAGATTGTAACTTGAGTGACATGTCTTAAAGAAGGTTTAAAAAAATACTTGTCAAATGTAAGAATAAAAGTTTTCTACTCTTGTATATTTGAAATTGGTAAGTTGTGATGTTTTGGATATAACAAAGACCAACTAAGGCTAATTGTGTTAAGTGATTGTCTTGATTAGAATCCACACTATCTCTTGAATACTTGGCAAGATAGTCTTATATGTCAAGAGGACAGTGGGAGTCTTAAAGATCCTGAAAAGAAGTTCAAGATCTAATTAAGAATAAAAACCTGTAGTTTAACACTAACACACGACGTGAGGTTTATAACCTATTGTGTTGACATTTCTGTGCCCATTCCAGTTAAGTTGGCTATACATTTGAGTTCTACATGCTCTCACTTGTTTGCATAGCTACTTGGAAGCAATGGCAGGCCCTTGAGCTGCCAGGCGGCAAGAAGTAAAGATTGCACAAGTTCAATCCATATGAGTTAGGATTTGTCACTAACCTAGTCTTGTGATTATGGTTTTGACAAATTCACATGGATAGGAACACTTACACCATAAAATCTAAGTGTCATAAGTTTTATCTTCGATTCATGAAAATGATGGTAAGGAAACTCTTTCACTAAGTAGATTTTGAGTAGATAGCAATTGTGGGAATGATAAAAGGTCTAAACAGTATGATTACGACATCCCTTTTCATAATTGTTTAGACACACCTATGAGCTATATAAGGCAAGGTGTATGATTTTGATAAATTTTTATCAAAGCAATCTAGTATCAGAAATCTGAACTTTGGTAAGAAAGTCAATAAAGTATTGATTTCTAGAAGTCCAGCTGATTTCTGAGTACATGTCAAACCTAGTGGGAGTTCTAATATATTAATAAGATTATTTAATTAGTATTGATCAAGAATTAATCTAGAACTAATTAAGTGATCAAAAGAAGACTAATTAAATATATGGGTTGATTGTGTAAATCATCCATACTTGTACAGTGGGCTAATGCTCCATGGATAATCAAGTTGGGCTAAAACCCATAGGATTGTCCATGGATGCTCCATGGTGTATTTGAACCCATGGATCCAAGGAAATGGAAGGCCATGACAATTAGGGTTTACCCTAATTATAACAACTATATAAGATCATATTCTTTGGGAAAAATCGGCCACTATGAATAATAAGAAAGGGCTAGCCGATTTTAGGAGTGTTCAAGTTTCTCTCAAGTTATTCCAAGTGTATTTGGTGTTGTGTGAACCATTTGAGGTGTCACACTTGAGGCACTAGACATTCAAGCTTCATGAATACATTCTACATCAAAGAGGTATGTATTCTATCTTGTTATATTCATTATTTTGTATGCTAGATTAGGATAATACCTTGGATGTTCATAATTGCATGTATAATAGAGAAAACATAGATACAAGGTATTTAGGGTTGCATGTACACTTAGGAGTGTTAGAATGCTCAAAAACCAAGAAATATCCCCATCCTCGACTCGATGCCTCACATAGTGGAACTTTCTAAGTATATGTCTTGTGTTACCATGGTCTTTTGGTTTCTTAAGTCAAAGCGAATGCACCCTCATTGTAACAGAAGATTTCCAAGGGATCATTGATGCTCGGAATGACACCAAGATCATAATGACATTCTTCAGCCATGTAGCTTCTTTCACAACTTCACTAGCCACTATATACTCTGACTCGCACGTAGAGCCTGCCACTGTCGACTGCTTGGAACTTTTCCAAGTGACCGCTCCTCCATTGAGCAAGAATACCCATCCTGACTGCGAACATGAGTTGTCCCTATCAGTCTGGAAACTGGCATCTGTATAACCTATGACTCTCAACTCATCCTTACCCCCATATACCAAGAGTATATCCTTTGTTCTTCTTAGGTATTTCAAAATGTTCTTTACTATCGTCCAATGACTTTCTCCTGGGTTGTCTTGAAAACGACTCACCATGCTCAATGCAAATGAGACGTCAGGATGAGTACATGTCATGGCATACATGATCGATCCTATAGCAGAAGCATACGGGACTTGACTCATTCTTTCTTGTTCATCACCAGAACTAGGACATTGAGTCTTACTCAATTTCGTGCCATGTTGCATAGGTACATAAACTTTCTTGGAGTCTTGCATCTTGAATTTCTTCTAATCTTATCCAAGTATGTACTTTGGCTCAGTCGTATTAGACGTTTTGATCTATCTCTAAAGATCTTTAAACCAAGTATATATGCAGCTTCTCCTAGATCTTTCATACTGAAACAACTCCCAAGCCACGTCTTAACACCTTGCAACGTCGGGATATCGTTTCCTATAAGGAGTATGTCATCCACATAGAACACTAGGAAGACTACATTACTCCCACTACCTTTGATATATACACAGGACTCTCCTTCACTTCTTGAAAAACCAAACTCCTTGATCTTTTCATGAAAGCAAAGGTTCCAGCTGTGAGACGCTTGTTTTAGTCCATATATTGACTTTTCAAGCTTACACACTCTATTTGGATATTTTGGATCTATGAAACCCTCAGGTTGTGCCATGTACACTTCCTCTGTGAGTTTTCCATTAAGGAAAGCGGTTTTGACATCCATTTGCCATACTTCATAATCAAGAAAAGCTGTTATGGCAAGTAATATCCTAATAGACTTGATCTTGGCTACTGGTGAAAAAATTTCTTCATAATCAATTCCTTGAGTCTGAGTGTAACCCTTTTCTACCAACCTAGACTTGAATGTGTGCACATTCCCATCCATGTCTGTCTTCTTCTTGAAGATCCATTTGCACCCAACAATTTTAGTGCCAGGTGCAGGATCAACCAAATTCCAAACTTGGTTGTCAGGCATATACTAAATCTCGCTCTCCTTGCTTTCCTTCCACTTAGCAACCTCAGTGCCTACCATCGCTTCCTTATAGTTGGATGGTTCATCCATATCAACCAGTATACGATCACTGATCAATACGTCTCCTTCTGTGCTTACATGGAAACCATAGAACTCAAGAGGATAACGAACTCTATTAGATCTGCGAGGGGGAGGTGGAGATATATCATTTTGCTCAACAGGTGTCTCTGCTTGAGGTTGTGGATACTCTATAGTTTGAGACACCTCGGGTTGAGTGCTAGTGTCTACTAAAGGTTTTTCTTCATTTGACTCTTGAAGCTCTTCAAGGTCAATACGGATCCCACTGTTCTCTTTGGAAATGAGATCCCTCTCAAGGAAGAATCCCCTTCGAGCAACAAATACTTTGTTTTCCGAAGGCTTGTAGAAAAGGTATCCGAATGACTTTTAATGAAGTAACACTTCTCTGTTCCGGGTTCAAGCTTATCATTCGCATCGCGACGAACAAAAGCGTCGCACCCCCAAACCTTTATGCGTGCTAGAGAAGGACGTGCCCCACTCCACATTTCATAGGGTGTTTTAGCAACCTTCTTAGTATGTACAAGGTTTAAGATGTGGGCGGATGTCTCTAAGGCATACCCCCAAAAAGATATCGGTAGTGTAGCTCAACTCATCATAGATCAAACCATGTCTAACAAAGTTTGATTTCTCCTTTCAGCCACGCCATTCAACTGCGGTGTTCTGGGAGGAGATAATTGTGAAACTCTTCAACAATTCTTTAGATGATCGTAGAATGCAAGACTTAAATATTCTCCACCCCTGTCGGATCGGAGCATCTTGATCTTTCTGCCCAATTGGTTCTCTACTTCATTTTGAAACTCTTTGAACACCTCAAATGTTTCTGAATTATGCTTGATTAGATAGATATATCCATATCTACTAAAATCGCTAGTAAAAGTCACGAAGTATCTTTCTCCATGTCTTGTGGTAGATTTGAAGGGTCCACAAACATCTGTGTGGATAAGGTCCAACAAATCATTTCCTCTTTCACAATGGCATGTGAATGGCTCTTTTGTCATCTTGCCAAGTAAGCAAGATTCTCATACATCATCTGATTTGAGGTCGAGCGATTTAAAGATTCCATCATATTGGAGATTAGCAATGCGTTTGTTGTTTATATGGCCAAGTCGACAATGCCACAAACATGATTTATCTAATTCACTATTAGACGAACCAACATTCATTATTAGTTTATCAACATCACCATCACAAACAATACTTTCATACACACCTTTACAAGGACTAGCTTTCAAAATAAAACAACCATTCTTATAAACCAAAATGTCACCATTATCATTATCAAAAGAAAAACGACAACCATCCTTATAAAGTGCATGAAAGGAAATAATGTTTCGTGCCATATCAGGCGAGTAGAACAAATTTAATAAACTAAGATAAACACCACCACTAAGCATGAGCTCATAGTTCCCAATCCTTGTAACAACTGACTTGTACATGTTTCCCATGATTAGGTTGAGCTCACCATGCTTCAACTTCTTACTTTGTCTTAGTCCCTGTATATCAGAGCAAATGTGAGTACCATACCCTGTATCAAGAATCCAAGAATTAGAAGTAGATGTGATATGGATTTCTATCATGAACATACCTAAGGTGCTAGCCACCTTGACTTTGCCCTTCTTAAGGTCCTCGAGGTACTTAGGGTAGCTACGCTTCTAGTGTCCCTTTTCCTGGCAGTAAAAACAAATCGCCTCTTTTGGATCAGCACAATGAGCTATCCCATCATGGAACTTTCTCTTAGTACCTTGGTTAGACTTTCCAACCTTGGTCTTTCCCTTTTCATTGGGATGAGAAATCTGCTTCCCTTTAGCATCTCCATGATCAGTAACCAATGAGGGGTGGACGAGCTGAATACTCTTTTGTACACTAGCTTTAGCTGTTATCAACAAGTCGTGATGCTCCATGAGGGTCATATTGGGATCATCCATTTTGTCAAAAAGGAACTCAATAAATGAAGTGGGAAGAGAGCAAAAGATCCAACCCATGATCTGCTCTTTCGAAATCCCAATACCCAAATCAAGTAGTCTATCAAAGTATGTCTTCATCTTATGAAAATGCACACTTATAGATTCCCTATGTTTGTATTCGCAATCCAAAAGGGATTCGGTTATTTCAAACTTTTCAATTCTCTTGGAGGACATCTTTGAGTTTTGAGTTAGAGGAGGAGGAGGAGGAGGAGGAAGAGGAAGATTGTTGTTGTTGTTGTTTGATTGGTTCGACATCTACAAAAGATGATATTCCAATTAGTTTGATACAAATCCTTAATCAACAATTACCCTAAAACAAATTACTAGAATAAGGCTAGGATCCATATTTGGCTTCATGATGTGTAAAGGGATGCCGTAAACACACCATGAAGTTATTTCTGTAGAAAAAGATCTTTGTCAATTTCAATCACTATGAAATTCCTAGATCTTTGAGATTCGTTGACTATCAACGGCATGTTAATCATGGATTATCTTCATCTCAAATTCAATGATGAGGATGCAGCGGATCATTGAATAGATGGTGAATCACCCATACAAAATTGTGTGGTCCCCGGCTCAAGCTACGCTTGCGACTCGTGAGTCTCACATCATTTTCTACCTATACTCTCAAATTGACATGTCGGTTAACCACACGAGCTCCATCAACAAGTTATAAAGAGAATGTGAAATTTTTATAGATAACATAAGATTCACTTTTATTTAAATAAAATGGGATTTTGTTTTATACTTGTATTTATAATATTTTTAGATTGACCATCATCACAATCAAACCCTTTCGGTAACTCCATTCTCAAAATGCAATAGGGTGGTGAGGGTGGTAAGCGCGAAGCATATTAACAACCGACCTCGTTAGGAATCATAGAGACCTCCTTAAACCCCTACAATAAAAAAGGGTGCGCCTAGTCGAGGTAAGACCGACAATGTCAATATTTAAAATATGCAATGATGCATATTGCAATTATCTTATACATATAATAGATATGGATATTCCATATATAAGGGGGTTAAATTTAAAACCTTTAAATTTAGTTGTCTATTTTTTTTATTCAAATTAATTACAATGATTTTATGTGACAATTAATAAAACATGAGGGGTTAATATTCAAATTTGTAATCATCTAGTATAAATAATAGTAAAATAAATATTCAAATTCAAAAACATGATTACATAATATTTATCCATAAATATTCAAATTTAAATAACCATGTAACGCCCCAATCCTCAGGTATTTATTTATTAAGAATTTCTGGATAAAATCTCTACTCGGCGAGTTGGTCGACCTACTCGTCAAGTAGCAGCGGGGTAAGAACGTGTGGTTAGTGACCTACTCGGCGAGTCCACTATTGGGACTCGGCGAGTAGGAGCTGGCAGATGAAACCCTAAATCCCGGGGTTTGCACCCCTATTTAAAGGAGCCTCAGCCTCCTTTGGGCTTCCTTACAGTCTTTGAGAGACCTTATAAACCCTAATTCGTGTGTTTGTGTGCCTTGGAGTGGTTTTGAAGCTTGGAAGAGAGGATTTTGGAGGAAGGGAGTTAAGAGTGCAAAGGAAATTGAAGCAAGAAAGGAGGAGGAAATGGGTTTTGCCTCAGCTAGCATCTTTTGAAGGTATCAAAGTGCCATTCTTACTTCCTTTTCTTTCCTCTTGTTGAGTTCTAGGGCTTTTTATGGATTTTCAAGTTGGGATGTTGAGCTATAGGCTAGATCTGAAGTTTTAACTTCAGATCTGGATCCTCCTTGGGTGCTAGAGTCCTAAAGTTGTTGTATTGGTTGTAGATGAAGTCCCTCTTGGACTAGAAGCTCCATTAAGAACTTAAAATAGACATTTGGAGCCATTATGACCATGCATGTACGTAAAGTTTGCAACTTTACGTGGTAAGTATGCCCTAGAAGCTTGGATCTGTGATTTGGAGCCGCTGCATGGCTCAAAACAAGTCTGTATGGAGAGAGGACTGGATGGACTCGGCGATTCGCAAGGATGACTCGGCGAGTCACGTGAAGATGATCATTGAACTCGGCGAGTTGGATGAACAACTCGGCGAGTCCGATGAAGATCACCATAAAAATCGACGAGTTGAAGAAGAACTCAGCGAGTCGGTTGGTTTTTCCTTTGATTAGGCATGCGTGTGTACCCGTCGAGTTTCAAGGAGGAAACTCGACGGGTGGCCCTTAAGGATTTATCAGGATTCGAAGGAACTCAACGAGTCACTCCGATGACTCGGCGAGTTGGAATGTGCTCCATGGACTCGGCGAGTGGTCGAGTGCACTCGGCGAGTTGAGGTCAACATGGACTGTTGACCTTGGCTGAGGACTCTGACCTCGGTCAAGAATTACTAAGTGATTATGGGGTGTTTCATAAGAGTAAGAACTTATGAGTATATTGTGCTATGGTCATAGGTGGTGGAGCTAGTGTCAAGTGTGGCCGATGGCCCAATATGTATGTTGTTTGATTGATCATTATGGCTATGGTTTCTGCCAGTGTGGTATTGGTATTTTGGGGGTAGCTCACTAAGCCCTCGGGCTTATAGTTTTCAGTTTATTGTTTCAGGTACTTCAGGAGAGCGAGGGAAGGTGAAGGCGTGACCGTACCGCTCCTCATCCTCATGATCTATTTTGGGACACTCTGATGATAAATGAATTGGAAATGTTTTGTAAAAACAATTACTATTTGACTCTTTTGTTAGTATTAAAACTTTAAATTTGGCGTAAATTTTATGGGTGTTACAAGTTGGTATCAGAGCCTTGGTTTGAGTGAATTGGAGGAACACTCGTGTGAATCCAGTCTCAAACCGAGGAGATTTTTGGGAAATAAGTTTTAAAAATGGTTTTCAAAATAAAGGATGGAGGATGCAGAAGGTACGATCAGTTGGAGCCTATAAGTAAGCCCCAAAATACCATACAATTATTTGATATTCTGATATGATTAGAACAGCATGCTAGTGCTAGGCTAGGTATTTTCAGGAATCGCATGATAGATTGGCCTGATTGTATGATACCTATTAGCCTAGGGTTTCTTGTATATGGGATTGACATCATAACTGTAGATGTTTAGTGTATACACCACAGCTATGGATAGTCGAGATCTTATAGCCTGAGAATGTCCAGTTCGATCTTAGTGTAGGATCGGATATTCGAAAGTCAATCCGGTCCAGCACTATGTGCAGTCAGTGTACACTAGCGCTGCAGGGGATGATGGAAGTTTCATGGATATGTGAGTGGTGCGGAACTGCAGGATCAGTTCCTAGTTAGGCGATGTCCCCTGTTAGTGAGGGTTGAGCGTAGATTATGTTAAATACAGTTTAGGGTGTTGTGGTGATACTTGACACAAATATTGGTAGGTGTGGAAGTTAGTAGGGGCCCATACAACTGAAAGCACAGAACCCATATGTATATCAAGGAAGTCACAACCCGTAGGGTTTGAGGGTAATTGGTCTTCCGTCATTATATGATCTGTCTGAGACATTGAGTTTGTTTGCAGTATGGTGGTGACGAGACGTGTTGCTTCGGGATCCGGATCAGGATCGGGATCAGGATCAGGTTCGGGAGACGGAGGATTGGAGGTGCCGGTGGCACCTGAGCCTGTGGTTTAGATAGGGACTGAGGAGTTGGATGCCCAGATTCGGGAGATCATGCACGATGACATTGCTGCTGCGTTCCGAGTGCAGCTGCCAGAGATGTTTGGGTCGATTAAGACCGCGATGGTCGATTATTTTGATGAGCGGTATGCCGCTCTAGCAGAGACTGTTGCCGCTGCAACCACTTCGGTTGTAACAGTTGCAGGGGTTGGAAGAGGAGGAGCCGGCAGGGCTTTCCAGTACCGGGACTTCGACAATACGAAGCCCCCAACATTTGATGGTACACAGGATTCTATTCGGGTTATGAGGTGGTTATCTGACGTGGAGGGATGTTTCTTCACGTGTTCGTGTCCTGCTGACCAGAAGGTCAGGTGTGCCCTGAACCTGTTGAGGCTTGGGGCGAAGGACTGGTGGAGGCTGACTACTGGGTTGTATACTGATGATCAAAGGGCTGCTATTACCTGGGATCAGTTCCGGGATATGTTTCGCACCCGCTACGTTCCGCGCGTGGAACGGGAGCGGCTTGCTCATGAGTTTTTGACCTTGAGACAGGATGGAGAGTCTGTGATGGAGATTACCCGTATGTTCACGGAGAGGGCTATGTTTTTCCCAGAGTTTGCTTCAGAGCAGTCTCAGATGACTCGTTATCTGAGTATGCTCAAGACGGATATTCGACAGTTCGTGTCTACTCAGCGATGTGATACCCTCCTGGACCTACAGGAAGCCGCGCGGCGGCGTGAGTTGGAGATAGAGCTGCAGCTGAAGGAGCAGCGTTAGGCACCGACACAGTCTCAGTCGGCGCCTAAGTGGTCTAAAACCGCTGATACACAGTCCGGGGGTCATCAGATCCGCACTTGTGGAAATTGTGGCAAGGCTCATTCAGGGGTTTGTCGAGCAGGAGGGGGTGCCACAGGTATGGCAAGGAGGGGCACTATGCCAGGGACTGTCGTCAGTCCTCCCCTCTAGCAGATATGAGGATTTGTTTCCATTGTCATCAGGTTGGTCATGTGATGACCAACTGTCCGCAGCTCGCCGCCAAGCCGGCGCAGGGTTCTGCGCCAGCTACTGTGAGGATTGGAGATGGGAGGCCAGTCAAGATGGAGCCTCCGATGGCTCAGGGTCGCGCCTTCTAGCTCACGGCCGAGGAGGACAAGGCAGCACCGGATGTGGTTGCTGGTATGATATTATTCTCTATCTTAGTTATTGTATTTGTGCTATGCTTATTGGTTGTACCTATGATCATGTACGCTTTTACTAAATTCCTTGCCTGCTTTGGTTTTATTTGACTCGGGGGCGAGTCGTTCGTTCATATCTCAGACCTTCTCTAGAGGGTTCAGTGTGCTGATAGATGATCTTGAGTGCCCGTTGCGAGTTTCGATCGTCAACGAGCACGGGATTTCTGCTTCTTCGGTCTACCGAAGATGCAAGTTGGAGATTTTCGGAGTGTCTTTCCCGCTAGATTTGATTCCTATTCCCATGGGGATGTATGCGTGATCGTGGGAATGGATTGGCTTAGCAGTTTTGGCGCCATGATCGACTGTGAGGTTCAGCGGGTGGTGGTTCGAAACCCAAGTTGGGGAGAACTGGTGGTATATGGTGAGGGCACCAGGTCGGGATCAAGGTTCTGTTCGACGGCTAGGGCTCGACAGTATATTTAGCTTGGGTGTGCCGGTTATTTGGCATATGTGGTAGATACGCGAGTTAGAGAGCAGCTCTCTGTATCAGAGGTCCCTGTGGTTAGAGAGTTTTCTTATGTATTTCCGGAGGAGTTACCCAGAGTGCCTCCGGTGAGGCAGGTTGAGTCTAGGATTGATCGAATGCCAGGTGCGGCCCCTATCGCCAAGGCGTCGTACCGTTTGGCACCGCCAGAGATGCAGGAGCTGTCATCTCAGTTGCAGGAACTGCTAGGTAAGCAGTTTATTCGTCTGAGTAGCTCACCCTGGAGAGCACCGATCCTCTTCTTCAGGAAGAAGGATGGTTCGCACAGGATGTTCATTGACTATAGGGAGTTGAATAAGTTAACGGTAAAGAACCGTTATCCACTCCCGAGGATAGATGATCTCTTCGACCAGCTACAGGGTGCATCTTGGTTTTCCAAGATTGATTTGAGATCAGGTTACCACCAGGTCAGGGTGAGGGAGGAAGATGTGGAGAAGACCACGTTTCGGACTCGTTATGGTCATTACGAGTTCGTGGTGATGCCTTTTGGGCTCACCAACGCGCCAGCAGTGTTCATGGATCTGATGAACCGAGTTTGCAGACCGATGCTCGATCGCTCGGTCATTGTGTTTATAGATGATATCTTGGTGTACTCCAAGACCCGAGAGCAGCATGAGGAGCACCTCAGGGAGCTGTTGGAGGTGCTGCGACGAGAATGGCTTTATGCCAAGCTCTCGAAGTGTGAGTTCTGGTTTCGGGAGGTTCAGTTCCTTGGACATCTCGTTAACCTGGATGGGATTTTGGTCGATCCGGCCAAAGTGGAGGCGGTTATGCAGTGGGAGACTCTGAGATCTCCCTCAGACATCAGGAGTTTTCTGGGCTTAGCTGGGTATTATTGGAGATTTATTCTTGATTTCTCCAAGGTTGTTGTACCCCTCACTCGTCTAACGAGAAAGGGAGTGGACTTCTGGTGGGGCCCAGAGCAGCAGAGGGCATTTGAGACCCTCTGGCAGCGGTTATGCGAGGCGCCAGTGTTGACACTCCCCGAGGGAGTGGAGGATTTCGTGGTATATTGTGATGCGTCCATTGCAGGCTTAGGGGCAGTCCTCATGCAGAGGGGGCAGGTGATAGCTTATGCATCACGGCAGTTGAAGCCGCATGAGACGAGATACCCCACACACGATCTTGAGTTGGGAGCGATGGTCTTCGCTCTCAAGATTTGGAGGCACTATCTATACGGGGTCCGTTGTACCATATACACAGATCATAAGAGTTTAAGGCACATTATGGATCAGCCAAACCTGAATATGAGGCAGTGCAGGTGGCTAGATGTAGTCAAGGACTATGATTGTGAGAACCTTTACCATCCTGGTAAAGCGAATGTGATCGCGGACTCCTTGAGCCGCAAGTTAGCTGGGTCTTCTACCCCAGCCAGATGTATGAGGATAGCGGTGGATTCCCCGCTGGTGGGTTTAGTCACAGATGCTCAGATCGAGGGTATGAAACCGGAGAATAGGAAATTAGAAAGGATTAGGGGCAAAAGCGCCCAGTTTGTTCAGGATAGCTGCGGGCTACTAACCCGATATGGTCGGGTTTGGGTTCCGATGACCGGAGGAGTTAGACAGACAGTGATGGAGGAGGCTCATAAGTCTCATTTTTCTATTCACCCGGGGGCTACCAAGATGTACCGAGATTTGAGTTTGAGTTATTGGTGGCCTGGCATGAAGCGAGATATTGCTTGGTACGTTGAGAGGTGCTTGACCTGCAGAATGGTCAAGGCCGAGCACCAGAGGCCGCATGGTAAGTTGCAGCCCTTGGAGATACCCATGTGGAAATGGGAACGGATTACGATGGATTTCGTCACAAAGTTGCCAAAGACGGCAAAGGGATTCGACACTATATGGGTCATCGTGGATCGATTGACCAAGAGTGCTCATTTCCTAGCTATTCAGGAGAGTTCGTCAGCGGAGAAGTTGGCCGACCTATACGTCCGCGAGATTGTCTCTCGCCATGGGGTTCCAGTTTCCATAGTTTCTGATCGGGATGTCCGATTTACTTCCCGTTTTTGGCAGAAGTTCCACGAGGAACTAGGTACGAGACTGTATTTTAGTACAGCGTTCCATCTGCATACTGATAGGCAGAGTGAGCGGACCATTCAGACCCTCGAAGATATGTTGAGGGCGTGCGTCATCGATTTCGGTGGGAGTTGGGATTCCCACCTACCACTTGTGGAGTTCGCCTACAACAACAGCTATCATTCCAGTATTGGTGCCTCGCCTTTCGATCTGTTGTATGGGTGGAAGTGTAGGACCCCAATTTGTTGGGGCGAGGTTGGGCACAGGGTGATGGGTCAGACAGAGGTAGTTCTGCAAACTACCAAGATGATACAGCAGATTAGACAACGGCTGCAGACCGCTCAGAGTCGACAGAAGAGTTATGCCGATCGACGCCGATCTGAGTTGGAATTTCAGGTGGGTGACATGGTTCTCCTGAAGGTCTCACCCTGGAAGGGTGTGATCCATTTCAGGAAGAGGGAAAATTAGGTCCCCGATTCATTGGGCCGTTCAGGATTGTTGCCAGGGTTGTCAAGGTGGCTTATAGGCTAGAGCTTCTGGAGAAACTTAGTCGGATCCACAGCACATTTCATGTTTTGCAATTGCGAAAGTGCATCATGGACCAGGAGGCGGTGGTATCGTTGGATGACATTCAGGTCGATGAGCGCCTGAACTATGTGGAGAAGCCTGTAGCTATCTTGGAAAAGAAGAAGAAGATTCTGCGGAACAAGGAAATACCTTTAGTAAAGGTGCAGTGGGAGCATCGGAGGGGATCCGAGTGGACATGGGAGCTGGAATCGGAAATGCGCGAGCATTACCCGGCATTGTTTTCTTCAGCGGACTTCGAGGACGAAGTCTAGTTCAAGTGGGGGAGAATTGTAATGCCCCGATCCTCAGGTATTTATTTATTAAGAATTTCTGGATAAAAGCTCTACTCGACGAGTTGGTCGACCTACTCGTCGAGTAGCAGCGGGGTAAGAACGTGTGTTTAGTGACCTAGTCGGCGAGTCCACTATTAGGACTCGGTGAGTAGGAGCTGGCAGATGAAACCCTAAATCCCGGGGTTTGCACCCCTATTTAAAGGAGCCTCAGCCTCCTTTGGGCTTCCTTACAGTCTTTGAGAGACCTTATAAACCCTAATTCGTGTGTTTGTGTGCCTTGGAGTGGTTTTGAAGCTTGGAAGAGAGGATTTTGGAGGAAGGGAGTTAAGAGTGCAAAGGAAATTGAAGCAAGAAAGGAGGAGGAAACGGGTTTTGCCTTAGCTATCATCTTTTGAAGGTATCAAAGTGCCATTCTTACTTCCTTTTCTTTCCTCTTGTTGAGTTCTAGGGCTTTTTATGGATTTTCAAGTTGGGATGTTGAGCTATAGGCTAGATCTGAAGTTGTAACTTCAGATCTGGACCCTCCTTGGGTGCTAGAGTCATAAAGTTGCTGTATTGGTTGTAGATGAAGTCCCTCTTGGACTAGAAGCTCCATTAAGAACTTAAAATAGACATTTGGAGCCATTATGACCATGCATGTACGTAAAGTTTGCAAATTTACGTGGTAAGTATGCCCTAGAAGCTTGGATCTGTGATTTGGAGCCGTTGCATGGCTCAAAACAAGTCTGTATGGAGAGAGGACTGGATGGACTCGGCGAGTCGCAAGGATGACTCGGCGAGTCACATGAAGATGGTCATTGAACTCGGCGAGTTGGATGAACAACTCGGCGTGTCCGATGAAGATCACCATAAAACTCGACGAGAAAACATGGATGTAGGGTGAAGGTAACCATGAACCAATGGCTCTGATACTACTATTGGGTAATATATGCATCAAATACACTCAATAACTAGGCATCGGAAGAATCGAAACAACAAAACGATTTACCTAAGTGTACATGAAACCTATGGATCTATTGCTTCATACTATTACTTCTACCCTATGAAATCTGAAAATACAAGGAAGCATACGAACCTCTTTAGCAGCTAATCACCTTCGAGCTTGACTCCTTATGCGTGCCACTCTGTTTGGATGATGAGGATCCAAACTAGAATCCCTCTCTTGGTTCACACCCAATGAACTCAAAAGAGTATAAACAAATATTAAACTAGGAGGGATGAACTAAAAGAAAGTTCTTCCGCAATGAGGGAGAAAGAAGGTGGCGAATACTCAAGCCAAAATGAGCAGGGAGGAATGAATCCCTATGCCCCTATTTATAGCCTTGGATACCTCCTAGGGTTTTATCCTTCCACCCATGTGGGATGAGATAGGCTATGAACGAAATTCCCTTTATCCAAAGGGAATTTTCGTCCAACCCCCTTCATTCTAGGGTTTTGGAATGTTCCCTGATTAACCAACTATTGATTAACTCACATTCAACCCTTCTATTAATTAAACTGTTAATTAATTCCCAAATTGTTTTCTAATTAGTTTCTAATTAATTATTACACCATAATAATTAATAAACTAATTACTCCTATTATTTGTTCTACTCAATTTTGAGTCTTGAGGGAAACCAAGAGGACCCTGCTATTATTAGAAATATCACTAATTAGTTAATGACCTTGGACACACTTCCAACACTAACATCCAAAACGAATGTCATTTCTCGACATTTATCTCAATGGTTGAACCAAAATCCATCAATGAGGCATTAGAAGATGCTGACCGGATTACAACCATTCAAGAAGAGTTAGCGGAATTCCTTAGAAATGAAGTGTGGATTCTTGTCCATCCTCCTAAGTATCACACTAGTGTTGGTACGAGATGGGTTTTTCGAAACAATCTAGATGATGCTGGATTTATTATTTAAAACAAAGCAAGATTGGTGGCCTAAGGATTCACTCAGATTGAAGGACTTGATTATGACAAGACCTTTGCTCTTGTTGATCGTCTTGAAGCCATCATAATTTTTCTTGCTTATACAGCACATAAAGGCTTTAAAGTTTACGAAATGGACGTCAAAACTGATTTTATTAATGGTGAACTGGATACTGAAGTGTATATCGAACAACCCCCCGGTTTTGTCAATCTTTCTTATCCGAACTATTGCTACAAAATGCGAAAAGCTGTTTATGGCCTCAAGCAAGCTCTTCTCGCCTGGTACGAGACTCTCCCCGACTTTCTCAAGCGTTCCAGTTTTCAAAGAGGAATTCTCGATCCTACCCTATTCCGAAGATCAAAACGAAAACATCTCATGCTAGTCCAAATCTAAGTTAATGATATCATTTTTGGATCCACGGATTCATCAATGGTTGCTGATTTTGCCAAGTTATTGGTTAGTCGATTCCAAATGAGCATGAATTGTGAATTAAGTTTCTTCCTCGACCTCCAAGTAAAGCAAACCAACAGAGGAATCTTTATTGACCAAGAAAAATACATTTCCAATCTTCTCAAGTAATATTCAATGGAAACTTGTGCCTCTAAAAATGTTCCTATGGGTTTCTGACACAAGAACTTCTAGAACCCATTAGGTGTTGCTATCGATGAAAGAAGTATAGGGGAACGATTGGATCGCTACTCTACCTAACAGCAAGTCGTTCGGACATAATGTTCTCTACATGCTTGTGAGCCAAATTTCAGGTCAATTCAAAGATGTCTCATATTTTGGTGGTTAAGAAAATATTCCGATACCTTAAAGGTATAAAGATTCTCGGAATCTGGTATCCAGAAAATGAGAGTTTCCTCCTTCAAGCATATTTTGATTCAAACTATGGTGGTCTTCAATTGGAAAGAAAAAGCGCATCTGGTGGCTGTCAATTTTTAGGTAGAAGATTGGTCAGCTGGTCATCTAAGAAACAAAATTGCATTGCTCTTTCAACAACCGAAGCGGAATACATTGCTACTGCTAGTTTCACTTCTCAAGTTCTTTGGATGAAATCTCATCCCTTAGACTATGGTTATCAATTTCAATAAATTCCTATCTATTGTGATTCTCAAAGTGTTATTACGATTTCTCACAATCCAATTCAGCACTCCATAATGAATCACATCGATATTTGGTACCATTTTATTAAAGATCATGTTTTATAAGGAAACATTGAACTTACTTTTGTTTCATCTGACGATGAAATTCCTGATGTCTTTACTAAGGCATTAGATGAAACCAAATTCAATGGGTTTCTAAACAAAATGAGTATGATGTTGCATGATCCTCATATCTTCCAAGAGGCTTGTATTCTCTAATGGAAACACCACAAAGTGAATTAATTATGAAGTCAAAATCTTTTTTTTAATCTCGGAATCATTTCCTCTCAGAATAAATAGGATCATTTTACGTGTCTTTTTGTCTAACCTCTTCTTCCAGTTTAAAGTTGTACAACTTTCCTTATCCTTTGAAGTTCATGACCAATATAGTCACATTAGTGTTTTGCTTTGATCTCGCCTAGGAATCTATCTCAAAGTGTGTTATGATGTTCACCTCAGAATTCAAATCCAAAATGCTAATGTGCATTCACCTCTTACCTCTATCCGAGCTCCGACTCTTCATGTCTCGGAATCTCAAATATGTTTAAAAATGTCCTCTAAGTTCTTCATACATTTTACCTCTAATATTCACTCTGAGTCTGTGCAATCTCGAACTCTATATCATGTACAAGTGTTGTTCTCATTTTCACCTCGAAGAATCTTATGACAATCTATCTCGGAACTTCCTTGTTCCAAGATCACCCGTTTCAAGAGAAGTTCAAAGGTTTATTTCAAGCTTCTCAAAACTTCCTTGAGTATATCACCAATGCAATTGTAGGAGTTCAATCCCTCAGAAATTCCCAGCTAAAGTTCTTTCAGAGGAAGAGAAAAGGATATGGTCCACTATTACCTGGCCATCATCCTTGGCATACGTTCTTAAAAGAAGCCGTGAAATGACTATAGAAAAGACTAAGCTCACTGTCGATTCATTCCGAGCCACCCAGTCTATGTCGCCTCCTATTCCCTCTCCAAGAATTGTTCCCATTGATGAAGGTTCTCCTCTTCGGAAACCTGATGACATTCCAGAAGAGCCTCTAATTCCTCCTCCTCCTGAGTTCTCTATCACTAAAAACATTCAAAAATCCATTTCTAATTTAAGCAAGACACATCAAGACAAAGGGAAAAAGATTGCCTCATAACCTCATAGCCCTGAAAGTACATTCAAGAAGTATGAAGGCTGCGCACAAGCTAAAATTGATCAAGCACTTGAAGAGAGCATTCGGATCTAATCTTTAAAAGACAATCCCAATCCGATGTTGGGCATATCCCCACTCTTTCAAGAAGGGATAATTCATGACCAAGACATTGTGGCATTCATGTACTTTGATATACCCATGCAAGATTTAGACCAAATCAATCTCCCAATCTCTCCCTTCGAAAGGTCGTACATCAAGTTCGCTCCACTCCATCCCACTGATGATCCTCAAACAATCATCAGAATTGAGCAAGAAAGATTAAAGACATTCTACTCCGTCAATGCACAACCTCAAAAGGAAGTGTGGTCTTGGAAGAGAATCCCAAAAATTGTTGGGTTCAGACGAAAGGTTCAGAGCAAGTTTGACATGAACTTCATGTTGTACAGATACTACATCAATCGGAACAAAACATCCACTATCACCATCACGGATGCAGACTTCGCTTCCATCAACCTAAATGATGTTCTCACAACTGTCGCTCACATTTGAAGTCGCTAGAATGATCAAATGAGCATCGCTGCTTATGTTGCCGGAATGAACTTCCTCAATGATTATGTTGCTGAGTTATGCCGATGTGATTTCAAATTTGCGCATCTGTTCGGAACTGAAAAGCTTTTGGCCAAGATCAACTATGAACTACCCGAAGCACAAATTTTGACATAAAGACCTATTGAGGAACCAGAGCTCGGATATGTTTACTTGCAAAAGAATACCATCATAAAGGATTTCTTACGAGTTCTTGAAAAACACCTTGTTCCCTCCAAGATCCTCCAAAAATTCATTGCTAATATAGCAAAGTTCGATGTTCCGGAGTACGTGAAGAACAAATTCATCAACCATCTCCAATGTTACCTGGAAGTCCGAAATTGGCCCTATAGAGGCTAACTGTTCATTACCAAAGAAGCCAACTAAGATGACATGATTTCTAAGTTCAATTAAGAGGAGATTGTTGAATCATGAAAAGTGAACCTCTAGCAATCCCCAGCAATCATGTTTTGATGTCAGTTGAGTCTGAGATATGGTGAAGTTCTGAGATTGAAGATCAAGTCCGAGATCAAGACGTTCTGAGATCCAAAGTCTATTCACACATTTAATGCATTTAATCTTATCTTTGATGTAACAGTTCATAGGACTTATTTGTATGTATCTTTTAGATATCAATTTTTCAAACACTGATTATTTTCCAGTCCTAAGAATGTTTTCCAGTTCGTATTATGTTTCTCCTCCACTATATAAGGGGTGAATGTTTCACCATTTCAACATATGTGAACGATTCAAGTGTTAATCCAAGAATAACAAATATTCTCTTCACATCACTTTCACTTTCCTTCAAGTCAAAGTTCTTTCATTACATTCTTCTTGTTCTTTAATTATCTTTGAGTTGATTATACTCAAGTTTACTTCATTGACTACTTGAATACTTTGTTGAATATTTATCTTCAAGTCCTAACTAGTTTACCAGATTCGATTGGACTTTATATTAAGAGCAGACGTTGATCTTAAAGATTAACTCAAGGTTTGAGTTTTCAAGCCTTGTCCTTGCGCATTGATTATCGTATTCACAGGAATGAACGTGATCTTCATGCACTGATGAAAGCGGATTTCAACAAGTTCTTGCTCGATATAAACACAACAAAGACACATAAACTCATTTTGATCTACAAAATGAGTTAATTAATCATTTATGGAAAATATATTTTAACGCATGAATTATACTAGTTTTTAAAATTTATATGTTATATTTCTAATAAATGTATAGGCTATATTTCTTGAAGTGTAAATGTTATATATTACTTTCAACATGTATATATATTTCTATAAATGATTATGTATATTTATTATAATATTTTACCAGTAACATTATATATTTGATAAATGTTTTATTAATGTCACGGTTAATTTAAATTACTTTATATGAACTATTTATGTGGTTGTATTTATTTAATAATATATATTTTAATATTTTAAAACAATAAGATTTTAGCTAAATTGTAAAACCTTGTAAATGTAAGAGGTATTAATGAAACTCTAAACAAGTTGGACAAAAAGAATATATTTAGAATATAGAGTGAGGTTGAAGATGTATCACTTAGAACTCTTTTTCACTTTAAAAATAAAGTATTATTGGAAGATGCTCTAATTCTCAAACCCACATTTTCCTCCTCTAGACAACTCAGACATCAAAAGAAAAACATGGACATGAATTTCTTCTATCATTTAGAGAGTAACGATAGAAGATAGTATGGTTCAGAGGCCGAGCCCCACCCACACAGTAAGGGTGTGACTTAGGTTAACTAACACAACGAATGTTAAAATGGATTTCCATAATGGGAAACTGGCTGAGGATGTTTACATGTTTACCCAGGAGATTTTAACATACCAAATTCCCTAATACAATGTGCAAACTTGAGAAGTATATCTATGGACTGAAACAAACATCTCGCAGCTTGAATCTTTGTTTTCATGAAAAAAATTCAAAGAGTTTGGATTTTCTAGAAGTGAAGATGAGTCTTGTGTGTATATCAAAGCTAGTGGGAGTGTATTGACCTTCCTAGTCTTATATATGGATGACATACTCCTAATAGGAAACATTGTTCCAACTTTGCAAGGAGTTACGTAAATGTAAATTTTACTGGACAATGAGTAGACTCTTGAAAGAAAATATGAATATCAAGTATATATTCAAATGGAAACAACCACTTCTCTTTACTTCTTTGATGTATGCTGATTATTTTATAGATCTGTCACTTTAAACACATAGTTTCACACATACAAATAAACAACGTCGTAAATTCCCCACCCCAAACCCTTTTGTCACAACCCTTAAGAGCATATCTAAAGTTACTATATATTTGGTTTAAAAAATAAAGTTGATGTTTTTCGGCCCTACTTTATTTTTTAAATCAAATATAAAATATTGAATAATAATCTCTCTCTCTCTCTCTCTCTCTATATATATATATATATATATATATATATATATATAAATTCTGTTCTGATTTTGAGTCTATCTATTTGATATTTGTTTAATTGTATTGTTATTTTTTAATTGTGATAAATCTTTTAAAATTTGAACATTTTTAATAAGTAGAATTAGACTTTCACTTGTTATACAAAATGGTATTACATGACATAATGGCAAGATGCATTGTTTTACATGACATTATGATTGAAAACCAACGTGATCTTTATGCACCAATCAAAACGATGATTGATGAAGATACTTTATTTTAACAATTTGTTGCTTGATATAAACACAACAAAGACATATGAACTCACTTTGATCTATAAAATGCGTTAACTAATCATTTATGGAAAAGATATTTTAACACATGAATTATACCAGGTTTTTCAAATTTTATATGTTATATTTCTAATAAATATCTAGGTTATATTTGTTGAAGTGTAAGTGTTATATATTTCTTTTAACATGTGTATAATATTTATATAAACTGAGTGTGTATATTTATCATAATGTGTTATGAATAAAATTATTTATTTGATACATGTTTGTTTTATTAATATATCCATTAATTTAAATTACTTTGTATGAACTATTTATCTGGTTGTACTTATTTAAAATATAAATTTTAAATTTTTAAAACAATAAATTTTTTGATAAATTGTAAAACCTTTTAAATTTAAAGGGTATTAATGAAAATGTAAACAACTTGACAAAAAGAATATACTTCAAATATAGAGTGAGGTTGAAGATCTTAAAACTATCTTTCACTTTAAAAATAAAGTATTATTCGAAGAAGTTCTAAATCTTAAACCCACATTTTTATCCTCTTGACGATTGAGACATCAAAAGAAAAACGTCGACACGACTTTCTTCTAGCAATCGGAGAGAAACGAGATAGAAGGTAGTATGGTTCGGTGGCCGAGCCCCAACCAACAGTAAGGTAGTAAGGGCAACACTAAGGGTACCAATTAGGTTAACAATCACAAAGAAGATACAGGTCACTCTACGATTGTCTTTGGTTCCAAACTACATATGAGAAATTTGTGTTATTGTTTGCAAGGTCTCGATTATTTACATGGACCCACTTATCATTTAATCTGTGGAAATTTTCTGATCTATAAACTGAATAGATAGTGAGGGTACTTAGCTGGTCGCCAGTCGGTATTGGATAACAATATTGAGAGAAAAACGAAGAGATGTGGAGAACAAAGGTTATATGATGGAATGTCACTAGTAAAGATGAAAATGAGTGTTAGGGAGTTTGCGGTTTTTTTAATGATAATACAATAAATAAATCAGATAATGTTATAAGATAAATAGATAATAATAAATATCATTGACACAATGGTAAATTAATAATTTTAACATGATCTAACGAAAATAAAATATTGGATATTAATTCAAGAAACCAAATCCACAACCCAAATATACCAAAATGATGTCTTTTAGAAATAAATGAATTTTTGTTGTACCACATAACCACAACCAAAGAAACCAATGAAAATGCACATACAGCATGGACATCTTTTGCTATTTTCCTTATGTCCACCCAGAACTACCTCAATGAAGATGTATAATTCTATTTGAAGATGTATAATTTTATCACATTGGAACAAAATAAATACCATATTTCACAACATCTGAACAAAAGTGAACGTTGAATGGTTAAACCTCCTTAAAGTTTGAGGTATCTAATAGCTTAAGTTACTATTTAATGATATTTTCCTTAAACAAAAACCGATTTGCCAAGGTTGTTTTCTATTCGCTTTTCATGTTCGTGTTTGACTCCTTAAAATTCAACACTCATTTTACTTCCATTGTCTATTGATTGCAACCGGACTTGGTGCAGATTGGACCATAAGTTTGGTGTATCTCCGATGCTTCCTCTCGCGTGCATACAACACCCACAACACCAAAGAAAGCATCACAGCAGCAGACACCATAGCCAACCCAATGTAAATCCACTCACTATACTTATTAAGATCTGGACAATGATCCTTGTGAATTCCCATAAAAGTCTCTCTAACAAAGCTACAGTCCAATAACCCAGCCAAAAACTGCCTAGATTCGGTCAACCCATCACTCACATTCACTGCATCCGACATCTGTTTATACATCTTCGGAGTCAACCGACCCACAGTCGTGCATGTGTCATTTGCAGAAACTTGACAAACATAGTTCCTCCACACCTGCAGATGTATAAATTTGACAAATTTGAATCTTGAAAGTTTTCTTGATCAGTTATAATATAAAGATAGTTATTATGTTACCATGGTGGCGTTATCGAAGCTCAGTTCACCAGTTTGACAGATTCGATCTGTTTTGTTAGCGTTTAGTGGATTACAAAGGGTGGGAACCAACGGCCCAGATTGATTGTAGCTAAGGAAATGGGCAAAAGGTGGTGGATCGATGTTGGAGACATTAGTGATGATGTTATTCACTATGGCTACCAATTGAAAGGTCACGTCTTTGCTTTGAGACAAGGTTTCTTGAGCTGTTGTATTGTCGACACATGGAAGAATATCGTCTAATGTTGTATGAGCCATTGGGTTTTGAACCCACTCGTCCATAGCAACGCATGTGTCTCCCATAACACTGCAAGAATGATAACTATAGTTAGGTTTAAGTTGATGGATGGAAGTGTAACGAGGTAAAAAAAAAAGTTACGTACTTATGGAGTGCGAGAAATATGCCACATAAGATTAGTGTAGCTGTAACAAGAATCCACCCAAGAATCACCAAGCTGCAATCGTTCAGATTAATAGGTCAAGAAAATTACACGAAGATAGAATCTTAAGAAAACCAAAAAAGCTAATATATTTACCAAGAAAACCAAAAAAAAGAGAAGATATTGATCAAGAAAACCACATAAAAATAGGAACATGATCAACAAAACCACATTAAGGTGATATCTTGCTCAAGAAAACCACATAAAGATAGGATCTTGATCAATAAAACCACATAAATATATAGAAATTAAATCTTGATCAAGAAAACCACATAAATATAAGATGCTGATCAAGAAATTAAAACAACATACAGATAGGATCTTGATCAAGAAAATTGCATAAATATATGATCTCTTGATAATTGAAAAAACCATAAATATAGGATTTTGATTAAGAAACCACAAAAGAGAAGATCTTAATTAAGAAAACTAGAAAAGGAGAAGAGATTGATCAAGAAAACCACTTAAAGAAAAAATATTGATCAAGAAAACCACATAAAGAGATCTTGATCAAGAAATCCACAAAAAGAGAAAGATATTGATGAAGAAAATGCAAGTTCTTGATAAACAAAACACATTAAGATAAGATGTTGATCAAGAAAACCACATTAAGATAAGATCTTGATCAAGAAAACCACAAAATGAGAAGATTTTGATCAAGAAAGCCACATAAGATAAGATCTTGATAATGAAAACTGCTTATAAAGATATGATCTTGAAGAAGTTACTCCTTATGATCACTTACATGTAAACAAGAACCTGTAGTCCAAGTATGGAGAACACTGCAATGATCAAGATTCAAGAATATGAGTCTAAAACGCTATATTTCATGTTATTGAAAAAGAGTGGATTCCGACTTACAAAAACCAAGAAGAGCTACAAGTAACATAACCGCAGCAATGATTATAAGAGCAAGCCTTCTGCAAAAAATTCGATACATAAGAGGCTACACATGAATCTGTTAAAGAGAAACAACATTTACTTACACGTCCTTCAGAACACGTTTTATATCATTCTCATTCTTTCTAGTTTCGAATTTAAGGTTTTGTGCAGCACCCTTGATCATTTCATGGACCTTGTCGATGTGGTTTTTAATATCTGAAGGCAAAGAAGCTTGATTTACTTGAATCCCTTTTGCTACAGAAAGAATGGATGAAACATTGTTGAGTTTGTAAACCGTATCATTGGATTGACTCACGACATAATCCAACGTATCAGTGGTGCTATCATTGAATTTCCCTTGTCCAGTGTACAAAACCACACATCCAACACTGCAACACATATTAAACCAACAATGATCAATACCCTGAAAGACACATGAACACACATACGAATTCGTATTTGTGAAGAGGGAGTATATATCTCACATTGTGGAAATGGTGAAGAGGGAGAGAAAAATAAGAGAAAGTGTATAGGCAATCCGAGAATAGCCATAAGGGCGTCTTCGAAAGCAGCAGTAGCAGCAACAAGTTAGGAGCAAGAATAGACCAAATCCCACAAACCAGATTACAGCAATTGCGAACAAGGGGACTGCAGTAAATGATACCGACTGTGTAAAAAATCGAACATTAAAACATTTTCATTAGATTTTCATGTCATGGACTCATGGCATTTTATTCAAATGATCAAAGAAAAAAAAAGATCTCGTATTAATATATATGTTTAAAGATGCTTAGTCAAACAATCTTTAATGCCTCTATTTGTGTTCAAACGTTTATATTATATAAAGAAGATAAAGAAGGAAGAAGAAAACAAATATCTAGCTCGAACGTGGAGGGATGTCATCATTTGTCAAAGTCAAACATTAGAATTAACGAAATCGAATCGCAAATCTTAATGCAATCATCAAATTCTTGAAACCAAGGAGAAACCCATTTCAATCTTGAAGCTAAAACCAACGATTTTGACCACAAAGAATCAAGAAAAAGTAATTAAAACGTAATTAACTTACAGAAACGTAATGTTCATTACTGATATTCCAACCACCGGTGTAGTATTTGAAATCGTTGTTGGGATCTTTTCTTCTTGTTCTCTTATCCGCCAATATCAAAGACGAGTTTTCATCATTACTCCCCGTTTCAAGAACAGCCCGTTCAGTTTCTCGATGAACTACACCAGACTTGCCATTATTAATCAACCCTACAGAAGTACATAGCTCGATAAGAAGTCAAATAAAAAACACATTATATACGAAACTCTCGAGACCCATGAAATAGCAAGAAAAACAACACATTGATTACCTGAAGATTGAAGAATATGTGAACCTCCATGAGGTACTAACGTAAATAAGATGGGTAGCAGAAGAAATAAGAGTGGATTCGGAGATAGCATGATGGGTTTTTTTTTGGTGATTTTTGATGTGTTAATTGTTTGTATGCATTTGGAACAAAAGGAGTCGAATTAGTGGGGTGGGTGTCTTATTATGGCTTATGACTTATGAGCTGGATTATTGGCGTAGAAATGGTCGCGTGGCATGTTCGAATGTGCGTTTTTAATTGTTATGGCCGACCCTTGAGAGGGATTTGCATGTTTGAGAATTCGAAACTCGGCTAAGGATCCATACAAGAGTCAAAAATCGATGGCATTTGGCTAAAAACCAATATTGATGCCGAATATGAAAAACAAAATAGTAATAAATAAATAAAAGTAAAAAAAAGCTCCATGCACTTTTAATTCTCAAGTAATGTCTAAGGACTTTTATAACGTTAATGTGAAAAGTGCAAATATGATTAATCCCAAAACTTTGAAAGTAATGTGGATAGTTTAAATTTGATATAAAATAGTAGAAGCAACAATTTGTTACATAAAATTGTTAAATGGAAAAAATATTACACTTACTAATGAAATAATAAACTAACCTGCATTACTTTTGCCAATAGCGAAAGAGTATTTGCAGCTAGATTTTCTTTGGGTCTTCTTGGAAATCATTTAAATCTCTCTGAATTACGATTGCAATGGTTATTTAAAAGGTTGTTATGTTATTGTAACGATATGGATATTTGAACTTGACAATCTATAACTTTTATCTTGTTACTTTAAGATTAAATATTTTATTGGACTTTGAGGCCCGGTTAAGCCCAAACAAAATGACAAGCTGACCAACAGATCAGGCCCAAGGACTCACATATTTTATTGGACATTCTTGTGAACAATCCAAAGTTCTAGTCATCGAACATTTATTTATTTTTCATAAATTTAACTCCCATCTGATAGACGAACACAAATATAGTTTCTGAACCGTACTCTTATTTGTAGGATCAATCTTATTTCAGTCGGTTATTTTTTGTAAAACCGCCTTTTTACGATCCAATATTTTTCTGGACTAGTGTCTTTATATAGTAGTTCGGTATATCTCTCTCTCTCTCTTTTTTTTTTTTCTTTTTCTTTTTTTTTTTCAATTTGGACGTGGTTTTCTTTTTCGGTTTGCATTTTGGTTTTTATATCTATAAACGTAATTATATAGGGAAATGTAAGGGTAGAATTGGTAGGTACCAATTTATTTTTTCACTAAACAATGTATCATATCAATTATAGTTAGTTTAAAAAATTTCTATTATTACCATACCAAATATAATTGGTACCAACTTGTTTGACTACAAATAAATTCAGTTGGTAATGATATATACCAACAATCTGGTGATTTATAAATGAGAATTTCAGTGTTCTTCTATATTATGAAACTTCAATGTGAATAAACAGTTTTGTAATGATTGAGATTGAAACTTCACCAAAGGGCTTATAGTCTAGCGGTATCCGGTGTTGCCTCTCTCCTTGAGGTTGAAGGTTCAAATCCTGTCATGGACATAGGTAGTACCACGACATTAAAAACTTTGTATCACTACCATACCATGATTTCGCATTTGGTATGGTACTACCAACCAAACATGTTGGTTATCAATATTTTTTGTTCGTATGGTAACACGTTGATTTGTTTTCCATGGTACATATTTCTCAACCTTAGGGAAATGTTCAAATAAAAACAATTATGAAACCGAGAATGCGAGAACAAATTCGGACCACATATTTTTTTTGCCACAAAACCCTCCTGCATACCGGCGCGACCGAGGAACTTAATATTCGTACGTGAATATAAACCATCATCACCGCAACTAACGCAACCACCACTGGGCCACATGTGATAACTCAAACTAAAAAAAATGTATAAATATATATAATTTGACTATATTATTAAAATAATATAATGGTGATTAAGTAGGAGTAAATAGAGAAATTATGGAATTTTAATACCAAAACCCATCACTTTGATTAGTGTTATAAATTTGGACTTTTGGGTTAACTAGAAAGGTTACAAACTTTGGCATTATAAAAGGCATGGGAAATAGAATGTAATGCCCACAAAAAAAGTGCAAGAAAGGTTGGGGAAACAAAAGAGAAATCGGGGTTTGAAGTTCATGAAGGTTTTCAAAGCTATTTTAGAAATTATGGTATGTCTCTTCTATTTGAGTTTGATTAAGTTGCTTGAGTGGGTTTATAGGATTTTAGTATGTATTTTGGTTCAATCCTATGTCTCTTTTTGGCCAAGGAATAATCGAATTTCGTAAAAAACAAATGTTATGTTTTGGTAAAAGAAATGGTGAATCTAATCTTGCTTTATAATAAATTATTCAAGATTTAGTATATAAATATGTTAGTATGAAATGGAGATGATTAACGGTGGTTTTATAAATTTTATTTGACAACATTTTTTAAGTTTTACTGTGATAAAATGGTCGAAAACGTTTTTATTGTTTGGGTAAAGAAGAAAAGAATATGGATCTTTTGTTGAAACGGTTCTCTTGATGTTTCAAATGATAAAGAAAATGAAGAAAAAGATAATAATATTTTTTATTAAAGTTGTTATGCACATTCTGTTTTATATGATAAAATAATTATTGGTTGTCTAAAGGAGACATATGTGTGATGGAACCAAAACAAACACGTAGGATGTTTTCTAGAATTACAACCTTAGAAAACTTGTTGGTTAAACGTAGGGTGCATGTCTGCAAGTAGCGTGACGACATCCGGTTAAGACCTAATGCCATCTAGGTGAGTTTTTTTCGTGTTCTGTGGTTGCTCGCACATAAATGTTTTTCATGCGCTTATTATGTGGTTTTTATTTATTTATTGACAGTATGTTTTAGGATAAATATGGTTGCATACAAATGTTATTTTAAGTCATTTATCTTTTGTGTGTTTTCTTGGGTGACATGTTTAGTGGGAATGAGTGGGTGTTTAATCGTCGTGAGCATGACGAATGTGTGTGATCGGCGGGGATGGGAATTGAGAATCATACTCATTTCCTTGGATATTTAAAATATATACTTGAGTACAATGGATGATTAGTCGTCTCAAGGAGAATGGAAATGAACCTTTGGTTCTTTCTCTGGATAATTAATCGTTCCCCTAAATTATGACATTGCATGATATGTGTGTTGTATGATTTATTGAAACTATATGATAAAACTATTTGTTTTGTTAAGTGATGGACATGTATATGCAACACGAACTCACTAGGCCCTAGGCTTACCCATTTAGAAACTTTAAATGTGCGCAACCCAGGGAACTATTTAACAAGTGACAGTAAGAAGACTAGGGAGAAGGATTGATCAACAAGGCAACAAAGGATTTCAGCAAAGACGTAACACCCGAAGCTCTTCGGTTGAAGAAATTATATTATTTTATTTTGCGTTCGCTGTAGTTTAGTCTATAAGTAAATTTATAATTGATCTTGGGAGATGTTGGAACGACAATTTGTCATTTAATCGATATTTGAAAATTGGGGTGTTACACCACATACTTCTTTTTGCCACATAACTCTCTAATGTACCGACGCAACAGAGGAACGTAATATTCATATGTGAATATAAAGGTAGGTATATTCTCACGGAACAAATAATATATATATATATATATATATATATATATATATATATATATATATATATATATATCATACAATCATATCAGTAATAGCCACACAGTCGCATACATCTTACACTTACTTACGAATCAGTGGGCCGGCATTGGTGACTTTGACCTACTAGTATGGTGAAAAGACTCACCTCACAGAAAATGCTTTACTGCTATCGCTCTCACTGATAGAGTACCGCTGTGACGCACCACCTAATCAGTCAAACCAAATAAACCTTGAGGTCTTCCTCCAAAATAGGTGTTTGACTAAAAGTCAACTCAAGTCAATGGTCAAAGTTCAGTGGTCAAAGTCAATGGTCATCGTTGACTTTAGTCAATCGCCACGTTGTAGCCACCTATGGCCACGCTGTGGCCCTCCACTAACAGCCAGTTACGATTTTCCCCACCGCCACTCTGTGGTGACCAGAGCCACTTTGTGGGCAGGGTCGGCTGGAAGAATTTTAAGGTCGTGTGCATTTTAAAAAAAAAGACCCTAAAACTTGAAATTTTTAAAAACAATTAAGTTAAAAACATGCAAAGCAAAACAATTTACTTTTTTAGTTTTTAATTGCAAAATATATAAATTAAAATATCATTCAAAATAATACAAAAAAATTGTGTTTACTTAAAAACAGTCATCCTTCTAATATTTGTTGAAATAAACTTTTCTATAACATCTTTATAAGTAACTTTATCCAAAAGGTTTCTCTCAATCCTCATCAAAGTCAATCCATTAAGTTGTTCTTGAGTCATTGTAGATCGCAAGTAGGACTTCAAAATCTTCAATTTGGAAAAACTTATTTCTGCATATGCAACTGTAACAGGAATTGTCAACATAACTCTATATACAATAGTTGTATCAGGAAAACAATCAACTCGTTTTAAAAACTTGAGAATATCAATTGATGACATTTTTTCCTTTGGTAAAAGATGTAAAAGTAATTATAACTCAACATATCGGTCATTTCCATCGATATCTGATTGTTCATCTTTCTTGAGTGAAGTTTCAAGAGATTTACAACAAGACTTTAAGGTCATATCATCTAAGGAAAGTAATTTTTCTGAATTAAACAAAAGACCAAATATATTATCATATTGTTGATATTGTTGAAACCTTGTAGTTAGAGAAGTAATTGCTTAATTGCTTAATCAATAATATATATATATATATATATATATATATATATATATATATATATATATATATATATATAATAATTTTCCCTAAAGGAATCTTGTTCGCATTGTGAAACACTAGAAAAAGTTTCATTTGAAATCTCATCAAAATGTTTTTTTCATTTATATTCAAGCCTTTAAGGAAATTTTGGATCAATTTCCATTTCCAAGGAAATTTCTTTTGCAGTTTGTAAAGCATTTAAAAAAGCAATTCCTCTATATTCCTTAAAAAAAAAGAAATCAACAAATTTATTTTTTTCATAGCAACATCAATAAGCATATCTTTTGATTCCTATTGTTTGCTAATTAAATTAACGGTATTTAATATTTCCTACCAAGTTACTAGTATCTATATAAACTCAAAGTTACCAAGTTCATTTTTTGCTAAGGATTTAGCTTCACTACTTATTTTTGAATCATTATCACTTTTAGCTACTTGTAATAAAGCTTGATGCATATAAAAAAATTAAAATTTTATAGCTTTAACACTATCGACACGATTCTCCCAACGAGCTGATAACAAAGATTTAGGAGTTCACTCTTTCACATTATCTTTTAATATTTGCCATCTCTTAGTAGAATTGGCAAATATTGTGTAGATTCGTTTTATTGTTCCAAAAAAAATCTTTAGCTTTACCCCAAGTCATAACCAAATCATACAAAGATAAATTTAAAATATGAAAACCACAATGAGTATAAAAAGCTCTAGAATTTTTATCTAAAAGTTTTTTTTTGCACCCATTGATGTTTACCTTTCATATTTGATCATTTGTCGTAACCTTGTCCACGCACATTGTTAATGTCAAGATTAAGCAAACTTAATTCATTTTGTAAAACATCAAAAAGTCCTTGTCTGGTTGTATCATTTATATCTAAAAAAACCTAAAAAGGATTCTTCAATGTAAACACAAATCGACGAGACATCCACATATCTTAAAATCATAGTCATTTGCTCTTGGTGACTTATGTCGGGAGTACAATCAAGTATTACTGAAAAATATTTTGTTTTGTTTATTTTTTTAATAATCATATACTTTATTTCGGAAGAAAGCAAAAGTATTAATTCATTTTGTATACTATGCCCAAGATAATGTTTATGCATACGAATTTCATTTGTAATATGTTGAACATGATCATAAGAAACCATGTCAAACTTAGCTAACATTTCAATAAAGCCTAAAAAATTTTCATTGTTATTTTCCTACAATTTCTCATTACTACCACGAAATAAGTTCTTCATCACAAAAACAAGAACTGTGTTTCTGTAGCGAACAAAAATATAGACAATGTAACTTTTCCGAGTAGTATTGTGTTGAAATTAAAAATGTTATAACTTTTGGATACCTACTCCAAATTAGGCCTGGTTTTCGCCTGTGTTCTTTTATGAATTTAAGGTAGACCTTAAAACAAAACTACATCACTTTTAGGATTATGAAGTTAATGGTCCAATTAATATCTATTGTTACTAATATGTAACACTGATGTTCTTAAATTATTTTAGAAAGGAACAAAAGCACTAGATGTTACAAGAATTTCAAGGTGAGTACTTATCAGTATTACAGCATAAAACTATGATTGAAAATGTTTTGATTTCAATTATACTATAAACACTCTTATTTTTTTATGTGGCCTCTATGACATGATTTATATGTTGCATGAAATAAATTTTGAATATGTTCAGAGTATGAAAATGATATATTGATTTAGAAACTGTGTTTGAGCATCCTAATTGTGCATTACATATAAAATATGTTGTTTTGAAAGTTTGAGAGACCCAAATGATGAAATTCCTAGAGTTATAAGTTATATGCATAGGGATGGAATTCGATTAGCCCAGTCTATGAGAATTATGGTAATGCTGACATGATTCTATAAATTTTCAAAGGATTAGTTCCTTTTACATGACCTTTGTTGCTATAATTTACTTGTTATGTAAACAACAATATGTTGATTTACAGAGTAGCTTCAATCCGAGAGAAGCCATATATTATTGTGGACCATAGAATGTGAGGGTTTATTAATAGTAGAGAACTTGGATTGGAGTTTAGATGCATATGTATTTGATTTATTCAAACTTTTGATATGTTTTATCTAAACTTCTTAACATATTTGTTCAAAATTGTTGAAATTGTATCAAAATGTTTTGGGAGTTTGACTTTTGAATTTGGTTATTGTCATTACCCAATTCCATGTTAATTTTTAATTCTGGTATGACTCACTATGCTCCTAAGCATAACATTATTATTTTGGCTCGCAGATAATGATAAGATCTTTGGATGAAGACTGCTTGTAAATTTTGAAGATCATAGCTTTATATTTTTCATTTTAACTTTTATAATGATATTTAATTGATCATCCTCATATTTGAAACCTTAAAGTTTTCAAACTAAAACTATAATTTAAGCTTTTGGGACCGAACTCCACAACAATGAATTTTTAAAGTATTATAAACTTTTAAAAGAAAGCATTTTGTCTTGTTGCCCATACGAGAGATGTTGCATACATATCAATTGGTACGCTTCAGTAATCCGTAAACAAAAGAAAATAATAATAATAAATAAATAAAAATTATTAAACTTGTTGTGGTGGGGAACAGCTAAGATGAGTATTTCTATTCATCATGCTACCACTTTTAGATGATGAGAAATATAATAAAAATTTGATATGTTTATTAAATATGACAAGTGTCACAATCTTAAACATATAGGAAAATGGTAAAAAGAAATCATAGGAGGATATTTGGTTTCTCTTATCGATCATATTCAACCGAAATTCCATAGAGCGAAGGAATGAATATATATATATATATATATATATATATATATATATATATATATATATATATATATATATATATATATATATATATATATATTCATCTCTTATAAAGGATGTCATTCAAATGAATGTGGTTCAAGATATGTCATTTTTACTTGAACCACATTCATTTAAATGACATCCTTTATAAGAGACGAATATATATATATATATATATATATATATATATATATATATATATATATATATATATATATATGTCATTCAAATGAATGTGGTTCAAGATATGTCATTTTTACTTGAACCATATTTATTTGAATTTTATCAACTCTTTACCTTATCCTACTTAGATGACTATTTCATTGAAATATTTTTCCTATATCATGAACATTTGATTCTTTTCTTTTCTTCGGTTGAAATATGTTTGCTTTCTTCTTTCCACATCTTTTTTCCTTATATTTTCGTAAAATTTCATAAGAAGTTTGTTGTGTATATGAGCAAATCCAAAAGTTTTTTCTATTTAAATATGATAAAGAATTATCTCAAGGTTGTAAATTAATTTACAACTAAAAGAAAATTGTTGTCAATTTTGATGTGTTATGTGTTGAAATTTTGTTTGTGAAAGAAAAAATATATATAAAGAACATGAATTTTTTATTTGAAGGTTGTGTTATATGTTGAAAGTGTGTTTGTGAAAGAAAAATAAGATATAAACAACACAAATTTTTTATGTGAAGGTTGTACATTTAGAGCTAAAAGAAAAAGTATTATGGATTTTGTTGATTTTGAAGTGTGCTTAAACAAGAATTGTATTTGGATGAGTTCTCTTCACATTGTGAAATAAGTACATGAAGAAACTACGAATGTTAATGTGTTTGAAGTGTGTTTTTGAAAGAAAAATAATATTATGAATTGGATTTTGATGGGTTCTATTCACATTGATTAAAATATAAATGCCTCTGTTCATTTGTTTTATGACTCATTTTTTTGTGTGAATATTGAATAAAATGTATGTGGATTCTAATGATGTTATCGTCGTTCTTTTATTGTCATTCCTATTATTTTAATTACATAATTTTTTTAGTTCTTATTCTTTTAAGATTCATACTTCAAAAAATTTCAACATCATAGTGTTGAACTTCTAAATTTTTACTACATATGGTTTTTAGAATAATCTATATTTAGATGATTTTGCTATTATAATTTAATACACATAAATGTGATTAATTTTATTAGTTGTATATTGAGGTTGAAAGTTGTCGACTACTAATTGTAAACATATGACAATTATTATTTCTAAAACTGTAAGACCTTAAATTTGTATATTTCGCATCTTCCAAACGTTTTTTTTTTTGTAATTTAATATATATCAATGTGAATAATTTAATTACGAATTGTTGTCTTCAATATATAATTTTATATTATATATTTGATTAATATGATTCTAGAGCGAAAATAACATACATGCTCATATAAAGAAATAAACAAAAAATAATATATGCATATAATTTAGTTTTTTATAAATTGTTTGAATGTTTTTGGTATAATATTTAGTGGAGACATTTGATTAATATATTATTCATTAAATTTACTAAATACATTATCATGAATGAAAATAAGTTTAATTCTAAATAACAATAAATTGGACGTTGAAAAGTTGGAATATTAAAATAGAACTTCTACTCTAATAAATGAAGGTTTTTTACCATATGTCATCTTCTCCTTTATTTGGACACATGACATTTTTTTAGAATTTTTAAATTTTCTATTTTCCACTTGTCATTTTATTGTATTTTTCATTTATTAAATTAAAATTCTACATTTAATATGTAAGGTAATATATATGTAAGGTATTTATTAGAAAGAGTTTATATATGTAATGTATTTAATACATTAAAGTCACATTAATTTTAATAATTCAAATTTTTTCTCATTTTTCTTATAAATTCAAAATTTTCAAATTGTTAAAATTTAATATTTAATTTTTTTTAATTAAACCCATGTAATACATGGGTCTCACACCTAGTTATTGAATATAACAGCTTTTCATTATACCCATGTGATTAATGATATATATTTTAATTATTGAATAAAACTGTATTAAGATTTTATAAATCTTATCATTTTTTTGATCCTATTAAATCGAGTCTTACTAAGTATAATTTAAAAACCATTATTGAATAAATCTTTTAGTTATAATCATTTAGTTCTAATGGTTTAATTTTAAATAACTTTTAACTAGAAGTATTAAAATAAAAAACTGAATGCAATTAACATATGTTCGTTATATCAATTTGGTTAAAAATATATATTTTAATTATTGAATTAAAAAATATGGATATTTTGTAGATGTTATGGTTTTTTTTGTCGCTTTCATGAATATTATTTTAACCGTATAATTCTTTTAGTTATTATCCTTTTAAGAGTTATACTTTGAAACAATTTACATATTATAGCGTTCAACTTCCAAAATTTTTATTACAAAATGGTTTATATGTATTTCGATGATTGTGCTATTATAATTTAATACTTATAAATATGATTAATTTTATGAATTGTATTATATATTTGATATGTTTTACAAAATACTCTCATTTGATTTTGATTTTAAAATTATGTGATATGAGAATTTAATTGACTTAAAAATATTTTATATATAGAAAAGTTTTATTATTTTGGAAATTTTTTTCATAAAATCCTAAATTTTTTTAATAGAAAAGTTCCGATTATTTAATATTTTGTCCAAATTAACAAAAAAACCATTTTTTTCATTTTAACAGGTAATGACAATTTATGTGATTTTCCAAAAATAATAAGACCTTTTTGTTAAAATAATAGAATTTTATCAAAAAATTTCTCAAAATAATTAAACTTTTCTATATAAAGTCATTTTTCTATATAATACTAAATTTTATTTTTTTGTAAATAATATATTAGATTAATTAGTGAATAAATGATAATATGTAAATATAAAATATAATTAAAAGGAATAAAATGATACCATAATAAGATGAGAGATTATATCTGATACGTAATATATATATATATATATATATATATATATATATATATATATATATATATATATATATATATATATATATATATATATATATGATTGAAAATATTAAGTGGTCAATGAATAAAATAAGTCATTTATGTTCTTAAATGATTGATAGAATAATAATAATTCATAACAACTATTGAAGATGATCTAAGTTATGAAACTTTTTTTTACTTAATATCCTATGAAGATTGAGTTTGCCTGCTTATAGGGAGCTCGAACTCGGAGTGCACATTGAAATATTGAATGTAGGCTTTCGTTGAATTATGTGTCGTTTCCAAAATAAATCAAATAATTAATTTTTAAATTAATTAATCATAACAATAGTTAAAAATCATTTTAAATTAATATTATATTTAGTTTTATTATACGTAAACCACCTCTAAAAGTCATTACAAAACTTAATTACAATTTATGTTTATCTTATTATATTATTGTTCAAATAACTTACAATTATATATATAATTAAATCCCAAAGGGCTTATGAACAGTGAAGTTTTAGATATATAAGAAATTTGCCACCAAAGTTTTTGAATTTCATTGTTAGCCACAGTATTTTTAAGGATTTGCAATTTAGTCCAAAAGCGGCAGTGCATACCTTTTTCTAGTTTTAAAAAAAGTACATATATTCAAATTAGACCGAGAATTATTGATAGCAAAAAACAGTATATTCTTTATATTTTCCGAAAACATAGAAATGAAATTAGTTAGGTAGATCTCAATTCTAGTTTTTTGTTAAGGCAATGTTTGTCGTACTAGCTGTTAGCTGTTAATTTAAAAGTTAGTAGATAGCTGAAAAGCTAGCTAATAAAAATTAATTTTTAACAAACTAACGTAAAAATTATTAACCTGCATGAAAATTCATTCACCTAGTTAATAAATAAATTAGGATAGGAATAAGAAACAAGCGTTGTGGAAGGAATTAATTGAATGAGGATTTACGTTCTTTCCTTCGTTCACACGTACCAAACGGCAAATGGCACATCACTTTCAATGCTCTGCTCTAAACTTTCAGTGCCTTTATTTTTCAACATTTTCATACATTAATTTATTTCTTCAAGTTAAATCCAATTATCAAATTTGCCGCGTGGGAAACATGCGCCCAAATAATTCATTACTACTCTTGACCTTACATGCAATTTAAAACCGCATGATGCATGTGTTACGACTTCATAACACGTCCACAAGAAAGTCCTATTTTGAATTTTACAGTTTTTTTGTATATTACTTTTGAATTATGAGTTTAAAGGGAGATAAATATAAAAGTCAATCATTTCCCCATGAATCGTATATTCATTAATCATGAATATATTCAAGTACAATATGAGAATTGGGCTAAACACAATACATGTGCTGCAATACAAATGGGCTATACAATAACTAAACACTAATACGTCTCGGAATTTGAGCGGAGGATACGGGTAGACGTTCATACCGGAGGCAGGGCCGATCCTAAGATTTTGTAAGACCTGTACAATTGGATAAAATTAGGCCCCAAAATAAGTTAAAGAAATCGGTAAAAACGGATTAAAGTTGCTAATATAATCCGGTTGCACCGTTCATATTGTTATTATACAGTCAAGTCAACATCCTAAATTATATATGTTGCATAAAAAATAATTGTCCAATGTCTTCATCATTTCTAATGGCTAACCCAAAATGCATTGAAAATATTTTATTTTACTTGTACGACATTTCCAACCAACTCCACCGCTTTATGTGCCTACAAGCAACAAAATCAAGTTAGAAGACGTTCCATTTATTAGTAACTAGGTGGGGAACCCCGTAGCGACAATTTTTTCCGTTGTTTGTTCTTTTGTAAATGTCATTTCATCAACTATTTGTTTATAGTTTGAGTATTGTTACGGGGCAAGTCAATTTATTAAAAAAAATACATTGACCCATTTTATTGTTATGGACCCTTTTAAAGTTGTATATTTATATAAGTTCATAAGAATCATATAGCTTCCGTAATTGGACGTAGTCCAAATAGAACCACTATAGTTCCAGTTTTTACATTTGTAGCTTTCCAGGCAACAACTACCCCTCAAAAAAAAAATATTTTCATGAACACAATTTCCCTAATGCATGATCTATTAATGTTCATTCATTTTATTACCAATCTATATAGTAAACATAGTGAAAGGAACATAAAAATTAACAAAAGTTACCTGGTAATACTACAAATCAACGAAAAATGGCGGTGACAAATTCACCTAAAAGTAGCTTCATTCTTGACATGTAGATTCATGTACGTATTCTAGCGAACAGCTGCTGTGCAACGATAAAAAATAAAAACAAAATTAGAGAATGTAATCTTAGACAACAAAAAAAAAACATAGCATACGTCCGATATGGAAGTTACCTTAAAGAATGGTGAAGTTGTGAAATCAGAGATTAAATCCGATGGCTGGTGTATCGATGGTTCTTCTTTCCTAAATGAGAATGCACTTGGGGCATTTCAGTCGTAAAAATGGAAAAAAAATACATATAAATTGAAAGTATGTTACCATTTGGGTCAATTTACTCGTAAAAATGGAAAATGCACCTAATAGCAATGTAGTTTGGTTTTTGGAAAAAAATAAAATAAAAGAAATTGCAAAAAAAAAACCCCGAAAAAAATATGTAAATTTAAAGCTCGTTGCTATTTATTGCATTTAGCACCAAAATATGGAAAAACAAAAAATGACTATGTACTCGATTTACTACTTAAATATTTTCAACATCAATCTGAGTTCAAAACTGTTGAAATCAATAAAAGATTAACTATAAAAACGATATGTAAGAGCTGTGTCATCCAAAATTGTTAAATTCAAATTTTTTGAAGTATAAAAACATTATGCAAGGGCATTTTCGTCCAAAACTGTTAAGATAAAAAAAATAACTATAAAATTAGTATGCAGGGACAGTTTGGTGTAAAACTGTTAAAAATAATTTTTTTAAAGTTTAAAAACAATATGTAGGGGCAGTATCGTCCAAAAATCTTAAAATCAAAATTTTTAACTATAGAAACAGTATGCAGGGGCAGTTTGGTCCAAAAATGTTAGACTATTGAATTTCATTATTTCTCGTTATAAATAATATTACGAGTGTACATTTTCGACTACAAATCATAAGTGATAAAAATATAACCATTTCTACCATAAGTGTCAAAATAGCACGTTTTTACCATTGTTGTAAAAAATAGGCCATTGTTACCGAAATTGTCATAAAAGGCCCAATTTTACTAAAATTGTCAATAAATGCCCAATTAAAATAAAACTTGTCATACAAGGCCCAATTAAAATAAAATTGTCGCATAAGGCCCAAATTTTACTCAAATTGTCATAAGAGGCCCATTTTTACTAAAATGGTCAAAAATGACCCATGTTTACTAAAAAGCCAATTTTCAGCCCAGTTTTACTAAAATGTTCAAAAATGGCATATGCTTGTCTTTATGGCCGAAAATAGCCCATTTGGAGCGGGGTTTACATATTTTCTCTTTTTTCCAAGTTTTCTTATCAAAATTTTGTTTTAGTATATTCTTGGACATATTTTTGGTGATCTTTAACACAAACCAAAAAAATCCATTTACACCAAGTAACTTATTCCCAATTTTGACAAAAACCTAGATATAGAAAACAAATAATGAATACTAAGCTCGATCACTTCATACTTGTACAAAATCTCAAGTTTATGGACCTTTCACATGAAATCACAACATTTCACACACATATCATACAACACATGCACATGCAAGCAAATATATAAAGATTTACACAAGACTTTGACTTGTATCCTCCCCCAAAAGAAGAAAAGCTCGAAAAATAGGGGTATGAAGCTCATCTTGGGGCTTTTTTTGGTTTTGAAGAGGAAGATGAAGGAGGTTTTCAGCCCTAGTTTCCTTCCTTGAAGAAATTTGTGAAGTTTTGGTGTTCTAAGAGCATAATCATGAAAATGGAGTTACATGAGGAGGGATTTTTAGTGTGATATTGAAATAAGCCATAGAATTTAACAACAACTTACCAAGTTATGAAGGCTTGGAAGGAACTTCTTGAAAAACACACACACAACTAACGATTTATAGGGAAGAAAGGAAGATAGTTCTTTCAATTTTTGAGAGAGAGATAAGATGATTGTTTGAGTTTAAAATGAAGAGTGAAGAGGGGTTAAGGGGGGGGGGGTGGTTCGCCGATGAGGGGAGGGGAGGGGTAGTAGAGGTTGACTTTAGGTAGGGTTGATGTGAAGTTCCTAGTTGCTTGTTGGACAATCCGCATGGGTGCATGGAGTATAAAAGTGACGTGGCATCATATTTGTCCAATGAAGTTTTTTATTAGATGGGCTAACCGATCGGCCCAAGGAGAGGGGACAAAGAAAAGATTTTTGGGCTTGAAGGGCAACCGAGAATCCCTAGGCCCAATGGTGTTTTCGACTTTTTGGGCTTGGCTCGGCACAAAAAATGGTTTCGGTTTAGGTGAGAGAGCCCAATAAAGATTTTTGATCCATTAGGGCCTATATATGCGTTTTTGGCCCTATGAGGTTGATTGGGAGAAGTTTTCAGCCTAATAGAGGCCCAATAGCAATTTTCGGCCTTACAAAGCCCATAAGAGGGTTTTAGGCCCAATAGGGGCCCAACAACGATTTTCAGCCTTACAAAGCCCATTAGAGGGTTTTCGGCCCAAAATAATACCTAATGGAGGTATTTGGCCCACTATGGTCTAAGAAACATGTTCACGGCCCAGTAAGGCCCAATAAGAGTCTTACGGCCCAAAACAATGTTAAATACAAGTTTCTGGCCCATAAGGCTCATGTTGAGGGGTTATTGGCCCATTAAGGCCCAATAGGAGAGTCTTGGTCCATTAAGAGGTTTCGACCGAGAAGGCTTGGGTTAAGGCCCAAAGTTGAGTGAACATAGCTTGTTGGGTTACATTTTGGGCTCACACGAGGAAGATTCGACTTGAAACAAAGATATCTGGTCAATGCCAAAGGTAAGGTTACAAGATTACAAAAAGAAATTATCTTGTACAAAGATAAAAATCCTAGCCCTAATTTGCTAGTTGTGAAAGAAAAGACCTTTTATTTATGATCATTTTAAAACAGAGTAAGTACGGAATTTCACCTATCACAAGTATTTCTGAAGAAATGTTTTTCATTGATTATTAAAACTTGGGATGCCATAACTGATACAAAAGATAAGCATAAACATAGTCATTACATTAACTTATAGTACTATTGGCGTAACTCCTCGAATCTCTCAGTGGATTGTACCTTCGTACTACTACATGTGATACAAAGAAACTAAGTGGGTCAGACTTGGGAGCCTAGTGCGCACATAGGGTTTTCAAACCACATGTAAGATCCCAAAAACCATGATAGTTTTTTTCATTTTCAAAAAATATTTTCATAAAAACATAAAGACTATCAAATATTGTTTTCAAACCAAATCCATAGAAATCATTGTATCAAGATAATCTCTCAATACATAAATCAGTAGGATGATGTGTACAATCATGCATGCACCTTGTCCTAATCATCTGAAGTACATGAAAACATTGACATAAACAACTGTCAGCCAAATCATAGTGTGTTCCTCGAAATTAACCCACACAATAATACATATACAATGCTTGCACACCAGGCCCACAAACATAAGACTACAGTGCCCTGACCCCATAACATAAGACTAGCTCCCCCCTTCCTAGGCCCTCAACTAATGGTTGCCTTGCTCCTGATCCCACAACGTAAGACTGGATTGATCCCACAGCTTATGACTGGATTGCTCCTAGGTTTGTTGGCTTAATCCACAAAGTAGTACCGCCTCAACCGAACCACACTATGTCGAGATATGAAAACAGATAATGAATAACCATCAAATACATGTAATCGTACAGATATACCAATCATACATGAATAACCATCAACTTTCTTGTAGTGACATTACTTAAAATTTTTATATGAACCAATATGTTTTGAAATTAGTTAAGTGTGGTTAGTTTAAAATGTTTTAAATTTAGTTAGTTAGTAAAGTCTAGTTATCTCTAATCAAAAATAAAAGAAAGTTGAGGGTATGAAGTCTTAACTGGTAAAAATGTTGAAAATTAGTCGGTTTATTCCCTATTTGATAAGAATAATTTAAGTTTGAATTTTCATCAGTAATTGATAAGAATCATTTTTTGATCTCTTAAAAAGGAAAAATTGATTATAATTTCATGTTTTTAGAAGGAGTTTGAGTGTGAATAAGATTAAAGAGATCAAGCTACAATCACTCATTTGGGGCTTAGGAAGGTAATATCTCTAATCATCTTCTTCATTGGTAGTAATATAGAGTTTCGAAATCTAATGAATTTTAATTTTTTTGGTAATATAGAGTTTATATTGGTTTGTAGTATTAAATCCATTTTTTGTTCGTTTAAACAACGACCTCATTTTCATTTATCCTAATTTTGAATTTAAGAGTTTTTAGGAAGTTTTTAAACCCTATATTATGACATCCCCAATTTTGACAATCTGAAAAGACCTTTTATTTATGATTATTTTAGAAATGTTTTTCATTGATTATTAAAACTTGGGATGTCATAATTGATACAAAAGATAAGCATAAACATAGTCATTACATGCATTACATTAACTTATAGTACTATTAGCCTAACTCCTCGAATCTCTTTGTGGATTGTACCTTCGTACTACTACCTGTGATAAAAAGAAACTAAGTGGGTCTGGCTTGGGAGCCTGGTGAGCGCATAGTGTTTTCAAACCACATGTAAAATCCCAAAAACCATGATAGTTTTTTTTTTTCATTTTTAAAATAGATTTTCATAAAAACATAAGACTTTGAAATATTGTTTTCAAATTAAATCCATAGAAATCATTGTATCAAGATAATTTATCAATACATAAATCAACAGCATCACACTATGACTGGATTGCTCCCAGGTTTGTTGGCTTAATGCACAAAGTAGTACCGCCTCAACCGAATCACACTATGTCGACATATGCAAACAGATAATGAATATCCATCAAATACATGTAATCATACAGGCATACCAGTCATACATGAATAACCCTCAACTTTCAAGTAGTAGCCTTACCTAAAGTTTGTATATATGTTTTGAAATTAATTAATTATGTTTAATTTAATAAGTTTTATATTTGTTTAGTTAGTAGAGTCTAGTTATCTTCAATAAAAAATAAAAGAAAATTGAGGGGCATGAAGTCTTAACTGGTAAAAAATGTTGAAAATTAGTCGATTTCTTCCCTATTTGATAAGAATAATTTTTTGTGTTTGAATTTTCTTTCGTAATTTATAAGAATCATATTTTGATCTCTTAAAAAGGATAAATGGTTTTTAATTTCATGTTTTTAGAAGGACTTTGAGTGTGAATAAGATTAAGGAGATCAAGCGACAATCACTCATTTGGGGCTTAGGAAGGTAATTGTGACAACCGTCAATTTTCGGTCAAGTCAAAGTCAACTAAAGTCAACAAGTCAAACCGGTCAACTCAATTTGCTGTGAGTACTAGAGTTTACGTTATGTAATTTCTAAACAACTCTCTATTCTAATGAGAGATCATAAATCAAAAAGTGCGTACATCTAGATCTCCTTAACCTAAAACGGTGGTACGTGGAGAGCCAATCCGATAAAACAATGTTACATACTCATCGGGAGTATGCAAGATCCTTAATCAAGGCTTAACGGGGTTTACGGACCTTGCAGTGCGAAGCCGGACACTCAAAAAGGTCACCAATGAAACCTCTCTCAATCCTTTTCACTCCATCTCTAAGTATGTGAAATCTCTCCCAAATCTCTCTTTGTATGAGAAATCTCTCCAAGAATGTCAAATCTCTCCCAAATCTCTCTAAGTATGTGAAATCTCTCCCAAATCTCTCCCTGAATGAGAAATCTCTCCAAGAATGTCAAATCTCTCCCAAATCTCTCTAAATATGTGAAATCTCTCCCAAATCTCTCCCTGAATGAGAAATCTCTCCAAGAATGTCAAATCTCTCCCAAATCTCTCCCTAAATGAGAAATCTCTCCAAGAATGTCAAATCTCTCCCAAATCTCTCTAAGAATGTGAAATCTCTCCCAAATATCTCTTTGTATGTGAAATCTCTCCCAAATCTCTCTGAGTATGTGGAATCTCTCTCAAATCTCTCTCGAAATCTCTCCCAACTTTCTATAATCACTCGGGGCATCCTGACCCTCGAATTGGCGAAAACAGCCCAAAAACGGAAGTCTACGCGAAAAACGAACCTTAGGAACCGAAAGTCCTCTTAGGAACCGAACCTTCTGATGAAGAGGAACCGAACCGAAGGTACTGTTCACTACTGTTCACTACAGTTCATTCGGTTCTGACCATTTCCTCTTCTGATGTCTAACCGAACCCTCCCTTCTGATGGCTTGCCGAACCTTCTCTTTTGAGGACCGAGGACCGAACCTTCGCTTCTGAGCTTCTGACCAAACCCTCGCCTTCGCCTTCGCTTCTCGCTCCTGGTTCGCATCTCGCATCCGGCTCAGCAACCACCATGACCGAACCTCGGCCTAGGACCGAGAGGCCTCGCTGGGAAGCCTTTTTCTCCCGGTTTTCGATTAAATTCGCGTTTTAAGCCCGTTTTTAATTGTTTTAGCACGGGATTTTCACCCAAAACTTTATTTTAACATATAAGGCCCCTAAACTATTAATTAATCACGTTTTTAAGGATAAAACCTTATCCAAAAGGGAGTAGGTGAAGTACAAAGATGGAGTGTTGATTTTCCTTTATTTTATGACACAAGCAACCTCCATCACCCACTCCATGTCACTATTCCCCATCAGCCCTTACCTAGTCATTTCATTGTACTTTTCCCACCTTTTTCCAACCCCACAATTGGTCAAAGGCTAGAAAAGCCTCCTCTCTCCTCATTTCTCTCATTTTCTCTCTTTTCACCAAAAAGAGCAAACTCTTTTCTCTCTCATTTTCCCTCTCTAGAACTCGAGATTTGAGGGCTGATCTTGGGATTTTCCTCCACATTTGGTAAGAATAATCCCTTCTCCTTATGATTATTTCACTTATTTCTACTCAAATCATGGATATCTTACACAAACTCTCTCATAATTGTGTTAGATCTTCGAATCTTCAAGTGATTCTTCAAGTGTTCTTGGGTTGAACACTTCTCTTCTTCAACACTTACCTACTGAAATCACTCAAGGTGAGTTCATACCCCTACATTTTTATGTTTTCTTAAGTTTTTAGGGGGGGAATACAAGCTGAATCACCAAGAACATAACTAAATTTTTTTAACAGCTTTCATCAGAAAAGTTGGACTCCATTCACGGACTGTTTTGGACAACTTAAACATTTTTGTTTGAAAAACTGTTTTAGGTGTAAGTAGTTCCAGTTCTTAGCTTTAAAATGACTACTTTCACATCTCCATACGATTTTTCTACAATTTATGGTGATTTTTACAAAACTGCCTATCATTTCAAACACCAATCCGGACCAGTCTGTGATTATGGACTTTTTCACCCAAGTTGGAGGTCATTAAAAATCATGATAAAAATTATGAGTAAACTAGACACATTTTGGGAACTCTCAGAATTTACGGATTTAGTTTTCGACTTCGTATGATTTTTCTATGGCTTTTCTAAAACAGTGCAGGAAGGTCTAATTTAGTTAACATCATATAATTTTCATAACACTTTGTATTATGTTGAGCAAAGTGTATAAAAATAAATTCTAAGTATTGAATGTGTTCCTTTGTAAATTTCATCATCATAAACTAAAAATAAGTCATTCATGATAAGATTATTCATTCATTTAGAACACGTATATAAGCTATAATAAGCATAGTTTAATGGATTTCATAACACTAACGCTTTTTCATAAAAGAGTTCTTACTTATTACAAACATTTTGGATAAAACTATAATAGGTATAGTTTATGATACATCACATAACACACACGTACAAAAAGGGTACATTCATACAGAAAGGTTTTACACTCACGCACACAACTTGTAAACTTGTTAACCCAAAATTGTGAGACAATCTCTTTCCGTACGTCCGAGTGCGGGATATAAATTCCTGTTAGTTATAATCAGAGTCTCCTGGAGGGAGAATGTCATAGTTGTGTATAGATCTATATTGGGTTTGACACCCCACACCTTGCTGCTAGCTACATTGGGACCTGCAGGTCTACGGGTGACAAATGTCATTTCAGTTTTACGACGCCTGAGAAACGTTGTGGCAGGTTCATTAGTCATAGTATGATTATAGCGACTCACATAGGGATATAACAATACATAAAGTTTACGGGATTTTTATAAAACTTAAATGGGTTTTATGTCGATTTTAAAATCACTTTTTATCTCAATAAAGTACAGATATTACTGTACACTTTCGGTTTTGGTATTTATGACTACACATCATTTGAAACCACATTTATGACTTTAAGTATGGACAATACTTGTTATTTTCTCGGTCCTGAGATTTAGGACTACATATACATAAAGTATTAACAAACATAAGAATTTACGGGAAGTTCATTTAATTCAAGCATGTTTATGTCAATTCAAACACATATCATTTTCTATTAGTAAGAGAGGTTACTTATACATTTTGGTCTTCGGTTATAAGACTACATTACATAACTTTTATAAAGAAAATATCGGATTTTCTGGATACATATTCTATCGCTTTTACAAGGAAAACGGTTTACTTCTCCAACAAAATCTCTTATGAACTCACCAACCTTTGTGTTGACACTTTTCAAAACTACTTGTATTCTCAGGAATTCAGTGAAAACAGGAAATCAACAACGTTTTGAGGATGGGACGTTAAATCGTCAAACAGTTCATTTTGTATCATAATGTAATTGATTCGAATCATGTAAACATATACTTTGGTGTAACTTTTTCAATTATATTTATGATGGTTGTATTTACTTTGAGCACTATTATACTCGTTGTTGTGATACTCTACATGAAGTCCTCCACCCTCGGACGTTTCCGCCATCCTTGGTCTGGGGGTGTGACAGATTGGTATCAGAGCATTGTTTATAGTGAACTCAGTATATCGAACCACATAAGATATACAAACTATAAATGCATTGGGACTAGAGTCTCTGATTTAAAGTTTTCAAAACAACTATACTTTTAGAAATAAATAGTTTCTTATTAAAAGTATACATGCATGCATACATACTAAGGTTAGCATCGTTCTAGAACAAAACAAAAGTAATGATTGTTGGATATCACAGGTAAGCTCGGGGATGTATGGTCAGTCTTGGGAGTGGCATAGCCTGATCAACTATGCTCGTCCAAGGAGTGATTAGCACATGCCCAAGAATGGTTGTGATATGGCAACAAGTCTAAAAACTTACCAACACTACCACAATGAAATACCATAGGGGTATTTGGTGTTATTATAATTACTTATCTGAGAACTAAATAGATTTTTATCAATAGGTCAATAATTTCTTAGTGGATACATTAAAATTATATGTATCCAGGACGTCATAGACTTAGAATCTGTGGATCTTTGCTTTACTTCCTGTTCTCGTTGGATTGGGGATTTAGAGTTAGGGTCGCTTATTCGAAGGTCTATCTTGTCCCAAATACATATGACTAGTATGCACTAAACAATGTATTGAAGTACCTGATAAAGATCATCTTATAATTATCTAATTAATACATCTACTTAGTTATTTCTTATATCCCCATTTCTCGCGAAGATATCATGGCTGGATTTCATCCCCACGACGACCCGTACTACCCTAACCACAACAATACTGAATGGCTCGGAGAGGAGCCAGAAAATGATCACCCAATCCCTGTGGATGGTCACCAAGCTGAAGGCCTTGCTGATGTTTCTGACTCCGAACCTGAAATGGTGAACCTATCCTCGATGACCCGTGTTCCAAATCCCAATCCTCGACCGGCTTTTCAAGGCCCGATGCCTCCTTGGGTAGAGTGCTTGGAAATCTGGAGCGAAGAGCAAGACCAACCTATGTCGTTCGATGGAGATCGAAGCTTCTACAACATAAACGAAGGAACCCCAGCAGATAGAATTTTTCCAATCCTGGTCCGTAGAGTTGCCCGAGAGGAGATTCAGGGCAGAACAACTCTCCATAGTATCGCAGAGGTTGATGCAAATGCAAGAATACATACAATCCGCACCAATCGCCTTGAGCACACTCGTGAAAAGTCTGAGGAAGACTATGAAACCTTGCTGCAAGCACTGGCTGAAACACGAACCGATGTCATAAAACTCCGAGTACGCCAGAGGGTGTACGAAAGGCACGTGCTTGATATGGAGCGGCAGCTAGCTGAGCTGAGAGATCACAAGAAAAATGACCGCCGCCAGTAGTAGATGCCTTACTTCATTTCATGTTAAAAAGGAATCGTTTTTCCTATCTATGCCCTATGTGGCATTCCCTATGAAACTATCTTGTACTGTAGGTACCTTTAGTGAGGCCTTTAGGCGGCCAAGACACTCCTGCTTCGATATGATGTAAGACCCTCTACAAGGTCAATTTTCCCTAATTTGTTACATCTTAAACATCAATGACGTATCAATCAGCCGAATTCTGTGTCACCTTTTTGTTCAAACACTCCCATCATGCTGCCATAGGAGCCTGCCTAAAACCCACTCTATTCAAGTTGTAAGAATAGAGTAATCTAGCTCCGGAATCGTTCCTGATCTTCTCTCCAAGGTTGGATCATGATATTCACCAACCAATGGAACCCGGTTTCAAACAACAAACATCAAAAGATCACTACCTGAACTTACTTCTACTCTGTATTAGGACTGCATCATAGGGATGCAGGTCAAATCTTCGAGAACATGATCCAATTGGTCATAATAAGGACCTAGCCTGGGTCAACTATAAGGCTTCACTTGGATACAGAACTACTAAAAATTCATGGGTTTACCATATAAAGACTCCCGTTATGAATTGTTTTCAGAACGCCCTTAACGACCAAATGACATTACGAATCGATATAAGATAAAACTTAGTTAGAAACTCGTGACGTATAGCCATTCTAAAAACTCATTATCATCTCACCCTTAAACATTTTGTTGAGAAGTTCCTTCTTCATAGACTTGTGGGTGCGATCATACCAACACTAATACACCGGGTCCCATCAAAACTCCTCAGTCAAGCGTGTTTGGACACACATGATTCTAAGATGAGTAAAGCTTAACGCCCGTATGAAACTTACCCCTACCCACTGCTGTGACTCCATTTCAAGAATGTTAGCGGAAACACTAGGAATAGTACAGTAATGTGCAAAAATTTATATGCGTTAATATAAATCGTAAAGATGCACTTAAGATAATCATTTCCACTAACGAAGATGTTTTTCATCGTGAAACAGAGCTATGTCTTCACCAAGAGGCAACCAACCAACTAGTAAGGCGCCAACTCTGCAGATAGACGCTGCTACTTTTCAGGCTGCAGTCATGGCAGCCGTCATGGCACAGTTCAATGCTAACAACGCCAGCAGAAATGGAAGCGGTACTGACAATACAGATTGTGGTAACAATCAGGAGCACCAACAGGTGCCTGCCAACGAAAATACCTCGGGCCACAAACCTACGAGCAAGAAGAGAAAGTTTTGGAACATGAAAGAGCGCCACCAATCTCAAAGATCCACTAAAAGACAACAACCTATGGCCACCCCCACCATCACAACAACAGTCACGACACATGCCTCAACACTAGCCACGGGGTCTGCCACCCAAACGTCGGCCAGACCATATGAGGGATCACTCCCAAAGTGTGTCAAGTGCGGATTCCATCACACAGGAGCTTGCCGAATTTTACAATGTGATAATGGCAACAGGAAAGGACATACCTCCCGTTTCTGTAAGGCCCCGACCCAGCATCTCCCTTCAATCACCAGCACCAGGGCGGACCCAGTATGCTACTTATGCGGTGAAATGGGACACTTCAAGAGAGAGTGTCCAACCGAGAAGAATGACGGAGGAGCCGGAGGAATGTAACAAACGAACTGGCAAGATCAGTAGGAAACCATATTAGGACTTTTGTAATGTTTCCAACGACAAAAACGTTTAAGTATCATATGTTTGTAATGAATTTTTTTTTATGCTTGCTAAAATCCATGACTTTCTAAAAGTAGTTAAAATACTCCCTCGTCCAATTCAAACCAAAGTCATTCATATATGATCTTAGGATCATTACCTGTAAGATGTGATGACTTTGTGCATACATCGGGGTTAATTATAATCAGATTGCTAAGTCATGAAACAAATAATTCCACCCTGACCCCTATTCCATGTCTAGTAGTAAGAATTAAGTAGGGCCACCCACTCGACGATTCCCCAACGTCAACTTACATACGACATTCATATACCGCCCGATCGTAGGGAAACCTGTCAGGGATCATGATATCAAGTATCATTACTGGCTATCGAAACGCGCCCACTACCAGTGCTAGACATTATGGTATGAATCATCTACAATAATGATAACATCAAACAAAGTTTATCACCCTAAAAAGAAACACAAGATACTCTATCACTCTAGTGATCTCTCCTTGCGAACACAGCCTAACTCATGTTATCTAAAAAGATGTTGTGGTCATCATCCAATCTTCATAGATATAGCCCTCATCTTCCCGATTTAACGTCTACAAAAAGGGCCTTTCGCCTAACCCCTGAATATCGAAACTATCGTCTCTCATAAACATCCAACAAGGACCTTTGGGTCATCTCTCACTGTGGAACTCCAAAACACGCACCAGAGGAGTGTTATACTTCCCGAAGCCTTATCACACGTATTTACAGGAGACCTTCGGGAATGTCACGCATGTTTCAGACAAGATTCAAGCATAGAAGATTAGGACAGATATGGTACGAGCCCTGCCATGAGCTTCGGGCTAGGGTTGCCCAGAAGGACGAGTAAATGTCCTACCATTCAAAAAGTCCTAGTCGCGTAAACCAAACCCACATACTTCCTACTGAGCTACAAGAACTCTTAGGTCAAACCTGTCGAACTACTCAACAATGAAATTGAAGAACCAAGCTTCTCACCCTGGAAAGCTCTGTTTTTATTCTTCAAATAGAAAGGCAAATTGCTCATAGTTCCATTAACTTCAGAGGCCCTGACAATACCTTCAGTAGAAACCTCTACTATCTGCCTCGCATAAACGAATAGGCCGACCAACCACAAGGAACGAGGTACCCTTTAGGAATCGGACCTGAGATCTGAATATCACCAGTCGCGAGTATTGGAAAAGGATGTCCGAGGACAACCCTCCAAATTCGATGCAGACGCTGCAAGTCCGTAGTGATACCCCTCGGATAGGACCAACCCGTTCGCAGTATTCATAGGATGTGCCATTCTTACTAGGATCAGTTCGTCGTTGTCATTGTAAGTGACTTGCTTATCTACCCTCATAGTAAGAAGGAAACCAGGGAGAGCAGCTACAACAAACCGCGAAAGCAATACGATCAGAGAAGCTTTACCCGAAGTTCTCTAGATACGAGTTTTGGAATTGAGGACTCAAATTCCTAAGACACACCATTATCAATGTGGAAATCCATAAGGACCCTTGCAATTGATCAAAACCGTTGAGAAACAATCAGCACCAAAGGCGTCAATAGGAATACCCCAAAATTCCGGGCCTCGCTGACCCACCGTCTTAGTTTCTTCGGAACTTCTTGTAAATTGCAGAACCCCCTCACGACTTTGACCCTGAAGGGAGCAACCCTCGACTGGGAAGAGAAGCAAAAGGAAGAAACCTTTAGAACTCCAGAATAAGAGACCAAATTCCTCTAGAAACCTCACTCTGGGTAGGCTTAGTACGCTTTGGAAAGCGTGGAAAGCCAAAACCCCAGATAATTTATGCCTTTTGAGATTCTTGTAAGAATCAGCCTTGTAATCGCAAGTTCAATCTACTCCCGCGAGTTTGGTAAAGTACATTCTACCCGACGCGTCCCGAACTTGCAGAATTATCTATTCGACGAGACTCTTGTAATCCCCCTCGACGAGATCGAGTTCCACAAGAGCCTCCCCCTCGTGAAAGAACCATAGTGACCATGGACCGAAAGGTTAAGCGAACGCAGCAACGCTGCTCCCCATTAGTGAAAGTTCGCAGGAATACTAACCAAGGACCTGGAGTCACTTGGAGGCGCAAGAATCAGTCGATTAGGAAGTATCCCCACATCATGGCTCGATTGTTCATGCCCACTCCTTGCCTAAATTCAAATTTCGGGATGAAATTCCCTCTAACGGGGGGATGATGTGACAACCGTCAATTTTCGGTCAAGTCAAAGTCAACTAAAGTCAACAAGTCAAACCGGTCAACTCAATTTGCCGTGAGTACTAGAGTTTACGTTATGTAATTTCTAAACAACTCTCTATTCTAATGAGAGATCATAAATCGAAAAGTGCGTACATCTAGATCTCCTTAACCTAAAACGGTGGTACGTGGAGAGCCAATCCGATAAAACAATGTTACATACTCATCGGGAGTATGCAAGATCCTTAATCAAGGCTTAACGGGGTTTACGGACCTTGCAGTGCGAAGCCGGACACTCAAAAAGGTCACCAATGAAACCTCTCTCAATCGTTTTCACTCCATCTCTAAGTATGTGAAATCTCTCCCAAATCTCTCTTTGTATGAGAAATCTCTCCAAGAATGTCAAATCTCTCCCAAATCTCTCTAAGAATGTGAAATCTCTCCTAAATATCTCTTTGTATGTGAAATCTCTCCAAGTACGTCAAATCTCTCCCAAATCTCTCTGAGTATGTGGAATCTCTCTCAAATCTCTCTCGAAATCTCTCCCAACTTTCTATAATCACTCGGGGCATCCCGACCCTCGAATTTGGCGAAAACAGCCCAAAAACGGAAGTCTACGCGAAAAACGGACCTTAGGAACCGAAAGTCCTCTTAGGAACCGAACCTTCTGATGAAGAGGAACCGAACCGAAGGTACTGTTCACTACTGTTCACTACAGTTCATTCGGTTCTGACCATTTCCTCTTCTGATGTCTAACCGAACCCTCCCTTCTGATGGCTTGCCGAACCTTCTCTTCTGAGGACCGAGGATCGAACCTTCGCTTCTGAGCTTCTGACCGAACCCTCGCCTTCGCCTTCGCTTCTCGCTCCTGGTTCGCATCTCGCATCCGGCTCAGCAACCACCATGACCGAACCTCGGCCTAGGGACCGAACCTCGGCCTAGGACCGAGAGGCCTCGCTGGGAAGCCTTTTTCTCCCGGTTTTCGATTAAATTCGCGTTTTAAGCCCGTTTTTAATTGTTTTAGCACGGGATTTTCACCCAAAACTTTATTTTAACATATAAGACCCCTAAACTATTAATTAATCACGTTTTTAAGGATAAAACCTTATCCAAAAGGGAGTAGGTGAAGTACAAAGATGGAGTGTTGATTTTCCTTTATTTTATGACACAAGCAACCTCCATCACCCACTCCATGTCACTATTCCCCATCAGCCCTTACCTAGTCATTTCATTGTACTTTTCCCACCTTTTTCCAACCCCACAATTGGTCAAAGGCTAGAAAAGCCTCCTCTCTCCTCATTTCTCTCATTTTCTCTCTTTTCACCAAAAAGAGCAAACTCTTTTCTCTCTCATTTTCCCTCTCTAGAACTCGAGATTTGAGGGCTGATCTTGGGATTTTCCTCCACATTTGGTAAGAATAATCCCTTCTCCTTATGATTATTTCACTTATTTCTACTCAAATCATGGATATCTTACACAAACTCTCTCATAATTGTGTTAGATCTTCGAATCTTCAAGTGATTCTTCAAGTGTTCTTGGGTTGAACACTTCTCTTCTTCAACACTTACCTACTGAAATCACTCAAGGTGAGTTCATACCCCTACATTTTTATGTTTTCTTAAGTTTTTAGGGGGGGAATACAAGCTGAATCACCAAGAACATAACTAAATTTTTTTAACAGCTTTCATCAGAAAAGTTGGACTCCATTCACGGACTGTTTTGGACAAGTTAAACATTTTTGTTTGAAAAACTGTTTTAGGTGTAAGTAGTTCCAGTTCTTAGCTTTAAAATGACTACTTTCACATCTCCATACGATTTTTCTACAATTTATGGTGATTTTTACAAAACTGCCTATCATTTCAAACACCAATCCGGACCAGTCTATGATTATGGACTTTTTCACCCAAGTTGGAGGTCATTAAAAATCATGATAAAAATTATGAGTAAACTAGACACATTTTGGGAACTCTCAGAATTTACGGATTTAGTTTTCGACTTCGTATGATTTTTCTATGGCTTTTCTAAAACAGTGCAGGAAGGTCTAATTTAGTTAACATCATATAATTTTCATAACACTTTGTATTCTGTTGAGCAAAGTGTATAATAATAAATTCTAAGTATTGAATGTGTTCCTTTGTAAATTTCATCATCATAAACTGAAAATAAGTCATTCATGATAAGATTATTCATTCATTTAGAACACGTATATAAGCTATAATAAGCATAGTTTAATGGATTTCATAACACTAACGCTTTTTCATAAAAGAGTTCTTACTTATTACAAACATTTTGGATAAAACTATAATAGGTATAGTTTATGATACATCACATAACACACACGTACAAAAAGGGTACATTCATACAGAAAGGTTTTACACTCACGCACACAACTTGTAAACTTGTTAACCCAAAATTGTGAGACAATCTCTTTCCGTACGTCCGAGTGCGGGATATAAATTCCTGTTAGTTATAATCAGAGTCTCCTGGAGGGAGAATGTCATAGTTGTGTATAGATCTATATTGGGTTTGACACCCCACACCTTGCTGCTAGCTACATTGGGACCTGCAGGTCTACGGGTGACAAATGTCATTTCAGTTTTACGACGCCTGAGAAACGTTGTGGCAGGTTCATTAGTCATAGTATGATTATAGCGACTCACATAGGGATATAACAATACATAAAGTTTACGGGATTTTTATAAAACTTAAATGGGTTTTATGTCGATTTTAAAATCACTTTTTATCTCAATAAAGTACAGATATTACTGTACACTTTCGGTTTTGGTATTTATGACTACACATCATTTGAAACCACATTTATGACTTTAAGTATGGACAATACTTGTTATTTTCTCGGTCCTGAGATTTAGGACTACATATACATAAAGTATTAACAAACATAAGAATTTACGGGAAGTTCATTTAATTCAAGCATGTTTATGTCAATTCAAACACATATCATTTTCTATTAGTAAGAGAGGTTACTTATACATTTTGGTCTTCGGTTATAAGACTACATTACATAACTTTTATAAAGAAAATATCGGATTTTCTGGATACATATTCTATCGCTTTTACAAGGAAAACGGTTTACTTCTCCAACAAAATCTCTTATGAACTCACCAACCTTTGTGTTGACACTTTTCAAAACTACTTGTATTCTCAGGAATTCAGTGAAAACAGGAAATCAACAACGTTTTGAGGATGGGACGTTAAATCGTCAAACAGTTCATTTTGTATCATAATGTAATTGATTCGAATCATGTAAACATATACTTTGGTGTAACTTTTTCAATTATATTTATGATGGTTGTATTTACTTTGAGCACTATTATACTCGTTGTTGTGATACTCTACATGAAGTCCTCCACCCTCGGACGTTTCCGCCATCCTTGGTCTGGGGGTGTGACAGTAATATCTCTAATCATCTTCTTCATCGGTGGTAATATAGAGTTTTGGAATCTAATGAATTTTAAATTTTTTGGTAATATAGATTTTATATTGGTTCGTAGTATTAAATCCATTTTTTGTTCTTTTAAACAATGATCTCATTTTCATTTATCCTAATTTTGAATTTAAGAGATTTTACGAAGTTTTTAAACCCTATATTATGACATCCCCAATTTTCACAGTCCGAGAAAACCTTTTATTTATGATTATGTTACAACAGAGTAAGTACGAAATTTGACCCATAACAAGTATTTCCGAAGAAATATTTTTCATTGATTATTAAAACATGGGATGTCATAATTGATACAAAAGATAAGCATAAACATAATCATTACATGCATTACATTAACTTATAGTACTATTGGTCTAACTCCTCGAATCTCTCAGTGGATTGTACATTCGTACTACTACCAGTGATAAAAAGAAACTAAGTGGGCCAGGCTTGGGAGCCTGGTGAGCGCATAATGTTTTCAAACCACATGTAAGATCCTTAAAACCATGATAGTTTTTCCATTTTTAAAATACATTTTCATAAAAACATAACACTATCAAATTTTGTTTTCAAACCAAATCCATAGAAATCATTGTATCAAGATAATCTCTCAATACATAAATCAGCAGGATGATGTGTATGATCATGCATGTGCCTTGTCCTGATCATCAAAAGTGCATGAAAACATTGAAACCAACAACTGTAAGCCAAATCTTAGTGAGTTCCTCGAAAATAACCCATACGAAAATACATATACAATGCATGTACACCAGGCCCACAACTGTAACACTAGTCAAAATAGGTGAATAACAATCACATGTGATTATGACGATCATGTAATGTGATGTTGTTAAACTAGTAATGTGATAAACGTACTACATAGTTCATGATAAATTCTAATACAAATATGAACTTTCTTTATGATACAAATCAAAGTATATGTCCATACAATTCCAAAGATATAGAGAGCGTATAAATCTGACTTCACGTGAAGAAGTTATGATAAAATGAACACGATAAATCTCTATAATAAGAGGAATTTAAAATAGACTTAGAATTAGCTATTAGAGTCTAAAAGAGAGTTGTAGTTCTCATAAATACCTACGCGTGGATATAAAGAACGTTAAAAACGGAGTTCGTATGCGAAAGTTACGACCTTCCGAAGATACAGCTGTCAGAAACCCTAATCTGACTGAGCTCACGACGTGAGCATAGAAACTCACGATGTGAGGAGTGAAATTGACACATTTCGGACCTAGAAGGTGTGTGACGAGGCTACAAAGGGATAAATTCTAAGCTCACGACGTGAGCAAGGATATCTCACGACGTGAGGAGTCACATGGCCACCTTCCGAAGCTAGGGACGCAAATGGCAAGTCTATGAGGTGAGCAAGCTTGGTTCACGACGTGTGTTTTATAAACTCATGATGTGAGAGTCCAAAAACTTACTATAAATAACAGATTCGACCTCAGCCAATCTCGCACCTAAACTTCTTTCCTTCCTCTCATTTGCTGAAGGCATATCGCTTCCTGAGCCCGACAATCTCGTATCGTTGACCGTTTCTGCTTAGATTACATAAAATCACACTACTAAGGTGAGTTTCACGGTGCCACTTTTAATGTTTTTGGGGGAAAACTCATGCTAAATATTGAATACAAGTTTATACTATAATTATATGATAGTACGTTCGTTAATCGGGATATAATTATTTTGTATCTATACAACTATCATAAACTTGTTAGCATGTTATTATTATAGTAGTATACTAATGTAGATCTTGAGTTATACTTAGGATTATATATATATATATATATATATATATATATATATATATATATATATATATATATATATTTTATGTGCGATATAGTTCCAGAGTTATACTCGGAAGTTCTATATGTTAATTGATAAGTATGTTGTTATTGTTGGTTTTATGGCAAGATAAAACCAGGTATGTTATATGTTGTTATTGTTGGTTTTATGTCATGATAAAACTAGGTATGTTTTATGTTGTTATTATTGGTTTTATGTTAAAGATAAAACCTGGTTTTAACTCAAATTTTAGCTATTGTACTGCCTAAGTATTATAAATATTAGGTGTAATGCTTAAAGCATAGTCTAATAACTTAAGGTTTTAGAAACGAATATGCTTCTACTACTAGAACTAACGGAACTCGACAAATCTACATGAGTTATTTTATTCATCAACTAAGATTGGAAATCTTAGGGAAAATCCTCTGACCTGTAACCGCTAATCCCATGCGAGTGAGGAAGTTGTGTATGAATAAGATACGGGTTGACAACCCCACACGTGGTTGCTAGCTACAACCAAACTTAAGAGAGTGACGAACTGTCCCTTTTATTTGTTTATTGTTCTGACGTTGATGAAGCGTGTGGAACTTATCTAAAGATGCGAAACTTGTAGCATCAAGCAGAGGTTTGAAACTAGTCATATAGCCGCGGTTACGGACTCATGGTAGCACAACTTTAGAAGCATTATACTTTGTCGATATACAAGTATGAATGTTAAGTATAAGTTTCCCAAACAATTATACTCTAAGAACAAGAAACTAGTAGGTATACTACTTGTATATTAAGTAGATAACTATACCTAACACACATACTTGTATAGAATTGAAATAGATTTATACGAAGCAGCTTTACTCATATAGAATCGAAATAGATTTATATGTAGTGGTTTTTACTCGTATAGAATTGAAATAAGATTTATACGTAGTAACCTTTGTTTGTATGGAATTATAAACAACTATATGGATAGTATATGAAACTTATAGGTACACTACTAAGTAAACCATTATACCTAGGATCTATATACATATATATATATATATATATATATATATATATATATATATAGAAACAAGTATGAGTCAGAATAATATTTTCAAACTATAATCTATACTTTATGAACTCGGAAAGAGTACTATTTTTACTCAGAGTCAACCTATAAACTCACCAACTTTATGTTGACATATTTTCAAAACGTATGTGTTTTTAGGAACTTGATAAGCTGGAATAATATAACTTTCTATTATCAATAAAGGTACGTAGTTTACAATAATCCTTTTGTACTGTTCAATATAAATTTCATGACTATGATACAAGGAATGACGTTACACTGCCCGGTGTTTCCGCCGACGGACGGGGTGTGACAACAACATAAGACTACAGTGTACCTAACCCTACAACATAAGACTAGCTTCCCCCTTCCCAGGCCCTCAGCTCATGACTGGCTTGCTCATGATCCCACAACATTAGACTGGATTACCCCTCCCTGCCCTCAGCATATGACTGGATTGCTCCCGAGTTTGTTGGCTTAATCCACAAAGTAGTACCACCTCAACCGAACCACACTATGTCGACATATGCAAACAGATAATGAATATCCATCAAATACATGTAATCATACAAACATACCAGTCATACATTAATAACCCTCAACTTTCTAGTAGTGGCCTTACCTAAAGTTTGTATATGAACCAATATGTTTTGAAATTAATTAAGTGTGGTTAATTTAATAAGTTTTATATTAGTTTAGTTAGTAGAGTCTAGTTATCTTCAATAAAAAATAAAAGAAAGTTCAGGGGCGTGAAGTCTTAACTGCTAAAAATGTTGAAAATTAGCCGGTTTCTTCCCTATTTGATAAGAATAATTTTTTGATTTTCAATTTTCTTTCGTAATTGATAATAATCATATTTTGATCTCTTAAAAGGGATAAATGGATTATAATTTCATGTTTTTAGAAGGAGTTTGAGTGTGAATAAGGTTAAAGAGATCAAGCTACAATCACTCATTTGGGGCTTAGGAAGGTAATATCTCTAATCATCTTCTTCATTGGTAGTAATATAGAGTTTTGGAATCTAATGAATTTTAAATTTTTTGGTAATATAGATTTTATATTGGTTCGTAGTATTAAATCCATTTTTTGTTCTTTTAAACAATGATCTCATTTTCATTTATCCTAATTTTGAATTTAAGAGATTTTACGAAGTTTTTAAACCCTATATTATGACATCCCCAATTTTCACAGTCCGAGAAAACCTTCTATTTATGATTATTTTAAAACAGAGTAAGTACGAAATTTGACCCATAACAAGTATTTCTGAAGAAATATTTTCATTGATTATTAAAACTTGGGATGTCATAATTGATACAAAAGATAAGCATAAACATAGTCATTACATGCATTACATTAACTTATAGTACTATTAGCCTAACTCCTCGAATCTCTTTGTGGATTGTACCTTCGTACTACTACCAGTGATAAAAAGAAACTAAGTTGGTCAGGCTTAGGAGCCAGGTGAGCACATAGTGTTTTCAAACCACATGTAAGATCCCAATCCATAGAAATCATTTTTAAAATAGATTTTCATAAAAGCTTAAGACTATCAAATATTGTTTTCAAACCCAATCCATAGAAATCATTCTATCAAGATAATCTCTCAATACATAAATCAGTAGGATGATGTGTATGATCATGCCTGCGCCTTGTCCTAACCATCAGAAGTACATGAAAACATTGACATCAACAATTGTAAGCCAAATCTTAGTGAGTACCTCGAAAGTAACCCACACGACAATACATATACAATGCATGCACACCAGGCCTAAAACATAAGAGTACAGTGCCCCCGACCCCATAACATAAGACTAGCTTCTCCCTTCCCAGGCCCTCAACTCATGACTGGCATACTCCTGATCCCATAGCATAAGACTGGATTGCCCCTCCCGACCGTCAGCTTATGACTGGATTGCTCCCCGGTTTTTTAGCTTAATCCACAAAGTAGTACCGTGTCAACCAAACCACACTATGTCAACATATGCAAACAGATAATGAATAGCGATCAAATACATGTAATCATACAGACATACGAGTCATACATGAATAACCCTCAACTTTCTAGTAGTTGCCATACCTAAAGTTTGTATATGAACCAATATGTTTTGAAATTAATTAAGTGTGGTTAATTTAATAAGTTTTAAATTTGGTTAGTTAGTAGAGTCTAGTTATCTTCAATAAAAAAAATAAAAGAAAGTTGACGGCGTGAAGTCTTAACTAGTAAAAATGTTGAAAATTATTTGGTTTCTTCCCTATTCGATAAGAATAATTTTTTGAATTTGAATTTTCTTTCTTAATTGTGAAGAATCATTTTTTGATCTCTTAAAAATGATAAGTGGATTATAATTTCATGTTTTTAGAAGGAGTTTGAGTGTGAATAAGATTAAAGAGATCAAGCTACAATCACTCATTTGGGGCTTAGGAAGGTAATATCTCTAATCATTTTCTTCATTGGTAGTAATATAGAGTTTTGGAATCTAATGAATTTCAAATTTTTTGGTAATATCATACATACTTATAAAGCTAGCATTTTTCTTGAATCTCATGCATTTGAAACCCCCTTGTTTTAACTTCCTTTCACCACATTCATTTGAAACTCCCATGACTTTTCAATTTCTTTACAATAATATTATAAATAAGTTAAATAATGTTCCGTAAACATGAAAGGGTGTTTTATTACAATGTCTTCATCCCACATCGATGGTGAGTGTAAACAAGAGAATGTTTCTTCTTCTATAAATTGGAAAGGTTGTGAAATATTTCAAAGGGACCAAACCTTAAGAACTTCCTCATGCCTACCTTTGTAGGATCTTGAAGGTATTATTTGGTGAGATTGTCTACTTTGGCAAGTGTCCATTTAGCTTTTAGAATTCCAAAAATGGTTTTGAACCGAATTTGTTTAGGTTTAAACCGTGTTTCAGTTAGAAAAAAAATTATGTAGTTAGGTATATTGAGTTGAACCGGAGCTGGATCAATTTGGACCGATAAAGGAATCATTTTCCTTTCACAACGAACATCTGAAACTCCCATGATTTTTCAAATTATTTCTAATAATATTATAAATAAGTTACATAATTTTATATAAATATAAGCATCTACCTAAACCTAAAATTATAACTGTTTGAAAAATCACTTTGATTCAAAAACACAAAATATATATAAACCGAGTTTCACTAGAAAAAAAATATGTAGTTTGGTATATTTAGTTGAATCGGTCTGAGTTTGATCTATTTGGACCATAAAAGAAGCATTTTCCTTTCACTACATACATTTGAAACTCCCATGATTTTTCAAATTGTTTCCATTGATATTTTAAAAAAGTTACATAATGTTATATTAATATAAAAAAACATCTACCTAAAAATAAAATTATAATTGTTTGAAAATTCGATTTGATCAAAAGCACGAAATATATACGCAAATTATATTTTATAAATGAATTCTTTTTATAATGAACTTTTGAATCTTGAAAATACATATAAACAAGATTTCTATATTAAGTACCTAACTGAATTTATGATTTTAGAATTGAACAAAAAGTTATTAAATAAGAACTTACTTTTTTGGATAGCAACTTACGAGATTATAGAAAAATGGAACTATTGAACAATAAAGAAAGGGTAAACAAGAGAAAGGGTGTTTTACTAAATAAGTTGAATAATGTTTTATTAACAAGATAGCGTGTTTTATTACAATGTCTTCATCCCACATCGATGGTGAGAGTAAACATGAGAACATTTCCTCTTCTATAAATAGGAAAGGCTATGAAATGTTTTAAATGGACCAAACCATGAGAACTTCCTTATGCCTAACTTTTTAGGATGTTGAGGGTATTCTTTGGTGAGATTGTCTTTATTGCCAATTGTCCATTTAAGTTTTAGAATCCCGAAAATGGTTTTAAACAAGATTTTTTAGGTTCAAATAGAGTTTCAGTTGAAAAACCGTTATATAGTTTGTTATATTGAGTTGAATAAGTCTTTGTTTGATCAATTTGGACCGATAAAGGAAGCATTTTCCTTTCAGCACATACATTTGAAACTCCCATGATTTTTCAAATTGTTTCTAATAATATTATAAATAAGTTACCTAAACATAAAATTATAATTGTTTGAAAAATAAATTTGATTCAAAAACACAAAATATATACAAACCAGGTTTCAATAGAAAAAACGTTATGTAGTTTGGCATATTAAGTTGAATCAGTCCGAATTTGATCAATTTGGACCGATAAATGAAACATTTTCCTTCCACCACATACATTTGAAACTCCCATGATTAATCAAATTGTTTATAATAATATTTTAAGCTACATAATGTTATATAAATATAAAAAAAAATCTACCTAAACATAAAATTATAATTGTTTGAAAAATCACTATGATTCAAAAGCACGAAATATATACTCGATTATATTTTATAAATGATTTCATTTTATAATGACATTTTGAATCATGAAAATACATATAAACAAACTTTCTATATTAAGTACCTAACTGAATTTATGATTATAGGATTTAACAAAAAGTTATTCAATAAAAACTTGATTTTTATAGCAACTTACGAGATTACTGAAAAATGGAACTATTGAACAATAAATTTTCTGGATAACGTTTTATTTTTATTATTTAATATTTATTTAACAAAATGAAATTATTGGCAAATAAAGAAATGAGTTTAATTAAAATGTCTTCATCCCACATTAATCGTGAAAGTAAACAAGATAATGTATTCTCCTCTATAAATAGGAAAGATTGTGAAATATTTTAAAGGGACTAAGCCATGAGATCTTCCTTGCATCTAACTTTGTAGGACGTTGAGTGTATTCTTTGGTGAGATTGTCTTTGTCAAGTGACCAATTAAATTTCAGAATTTCGAAAATGATTTTGGACCGTATCTTTTAGATTTGGATTGAGTTTAATAAGGATCCGAGTGTCTTCTGGTTGAGTTAGGCAAACTCACTTCCATTGGAGGTCGAGTTTAAGTAACATGCCGAGTATTTGGTTGTGTTAACCAAGTTTTACAACCTTGTATGTAATACAATTTAAAGTTTTAACCTTATAAAAGACGTCACTATTATCATATGTTCTACATAATTATGGTAATATTTATGATACAAAACATTTTTTTTACTATTTAAGATAAAAAGTTGTCTCTATTATCATATGTTGTACACAATGATAAAATTTAAGATAGATAAAAAGATGTCTCTATTATCGTATTTTCTACATAATGATAATATTTAATATAAATGTTTTAATTTAATATGAAATTATTATTTAATAGATAACAATAACAATTTATTTATTTTTAAAAATTAATTTATTTTTCTATTTTAATCATATAACTTTGTATATGCAAAACAACTTCAAGTTCCAACCTTATCTCTTATAATATAGTTCAACATAATAACAATACTAAAAATGGTTTTTTATATTTTTTTATGAAATTATTATTTAATTGTTAATAACAATGATTTAGTAATTTTTAATATAAAATATTTTTTTATATCCAACGCAACGCGCAGGCATTCGCCTAGTAGATCTTATATTGGTTCGTAGCATTAAATCCTTTTTTTGTTCATTTAAACAACGACCTCATTTTCATTTATCCAAAATTTGAATTGAGGAGTTTTTACGAAGTTTTTAAACCCTATATTGTGACATCCCCGATTTTCACAGTCTGAAAGTCCTTTTATTTATGATTATTTTAAAACAGAGTAAGTACGGAATTTGACCCATAACAAGTATTTCCAAAGAAATGTTTTTCATTGATTATAAAACTTGGGATGTCATAACTGATACAAAAGAAAAGCATAAACATAGTCATTACATGCATTACATTAACTTATAGTACCATTGGCCTAACCCCTCGAATCTCTCAATGGATTGTACCTTCGTATTACTACATGTGATACAAAGAAACTAAGTGAGTCAGGCTTGGGAGCCTGGTGAGCACATAAGGTTTTCAAACCACATGTAAGTTCCTAAAAACCATGTTAGTTTTTTAAACTTTTAAAATACATCATAAAAACATAAGACTAGAAAATATTTTTTTCAAACCAAATCTATAGAAATCATTATATCAAGATAATCTCTCAATACATAAATCAGCAAGATGGTGTGTACTATCACGCCTTCACCTTGTCCTAATCATCTAAAGTACCTGAAAACATTGACATCAACAATTTTAAGCCAAATCTTATTAATTTCCCCAAAAATAACCCACATGACAATACTTATACAATGCATGCACACCAGACCCACAACATAAGACTATAGTGCTCCCGAGCCCAAAACACAAGACTACAGTGCCCCCAATCCCACAACATAAGACTGGATTGCTCCCGGGTTTGTTGGCATAATCCACAAAGTAGTATCGCCTCAACCGAACCATACTATGTCGACATATGAAAACAGATAATGAATAACTATCAAATACATGTAATCATAAATATAGACCACTCATACATGAATAACCCTAAACCTTCTAGTAGTGACCTTACCTTAAATTTATATATGAACCAATATATTTTGAAATTAGTTAAGTGTGATTAGTTTAATATGTCTTAAATTTGGGTAGTTAGTAGAGTCTAGTTATCTTCAATAAAAAATAAACGAAAGTCGAGGGGCATGAAGTCTTAGCTGGTAAAAATGTTGAATATTAGCCGGTTTCTTCCCTATTTGATAAGAATAATGTTTTGAGTTTGAATTTTCTGCTGTAATTGATTAGAATCATTCTTTGATCTCTTAAAAAGAATAATGGATTATAATTTCATGTTTTTAGAAAGAGTTTGAGTGTGAATAATATTAAAGAGATCAAGCTACAATCACTCATTTGGGGCTTAGGAAGGTAATATCTCTAATCATCTTCTTCATTGGTAGTAATCTAGAGTTTTGGAATCTAATGAGTTTTAAATTTTTTGGTAATTTTGAATTTATATTGGTTTGTAGTATTAAATCCATTCTTTGTTCATTAAAACAACGAACTCATTTTCATTTATCCTCATTTTGAATATAAGAGTTTTCAAGAAGTTTTTAAACCCTATATTATGACATCCTCAATTTTCACAGTCCGAAAAGACCTTTTAGTTATGATTATTTAAAACAGAGTAAGTACGGAATTTGACCCACAACAAGTATTTCTGAAGAAATGTTTTTCATTGATTATTAAAACTTGGGATGTCATAACTGATACAAAAGATCAGCATAAACATAGTCATTACAAGCATTACATTAACTTATAGTATTATTGGCCTAACTCCTCAAATATCTTTGTGGATTATACCTTCGTACTACTACCTGTATTACAAAGAAACTAGGTGGGTCAGGCTTGGGATCCTGGTGAGCACATAGGGTTTTCAAACCACATGTAAGATCCCGAAAACTCTGATAGTTTTTTTTTTCATTTTTAAAATACATTTTCATAAAAACATAAGACTATCAAATATTGTTTTCAAACCAAATCTGTAGAAATCATTGTATCAAGATAATCTCTCAATACATAAATCAACAGGATGATGTGTACGATCACACCTTCACCTTGTCCTGATCATCTGAAGTATCTGAAAACATTGACATCAAAAATTGTAAGCCAAATCTTAGCGAGTTCCCTGAAAATAACCCACATGACAATACATATACAATACATGCACACCACGCCCACAACATAAGACTACAGTGCCCTCGAGCCCCCAACATAAGACTAGATTCCCCCCCCCCCTTCCTAGGCCCTCAGCTCATGATTGGCTTGCTCCCGATCCCACAACATAAGACTAGATTACCCCTCCTAGCTCTCATCTTATGACTGGATTGCTCCCAGTTTTGTTGGCTTAATCCACAAAGTAGTATCGCCTCAACCAAACCACACTATGTCAACATATGCAAACAAATAATGTATAACCATCAAATACATGTAATCATACAGATATACCAATCATACATGAATAACCCTCAACTTTCTAGTACTAACCATACCTAAAATTTGTATATAAACCAATATGTTTTGATATTAATTAAGTGTGGTTAGCTTAATATATTTTAAGTTTGGTTAGTTAGTAGAGTCTATTTATCTTCGATCAAAAAGGTTACATTGTTTCATGAGTTACATGTTTCCAAATAAATTATAATACGATGACAAAATGAGTTTTTAACTGGCGCCTTAGCGTCCCGTCCTCAAAAGTTGGTGATTACCTGTATTACTGATTCCCTGAGAATACAAGTTGTTTTGAAAAAGTGTCAACAATTAAGTTGGTGAGTTCATAAGCGTTTTGTATGAGAAAATGTATGCCTTTACGTGTAAAGTAATAGTGTTTTTTTTTCTAGAAAATCCGACATTTTCCATAAAACGAGTTGTAAGCCGTTGTTCGTAAAATGATAGTGTTTGTTTCAGAAAATCCGATATTTTTTTATAAAATGTGTTGTACTATTAAATGTTCCAAGACCGAAATGTATAAGTATTTTCCAAACTTAAGATATTGTATGTAGTTTTATATGTATATAAAACCATTTAAGTGTTTGTTAGCCCCGTAAACCATATGTATTGTTAATACCCCATGTGAGTTATTATCACCATGCTAGTGACCCAGTTCGCCTGCAACAATGTTCTTCAAGCGTCGGAACGTTATGACATTTTTCACCGCAGACCTGTCAGTCTAACTGTAGCTAACAGTTTAGGGGCAGGATTGTCAGTCCAGTACAGATCTATACAAAAGTATCACACTCTCCCTATAAGATATTTTGGTTACAATTACATGACTTCAATGTAGTACTTTACAAGTACTGTGAAGCTGAATGTCTCACAAATTTATTCATTAACAGGTTTACGTAATATGAAATGCTATTGAGTATTTGAGATATTGAAACTAATTTGGCATATTTGGTTATTTAGGGAAGCCTTTTTACGGTTAATCATTTTATGATTCCCTACGATGCCTTTACAGTAGAAGTTCTTAATCGAGCTCTTCTAAGGCATTAGTTTTATATTAGGCATAGATTTTATATTTATGGCATAGATTTATTGTTCCCTATAAATAATCATTAGGTTAACTTTTGGTGTAAGCTTTTAACCAGATTAGGGTTTTCTCTCTATGTTCATCTCATAATCAATACAGGAAAAACCTTTATCAGATTACTTACATATGTTGGTGATTGATTCTTTATTGTTCTTGATATTTCGCATTCGTTATCTCAGATTTATTCCTAACAAGTGGTATCAGAGCGGGTTCTTGTAGATCACAGCGATTTTTGCAAAAATCGATCTTGTTTATGGCGATATTTCATCATGAATCTCACCTTGTTCTTCAAGTTTTGTAAGTTTTCTGAAAAGAAAAAGTCTAATATCTCGTTTTTATTGAAAAATGTTGTTCAGATCTGTTATCTTCTACTCAATATTTCGTCTTATTTGTTCTTGAATCGTGTTATGGAAGAAATTTAGAAGAAAATTTTTGTGTTTACTTGAATTTTCGTGTTCAGGTCTACTTTATCCCTCTGAAAACCATCTCAAATCTGTTTTCTCTCACTAAAAACCCTTTCAGATTCATTTTTCTCTCTCTAGAATCTTATCAGATCTACTTTCTCTCTCTTCATGTTCTATCATTTGTTGAAGATCTAATGGATAAAACGAGTTTATAGTTTGACTCCATTTTAGAACTTGGATTAAAGGTTACTACACCAATCTATGGTGTTAACAAAGTAACCATGTTTCAAATCAATTGTCGATCTATGTTGAATGATATTCCTGAGTTGTATAATCTTCTTGTTGATAAGAAAATATCTAGATACTTATTTGTTAATTACCATGAGTAAAGAGAGAATGAGAGAATAGTAGAATAATTTCGGATTATATATGAACATTTAGATTGGGAACATAAACAGATGTTGAAGATGAAAAGAGCTGAAAAAGAAAAAGAAGAAGTTCATGTTGTTCTTCAAGTTTCTGAAGAAAAAGTTACTCTAGATGTTCTTGTTGAGGGGGAGTCAAGTTGTGACATCCCCAAAATCTCGGCCAGCAAAGACCGATTTTCATTTATGCTTTTAAATATTTTCAGAGTAAATCCTTTTGATTTGAAAGAGTTGCGGAATTTGTTCCCAAAAACAAAACATGATAAAACATTGTTTACCGAAGCATTTCATAAAAGAAATGTATTTTCATTATAATCAAAACTCAGGGTGTCATGTTCCGATACAGACCAATAAGCATAAACGAATACATTACAAGTCATATAACAAATATAAACATATGCAGACTTGTAAACAAAACAACTTGATGGTTCATCCATCTCATGCCCTTCCGCCACTACCTGTAATACAATTTAAAACTGAGTGGGTCAGGCTTGGGAGCCTGGTGAGCATATAGGGTTTTCAACCCACAATAAATATCATATTTAATTTTCACCAACCAACAATAACCCAATTACCCATTCCCGTTATTCTCACTTTAATGTCCCTAAAACAACTAACATAAGGGACCTAGTCTAAGAATATTTCATCGGGGTGACAACACATGCTTCGGGGGTACCTCAGCAATATAAGTCAAATAAGGCAACCATGAGGGGGATGGAGTACAGCGAATGAACACCCAAGTTCATTAACACCTACAGGTGGCGAACCTGCTAATGTTTCCACAAGACTGTCTAGAATAGCCAGTGGTCGTCATCTAAACTCCGCTAGATGACTCAATCAAACAACAACGAGGCCTCTCATCTGTTTATTACACACCAACTGTCTACCCATGTTCTACCCAACATATTAGTAGATAAAAATATACATTTGTATACATAGTTTAAAGAAAACTTGTATAGCATGCTTTAATCAACACATATATCACATAACAGATGAGGCACACACACACATAACACATATCTCATAAAGAAATAAGCAAATCTATAAGATAGAAGAGAGTGAATACTCATTCACACATAACACAACCAAATATATACACATAGCACGTATTTTTATATAAAATACTTCGTATTATTGTATTAGAAGAAAATAACTACACACTCACACTTATAAACAACAATACTCTTAATACACTCGAACCAAACTCGTATTATTATTGTGTTTATGAAAGGTAGTATACACTCACTTGATCAGAAGATGATCCGACAGCACTACGGCTTATAAAAGTAGAAATCCTCAGCAGATCTGGAAGATCTCTTCAAAAATCGAACTTCTCGCGGGCAGAGCTTCGACTCGGGAACCGCACTTCTCGGGATCTTCGGGATCTCGGGACTTGCCTCGGGGCTAGAGTATGATACCGGGGCTTCGGGGTGGCTTCGGGGGTTTTTGCGCAGAGCTTCGACACGAAAACGAGAGGGAATTGGCAAAAATACCCGGAACCCTCGCATCCTATTTATAGGAGGCTGGACCCTCGGAGTACGCGGGGCATACTGCGTTACGCGGGGCGTACTGCCCAAAACGTCATTGCTTACGTATCCGAAGTGCTCGAGTGCGAGTGTCGACATCCCTCGGAGTACGCGGGGCGTACTCGAGTACGCGGGGCGTACCTCGGATCAGATCGGTGACTCCTTCGGATAATGCTTCCGAATTTTGATTTAAATATAAATACAAAATGATTAATAAACTTCGGAAATTCATAACTTCTTCATACGAACTCCGTTTTCGACGTTCTTTATATCCACGCGAAGGTGAGACCACGCTCTACGACTTTCGTTTAGACTCCGTCGGCTAATTTTGACTTTATTTTTATTAATTATTTTTAATAGGCCGGGACAGAAACTTTCGTTATAAATTCATAACTTCTTCGTTTGACGTCCGTTCTCGCCTAACTTTTTATCGTTTCAATACCAAAAATGAGATCTTCGATTCTCATTTAGATTGCTTCGGCTAACAACCGCTCGATCTCAAATCGAGTAAAACAGGCTGTATATCGCTAAGCCGAAACTTCGATAAATCATAACTTCCTCATACGAAGTCAGATTTGGGCGTTCTATATATATTCGGAAACCTCGTTTCAATTACTACAACATTAACCAAAGATATTAAGTTTATTTTACACTTAAATTTTGACGCTTATTTTTATTGTTAATTAATCAAACCACATAATTAAGCAATTAAGCACAAAACACATAATACTCAAATAATACACTTTTATTATTTCAAAACGGGTTACAAAGGTCAACCTAGACTATTACATTGCTACAAATGGCAAGCCCGAAACACAGGCGTTACAATTCTCTCCACCTTAGAATGATTCCGTCCCCGGAATCACACATCAACAAACAAATGCGGATAGCGACTCAACATGCCACTCTCCGTCTCCCAGGTGAGATTTGGCCCATTCGTGTGTTTCCATCGGACAAGCACTAACCCAACCATTTTGCGTCGCAACTTCTTAGTCTTTCGGTCAACAATTGCCTCTGGTTCTTCAATCAACCTTTTGTTCTCATCAATTCTCAATTCAGAAATTGGAATTATATCGGGAACTCCTCCCGTGAACTTCCTCAAATAACACACATGAAAGGTGTTGTGAATTCCATTCAGTTCTTCGGGTAATTCGAGCTTGTAAGCTTGGTTCCCAACCCTCTGAAGAACTTTAAAAGGTCCAATAAACCTTGGACTCAACTTTCCCCTTTTACCAAATCTTATAAGTCCCTTCCACGGCGAGACTTTAAGCAAAACCGAATCTCCAACCTCAAAAGTCATCGGTCTTCGCTTCTTGTCAGCATAGCTCTTTTGACGATCTTGAGCTGCTAACATTCTTTCCCTAATTATTTTCAACTTTTCAGCAGTTTGATGAACCATCTCCGGTCCCATAAACTGCTTTTCCCCAGCCTCAAGCCAACAAGACGGCGTACGACACTTCTGTCCATACAAAGCTTGATAAGGTGCCATCTTAATGCTCGAGTGAAAACTATTATTATAGGAAAATTCTACCAACGGTAAATGTTCATCCCAATTACCTAGGAATTCCAAGGTACATGCTCTCAGCATATCTTCAAGTGTTTGTATTGTTCTTTCACTCTGACCATCAGTCTGCGGATGGTAAGCTGTGCTTAAACATAACTTGGTACCCATTTCCTCTTGTAGACTTTTCCAAAACCTTGAGGTGAAACGGCTATCACGATCCGATACAATCGTTAACGGAACACCGTGAAGCCTCACAATTTCCTTCACGTAAGAATTCGCAAGCTTTTCCATAGACCATTTCTCCCTGGCCGCTATGAAATGCGCACTCTTAGTGAATCGATCAACGACCACCCAAATCATGTCGTGACCATTCTTTGTTCTGGGCAGTTTAGTGACAAAATCCATAGCAATGTCTTCCCACTTACCCATAGGCACAGGCAAAGGTTCTAAACTCCCGTAAGGTTTCTGATGTTGTGTCTTGACTCTCGCACAAGTCACACACTCGGCCACATACTTTGCAACATCAAGCTTCATCGTCGGCCACCAGTAGTAGGGTTTCAGGTCCCTATACATTTTAGTGCTACCCGGATGAATCGAGTACATGGTCTTGTGAGCTTCTTCCATCAGAAGATCCCTAATTCCTCCTGACTTAGGTACCCAAATACGATCTTGGAATACCTTCAGTCCATGACCATTAGTACCAAACACCAACGTTTTACCCAAACGTTCCTCCTTTCGGTCATTTTTCTCAGAAGCTTCCTCTTGAGCTTTCTTTATTCTTTCCACAATAGTCGAGACAACTTCAATTCTCAACGCTCTTGGCCTCTTCCTTTCATGATTGACCTTCCGACTGAGAGCATCAGCAACAACATTAGCTTTACCAGGGTGGTAAAGTATCTCGCAGTCATAGTCTTTAAGTAATTCTAGCCAGCGTCGTTGCCTCATATTCAATTCTTTCTGATTAAAGAGGTATTGGAGACTCTTATGATCAGTGAAAAGTTTGCACTTCGTGCCATAGAGGTAATGCCTCCATATTTTCAGAGCGAAAACTACCGCTGCCAACTCCAAATCATGAGTCGGGTAATTCTTTTCATGCTCTTTCAACTGTCGAGACGCATATGCTATCACCTTTTCTCTTTGGGTCAAAACACAACCCAATCCAACACCAGACGCATCGCTATAAACAGCGAAGTCTTCGACTCCATCGGGTAGAGAAAGTATCGGTGCCTCGCATAGCTTCTTCTTTAACTTCTCGAATGCTTCTTTATGCTTCTCACTCCAAGCATAAGTAGCTCCTTTGTGGGTCAAAGCTGTCAATGGAGTAGCAATCGAAGAAAAGCCTTGGATAAACCTTCGGTAATATCCGGCTAATCCTAAAAAGCTTCGAATCTCCGTGGGACTTTTCGGTTGTTCCCACTTCGTCACAGCTTCGATCTTCGCTGGATCAACCATTATCCCTTCTTGGTTGACCACGTGACCCAAGAATTGGACCTCACGAATCCAAAAATCACATTTGGAGAACTTCGCATAAAGCTTCTCCTTCTTCAAAACTTCTAACACTTCTCGCAAGTGTCTGCCATGCTCCTCCTGGCTTTTCGAGTAAATCAGAATGTCGTCTATGAACACTATCACGGATTTATCAAGGAACGGGTTACAAACCCTATTCATCAAATCCATGAACGCTGCTGGAGCATTGGTTAGTCCAAACGACATAACCAAGAACTCGTAGTGTCCATATCTAGTTCTGAATGCAGTCTTCTCGATATCTTGCTCTCTTACTTTTAGCTGATGATATCCTGACCTAAGATCGATCTTCGAGAAATAGCTCGAACCTTGCAATTGATCAAACAGGTCATCAATCCTCGGCAACGGATATCTATTCTTTATTGTTGCCTTGTTCAGCTCTCTGTAATCGATGCACATTCTCATACTTCCATCTTTCTTCTTTACAAATAACACCGGAGCTCCCCAGGGCGATGAACTAGGTCTAATGAAACCTTTGTCCAATAACTCCTGAAGTTGCATCATTAACTCCTTCATCTCCGTCGGTGCTAATCGATAAGGTGCTTTTGCTATTGGCGTGGTTCCTGGTAACAAGTCTATTCTGAACTCCACTTGTCTATCAGGTGGTAATCCAGGAAGATCCTCGGGAAATACTTCCGGATAATCACACACCACTGGAATGCTCTGCATCACCTTCTTTTCCTTCTTAGCATCAATCACGAATGCTAAATATGATGTACATCCCTTGGTCAAACACTTTCTGGCTTTCATTAGAGAAATGATTCCAGAATTCACTCTGCGTTTGTCCCCATACACCATAAACGAATCTTTCCAGGCGGGTTTACTTTAACTATCTTCTTCTTGCACAAAATTTCGGCATCATTGGCGCTAAGCCAATCCATTCCCAACACGATGTCGAAACCATTTAGTTCGATAAGAAATAATTCCTCGTGAAACTTATTCCCATTAAGGTCGATCAAGACGTTTTTCATACGATGGCTAACAGGTACAAACTTGCCACTAGCTACTTCGACTAATAAAGCATTATCTAGTCTATCAATAGGCAAAGCTAGTTTTCTACCAAACTCATGCGAAATAAAGGAGTAGTTGGCTCCAGAATCAAACAATATATGAGCAGGTAATTCGTTTACGAGAAAGGTACCTGAAGCGACATCAGCTTCATCTTTCGCAGCCTCAAGTGTCATCTGGAAGGCTCTCGCCTTCGGCTTTGGTGGAATGTTGGGCCTAGCTGCCTCCTTCTTCTTCGGACAGTCTTTCAAAATATGCCCCTCTTCATTACAACCAAAACACATCCTTTTGTTGTTCGGACATTCATTGGCAAAATGTCCAACCCTACCACACTTGTAGCAGGTCACATCCTCGCTACATTTCCCAAAGTGCCTTTTCTTACACTTATCACACCACTTTGCTTCGCCTCCTTTTCCCCCAAACTTTTTCGAATCAAATTTCGAAAATTTTCCTTTCTTACCGGAACCAGATGTTCCCTCAAACTTCCTTTTCTCACCAACCTCAACTTTGACGGTGGTTCTCCCCTTGATCATGTTCTCCACAGACTTGGCAGCCCAGATAGCTGCCTCTAGAGTAAGGGCCTGACGTACCGGCACCTCATACTCCCATGGAAGTCCCTTCGCATACCGATCCACCTTTGTCAGCTCGTCTGGAACGATACGCAAGGCAAACTCCATCTTATCGGTGAAGTTATTGGTGTATTCATCTACTGACATGCTACCCTTCGTCAATGTTAGAAACTTGTTCTCCAACTCCAACAGATTTTGAGCCGAGCAGAACTTGCGCTTAAACTGCACCAAGAACTCTGCCCATGACAATTGCAGTGGCTCGCTAGGGCTTAAGGTCTTCCCTAGAGTGTTCCACCAACGAACGGCTCCACCTCGGAATTGACGCACGGCATAGATAGTCTGCAACTTGCCTCTACAGCCACATGTCATAAAGGCTAACTCCATTTCGGAGATCCAATCCATAACCCCAATCGGATCCTCCTTTCCATTGAAGGTCGATGGTTTACAAGTCAAAAAGTCCTTGTACTTGCATCCCATTCCATCATTCCTTCCATCATGGTTATCTTGCCTAACTATCGGTGGGTTGGCTGGACCAACAGACCCACTGAAGTTTCCACCTTCCGAGTGCCCTTCATTCAGTTCAGGCTCTTCCACACGAATCGACAGTTCTTCACGATTTTGTTGAAGCAACCGTCTAGTTTCATCCATCTGACGATCCAACATCGTCTGAATCATCAATTGCACACCAGCCATGGTTATTGGCTCAGGTGCTGCTGCTACGACAGGTATTGGCTCAATCACTGGTGGTTGATTCCTGTTTTCGTCAGCATTTCCAACTCCACTTCTTGTTCTCACCATTTTGATCTACACCGAATAAGGTGAAATTAGATCCTCAATCATGATAGATATTCAGATCATCCTTATCACTCCGAAACGTTTATATGCTAGTTCTAATATCGTAGACGTACGCTTAGAATCCTACACACATAAGGCTTCTAGATCCGGTCGGCAACAGACCATAGATCCGAACAAATAATATCATATATGGCAACATATAGCATTTAGCACATAAAGGCATTTCAGGCAACTTTCCTAAAATAAACTAGTGCTCGTGTCTAAATCACAACAGACACACATCTCAAAACTTCACTTAGCATTCTAAGTTTAAGTCTAGAAATCCAACAAATTCCTAGTTCGCTTAAACTAATGCTCTGATACCAACTGTGACATCCCCAAAATCTCGGCCAGCAAAGACCGATTTTCATTTATGCTTTTAAATATTTTCAGAGTAAATCCTTTTGATTTGAAAGAGTTGCGGAATTTGTTCCCAAAAACAAAACATGATAAAACATTGTTTACCGAAGCATTTCATAAAAGAAATGTATTTTCATTATAATCAAAACTCGGGGTGTCATGTTCCGATACAGACCAATAAGCATAAACGAATACATTACAAGTCATATAACAAATATAAACATATGCAGACTTGTAAACAAAACAACTTGATGGTTCATCCATCTCATGCCCTTCCGCCACTACCTGTAATACAATTTAAAACTGAGTGGGTCAGGCTTGGGAGCCTGGTGAGCATATAGGGTTTTCAACCCACAATAAATATCATATTTAATTTTCACCAACCAACAATAACCCAATTACCCATTCCCGTTATTCTCACTTTAATGTCCCTAAAACAACTAACATAAGGGACCTAGTCTAAGAATATTTCATCGGGGTGACAACACATGCTTCGGGGGTACCTCAGCAATATAAGTCAAATAAGGCAACCATGAGGGGGATGGAGTACAGCGAATGAACACCCAAGTTCATTAACACCTACAGGTGGCGAACCTGCTAATGTTTCCACAAGACTGTCTAGAATAGCCAGTGGTCGTCATCTAAACTCCGCTAGATGACTCAATCAAACAACAACGAGGCCTCTCATCTGTTTATTACACACCAACTGTCTACCCATGTTCTACCCAACATATTAGTAGATAAAAATATACATTTGTATACATAGTTTAAAGAAAACTTGTATAGCATGCTTTAATCAACACATATATCACATAACAGATGAGGCACACACACACATAACACATATCTCATAAAGAAATAAGCAAATCTATAAGATAGAAGAGAGTGAATACTCATTCACACATAACACAACCAAATATATACACATAGCACGTATTTTTATATAAAATACTTCGTATTATTGTATTAGAAGAAAATAACTACACACTCACACTTATAAACAACAATACTCTTAATACACTCGAACCAAACTCGTATTATTATTGTGTTTATGAAAGGTAGTATACACTCACTTGATCAGAAGATGATCCGACAGCACTACGGCTTATAAAAGTAGAAATCCTCAGCAGATCTGGAAGATCTCTTCAAAAATCGAACTTCTCGCGGGCAGAGCTTCGACTCGGGAACCGCACTTCTCGGGATCTTCGGGATCTCGGGACTTGCCTCGGGGCTAGAGTATGATACCGGGGCTTCGGGGTGGCTTCGGGGGTTTTTGCGCAGAGCTTCGACACGAAAACGAGAGGGAATTGGCAAAAATACCCGGAACCCTCGCATCCTATTTATAGGAGGCTGGACCCTCGGAGTACGCGGGGCATACTGCGTTACGCGGGGCGTACTGCCCAAAACGTCATTGCTTACGTATCCGAAGTGCTCGAGTGCGAGTGTCGACATCCCTCGGAGTACGCGGGGCGTACTCGAGTACGCGGGGCGTACCTCGGATCAGATCGGTGACTCCTTCGGATAATGCTTCCGAATTTTGATTTAAATATAAATACAAAATGATTAATAAACTTCGGAAATTCATAACTTCTTCATACGAACTCCGTTTTCGACGTTCTTTATATCCACGCGAAGGTGAGACCACGCTCTACGACTTTCGTTTAGACTCCGTCGGCTAATTTTGACTTTATTTTTATTAATTATTTTTAATAGGCCGGGACAGAAACTTTCGTTATAAATTCATAACTTCTTCGTTTGACGTCCGTTCTCGCCTAACTTTTTATCGTTTCAATACCAAAAATGAGATCTTCGATTCTCATTTAGATTGCTTCGGCTAACAACCGCTCGATCTCAAATCGAGTAAAACAGGCTGTATATCGCTAAGCCGGAACTTCGATAAATCATAACTTCCTCATACGAAGTCAGATTTGGGCGTTCTATATATATTCGGAAACCTCGTTTCAATTACTACAACATTAACCAAAGATATTAAGTTTATTTTACACTTAAATTTTGACGCTTATTTTTATTGTTAATTAATCAAACCACATAATTAAGCAATTAAGCACAAAACACATAATACTCAAATAATACACTTTTATTATTTCAAAACGGGTTACAAAGGTCAACCTAGACTATTACATTGCTACAAATGGCAAGCCCGAAACACAGGCGTTACACAAGTGTTTCAAGTTTTTCAGAAGCTTCACAATCCGAATTTAGTTGTTCTGAAGATGATTCTCAAAGCAAATATTTGGAAATCGTGAAAGTAAAGACATTTTGTTCTATTGGAACAACAACAGATGATTTATTGTGTTCTGATGATGTCTTTGAAGGATTGGTTCCCTACAGAAAGCCAATAATTCAAGATGTTCAGATTTATCAATCTCCTAAGGATTGTTTTCAAAAGTTTTCAAATGTTCAAATTTAGAAAGAAGAAAAAGTTGTTCAGATCCGTAATTTATTTCTAAAACCTAAAAATAAGAAAAGGAAGAAGAAGAGAAAGAACAAGAGTAAAAATGAAGAAAGTTTAGATGCCCAAGGTACAAGTATCCAATGCTTGTGAAAGAGTTGAGAAAGTTGACGTCAAGCATGTCAAAGAATCTATGATTCTCATTTTTCTTCAGTTAAAAATGTTAGAAGTTGGAAGGAAAAGAAAAGAGAATTCGGTTGGTTCAATGAAGTTTTTGGGAAAAAAAAAATTTCCAACTAAGAAGCGGGTATTATTTTCAGAGGATGATAGATATTTTTCAAATAAATGGGTTTACAAGAAACGAACTTCAATGTTGAATATTAAATGGGTACCAAAAGTCCCATAAAAGTTTTGTCATTTATTAAAAAAATAATCAATAAAATAAAGTTGATTGTTGGGTGAAAAGTGACATTTTCTGCATAAAGTATGTTGCCATTGACACATTTCAGCAAAAAAAAGAGGTGCAAGTCGTCAGTTCACAGCATGCAGGGGTCAGATTCGCAATCTCTTAAAAATTGGGGTTAGTTTCGCATGTTTGGTTATTCCTGTGTTCTTTGAAGCGAAGACAATCCAAGACGCGAAACGGCGAAAGCAAAGATGCTTTCTTATTACTCTGAGAAACGAACTCACAAGCATACAAGCGAAACTCGCGAAAGTCAAGAAGCGCAAGGTCACAGAAGCTAAACTCAAGATTAAGAAGCAAAAGTCTCCATTAGAACCGAATGGAACCGAACGTTCGGTTCCATTCGGTTGTGTAATCTACCGAACGAACCTGCAATTGGATTTGGAGCGAACCTGAGATTCGCCTTCGGTCTCTGATCAATTGAATTGGTTGGCAACGAACGTGGAGGATTAAGTTCGTGTCCTCATATGCATCTACAGTTTCATGTTTTGGGCTCCTTTCACAGCTAACAGATGCGAAGGTTCATTCGTTGATTGCTATGTCGTTTGTTCTAGATTCACAGTTCTTGGCTCGGGAAGAATGAAATCAGTAACGGAAAAAGGTAAATGAAATATTCAGACACTAAAATCGGAATCGGGAGTTCATCTGTAAACGGTAGTTCGTATTATTTTGGATCCAAAATCAGATCTTGAAGGTTCATTCGGAAATCGAACTAAATCCAAAATCGGAATTTCAAGGATTCACACTCGTAACTCAAATCTAAATCGGAAATGAACTTGATGCTCGGAATTGACTTGCTAAACACGGATTTGGAAATCTCAAAACGGAATTTCATGCTTCAAAATCGGAAATCGATTCTGTTGTGTTAACGGTTTCGTCACGTGCTTGGCTAGAACACTGAAATCGGAATTTTTTTTTCTTTCAATTTTGACTTTCAAAGTCAAAAGACGTTCGTTTCATCCGTTCCAGTGAAGAAGATGATTCACGTTACATTCTTGGTCCCTACAACTTCAACACTTTGATGGTTCCAGTCCCCAAATGTTTACAAACTTTATAGTTTCTACCCTTTGGAAGATGTTTTTAATTTCAGCATTAAAAAGTTAAAAAGAAGAATATGGGTTATTTTTTCAAATTTTGCCCCCAGACTTTCAGCACTTCATAGATTTTACCCCATCTCCGAAATTCTTTTCAAATTTCTCGGATTTTTACTATTTTTATCCATTTTTTCCAAAATATTTTAGTTTCTAATCTTTTCTTTGATCTTATTCTTTTTAAACCCTTCTAAATAATTTCTTCTATTCTATTCTTTTGTCTAAATTTAAAAATAAAAAAATACAAAATTATTTTTTGTTATTTTTCTGGTTTTAATTTTTGTGAATTAGGTTTATTCCAAAAGAATTTGTTTCATCATATCTGACGGGTTTTGAAGATTGTTGGTGATTCTTCTTAACTTTCTAGATTCTCTCCATGGTATTTGTTGAAGATTCAAGGGGGAGTGATGATTATTCAAGGGGGGTTCGTATTTGGAAGATTATTCTTATTTCTCTCGCTTTTGAAGACCCCATGTGCTGATGAGTATCACAATTTAGGGGGAGAAATGCCAAGAAGATCAGAAATTGTGATCTTCATCAGTTTCAACATTTAGGGGGAGATCGTTGAGTATTTGAAATATTGAAACTGATTTGGCATATTTGGTTATTTAGGGAAGCCTTTTTAGGGTTAATCATTTTATGATTCCCTATGATGCCTTTACAGTAGAACTTCTTAATCGAGCTCTTCTAAGACATTGGTTTTATATTAGGCATGGATTTTATATTTATGGCATATATTTATTGTTCCCTATAAATAATTATTAGGTTAACTTTTGGTATAAGCTTTTGACCAAATTAGGGTTTTCTCTGTACGTTCATCTCGTAATTGTTGGATAAGGTATCTAAGTCCATAACTATATTTGGTATGTACTTGACCCGACCCAACATGGTCCATTTGGGTTGCATGTCATCATGCATTTGGATAGACTAAATGAGAGAAATAGCACTTGTGGTTTATTAATATATTATAAGTTCTAATATATTGCATTAGAGTGATGACACCTCCGCTTCCATTGAAGGATTTGGGTTTGCCATTAGTGAGGTCATTGTAGGAGCATTCCCTTGTGCGTCCATGACTGTCTCCTTGGTTGGAATTTGTAGTACCATTTCCTGCCCCACCAGTACCATTCGTCTTAATTTGTGACATAGCGGCTTCCACTACAGCTGTTACGGAAGCCTTGAAAATGACAGGGTCGAATTGTGGAGGTGGCGGCGGCGGTGGTGTTGTTGAAATGCCTGTTAGATTTTCATGGAGGCATTTTTCTGCGATAGAGTTTAAACACGAAATGATGGTAAGTCTTTAGTAGTGGCTATAAGTCGGGTGCTATTGAACTAACTATATTAGTTTCTACACGTATCATGTTCTGACTTAAAAGTATTTTGTAACCAATTCATAATGGAAGTTTATGTAACAATAAACTTATGAATTCTGTTTGAAATGCCTCAATGAAATTCTATGATTTGTTCCATACCAGGTCCTTCTAAAATCACTTGGTGTATACAAGTTGGATGTAACTAATATTGAATAGACCTTTGAATTTAATGGGTTTGCACTAAGCCCACAACCAAACACGGAACAGGACCTAAGGCGGGCCCACCAATTCTAAGTCGATAGTGTCTTTATTACATATAACTTTAATGTATACACTAAGCAATCATAGATTTACCATGAGTAAATAATTTGTAAAATAGGGTTATGAAATTTGTGGTAACTCCCAATGAAATAAAATGCATGTCAATTTCATTGATATAATTTTAGTACATGTTGTTTAGAAAATTTGACCTTGATGTAGGTCTACATTACATCAATGTAAGGGAATATTTTGACAGCATTACGATCCCTCGAATAGTGTAGCCACTTAATCGCAGGGTCGAATCTATATATAGATAAGGGTAGTACTAACGCATACTCGTAGACCTAGTCTATATCAAACTGTGAGTAGTGTAAGCACTACTCGCAGGGGGTAATGTTCTCAGGTCCATGAAATGAAATCGTGAAAATTTTTCATTGCCTTGGTCTTTGCACTGGATTCCGCCACTTGGCGTTCTGCCTCTACCACATGTCCTTCTAATGCGACTTGACGTTCCCAAAATTTTCTAATCTCGGCTCGAGTTGCGGTCACTTCTTCCTAAAGAGCCTCGGTGTCGTTCCTGGTGTGATCATGGTCTTCGTCCAGGCGACAAAGGCGAACTGCGGTAAATTTGGTGGTGGCGCCAATTTCCATGATGTGGTTGGCAAATGCCCTTGCTTGTTCACCATGGCGAGCGATGCGACAAACTATGACAGGGAAAGCCCGGTCTGCTGAGCCCCCTATTTCGAGATCGTAGAAGCCTTGTTCCATACCGTAGGGAGGATGCTAACCCTGTTCTTGGCTCCATCTCTTTAATTTTACTACCCATTGAGGCTTCGGGCCCTGAAAGTTCCATCTGGGAGTGGGGACAGGAGGTGGATTGTCGACCTCTGGTTTCGAGTCGATGTCATCCTAACCCTCTTCTTCGTCTTCTTCCTCCGAATCGATCTCTTCCTCTGAATAGTCTTCGGGGTCATCTTCCATTATTTCCTTAGGATCTTCTTTGGGATCCTCTATGATCCAACCAAAATTCCCCTGGTGAGGGAAATAGGGGTCTCCTTGCATATGAAATCCAGCCATTGTGTTTATGCGAGAATAGGGATATGAGAAATATATGAAAAACTTAAATTGTAATATTTTTGAGGGAAAACTGAATTTTTAATAGAAATAATGTTAATAAAATTATGGCCCATATTGGGTCCTTCTATAACTACCTAGTGTATACATGTTGTATATAATCAAGATCGAATAGTCCGTCCGATAAGTAGCTCACTTTAAACCCACAACCAAACAAGAGACAAGATTTAAAGCGGAATCACAAATCCTAAGTCTATAAGATCTTAATCATATCTAACCTTAGCGTATACACTTTGCAATTATAGACCTATCACTAAGGGTCTTTAGTTTTTATGTGAAGGATTTGATTTATTTTTGTGAGAAGGTTCCTAACGATTACTAGTTTTAGTGAATATCGAGGCCTAAATGTTGTTTTTACGTATTTTATAGTACGATAAAATACTCTTATAGTATTTTAAACTTTTATGTTTGGTTCTAGAGTTTCTTCAGTAAGTTTTAGACTTTTTGTTCACTACGACCATTCCTCAGCATGCGTTGGTCACATCCTGGATAAATATAGTTGATCAGGCGATATTCATCCCCGATCTGATTACATGCCCCGATGCTTACTCGTAGGGTTCAACTTATCTTAATACTTTTTGTTTTGTTACTATTACAACACTGAACTAGTGAGTATGATTGCATTTATAATTTTATCAAAATATCATAATATTTTAAAGTATACTTGTACGAAACATTACGTCATAAAATTTTAGTCCCATTGTATTTATAGTTTGTATATGTTTATGTGGTTTGATATACTTAGTTCACTATAAACAATTCTCTGATATCAATCTGTCACACCCCCAAACCAGAACGACGGAAACGTTCGGGAGTGGATGACGTCATGTACAGTATCATAACAGTTAAGTAATAGTAAAGAAAGAAAACACAATCATCATAAATATAATTTAAAATGTTACATTGTTGCATGAGTTAATTGTTTCCAAATAAATTACAATATGATGACAAAATGAGTTTTTAACTGGTGCCATAGCGTCCCGTCCTCAAAAGTTGGTGATTACTTGTATTACTGATTCCCTGAGAATACAAGTTGTTTTGAAAAAGTGTCAACAATTAAGTTGGTGAGTTCATAAGCATTTTGTATGAGAAAATGTATGCCTTTCCATATAAAGTAATCATGTTTGTTTCTAGAAAATCTGATATTTCCATAAAATGAGTAGTAAGCCGTTCTTTGTGAAATGATAATGTATGTTTCAGAAAATCCGATATTTTTTTATAAAATGTGTTGTACTATTAAACGTTCCAAGACCGAAATGTATAAGTATTTTCCATACTTAAGATAGCTTTATACGTATATAAAACCATTTAAGTGTTTGTTAGCCCCGTAAATCATATGTATTGTTAATACCCCATGTGAGTTATTATAATCATGCTAGTGACCTAGTCGGCCTGCAACGACGTTCTTCAGGCGTCGAAATGTTATGACATTTGTCGCCCCAGACCTGTCGATCTAACTGTAGCTAACATTTTAGGTGCGAGGTTTTCAGTCCCATATAGATCTATACACAAGTATCACGCTCTCCCCACAAGAGATTTTGGTTACAATTACAGGACTTTAATGCAGTAGTACCGTGAAGTCGAATGTCTCACAATTTATTCATTAATAAGTTTACGTAAAATGAAATGAAAAACTCTTTGTTCTTGTAAATATATGTATCTTCCTTTCATAGTGTTTATGTAATGTGAAATTATTCCATAAATTATACCTATTATAGTTTGTAAATGTATGTTCCGTCGAAATGAAAACCTTTTTGTATTAACGACTTTGAATGTAAAAGTTTGTAATTTTGATAGTAACATTATTTTACATATAAAACTATATATATATATCTAAAAATGTAACAAAACATAAGTAATGGTTTGTAATTTAACACAAATTTTCTTGTGCTTAACTTGTATCCCCCCCTAAAACATAGAAAAAGGTGTGAAAATGTAGGGGTATGAACTCACCTTGAGTGTGATTGCGGTGAGATAACAACGGTAATCTTCGAGATTAGAATACGGGAATCTAGTCATATCCTAATAGTTTTAAACACATAATAATGTGTGCATATATGAACTAATAGATAAAGTATTCAATAAACACTAGATAAAATGGAAAGAACTTACAATCAAATATATAAGAGCTAGCTTGAAGAGCTTGATCATTGGGAATGTTTGAAGGTAAATTTTGAGAGAAAGGAAGCTTGGTTTCTATGAGAGAAATGTGAGGGATTTTGTTTACTAGAAATGGGGTTGGGAAATGCCTACAATTCGAGTATATATATCAAGCAATGAGATAAGAGGATTTGATGAGAAGTGACAATGAGTTGACACTTACATTGGTAAGTGCAATTTATCACTTAGGGAAGCTAAACTACCAATCAAGTGGCACCACTTGCCCACTTTAATGGTGATTTCCGCCAAAGTTAAACCAAAATCAAAAGGGTTTTCGGTCATGGCATCAAACACAAAGGATTTTTCGGTCCTAGCTTTATCTAAGAAGGGATTTCGGGCTTAATGGGCCATAAACAAGGTGTTTTTGGTCATGAGGAGGATCCTTGAATGTAATTTTAGTCCAAGGGCGGGGGGTAAACACTATGAGATTTCGGTCCTAGTGGCCTTCAAAACCGAAAACTGACTTGTTTCAAGATTCCAAAAACCGAAATCACTATGGTGAGGTGTAATTCATGCTTTTTGATTTACTTCCTTGACTTGTGTTGACTTGTATTAACTTATTTCAACATGTTTATATATATATATATATATATATATATATATATATATATATATATATATATATATATATATATATATACATAACTTATATAAGCATGGTTTTCAATTTATATTTATATATTAACATACATAAACATGCCCTCATGGCTAATGGTGATTTAATGTCACATGGTTACAATGTGGTTTTCACTTATACATGGTACATCTTTTGACACGGTTCGACTCTAATTTTTCCAGTTGTCACATATACAAACATCCTACACACAATGACACATATTACAGTAGAATGTATAGTGAGAAAACTTACCGTGAAGCCTAGAAGATAACAACATTGATTACAAATCCAATAACCATCTCTACAAGTCACCTATACCACAGACATGGACCAAAATTCAAACTACAGTCCAAAACCCTCAAACTAACCTAAGGTTAAACTTGGTCAAAAGTCAACGGTCAAAGTCAAAGTTAAACAGTTAAGTCACTTCAGCCGCTCGCCATGTCATCACCACCATTGGTCACATCGTGGCAGAGTGAGGACAACATAATCACGAATCCGACCATCCTCACGTCGTGACAACCAACCCATCACTTTGTGAGGTGCTCTCTAGAAAACTTAATGCCTTAAGCTCTTAAACGTTCAAGCCAAGCAATCAAAATTTCCGAAAGGCCTTCTCCATCTCAAAATTTCATGAAAATCATTACTTTCTAGACATGCATGTCTTAAACATAAACCAGGTCGAAATAAATGGAAAATGAGATCAAATCCCTTGCATGGAACCTACAACTCACTAATATTCCATATATTGGAAAAAGTGTGTCAAAGGAGTATCAAGAACTCATAAAGTTGCCAAATTTATGAGATTCCGATACTCAAACTTCCACAAATAATGAGAAAAGTGGAGCAAACTCTAGATCTAACATTCTTGAGCTAAAAAGGTAGAAACTTGAGGACTTACAAGAGTCGTAAAGAAACTCAGTATGATTAGGAAGTGGCTTGCTAGATGAGGTGATGCACCAAATGCCTTATCTTCTTCTTAAAGGCTAGAACTGGGTGGTACAATTCTCCTCCACTTGAAAAAGGTTTCTTCCGTGAACTCCTAAGATGTAAATAGAATTGGGTAGTACCATGCATCTCCGTCTTGGGATCCCAAGTCCACTCGAAACCCTTACATTGATGCCACATGAACCCCGACGAAAGGTACTACCTTGTTGCGTAGGATCTTCGTCTTCCTATCCAAAATTACCATGATCCTCTTTACATAATTCAGTCGCTCATCAACCTAAATGCCATCTAACAGAACCACTTCTAAATCATCAACCATGATATTTGAACGCTTAGAAACAGGGAAGGTACTATGAATTTCACTAAGCTCCTCAAGTAGGTCCAACTGGTAGGCCACGTTGCCTACCCTGACCACCACTCAAAAAGGTCCGATAAACTGGGGGCCCAACTTGCCTCGCTTCCTGAAGCATTTAACACCCTTCCAGGGTGATAGCTTTAGTAGAACCATATCCTCAACCTGAAACTACAACTCAAAACGTCGCCTATCAATGTAACTCTTCTGTTGGCGCTGTGTTGTTTGTAACTTCTACTTGATTTGATGAATAAGCTCCGTTCATCTGGAGAACCACCTTAGTCCTCCTCATGGCCCTATGGCCGACCTCCCCCTAACAAACTAGAGTATGACATTTCCTTATATATAGAAGCTTGTACGGAGGTGCACCAATGTTGGAATGATAGTTGTTCTTGTAAGAAAACTCAGCTAAATGGAGGTAGGAGTCCCAACTCCCACCGAAATCAATGAAACAAAACCTCAACATATCCATGAGCATCTGAATAGTCCGCTCACTCTGAACATCATTATGAGGGTGATAAGCAGCGATGAAGTGTAGTCTCGTACCCAACTCCTCATAAAACATCTGCCAAACCGAGAGGTGAAACGCACATCACTGTTTGATGCGATGGAAACCGGTACACCATAGTGAGCAATGATCTTGTGCACATACACTTTGGCCATATTCTCGGCTGAAGAACTCTCCCAAATGGCGAGAAATGGGGCAATCTTGGTCTGGTGATAAAAAATAAACCATATAGGATCATATCTCTTGGCCGTCCTTGGAAATTTGGTGATGAAATCCATTTTAATTTGCTCCATTTCCACATGGGAACCTCTAAGGGATGCAACTTATTATGAGGTCTCTGATGCATTGTCTAGACCATCCGGCAAGTCAAGCCTCTTTCCACATACCAAGCCATCTCTCGATTTATTCATGGCCACTAACAACTAAGTCTCAAGTCTCAATACATCTTCATGGCTCTAGGTGAATTGACAACCTAGACTTGTGTTCCATCTCCATCAATTTCCGTCGGATCCCACCAGAAACTGGGACCCAAACCCACCCACACTAGGTCATAAGCCCATAACTATCGGTCGCAAATTTGCTAATCTAGACCCTAATCATCTCCTTCTTCTAATTCTCCATCCATATTCCCTCGGCGTGAGCCTGATGGGTTTTGAGCATTCTAACACTCCTATGGTGTACATGCAACCCTAGAAACCTTGGATCTATGTTTGACTAAGATACATGCAAATAGTTATTTTTCCAAGGTTCTTATCCTATCTAGCATGGCATGGGGAACTTGAATCAAATAAAGCTAGTAGAATTACTTACCTTGTAGTGATAGTTCATTGCTTGGAGTTTTAGATCCTAGCACCAATAGTGTGGATGCCTCAAATGGAAATCACAAATCACCACAAACTTTGGAACTTTAAGATAAGAGTAACAACCTTCTTGAAATCGGCCCTCTTAGTATACTCACTACAACTAGTGTCATTTCAAGAACTAAAGCCTCTTTTATATAGTGTGGTGGATTAGGGTTACATCCATGTAAACCCTAATACCCATGTCTTTTCATATCCATGAGATCCATGGGTTCAAGATCCATGGAGTATCCATGGACTTTCCATGCAAGCCTAGCCCATTCCAAATAAGCATTAGCCTACACTATATAAATACAAGAGCCCATATTTAATTAGTCATACTTTTGATCTCTAAATAAATCCTAGATTAATTATAGATCAACACTAATTAAATAATATGATTTTATATTAATATATTAGAACTTATAATATATTAATAAATCATAACTTATACTATTCTCAAAAGATTATCCATAAATTGTTCAGGTGAAGTGCAACCCAAATGGACCATGTTGGGTCGGGTCAAGTACATACCAAATATATTTATGGAATTAGACACTATATCAAACAGTCTCCCACTTGGATATGTCTAATAACTATAGTTGCAAGTATGACTTCAGGAACCGATCAGCAATCGTAGCTCTTTAAACTCTGTTGAACTATGAAGCGCCATTTTAGATAAGTGATCATATAATCCTCTGTTCTAGATATCATCCGGACAAATACATGGAACATGGTCTTGCTTATTGTCCAACATTTGTTTCCCGATTTCCGATTTGTTTGACATAGAACTTAACTGAACACATCAATTTAGTTCTGACCAGGCTTGGTACATAGGTCAAAACAAAATCATCGAGGGGCCCAGGTATCGCTTCTAATCCTAGAAGGAACAGATAAACTTCGACTCATATGTTTGCTTTACTACTTGTTGAATTACACACAAAAGCACGGTTTATAACATCGAGTTACCAATGCGTTTTCGTACAATCAATGCATAACCAACTCATAGACAAAAAATCATATCTCTATGTTTGAAGACTCATATGATATTACCGTCTCATGATCACTCGAGATAAATTCCATGAAGTGATACAAGTGAGCATGGGTTGAATCCAATACTCAGAACTTATGAGCACTCATGAGTGTTGTAGCCCCGCTTTGTCTAACTTCTTAGACCTCTACAAGCCAACCCATGACAGTCTTGATTCATATCTACTTCCAACATATGACCGACTATGGAGAGTTTGAATAATATGATATATACCATAACATAATTATTCTGGAAGTCAAAACATGCAAAAAGAAATAATAGTAAACGATTGACAAGAGATAGCAACACTTTACTCATAAATAACAACTTTTATTTATCATCAAATGTCAATTAAATTTTACAAATTTTTAGATTATCTAACTACTAAAACTAATATCATCCTTCAGCCCTATGCTCCGAGCATGCTGAAGATGATTAACCCGAGTCAGTCCCTTCGTGAGGGGATCTGTTGGGTTCTCATCCAATGATACCCTCTTTGCCACGAGGATTCCTTCTTCTATTCGATGTCTGATGAAGTGATATTTTCTGTCAATGTGTCTAGATCTCCCATGATCTCTTGGTTCCTTGGCTAAGGCAACCGCACTATTGCTGTCACAGAAAATCTCCATTGGCTCCTTTATAGCTGGTACAACTCCAAGGTCTCCGATGAAGTTCTTTAGCCATATAGCCTCTTTTTCTGCCTCGCTTGCTACTATATTCTCTGATTCACAAGTGGAACCAGCCACTGTCTCCTGCTTGGAACTTTTCCAAGTAATTGCTCCTTCGTTTAGGGTAAAGACCCAGCCCGACTGAAAGAGGAAATTATCCATGTCACTCTAAAAGCTAGCATCACTATACCTTACAACTCTCAAGTCATCACTCCCACCAAGGGTAAGGACCCAGTCCTTAGTCCTTCGCAGGTACTTGAGAATATTCTTTACCGCTGTCCTGTGAGCCTTGCTAGGATTTCCCTGATATCTACTAACCATGCTCAAAGCAAAGGCAACATCAGGGCGAGTACAAGTCATAGCATACATGATCGAGCCTACCTCAGAAGCGTATGGTACTCAACTCATCTCAGCTATCTCAGCCTCTATACTCGGACTTTGAGTTTTACTCAGTCTGGCATTACACTGGATAGGTAACTCACCTTTCTTGGAGTTATGCATGTTGAACCTTCTCAACACTTTATCCACATAGGTGATTTGACTAAGTCCAATTAGTCTTTTACTCCTGTTTCTCAAAATCATTATCCCTTGGATATAGGCAGCTTCTCCAAGGTCCTTCATAGCGAAACACTTACTAAGCCAGGACTTAACTTCCTGCAGGGTTAGGATGTCATTTCCTATGAGTAGTATTGTTGGGTTTTGAGCATTCTAACACTCCTAAGTGTACATGCAACCCTAAATACCTTGGATCTATGTTTTCTCTGATATACATGCAAATAAGAACTTCCAAGGTATTATCCTAATCTAGCATACAAAACAATAACTATAGCAAGATAGAATACATACCTCTTTGATGTAGAAAGTCTTCATGAAGCTTGTGTGCCTAGTGCCCCAAGTGTGACACCTCAAATGGAATCACAATCATCAAAACACTTGGAATGTCTTGAGAGAATTCTACACTCATCAAAATCGGCTAGCCCTCTCTAGAATCATACTAGTGCCAATTTTGCCAAGAATAATATCTTTATATAGTGTTACAATTAGGGTAAACTCTTAATTGTCATGGCTTTCCATTTCCTTGGATCCATGGGTTCAAATACACCATGGAGCATCCATGGACCATCCTATGGGTTTTAGCCCAACTTGATTATCCATGGAGCATTAGCCTACTATACGAGTATAGATGATTTACACAATCAACCCATATATTTAATTAGTCTTCTTTTGATCACTTAATTAATCCTAGATTAATTCTTGATCAATACTAATTAAATAATCTCATTATTCTTATTATTAATATACTAGAACTTATAATATATTAATAACCATAAGTGTCTTATTTCTCTCATCCAAGTGCATGATGGTATGCAACCCAAATGGACCATGCCGGGTCGGGTCAAGTCTTACCAAATATAGTTATGGACTTAGACATTAATCCAATAGTCTCCCACTTAGATAAGTCTAGAACTATTATTGCGTATGACTTCAGGAACCAACTGGCAATCGTAGCTCTCAAAAGCTTCTGTCGAACTCTGACCTTGTAGATAAACTCTGACCTTTGTCAATGACTTGTCCATTAGATAAGGGATCATATATTCCTCCATTCTAGATATCATATGGACTGAGACATGGATTATAATCATTCTCTCTGTCCATTTGTTGTTTCCCGATTTCCGATTTATGACGACTGACTAATTGAACAAATCAAATTAGTCCTGGCCCGGCCGAGCACTTCCATTTGTCATCATCAAATCATCGAGGGGCCCACAGATATCGCTTTTATCCCGAAGGTAAAAGGAACGGATAAACTTCGACTCATATGGCTTGTTCTACTACTTGTTGAATCATACACAAAGGCACGTTTTATAGCACCGAGTTACCAAATGCATTTTCGTGCTATCAATGTACTATCAACTCATAATAACAACTCATATCTCTAGGTTTGAAGAATATAAGATATTATCGTCTCATGATCACTCGTGATAAAATCCATGAAGTGATTCCAATGAGCGCGGGTTGAATCCAATACTCAGAACTTATGAGCACTCATGATTGTTGTAGCCTTGTCCAACTCCTTAGACCTCTACAACCCATCATGACAGTCTTAATTCATATCTACTTCCAACATATGACCGACTGTGGATAGTTTGAATAACTTAGTCATTCCAAAAGAATAACCCAGTTTATTCGGGAAGTCAAAACATGCAAAGTGAAACACAATAATAATAGAATCCAATATGGTATCAAAACCTATCACCATATGATTACACATTATTCATTGTATACTGTTTCAGCTATCAACTTTATTCTTGAATTTAAAACAATAGTTGTCCCATGCTCCAAGCATGTACACTATGTTTTCTAAACACTAGTCATGCCATACACCAAGTATGAATACTATGTTTGTCTATGATCTTTACTTTGTGAACTAGATCAATTGAACATAACTTCAATGATTCTCTTTTCACACTCCCAAATCCTTGCCGCCAATGCAAGAATTCCAAATTCATGCCATTTACTGAAATCTGTTAGATTCTAAACTTATATGCATTGAATCTCTCGTAACGATTATGCACAAACTCACAAAGACTTGGCAACAATCATTACAGAGTCTTCCATAGGAGATCAGTTCCTTGGAAACATCCTTCTTGCATTAAGTTTCCTTAATCTTACACAGATTGAAAATTCTAACTTTGAAACATTTCCAGATTCCATTTTGACTATCACTTCTGACCAAGAGTTGCCTCCTTACAGAATATGTCAATATGGTCCTTCCAGAATTATCACTATACTTCCAACTGTCCTTGAACAACCAATCTTTGGTAAACCTTAGATTGTCCTCGACAATTGTTTAATCCTTTTAGTCATATCCAGTTCTAAACCTTTTCCCTTCTTAATGCCGAAGGCATTTGGAAAATTTTAGAAAGGATGAATATAGCACATGTAATCGATCCTATATCCGAAGCATATGGGACACGATTCATGATGTCTCACATAAAGACTAAACCAGTCTTTTGCTATAACATTTCCATTTCAATTTGCCAAGTTCTCATAATTCAGATTATGAAAAGGGATGCCGTAATCATAATCGAATTTTAGAACGCAAATAATGGACCCATATACAGAATTTCCTTATGTTGAGCCATTCCAACATGAAATTCATATACATATCTTTGACTAAATGATTAAAACCTCACGATCTAAGCTTATTGATTTGAGATTAAGTATAATTTCCTCTCCCTTAATTATAGCAAAACAACTCTTTCCCAATTGAAACTTTTGTTTTCTATAATTAACATTGCTAACTTGCAATACTTATCATAATTATCATGCTCCCACTAACATGATGATTATTAGCATAACACTTATGCTCCCACTAGCTTTGACATGTTCTCAGAAATCACCTGGACTTCTAGAAATCAATACTTCATTGACTTTCTTACCAAAGTTCAGATTTCTGATGCTAGATTGTTTTGATAAAACTTTATCAAAATCATACACCTTCCCTTAGATAGCACACTTGTGTGTCTAAACAATTATGAAGAGGTATGCCGTAATCATAATGGTTAGACCTTTTTGCCACTTCTCACAAGTCCAGGTTAGTGTGCCAGTAAACCACACACGCTCCACTAACGACTTTGAGAATGCAAATATCACAATTGCTATCTAGCTAAAATCTACTTAGTGAAAGTGTTTCCTCACCATCATTTTCATGAATCGGAGAGAAACCTTATGACACTTAGATTTAATGGTGTATGTGTTCTTATCCAGGTGAATTGTCAAAATCATAGTCACAAGACAAGGACAATGACAAATCCAAACTCATATGGACTGAACTCAATCTTAATTTCTTGCCACCTGGCAGCTCAAGGGCCTGCCATTGCTTCCAAGTTGTTGTGCAACAAATTGAGAACTCTAAGAACTCATATGCAAAGTCAACTTTAACTGGAATGGGCACAGAATATGTCAACACGATAGGTTATAAACCTCAAGTCGTGTGCTAGTGAAGAACTTCAGGTTTATTCTTGATTAGTTCTTGAGACTTTCAAGATCTTTAAGACTCCCACTGTCCTCTTCACCTATAAGACTCCCTTGTCAAATATCCAAGAGATAGTGTGGATTCTAATCAAGACAAACACTTCACACAATTGGCCTAAGTTGATCTTTGTTTTATCCAAAACATCACAACTTACCAATTTCAAATGTACTAGAGTAGAAAACTTTTACTCTTACATTTGACAAGTGTTTTAAACCTTCTTTTGAGACATGTCACTCAAGTTACAATCTTGGAGTATGACTCTAAGACTTGTATTGGAACGAAGTATGACTCATCTTCTTGATTTAACCACTTCAACAATTCAAGATCCCTCTTCTTAGTCATAAGAATGCACTAAGACTTCCTTAGAGAACTAATTGTGCTATGGTTTCTTAATCATTAAGATGATCACAAAACTGATACTAAAGTACTCTCCCATCTTTTCAGATTTGAGAAACTTTTATCCTTCTGCCTTATTTGAATCTTCTTATTCGCTCTGCCATACATTGGAACCTTTTCCAATGTCTCAGAGTTACACTTAAGCTTGTAAGTATAATCATATTTACTGAGCTTTAGTAAACTATAACGAATAATCTTATCGATCTTATGTGGTGGACTTAAGCAGTGCACATGAATGTGTACTTGATCCCTTTAGTCCTTCACTTGACTCACACATCCATGTGAACAAGTAATTAGTCTTAATTTTCCAATACTTGAAAGTTCTCATTCATCATGCTATACAACTTGCATGATTCCAAGTTCCGGTCCAATTGAAACTTGGGTGATGAGAATCTTTCCTTATTTGGTAAATATAGACATTACCACAAATGAAAGAATCAATTTCATATTTCCACTCTTGCTGTTAATGGAATCTTATAAGCAACAATTTTTCCTCAAATGCCATTGTAAGGATATTTTAAAAAATAAATAAAATCAAAAATTTTCTTTTTATTTTAAAACTTTGCGGAAAAACTAATCCTTACAATCCATATGAAAACTTGTTGTTATCTATTCCTAAGCAAAAATATCATAACTCCTAAGAAGTAGCTCAAGAATCCGATTTTTCAAGCTATGCGATAGAAGTCCATCTACGCCATCAGATTCAGCATATTCTTTCTTTAAGTTTCTTCACCTTTTTCTTTGATTCTTAAAACATCACCATGTGACCCAGTCACATCATGTATCAAGAATCTCAGAATAGAAACTTAACAGAGTTTGATAGTGGAATCTACCTGAAGTAGAGTCAAACTTATTGACTTTAACATCCTTAGGTAAATTAGGCAGCTTTGCAACCAATGCCCCTTCCTTTGGCAATATAAACATATGGACCCTTTGATAATGGTACACGAGACTATCACAGACTTAGCTTTTCTCTTTACCATTTGGTCAACCGAGTTGACTATGGCCGATCCCTTTCCATTGGGAAGAGAGAGCTTTTCTGGATTTCCTGTGTCACTATTGTCAATGTCCATCATGTTTTAAGGAAGTTGATCTTAACAAATAGATAAGATCATTAAGGGTCTTGTCATAGTCTGTTACATAGGTGTCCCAAAGGAACTCACTATGTGACTTAGAAAGTGATTGAACCACCAACTTTCTCAAGACTTTGACACCCAACTCTCCCGGCTTGTCAATATGTGACTACATCTCCAAGATGTGATCACACCTAGACCTTGCCTTGCCAATAGGGCTTGAGTGACCTTAAACTTTTCAAGAACTTGTGGGTTAGGGAGAATAATTGGAGGAGGAGAAAGAAGTATGATATCCATGGGACATCATCCTCATTAGGAAACCTTGTTTCAAGAGATTTGGGAAGATCATAGATGTTTATTACAGACATCTTTTGGGAGATATTCAAGATAGTTGATTTAAAGTCCTTAATATGACACCCAATATGAAATATTAAGGCTAGGACCCAACAAACTATTTTATAACTTAGAAGAGGTATGCCGTAATCCAAGCTATAAAATATTTGAAGGTAGGTGAATGACGATTCACCAATTTCCACCAAGATAAACGAAATGTATTATTAGGTTTTAATTGGTTTTGAAATTCCTAGATCTTTGAGATTCATTGAACTTTTCAAAGGCATGTTTCAATCTCGAGTGTGCCCTTCAGGTTTTGTGACTGGGATGCCGAGGATCACAAAACAAGGTGTGAAGTAACCATGCAAATTACTTGGTACCCTTAATAAATTACCCCTCAATCGATGTGCCGGTTAACCACACACACTCCATCGATACTATGATAAATATTAAGTCACCCTTTACCTACCTTGTTAAGTCCAAGTTAGTGTGCCGGTTAACCACACACGCTCCACTAACGACTTTGACAAAGTGTAAAGTGTAATTTCATGGATTAGCACCTTATTCACATTTTCCTAAGTAACTAAGATTGGGTATTATTAAGAGTTTAGTTACTTAGTATTATCATTAATACTTTTAATGAAGGAAGAATTATAGTCTTGTCAAACCCGTTCGGCTAACGACCCTCCACCAGTCAAGCAAGCGGTGGGTGAGAGTGGACACCCATTAAGTTGCCATTTTATAGGCAACAACCTTATACCCACCTTATAGACCGACTTCGTGAATGAGGCGTACTAGCGGTAAGACTGACTTTACTCTGATACATATATATATTATTAACTTATAATATTATAAAGTATAAGGGTTGAATTTTAACTTTTAAAATTCTAAGGGCTAACTTGGAATTAAAGTATTCATAAGTGAAAACTTTTCAAATTCCAAAACTTGAGGGCAAGTTTTGAAACTATTCAAAACTTTTCATTTCTTGTAACTTATGAGTTTAATAGAGTAATAAAATGAGGACTTTTCATTTTTCTAACTCTTGTGTTCTTTTAATGGTTTTTTTTAATCCAAGAGACTTTTGGTTTTCCATAACTTGAGGACAAGTTATGGACTCCATTAAAACACATTATGATCAAGAATTAAACTACCATATAGGTTACAAATAATTCCTATGATCATCTAAACTTCATATGAACAAGAACATGAATATGAACACTTTCAAGAATCAAAATCACATTAAACTTTGTAATTTTGATAACTAGTTGTTGTAAATGAATTAGCAAAAACATTACACCAGCTAAAACAAGTTTTCAAGTACCAAAACAGTTTAGGGTAATGTTTCCAATCCATTTCCAGCAACTAAAGTCGAAAATCTGCACTCTGTCGACCTTACTCGCCGAGTTGCATGAACCTACTCGCCGAGTAGGTTGAAGATACACATGAACTCGCCGAGTCCCCCCCCATGGACTCGCCGAGTCCATTCGTCAGACAGCAAGTTTTCAACTTTTTCCAACTTTTAATTACAAGTATAAGAGAAAGCAAGCCTAGGCTCTGATACCACTGTTGGGTTTTGAGCATTCTAACACTCCTAAGTGTACATGCAACCCTAAATACCTTGGATCTATGTTTTATCTGATATACATGCAAATAAGAACTTCCAAGGTATTATCCTAATCTAGCATACAAAACAATAACTATAGCAAGATAGAATACATACCTCTTTGATGTAGAAAGTCTTCATGAAGCTTGTGTGCCTAGTGCCCCAAGTGTGACACCTCAAATGGAATCACAATCATCAAAACACTTGGAATGTCTTGAGAGAATTCTACACTCATCAAAATCGGCTAGCCCTCTCTAGAATCATACTAGTGCCAATTTTGCCAAGAATAATATCTTTATATAGTGTTACAATTAGGGTAAACTCTTAATTGTCATGGCTTTCCATTTCCTTGGATCCATGGGTTCAAATACACCATGGAGCATCCATGGACCATCCTATGGGTTTTAGCCCAACTTGATTATCCATGGAGCATTAGCCTACTATACGAGTATAGATGATTTACACAATTAACCCATATATTTAATTAGTCTTCTTTTGATCACTTAATTAATCCTAGATTAATTCTTGATCAATACTAATTAAATAATCTCATTATTCTTATTATTAATATACTAGAACTTATAATATATTAATAACCATAAGTGTCTTATTTCTCTCATCCAAGTGCATGATGGTATGCAACCCAAATGGACCATGCCGGGTCGGGTCAAGTCTTACCAAATATAGTTATGGACTCAGACATTAATCCAACAAGTATGTCATCCACATACAGTACCAAAAAGCTGATTATACTCCCACTAGCCTTGATATAGACACACGATTCATCTTCACTTCTTGAAAAGACAAATTCTTTGACTTTCTCATCAAAGCAAAGATTCCATCTGCGAGGTGCCTGTTTCAATCCATAAATGGATTTCTCGAGCTTACACACTCTATTGGGGTACTCTATACTGACAAAACCATCTGGCTGAACCATGTAAATATCTTCAGCCAACTTTCCATTAAGGAAAACGGTTTTAACATCCATTTGCCATGTTTCAAAATCATGAAATGTAGCAATGGCTAACAGAACCCTAATAGACTTAATCTTGGCCACTGGTGAAAAGGTCTCATCATAATCAACTCCCGGAGTTTGAGAATAACCCTTTGCAACCAGTCGTGCTTTATAAGTGTGTACACTACCATCCATGTCGGTCTTCTTCTTGAAGATCCATTTGCACCCAACTATCTTACGATCAGGTACATTGTCAACCAAGTTCCAAACTTGATTGTGACACATGGACTGCATCTCGTTGTCCATAGCCTCTTTCCATTTAGCAGGCTCAGGGCCTGCCATGGCTTCCGTGTAGCTGTTAGGATCATCTAGATTTACCAGTGTGTTATCATTGATAAGTGTTTCACCTTTTGCAGTAATATGGAAACCATAATAATGCTCAGGTGCATTCCTAACTCTGGTGGAACGCCTCAGAGGTATAGATTCTTCAGTCGGCTCAACAGGAGTTTCCTCCTCAGGTTGAGGGCTAGGGTTTGAGGTTCCTTCACCACTTGACTCTTGAATTTCCTCAAGGTCAATTTGCCTCCCATTGTCTCCTTGGCTTATGAATTCTCTCTCTCGAAAGAATCCTCTTCTTGCTACAAAGAACACATTATCACTGGGTCTGTAGAAGATGTAACCAAAGGATTTCTGTGGGTAGCCGATGAAAATACACCTTTTGCTTCGGGGTTCGAGCTTATCGTGAGTCTCGCATCTCACAAAAGCTTCGCAACCCCAAATCTTGATGTGGTCTAGATTGTGAACTTTTCCAATCCACACCTCGTGAGGTGTTTTGGCAACCTTCTTTGTAGGGACTAGATTAAGGATATGGGCGACAGTCTCTAAGGCATACCCCCAAAATGAGATTGGTAGCGAAGCTCTACTCATCATGGAACGAACCATGTCCAACAAGGTCCGATTGCGCCTCTTAGCTCCACCATTCAACTGTGGTGTCCTAGGAGGTATCAATTGCGAGACAATCCCACATTCCTTAAGATAGTTAAGGAACTCAATACTAAGATACTCACCACCACAATCAGATCGAAGCATCTTAATGTTCCTGCCCAACTGATTCTCCACTTCTTTCTTAAACTCTTTGAATTTATCAAAGCTTTTTGACTTATGCTTGATTAAGTAGACATATCCATATCTACTAAAATCATCAGTAAAAGTCACATAGAACCGACTAGCATCTCTTGTGGTAGTTCTGAAGGGTCCACACACATCCGGGTGTATGAGGTCCAACAAACCTTCACCGCTAGCACAAGTTCCAGTAAAAGGTGACTTTGTCATTTTACCAAGCTAACAAGATTCACAACTATCATCTGAATTTAGATCAAATGACTCCAAGACTCCATCCTTTTGCAGTTGGCCTATGTGTTTCTTGCTTACATGTCCAAGACGACAATGCCATAAAGATGCTTTATCTAAGCTAGTGGAAGAGTCAATACACAATACATTATTTCATAGATTGTTTACAACATATACAGTTTCATATACACCGTCACAAGGTAATGCTTTAAAATAAAGAACATTATTAAAGAAAGCATCAATACTACCATTATTATTATAAAAATAAAAGGTAAAACCTTGTTTATACAATGCATGAAAGGAAATAACATTTCTTGCCATTTCTGGCGAATAATAACATTTATTCGAATCTAATGTAAACCCATTATTTAGCACTAAGGAATAAACTCCTATGTTGGTGACAGGTGAAGCTTTCCTGTTTCCCATGATTAAGTTTATTTTTCCCTGCTCCACATTCTCACTTCTTTTTAGTCCCTGCAAATCATAACATATGTGAATGCCACAACCTGTATCAAGGACCCAAGACTTAGAATGAGGTGAGTTACTAGACAATATAGTGTATATACTTGCATGGTTGGGTTTTAATTTCCCATCCTTCAAATCTTGCTGGTACTTTGGGCAGTTTCGCTTCCAGTGCGACTTTTCATGGCAATAGAAGCATTCAGCCTCATTAGGGTTAGCAGAAGGAGTGACAAAAACTTTCTTGGTTTTGCTTGAAGAGGAGCCTTCAAGGGTCTTACCCTTGGTACCCTTAGAAGGGTTCTTTCTCTTCTTCCCTTTTCCATGCCCGATTGCCAAGACATTGGTCGTAGTTCGAGTAGGAGTAGGAGTAGAAAAAACTGACTTACCCTTTAGACCACTTTCGGCGGTCTTCAAGAGTCCTTGAAGCTTGCTGAGGGTGACTTCTTCCTTGCTCATGTGATATGTCATGCGAAATTGATCATAACATGATGGTAAGGAGTGCAAAATGATGTCTATTGCTAACTCCTCTGTCACACCCCAAAACCGGAACGGCGGAAACGTTCTGGGGTGGATGACGTAATGTCAAGTATCACAACATATGCAATATAGTAATCAAAGTACAACAACCATTGCATTAATAGTAATAATTTTACATAGTTTACATTTCATAGAAACATCAAAGTAATACAGAAACTAATATATAGTTGCAACTCGATACTAATTTTCTTCAACAGAAGCTCCTGGGATGTACCTGTCTATTGCTGACCTGAGAATACAAGTTATTTTGAAAGCGAGCATCAACATTTTTATAAATGCTGGTGAGTTCATAAGTATTTAGTGTCATTTATGTAAGTAAACATTTTATTCAAAATAACTTTAAGATAAGTAGTAGTTTAGTATCTACAGTGTATTAGTGTCCTTTCCAGAAAATCCTATATTTTCTAAATAAAAGCAGTATTCTACCAAGACTCGATGGAGTTATGCTTTAAAGAGTAAATTTCCTCGAAATACTATCATTACCAAAATACTGTTGTTGATTTTAAAGAAAGTAGGAGAATATCACGAGTAAAAAAATTAGGGAAAATAACATATACCTCAGCAGAGAATACTGCTGACCAAGGCAAAAAAAATCATAGACTCCAGGAGAGTATCAAATGAATGATACGCCTGGCTCAGTCTAACAAAAGGGAACACAGACCCCAGATGGTATCAAATGTACGATATGGATAGCAAGGTCTAAAATAGTGAAACACAGACCCCAGACAGTATCAAATGAACGATACAGCTAGCTAGGTCTAAAACAAGAAACACAGACCCCAGACAGTATCAAATGAAAGATATAGCTAGCGAGGTCTAAAACAGAGAAACATAGACCCCAGACAGTATCAAACGAAAGATACGACTAGCAAGGTCTAAAACAAAGGGAAAGTCCTAAGTGGGTTGTTTCAAGAATACAGTGTTAGATTCTCGTTACCTTAAGGCCATGAATTATAAGGTAAACATGGAGATACTCGTAACCATACTGATTGACCCTATAGTACTTGACGCCCTGCAAGCGTCGGAATAAATATGACATTTGTCACCCCTTGGCTTGGTAGGCCATGGACTGTAGCTAGCAGTCAGGGTGTGAGAGTGTCAGTCCCGTATAGATCTATACACACAATGCCCGCTCTCCCTACAGGAGACTCTGGTTACCAACTCGACAATGGGGAGATCTGTGTCTTGAAGATGCATCTCGGATTCTGAATTCTATTAGAGGCGCTGGAGAAATGGTATAGACTCGCGTGTGAACTGACTCCTATGGAATTCTCGTACTAGAAAGAGTTAATAGAGCTTCCTAACTATTCCTATAATAGTTACTAGTGTCCCTGATCTATGAGTGACGAGTGGGAGGATGCCCTTGCTACCCAAGGAACATGAACTGGCCGATAGAAACCTTTATGTCTATACATGTATACATGATATATAATTAATGATTAAATGACCTTCGGACGGATATCCAATCCCACCAGACCATATCCAAACGAGGAAAAGGAAATAGGGCGAACTAGCCTTCCTAAGTCCTTTAAACATTATTTATATAACTATACAAGTACAGGCATGCATTTAATGACATAGAAGCGTTTAACAAAGTGGAAGCACTTAACGAAGTAGTAGCATTTAACGAAGTAGAAGCATAACGAAGTAGAGGCACTTAACGAAGTAGTAGCATTTAACTAAGTAGGAGCGTTTAACGAAGTAGAAGCACTTAACGAAGTAGTAGCATTTAACGAAGTAGAAGCAGAACGAAGTAGAGGCACTTAACGAAGTAGTAGCATTTAACTAAGTAGGAGCGTTTAACGAAGTAGAAGCATAACAAAGTAGAAACATTTAAAGAAGTAGAAGCATAGAAGCATGGAAGAAAGCTTTGATGAAAACTTTGGAAAACCTTTATACTTAAGAAAATTGTGACTTGTTATCCTTTTGTAAAATAAGCTTGAAGACCTTTGGAAATCCTTTGTAAACCTTTCATAAACAAGTTTTGAATGAAATTTTGATAAAACAATATAAGTAAAGAAAACCTTTGTTTAAAATATTGTTGTAACTAGTTTCGAAATAAAACATACAGCACGAGAGATAATTTTGAGAAAAGATTTAAACAAGTAAAAAAAACGTTTTGGAAAACCATTTATAGTATCATACTTGGTAAAACAGCTGACAATGTAATAAATCCTTGTGCATGCGGGCTATCAATCACATGTGATTGATATGATAACTGGCATGTTTTAACTTGTATTCCCCCCCCCTATAAAAGCATGTGAAAACATTTAAAAGGTTAATTCAGGGGTATGAACTCACCTGTTGTAAGTGGATCAGATGAAGGTGCCGGTGTCAAATAAAGACTTGAACACACTTAGTGACCTATTAACATATGATGACATATGTTTACATACAATTAGTAAATATAATACTAATTAAACACATATACACATCCTAAAGTGCGGAAAACACTTTGGTTAAGTGCTAGGAGTGTCCCGGGTAACATCTAAGGGAGTGTATGGCCTAGATAGGGAGTTTACTCTTCAAGAGTAAACTCTTTATAGAGTTTACGGCCCTATGACCATATCCCTATGAGTTTACAGCCGTAAACTCATGGGTGGTGTGTTCTAGGATGCTTCAAGGTCTTATATCTCTCATAGAATTAGGCTAGGTCCAAATATAAGGCATATGAATGGGTTTAAGGCAACAAATGGACCATTTAGGGAGTTTATGGCCCTAAACAAGGAGTTTACAGCCGTAAGCTCCTATATGCTCATTCCTTTGGTGTATTAAGGTCTTAAATGGTAGAGAATAAAGTTCTATGCATTTTTCTAAGTCAAATGGAGAAGTTAGGGTATCATTTGGGCACTTTTTGGGAGTTTACGGCCCATGGACCAATCCTAGGGGGTTTTACGGCCGTAAAATCCTAAGTCCATGGTTTCTTTAATGTTTAAAACCCCTACTTCAGTTGTGGTTGATTCTAGACATTTTTCTAGGCCAAAGGGGGTGTTCAAGGGCATTTCTAACACCTTTATAGGTGTTCACGGCCTATGAAGAGGGGTTTACGGTCCAAGAGTGTTCTTGGGCCATAAACTCATGTTTAATCTCCAAAATGCAAGGTTTTAGTGTTCTAAGCTCGAAGGTGTAAGTCCACAAGTCATATCTAATCCCTAGGGGTAGTTTAGAGGGGTTTTGGGGCTTAAAACCCCCACTTAAGGGTGTTCACAGTCCAAGAGTGTTCTTGGGCCATAAACACATAATTTGGACCCTATTTGATGTCTTAAACATGAATTTGCATGTTAACTAAGCTACACAACAAGTTATGATAGATTACTTACTAGTTTGGGGCTCGAAACGGGCGTTTTTGGCTCAGAAACAAGTTATAGAGAGAGAGTGTAGAGAGAGGGTGGAAAGGTTTCTATGGAGTCCACTCACCCTTATATAGGGGTTTGAGTTGGGGCTTAGTGGAAATCTACCTGATACTGCCGTTAAACGGGGCTTTTGCTCACACCCGATTAAATGGTCATATTTTGACTTGGTCGAAACTAAAACTTTTCAAGGGATTAATGAGGGTATTTCTAATTTGTTTCAACCCTTACTAAGTCATTATAAAAGTCCCAAATTAATTAACCAATCCAAAGGTTAACGGACAGTTTAATAAAGCGAGGCTTATTAACGGAACGAGGGGTTAAAAATGACGGAATAACTTTCGAGTGGTCACATCCTCGAGGAAGTTCACATTCAGCTTCAGTAAACGGTCCACATACCTTTTCATTTTTTACATGTGGCCCGTGATGGGTTCACCATCCTTCATTCGGGTTGTTATCATGGAGGAGATTATTTCATATCGCTCTTGATGAGCACTTTGATGGTAGCGGTCCATCAAGTCCCAGTGCATCTCAAAATGATAATAGTCCTCATAGGACTTTTGGAGCTCGACTGTCATGGTGGCCATCATGATGCATGCCACTTTTGTAGCATCTCTTTCATGCACCTCATATTCAACAAGCTCTTCAGGAGTAGTAGTTTGCTCGGGTACCTTTAGCTCCTTGTCGAGAACATATTCTTTGTTCTCATACCGAGTGACCATCCTGATGTTTCTGATCCAATCTGTAAAATTGGACCCATCAAAGATGACTCCCCCACAAAGATTCATGAGAGAAAAGGAGCTAGTAGGGTTTGAGCCAGAAGCATTGTTATTGGAAGACATCTGAAAAGAAGAGGGAATAGATTAGAGTAGATATAGGGATAGCCCTTAAAAAAACACCCACATATAATATTAAGGCTAGGACCCAATACAATATTTTATAACTTAGAAGAGGGATGTCATAATCTAAGCTATAAGATATTTGAAGGTAAGTGAATGACGATTCACCAATTTCCACCATGGAAAAACAAAATATTTAATTAGGTTTTAATTGGTTTAGAAACTCCTAGATTCTTTGATATTCATTGAACTTTCTTCAATGGCATGTTTCAATCTCGAGTGTTCCCTTCAAGTTTTGTGACTGAGATGCCAAGGATCACAAAACAAGGTGTGAAGTAACCATGCAAATTACTTGGTACCCTTAATGTATTACCCCTCAATCGATCTGCTGGTTAACCACACACGCTCCATCGATAATATGATAAACATTAAGTCACCCTTTACCTACCTTGTTAAGTTCAAGTTAGTGTGCCGGTTAACCACACACGCTCCACTAATTACTTCAACAAAGTGTAAAGTGTAATTTCATGGATTAGCACCTTATTCACATTTTCCTAAAGTAACTAAGATTGGGAATTTAAAAAAATCATTTAGTTACTTTATAATTATCATTATACTTTTAATGTGAATTTATAAGTCATTGTCCTACCCGTTTGGCTAACGACCCTCCACCGATCAAGGAAGCGGTGGGTGAGAGTGAACACCCAATAAGTTTCCATTTTATAGGCAACAACCTTATAGCCCCCTTATAGACCGGCTTCGTGAATGAGGCGTACTAGCGGTAAGACGACTTGATCTTACATATATATATATATATATATATATATATATATATATATATATATATATTATTAACTTATAATATTATAAAGTATAAGGGTTGAATTTTAAGTTTTAGAATTCTAAGGTTTTGAACTAAAGTTTTAATCATGACTTTACTTGTTCCAAAACTTGAGGGCAAGTTTTGTAGACTTTCAAAACTTTTCATTTCTTATAACTTATGAATTTAATTGAGTATTAAAAAAGAAGACTCTTCATTTTTATAACCCTTGTGTTCTTTTAATGGTTTTTATTAAAGTGTGACCTTTGGATTTCCATAAGTTGAGGACAAGTTATGGACTTCATTAAAACACATAATGATCAAGAATTAAACTACCAAGTAGGTTACAAACAATTCCTATGATCATCTAATCTTCATAAGTTCAAGAACATGAATATGAACATTTCAAGAATCATAAATTATCCATAACACTTGTAATTTTTGATAATAGCCATTGTAAATGGATTAACATAAACATCACACCATCTAAAACAAGTTTTATAACACCAAAACAATTTAGGTTAATGTTTCTAGTCCATTTGCAGCAGCAAAACTCGAAAAACTAGACACTGCAGCCTCTACTCGTCGAGTGCATGAACAGACTCGACGAGTAGCATGCATTTCCTCATGGACTCGTCGAGTCCCCCCATGGACTCGGCGAGTTCATATGTGTAGTGAACAAAAATTCGAATTTTTAAGGTATTTGCATCAAGTATCAAGTAAACAAGCCTAGGCTCTGATACCACTGATGGGTTTTGAGCATTCTAACACTCCTATGGTGTACATGCAACCCTAGAAACCTTGTATCTATGTTTGACTAAGATACATGAAAATAATTATTTTTCCAAGGTTCTTATCCTATCTAGCATGGCATGGGGAACTTGAATCAAATAAAGCTAGTTGAATTACTTACCTTGTACTTGTAGTTGATTGCTTGGAGTTTTAGAGCCTAGCACCAATAGTGTGGATGCCTCAAATGGAAATCACAAATCACCACAAACTTTGGAACTTTGAGAGAATAGTAACAACCTTCTTGAAATCGGCCCTCTTAGTATACTCACTACAACTAGTGTCATTTCAAGAACTAAAGCCTCCTTTATATAGTGTGGTGGATTAGGGTTACATCCATTTAAACCCTAATACCCATGTCTTTTCATTTCCATGAGATCCATGGGTTAAAGCTCCAAGTAGTATCCATGGACTTTCCATGCAAGCCTAGCCCATTCCAAATAAGCATTAGCCCACACTATATAAATACAAGAGCCCATATTTAATTAGTCATTATTTTGATCTCTAAATTAATCCTAGATTAATTATAGATCAGCACTAATTAAATAATATGATTTTATATTAATATATTAGAACTTATAATATATTAATAAATCATAACTTATACTATTCTCAAAAGATTATCCATAAATTGTTCGGGTGAAGTGCAACCCAAATGGACCATGCCGATTCGGGTCAAGTAAATACCAAATATAGTTATGGATTTAGACACTATATCCAACAGAGCCTACCTAATCAAAACTAGGAGTGGTGATTTAATGGTTATCCTCAATCAAAGTACTCGAACGGGGGCACTAGACGCCTTACAGATTAAAGAGTCAGTGACGGCATTGGCCTTCCCATGATGATAAAGTATCTCATAGTCATAATCTTTGACCACATCAAGCCACTTGCACTGCCTCATGTTTAGATTTAGATTATCCATAAGATATCTCAGGCTCTGGTGATCCGTGTAGATGGTACAATGGACCCAAAAGAGATAGTGTCGCCAAATCTTGAGGGAAAACACCATTTCACTCAGTTACAAGTCGTGTATCGGATACCTAACCTCATGAGGCTTCACCTGCCTAGAAACATAAGCAATGAACCTACCCCATTCTGATTGACTAGGTTCCTAAGAATTAGACCTTTTGTAACCGCAACTCACACTTAGAGAACTTTGCATATAGCCTTTCCTTCCTTAGAACTCCAAGTAAATCTCAAAGGTGCTCCACATGCTGCTCCTTGTTTTTGGAGTAGACCATAATATCATCAATGGAATCAATGACCGGTCATTCGAGCATCGATCTGCAGACCCGATTCATTAAATCCATAAATGATGCAGGTGCATTGGTGAGCCTAAATGTCATTGCAACGAACTCATAGGATCATAAATAGTTTAGAACTCTATCTTCTCCACATCCTCCTCTCTGACCCTCTTTTGATGATATCCCGACCTCAGATCAATCTTAGAGAACCAAGAGGCACCTTACAACTTATCGAAAAGATCATCAATCCTAGGAAGTGGGAAACAATTCTTCACCGTCAACTTTTTCAACTCCCATTAATCTATGCAAATATGGTGAGACCCATCCTGCTTCTTCACATACAAAATTGGTGCTTTCCAAGGTGAATTGCTTGGTTTGATAAACCGATTGTCCAACAGATCCTAGAGCTGAGAGGACTACTCGTGCATCTCTATTGGTGTGAGGTGATACATTGCCTTAGCAATCAGAGCCACACTAAGGATTTGATTGATCCTAAACTCCACCAGCCTCGAGGGAGGCACACTAGGTAACTCCTAGAAATAGATATGGAAATTTTCTAACCACTGGCACATCTACAAAAGACTTGTTCCCTTTAATTCTAGTGTCGATCACATATGTGACATAACCCGAACATCCATGATGGATATACTGTCTAGCCCTGGTAACCGAACACACAACTAAACTAATTGTGGTACCATCACCATAAATGGTTAGCTCTCCCCCACTTGTGGTTCGAACCACCACTAGTTGCCTCTCATAATCGATCACGGCTCCAAACCTGTTCATCCAGTCCATCCCTATAATCATGCATACATCCCCCATAAGGATGGGAATCAGGTCAATCGGCTAGAGCACCCTGAATATCTCCAAGGTACAATCAGGAAACACGTTTGAATCAGAAACATTATGTTCATTGGTGATGGAAACTCGCAATGGAAACTCCAACTCTTCAAGGGTCATATCAAATTTCATACAGAAGGTGTCAGGGTGCAAAGTCATGCTTGGATGTGGAGTCTTATGGCTTACCCTCTTGGATATGTAAATGGGTTGAGTCTTTCCTATAAATAGGAACTGAGTGACTTCCATTATGTAATGATCGTTTTGGAGAGCATTAGTTTTAAAGAGAGAAACTAGCAAACCCATTTGTACTCTTTCTAAATCAAACTAATGAGAGGTTGAAAAGATTTATTTACTCCATGTGTTCATGATTTGTATGATGATTCACTAGATCTTTATTATTCCACAAATGCCATCATAATCAACACCACTACAATTGATATCAGAGCGGGTATTCTTGATGTGATCAAGAATTGATCCTTGATGGCATTCTAGATTTGGTGATTCTTCATTTTTGATCTTTGATCTTCATGTTTTAGAGATTTTGGATTTTAGAAATCGAATTCATCATTGTTTCTATTCATAATTCAAATTTCTTCACTAGAATTCAAGTGATTTTTACTTTCTCTCTCTCTAGAAAACCCATTCAAAATCACCTTCTCTCTGTAGAAATCTTCAAGTTCTTGTGATCTTGGTGTTTTTCGAGTATGATTCTTGGGTTGTGATCATTGAAGATGTGAAATACAAAGTCAACAAATATCAATAATATGGATTGTTGTTGAAAGGCGGATTAATTTCATGGAGAACTATGGTTTCTTATGGAGGTTTGAAGGATGATCATGGAAGATTGAAATTTCAACCACTTTCGAAGATTGAATGCTCGTATGATCTTTCCATGTTCATGTTAGTTTCAAATGAAAATTGAGAGGAAGGAGTAGAAAGAGATTTTTTTAATAAGATATACATTTCTCTTGTTGAAAACCCAAGTGATCTTCATGCTCTTAAGTTTTTTTGAAGATGTTTTTGATTTTTTTGAAGTTTATGATAAGAAGATTCAAGTTGATTCTCAAGAAAATGAAAAAGGTTTTTACTCAATTAGAGTTCAAACCGATGATATTTTGATTCAAAATCACAATGATGAAAAAGGTTTATGATATGAAGATCCAAGAAATTGACAAATATCAAACTCCAAAAGATTTGTATCAAACTCACAAAGTTGAAGTTGTGGAAAGTGAGTTTGTTCATTAAATCAAATCTTCAAGATGTAAAAAGATGAGAAAGAAAAAGAAGAAGATTACATGGAAGAACAAGAAGGTTTATTCACAAAAATCATCAAATGTTGTTGTGAATTCGAAATCCATGAAACATATTTGGGTTTCAAAGCAACAATCTCCAAATGTTGCATTGAATTTGAAGTCAAAACTCAAAAGTGTTGATGGTTCTTATGTAGATGTTCTTAGATCGTTGAAGAACACGAAGAATGAGTTGTACAATGTTCAAATTGGAGATTTTCTCGTTCCAACAAAAGAACCAAGATCTTCTAAATTTGATTCGTTCATTGAAAATGAAACTCGGATCATCAAAAAGGTATCACAATTTCTCAAACGGATTCAAAAACGTCCATGGTTTCGATTTTTTTTTTACGTTTTTTTTTTATTTTTGATCGATTTGCCTCATTGGATAAAATCCATTTCAATCACTTTGATTGATCCAATTTTCAATCCAATGTTGTTCATTGATCTGATGTCAAGCCCAATTTTCAATTCAATGTTGTTCGTAATCAGATTACCTCAGGCCCATTCGTATTTCGTTTTATCCAAAATCATTTACTTGTTGATATGTCGATTAGTACGCTTGCATTACTTAGTTGTACAATCTATTCCAAATATATTTCAGCTCTTCATCGGTTGATCTTTCATCAATTGTTCTTTAATCATCTATTCTTGAGTTCCGATTTCATCAATTTGTTTCTAAATATCATTTGTAGTTGATTGATAATCTTGGGATACGATTTCATATCTATTAATATGTGTTCTTGAACAGATTTGAATTTGGTGGTGTTGGTAATGAACACTCAAGCACAAGTCAAGAACATTATGAATAGCGATGAAGAACAGTTCAAATAGTGTGTTTGATCTAAACTTGCTGTGAAACCTTATCAATTTGTGTTTGTTAACTGACGAATTCGAAAAGTCAAACTAAAAAGTCAAAATTCATGTTCCTTGATGACGAATGCTCGTTGCTTGGGTTGATTGATTTTCAAATCAGTTGGGATTGATTGTCAAATGTGTTGGAATTGACGTTCATTTGATTTTGATTGCAGTTCTAAAGTCGAATGGTCAAAAGAATAGTTCACATCGTGATTTACAATTCCGATTTCAAATGGTTTGATGGTTTGATTTCGATGGTCTCTTGTGTTCTTTTGGTGTCGATTGTCAATTTTGGCAAGCAGGATTATTGATTTCGATGTTCTGTTAGTAATTTGTTTCTGGAGCGATTGTCTACGTTTCTTGAAGGAAATGGAATCGAAGGACAAACTGTTGATATTGGTTTTGTGATGTCGATGATTATAGTAGTAGATATCGATTATTGACGAGTCGTTAGGTTATCAATGTTACGAATCGTTTTGGGTTTGGGGAGTCAATACTCGAAGCTTGAGTCAATTTCGATTTCGATGGTCCGTTGGTTGAAATCAGTAGCAGTCGATGTTGGTTTGTTGATAGGTATCGACTGCGAAGTAAGATCTGTTATTAGATTGACAACCAAAAAGCGAACTATGTTGATGGTGTTTATATGCGAAGACTATTGATTTTGGGTTGAGTCGTTAGAAATCATCGATGTTGTTGGTTCCCAAATACTATCGTTTTTGGATGTCGACTGCTATTTGTCGACAATGAAGGCTGTTTCGAAATCCAGTTTTTGGATTGAATGGTATCGAGTCCTTGTGGTGATGTCTAAATTGGAGTCGACAGTCGAAGCGTGATTTTTGAAGTTAATGTTTCAAAGCTTTGGTATTTGTCGATTGCAGATTGTGGAGTTGTATTTGTTGTTGATGTCGATGATTTTGGGTCACTGTAATGAAAAGCGAAGAACAATCTGAATGATCAAGATGTTCACTATTCAGCATTCGAATGGCTTCATTTTAGATATTCCTTTGCACGATTAAGAAGATGCTTCGTTATCAATGGTATAGTTGGCTTCGTTAATGAATTGGGGAAGATAACCAAAAGTTTCAAATATCACCCCTAAAGCTTCGAAGTCATCACGGTTAACACCCATTTCGAAATAAGGACCTGATTTCAACATTTTGTGAGAAAAGAAACAGTATTTTCATTTCAAGCCCCTGCACTTTCGTCGAAATTTACAGTTTATACCCATATTCAACATTAGGGTATAATTTCGACATTTTGAAGCATTGTGAAGAAGATTCAAGTTTAGTCCCTACAGTTTGTGCAAATTTACACTTTATGCCTAGTTTCGACATCTTAAGCTGTTTTTGGCGTAATGGGTTCCTACATAATTTAGAGAGTGACCGGTTTTACCCGGATTTTGGAACTTCTTGCAACTCTCACCCAAAAGTCAAAAAATTTCACAAAAATTGGAAAATTTTCAAGACTTTTGCGTGATTGTTTTTCCATGCAAGTTCTTCGAGGTTTCATTTTTGGCACAAATCAAGGGGGGGTATTGTGAAGATTAGCCCTTGGGCTCTTCTCACCCTTAATGGGTTTTATAATCATTATTTTGATTATAAAAGGGGGAGAATGAAAAGTGGGTATTCGAAGCTTCTTGGGATTTTCGGGTATTCATTTGCGGATTTGAAGATCGGTATCATCTCGAGGGGGAGTTTTTGTCTTGATCGTGTGAGCTCGTTGGGAATTGAAGCCGGGGAATCTAATCCTAACTTTGAGTAGGAGAATGTTAGGGTGCAAGGTCATGCTTGGATGTGAAGTCTTATGGCTTACCCTCTTGGATGTGTAAATAGGTTGAGTCTTTCCTATAAATAGGAACTGACTGACTCCCATTATGTAATGATCATTTTGGAGAGCATTAGTTTTAGAGGGAGAACCTAGCAAACCCATTTGTACTCTCTCTAAATCAAACTAATGAGATATTGAAAAGATTTATTAACTCCATGTGTTCATGATTTGTATGATGATTCACTAGATCTTTCTTATTCCGCAAATGTCATCATAATCAACACCACTACAAAAGGATTGAGATACAAATGACCTACTTAAATCCAAGTCAAAAAGCACAAGAACAGGAATGGATTTCACTAAGAAGGTAGCTATTAGGAATACAAACATAAGCATATAGAGATAAACTTGACATAATAATAAATGAATACATCCTATTAACAAAGTCAGGCACCATCTTGGCCTCATCTCCAGTAAGCTAAAACATGGGACCCCTGGCCTTTGGGGACCTAACTCTCCCCTGACGGTCATCCATGATCTGAAGGGTAGTCATAGTTGGTGCATACATTGGTCTAGTAGCGAGCAAGGGACAATTGGCCTTCATATAGCCAACTTGATCACAATGGTGACAAGTCCTGGTACTCGGTGGCAAAGCCTGCTAATGACAATCCCTCACATAATGACCCACCCTTCCATAATTATGGTATCCCATCACTGATTGGCATGCTCCTGCATGCATCTTCCCGCACTTACCACAAGTGTGGCCATTATAACCTCTAGATCATGAATCGATGGTCTTGAACCGCTTTAATTCTGATTGAGTCTGAACTTGGGCTTTCCTCTTCTCTCACCTGGGTCATAATCTTAACGTCTTTTTTCCAAGCGAATGATTGCAGCTCGGAGAGGAAATAGTACTCCTGAGTCAACACAAACTCACCAATTTTGTTGTCTGCTTCAGCAACATATACTCGTAGGGCAACCTCTCCTCTCAACCACACAGCCATACTCAATGCAAAACATCTCCGTGAACTGCTCCCACGTCGTTGCGGCCTTCTCTGTGGGAGAATAAGCATTGGTTGCCACTTTCCAACAATCCTTCACCCCAGTCGTTAAAGGTCCAAGGTGAACATGACCTTCTAGTCCTATGGGCATGTTCATGTGAAGAAACAACCCTCCACATCATATATCCATCTAATGGAGTCAATTAGGTCCTTGACCCTATTGAACTCTGGAGGCTTCGTGGTGCTAAAGTCTCGGTACTGCATCATCCCTCTCCCCTGAAATCAAGCAAAAACAACAACTGCAATGGCACAATAATGGAATCAACAAATGCATCATACTTTAAAAATGTGTTTCCATGTATTGATAAATAAAAGACAAGTTCTCCAAAACAATTGGATATAAAGAATCCTCTCATGAAGCAGAAATGGAAGAAGAAATAAATCACAACGGAGTAGAAGGGTACAAGTGAGAAATCATTTGGAGATGAAGTCTGCATGAATATGGTTCAAAGAGAGTCTCAAACTTTCAAAAAGGAATTAACTTCCTATTAAAGACCTTAATGAAAAGAGGCAATTAAAACTGAAATTGATTCTATCTTGCACAATCACACATGAAAGTTAGTTGATATACCTCTAGTATGTAAACCACTAGGCTATAAATGGATTTTCAAGAGGAAAATGAAAGCACATAGATCCAAAAACTATGAGAATTAGTTAGAACATAATGGTCTATGATTTAAATTAAAATATGCAATGATTTCTTATTTGGAAATTTAGAATCAAATGATACTTCTATACTCTAAGAAGCTACTTTCATTAAATCAAATAATATTGTTTGGAATTCATCAAAACAAAATAGGTTTTGATAAATATTAAGATACACAACATGAAGTTTAAAGGACTATGAATGTAAATATGAGTATTCTAATTTTGGAAGTATATGATCGTTTCTTAGAAGATCATATTTGATGAACTTATAAAAACTAATAATGGTTCTATCGTTTGACTATTGAGTTTGAGAAATCACTATGGTTTAGTGGATTCCCAAATGAGAAGTAAGATCTGATGACATATTTGAGATATATGTTTGGATTACAAACATAAGAATTCCTTGATTAAATGCATTTGTATGCTCTTATAATTATATGTGGTTGTAACTTCTTGAAATTTGGAAGTATACCATTCTGATAGGAAACTAAAACTTCTAAACAAATATTTAGAAGTATAAATTTGCATGGAACTGCAAAGCAGTTATCTTACTTGAGGGAAAGCAACAAAATGTGTAAGTAGTAAAGTCATTATATGACTTAAACCAAGCTTTGGAGCAACAAGTATCAAAAGTTTGAATATGTCATTCAACATCAATGGATGTGATGAAATAGATCCAAATAAATGACACTTTGAAGTGATATCCTATCTTATAACATATTAGGATCCTTGTGATAGGATGTCGTAAGAATTTTACATTTAGATGGTTAAAGCAAGAAATTGCATGGAAAAATACGATATTTGCAAGGAGACTCGTGTATGAAATACTCATGATTACATCCAACAAATTTTAGTGTGAATTCACAAATACATGTAATGTCCATGCTTATTGTATAATGTTGACATGATTATATATATATATATATATATATATATATATATATATATATATATATATATATATATATATATATATATTCGTAATAACAATATTGATAATGGTCAACATTTCTTGGAAAATATAAGAGAATAAATTTAGAAGTTTATCCAAGCTTTGAGAATGAGTTAAAGGGCTCTAAAAGTTCTTGGGAGACGTCCCGTGATGAGCCAATAACTTTTATATATGTACGTGATGATGTAAATAATGGTGAGTCTAGACATATTTGTCAAAGACATAATATCATTTAACAATGACCCTTAAGATGAATTGTCTTTAATGACTACATAAAGTCAAAATAAGATTGCAGATTTGCTAACGATATGCTTGGAATGAGAGGTCGTTATGAGGAATTGGACTAAAACCCATAGATTAAGTGCTTATTATGAAGGAAAACCCAACCTAATTGACTGAAGATCTCAAGATCTAGGTTTAAAGGGACAACCTACTTGCATATAACATTTTTTAATCACTCTAGGGGTCAACCCCAATCCATTCCTAAAATAGACAGTGATGCAGGTTAAGCTTATGCAGTATATGATAAATTTGAAATCAATATGCATTAGCTTTTAATGAGTATAATGGAATCAACTATGTGAGATAAAAGTGGGGTCGCTTTAAAGGGAAATGTATGGGCACATTCCTAAGATCTCTTACAGAACCAGGAAAGTGTCCATGACCATAATGGACACATTAATGAGATCCTAACTAGGTCAGGGAGAATCATGTGAGAAATATATTGATAATTTACAAAAACGGCAGAACATTTAAGGACATCGAGTTTACTGATCATTTGGTAAAAATAAATCTGTCTCTTAAGGGAAAGTTCAAAAGTAACACCTACCTATAATATGTATGACTCAACTGTTGGATTTTATCTAAGGGGTTGTTTGTTTTACCTCTTATTAAGTGCAGCAATAGGATAAAACTGACCCAGTCAAATAAATGTGTTTGATAAGTCCATTTTCTGCCTCTTAGTTAGTCCTAGTGAGTGTTAATCGGCCCCTAAGAAAGTAGTTGATTGAGAAAAAAACCCATATATGCCTTTCTCCTCCTTTCCTCGTTCCTTCTCCTTGCTCACCTCCAACATCTGTGACATCATATATGTCCATCCTCTCATTGGCTTTGTTGTCCCCTTCCAACGCTACCCCATGAGGTCTGTCTCATTCCAATTCATGCAACATTTTTCTTCTTGTTATCTTGTTATTTATTTAACCGATTGTTATTAGAATTGAATGTTGGATGTGGTACTAACCACCTCCTCCACCATCGTCCTCTCCATCCTTGCCACCTCCATCCACCTTCGTCCTCTCCTACACTAACCACCTCCTCCATCTTCGTCCTCTTTATCTTCTCAAATTGCCACATTAACAATTATAGTAATAGTATATCGAGAATCAATAATCCCATTCCCTTGTAAAATTACGATGTTTTCATGGTTTACTTATAACTCTACTTGATTGATGTATTGAACATGCCTTTTGTATAGTGTATAAAGAGCCATGAGTGCAGGTAGGTATTGTAGTTTGTATGTTAGAACCATATATACCTATTGAAAGGGATTTCTTTTAGTATTTTTGCAACTGAGCTGCAAATGATTATACTTAATATACAAAATCAATAATTTTCTCATATTGTAGAGGATGGAAGGATTTGTTATATGCAATGATCAATTTCCGGTTTCAGTCATGGATCTTCCTAGTATTATGGAACTTACATTTGCTATTTTCTTGTTGGTTATTGCTATTAATTGCCCTTTAGAAGCTTTAAAATTCGTGTTAAGCACAAATCTAGGAGCTATATCTTCATTGTTGTTGTTGTTGTTGTTGTTGTTGTTGTTGTTAAATTTTAATTATAGGCATGAATTTATAGTGATCTAATTTTGCTTATGTGAAATTATATTTGTAGGGAGATTATCCATTTTGGTAGCGAGGCATGTGATGTGAAGATGTTGGAAAAGGTTTCATACTTATAAATTGTAGTAACTATGATGGTGATAGAGATAGACTTGAATTTGGTAATTGTTATTGGTTTGTATGAGTAAAGTAGTAACATTAATAGGCATTGCTAAATTTAATAACACTTTATTTTATTATTGGTTTGTATGAGTAAAATAGTTACATAATTGGCATTGCTAGATTTAATAATGTTTTATTTTTTTAGTTGGATTACTAACTTGATCAATATTAAAAAAGATACATTTTATTATGTACAAAACAATATAAAATAGAAAAGTAAAATGGTCATTTTCAGCGGTCAGCACAACCAGTCAGATGCATAATCAAACCGCATCGTTTCAGTCAGAAGCAGATGCAGTCAAAGCTTCAGACCCATTCAGGCTCTAACTTAGTCAAATATGACTCAATGAACAACTATCAAACAGCCCCTAAGTAGCATGAAATTTTTTGATCAATTCCAATGCATGTGGGGGAATTTCTAACATCTCAAAATTTCAGAAGTATAATTTAAGGAATGAAAGTGCAATTTAAAGAAGGGACTCGACAAGTGGGCTCGCTTACTCGTCGAGTCGGAGCGGGGTTAGGTCGCAGATTAAGTGACCAACTCGCCGAGTCGGAAGCTTGGACTCGACAAGTTGGTGCTGGAAGGAGAAAACCCTAATCTTGGGGGTTGTACCCTATATAAAGGGTGTTATGTCCCTTCCTCAACCTCCATATCATCTTAGAGAGCCTGTAAACCCTAGATTTCGTGTGAGCTTCCATCATTTGAGAGAAAAGAGCTTTAGAGGAGGGAATCTTTGAAAGGAACTTGAAGATCAAGAGGGTTGCTTCAAAGGAGAGGTGTAGATCCGAGATCTACTTCAGTTTGTGCTTATCTTGGAGGTAATAAGTTGTTATCCTCCCTCCTTTGCATCTAGACCTATTTTTGTTATGAGATTTGCGGGTTTTATGGTTGTTTGAAATCTATTTCGGGTTTGCGGCTTAGATATGAGGTTGCTACTTTAGATCTAGTGTTGGGATGATCCAAAATGTGGTAAAACATCAGTTATTGAGTAGTTGGTGAAGCCCTTTTTGTCTTAAAACCTAGCCCTAGAGTGTTTTGAGCCTAGATCTCCTTAGTTATACGTAAAGTTTGCAACTTTATGTGAGGAATAAGCCTTGGAAGAGTGGATCTACAGTGTGGAGTACCTGCATGACTCAAAAAGCTTCTGAATGTATGAAGGACTGAATAGACTCGGCGAGTCCTTCGAGTGGACTCGGAGAGTAGTATGAAGATTAGGAGGAACTCGACGAGTTGGATGAACAAATCGGAGAGTCTGTTGAAGTTTGCCTTGGATTCGGCGAGTCTGTTCTTGGACATGGCGAGTCAGGTCGCGAAACCCCGAACCCTTCGAGTTAAGACTCGAATTAGTGAGTCAGATGGAGACTCAGTGACTTGGACAAGACATGACTCAGAAATCGGTGGCAAGTCGAGTCGCGAATGGAAGGACTCTGAGCATATGAACTCAGCGAGTCAGTAGGCAGACTCGGCGAGTAGGGTTGACTTTGACCAGGACTTTGACTTTGACCAAAGTTGACTTAGTTGACTTTCGGAGGACAGTTAGACTAAGTGTTGCATTGATATTGATAGCTCGGGGAGCTAGTGGAGCCGCAGTTCAGAAGAGTTGTCGGGCAGCAGCAGAGGGGTTTCAGCAAGTTCAACAAGTGCAGGTGAGTTTCCCCTTTGTGTGAATGGGTCTACGGCCACAATGCCGACCCATGTAGTTATGAGTAGGAAGACCCGGGGGTTAGCCCTACGCACAATATGCTAGTATGATATTCAGGACGAGGTCCAGTTTAGCGGGTGGGTACCCAAGGAATGGTTTGCATGATAGTTATACTTGTTGTCTGTGTGATCATGTATGTGCCTCGTAGGAAGGTGAGTGTCGGCGAGGTCCCGTATCTCACCAGCAACAGAGTATGGACGGTGTTCCATATCTCATTAGCAGCAGATTAGGGGCGAGGCCCAGGTTAAGGAAAGAGTGAGTGTGGGTCGGGCCCGTATATCACTATCAGTAGGAGCGTGGACGGAGTTCCATGACTCATCAGTTGCAGGACATGGGCGAGGCCCAAGATTGGCGAGGCCTTTAGAACATGATTCGCTAGTATATGTTTAGTTTATGTGTTGAGATATGTTTACATGTTAGTATATGTTGGCGGACGAGGCCCAGTGACAGGCGAGGCCTAAGCGAAACAAATTTGTATCCGAGCAGGGCTCGAAGCCAAGCGAGGCCTTGAGCGGCGGGGTCGTTGTAGCGGGCGAGGCCCAGAATAGCGGGCGTGGCCCAATATGTGTAGTATGTGGTTATGCATGGTATGTGGTAGGTTAGGGAACTCACTAAGCTTCGTGCTTACGGTTTTCAGTTTTGGTTTCAGGTACTTCCGGTAGCAGAGGGAAGAGCTCGGGATGATCGCATGACACACAACATAGATTAGACAGCCTGGGATGTTTTACTCTGATAATGAACATATGTTTTGGAAATTAATATTTTGATTATGTTATGGATTGATAATTGTGTTTTAAGTAATGTCTTATAAATGAAATTTTTAGTCTTTAATTTTGGGACGTTACAAGTTGGTATCAGAGCCTTGGTTTGAGGGATTCGGACATGCTCTCGGGTGTGTCTGAACTCAAACTGAGGAATTGGTATAGAAGTTTTCAAAATGAAAAGACAGTTTTGTAAAAAGAGTTTTGAGGAAGAAAACAGTTTTAGAAAAGCAAAAAGAATTCAGAAAGAAAAGAACTTTGAAAGGAGAAAAGAGGTGTGGTGCATGCAATCAGCCGAGCTCAAGTAAGTACCCCAAAACACCCATACAAGTTTATGTTATGATTATCAGTTAGTAGAACAGCATGCTAGATTGGGACTAAGGATCTAGGGAGGATGCCTTATGTTCCTGTTATATGTGCTTTTGAGCTGCATGATAGTACTAGCTAGACAGTAGTAGGGTAGGTTGTTTAGGTTATGCCTGAGTTTATAAGCTTGTGTTGCATGCTAGTACAAATTTTTGATATGAGAATATGATTGCTTGAGTATGTTATGGTTAGATTTTCCCTTATCTGAATGTTGCTTGCTTTGTGCATTGTGGGATTCTGAGTGATGGGAGTTAGCCGTTAGGTGGATACGTCACGTCACATGTGATCAGGGTTGAATAATCTCAGAGTGCTGGATTTGGCCCTATTGCGCAACTCTTGTTTGACTCCAACCGTTGTAGGGACGAGTCTTTTACTTGAAGGATTATCTAAGCCTCGTCACATGTGATGGTATCCAGGTGATGGCTAATTGGCATCATAAGGAGACCTTCAGCGGATGAGGACTGGTTTGGTTTAAGTTGGAGGTTTCCCTAGGGTAAGCCTAGGATGGGGTAGTGCTGGGAGCAGTAGTAGTAGAAAAGGGACCTGGTGGAGTCGAAGCAGTTCTCGAGGAAAGTACGGATAGATGTAGAAGGTAGTATGTGCCCATACTACTGAAAGCAGAGGATCCGTACTCGATTCGGGAAAGGCCGAGATGAGACTGGGGAACTTGTAGTGTGAAGGTGTATGATCCCTCAGTAGTGATGTGTATTTTGATAGTCGTGTGATATGTTTGTCAGCATGGTGACATTGCGAGAGAGGCCAGTGGGCAGACCAGGCGCCGGAGAGGGATCAGGCTCGGGTTCATGAGCCGATCAGCTCGAGGAGCGGATGAGGGAGTTGATATCAGCTAAGGTTACGCGCATCATACTAGACCATACTCCTGTGATCTTTGGCACGGTCAAGGAGGGTATACTGGAGATCTTGGATGAGAGGCTGGGAGCCTTCCGTACCGAGATGATGGCTTTGATGGGAGCGCGTACTTTGACATTCCGAGAGTTCAGGGCTTGTGGGGCACCAGATTATCATGGGGCTAGGGACCCCATTGCGAGCAGTAGATGGTTGGCTGATGTTGCCAACGCTTTCCGTACGAGCCGGTGTCCCAAGGGGGACAAGGTCAGACTCGCCTCCTGTCTACTGAAGGATAGAGCGAGGGATTGGTGGGAAGAGATTGGTCTTGCTTTAGGGGATGATGCCGCGTTAGACGCGATGACATGGAGTGATTTTTCAGCCAGGTTCAGGGCTGAGTTTTCACCGATTATTGAGGTGCAGCAGTTGGCACAGGAGTTTCAGGATTTGACACAGACCACTGAGACTGTGGCGGAGATCACCGCCAAGTTCAGGGAGAGGGCTCTTCTTGTACCGCAGTATGTCGTGGATGAGGAGATGAAGAAGGCCCGATATCACGAGACGTTGAGGGCTGACATAAGGGAGTTCGTGAGTAGGTTCGGCTGTAAGACGCTGGAAGATATGATTTATCGGGCTAGAGAGAGGGAAATTGATTTGGAGCAGATCCAGAAGAGGAAGCCGGATGAGGTTCAGGTAGCCACCGGTTTGGGCAAAAGGCCCAAGGGATCGGATTCGAGATCGAGGGATTATCAGCACCGCAGCCGGTGCAGGAAGTATGGCAGGGCGCACGGGGGCGCGTGTAGGAGTGGTAGCGGTGGTGAGTCTGGCAGCTTCAAGTGCGGTCGGACTGGTCCTTTTAGCAGGGATTGTACTATTACCTCCATACAAGGATCAGATCTGATATGTTTTCACTGCAATCAGCGGAGCCACAAGAAGGCCCAGTGCCCTAGTTTGCTTCCGGCAGGACAGGTGATAGCACCCGCCCCTGCAACTTTGAGGATCATAAACGGTCGTCAGGGCCGTGCAGAGGCGCCTGCGGTAGGAGGCAGGGCTTTTCAGATGACTACCTTGGAGACGCGAGCAATGTCGGACGTTGCAGGTATGCGACTTCCGTTTTCTGTTTTATTTATGCATGATTATATTGTTATGGTTCTGCATCATTATCGGTATGAGTATTTTAATTTTGTGCGGCTTGCTTGTGGTTGAGTTATATGTCATCCGCATACCTTGGATATTTGAATGGTAGTTAGGGGATGTGCTTTATTGGAGAAGGTTACTTAGGATGCAGTAACTGTAGCATGCCTGGGAGGGACTTGGTATGTCTCGCTAGTTCGGAGTTGTATAGTTTTAGAGATGGACTGGTTAGATCCCTAGCTATGGTAAGCTTGGGTCCTCAGCAGATTGATTATGGAATGGTAGCAAGGATCGGGGATTCTTTTTGAGCATTGAGCAGTGAGGTGTAAGCAGGATTGAAGTGGGGGAGAACCCTCCGAGTGTACAAAGGCAAGAGCACGCAGATCCAAGATGAGTACATGATCTCTGAGAAGGAACAGAAGTAGCACAGCGTTTGATGGACTGAAGAATTCCGGATTGGTAGTTTGAGAAAATCCCCATCAGTTAGTGCGTGTAATGGTGATGGTTAAAGCCTGGTTGGGAATTCAGGATGGAGGATCGCCTGTAGGACTCGAGTGAGTCGGAATGAAGATCTTGAGGACAGATAGCATGGAATGATTTCGTGTTAGTAGACAGCGGCAGAGGCAGCATGTAGAGCATGGTAGAGCGGCGGGAGAGCCGCAGCTTTCTCCAGCAGCAGTTAGTGGTGGAAAGTGTTGTAAGACTACGGGGCAGCCGTAGCATTCACTAGCAGTCAGTGGAGGGAGTGTTGTAAGACTACAGGGTAGCCGTATCATTCACTAGCAGTCAGTGGTGGAAGGTATTGTAAGACTGCGGGTAAGCCGTAGCATTCCCTAGCAGCTAGTTAGCGGAGTATGGGCGGAGGCCCGTATCTCTTAGTTAGCGGAGTTGGGGCGAGGCCCTTACCTCCTAGCGATCCAGGTAGGAATCAGGATTGGGTAGTGGATGTGAATAGTATGGAGCTTGCCTGCATAGCCTTAGAGAGGTGAGACCTTGGGAGAGGCTGCTCCAGGATGTAGTTGGGTGAGACCCGTGGGCGAGGCCCGTATGAGAGTAGCAGTGTAGGTGAGACCTGAGAGCAGGGTTGCTAAGTAGTATAGTCGGGTGAGACCCGTGGGCGAGGCCCGTGAGTTCTAATAGTACAGGTGGGACCTGGTAAGGACCTTCAGGTCAAGTTGGGGATCGAGGATCCCAGGACTGGTAGTGCCAGAGTGGCAGAGTAGAGGAGGCATTATTAGATAGCCTAAGTCTCTTCAGAAGTTTCTGGGAGCGACTAGGAGTTTGTGTTGAGGCTAGCGCTGGTGGGAGCTGGTAACCCAGATATTGATAGATCAGTAGGGACCAGGGTGGTCTCGGTTCATCCGGAAGGCGGATAAGGGACAACAGAGATTTTCATTCAGTGGTAGTAGAGTTAAGAAGTGTCCAGTGGATACTGGCGGTAATGACCCGTACTGGAAGTAGCGGGGGTAATGGAGTTGGTGAAGGATAGGACCTTCACAGTGACAGAGGACATAGTTGGTTATGGAATGTTGCCTTGGAAAGGCCAGAAACCGCACAAGGAAAGAAAGGGGTGAATCCCCAGGGTGTTCAGCATGAGTACTCAGGGAGTACCATAAGGTTTGACAGTTGAGTAAGTTGTCTTTCCAGGATGAGCAGGGTTAGGGTGAACCCGAGGATACTATTCGCAAGGAATAGTGTCGGTCTGCATGATCGGGCAGAAAGCCAACGAAAGTAGTCAGCGGGTGTTAGACCCATCAAGCAGGATGTTGGAAAGAGATGGCATGTCGGTTAACCGTGGAGAACTTCGAGGACGAAGATTAGTTTAAGTGGGGGAGATTGTAACATCTCAAAATTTCAGAAGTATGATTTAAGGAATGAAAGTGCAATTTGAAGAAAGGACTCGACGAGTAGGCTCGCTTACTTGCCGATTCGGAGCGGGGTTGGGTCGCAGATTAAGTGACCAACTCGCCGAGTCGGAAGCTTGGACTCGACAAGTTGGTGCTGGAAGGAGAAAACCCTAATCCCGGGGGTTGTACCCTATATAAAGGGTGATATGTCCCTTCCTCAGCCTCCATATCATCCTAGAGAGCCTGTAAACCCAAGATTTCGTGTGAGCTTCCATCATTTGAGAGAAAAGAGCTTTGGAGGAGGGAATCTTTGAAAGGAACTTGAAGATCAAGAGGGTTGCTTCAAAGGAGAGGTGTAGATTCGAGATCTACTTCAGTTTGTGCTCATCTTGGAGGTAATAAGCTGTTATCTTCCCTCCTTTGCATCTAGACCAATTTTTGTTATGAGATTTGGGGGGTTTTATTGTTGTTTGAAATCTATTTCGGGTTTGGGGCTTAGATATGAGGTTGCTACTTCAGATCTAGTGTTGGGATGATCCAAAATGTCGTAAAGCATCAGTTATTGAGTAGTTGGTGAAGCCTTTTTTGTCTTAAAACCTAGCCCTAGAGTGTTTTGAGCCTAGATCTCCTTAGTTATACGTAAAGTTTGCAACTTTACGTGAGGAATAAGCCTTGGAAGAGTGGATCTATAGTTTGGAGTCACTGCATGACTCAAAAAGCTTCTGAATGTATGAAGGACTGAATAGACTCGGCAAGTCCTTCGAGTGGACTCGGCGAGTAGTATGAAGATTAGGAGGAACTCGACGAGTTGGATGGACAACTCGACGAGTCTGTTGAAGTTTACCTTGGACTCAGTGAGTCTGTTCTTGGACTCGTCGAGTCAGGTCGTGAAACCCCGAACCCTTCGAGTTAAGACTCGAATCAGTGAGTCGGATGGAGACTCAGTGAGTTGGACATGACAGGACTGAAAAATCGGTGGACTCGGCGAGTCATGGGCTGACTCGGCGAGTCGAGTCGCGAATGGAAGGACTCTGAGCATATGAACTTGGCGAGTTAGTAGGAAGACTCGGCGAGTAGGGTTGACCTGGAAGGTTGACTTTGACCATAGTTGACTTAGTTGACTTTCGGAGGACAGTTAGACTAAGTGTTGCATTGATATTGATAGCTCGGGGAGCTAGTGGAGCCGCAACTCAGAAGAGTTGTCGGGTAGGAGCAGAGGGGTTTCAGCAAGTTTAGCAAGTGCATGTGAGTTTCCCCTTTGTGTGAATGGGTCTACGGCCACAATGTCGGCCCATGTAGTTATGAGTAGGAAGACCTGGGGGTTAGCCCTAGGCACAGTATGCTAGTATGATATTTAGGACGAGGTCCAGTGTAGCGGGCGGGTGCCCAAGGAATGGTTTGCATGATAGTTATACTTGTTGTCTATGTGATACATGTATGTGCCTGGTAGGAAGGTGAGTGTGGGCGAGGCCCCGTATCTCACCAGCAGCAGAGTATTGATGATATTCCATATATCATTAGCAGCAGAGTAGGGGCGAGGCCCAAGTTAGGGAAAGAGTGAGTGTGGGTCGGGCCCGTATCTCACTATCAGTAGGAGCGTGGACAGAGTTCCATGACTCATCAGTTGCAGGACATGGGCGAGGCCTAAGATTGGCGAGGCCTTTAGAACATGATTCGGTAGTATATGTTTAGTTTATGTGTTGAGATATGTTTACATGTTAGTATATGTTGGCGGACGAGGCCCAGTGACAGGCGAGGCCTAAGCGAAACAGATTTGTATCCGAGCAGGGCTCGAAGCCAAGCGAGGCCTTGAGCGGCGGGGTCGTTGTAGCGGGCGAGGCCCAGAATAGCGGGCGTGGCCCAATATGTGTAGTATGTGGTTATGCATGGTATGTGGTAGGTTAGGGAACTCACTAAGCTTCGTGCTTACGGTTTTCTGTTTTGGTTTCAGGTACTTCCGGTAGCGGAGGGAAGAGCTCGGGGTGATCGCATGGCACACACCATAGATTAGACGGCCTGGGATGTTTTACTCTGACAATGAACATATGTTTTGGAAATTAATACTCTGATTATGTTATGGATTGATAATTGTGTTTTAAGTAATGTTTTATAAAAGAAATTTTTAATCTTGAATTTTGGGACGTTACAGAATTGTTGGAAAAATAATTGGTAAAGTGAAACTAATCACCAAAATGGAGGGGTTGAATGGTGTATAAACAAAAATTGATGCTTAATTTTCGGTTACAATTCTGTAACATCCCAAAAATACGAGCCAAAAATTTCATTTTTAAAACATATACTTGGTAAAACATTAGAAATAAAATGTTCACCTATCATAACATTTCATAAAAGATATTGCATGTCTGGAAAACATTTTCATAAAACATAACAAATGTCAGAGTACAAATCCCCAGGAAGATCTCCTAGTTCGGAAATACAAGGCATGTGTGTGATGGGCCGCTACGGCGCCAACTCCTTCCCCTTCGAAGAAGAGGTACCTGAAACCAAAACTGAAAACTGTAAGCACGAAGCTTAGTGAGTTCCCCCATAATACCTCATACCATACAAACATACAAAGAACAGCTAGGAGATATGGGCCTCGCCCACACTCATGAAGATACAGGCCTCGCCCACACTCCGCTAGCTGTGAGATACGAGCCTTGCCCACACTTCGCTATCCAAGAGACACGGGCCTCGCCCACACTATGTTATTTGAGAGATACGGGCCTCGCCCACACTCTGCTATCTGAGAGATACGGGCCTCGCCCACACTCAGCTGCTCAACCATAACATACAAGTATCACACAGACAACAAGTATAAACAATTCTATCATACTGGCATATATCATAATCAAACTCAACTATGAGATACGGGCTCTGCCCATACTCCGACACTAACATATCGTCTATACAGGCCGCCCTTGGTGCCTTAGACCCGTTACTACTGGAAGGAAACTCACTTCGAAGAGTAGCTACCGAAAGCCTGACTGCTGCACCGGCAATCTTCCGGCTACAAACCCATAAACATAGATTAGCCACTCATAAATACCCTTAGGTCAATTGACTGACCCATCCCAGGTCCAAGGTCAACTCCTTGGTCAAAGTCAACTTCCAGTTGACTGGACTTATCGAGTCATGGCACAGACTCGCTGAGTCCTTCCCCTACTAACCCAGTCCTACTCGCCAAGTCCCTCTTTCCACTCATTGAGTCACCGTTGACTCACTACTCGGGTCTATGGGGCTGACTCGTGACCCGACTCGCCGAGTCCGCGAGCAACTCGCCGAGTTCCACAAGCAGATCTCCTACTCACTTCCAATCCTCACCAGAACACCCTGTAAGAGGATTTGGGGTTTTAGTACTACGGTACACTGCTAATTCCTCGTGCAGATACGAAGGGTTGGACCTTCAACACTTAAACCCCTCTTACTCTGTGAAAGTTCATATGACTCGCCGAGTTTCAAGAACAACTCGGCGAGCTCCAGGCAATCTTCATAGGACTCGCCGAGTTGTTAATCAAGCTCGCCGAGTCTAAGACCATCTTCATAGAACTCGTCGAGTTCCACTTTGGGACTCGTCGAGTCCCTACGTCCCACTTCCCAAACAGACCAAAACTGGGACATGCAACGCTTCTAACCCATAGATCTATGCTCCTAGGGCATGCTTATCACGTAAAGTTGCAAACTTTACGTGCATGCATGGCACTATAAGCCCAAGAAGGCAAATCCAAGCTCTTTAAGGGGTCATACACTCAATAGGGACCTCAATAACTCGAACCACGGGGACTTTATACTTCTAGGATGTCCCTAAGGTCCCAATCTGAAGTCCTTTCAGAACTTAAAGCATAAATACATGGAATTTGAGGTTTTGGGGCTTGAAACCACCAATTTGGGACAAAAAGGGGATCTAATGAACTAATGATCAAGGTAAGAACTTTTCTACCTAAATGGAAGCTTCTCACAGTGTAGATTCCGGATCTATCTCCCCTCCTTGCACACTTCAACCTCCTCTTCCTTCCTCTAAGCTCCAAACCTTCTCCACAAAGCCAAAATCACTCTCAAGAGCAATATGGGGGCTAGGGTTTCTTTCTACAGTTCTTTGGAAGTGTTAGGGACTAAGGAGGCCAAATTAGAGCGTTTAAATAGGGTGCAAACACCTGGATTAGGGTTTTTGTCCAAACAGGGTCTACTCGCCGAGTCCAGGGACCAACTCGTCGAGTACAAAGTTCAAACCCCGCGCCTTATCCCGCTCCTACTCGGCGATTTGGTCCTTCAACTCGTCGAGTCCAGGGCAAAATGCATAAAATTAAAATATAAATCACAAGGAGTACGTACTAGGAACCAGGTGCTACAAATTCGTAATGAAGAATGATATTAAATATTCTTTCAGTTACGACTTGTGTTTTAATATTAATTTAATTGTTTTGTTGGTTATGGTTTGTAGTATAAATACAACTATTTTACAACCATTTAAAGAACACCAAATAATACAAAAACTCTATTCTTTCTCCAATTCATCTTCTAAGTTTTCTTGTTGTATCGAAGGTTTTATCAAAGCCTATTGAGGGTTTGGGTGGTTTAGAAGAAGCGTCTTAAGTTATTGTATCCTAGAAAACAAAAAACCGATAGCAAGATAATTTGTTTTAAGGATAATGTATTAAACACATGCTTCGACCTTTTTTATTTGGGTTATTGCCATTGTAGCCCAACTATGTTTAGTATATTTGTTTAAAAGGTCCATTGGGATTATTTTTTTACATCCTAAGGGCATAAACTTATGGTTTACGTAATAATAAAGGGATATATCATGGTTTAAGCCGGTTTTACCAGTTGCAATAAGCTTATTTGGCTTTTTATTTTTCTTTTTAAAAATTAAAATCCTTAGGATTATTGTCATGTCCCCTTCCTCCGACTTTATCATCGCTGTGGTGCTAAGCTAATATCCTTCTTGTTCTTTTCCATTCCTTGAACGAGATTAATTGGAATCGTTAATGACATTATTGTCCATATTCTTTCACTCTCTTCCATTTCTTCTCTCACTCGACTTTCAAAAGGTGGTATGCACTGCAAAGAACAAAAGGAAGAAAACTAAAGCGAAAGTCGTCATCACCGTCTTCCATGACTGGTGATTTTGATAAGAATTTCTCCTTCAAAAAATCTCTCTGCCATTTCTCATAATTATGTCTCCCATTGTTGAGTTTTAGCTAGATAGTTAAGATCAGCAAACTATTCTGTATCGTTCTCTATTGATCTGATAAATAATCTCGCGTTGCGTTGTTGTGAACTTTAAGTTTTACTTTATTGCCCTTGTTGAGTTTATTTTCGTAGGAATCATGAGTCTTATTTAGGAGAAGTGATTCGTACACAACAATTTTTTGTCATACACAACAATTCATGCATTATATAGTTGTACAATACAATATTTTAAAACACAAATTGTTGTGTACGGAGAAAAATTATTGTGTATGGATCAGCTCCCCTTATTTAGTCTTCTATGATGTTTAATTTCTCTATTTTTGGTAATCTATTTGGTTGCCGATGAAAGAGATAGAAGTAAAACAGGTGAATTCATTCTGAATTTGTGAATTTTTGGTACAACCTAACATATGCTCATGATTTACAAAAGGAATGTGTGCCTCTTTTGTTTTAGTTTCTTAAAGTAAATGGAATTTGTACTCTGACTAAGCTTTCATGTGAAATGACTTTACGCTTGATTTTGGAGTATATCTTCTTATTGTTTACTGGTCGAGTATACTGTTATGCTAATTGCTAAATCCCGATTTTCAAGCCGTTTTTCTAACATTTTTGCGTTTGAAAGTACAAATTCTGAGTTCTAAATCTAGTCAAAATCAACTTGCAACAATGGGGAAAGCAGGAAGAGATTGGACTCAGAGCTATGCAATATACAACGGACGTTTGGCACACACCGATTTTTCTCTTGATCCACACGATTGTCTTCTTTGTTTCATCACTCGTATTCCTTGTATACTTCAAACGGATCTGCTACTCCTTCGAATCAATCCTCCGGTCAGTATTTTTAACCGGTATCGCTAGATTCACCGCAAGATTTACCGGCTCCGTCACAGCTCTCTCCGGCGTCATCATCGTTAATAACATCATCGTCGTCCTTGAGACTGTACACCACCGACATAGTAAAGCTTGGTGTTTGATTCTATTGCCGGCAAAGAAAAATAATGAGAAATAGAGAGTTTTAAAGTTTTAGTTTTAACAGGAAAAATCAACATGGACGCCATGTAGACCATCCAGTTGGCCAAATGTCACATGACATATCAAGATGATAATTGGGAATGAGTTCACTAGGTGACCCCTTCATATTTTTGATAATGACCTTTTAAAACGGTAAAACAAAAATGCGTACCCCTAAAAGGCAAAAAAAAATCATGAAGCAACTTTTAAACTAATAACGAAACATCGTTGGGTTATAGTGACAATAACCATTTTTATTTTCTTGTTTGTTTTTCGTATATTTCCGTAATATTATTCCTACAGCTAGTGTATAAATTCATATCGGCGTCAAGAGAAAGATGTTTCTAGGTGTTATATACGGTGATGATGGATCTATGTATGTAAGATATACGTATTTTCATAAGGAATCTTTTAGGCTAACGTTTAAAACAGGCAAGTGGTCATTTTATATACATAATTGGAATATAAATATATACATAATTCGTTTTAGTTTAACCTATCTTATTACTATAGTATATTCACATATCCAACCAATAATTGACCAATAATAATGATACCATCGTGCAACTCGTGCTTGTTGCCTTTCACCATTATATATATATATATATATATATATATATATATATATATATATATATATATATATATATATATATATATATTTGTCGAGAAATGCAAGAAATAAGTGTTGATGTATGAAAGGATTACGATGGATGCATATTTTATAGTGGCTTCTTAAGCTATAATTTAAAAAAAAAAACGCAAGTGGGGGTTCTTATAGCATCCATTGCAATAAAAGTACACCATCAATTTGTGTTTTGTGTTATCATTGATTTTATGTTAAAGAGTGTTCATGTCTTCGAATTACCAACAAATATAATTTATTGTATAAAAATATATCAAATTTAGAATTTATTTGTTTTCACTTTTTTATTATAAGTTTATCCGGTCATTTATATATTTACACTTTTGGCTCTATTATTTTATAGTATTTTAGAAAAATTAAGACTTTGCACAAGCTTTTTATAAATTATTTCACAACCTTTTTAAAAAAATTTACAACTTTTTTATTATTTTTCTACAACTTATTTTAATGTTTTTTTAAAACTATTTATACAACCTTTTTAAATATTTTAAACTCTTTTTAAACTTATTTACACCGTTTTTAATTTCCTTTTAACTTCTTTTACAACATTTTAAACTCTTCTAAAAATACATAAGCTAAAAAATTGAAACTTATTAAATCATTTTTAAAACCACTAAAAAGAAATCATAATTTTTAAGCATTTTTTAAAACCTTTATCTTTCTCTTTTTAAGATGTAAAAAAGTTTAAATATGTTGTAAAAAAAAGTTTAAATGAGTGTGTATAAAAAAGGTTAAAGAAAGGTGTATTTAAAAAAAATTAGTAAAGAAATGTTGTAATTAAAAAAAAAGAAAAAAACAAGTTGTAAAAAATGCAAAAAAGTTTGTAACAAAACCTATATAAAGTTTGTGCAAAAAATCTTTTAAAAGTTGTAAAGATAAAAATATTTTGGGATAATTTTATAAAAAAAAAGTTCAAACCAATTTACAACAAAGTTTAAAAATTGGGCAAAAAATATAAATATGTAAATGACCTAATAAACTTGTAATAGCATGTCAAAACACATGAGCCCTAAGTTGATTACATTTTTATAAAATAATTTGGCTTTGTTTGCAGCTTATAAAAGACAATTCAAACAGTTTGTTTCATAAAACCATACATACCTTTATGTTTTAATGTTTTACATGGAGTTCAAAAATGATATATCTAATTTTTGGCTTTTTTTTTTCATAAAAAGTTTTATATTTTGATTTTTTTAGAGTTCAAATTTTCAAATAAAAAAACATCAATTGTTTTACATGTTACTTGGTATTTAATCCCTAACAGATTGCCGATAGGTAAATTGAGTTAATAAAAACCGTATATATTATATTTTTTTTCCGTTTAAACTTGCTTTTTTTTTTCATAACACACCAGTTATAATATATTCATTGTTATTTCATTAATAGACTCGGTTATTAACTAAATCATATGTACTCTAAGCATTAATCACCTAAAAAAATAATCGATTCTAAAAGAGTACGGTGTTGTTTGTTTTTTTGAATAAAAAATTCATTAAGTTTTTGGACCACCTCTGCAACCCTCTGCAGTATAAGAGGTTGACCAAATGGCTGCAAATTGTAATTAGAAGCGTGTTTGTTTTTTTAACATCTGCATGCTTCTGCAGATATTAAAAAATTAAAATAAACTGATTTTATATACCGAAAATAGTTTTTTTAATACAAAAAAATTAATAACGTATGACATTTCAACAATATTTTATGATATTTCAACAAAAAATAATGATATTTCAGCAAGAAATTATCATTATTCAATATAAAAAAAAAGAAAAAAAAATAACTCAGCAAGAATAAACAAAAAAAAGGTAAAAGATGAATTTAGCAAGATTTCAGCAACATATAATCAATATTCATCAAGAAAAAAAAAGAGGTTGGAAGAGGCAATACAAGTGATGCCTCAAATAGAACACACGCAAATGTTTGTTACTCCGAAGACTTCTTAAAAACAAACAGTTGCGGGATGAAAAGTGATACGCATGTGTTGCGCCGAACAGTAATAAGTGGTATGAAGAGGTTTTTAAAAAAAAAACAGTTAAGTCAAGTTCCAGCTGCTAGGAACATAACTTAATAAAGAATGTTGAAATAGAATTATATTTATTGTGAGGGTGACAAGCTTATATTTACTTAGGTGGTCTTTGTTTTTTTATAAAAAAAACCTCTTCAAACCACTTTGTGTTGTGCGGCGCAGCACACGCGCAACACTTTCTATCCCACAACTGTTAGTTTTTTCGTAGACTTCGAAGTTAAAAACCTCTTTTCGTCCTCTGCTTGGGACAACACTTGGAAAATACTTCTAACCTCTTCAAACCTAAACCTAAAAAAAAATGGCCGACATACACCCCATTCTTGTTCAGGAAATCGATCGCAAGAGCAGATTCTCGTATCCCACCTACCGTCGACCACGCTCCTCCTCCTAGCACAGCCCCCACCGGTCGCATCTCCTTTCGGCAGTCCCTCATCATAGGTATGTTTTTGTTTCGTTTTTTGCTGCTCAAGGCAGCTATTATGCTTATGGTTATTTTCAATATTTCGATTTTGTTGGTGGAGTTACTTTATCGTTCAAGCTTCATATTAATTTTTCGATTTTTGTTGTTGGATCTTTGTTCTTGCTTAATCTTGATGCTAATCTTATCAAATAGTTATTGATGTTGTTTCTATCTTGATTAGTGATAAGTTCTTGCTGCAATGTCTTCAATTTGTGCTTAAAATGCCACATATTGTTGCTTAATTGTCATGAAATATTGCTGAAATATCATAAAATTGTTGCTGAGCTGTCACAAATTGTTGCTGAAATGCCACAAATTGTTGCTGAAATGTCACAAATTGTTGGTGAATTGTCACAAGTTGTTGCTGAAATGTTATGAAATATTGTTCAAATGTCATAACATGTTACTGAAGTGTCATAATTGTTGTTAAAATATGAATAATCTTTGCTGAAGTTGGTTATTTTAATCAATGCAAGTTGTTGTTATACTGAAAGTTGTTGGTATAAGGTTATGTTTGCTAAAGTATGTATTCCATATGTTTTTTTATTTGCAATGGCAGATAAACATACATGGACCAATGATCAAACAAAATTCTTATTGGACACTTGTATTGAAGAAGTACAACCTACGGGTAGAAAATGTTTGAGTTTGCACAACATTCATGGAACAAATTAGGAACAACCATTAAGGAAAAGTTTGGTGTGAATTTGAGTCAAAGACAATTGAAAAACGTCTATGACAACCTTAAAGCCAAATACACAGGATGATTATACTTGAAAAACAAAATTGGCAACCTTTACAATCCTTAAACAAATTAGGAACAACCATTAATGAAAAGTTTTGTGTGGATTTGTTTTTTTACAGATAAATATTATCTTTGTGATGCCGCCTATGCAAACATTCGAGGTTTTATGGCACCGTATCGTAATATGAGGTATTAGCTTGGAGATTTCCGTCGAAGACGTGCATTAACGAATAAAGAAAAATTTAACCCTGCACACGCAAAACTTCGGAATGTCACTGAGCGTGATTTTGCTGTCTTGAAAGCACGATTGCCTATATTGAAGAGGATGTCACCATTCTCGTTGGTTACACAGCGAAACATTACCCTTGCATGCTTCGCACTTCATAATTTTATAAGAAGAGAGGGACTATGTGATGAGTATTTTGCACGATATGATAAACCAAATGTCTCGGTTCAGAATAACAATGCAAACGTTGATAATGATGAAGATGAAATTCCAACACATGGTACAACAGCGGACTGTGAATATATGACCCAGTTACGGGATAAAATTGCCGAACAATTGATGCAAAATATGGAATGAGAATTATTAAAGTTTGGTTGTATGAATTTTATTTAAAAATGTTATTGTAAGACTAATTTGGTTGTTTGAATTTTATTTCAGTGTTTTAAGACTACAATTATAAAATTTTTGTTATTAAAAAACTATTTTTGGTTTATTAAATCACTTTATTTTAAATTTTTTAATATTTGCAGCAGCCTGCAGATGTTAAAAAGAACAAACACGCTTCTCATTACAGTCTGCATCTGTTTGGTCTACCTCTTTTGTTGTAGTGATAGTCTGTAGACTTCAGACATTTTCAATTCGTAAAAACAAACAACACCTTACTCTCTCAAAGCTAATGGTGCAGAACTGCACATACCGGTTTTGAACCGATTTTGGTTTTTTTAAAATCGATTTTTAAAAATATCAGTTTTTTCTAGACTACTTTTTGATTCTTTTTTTTTTCGATTTTTTTATAGTGAAACTAGGCTAAAAAAATGGGTTTTATTTATTTATTTTTTATTTTTTTTCTAGTTTAAAAGATAGCAATTTATATGTAAAATTATCTCAAAACACGGTCAAAATAAAGATCCTATTAAACTTTTATGAAAATAGCCTCACGCCAATATGTGAAAACATATTCGATCTTATGAAACGAGTCTTAGTACAGGTATTGAATAGAAGAGTTTGATTCTACCAATAACAAAATGTGGCATATGTATCAATGTGTATCATGTATGAAAAATGAAAACAAGAATATGATATGAGTCAAGAGACAGTTCCATTAATCAGTAACAAAGTTTAAAGTTTTAGAGCTGGTCAATTCACACGTCATTCAAGCATGTGATCACCAGCCTAGCTGGTTCTGATACATCCTGGGTTATAGGCCTCAGTGGGTGAGGTCAAGAGTTCTACTCTTGGCTGAGCACATTTGAGGGATTTTCCTTGGATTGGCGTGGGTTCGATTCTTCATTCCCTTTGGTGGTGAGTGGTGCCCCTCTGGTGGCCCGCTAGGCATTCTTGATCCGTCGGGTCGGGTTACCCTCTATTTACCGGTTCAAAAAAAAAAAAATTCACACGTCATTCAAACCTTTTCCAAATTCTATATATATATATATATATATATATATATATATATATATATATATATATATATATATATATATATATATATATATATATATATATATATATAATTCCGTGGGATGTATGAACAGTAATGTTTTCAACTTTTCATTTTTGCCACATGATTTTTAAAATGGTCCTTTGTTTCATTTGTTTTTTAATTTTGCCACGTAAGTTTAATAATAGATTGTCAAATTTCACAATAATGTTTTCAACTTCTCATTTTTGCCACATGTTTTTTAAATTGGTCCCTTTGTTTCATTTGTTTTTTAATTTTGCCACATAAGTTTAATAATAGATTGTCAAATTTCTTCCATTGACCGGGTCAATATTGTTTCATGTGTGAGGTGGTCCATCACCGACTCAAATTCCTATAGAAGCTTTGCATAAAATTTCACCGTCTCTACGTTCCAATCACCCACCTCCACCACCGTTTCATTTATGTTCTATCGGTGGTTGGAGAATGTGTTCTACATCGTCTTCGTTTTTCTGTGCGTCTCCTCCGTTCCGTTCTGCACCATGAAATTTTTTTTTTGGAGTTGCCTTGCTTTTAAAGCCGACCGCCGTTTGTACAATTTGTAGCCCTAATTCCAGTCCCTTGCAGAGGCTGCCCCGGTGAGGTCGAAGCCTCCAACAAAAAGCATTTCTGACCCATGCGGAGCATGGGTCCTTTTCCTAGTTTCTATTATTCCATTGTTGTTAACTTTTGATTTTTAACCGAAAACCTTTTATGTTGGAACACGTGACACAACTTTTTCCATTTTCCTGATGTGAACTCGAATAAAGCTAGCATTAAAGGTTTATTGAGATAATTTTATTAAATCAAAACCAATTTTTTTATTTTATACGGTGTTTGGGATTGTGTTATCTGGAAATTGAGTTAATTTAACACTTTTAAACAAGTAGTTTATTAATAATAATTATTGTTTTTAATTTTTGGAAAAATAACAATTTGTTCCGGAATAATCCACTCCGGAGTGGTTACCTCTGGGATAATGGAGTAGCATTCCGAGTTGTATTTGTTAAGAGTTTTTTATGTTATATATATATATATATATATATATATATATATATATATATATATATATATATATATATATATATATATATATATATAGGTTCAGGTTCATTTGAGACCATTCTAATTTTGTGAGACCGTAAGACCAAATCTAAAAATAATTTTAAAATGCAAAATAAATGGAAAAAATCTAAAAATTCTTTTTTTAAATATTATTTTCGGAACTTGAATTAACTAAAAAAATAAAATATAAATAAATAAAATAAAAAAAATCCCGTTTTTTTTTAAAATACGTCAAATATTCTAAATAAAATATTACACTGACATATTCTAAAAAATAATTTTAAAATGCAAAATAAATGGAAAAATCTAAAAATTCTTTTTTTAAATATTATTTTCGGAACTTGAATTAACTAAAAAAATAAAAAAAATCTCATTTTTTTAAAAATACGTGAAATATTCTAAATAGAATATTACAGTGTACATATTCTAAAAATAATTTTAAAATGCAAAATAAATGGAAAAATCTAAAAATTCTTTTTTTAAATATTATTTTCGGAACTTGAATTAACTAAAAAAAAATAAATAAAAAAATAAAAAAATGCGTCTCACGGTCTCACAAAATTAGGCCGACTCACATGAACCTAACCCTATATATATATATATATATATATATATATATATATATATATATATATATATATATATATATATATATATATATATATATATATATAGGATCAAATGAGAACATCTAAAAGGTTGAGAACGCGAGAACAGATCACAACCTTGTAAATAATTAGATCTATGACTATTATTAACTGGACAATTTATGAATATTTATAAAACTGATGTGCTAAATTTGTAACTTTGAAATGGCAAGAAGGGCACAATAGGAAATCCATATAATTTAATTAAATAGAAATTCATATAATTTCTCTATCTATCTCTCTCTTTCTTTCTTTCTCTCTCTCTCGCTCTCTCTCTCTCTCTCTCTCAACTTAACTAGAAAACCCTAATCTAATTATTTTGAGAAAATGACGCACATCCCCACCTTCTTCACCACTGTTTTCGTTCATCGTCTTCTACCATCCTCCATCGTCGACCATCGCACAACCACCATCGAGCCCCCTCCATAGTTTAAACGTGGTCATTCACACGGTTGCTTCCTTCTTTGGATCTTCATGATTTCAACAACAATAGATTTCATTTTCTCTTAAAAGAGCAGACATAGGGGAGAACCAAATCAACAGAGAATCATTCAATCTAGGGAGAGCTTTCTGGGGCATGTAAATGGAGATGAATTAGAACCAAGAAATCATTCATCTTCATCACGCATCTACTTTCATCTTCTTAACTACACTCCATCGCACCATTACTACCCATCTATGCAACATGCACCACATCGACTTCAGCCCACCATCTTCAAATAATCAACACATAACCTGTAACCAATCGGTTGCTCCAGGAGGATACCATCAACGTCACTCCATCTTCGTTGATTCATCGATTTCTTGTGATAAACATCATAACTACGCATGTAAGTCGATTTATTAAGAGCATCATTACACACGCACCAGAAAGCTCTCCCCGGTTTGCCATTTTCATTTTAACTTTCCTTGTTCTTCATTTTTCTAGGTGAATTGTAGACTGTTCTTCATTTACCCACCAACCCTATATTTCTTGGTTCTAATTCATCTCATACCAGCCCTTATAATTGATGGAAGAGATAGCCACACAAAGTTGTAATCAAATTCAAGGTAAAAGGTTTTGCACATAAGTTGTTTTGATGAAATGCGTGAGAGAGGTATTCATTTGTGAATAGCATGGTATTCATTTTTAATAACAATATATTCATTTGTAAATAACAGTGTAATCATGTGTGAATGAGTGTATTTATTTATGATTAGAGATATTCTTTTAGTCATTTATGAATACCAGGGTATTTATTTGTTAATAACAATGTATTCATTTGTAAATAGCAGTGTAATCATGTGTGAATAAGTGTAATTATTTATGACTAAAGGTATTCTTTATGAAGAAATGATAACTTTTACACTCGTTTTATTTTCGGTTGATTAAAAGAAAGGAATTGGGTTACTTGTAAATTGACATGTCTTCATTTGTGATTGTAGTAGTATTAGTTTTTTTGAAAAAAAAATAAATCGTTTATGAATACAAATGTATTAATTTGGTGTTGGATTTCTATTAATTTTTTTGAAAAAAAAAGACGTGAAATAGGAGAAAAAAAATATTTTTTAGGAAAAAAAAATTAGATTTTTTTAGTTAATTTTTTTTTTATAAAAATGTTTTTTATATTTAATTAATAAGAAAAATAAAAAATCAAATATTTCCTTCTTTTTTGGTAACTGATCCTAAATTTAAGGGAATTTGATTGATTTTATTTTATTTTAATTTAATTAAAATATACAATTACTAATATGCCCTTATATATTGATTGGTCCAGAACTATTCTCACGTTCTCAACATTTTAGGTGTTCTTATTTGATCATTTCCATATATATATATATATATATATATATATATATATATATATATATATATATATATATATCAGTGTTCTAAAAGGCACGCCATGGCGTGAGGCGTGGCTTCGCCGTTACGAAAAGCTTCATAACGTTGCTGTTAGGTGTGGCGCGTGGCAAGGCGTGATATGGCGTTCCATGGCGTGTTATGGCGCGTGTTTTTTCGTTTGAGACACAGTTTTTTGCTCTTTGTTATGTCTTTTCAAATCGGAGATACAAGTATTGTGGTTTTTGTTAACTTTTTGTTATTAGTTATTGATCTAACGCTTCTAAAAAGTAGTTATATTTAATATAAATTTATATTTATGTGGTAATATAATTTTAAATTAATACAAAATTGTCGCCTTACATCACGCCTTGAAAAACGTCATGCCTCGCCATGGCTCGTTAAGCTTGAGGCTTGGCCTTGCCGCCACGTCACGCCTCACGCCATTTAGAACCTTGATATATATATATATATATATATATATATATATATATATATATATATATATTCTCTATCCTTGGCTCGTATCTTGTATAATTTTTGCAATTCGCTTGCGAAATGGTGTGACCCAGGTTTTGATTAAATTATCTATCCTCAAAGATTTCTCATGATCAATATCTATAGGAACCAAAATAAGGATACCTCACAATCCTCATACTTTCAGGCTGTTATGGTATGTCTGTGCCCTTTAAAATGGTGATTTTGAAACTCTCAATGATGATTGCATCTGTGAGTTTAATACTCCAATAGTTGATACACACTATGAGTTTGTGGATATTGGCTTGCACAAGATGCATCTTCTGAAAAATGGTAGCTCTTCCAATGACTATTATATATAGTCATTCTTAATGTATTGAAATCCAAAAGTCCCAAAAACCAGTGGGCACTCGGTAGATTGATAGGGATGTAAAGCTGCAAAAAAGGTTCGAATTAAGTAATCATCGAATAACATGTTCTTATAAATGACTATTACATAGGTAATGTAATTGTAACACAAGTATATGGTATCACACTCAGACCAATGTGGGTAAATGAATCCATCAACCGTGTTACTCTAGTTATAAGCATCTAGGTTGAAAGGTGTTGGCATAAATATAGACCGAGCATTGTCCGGTCAACGCTCTTTCAGCAATGAGATCCAGATCATGATGTGCTGCCAATCAACACATGTATACAAATAGTTAGTATTGTTACTAAATGTGTACTAATTAATGATCACATAAGTATATAACTTACATAAAAATCTAACCAGCCCAAGTAACTGTCACCATATGAGTGTGTATGTTGTTACAGTGGTTTCTAGGTGCATACGTAACTTTTGTCTAGGGACACTGTCTAATGAGCATCCGAGAAATCACACTGTAAAACATCAACAATTACTACGCTAGAAAGCCATACCGTGGGTTGGACCCTAGTATTGCTCTCTGATATCTAAGTCAGGTGATGACTAGGTAAGTTACTAAACTGCTTATAGTATTGCATCCCTTATTCATACATTGTTACTGTTCCTTCAAGGGTATTTATAGGCCTCACCGAATTCCTTAGTATAGGATTGCATCCGTTCTTTCTTTATTGTCCGCTTAATAGGGAGTTACACATTTTATCCTTTTTCCATTAATTTATTACTTCAGATCTTTCTTTTGCACGAACCTTGGGATATGTTTCTTGTTCCATCTTTTACCCTTATGATATTAATAATGTCTCACGGGTCTAGTTGTGATTGACCTATCCCTTATTGGTCCAAGAATTTGTATACGATCACCCAGGACAAAATTTAATCATGATGAGTTGTATTTGTAGCCTTTTGGTTCTGTAGGCCGACCCGGTGGATACGGGCCGGTATTGGACTTGCTTGGATTATCGGTCTGGGTTGTAACATCATGTGTCCCATTGTTTCTTTTTTCAGGGCCATGAGCCGGAAGTCGATTGTGTAAAGGCTTTGAGACTTAAGGAGGTAATGTTTAGACCTTTTGGAAGGAGGAAATGATGATTATGAGATCTAAACCTTTGATTTGTGTTTTGGGCCGAAGGGTAGAACGGGAAAAGTCACCAGCCTGGTTCTTGCATGAAATATGGATTTTTATTCGAGAAATTTTTATTCCACGATATTTGGATAATATTGTAGAGCTCTTCAATACCTTTCCATGGATTTAAAGAACGTCGAAAACGGAGTTGGAACGAAAAATTTACGACCGTTTGAAGTTAGGACAAATATTGGGTTAGCCGCATATGATGGGCGTACGAGGAGTACGTTGGGCATACTAAGGCATCCCTAGTATGTTGGGCGTAAGCAATCAGTGCCCAAACCCTATTTTCATGGTTTGAGCCCTACTTAAGCTCCTTAACTTCTCCAAACCCACTTCATTCTCAACCTCCACCTCTCCATCACCCTCTCTTGAAACCTTAATCCTAGTTTGAGCCTTGTCTGCAAAAACAAGGTGTTTTTATGTGTTTTGGAGTGTTTTGGTGTACCTTGGAGAATAAGTAACTTATTGAAGAAGCGTTTTTCGCATTAGAGCTTCTAGATCCAGACCCTGTTCACCTTGATCTTTTTTCTGGATGTATAAAGTTTGATTTGTAATGATGAAATTGTTAGATCTAGCTAGTTTTGGGTGTTATGAGCTTTTGGCCACTTTAAGTGCATAAAGTTTAGATCTTGGAAGTTTGTGACCTTGTTATGGATAAAGTTGGAAACTTTATACATCTAAACATCATATTGATTCAGATCTGAAGGTTGGAAACTTGGACTTAACAGATTATGTTAAAAAAGATGCACTTTTGGTCCCTTTATGACTTAAAGACTAGATCTTGTTTTTTTGGACCATTCTAATGCATAACGTTGGAAACTTTGTCCATTATGGAACTATTAGGAACCATAAAATGTTATATTGGTCCTTTTATCCCTTCCATGCAAGAGTTGTGATGTCTTAATGGATTAATAAGTTAGGGTTTTAGCTTTTGGACCTTCCCTAGCCATGGAAAGTCATAAACGTGGAAACTTTATGAATGAAGACAATGTTTTGAGGCTAGATTGGAGATTGAGTGAAAAGTCCTTAAGGTATTAAGTGCTTAATTGAACGGATGGAATCAGCTTGAATACGCTGGGCGTAATTTTCGTACGTTGGGCGTACTAAGCCATGCCATGTACACATGGTCTAAGTTGAGTACGCAGGGCATACTCAACCAGCCTTGGACTTTGAATTTTGTTGACTTTGTTGACCATTGACTTTTTGACCAAGTTTGACTTCAGTTCGAAGTTAAGAGTTTTGATTGTTGATCAACATTTTATATGGTTTTGATGTTAGTGGATCTGCATGAGCAAGGAGTGTAGCACGGAGCGTATCATGGTGTTCCCGAGTTTCTTCATTTCAGGTGAGTTTCACCTTATTGTACCGTTTTTCGAAGGAACCAATGTCTGCCCCACTAGTTGTAGTTATCTGTTAGTAGAGGGATACCTTAGGGATTATATATAGTCATGTAGGATAGACTAGGACTCTTGGTCTAGAATCTTTTACATGTTCCTTTTTTTTGTTGTGGTTCTTGAGTAGGATCACCTGTCTGGGTGGCTATCTCACCTCTAAGTATATACAGTTATGCATTCTTGGTTTGTTGATATTTAGTATGTAGATATTTTGTATGTTGCTATGATGTTGTGATCTGTTAGATTTGCATCCTGGTATCGAGTATGTTATTGTATCGTAGTGGTATGTTAGATTTGTATCTTGGCATATAGAACGTTGTTATGCAGTAGTGATCTGTAGAACTGTATGTCTACTTGTACTTGTTGGTTATCATCTAGTGGAGTGCCCTAGGGACTATATGTAGTCATGTAGGATAGCATGAGAACTCTTGATCTAGGCTTTATTGTATGTTCCTTTTTTGGTTGTGGCTCTAGAGTAGGATCATATGTCCAGGTGGCTATCTCACTTATGGGTACTTATGGTTAAGCATTTCATGGAGGTTACCTAGTAGCGGGACTATATGCTGTGAGAGGACTAGTAGGTGGTAGTGAGCATTATGATTGTTGTTTGTCTATATTATGTGCCTACTTGATCCTTGTTTTTTTATATGTCGACATACGGTAGTAGTGGGTTGAGGCAGTCCTGCTGTGTGCTATAGGCCAAGATACCCGGTGCAGGCCAGTTGTAAGTCGTAGGCATGGAGGCTCTAGAAGAGTGGTTGGGTTGATGTGATAGGCCAACAAACCCTGGGTATTCCAGCCCAATCGCTGAGTGGACCCAATTCATGGTTGTATGTTTATTGTATGGGGTATTTTTGCGGAAACTTACTAAGCGTTATGCTTACCTAGTTGTTTATTATTTCAAGTATCATCACTAGCTATGGGAAGGCGAAGGCGAGACTGTACACACTCATCAGCGGCATTGAGGATTTCTTGTTTTCTATGATACTCTAATTTTTAATAAATGTAATTTGGAAGAAATGGTTTTCTTAATAATGGATTTATAAATTGGGAAGTTTTACCTTAATAAATATGAAAAATGGGACGTTACAAGTTGGTATCAGATCCTGGTTTGAACGAATTGAAGGAACACTTGTTTGAATCCAGTCTCAAACTAAGATCCGAGAGTTTTTGCAAAATGTTTTTAAATAAGAATTTATAATAAAAGGTTTGGGTTAAGGACATGAGCTCGGTCTCTTGTCACGTTCTTGTTTGATTCTTGGATTGGGATCGGGAACGTGGACCTTGATCTAACTTTGGTTTTACAGGAAGATGTGGTGTGTAAAGTTAGCAAGACCTCGAACAGGAGAGTGGCTCCCAAAATACCCATACTTGTTATGTTTGTTGAGTTTTGATTTTTTTTTATATATGAATTGCTAGAAAAAGCATGCTAGTGGATAAGGTTCTTTAAGAAACTGTTGAATGGAAGTGCTTGAGCTGAGTATTGCCTTATGATATAGGGGGTTGCTTGCTACATGTTACTTGATTGTGTGATTGCTACGTGTATATTGATTAGTTCTATATGGTCAAAATTGAATAGCCCTTGAATGATGGATGTAACGCCCGTAGATTCGCGCTAGTCAATTTAGAGACGATAAGCATCAAAAATGAATTTTTGATGGAAGATTATTTAGAAGGAGTAATCTTAACGAAGTTGTAGTATATGTTACAACGATTCCGTACATATAAAGAACGCCGAAATCCGAGTTATAACGAAGAAGTTATGACATGTCGAAGTTTCACGACAGAACCGGCACGACACAGCGCGACGTGAATAGTGAATTTACGTTAGAGCGATATTTGGCCTTAACGATCTAAATGAAAGTCGTATAATACGTTAAACCGAGAGATTGCATAAAAAGAACGTCTAAATCTGACTTTGTATGAGGAAGTTATGATTTTTTGAAGTTTCAGCATTAGCAGTATGCAGCCAGAAACTCAAGATTGAGGTCGAGTGATATTTAGCCAAAAATTTCTAAATAAGAATTGAAAATCTCATCAATAATAGTCCAACGATAAAAAGACAGACGAAAACGGAATTCAGATGAAGGAGTTATGAATTTCAAACGGAGTTTTCCTGTCCCGGCCTACTAAAAATAATATATTAAAATTAAAGTCAAAATTAGCCAATGGAGTCTAAAAGAGAATTGTAGAGCATAATATCACCTTCGTGTCGATATAAAGAACGTCGAAAACGGAGTTCGTATGTGAAAGTTATGAATCGCTGAAGTTCGGGCGCGAAACCCCAAAACTGTCAGGGTTCACGACGTGAAAACAGTGTTCACAACGTGAACTGACTTCTGATGCCTTCTGGAGCCTCCAGAGCAAGTGGACGAGTGATGAACGCAGTGACCTACTTTGCTCACGACATGAACACTTAAAACTCACGACGTGAGTGCAGAAATTTCACCCTATAAATAGAAATCAAAGGTCAGCCGATTTTGGTTGCTCCGTCTCTTCTCTCTCACTCTCGATACTCTCTCTAAGCCCTATTTTAACCCCCCGAAGCCCTGATATCATCCCGAGACCCGAAGCGAGCCCCGAATATCCCAAGGAGAAAGGAGTTTCTGAGCCAAATCTCTGCGTGCGAGAAGCCAGGTATGTAAAGATATTCTAGTTTCACCGAAAAGCTACTACTCTTAGAGCCGTAGTGCTGTCCGATCATTTTCTGATCAAGTGAGTGTATATTCACTTTCTTCTAACACATAAATACGAAGTATTTTCTATGAAATACATGCTATGTGTTTATATATTGTTTTTCCATTTGAGATGGGCATATAATTGATGTTTTTATACAGGTGTTAAATGATTTAAATTGTGTTTGTATTTATATCTACAAAAATGTTGGGTAGAACATGGGTAGATGGAATATTTGGTGACGATGTGACTTCCTGCCTATTGAGTAAATCCTTGGTGACGATGCGACTTCGTGCCTATTGAGTAAGCTTTGGTGACGATGCGACTTTGTGCCTATTGAGTAAGCTTTGGTGACGATGCGACTTCGTGCGTATTTGATAAACCTTGGTGACGATGTGATTTCATGCGTGTTGAGTAAACCTTGATGACTATGGAATTAGCACCTGATATCTAGGGATTTAGTATCTGATAGATAAATTTTGGCAGTAAGGGACTTCATGTCAATTCCTTAGGTAAATCCTTAGGAATGAATGAATGAAGGATAATTGGTTCCTAGGGTAAAACCTTAATAAATAAAGGAGATAATGGGGATGGGTAATTGGGTTGATTGTTTGATGATTGAATAATAAATGTATTATTGTGTGTTGAAAACCCTATATGCTCACCAAGCTCCCAAGCCTGACCCACTCAGTTTTCATTGTATCACAGGTATCAATACGAAGACATATTTCACTGAGAGATTAAAGGAGATGTAAATCATTAGTGTAAATAAATCTAAGTTATGTTTATGCTTATGCGTCTGTATTGGAACATGACATCCCGAGATTTTGATATATAATGAAAATACATTCTCTTTGAGAAACGTTTTGATAAATTCTTATCATATTTTGTTTTGGGAACAAATTTCCGCAATAATTTTCTTTAAACGATTACTCTGATTTTAAAAACAAAGCATAAACAAATCAGTCTTTTCTGGACGTGAAATTGGAGATGTCACAATTGACTTGGCCTTACTTCATGTTCCTTGTTTGGTTGTGGACTTAAGGCAGAACTGATTATTCAACAGTCTATTTGATCTTGTATTGTGTACAACAAGCATGCACAAAAGCAACCGGTGGTGCGAGAGCGAGGATATTCCTAGGAACAATACCTAGGAAGTTAGTTGTAGCTCGTAGGAGAAGTGGGTGTTAGCACACCTAGGAGTGGTCTAGTACAATGACTTAGGACCATAGGATGAATTCTGATTCAACTATGGATAGGTGTGGAAGGTAGTATGGGCCCGTACTATTGAAAGCACAAGATCCGTTTAAGATTTCAGGAGGAATTTTGAGGCTGCTAAGGAACTAATAAGAGTAGGACCTGGTGTGCTGAGCACTGTATTGTGATGTATGATCTTTCCTTGATGCATTTTCAGTATGGCGACTATTGAAGGTATAGGATTAGGAGCAGGTGGCACTGGGAATGCAGGTATGACTGAGGAGGAGATTCATGGATCATTTCTGCAGAAGCGGTTGAGGCGGTTAAGGAGGTTACTTTGGAGTTGTTTGAGTTGGTCAAGACCGCCATGATTGACCGATTTGATGATCGTTATGTTGCACTTTCTGAGGTTGTTGTTGCTGCCATTGGGGTTCGAGGAGAGAGAGCTTTCTACTATCGGGACTTTGACAATATGAATCCCCCAGAGTTTGATGGGGTCTCGGACCTGATTGTGGTGATGAGACATCTGTCTAATGTGGAGGGTTGTTTCTTCACGTGTTCATGTCCGAATGGCCAGAAGGTCAAGTACTCCTTGAACCTTCTCAGGTTGGGGGCAAGGAATTGGTGGAGAGTGGTGAATTGAAGAGTGTTTGAATCGAGTTTAGAAAACAAAATCAAGAATAGAAAGCCTTAAGAAAACAATCGTAAAGAATATATGTTTGGCTCATTGATTTGTCTGAATGAGTACAAAAGTTCTAGAGAGAGAATAAGAACAAACGTGCCTAAAAAGTTCTCTCTACTTCTATACTAACTCTATTTATAGAGTAACACATACACTCAAAAAGTATGCAAGGACTAGACATTAGACTACGACATAACAAATGCGTTGTAAAATACATACACTTCGAAGTACTAGACTTCATACCTATAAAAACCAAAACAACTTTCGACCTCTCACTAGACATTTCGCGCTCAACAATCTCCCTATTAGTGAGAAGAGTCGAAATCAAGTCATCAACTTCATGTTCTGGAGAAGTACTCTGCAAATTTCCATATACCATAAAATAGTCATCTGTATCTCAGCCTTGTCCTCAACATTATTCTTCTTCAATTATTGATTAGAACTAGAAGGCTTGTATGCGAGACATTCGTGTACCTCTCAACATCATCCATTTGGAACAAAAACTTTGTCATTCTTTGGTTCTTTTTCTTGCCACGAAATACTACCCCCATAGGCTTATGAACAATTTCTCCATCTTCATATTTGTCAATACTAATCTTCCCCTTTTAGTAAGGACCGGGGAACTTTTGAAGTCTTGTTGATGGCCATGGTAAGCTCGATATCTGTGATTGAGGGACAATCATAATAACTATTGCTGAAGACTTTGATATGAGCAAAGCCGATTAGAAAATCATCCTTGTTATTCTCTAATAGTTTCATTATATCAACATTGCTTAGAATCGAAGTCATTGTGACCAAGTCGTTCAGATTCATCAATGGGAAGTTGGCAACTAAAAAATCACAAACTACATTATTTGCTCTTATAACAACATAGTGAAAGTTTTTGTAGAATGCTTTCGAACAAGCTTTGCCGAGAGATCGATATCAGTTTGATGATCTTCACATAAGACCAAATCTCCTCTTCACTTTTTCCTAGGGCATCATGAAACCTTATTTTCAGTCTTTCATATTCCTCCTTGTCTTTGAATCGATCAACCAACTAGTACTGAGAGTAAATGTAGGTCATGTGATTAACAGGAAAATCGAGTTGATTGAAGTTAGATTTTTCAACATCATAACTTTTCTTTGGAACCTTGCAAAAATCATTTGTCTTCCCTAGTAAACAACTTGCTTAATAGTCTCATAGCAGCAGTGTTTGTTGGGATCACCCTTGTTCAAACCTAGTGGATCATGTTGTCTCTGCCTCAGAATACTATTGATCTGTCTTTGTCTTTCGATCTCCATCTCTAATCTCTTCTTCTTTTTTTCTTCAGACAAAATTACCTCAAGACCTTTCCCTTTATCTCCCTGTTTTTCTTTCGATGGAGGTGGTTTAGAACTTGACCTAGAGCCTCCAATACTTTTGTTAATGACAATCCCTTTTGTTATCGGTGTTGAAGTGGTGGTTGTCGAAGTTGTTGTCCAAGAAACTGGAAGTGAAGTGCGTATTTGCGTACATATAACCTTCCCAACAATTGCACCCTTATAAACATCTTTTGAATATTCAACGTCTTTGCATCCTTTTTCTCCCCCTTGCGACACTTGTGTACATTAATATATTATGAGAATAATATATTAATTAGAAATAGTAATATTTAATTAATAATTAATCAGAAATTAATTATAATTAATTTTGGGATTAATGAAATTAATTAAAAGTGCAGGGACTAAAGTGCAATTGTTCAAATAATTAAGCAAAAGGCTCCAGAACCTTCCACACATAGGGTGGGTAGTTTCTAGAGGCATGTTAGTGTTTCTGGAATTATCCTTAGAGGGTAAATAGGAATCTAGATAACTACCAATTCAACATAATATAATTATATTGGTCTTGGGCTTATCTAGGGTTTCCTACTTACACTATATAAAGGCCCCTTAGCCTTCATATTTTGGTTATCACTTCTTCCTCTATGGTTAGCCAAAATTATACTCTCCCTCCCCCTCTCTTCATAATCTCCTTCTTTCTTGTGTTGCGTGTGAACCATTTGAGGCACGATGCTTGTGGTGTTTGCTTCTGAAAGATAAACAAGAGGATTTCTTGTTGTTTACTATAGCAAATAAAAGGTATGTAAACATAAACCTTTTCTTTAGTAATCTCAAAAATTACCTAGGGTTCCTAGGGTTCTTATTATGATGTTCTTAGTTATAGGTTCAATAATGAAAACATAGATCTTGTTTTAGGTTGCATGCACACTTCAGAGTTTTGAGTTTGTTTTGTTATGCCTAAAACCCATCAGTGGTATCAGAGCATTTGGTTTGTTTTCAATTGAATTTTCTATAATTGTTGAATTTGATCAAATTAGGGTTTATGGCAATTAAACCCTAAAATGCCTAAAATTTGAAATTAGGGTTAGGGTTTTGAAACCCTAACCTTGATCCCTAAGTTTCGAAATTTAGGTAAGGGTTTGAAATCCTTACCTTCCTTCCCAAGCTATTTTCGAAATTGATATATTGATAAGGTTTTTCAAATTTTGCGAATTATCATTTTACTTGGCTTGAAAGAGATAATTAAAATTGGATAAATCGTATACCCGTTTTCCCGAAAATTTAGGGGTAAGGATTGGGATTAAATTATTTGGTTAATTTAATTTGATAATCCTTTTATGATTTAATATATTTAATTAAATGTTATTTAATAGATAAATATTACAATATTTGGTTTATTTTTAAATTTAAACAAATTATTTAATTTCGAAAATTTAATAATAAACCTAGTATTTTGAAAAGTTTTAAAATACACCGTATATGTGTGTAAAATTAAAAGTTTAATTATTACTATATCTATAAGACCAAGTCAGTCGAACCGTTAGTATGCTTCATTCATGACGCTAGTATATAAGGGAGGATAAGGAAACTGCTTATAAAATAGTAGTTGAATGGGTATCCACTCTCACCCACCGCTTCCTTGATTAGTGGAGGGTCATTAGCTTAATGGGTTTGATAAGATAATTAATTCTCATTAATAAGTATAATGCTTTAAAAGTAACTAAACCTTTTTATTAAAAATCTCAATCTTAGTTACTTTAGAAAAATGTGAATTTGTATGCTAACCTACGAAATTGCACATTATACTTTTTAGTAGTTAGTGGAGTGCATGTGGTTAACTGACACACTAATAGTGACTATAAAGAGTAATAATGGGCATCTCGAAAATGATTGTTGATTGATGGAGCAGGTTTGGTTAATCGACACATTAAAATGAGATGATAAATGACATCGAGAGTGCCAAGCTAATTTGCATGGTTATTCACATCTTGTTTGTGATCCTCGATATCCCAGTCACAAATGGAAGAGCATAATCTGAGACTAAGCATGTCATTGAATAGTTTCAATGAATCTCAAAAGATCTAGGCATTTCACTTAACTTAATTTCTTTCAAATTTCATTTTCTATTGGTGGAATTGGTAAATCTTCATTTACCTACCTTTATAAAATTTACAATTAGATTACGACATCAGTTTTCTAAGTTGTGAATTATATAGTTGGATCCTAGCCTTAATATTTCATTTTTGGGTTGTTATATTAAGGATTATTCTTATCTCACAAAAACTACCTTCTTTTTACAAATGTCTACTTCAAATGATGCTTCTGGTTCCTCCTCCCCCTCCCATAACTTTCCATTGTTAAACATTTGCTCGAAGGCGATATTGGATAGAACCAACTATAACGACTGGATGCGCAACATTAAGATGGGTTCATTTCGAGGATAAGGAGTATGTCCTTGAGAAAGAACTAAATGATATTGATGAAGAGAAGGCCACTCCTAAAGAATTAGCTGCCCACAAGAAGCACTACAATGATGCAACAAAAGTTGATTGGATCATGGTAGCCACCATGACTCTTGAGTTGCAAAGATTCTATGAGGATTACTGGCCGTACGAGATGAACAAGGTAAAAAGTTTTGAGCATTCTAACACTCCTATGGTGTACATGCAATCCTAGAAACCTTGGATCTATGTTTTCTCTAAAATACATGCAAATAATAATTTTCCAAGGTTTACATCCTAACTAGCATGTTATGGGGTGCTTGAATCATAAAACACTAGTAGAATTATGTACCTTTTGGTAGTAGTTGATTGCTTGGAGTTTGAGAGCCTAGCACCAATAATGTGGATTTCTCAAATGGTAGTCACAAACCACCATAAACTTTGGAAACTTGAGAGAGTAGTAGAACACTTCAACATATCGGCCACCCTTAGTTCTCACACATACTAGTGCCATTTCAAGTGCCAAGGACCCATTTATATAGCGTGGTGGATTATGGTTACATTCATGTAAACACTAATACCCATGATCTTTCATTTCCATAAGATCCATGGGTTAAAGCTCCATGGACTATCCATGAACTTTCCATGCAATCCTAGCCCATTCTAAATAAGCATTAGCTCACACTATATAAATACAAGAGCCCATATTTAATTAGTTACCCTTTTGATCACCAAATTAATTCTAAATTAATTTTAGATCAATACTAATTAAATAATGTGATTTCATATTAATATATTAGAACTTATAATATATTAATAAATCATAACTTATACTATTCTCAAAAGATTATCCATATAAATTGTTCGGGTGAAGTGTAACCCAAATGGACCATGCCGGGTCGGGTCAAGTACATCTCAAATATAGTTATGGACTTAGACACCTTATCCAACAGTCTCCCACTTGGATAAGTCTAATAACTATAGTTGCAAGCATGACTTCAGGAACCGACCGACAATCGTAGCTCTTAAAACTCAGTTGAACTATGAAGCCCCATTTGAGATAAGGGATCATATAATCCTATATTCTAGATATCAGCCGGAAAAATACATGGAACAATGTCTTACTTATTGTCCAGTAGTTTGTTTCCCGATTTCCGATTTGTTTGACAAAGAACTTAATCCAACACATCAATTTAGTTCTGACCGAGCCGGGTACATAGGTCAAAACAAAATCATCGAGGGGCCCAGATATCGCTTCTAATCCTAGAAGGAACATATAAACTTTAACTCATATGCTTGCTATACTATTTGTTGAATTATACACAAAGGTACGTTTTATGACATCAAGTTACTGATGCGTTTTCGTACAATCAATGCATAACCAACTCATAGGCAAAAACTCATATCTCTAGGTTTGAAGACTTATATGATATTACCGTCTCACGATCACTCGAGATAAATTCTATGAAGTGATACAAGTAAGTGTAGGTTGAATCCAATACTCAGAACTTATGAGCACTCATGAATGTTGTAGCAACCCTTGCTATGTCCAACACTGTAGACATCTACAAGCCAACTTCATGATAGTCTTGATTCATACCTACTTCCAACGTATGACCGATTGTGTAGAATTTGAATAATATGATGTACCATAACATAATTATTCTGGAAGTCAAAACATGTAAAATGAAATGATAGTAAACGATTGACAGAAGATAGCAACACTTTACATATAAATAAACAACAACTTTTATTTATCATCAATGTCAATTACACTTTACAAATTTCAGAGCTATCTAATCTGTAAAACTAACATCGTCCTTCAGCCTGATGCCCCTCGCATGCTGCAAATGCCTAACCCTAGTCAGTCCCTTCGCGAGGGGATCTGCTGGGTTCTCTTGTGACGATATCCTCTTTGCTACGAGGAGTCCTTCTTCTATCTTATGTCTTATGAAGTGATATTTTCTGTCAATATGTCTAGATCTACCATGATCTCTCGGCTCCTTGGCTAAGGCAACCGCACTATTGCTGTCACATAAAATCTCCATAGGCTCTTTTATAGCTGGTACAACTCCAAGATCTCCGATGAAGCTCCTCATCCATATCGCCTCCTTTGCCGCTTCACTCGCTGCTATATACTCTGATTCACATGTCGAATCAGCTACTGTCTCCTGCTTGGAACTTTTCCATGTAACTGTTCCTCCAGTCATGGTAAAGATCCAGCCCGATTGAGAGTAGAAATTATCCCTATCAGTCTGAAAGCTAGCGTCACTATACCCCACAACTCTTAAGTCATCACTCCCACCAAGGGTAAGGATCCAATCTTTAGTCCTTCGCAGGCACTTGAGAATGTTCTTTACCGCAGTCCAGTGAGCCTTGCCGGGATTCCCCTAATATCTAATGACCATGCTTAAAGCAAAGGCCACATCAGGGCAAGTACAAGTGATAGCAAACATGATCGAGCCAACAGAGGAAACATATGGTAATCGACTCATCTCAGCTATCTCATCCTCTGTACTTGGGCTCTGAGCCTTGCTTAGTTTGGCATTATGTTGGATCAGCAAGTCACCTTTCTTGGAATTCTGCATGTTGAACCTTTTCAACACTTTGTCCACATAGGTGCTTTGACTAAGTCCAATTAGTCTTTTACTCATTTCTCTCAACATCCTTATCCCTAAGATAACGGTAGCTTCACCAAGGTCCTTCATAGCGAAACACTTCCCAAGCCAGGACTTAACCTCGTGCAAAGTTGGGATGTCATTTCCCATGAGTAGTATGTCATCCACATACAGTACCAAATAGCTAACTATACTCCCACTAGCTCTGACATACACACAAGACTCATTTTCACTTCTCGAAACACCAAACTCTTTGACTTTCTCATCAAAACAAAGGTTCCATCTGTGAGATGCTTGTTTCAATCCATAAATGGATTTCTCAAGCTTGCACACTCTATCAGGGGTACTCTGTATTGATAAAACCTTCTGGCTGACTCATGTAAACATCTTTAGCCAACTTTCCATTAAGGAAAGCAATTTTGACATCCATTTTCCATATTTCATAATCATGAAATGCAGCAATGGCTCGCATAACCCTAATAGACTTAATCTTTGCCACCGGTGAGAAGGTTTCATCATAATCAACTCCCTGAGTTTGAGTGAAGCCCTTCGCAACCAGTCGTGCCTTATAAGTGAGAACTTTTCCATCCATGTCGGTCTTCTTCTTAAAGATCCATTTGCACCCGACCGTCTTACGATCCGGTACATTGTCAACCAAGTTCCAAACTTGATTATCATACATGGACTGAATCTCGCTGTCCATAGCCTCTTTCCATTTAGCAGAACCAGGGCCTGCCATGGCTTCCCTATAGTTTTTAGGTTCATCCAAATTTATCAGTGTGCAATCACTGATAAATGTATCACCTTCCACAGTAATATGGAAACCATAGTAATGCTCAGGTGGATTCCTAACTCTAGTGAAACGCCTCAGAGGTATAGACTCGTCAGTTGGTTCAATAGGAGTTTCCTCCTCAGGTTGATTGCTAGGGTTTGAGGTTCCTTCACCACTTGACTCTTGAATTTCTTCAAGGTCAATTTTCCTCCCACTGTTTCCTTGGCTTATGAACTCTCTCTCTCTCTCGAAAGACTCCTCTTCTCGCTACAAAGACCACATTTTCACTGGGTCTGTAGAAGAGGTAACCAAAGGATTTCTGTGGGTAGCCGATGAAAATACACCTCTCACTTCGAGGTTAGAGCTTATCATGAGTCTCGCCCCTCACAAAAGCCTCACAACCCTAAATCTTGATGTGGTCCAGATTGGGAAATTTTACAGTCCACATCTCGTGAGGTGTTTTGCCAACCTTTTTTGTAGGGACTAGATTAAGAATATGGGCGGCAATATCTTAGGCATACCCCCAAAATGAGATTTGTAGCGAAGAACGACTCATCATGGAATGAACCATGTCCAGCTAGGTTCGATTACGCCTCTCAGCCACACCATTAAGCTATGGTGTTTTGGGAGGTGTCAATTGTGAGACAATCTCACATTCCTTAAGATAGTCAAGGAACTCTGCACTAAGATACTCTCCTCCTCGATCGGATCAAAGCATCTTAATGTTCCTGCTCAACTGATTCTCCACTTCCTGTTTAAACTCTTTGAACTTATCAAACGTTTCTGACTTATGCTTGATTAAGTAGACATAACCATATGTACTATAATCATTAGTAAAATTCATATAGAAGCAGTTAGAATCCCTTATGGTAGTTCTGAAGGGTCCACACACATCAGTATGTATGATATGAGATCCAACAAACCCTCACCCTTAGCATAAGTACCACGTGAAGGGTGACTTTTTCATTTTCCCAAGCAAACAAGATTCACAACTATCATCCGACTTTAGGTCAAATGACTCCAAGACTCCCCTTCAATTGAAGCATCGTGCTGTGGAGGGTCGTTGGAACTTGATCCTCCTTCATTCATTTGCTTGGCAGCATTTTCGATGAGTTGCTTCAGATGATCTACTTTGTTGTCTGCTGCATTAGCTTCCGAGAGAGTGGCCTTCTCTGGTTCATCGAATAACTCTACAAATTTCTCAAATAGGTTTGCAATCGAGGCTGTGACTTGGCCTGTTTGAGAAAAAATTTCTCCAATTGTGTCTTCACTGGCCTTCAGCTTTTTGACATAGCTGTCATCGAAAGTCACATAATAAGTTTCTTCAATTTTCCTCGAACGTTTGTTCAAAACCCTGTATGCTTTCGAAGTGAGAGAGTATCCCAGCAATAGCATCAGCCCAAAAATATAAAGGTAAAGAAGCAAAACTTAGCATGGTTCGGGCCGCCTCACACAAAGATCGATTTCATCTTTCGACAATTCCGTTTTGTTGAGGGGTGTAGGGAGCTGAGAAGTTGTGACTGGTTCCTTTTTCTGCCAAGAAGTCTTCGAATTCTTTATTTTTGAACTCCACCCCATTGTCGCTCCTGATGTTGCAAACGACTTTCCTCAGCTGCACTTCAACCTTCTTGATAAACGTCTTTAGCTTCAGAGTTGCTTCAGATTTGTGCTTCAGAAAGAACACCCATGTAAAACGTGAAAAGTCATCAACAATAACAAGAATATACTTGCTACCGCTGATTCTTTCGATAGATGATGGACCACACAAGTCAATGTGAATTAACTCTAATGGTTCAACAACTTTAATGTTTACAATCGATGGGTGACTTTGACGACTCTGCTTCCCCATTTCACATGCAACACATAAATGTTCTCGATCGAATTTAAGCAATGGAAGACCTCGAACATGACCACCTGTGACAAGTTTGTTGATATCCTTGAAGTTGAGATGAGAGAGCCTTCGGTGCCACAACCAGCTTTCGTCAGATTGTGCTTTGGATAACAGGCAGATAGCTGGATTTCCTTTGATAGGTTTGAGATTCAGGGGAAACATTTCGCCTTTGCGCTCGGATTTGAGAATTACTCTTTTTGTTTTCTTTTCAATTATCTCTGAACCCTCATCGTCGAAAGAGACCTTGAGACCGGTTCCTCCAACAAGCTGAGATACACTAATGAGGTTGTGTTGTAGTCCTTCAACGTATGCAACCTTTCTGATTGTGAAATCTCCATTTGTTATCATTCCATAGCCTTTTATCGTGCCGAATGAGTTGTTCCCGAACTTGACATTTCCACCATTTGAAAGAGACCGAAATTCCCTCAGCTCTTCCTTCCTTCCTGTCATGTGACGTGAGCAGCCACTGTCAATATACCATTCTTCGTCAAACTGCTCGTCATTGATAACCTGCAAAAATTAAGCAGATTTAGGAAGCCAAAGTTTCTTGGGTCCACGTGAGCCTTTTACAGGAACAAGAATAGTAAGAGAGATGTCAACAAGATATTTTCTTTTTATTAAAGTTGTTTCATCTTTTTTTTTAATGGTGAAAACCTTAATTTTATTGGGATTTGTTACAGACGGTTTGGATTCAGGTTTAGGCACTGGGACATTGGAATGCTTTTGATCAGTCTTGACTGAGGAAACCTTCGATTTTCCTTTCAAATCTGTTGAAGATTTTGGATTTTGAGTATGAACAGAATTGGATTTAGAATGAGGTTGAGAGGAATTCGAATGAGAGAAGTTAGACTGAGAAGTTTGCTTGACTTGAGGTTCTAGGTATCCTTTTTGTTTTTGATTATTAGTGGGACCGAACCTTGAACCTTGATTGCTTTTTCTCTCGGAACCGAACTTTTGCTTTCGGTAGCTGGTGTTCTCTGAACCGAACCTTTCCTTTCGGTTATTGTGATCCTCATAACCGAATCTTTCCTTTCGGTTGTTATTACTTTCTTGCTTCCTAACAACATTTTTCTCTGACGTTGGATTTCTGTCATGATAAGAGAAATGGGCGTTTTGAGATCGCCAAAAATGTTTTCGTTCAGAGAGATTTTTCTTGTATCTCTGATTCCTTTGCTGCTTCTGATTCTTTACTTGCTTCGGCTGTCGATGGATGTTGGCTTTTTGTTTTTGCTTCTTATCAGCTGGCTCACTTTGAACTGATGATGTTTCGCTTGAAGGAGTGACATATTTTGCAGGAACTCCTTTTTCTTCAGGAGCATCTTTTGTACCACTAGTACTTGGTATGTTGAAGTTATCAGGCTTGTTCAAAGGCTCTGGCACATATCTGCCTTTGGTTTTCCAGGACGTCCGTTTTAATAGACCAACGGTTTCATCAGCATTGTCGATGGGGGCAGACCAGAAGAACTCATCACAGCCATCAGCATTATCTTCATTTACAATGGCTGTGAGTTCGGCTGTCTGATGTTCGGTTACTCCTGTGACCTTATACACCTGATTTGGAGTCGTCCTTACCTTTTGGTATACAACAACTTTTTCTTCAAGGATCGGGGACTTTTGGTGGGACAAACGAGCAAACTCCACAGAATTTTCTGAAATAAGATTTTTGTGGTTTTCGGGTTCGCTCTTGACAAACTCAGAACAGTCAATTTCATCCTCTACAGAAATTTCACTCATATCATCATCCTCATCAAGCTCAGATGCATTTTCAACATCAATTTTATTTTCTGAGCTCAAGTTGGCATTCAATGAGTCAAACTTTTGTATGGTTTCGGTCCTTAGTTTCAGTTTGTCATTTTCATCCAAAAGATTTTTCAGCATGTCCTTATGGTCCTTGGACTTTATGAAAGATTCGATTTTGTCTAGACCATACATATACGTCGGATTTACATCCTCAGACGAAACTACACTTTCGCAATTATATGCTTCTGCGTCAATTTCATCTTCCTTAAACTCAAGAAAGGGCAAAATCATGCGATGAATTTTCTGTCCTATTTCACAGTTAAGATGAAGTTGAGTGATGTTAGAATAAAGACGCTTAGCAATCAAACAAAACACATTTCTTTGTTTCAAAAGTTTTAAATTGTCTCTTTGTAAACAAAACACATTTCTTCGTATTTGGATTTGATCAACTCTGACTCCTTCAGCTCTATCCACATCCTCCATTCCTCACTCTTTGAAGACACCCTGCTTAATTGGTCAGTCAGGTTAGAATTGGTGACTCGTGTTTGAGTTAAACTGCTGTCTAGATGAGAGACTCTTGAATTTACATTTTTTTTTGGTTCTTTTTCATATGAATTTTGTGGGACTTTGAATGAAACAAAAATGGATTGTACCTTCTTGATTAATTCATCAAGCTCATTAAACTGCACACTGAGAGGTTTTGCTGTGAAGCACAAGTCCTCTCGCTCCTTCGTGTCTTCATTCCCACCGTCTGTGTTGTATCCCCTCATTTGAGATACATCCGACAACATCAAACACTTTCCACCGCTTCCTTCACCTTTCGCAACATAAGCCTTTCCACGAGATGGATTTCTGACTTCATCATCCTCAGAGTCGGTTGACCAAACCTCCACGCCACCGAACTCATCATCCGCTACCGAACCCTGCACAATTAAAGCATTCATAGAAGGGTTAGCATCAGTTTTCTTTCTCTTGATCTCTTCCAGCTTTTTCGTCAACACAACTTCTTCATCTTTTTCTTCATCCTTTTCTGCCATTATCTTTAGGACACAATCTTTAGCATAGTGGTTCTTTCCTCCACAGTAATAGCAGTTCACCCCAGAATCCCCTTCAGCTTTCGGCTCTTTCTTTGCTTCTTCTGCCTTCAGTTCCTCCCTCACTTTTTCAGAACTATAGCTTCCCTGCCAATTCTGGTTCTTATTGGTAGGAAACCTTTTCTTAATAAACCTCTTTGGATTTGACACCATCATTGCATAGTCTTTAGAGGTAAGGTCATAGTCTTCTAAGTTAAGGTCTTCATCTTCCATCACACTTTTGCTTTTAGAAAGAAGAGCTAAGGAACCCAAGCTTGAAACCACATTCTTCTCCTGCAAGACAATCTTTTCTTGGGATTTCAAAATTCCTACCAGCTTAGCCAACGAATAAGATTTGAATTGCTTATGTGCTTTAACAGTGAACACAACCGCTCTCCACTAAGATCTAAGACCATTCAAAAATGTAACTTTTTGTTCAATCAACTTCTTTTCAATATCGTGTTTAATCATCTTACTGAGAAGATGATTGAAGCGATCGAATGTCTGAGTAACAGTTTCCTCGGGATTCTGCTTAAATTCGCCAAACTCAGACAAGAGTAAGGTCTGAATGGAATGTTCCAGATCTTCGTCTGTGGAATATAACTCTCGTAGCCTGTCCCATATTTCTTTGGCAGTGCTGCATGAACTCACTAGCCTGAAAGTATCCGATTGAAGAGCGAATCTGATTAGTCTCAATGCTTTAATATTGCACTGAAACTTATCCTTTTCGTCTTGAGCAATATCTTTTACGTTCTTCAATAGATCATTATACTCTTTCTGTGTTTTAATGATTCTAGACGTTGCTGAATGAGCGAATGGTCCAGACACGATTGCTTCCCAGATAAGGTATCCATTGTCTTCAGATCCAATGACATAATCTTCAAAGTGATGTGCCCAGACTTCGTAATCCTCGGTGTAAAGGATGGGAATCTTCATCGTTGATCCAATGCTATTTGAGATGTTTATGGGATTTGATTGTGACTCGTCCATGCTTGATCGTAACCTGTTTGAAAGATCAGACTTGTTATATATATAAGATTAGGGCAAAACAAATAAATGCTGAGTTACGTCAATTATGGGATGACGAATCAATAAATATTAGTTAATGCGGAATAACCCTAATCGCAACATTTTTCACAGAAAAGATGTGTATGAATTACACAGCCTCCTGCTCTGATACCAATTGTTAAGTTATTAATAAACTTAAAGATCGATTAGATCTTCTTAACAGGTAATGCGATGGATGTAAAAGCAGTAAATAACACAAGTATGGATCAATATGTGTGGAATGATTAGATCAAAACAATCCTCAGCAGAGCTCGACTAAGAACTTACGCTGTAGAGGATTTTAGGGTTACAAGAATGATAACAATAAACTTGCTGAAATAATTCTCTGATCGTTCTATTCTATCGTTACCATCTAGGAAGCATGCAAGCTCCTATATATACTAAACCCTACTAAACTCACGGATGGAGAGGCCCATACCGGAGATACAAAATGGACTAACTAACGAGCCCAATAGACGCAATACTTAACACAAAACACGACCCAACACCCCATGATCAAGTTTATCTTCCCATGCTCCACATTCTCACTTCTTTTGAGTCCCTGCAAATTAGAACATATGTGAATACCACAACCATTATCAAGGACCCAAGAATTAGAATGGGATGAGTTATTAGAAAATATAGTGTAGATACCTGCATGGTTGGGTTTTACATTCCCATCCTTTACATCTTGCAGGTACTTTGGGCAGTTTCGCTTCTAGTGTGCCTTTTCATGGCAATATAAGCATTCAGCCTCTTTAGGGTTGGCAGAAGGAGTGACGGAACCTCTTTTGGTTCTACTTGAAGAGGAGCCATCAATGGACTTTCCCTTAATACCCTTCAAAGGGCTCTTCCTCTTCTTCCCTTTACCTTGCCCGATAGCCAGAATAGGGGCGGCGGTAGGAGTAGGAGTAGTAACAGCCGATTTACTTTTAAGATCACTTTCGACAGTCTTCAAAATTCCTTGAAGTTTGCTGAGTGTAACTTCTTCCTTGTTCATGTGATATGTCATTCGAAATTAATCATAACAAGAAGGTAAGGAGTGAAAAATGATGTCAATCTCCAACTCCTTGGGAAAGTTCACATTCAATTTCAGCAAATAGTCCACGAATCTTTGCATTTTGTGCATGTAGCTTGTGATGGGTTCACCATCCTTCATTCAGGTTGTTATCATGGAGGAGATGATTTCATATCTCTCTTAACGAGCACTTTGATGGTAGCAGTCCATCAAGTCCTGGTGCATCTCAAAAGGGTAATAGTCCTTATAGGACTGTTGGAGCTCGGCTATCAACGTGGCCAACATGATACATGCCACTTTGGTGGCATCTCTCTCATGTGCCCTAAAGTCAACGATCTCCTCGGGGGTAGGGGTAGACTCATCAAGATCCTTAAGCTCCTTGTTGAGGACATATTCCTTGTCCTCATAACAAGTGACCATCCTGATGTTCCTGATCCAATCATTGAAGTTGGATCCATCAAAGATGACTCTCCCACAAAGGTTCATGAGAGAGAAGGAGCCGGTAGGGTTTGAGCCAGAAGCAACATTGTTGAAAGACATCTGAAAAGAAGGAAGGACAAGTTCAGATTAGATATAAAGATAGTCCTTAATAAGACACCCAAATGTAATATTAAGGCTAGGACCCAACACAATATTGTATAACTTAGAAGAGGGATGCCGTAATCCAAGCTATAAAATATTTGAAGGTAGGTGAATGATGATTCACCAATTTCCACCATGAAAAACGAAATGTATTATTAGGTTTTAATTGGTTTTGAAACTCCTAGATTCTTTGAGATTCATTAAACTTTTCAATGGCATGTTTCAATCTCGAATATTCCCTTCATGTTTTGTGAGTGGGATGCCAAGGATCATAGAACATGGTGTGAATTAACCATGTAAATTACTTGGTACTCTTAATGTTTATCACCTAACTGATGTGTCGGTTAACCACACGCGCTCCACCGATCTATGATAAACCTTAAGCCACCCCTTGCCTACCTTGTTAAGTCCAGGTTAGTGTGCCAGTTAACCACACATGCTCCACTAACGACTTAAGCAAAGTGCAAAGTGTAATTTCATGGGTTAGCACAATAATCACATTTTCCTAAAGTAACTAAGATTGGGATTTTATAAAAAAAAACATTTAGTTACTTTATAACCATCATACTTTTAATGAGTATCAAAGTCATTGTCCTACCCGTTCGGCTAACGACCCTCCACCAGTCAAGTAAGCGGTGGGTGAGAGTGGACACCCATTAAGCTGCCATTTTATAGGCAGCAACCTTATACCCCCTTATAGACCGGCTTCGTGAATGAGGCCTACTAACGGTAAAACGACTTGTTCTTATACACACACACATACATGCACACACACACACACACACACATATATATATATATATATATATATATATATATATTAACTTATAATATTATAAAGTATAAGGGTTGAATTTTAACTTTTAAAATTCTAGGGGTTGGAACTAAAGTTTTTAAGGTGGCTTTACATGTTCTAAAACTTGAGGGCAAGTTTTGTAACTTTCAAAACTTTTCAACTTCATAACTTATGAGTTAATGGTTTATTAAAATGAGAAACTCTTCATTTTATGTAACCTATGTGTTTATTAATGGACTTTAAAAGAAAGACTTTTGGTAATCCATAACTTGAGGACAAATTATGGATTCCATTAAAACACATCAAGATCAAGAATTAAACTAACAAAATAATTCCTATGATCTACTAAACTCATAAGTTCATGAACATTCATATCAACAATTTCAAGAATCATTAAAGCACATACAAAACTTGAAATTTTGATGATAGCCATTGTAAACGGATTAGCATAACCATTACACCATCTAAAACAAGCTTAATAAGACCAAAACAGTTTAGGGTAATGTTTCTAATCCATTTCTTGCAACAAAACTCAAAAATCTGCATTCATGGCCTCTTACTCGTTGAGTGCAAGAAACTACTCGACGAGTAGGATGAAATAACACATGGACTCGTCTAGTACCCCCATGGACTCAGCAAGTTCACTCAGCAGAATGCAGAAATCTTGAGTTTTTCAACAATTTGCATTAAGTATCAAGAAAACAAGCCTAGGCTTTGATACCACTAAAGAGTTTTGAGCATTCTAACACTCCTATGGTGTACATGCAACCCTGGAAACCTTGGATCTATGTTTTCTCTAAAATACATGCAAATAATAATTTTCCAAGGTTTACATCCTAACTAGCATGTTATGGGGTACTTAACTCATAAAACATTAGTAGAATTACATACCTTTTGGTAGTGGTTGATTGCTTGGAGTTTGAGAGCCTAGCACCAATAATGTGGATGCCTCAAATGGAAGTCACAAATTACCACAAACTTTGGAAACTTGAGAGAGTATTAGAACACTTCAAGAAATCGGCCACCCTTAGTTCTCACACACACTAGTGCCATTTCAAGTCCCAAGGACCCCTTTGTATAGTGTGGTGGATTAGGGTTACATTCATGTAAGCTCTAATACCCATGACCTTTCATTTCCATAAGATCCATGGGTTAAAGCTCCATGGACTTTCCATGCAAGCCTAGCCCATTCTAAATAAGCATTTTCCCCCACACTATATAAATACAAGAGCCCATATTTAATTAGGCACCCTTTTGATCACCAAATTAATTCTAAATTAATTTTAGATCAATACTAATTAAATAATATGATTTCATATTAATATATTAGAAATTATAATATATTAATAAATCATAACTTATACTATTCTCAAAATATTATCCATATAAATTGTTCGGGTGAAGTGCAACCCAAATGGACCATGCCGGGTCGGGTCAAGTACATCTCAAATATAGTTATGGACTTAGACACCTTATCCAACACAAGAACCTTATGGAAAAGTTCCTTAAGAGAGCTCGTCAAGAAAAGTACGAGGTGGTAAAGTCCCTCATAGCAAAAAAATGAAAGAGGGAGAGCCTATTAGCTGCCACATGCAATGGATGAAATGATATGTGGATAGCGTTGTTAGGCTTAATGTGCATTTTGATAAGGAGTAGGCTATTGACATTGTCTTGAACTCCTTACCAATTTGTTATGATCAATTCACCTTAACCTATCATCTGAAGAACAATAACACCACCTTGGCTCAATTGCACAACCTCCTGTGAATAGCTGAAGCATGGATGAAGGAGAAGACTATTGCCTCCACTCCTTCTAGTGCTCCCGTTCTGGCCATTAGTCAAGGGAAGGGGAAGAAGAGGAAAGGTCCTCCAAAGAAAAACTGGAAGGGAAAGTCTCAAGTTGGGTCGTCAAGCAATGGAACGAAATGTAAATCCAGTTTTAATGCTCCTCTTATCTCTGATCCCAAAGAGGCCACTTGCTTTTACTGCAAAGATAAAGGGCATTGGAAACGAAGTTGCCCAAAGTATCTGTAAGTTATTAAATATGGCAAGGTGAAACCGACTTCTGTAGGTATATACATTATCTCATCTTCAACAACTCATCGTCTTCTCGTTCTTAGGTCCTTGATACATGATGTGGATTTTGCATTTGTTTTGATTTGCAGGGGCTAAGAAGAAGTGAGGAGGCGGAGCACAATAGAATGAAGGTGATCATGGGGAATAGGCGATCTTCACCCCTCACAAATATTAGAGTTTAAAGTCTAGTGCTTAGTAATAATGTTGATTTAGATTTGATAAATTGTTTCTACTCGTGAGAAATGACACGAAACATTATTTATTTTTATGTATTATTCAGACAAGGTTTTAGATATTCTTTTAATGATGATCATGGTTCTATTTCTACGTATAAAAATGGTGTTTTTTTTATTTTAAAGCTTTACCTTGTGATGGTGTGTATGAAATTGAGATGTGTGTAGACAATAGGCAATAGTGTATTTCAAATTGATTCTTCTAATGGTATAGAAAAAGCATGCTTGTGGAATTGTCGTATTGGACACGTTAAGAAGAAATGCATTTCCATAATCCATAAGGATGGAGTGTTGGAATCATTTGAACTAAGGTCAGATGATACATGTGAATCTTTTCTTTTGGATAAGATGACAAAATCACCTTTCACGACAAGCTTGAACCTCGAAGTGAGATATTTATTTTCATCGGCTACCCACAAAAGTCTTTTGGATATTTGTTCTATAGACCTAGTAAGGACGTGGTCTTTGTAGCACGAAGAGGAGTCTTTCTCAAGAGAGAGATCATATGTAAAGAGGACAGTGTAACGCCCGTAGATCCGGGCTAGTCAATTTAGGGATAATAGGGGTCGAAAATGACTTTTCGGCAAAATATTATTTAGAATAAATAATCTTCACCAAGTTATATTATATGTCACAAGGTTTCCGTACATATAAATAACACACAAATCCGAGTTATAACAAGGAAGTTATGGCCCGTCGAAGTTTTACGGCAAAACCGGTACAGCACCGGGAAGCGTAAATAGTGAATTTATGATAGAGTGACTTTTAGACTTAGAGATCTAAACAAAAGTCGTAGATTATGTTGAAACGAGAAAATCCTTAAAAAGAACGCCCAAATCTGACTTCGTATGAGGAAGTTATGATTTTTCAAAGTTTCGGCTTAGCAGTGTACAACCCGAAACTCGAATTTTAGTTCGAGCGGTTTTTGGCTTACACGACCTAAATGAGAGTTAAATATCTCATTAATAGGAACTCAACGGTAAAAAGATGGACGAAAACGGAGTTCGTATGAAGGAGTTACGAATTCTTCGCGGTCATTTAACAGTCTAAACGCCTCATACTGTTAAATGTATGATCGGTCGAGAATTAGCCGACGGAGTCAAAATGAAAGTTGTAGATATTATTTTTACCTACGCATGGATATAAAGAACGTCAAAAACGGAGATAGTATGAGATAGATATGGACAAAGCTTAGTCTCTACTCTTCGAGCGCAATAAATTCGATACAGTTTTGTAAATCTGAGATAGAATGAGAATTAGCCAACGAGGTTTAAATGAAAGTTGTAGTACTCGTAAATACCAACGCGTGGATATAAATATCGACAAAAATGGAGATCGTATGCGAAAGTTATGGACGAATTAGTCTCTACTTTTCGAGTGCGGCAAATTCGATACAATTTTTGTAAATATGAGATAGAAGGAGAATTAGCCGACGGAGTCTAAATGAAAGTTTTAGTACTCGTAAATACCAACGCGTGAATATAAATAACGTAGAAAACGGAGCTCGTATGCGGAAGATACGGACGAAGCTTAGAGACTACTTTACTATAAAATTCCTATAAATAAGAGATGAACTCTTCATATTTTCTTCACACCATAAGCCTCTCTTTCTCTCTCTAACTTCTCTCTAGCCTCCCTAAACCCCTCCTAAGTCTAGCGAACCTCCCTAGCACCAGAAGAAAGCCTCGGAGCGCCCGACGGCTCCGAGAAGAAAAGCTTTCGGCTCGGAAATGCTGCTCCAGCGAAGCCCGGTTTTTAATAAAAACCCACTGTAAGTGAGCTACGCCTATACTATATTTAATATAGCTTTTATTTAATTATAGTAACATTGTTAGGAACTCAAAATAATTATTTGGGCTATTATTATGAGTTATATTGAGTGTTATTTAATGCTTATATAATAGTAATAATAGCTAGACTATTAATTAGTCTCGGCAGATAATAGACTAAACTCGACTTGTAATAATACTAGGTTTTATCGAAGGAAGTTATTTTTTTAAGAAGCGAAGAGCTGTCTGAGTTCGGAATCACCACCTTTTCAAGTGAGTGCATGGTCCCTTTCATCTTACACATAGATATGAAGTATTTTAATATAAATTATGTGTTATGTGTGCATATTGTCTGAATACTTGTTCTCTATGCTAGTGAAAGATTTTTATACATGTTTTAAACGATGTAAACTGTATAAAGTATTTTATATCTACAAAATATGTTGGGTAAAACATGGGTAGATGAATGATGAGGGATAAAAGATGAAATAGAGGAACATTAATAGTACGGACCTAGTGCCCTATAGGTATACATTGGCGGCAGTGGACCTAGTACCCTATAGATGAGCACGGGCAGCTGCGCCACAACCCGTAGATGATTTAGATCTACGGTAAACGTCCTAGCAGCTGCGCTCTAAGGATAGTATCGGCAGTTGCGCCTAATAGGGAGCCTTATGACCATGACAGTAGTGTTTAAAGGTCAATACCGGCAGAAGCGCCTCATAGAAAATGTCCCAATTCTGGCAGCTGTGCCTAAGTGACAATATTAGCAGCTGCGCTTGACCAATGTGTCATTGGCAACAATGGACTTCATGTTGTTTCCTTAGGATGATCCTTAGGAATGAATGAATGAGAAATAGCTGATTCTTAGGGTAGATCCTTAAGAATAAAGAAGATAACGGGGATGGGTAATTGGGTTGATTGTTTGATTATTTAAACATAATAATTATATTATTGTGGGTTGAAAACCCTATGTACTCACCAGGTTTCCCAACCTGACCCACTCAGTTTATTTATATCACAGGTGTTGATATGAAGTCACATTACACTGAGAGATTTAAAAAAGATGTAGATCACTAGTGTAAATGAATGTAAGTTCTGTTTATGCTTATGTTTCTGTATTGATGATGACATCCTAAATGTTTTAAAAGTGAACAAAAATATATTTCTTTAGAAATGCTTTGATAACCGATTATCATGTTTTTATGGGAACAAATTCCGCAACCTTTTTTATTAAAAGAGATACTCTGATTTTTATAAAGCATAAACAAAATCGGTCTTTTCTGGCCGTAAAAATGGGGATGTCACAGACAGTGGAAGTAGCATTGATCTTCAAGAGATTTAAGAGTCAAACGATGAAGGAACCTCTAAAGACGGTAGGTTTCAACCAAAGAAAGAGATTCTAGTTGAACTAGTTGATGATTCATTACCTCTTAGGCATTCCAATAGAGTTAGAATGTCTCCTAAGTTCTATGGTTTCCATATTACCACAGATGGTGATATGTTTATTAGTGATAGCACATTGGTAAATCAAGATGAACCTACTAACTACAAGGAAGCAATGGCATGCCCTGAGGAAGCTAAATGGAAAGAGGCAATGGACAACGAGATCAAGTCCATGTATGACAACCTAGTTTGGAATTTGGTTGATAATGTACCAGGTTGTAAGATAGTTGGGAGCAAATAGATCTTCAAGAATATGACCAACATAGATGGAAAGGTACACACTTTCAAGTTTCGGCTGGTTGCGAAGGGCTTTACTCAAGGGATTGACTATAATGAGACCTTCTCACTAGTGGCTAAGAGAAAATCTATTTGGGTAATGCTCTCCATACCTATGTTTCATGACTATGAAATTTAGTAGATGGATGTCAAAACCGCTTTCCTTAATGGGAAGTTGGTTGAGGATGTTTACATGAGTCAGCTAGAGGGTTTTTTTGATGCAAAGTTTCCTAATAGAATGTGCAAGCTTAAGAAATCCATATATGGATTGAACAATCGTATCACAAATGGAATCTCTGCTTTGACGAGAAAGTGAAGATGAGTCTTGCGTATATGTCAAAGCTAGTTGGAGTATAGTAAATTTCCTAGTATCATGTGTTGATGATATGCTTCTTATAGGAAACGACATTCCGACATTGCAAGAGGTTAATTCTTGGCTTCGAAAGTGTTTCACTATAAATGATCTAGGAGAGGCTGCCTATATTTTGGGGATAAGAATTCTAAGACACATGAGTAAAAGAATAATTGGACTTAGTCAAAGCACATACTTGGAAAAAGTACTAAAACATTTTAGTATGGAAAATTTCAAGAAAGGGGAACTGCCTATCCAGAGTAGTACCAAACTAAGAGTCTGAGTACTGATGCAAAGATAGCAAAAATGATTCGTATTCCATAAGCTTCTATCGTTGGATCGATCATGTATGCTATGAAATCTACTCGCCCTGATGTGTCCTTAGCTTTGAGCATGGTCAAGTGTTATCAGGGAAATCTAGGTAAAGCTCATTGGATAGTAGTTAAGAATATTCTCAACTATCTGTGATGGAATAAGGACTAGGTCCTTTTAAGTCCCCAAAATGCTTGTGTATGAATCAGATCCGTTTGATGGTGCGGAATTTCCAATCAAACGGATGATGTCACATCAAATAGAAGAGAAGAAGAAGAAGATGATGATGAATCTTGTATGTATTGATATGATTGAAGGTTCCGGATACAAGATTCACACACACACACACACACACTCTCTTTTCTCTCTCTCTAGAACACCTTCAAATACACACACATAAGCTCCTCTTCTATTCATCAATCTACTCCTCACCTCCTACACCTATATTTATACATGAGAAACATGGGCTTGGTGAACATGGGTCGTAAATGCGTTTACGGCCGTAAACACGTATACGGCCATAAACACCAAGCTGTTTACGGTCCAAGACACAAAAATACATTTTCTTAGAAAAGTAAAGTATAAACCATATTTTTGACCCAACAATATCCCCCTTGGTTTACAACTTTATTTTCTAAATGACCCAAGTAGTTGGATTTTCTTGTCAATCTTCATCGAGAGCTTGGCTTCAGCATTAGTCTTCAAATTCTTCATGACTTCAAGATGAACTTGATGAATCTTCAATGAATGACTTCATCTTAAGCGGTTGGGATGTTCTGCAGAATTTGACATTGAACGCACATTGGGTGAGGAGGCTTATTGAAAAGATTCTTGAAAGATAGCGCTTTTAGCTTGAGAATCTTCAGAGAGAACATCAGAGAGAACAAATCTTCTGGATCACTTCAGCAGGTACAAATTAGCAGCAAATTGATTGAGGAGGCTTCAATGCAATCCGTCACATAATCTTCAAGTGCAACTTCACCTTGCTTCTGTGGTTGAAAGATTGAATTTTGAAAGAATAATCTTCATTTCTTGCTCCTTCCAATGAGAATTCTTCGATGATCACGGATGAAGCCTTGACTCAGAAATCTTCGACACAAACTCCATGAGTTTCATCTTCACCTGAATTCACTTTTCAAGACAAAACAAAACTAAAAGAAAACTTAGCATACAAATTAAAACAGAAACAAAAATATTTTTGGATTTTCAATTTTTCTGAACAAGAAATAAAACAGAAATAAAAATATTTTGGATTTTGAATTTTCTGATTTTTGTTTGTTTTTGAATTTTTGTTTGAGTTTTTTAATTTTTTTTAATTCTCCCCCTAAATTTGTGCATAGAGGAAAACTATGAACAAATTTAACAAAAACAAAAATATTTGGGATCAAAGTTGTGAGACAGCCTGAACTTGTTTATTAGTACCTTCGCTTTCATGAATAAATATGGTCAATTGCTGGTATTGTGGTCCACTTAAGCACGAAGAATATTGACAAACTTTTCTAAATAAACCATTTAGCTGACGACAACCACGGGTATTGTTGTCCACTTAAATTAAGCAACAAGATCTATAGGAAACCTCTTAAATGGTTCAATTTTAGTTGCACTAGAACGTGTTCCCCACTTCCCGATATACCCTGGTTATCAAGAACTTCCAAAGAACTCCTTACTTTAGGTGAGTAACAATTATTAAGGAGGAAGTCAGATTTAGAGATAGATGCATATGTTGTGTTCCAGGTCGGATATATTTCAATCACGCAGAGGGGACAACATATTGCGAACTAGGATAGAGGGAGTGAGAAGTAGAATGTTGCATATGATGTGTCCCAGGTCGAATCTTCCGATCACGCAGAGGGGACAACATATGGCTAACAGATAGAAATAGTTTCATAGATAAGAAGGTGCGTAGAAATAGAGTTGCATATGTTGCAATGCAGGTCGGATCTTCCAATCACGCAGAGGAGATAACATATGACTGACAGATAGAAAGCAAGAAAATAATTTCTACAGACCTACTTTATAAGAACCCCCCGGTCGCCCTATAAGAACCAGAATTAAGGACATAAGTTCGTACATCAAGGAAATTTTGAACCACTGTTCTAGATGCGTATTAATTTAGTGTATCCTGTAGGTTCCCGTGTTTATCTCACTGATCAATTTACCCGAGCGTCGTATGGTCTGTCCAAACAATCCTATCTAAATCCACACTGTCAAATCCTTCGTTCCTACCAGCACATTGAACATAGAGTCTACAAAATTCAGATTCAGTCCTTTACACATATTTTAGACTGCTCGTTATCACATTCTTGATATCACTTCCCAACAGACACCTACTAAAGAAAAACTATTAAGAAAATGAAATATTGTCTTTAAAACGAATCAGAGTAAGATAAACTCAGGAGTATAGAGAAGAAAACTCAAACGGTAAGTCACCGATTGAATCTGCATCTAGAAGGTCTGAGAACAGCATGCATGATCTCAAAATAGCCCCGAAAATTCATGTCATTAAGTACTAACCCCATTATTGATCCTTTCCTTTCTTCCCTTCCTGCAAAGGACACATACTCTCAAACAATGGTCTGAATGTTGTACAGTTGAGAGATGTCCCCTATCATGTGCCTGGAACAGCAACTACCAACAAACCGAAGTCTGATGATATGCCTCCATAGCTACTTCGACACAGAGCAGGATTAGTTGGTCTTTGGAACCTAATCCATTTTGAAATTGGGTCGACCTTTGTCATCTTTGCAAGGTACTCTCTCCCAAGACATGTTCTGCTTATCACAAACAGAAGATGTAGAAATATTAGAATCGTTAGAAGATTTGGGAGAGTGAGCCTTTGGAACCCATTTGTAGTTGGGTTTAACCCATTTCTCTTTCGATCTGATGGGTGGCTCAGGACTTGATTTTGAACTTGATGTCGGCCGTTGGGATGATTTTGACCTAACCGGTCTTTGTTTCACTGGAGCATCTCTTGGATTGGGCTTCTTGGCCGACATTCCCTTCTTGCCTTTGGGATTCAGATTCTTGGCCTTATGGGTTTGATTCTTGGCCTTCTGCGCATTCCAGTCACCATTGTCTGAACGTGACCTTGAGGGGTTTCTTTTGGAGTATCTCCCTCTTGGCGCGTTCTGCCACCCTTGTGCATAGTAGGGAACGTATGCGCGATTAGGACAATTTTTGGCAATGTGTCCAGGTGTTCCACAATGAAAACAAGCATTTTTCTTCACTGTGAAGTTGTTTCTTCCTACCCCTGGTGGCATATCCATGCCTTGTCTCTTGCTTTTCCCACACGCACAGTTACAACAGGCACATTGTTTCACTAGAATTGGTGGCTTGTATTTCTCAACAGGAGGTTGATCAGAAGCAGCTGAGTTTGAAGAAATAGATTCAGAGCTCAAGGAGATATTGGTTTGTTCAGTAGTGTTCTCCTTGTTCTCATCTTCTGCTACTTTACCTACACATGAAGTAGAAATGTTAGTATATTTCATCTCAACACCCTCAGTTGTCCCTGATTGTTCAGTCATAACTGAAGCTGGAACATGGGGTTGCCCATACTGAAGATGTGCTTCATTTCCAATTTCTTCCTTAGTCAGAGGGGTATAAGAGTAGTTATGATTGAAAGGAGGAGGGACACTCTCATAACCTAGACCCTTTTGTTGGTTATTTTTAAATTGCAAACAATGGTCTATCATGTTTGCAACTACTTCGCTTGACACATCAAATTTTTTAAAATCAAAATCTGCAGTTTCAAATTTGCCTTTTAATGTGTCAAGCTTAGCAGTTAACACAGCAAGTTTTTTCTTAACATAGTCATAATTTTCACACTTGTTGCTATACTCTTCCTGAAGCTTCCTAAAGTCTTTGGTTTTTGCTTCTAATTCAACCTTCAGGGGTTTCTGTCCTTTCCTAAGTTGATATCCTTCGTATTTTAGGTCATCGACTTCCCTTTTTAGCAAATCATTATGTTCAAGAAGAATTTTAATCGTATCTTCACAAGATGGAGTACATGAAACTTCATTGACCGGGATGTTTGCATAACTTATTGTTTCTCTACATTTCAAAGCGTCAAGCTCTTCAATTACATCAGCAATACTAAGACGATTGAGATCTTTTGTCTTCTTGATGACAGCCACGTTCATATCCCATGATTTCGGAAGTGAATTTAGCAGCTTTTTGTTTATCTCGGACTTAGTTAAGAAGATCCCAGCTATATTCATCTTTTTAGAGAGAGTGGTGAATCGCTGCAGCTGAGCCTCCAGGGGTTTCTCCGGGAATGGAATTGAACATGCTGAAATTTTGTCTTAACATATCCTGACGATTCTCTTTCATGTCTTCAATTCCTTTGTTGACCTCAAAAGCCATTAAAAGCACAACTCGAAACTAAAATAAAAATTAAACGACAAACTGAAATTCAAAAATTCCCTTTGACTATAAACCTCAAAAGCCTACCTTAAAAGTCAAATTTAAAAAGTCAAACTTGAAAAGTCAACACACAAAGTCAAACCGAAAAGCTAAATTTGAAAATTTAAAATTTAAACAAAAAAGGTCAAAGTTTAAAGTCAAAGGTCAAACTTGAAAGTCAAAGTCAAAATTCAAAAAAAATTAAAAGTCAAAAAGTAAAAACCAAAATTTTTATTTATTATTATTATTATTATTATGATTATTATTATTATTATTATTTTATTTGGATGAAAAAGGAATTTAAAACTAAAAGAAATTGAATTTTGGGTTAAAAGTGTCAAATTTTCAAAATTGGGTGCGAAAAGGAGTCTATTTGAATTAAAATCGGACGACTTGAATCATCAAGCAGCCTAGCTGAGATGGTAAGGCGCATGCGATGCTGAAGCGAGGAACTCGGGTTCGATCCCTGACAGCTTCAAAAATCCCCCGCCCCCCTTTTCTTTTTAATTGTACGATGCGAGGACGAGGGCTTGTGAAGACGGCTACGAAGCGAGGACGAGGCGCGGTGCGAACCGGAAACTACGAGTCGTAAACGCTGGGGCCGCAAACTCCGGTCATGAACTCCGAGGGCCGTAATCTCGGACCGTAAACTCGAGCCCTAAACTTCGGAAACACTAGGTGCTGGCCGTAAACTCCGCCACCCCCTCGCTGGTTACGACCAAAAACAACGATCTTTACCCCTTTTTGCTCCAAAACTCGATCAAAAACCTTTTTTTATGAAAAATGCAAAGAACAACCCCCCCCCCCCTTAATTTTCGGAGATCTATCCAAAAACGCAAGAATCCTTCAAAAATAAGATCAAATAAGCTCCATATCTGACAAAATTGACTGATACAATCCAAGCTTTGATACCAATTGTAAGTCCCCAAAATGCATGTGTATCAATCAGATCCGTTTGATGGTGCAGAATCCCAATCAAACAGATGATGTCACATCAAATAGAAGAGAAGGAGAAGAAGAAGAAGATGATGAATCTTGTATGTATTGATATGAGTGAAGATCCAGATACAAGATTCACACACACACACACACACACTCTTTTCTCTCTCTCTAGAACACCTTCAAATACACACACATAAGCTCCTCTTCTGTTCATCAATCTACTCCTCACCCCTTACCCCTATATTTATACATGAGAAACATGGGCTTGGTGAACATGGGTCATAAATGGGTTTACGGCCGCAAACCTGTTCACGGCCGTAAACACAACCGTAAACATGTATACATCCATAAACACCAAGTTGTTTACGGTCCAAGACACAAAATTACATTTTCCTAGAAAAGTAAAGTATAAACCATATTTTTGACCCAACGATCCTAATACTTGGTGGCAGTGATACATTGAGAGTAACTAGGTATAGTGACGCCAACTTTCAAATAGACAGAGACAACTTCTGTTCTCAATCTGGCTGGGTGTTTTCCTTAAATGGAGGAGCGGTTAGTTGGAAAAGTTTCAAGCAAGAGATAGTGACTTATTCTACCTGTGAGTCATAGTATATAGCTTCAAAAGAATCATCAAATGAGGCAATTTGGTTGAAGAACTTCATCGAAGATCTTGGATTTATACCAACCATCAAGGAGTCAATGGAAATTTCTTGTGATAATGAAGGAGCGGTTTCCTTCACAATGGGACCACGAGATCATGGCAGAGCAAGACATATCGACTGAAAATATCATTTCATCAGGCATAAGGTAGAAGAAGGTTACCTCATAGTGAAGAGAGTATCATCTAAAGAGAATCTTGAAGATCCACTCACAAATTGAGTAGGGTTAATCACATTAAACATGCTAGGAGCATTGTTCTGAGAGATGATATTAGTTTTAGAAGTTAGATAGTTAGTTTGAAACTTGTAACAAAGTAAATGTAATTGACTTTTGGTGATTAAATAATAGAGAATTATTTATGTGTTCGTTTACTACCTTTTGTCAATTATTTACTATTGTGTTTCATTTTTTCATGTTTTACTTCCCGAATAATTTGAATATTCAAATTCCACAGTTGATCATACTTTTGGAAGTAAGTATTTAACTAAGACTATCATGAATTGAATTGTAGATTTGTCTAAAGAGTTTTAGATATAGCAATAGTATGGTTGAAATGTTCGTGAGTACTTAGAAATGGAGATTAAGTATTGGATTAACCCACACTCAGATAATTACTTCATGAAATTAATCATGAGTATTTCTGAGACGATAATATTTTATAATCTTTAAACCGAGATATATGAGTTGTGGTTTACAAGCCAGTTGTGCATTGATAATGTGTAAATGCATTAGTAACTTGATGTTATAAAACGTATTGTTATGCATGATATCATAAGTAAATGGTGCAAGCATATACATCAAATTTATTTGTTGCTTTTGCCCTAACAGGAAAAGCAATATCTTTGGGCCACTCGATGATTTGCTGTTGACTCATAATGTTGGGTCAAAATATGGTTTATACTTTGCTTTTCTGGGCAGTTATATTTTTATGTAATATTTTATGAGCTTTAAGTCTAGTTTACAGTTTGGTGGGGTTTACGGTCAGTGTTTACGGCCGTAAACCCATTTACGGCCCATGTTCACTAAGCCCATATTCCCTTGTATAAATATAGGTGTTAGGGTGTGAGGAAGAGATTGATGAACAGAAGAGAGTTTACAGCCTTGAGAGAGAGAAACGTGTGTGTGTGAATCTTTTGTATCCGTATCTTCATTCTAATTAATTCATACATAGATTCATCATATTCTTCTTCTTATTCTCTTCTATTTGATCTGACATCATCCGTTTGATTGTGATTCCGCACCATCAAACGGATCTGATTGATACACAGGCAAATTAGGGACTTACAATTGGTATCAAAGCCTGGTTTGTATCAGTCAATTTTGTCAGATTTGGAGCATTATTTGATCTTATTTTCGAAAGATTTCTGCGTTTTTGGATAGATCTCTGAAAAAATAAGGGGGTTTTCTTCTTTGCATTTTTGATAAAAACGAGTTTTTAAGCAAAAAAGGGTGAAAAACGTCATTTTTTGAAGGGTTTACGGCCATTGAAGGGTTCTTGACCGTAAACAGTTTGCGGCTAGGGTTTCTCGGCGGCGGCGGCTAGGGCTTCCGAGTTTACGGCCTTTGCGTTCACGGTCAGCTTCGTTTACGGTTAGCCTCGGTCAGCAGCGTGTGCGAGACATCGATCAGGGTCCGAAGTTCGCACGCATACACTTAAAAAAAATGGGGGCAAAGCATTTTTGGGGGGTGTCGGGATTCGAACCCGGGTCTCCTCCATAGAAGACCAACGCCTTACCAGTTGATCTACATTGCCACATGCTTCTTTCCTTCCGTTTTTCATTCAAAACCTCACATTTTCGCATCTAAATTTCGAAAGTTGGCACTTTTAACCCCCAAAATCAATTTCTTTTATTTGTAAAACCTCATTTTCAATAATAAAATATATATATATATATATATATATATATATATATATATATATAAAGTAAAAAAAATAAATAAAAAAAATAAAATATAAAAAAAATATTTTTTGAATTTTATTTTTTGACTTTTTATTTAAAATTTTGACTTTGACTTTCAGGTTTGACCTTTGATTTTAAACTTTGACTTTCTCGATTGACTTTTAAATTTTCAAACTTAGCTTTTCGGTTTGACTTTTAAGGTTGACTTTTGAGAAAAAGGGCATTTTTAAATTTGACGTTTAAGTTTTATCTTAGCTTCTAGTTGTGCTTTTTAATTGATTTTAAGGTCTACGAGGGAGTTGAAAACATGAAAGAGAGTCGTCAGGATATGTTAAGACAAAATTTCAACATTTTCGATTATATCCTTGGAGAAACCCTCGAAACTCAGTTGCAACGATTTACCACACTCACTACTGAGATGAATATAGCTGGGATCTACTTGACCAAATTTGAGATAAACAAAAAGCTATTTAATTCACTTCCGAAATCGTGGGATATGAACGTGGCTATCATCAAGAAGACAAAAGATCTCAATCATCTTAGTCTTGCTGATGTAATTGAAGAACTTGATGCTTTGAAGTGTAGAAAAACAATGAGTTCTGAAAACATTCCGGTTAGTGAAGTTACATGTACTCCAGTTTGTGAAACTACGATTAAATTTCTTCGGGAACAAATTGATTTATTAAAAAGAGAAGTTGAAGACCTGAGATATGAAGGATATCAACTCAGGAAAGGACAGAAACCTATGAAAGCTGAATTAGAAGCAAAAACCAAGGACTTTAGGAAACTTCAGGAAGAGTATAGCAACAAGTGTGAAAATTATGACTATATTAAGAGACAACTTGCTGCTTTAACCGAAGAACTTGACACTTTGAAAATTAAGTGTGGAAAAACAGACGTTAGTTTCAAAAATTATACTGCATCAATTCAGACAGTCGAGTCATTATTTGAAACCCAATTAAAATTCAAAGATAATCAAAACAAGGGTCTAGGGTATGATAGTGTTCCTCCACCTTTCAATCATAACTACACATCCATCCCTATGACTCAGGAAGAAATTGACTGGGAGGCACATCTTCGATATGGCAAACCAGCTGGATTTTTGTCAGGAGGTATTCAGGTTGAATATACTAATGTTTCTACTTCATGTGCGGGTAAAGCAACAGAAGAGGAGAACAAGGAGAACACTACTGAACAAACCAATGACTCCTTGAACTCAGAATCTGTTGCTTTGAATTCTGTTACTCCTAACAAACCTATCGTTGAGAAATACAGGCCTCCAATTCTAGCGCAACAGAGTGCTTGTTGCAAGTATGCATGTGGGAACAACAAGAAACGAGACGAGGATACGCCACCAGGGGCAGGAAGAAATAACTTCAAAGTGAAGAAAAAGACTTGTTTTCACTGTGGAACACCTGGACACATTGCCATAAATTGTCCTAATCGTGCGTACGTTCCCTACTACGCACAAGGATTGCAAAACACGCCAAGTGGGAGATACTTCAAAAGAAACCCTTCCTGGTCACGTTCAGACAATGGTGACTGGAACGAGCAGAAGGCCAAGAATCAATCTTCCAAGGCCAAGAATCAAAATCCCAAGGGCAAGAAGGGAATGCCGTCCAAGAAGCCCAATCCAAGAGATGCTCCATTGAAACAAAGACCAGTTAGGTCAAGGTCATCTCAACGGCCGACATCAAAATCAAAAGCAAGTACTGAGCCACCCATCGGATCAAAAAATAAATGGGTTAAACCCAACTACCAATGGGTACCAAAGGCTCAATCTCCCAAATCTTCTAATGACTCTAATATTTCATCCTCTTCTGTTTGTGATAAGCAGGATATGTCATGGGAGAGAGTACCCTGCATTGATAACAAAGGTCGACCTAGTTTCAAAATGGACTGGGTTCCAAAGACCAACTGATCCCGCTCTGTGTTGGAGCAGCTATGGAGGCATATCATCAGATTTCAGTTCGTTGATAGTGCCTGTTCCAGACACATGATAGGAGGCATCTGTCAACCGTGCAACATTTTGACCCTTGCTTGAGAGTATGTGTCCTTTGCGGCAAGGGAAGAAAGGAAGGGTTCACTCATGGGGTTAGTGCTTTACGATGTGAAGAATTTTTGGATCTGTTCTAAGATTACGCGTACTGTTCTCAGACCTTTTGAATGCAGATTCAATCGGTGAATTACGGTTTGCGTTTTCATCCCTATATTCTTGAGTTTTTCTTAAGCTGATTCGCTTTAAAGACTAGTTTTTGTTTTAGGATAGTTTATATTTGCGCATTTACTTTCGTTTCTCTCCTATGCACAAATTTAGGGGGAGAAATAAAAACAAAACAAAAATTAGAAAATTTTAATTTAAAAAAAATCCAAAAAACATTAGAAAATCAAAAAATCAAAAATATGGTGTTAATGGAATGTGTTTGCAGGAGATGTTTGGGGAAGTGATATAATCATGTGATAACAGGCAATCTGAATCTGTGCAAGGGACTGAATCTGAATTGTCTAGGCTCTGTGTTCGATGCACTGGTAGGTACGAGAGATTAAAATGGACTTGACTAGGCATTAATGAACTTAAGGAATTCATAGACTTGACAAATCTTGACCTAGTTAGATCCATTTTGCCTGACAATACGAAGCTCGGATAGGTTGAGCAGGGAGATATACATGAGAACCTACAGGTCACATTAAATAAACCCATATTTAGAACTGTGGATTAACTTTTCATCGATGTGCAGATTCTATCCTTAATTCTGGTTGGATGGGATGACTGGGGAATTCCGATAAACTAGGTCTGTAGAAGGTTATTTTCTTTCTTTCTGTCTGTTAGTCATATGTTGCCTCCTCTGCGTGATCGAGATATCCGACCTGGACTGTAACATATGCAACTCTATCTCTCTGTATCTTCTATTTATGCAATTCTTTCCATCTGTTAGCCATATACTGTCTCGTCTACGTGACTCAAAATCCGACCTGGTACACAGTATATGCATAATTCTTTTTCTCAATCCCTCTAAAAACTTCAGTTAGTCATATGTTTCATCCTTTGCGTGATTGGAAGAGATCCGACCTGGATGTGCAACATATGCATTCTAAGTCTATCTTCTCTCTTAATAATTGTCTGCTCACCCGATGTAAGGAGTATTCTGGAAGTCCTTGATGGCTGGAGCATATTAGGAAGCGGGAAACACGTTCTAGTACAATTAAAATTGAACATATACAGATTGTCTATAGATCTCGCTGCTCAATTTAAGTGGACAACAATATCTTTGGTCGTCGTCAACTGAATGGTCCTTAAGGAATATTATCTAGGCACTTAGGATCACATTGTCTTGTCACTTATAGTATGTCTTAATTTTATCACAATCTCTCATGTTTAAGTGGACCACAATACCAGCGAATGACCAGATCTATCCATGAAGGGAGAAGTACTGATAAACGGATAAAGGCTGTCTAAAAACTTTGATCCCAAATCACTCTTAAAGTTAGCTATTATTTTTGTTTTTGTTAAGTTTGTTCATAGCGTTCTTCTAATTTAAATATTAGAGGAGAATTAAAAATAAAAAAATTAAACAAAAATAAAAAAAAATTCAAAATCAAAAAAATTAGTGTTATTTCTGCTTTACTTTTTGTTCTAAGTTTTCTTTTAGTTTTGTTTTGTCTTGAAAAGTTATTTCAGGTGGAGATGAAACTCATGGAGTTTGTGTTGAAGATTTCTGAGCCAAAGCCTCGTCCGTGAGCATATAGGAATTCTCATTCAAAGGAGCAAGAAATGAAGATTACTCTTTCAACATTCAATCCTTCAACCCCAGAAGCAAGGTGAAACAGAAATTGAAGATTATGTGACGGATTGCATTGAAGCCTCCTCAATCAGTCTGTTGCTATCTATAAACTTGCTGAAGTGATCCAGAAGATTTGTTCTCTCTGATGTTCTCTCTGAAGATTCTCAAGATGAAAGCGCTATCTTTCAAGAATCAGTACGTCAAGCCTCCTCACCCAATGTGCGTTAAATGTCAAATTCTGAAGAAATGCCTAAGTTCTCAAGATGAAGTCATTCATTGAAGATTCATCAAGTTTATCTTGAAGTTGTGAAGAATTTGAAGATAAAAGTTGAAGCCAAGCTCCCAATGAAGATTATCAAGAAAAGCCAGCTACTTTTTAGGGGGAGCTTGTTGGGTCAATTAAGAAAAGAAAGTTATAAACCAAGGGGAAGACTGTTAGGTCAAAATATGGTTTATACTTTGCTTTTCTGGGCAATTATATTTTTATGTAATATTTTATGAGCTTTAAGTCTAGTTTACGGTCTGGTGGGGTTTACGGTCGTAAACAGGTTTACGGCCCTAAACCCATTTACGACTGATGTTCACTAAGCCCATATTCCCTTGTATAAATATAGGTGTTAGGGTGTGGGGAAGAGATTGATGAACAGAAGAGAGTTTACGGACTTGAGAGAGAGAGAGAAACGTGTGTGTGTGAATCTTTTGTATCCGGATCTTCATTCTAATCAATCCATACATAGATTCCATATATTCTTCTTTTTATTCTCTTCTATTTGATCTGACATCATCTGTTTGATTGGGATTCCGCACCATCAAACGGATCTGATTGATACACAGGCAAATTAGGGACTTACACATAATATCGGGCCCAACCAAGACTAAAATAATGTGTTCGATTAGAAGCTCTATGTCATTACAAATAAGAAATTGGGAAACAAAGTATTGGAAAATGATATTGATTATGTTCCATGTCTCATGTCCAAATGATATCTTGCAGAACAGAGGATTACATGATCACTTATCTTAGGACATGTAACTGACAGGGTTAGAGTTAGACAATGGCTTTTGGGAACTAAAATTTGCTTATCAGTTTAGAAGTTATACTAACAATTATAGTTACAAACTTATCCAAGTGGGAGACCGTTGGATTAGGTTTCTAAGCCCATAACTATAATTGGTATAAACTTGAATTGATAGTAGCACAACCCTTTTGGGTTGTCCTCAAACCTAGAAACTTGACAAGATGAGTTTTGGAGAGAGAGGTTGATTTATTATTTGATTAATAAATTGAAATCAATAATTTATTAATATATTATGAGAATAATATATTAATTAGAAATAGTAATATTTAATTAATAATTAATTAAAAGTGTAGGGACTAAAGTGCAATTGTTCAAATAATGAGCAAAAGGCTCCAGATTCTTCCACACACAGGGTGGATGGTTTCTAGAGGCGTGTTAGGGTATCTAGAATTATCCTTAGAGGATAATTAGGAAGTTGCATAATTACGAATTCAAGATAATATTATTATATTGGTCTTGAGCTTAACTAGGGTTTCCTACTTGCACTATATAAAGGCCCCCTAGCCTTCATATTTCGGCTGCCACTTCTTCCTCTAGGGTTAGCTGAAATTATACTCTCCTTCCCCTCTCTCCATAATTTCCTTCTTGCTTGTGTTGGGTGTGAACCATTTGACGCACGACGCTTGTAGTGCTTACTTCCAAAAGATCAACAAAAGGATTTCTAATTGTTTAATATAACAACTACAAGGTAGGTAACCCTAAACCTTTTCTTTAGTAATTTCAAAAGTTACTAGGGTTCCTAGGGTTATTTTTTTATATTCTTAGTTATACATTCAATAGTGAAAACATAGATCTTGTTTTAGGTTGCATGCACACTTTAGACTTTTAAATTTGTTTTGCTATGCCTAAAACCCATCAAGACCATGGAGCCAGTCCATGACATTTCTAAGTAAGACCAAAGGCTAGTCCATTACACTTGGACATAATACCATGGGGCAGCCCATGGCTTTTCAGGGGTAGAACATGGCAATGTATGTGGTATTTTGGGGAACCCATTAATCTTTGTGATTACGGTTTTGTGGTTTAAGCATTTTCAGGTACTTCCAGCTCCAAAGGGAAAGGCTTGGCTTGACTGGACCACATCCCCTGATGGTTTTTTCTGCATTCATTACTATTGATTTACTATGGTGTTTGAAAATACATTTTACTTTTTCTGGTTTTGGGAGAAATTGGTTGGTTGACTCGATGATTTAAAATAGAAAAATTTATTGGCATTTTTGGGATGTTACATCCATACTATTTTTCGTGCACCCCCATGTACTCCTGCGACACCTTAATTGATTTCTCTTATAAGGTATTCTGCCTCTTTTCTATTCACACAACGAAGACGAGGTGCTAAGTATCCCTTCTTATAGAAGACTCCGTTATGCACCACAAAAAATGGTGCCTTGATTCTTAGCTTTCTGGCTGTTTGTCATCTTTTCGTAATTTACTTTTTGACAAATATTCCATTATTGGTTTCCTCCAGTAACTTGACTCTTCTACCATTGATACCATCAATGTTTCCTCCATTCTTTTGGCTTGGAATATTTCCACTAACACCTTCTTAGTTTGGTGAGGAAACATTGAGGATGCTAATTTAGTTAATGTGTCCGCTATTTTGTTCTTCGATCTTGGTATATGTTCTAACTTGAAATTTATGAATTGCTTTGTTAATTCTTTTACTTTTTAAGCATATTATGTGAGATATGTTCCTCGAATCTTGTGTAAACTTTTATTTTGGTTAACAACAATCATTAAGTCGATAATGGCATGCATGCGTTACCAACCAACATTGAAGGCTAGGTGTAGTCCCGAGATAAGTGCTTCACACTTTGATTTGTTATTCGACATTAGGAAGTCAAAACTTAGTGTATATGTTATTTCTTCTCCTGTTGGGCTTGTCAATATCAGGCCGGCCCCTCCTGATTTAATATAGGAAGAACCATCAGAGTGTATCTTCCAATGTTCGTTTTGTGTGTGCTATGTGTCTTTATCATTAGTTTTTGTTTCCATTACCATTGATACCTCCATATGACCTATTATTTCAATTATGAAATCTACTAGTGCATGTGCCTTGATGCTAGTTCGGGATTTGAAAATGAGTTCGTGTTTCCCTAATTCCATGACCCACTTAGCTAGTCACCCTGATTTTTTTTGGCTTTGGTAGCACTTGTCAATGGGACATTCGTAAGGACTTCTATAGTATGCACTAAGAAATACCTTCGTGGTCATCTGGTAGCATTTACTAGGGGCAATGCTAATTTTTCCCTATCTGAATATCCAATTTTTGTTCCCTATAATATGTGGCTAACAAAGTATATATGTATTTGTTTGTCTTCCCTACAAGCTACCAATACTGCGTTGCTTCCATTTTTTATGTTGATAAGTACATTGTCAAAATTTCTCCATGGATTGGTGATGTTAAGGTAGGCAATTCTATTAATGTTATCTTGTGTCACTTAAAAGCACTCTCAACCTCCTATGTCCATCAAAAATCTTTTTTTTATCTAATACCCTCTTTAGTGTTTTATAGAATGGTAATGTATGTTCTGTTGATTTATCTAAGAATTGTCCCAATGCTTCTAAGTTACCATTTAGTTCTTGTACTTATTTTACCGTCTTAGGCGAGCACATTTCTATTAACGATTTTAACTTTTTTGGGTTTGCCCTTATTCCTTCCTTTGTGATGACATGTCCTAGGAATTTTCCTTCTTATGTTCTGAACAAGCATTTCTTTGGATTTAATTTCACGTTCATTGGCCTTAGATTTGTGAAATTTAGCGTTATGTCGCATAATAAATGATCGTCGTTTTAAATTTTGATGACTATGTTGTCCACATACACCTAAATGTTCTTACCCACTTGTGGCTCGAAGACTTTTCTTGCTAGTCTTTTATATGTCGCTCCTGCGTTCTTCAGTCTGAATGGCATTTTTGTATAATTTTTTCCCATGTCAGTATAAACGGAGGTTTTCTCCTCATCTACTTTATGCATATGTATCTTGTGATACCATCTGTAGGCATCCAAGAAACTCTTCCACTTATGGCTACGTAAAGTTTCTATCTTTTCATTTGTGGCTACGTAAAGATTCTATCTTTTCATCCATATGTAGCAATCCTTTGGGCATGCTTTCTTTAAGTATGTAAAATCGACACACATCCTCCACTTCTCATTTTCTTTCTTGACCAATACTGGATTTGATACCTACGACTGGAAAAGTTATTCTCTCACTATTCCTGCGTTATCTAACTTATCCACTTCATCATTTATTTCATTATTTCTATCTTTATAATGGCCTCTTTTCTTTTAGTAGATTGGTTTATTTCCTGTTCTATCGTTTAACGAGTGTTTGATTAATTCTCTTAGTATATCGGTCATGTCGGATGATTGCTAGGCATATACATAAGTACTTTCTTTTAGCAGTTTTGCGAATCCTTCTCTTAGCGCATTTGGCAATCCTGTCCAAATCTATATTCTTTGTTCTGGGTATTTTGTCGTTTATTATAATTTCCTTTGTTCTGACTTTTATTGGTTGTGGTCCTGATGTCGTCATGTATGTTCCTTCTGCTATGAACGTTCCCATGGTTGTTCCTAGTGGCTTGCTATGAATTGTTCCATACCCACTTGGTATCTTGAACCGGATTAAACCATGGATTGTTGACTCAATGGCCTCAAAGTTGTTCATCGAACTTCTCCCAAATATGATGTTGTATGGTTATAACGATTGTATGATTGTGAAATCCAACATTTGCGTGTTTTCAGCTCGTGTTAGCTGGTTTTCTAAAGTCAACTGAACTGATAGTATCCCTATAGGCGATACTGAATGTCCAGTAAAGCTCATTAAATTCCATGTTAGTTACTTGAGGTTCTTCCTTATTTGCTCTAGTAACTTTGAGAAACAATGGTCATACATGATGTTGGTTGAGCTTTCACTATCACAGTATACCTGGTAGATACCTATGTCATGTATGTGCCTGTATATAAGTATCAGTTCATCTCCTTTATGGCTGTTGATATGCCTTTGTTGTATGTTAAACATATTGTGTAAACATTTTCTTGTATCCTTCTCCCCACATGGTAGAATCTAACTTTCTCCTGGCCGGATCGTGGTCATGTTATATAGATTGTATTTCCTTGTATAGTTTATGGTTTTGGGTGTCTGTGTCATACCGAACTTAAAAGACCCTACAATACGGATGGCTCCAGCGTTGTTATGATAATTTCCATTTGCATATGTACCTCTCGTCTGGGGACTCTGTCTAATGAGTATTCGAGAAATCACATTGCAGAAGATGAACAACTACTAGGTTAGAAAGCAAATACTGAGGGTTAGACCCCAATATTGCTCTCTGATGCCTAATTCAGATGTTGAATCATTTCGTTCTTAATATAGAGTGCGAAAGGCAGGGTCTAAATGTTGGGTTTTGAGAATTCTAACACTCCTAAATGTACATGAAACCCTAAATACCTTGGATCTAATTTTTCTCTATTATACATGCAAATATGAATACTCCAAGGTATTACCCTATCTAGCATACAATCTTTTGATACTTGGGTAATATAACAAGTTAGAATACATACCTCTTGATGTAGCTTGACTCCATGATGCTCGAGAGCGTAGTGCCCCAAGTGTGACACCTCAAATGGTTCACACAACATCAAATTCACTATGAATAACTTAGAGAGAAATGATACACATTATGAAAAGCCCTCACCATTTCTTCATAGTCTCTCATGGTGGCCAATTTTGACAAGAATAAGATGCTTATATAGTGTGTCACAATTAGGGTTACACCATGTAAACCCTAATTGTCATGGCCTTTCATTTCCATGATCCATGGGTACAAAAACACCATGGGGCATCCATAGAGAATCCTATGGGTTTTAGCCCAACTTGATAGTCCATGGAGCATTAGCCTACTATACAAGTATGGATGATTTACACAATCAACCCATATATTTAATTAGTCTCCTTTTTGATCGCATAATTAATTCCAAATTAATTCTTGATCAATACTAATTAAATAATCTTATTAATATATTAGAACTTATAATATATTACCAAACCTTAAGTGTTATTTCTCTCATTTTAGTCTATCCAAAAGCATGATGCAATGCCACCCAAATGGACCATGCTGAGTCGGGTCAAGTACATACCAAATATAGTTATGGACTTAGACACTAATCCAACACTAAAAATCTCCAAAGGTCCTGGTTATTGGCATGTAATGTCTTTCTTTTTCATCTATATCCACAAGGACTTATACCATACGCAAACATATCTTTTTACAATGACAACACCTAAGCGGTGCTGCAGGCGTTTGTTTTCTTCCCTAGGAATAAGTTTTATATTCGACGAGTCATTATATGCAGATATTTGCTCAGGCCCGTCATTCGGTGGTTGTACAGGTGTACTTATCCCATAGCCACACCCATGGTCGCTGTCACACCCCCGTACCATACAACGGAAACGTCCGGAGGTGGGTGACTTCATTGTGCAGTATCATAACAATTGAATATAAATGAAACATAGCAAATCCAAACATCATACATCAATGTAAAAAACCTACATTGTTTTACATCGTGTTTACGTTTTCGAATTACACAAAAGAAATAATGGTGATTAAGTTCCAAAATACATCAAACTAATTTAGCATCCGCGGCTCACAAACCTGCTTACTGATTTCCTGAGAACACAATTCGTTTGAAAAGCGTCAACATAAAATATGTTGGTGAGTTCATAAGCATTTTGTATAAAAATTTGTGTCAGTTGGAAAAACCAGAAAATTCAATATTTTCTTATCAAAATAGTTGTCAGTCTCGTATTAAATCAAGTATAGTTGCTTGCATGTATTCGTTTATCATTTTAGACTTCGTAAACAATTGTTTACCCCAGAAAATCCTATATTTTCTGAATGTGTAAAATAGTAGTATTAAAACCCTAATACTTATGATATAAAAGCTTCGTTTAAAGTATCCAAACAATCGTTATTATAGTCGAAAGGTGTAACATATGTTTATTTCTAAACAAGTCACTCTTATATTCTAAGTGCGCCGTTATAACCATACTAATATGACGGAGGCCTGTCTTGGCGTTTCTCAGGCGCCCGAGTTTGGTTAAAGACATTTTTCACCCTAGATTGGCTGGTCTAGCTGTAGCGAACAAAGAAGGTGCGGGGTGTCAACCCCGTATAGATCTATACACAAATTTTCGTTCTCTCTCCAGGAGACTCTGGTTATAACTCATTACACGACTTTAGATGTACACTAATATATATATATATATATATATATATATATATATATATATATATATATATATATATATATATATATATATATATATACTGTGGAGATTCGTCTGACTAGAATACTAACAGGTTTTTGACCAAATCGTGAAAATCCATTATTTATTAAATAAATAATAATAGTTATACTCGTTGACAAGATTTATCGTTTTCGTTGATTGAGGATAATCCATTTGGAGTCATATTTATAAAAAATGACCAAATATTATCGGTTTTGGAAAAAATGACCCTTATTTTTGTAAAGTATCAAATAGACCCAGATTTGCCAAAAGGTGTCTTAAGTACCCAAAACTTGGTGCAATGTGTAAAAATGGCCTATTCCTTCTGAAATGTTCATTTTAGGCTTATATTTATGAAAATATTCAAAAAGGCCCTTGTTTATCCAAAAATTTCATTTTTGGTCCTTTAAAAATTGAGACATTCACTAATTTCCCAAATTTATCCTATAGTCCAAAAATAGTCTTTATATACTCATATGGCCGAAAATGGTCCCCCAAAAGTATTATTATCATTATTTCCATTTTCTAACCACTTTCAAATATTTTGTTCATTAATTTGGTTTTGAGCAACTTTTTTATTTTGAATACCCTTTGGGGTTTTTTTTCATAAAACTTGTAACATCATATATTGTAAGCATACTAGTTTTGATTCTTTCCATCATTTGTATATTATGGTTTTACAATTTAAATCTTCCCAAATTTCGAACTCAAGAAACTATTTCATATGGAGTTTTCAAAGATATAACACATATATAACTTGGCATACAGGTCTAACAAGCAAGTATAGCTAGATTCAAACAAAACCTTGACTTGTATCCTCCCCCAAAACCATGAAAAACATCAAAAAGAGGGGTATGATGCTCACCTTGGGTAGTAGATAGTGTAGGTGAAGAGATGGAATAAGGAGTTAAGGCCTAGATGTGACAACTGTCAAATTCAAGTCATTCTCGGACTTATGCATCTTTTCATTAACCATATATATACAACATGGCATTGCCTAGTAATAGATATTAGGTCATAATCTTGTAGAAACTTGGATCCAACTAAAATCTAGGACTAAAATACTTGACTCTTACAATTCAAGTGAATTGTTCAACTACTGAAAAGAATGCCAATACTCGAATTAGAACAAAATACAAACATTGATATAATTGAAAAAGGGTATAAAACCCTAAAATAAATTAAAATATTCTAATTTCGCTAAATTATATTGTTAAATATCTAACAAAATCACAAAGCCTTAAAAAGCCCTAAAAAACCTAAATTTTATGAAATTTAACACCTAAACTCCATAAAATTTATTATGAACCTTATAAGATCAATTTAAGTTAAAAAAAAATAGTAAATATAATTATGGAAAGAAAATTTAATTATTCATTTAACCCTAATCTACAAGTTAAATGTCAAGATTTTATGAAAAGAAAACTAGGTTAATGCATAGTTATAAAAATATGGAAAAATTTATTCAAATAGGAGAGATTATAATTATAAGAAATAAGTGAAAGGGAGACTCTCTAATACACTCAAAAAATTTGGCCTCCCGTCTCCCAATACACTCTTCCCCTTCCCAACACCTAATCATTTTCACCACATTTACACTCTAACTTCTTTCTTACTCTCTCTCATTTTCTATCACTTCAACCACTCAACACTATCATTCTCCCTCTCTAAACCACGAAATTTAGTAGCCTAGAAGTTCTTCCAACACCAAAAATCATCTTCTTCAAGTGTTCTTCTTAAGGTAATCACAAAACCCAAGCATCATTCCTTCATTTCTTCTCAAAATTTCACCATTTTATGCATTTCTTTCTACTTTTACTCCATTCTATGAAAAGAATTTGAACCACATACCATATCCACAATTTTGATGATGATGGTGGTAGGTTTTCACATAAAAGCAACATGCATGTTGCCTTTGGTGGAATCCCATGATCCAAACCCATGTCAAAATCAAGATAAACCACTTTTATACAAGTTTTCATGGACAAATCATAATATTAACCAATGTTTTCTTTCAAAAACGATTTTGAAACATTTAAAACTCATGCATGGCCTTAAACCAACATGCATGTGTTGATCTTTAAGCCTAAGATGCTTGATGATCAAAGTATGTCATTAAAATGTCCAAACTCAAGCAAGAAGTGATTTAAATCCACCAAACTATCTAAAACTCATATTTGACATGAATACATTTTTTTTCCAGAATCTTACCAACAAAATGAGAAGTTCTGTAAATTTTCAGAAAATAATTTATTTTCTCGAATTAATATAATTATTTCAAGAAAATAGAGCAAAAATTCATATAAAATACTTTTTACAGTCAATAAATTCTGAGAAAATTTTAGACTACCCACACACTGATTAAAGACATTTTATGAAGTTGCATGAACTTATAGGTTTGTTTTGTGTTAATTTAAAATTTGTTTTTGTTAAAGATAAATAAATATTAAAATGTATTTATATATGTCCAAAACCATATTTTATAAATTTTGCATCTTCTGAAGATTATAAGGAGTTCATAACAGAATTTACAAATTTTTCCATGACAATTTAATATTTTTCCCGATTTAATGAGTTTCTAAGAAATTAAACTGATGAAAAATAGCTACACTTCTCCAAAAATTATGCAACTTCATCAGAATATCATAAATTACATACGAAACGCAAATAAAAAGTACAGTGAATTTTAGCTACTGTTAAATAGTTTTTCACAAATTAAATCTTATTTAAGTGAATAAAACAAAGGAAAATAGTCAAACTGATTGAAAAATAACTTGTATATTTTTAAAAGCTTCTATATATTTACTAACAGTGTTACAAAATTTTTTGGTAATTTTGGAAACTTTTGTTCTATTTTTCCCCATTTTGTTAGGATATATGCACAAAACTCATAAAATCGGGTTAAACTATTTATAAATCCATTTTTTATATTTTTTCCAGCTTAATTATATTTAATATCAGTATTAAAAAAATTTGGGAATTTTTATCATCTGGATACTATTTTTCACGAATTTATATTGTTATGAAGGATTAAAAATTTGGAAAAATAGTTAATCACATCAAAAATTCAAGAGAAAATTTATAGAATACATATACTGTATTTCGAACGAAAATGTAAATTTTGATGAATTTTGGAAACTGTTTGATAATAGTTTTGGATTTTTAGGTGTTTAAAACACTTTTAAATGTGTTGAAATACCCTCAAATAATATTATAAAAATCTGAAAAATAATATACAAAATTGTCTTAATCACTTGAGTTACAAAGTTTCACCATTTCAGAAAAATTGTTATAAATTAATATAAAACAAATATTAGAACAAAATTTGGCATTTCTCTATATGTAGAATTTAGTATATTAGCATTAGATTTAGACATAGAAACTCACTAGAGTGCGTTTGTTATCATAGGATCCCGGTTGTAAGACGTGTTGGTGTATCCCGAGGAATCACTTGTAACTTTGGAAGCATTGTGAGTATTTACGACTCCCCCTATTTTCGGTTTTTATGTTTTGGGGTGGAAAAGCATGTCCTAAAATATTTATGTTCGCTATATTTAATTTGACTTGTATCAAACTTGGTTGTTATATGTTGCTATGTATGTGTATGTTATTGTTAATTCATGAGGCCTTATTGCGTTTAAGTCCCTGGAATCAGTTCACACAACTCATTAACTCTTTTGAGCCTATGGTTATTATGGATAACGCTATTAGGAGGTAGACAACTCCTCACTCGCACGATTCGCTTGAGTGCGATAGACATAGAAGAGGGCACCCTCGGTCATTAGGCTTGGGTTGTGAACTCATGATATAATCATTATGCACATACAAATCTTGTATCTCGTTTTAGCAACAAATTTTATTTCTTATGATGGCAACGAACTTATTTACTCATTTTAGCAATGTACTTTTATTTATGGAAACTTCCATAAAAACTTTGATTATGATTTATGAAACCATTATTTTTTGTAAACCTGTGAACTCACCAACTATTTCTATAGTTGACGCTCGTTTTACATGCTTTTTCAGGAAATAATTAGTAAGTGGTCGAAAGATTCATCATCATTAGTATGCTGCATCACTTGGGAAAATGATTTTGTGTTTTTAGTTTTGAACAATGATGTTTATTTTGAGACTTGTCTTGGATGCGTTTTATTTAAATATGTATTGTAAACTATAAATGTTTTTATGATGGTAATGTATCTTTAACTTTTTCTATGAAACCGTTATCGTTGTCATGCTTCGTGTTTCCGTTTTAGCGGGGTGTGACACTAGAGCACTTGAAGTGTGGGATGAACCTCTTGACAATTTTACCTAGTATAATGAAGAGAATGGTTCTTGGAACGTAGATGAAGTCTTGGGAGAGTTTTCGTGGTTTACAGAATGCAAAATGGGGGTTGTGAAATGAGGAATGGGGTTCACGGTCCCTAATATGGGATAAGGGGTTCATAAGATGCTTACTTTGATTACTATTGGGTAATGCATGAATAACTGAGTTTTGCATTGGAAATCTACGCATTACAACTTGCATCCACCATGAACACCCTTGAATTGGAAGGGGTTCATGGTCTAAATGGACCATAAACTATGGTTTATGCTCAAAGGAAGTTCCCTAGGGTAGTTTATGGCCAAAAAAAGGTGTCATGGGGAAGGGTTTACAACCTAAAGGTGCCTAGAAAGGTGTTTATGGTCAAAGGTTTTGGTGGCTTGAGGGGTTTACAGCTTAAAGTAGTTTATGGGAAGTAGTTCACGGCCTAAGTGGCCCCTTGAAGGTTGTTTACGTCCTAGGTCCCTTCTGCTTATATGTTTACGGCCAAAGTGTGTTTCTAGGGAAGAGCTCATGGTCTAGGTGTGTAGAATGCTTTAATAAGTGTGTTTTGTTTTTTATGTGATTTGTATGTGACGTAACTTAAACTTCTTATTGTTTTCATAAACTTAGGAGGCTTTAAGGTAATATTATTCTCAAGAACATTACATTACCATGATATAATAATAGTATAGATACAAACATTACAGGTACGAGACTCTTTTGGCTTGGTTTCTAGACTCATAAATTTTCAGTTGTGACATCATCCCCCCGATAGAGGGAATTTCGTCCCGAAATTCTATAGAAGTCATCCGTACAAACTAACGAAAAGATGAGGGTATATCTGCATCATTTGATCCTCGTGTTCCCACGTGAATTCCGGTCCGCTCTTGGCGTTCCATCTAACATTTACAATGGGGATGCGGCTTTGTTTCGTGCGCTTGACCTCTCTATCCATAATTTCGATAGGCTGCTCGACGAATAGAAGTTTCTCGATCACTTCGATCTCATCTAATGGAAATGTGAGTGTTTCGTCCGATAGACACTTCTTTAGGTTAGACACATGGAATACAGGGTGTACATTACTGAGTTCGGAGGGTAGTTGGAGTTTTTAGGCTACCGGACCGATCCGTGCAAGGATCTCGAATGGTCTGATGTATTGGGGATTTAGTTTACCTCTCTTTCCAAATGGTATCATCCCTTTCCAAGGGGAGACTTTTAACAACACTCAGTCACCCACTTGGAATTCCAGAGGCTTTCTCCTTTTATCTACATAACTCTTTTGTTGGTCCCTTGATGCTTGGATTCGTGCTCAGATTTGGAGTATCTTTACGTGGTTTCTTGAATAATCTCGAGTCCAGTGAGTGTGTTGTTGGGCGTTTGCCCGTTTGCCAGCTGGGTGTCTCCCACCTCAGCCCAGCAGAGGGGTGATCTGCACTTTCGGCCATACAGGACCTCAAAGGGGGCGACTCCTATACTTGTGTGGTAGTTGTTGTTGTATGAGAATTCGATGAGGGGCATGTGAGTATTCCAAGCTTTTCCGAAGTCTATTATACATGACCGAAGCATGTCTTCCAGAGTTTGAATGATTCGTTCGCTTTGGCCATCAGTCTGAGGGTGGTAGGCAGTGCTCATATCCAGTTCGGTTCCTAAAGCTTTCTTGAGCGACTGCAAAAAACGAGAGATGAATCTGCTATCCCTATCAGAGATAAAAGATATTGGCACCCCATGGAGTCTCACTACTTCTTTCAGGTATATTCGTGTTAGTCTTTGCATCTTGTACGTCTCCTTTATTGGCATGAAATGGGTAGATTTTTTCAATCAGTCAACAATCACCTAGATAGCATCCAGACCATCTGCCGTCTTGGGTAATTTGGTTATAAAATCCATGGTTATCCATTCCCATTTACACTCGGGTATTTCAGGCTGTTGAAGTAGTCCCAAGGGCTTTTGATATTCCATTTTAACTTTAGCACAAGTGAAACACTTGCCCACGTAAGTGGCAATCTCCGCTTTCATATTCGGCCACCAATAATGTTGTTTGATATCCAGGTACATCTTATTGGTAGGGATGAGATTTAGAACCAGAAAACCGGACCGGAACCGGAATCGGACCGGAACCGGAATATGTAGAACCGGGTCCGGTTCCGGGTTTAAAAATTGGCTTTATCCGGGTTCCGGGTAATCCGGGTTTGGGTCCATCGGGTCCGGGTAAACCGGGTCTAAAAATCGGAACCGGTTTTTGGAACCGGAACCACTTTTAGGGCCGAAACCGGTTTTTGTGAAACGTTTAAAAGATGCATATCTTATTCGTTTCAACTCCAATTAACATACGGTTTTTTCCAACATGTAGTTTAGAGTTTGTACATGATTCTAGACTATAAATTTTTCATTTTTAGTTTTATATTCATTGACTTACAATCCTCCAAAGTCGAGATATCAAAGCTGGAAGTTTTTAGTTTTTCAGTTTTTTTGTATTCGGTGAAAGTTTTAAAACATATATATCTAATTCGTTTGAAGTCGGATTGACATGTGGTTTTTTCCAACTTCTAGTTTACAGTTTGTACATGAGTTTAGACTATAATTTTGTCATTTTTGGTTTAATATTCAATGATTTACAGTCCTCCGAAGTCGGGATATCAAAACTGAAAATTTTCAACTTTTCAGCTATTTGTTTTTGTACTTTGTATTATGTGAAAATATTAACACAAGCATATCTCATTCGTTTAAAGTCGGATTGACATGCAGGTTTTTCCAGAGTGTATTTTAGATTTTGTACATGATTTTAGACTATAATTTTGTTAATTTTGGTTTCGTATTCAATGAGTTACAGTCCCCCAAAGTCGGTATATCAATATGAAAATTTTCAAACTTCAACCCACTAAGTAGTAAGTAATTACCAAAAAATTCCGGTTTTTCCGGGTTTTCCGGTTCTAAACCCACTTTATCCAGTTCCAACCTACCCATTTTGATGTTTCCGGGTTTTCCGGTTCTAGACCCACTTTACCCGGAACCGAACCGGAACCGGTTCCTATATACCGGTCCGGTTTACGGTTCTATAAAATCTCGTTAACCGGTTCTGGGTTTTCCGGGTCCGGGTCCATCCGGTCCGGGTTTGGACCCACTTTCATCCCTACTTATTGGAACCCAAATGAATAGAGTACCTTGTTTTGTGAGCCTCATTCATTATTACGACTCGAAACCCACCGAATCTCGGAGTCCGGATCCAGTCCATAAGGTAATAGGCTCCATTTTATTTAATCATCAGATTCTGTTCCATTCCGCGCAATGCTTCATTGAAGACGTTCTCTGGTTTCAAGGCTTCCTGTTGAGCCTCCTTGATTTGTAAGGATAGATGGGAATGGAAGGTCATTGTCAACTTCTTTACTTGGCGGCTTGAGTATTCCTTTCGTCTTAAGGCAACGGCTACCACGTTAGCCTTGCCTGGGTGGTACTTGATCTCGCATTCATAGTCGTTTAGTAGCTCGACCCATCTCCGTTGTCTCAGGTTCAATTCGTTTTGATTCAGAATGTGCTGAAGGCTCTTGTGATCTATGAAAATGGTGTACTTTGTACCATATAGGTAGTGCCTCCAAATTTTCAGCGCGAAGACCACAATTCCCAGCTTGAGATCGTGGGTGGTATAGTTTGCCTCATAGGTTTTTAGTTGTCTAGATGTGTAAGCTATCACCTTTCCGCGTTGCATAAGCACACAGCCTAACCATTGATTAGAAGCATCGCAGTATACTACAAAATCTTTCGTTCCCTCCGGTAAGGACAACACTGGGGCACTGTAGAGGGCTTGTTTTAGGGTTTGTAAGGCAACTTCTTCCTTTTCATTCCAATGGAAGAGTACACCCTTCTGGGTATGAGTAGTGAGAGAGCTTGGCGATTTTGGAAAAATTCCGGATGAACCTTCGGTAGTAACCAGCAAGACCTAGAAATTTTCGGATTTCGGTTGGGGTTCTTGGAGTTTCCCAACCCTCAATAGCTTTGATCTTGGTAGGGTCCACATGTATTCCCTCTTCACTGACTACATGTCCTAGGAATTCCATTATGTGAATCAAGAATTTGCATTTGGAAAATTTGGCGTATAGCTTCTCCGCCCTTAGAGTTTCCAAAATCTTTCGTAAGTGCTGGCTGTGCTCTTCCTCACTCTTAGAGTAGACGAGGATATCATCGATGAAAATGATCACGTAGTTGTCGAGAAACGGCTGATAGACTCGGTTCATCAGGTCCATAAAGGATGCGGGTGCGTTTGTGACACCAAAAGGCATGACTACGAATTCGAAATACCCATAATAGGTTCGGAAGGCAGTCCTCAAAATATCCTCTTCTCGGACTCTTAGTTGGTGGTATTTGGACCTCAGATCTATCTTGGAAAAGTAACTGGCTCCTTGGAGTTGATCGACTAGATCATCGATTCGAGGGAGTGGGTATCGATTCTTGATGGTAAGCTTGTTTAACTCCCGGTAGTCGATGCACATCCTGAAAGATCCTTCTTTCTTCTTGACAAACAGGACTGGAGCTCCCCAAGGTGAAAAGCTTGGCCTGACGAATCCTTTGTCGAGAAGTTCACTTAGTTGGCTATAAGGTGATTTGGCGATTAGAGTGGCTCCAGGTACAAGATCAATTTGAAACTCGACCTGACGCTCGGGGGGTATTCCTGGAAAATCCTCAAGAAATACGTTGGGAAAATCACGTACCTCTGGAATATCGTTGATGTTTTTCTCCTCCTTTGTTTTACCCACAACATGAGCAAGAAAGGCATGATTCTTTTTATGCAAGAACTTTTTTGCTTGGATGCAAGAAATGAGTCGGAGGTTTGTGTCGGGTTTATAACCATACACTATTAGGGTTTCATTGTTAGGAAGGTGAAGGCGAACGACCTTCTCGCGACACATAATTTCATCATGGTGGGGGCTCAACCCATCCATGCCAACAATCACATCAAAGCTCCTAATATTAACAGGCATCAAATTTATTGGGAAGGAGTGATTATTTAATGCTAATGTGCACCCTACATAGATATCTTTGGTTGATTCTGTTTTTCCATTGGTCATTTCAACCGTGAAATTTTCGTTCAATTTGTGGGGAGTTTGATTGAGTAGGGGTTCAAATTTGTGACTTACGAAGCTCCTCGTAGCACCACTATCAAATAAAATGCACGCATAAGAGTCGTTGAGGAGGAACATACCAGTCACCACGGTTGGATCTTGCACTACCTCTCCCTATCCCATACCCAAGACTCTCCCTTCATTCTGATTGTTGTTCTTTGGGCAGTAGCATTTGAAGTGGCCGGTTTCTCTGCATCCGTAACATGCACGGCTGGCTTCGACATTGTTGTCAGTGGGCTGTTTGTTTTGTTGTGGGGCATCATGCAATATCGGACGGTATGTCCTTTTCGATTGCAGTTGGTGAAGTGGAAATCCTTGCATGCCCCGAAATGGTGGTAATTACACTTGTCACACTTGGTATTAGAACCCGCGTATGACTTGGCTGGAGTTGTTTTGGTTGAGACTGGGGCTGGTGGAGTTGGTGCGGGTGGAGCGGTAACAGAATGGACCGCTACTGTTTGTGGTTTCTGGGATGACCCTAATTTTTGTCCTCTTTTTTGCTTGTTCTGCCAGTTTTTCTTGCTTCCTCCCTCTTGCTTGTTTTCTCCATCGTTCACTTTGGTACTCTTCTTGTCGTTGTGATCATAAAGTTTCTTGGCTAGACATTTTGCACTATCGTAGGTCTCAGGTTTCGAGGCAATCACATTACCTTGAATAGGAGGTGTCAACCCCCAGATTAATCGTTCGACTTTCTTTCCCTTGGACGTAATCATACCAGGACACAAGAGAGCTAATTCACTAAATCTTGAGATGTATGTGTCGATGTCCGAGTTTTGCACTATAAGGTTCCACAGTTCTTGTTCGAGCTTTTGTACCTCCCCTCGGGGGCAGTACTCAGCGATTAGCATCTCCTTTAGTTCTTCCCAAGACATGGCGTTCGTAACCGGAAGTGTCATGGCATCAATGTGACCGTTCCACCATGACAAGGCCTAGTCAATGAATGTGCAGGCTGCAAATTTCACTTTACTCCCTTCCGGACATTCGCAAATATCGAACACCGACTCAACCTTCTCGATCCATCGTTTCAAAGCGATGACTCCTCCAATCTCGTTGAAAGTACGGGTTCTTGCGTTGGAAATGTCCTTGTAGGAGCAGACCTTTGCAGGCCCTTGATTTATTCCTTGGTGGGAGCTTCCCGTCCACTGACCATTCCCACCACCGTTATTTCCAGTTTGTATGTGGGCGAGGGTTGTTGTCACCGCAGCTGAAACTACCGCTTGGAATGCAGCAGAATTCATATCCGGTGTAGGCGGTGGCGGTGGTAATGTGCTGTTATTCTTACAGATTGGTCTCCTTGGCATCTTTCTGTCATGGAATAAGAGGATAATGAGTATACAACGATTTTAGATATCGGTGACTGTTTAGAGATCGCGGTGGTTTGCTTACGCAACCCAACCCGATGTTAGAGAACATAACAAACACTTCTAACATAAAACATAGAAGTGTGCATTAACGATAATTTTTGAGTACACACATGAAAATTTGCCTTCGAAAGGCACTTGGTACATAGAGGAAACAAAGTATGCTAGTACATAGATTCGACGAGGAGGGTGGTTACTTAGTTTTTTCTAGAGTTAATTCTACATTCATAAGCAAAAGAGAGTTATGTGGTTAATGTTAACAAGTAAAATAGGTTCTAATTGCGGTGAGGAGCATTCAATGGTGCAGCTAACGATGAGGATGCACCCTGAAGCTCAGCTAGTCGACGCTCTACGATACGCACCCTCTCCTCCAAAGTAGCATGTTGCACCTGATATTCTCTCATCTCTGCTCGTCTAGTGGTAAGGTCTTCAATCAAGCGCTCCATTGGGACATAGCCCCATTCAAGGTCCTGGATGTGATCATTTGCTTTCTCCAAGGCAGTTCTCATCTGCACCATCTGATCGACGGTCACTTGAGCCCGATCGCCGATGTCTCCGATTCGTCGGACCACTATCGGAAGGTCGCGGCCAGCGGGTCCTCCCTGACGAAGGTCGTAGAATCTTTTCTCCATCCAATAATGAGATGTTTGTTGTTGATGCCTTCTCCATCTCTCGATGTCATGAGCAGATGGAGGCATAGGACCATAGGGCCCCAGACGATGTGGAGGTACCCTGTTGACGTAAGGAGGGTTAATGACTTCGGACTCGGCGTCCGACACATCATCCTCTTCTCCTTCTTCATTGATATGATCTTCCTCGAGTTCTTCCATGGGTTCTTCCTCTTGGTCTTCCTCGATCCACCCTCCATTTCCCTGATTATGGAAATAGGGATCGCCTGGCAAATGAAATCTTGCCATGTCGATTGTACGAGAATAGGGCATAAGAAGAGTATAAAATTCTTTTGAAGCGACAAAATACTCGTATAGTATTTTTAATTGTTTATGTTTGGTTCTTAAAACTTTTGGGATAACGAGTTGATAAGTTTTAGACATTTTGCAACACCACTACCACTCCCAAACACATGTTGGTCTTGTATCAAATAAATATAGTTGATCAGGCTATATTTATCCCAGATATGATTACATAACTATCCAGGTTTGACTGTAGTGTTCAACCATTGAGTTCTTTTGTTTTGTTCTTGTTATGATATGGTTCCAGCAAGTATGTTTAATTTTAACCATAGTGTGTTTTAGTCCTGTTGTATTTATAGTTGTATATCTTGTATGGCTAGATATACTAGTTCACTATAAACAATGCTCTGATACCAATCTATCACACCCCGGACCAGACGACGGAAACGTCTGGAGGCGGTGACTTCATTGTGCAGTATCATAACAATTTAATATATATGAAACATAGCAAATCCAAACATCATACATCAATATAACAAACTTACATTGTTTTACATCATTTTATGTTTTTGAATTACACAAAAGAAACAATGGTGAGTAAGTTCCAAAATACATCAAACTAATTCAGCATCCGCGGCTCACAAACCTGCTTACTGATTTCCTGAGAACACAAGTCGTTGGAGAAGTGTCAACATAAAATATGTTGGTGAGTTCACAAGCATTTTGTATTAAAATTTGTGTTAGTTGGAAAAACCAGAAAATTCAATATTTTCTTATCAAAATAGTTGTAAGTCTCGTTTAATATCAAGTATAGTTGCTTGCACGTATTCGTTTATCGTTTTAGACTTCGTAAACAATTGTTTTCCCCAGAAAATCCTATATTTTCTTAATGTGTAAAATAGTAGTATTAAAACCCTAATACTTGTGTGATAAAAGCTTCGTTTAAAGTATCCAAACAATCGTTATTATAGTCGAAAGGTGTAACATATGTTTAATTTTAAACTAGTCACTGTTATATTCTAAGTGAGACATTATAACCATACTAATATTACGGAGGCCTGTCTTGGCGTTTCTCAGGCGCCCGTGTTTGGTTAAAGACATTTGTCACCCTAGACTGGCCGGTCTAGCTGTAGCGAACAGCGAAGGTGGGGGGATGTCAACCCCGTATAGATCTCTACACAAATTCTCGTTCTCCCTCCAGGAGACTCTAGTTATAACTCATTATAGGACTTTAGATGTACACTAATATATATATATATATATATATATATATATATATATATATATATATATATATATATATATATATATATATATATATATACTTTGGTGATTCGTCTAACTAGAATAGTAACAGACTTTTTAGCAAATCGTGAAAATCCATTTTATTAAATAAATAAAAATAGTTATACTCATTGACAAGATTTATCATTTTCGTTGATTGAGGATAATCCATTTGGAGTCATATTTATAAAAAATGACCAAATATTATCGGTTTTGGCAAAAATGACCATTCTTTTTATAAAGTATCAAATAAGACCCATATTTTCCAAAAGGTATCATAAGTATCCAAAACTTGGTGCAATGTGTAAAAATGTCCCATTCCTTCTAAAATGTTCATTTTAGGCTTATATATATGAAAATATTCAAAAAGGCCCTTGTTTATCCAAAAATTTCATTTTTGGTCCTTTGAAATTCACTAATTTCACAAATTTATCCTATAGTCCAAAAATAGTCTTTATATACTCATATGGCCGAAAATGGTCCCCCAAAAGTATTATTATTTCAATTTTCTAACCACTTTCAAATATTTTGTTCATCAATTTGATTTTGAGCAACTTTTTTTTAAAACCCTTTGGGGTTTTTTTCATAAAACTTATAATATCATATATTGTGAGCATGCTAGTTTTGATTCTTTCCATCATTTGTATATTATGGTTGTACCATTTAAATCTTCCCAAATTTCGATCTCAAGAAACTATTTCATATGGAGTTTTCAAAGATATAACACATATATAACTTGGCATACATGTCTAACAAGCAAGTATAGCTAGATTCAAACAAAACCTTGACTTGTATCCTCCCCCAAAACCATGAAAAACATCAAAAAGAAGGGTATGAAGCTCACCTTGGGTAATAGATAGTGTAGGTGAAGAGATGGAATAAGGACTTAAGGCCTAGAGCACTTGAAGTGTGGGATGAACCTCTTGAGAATTTTAGCTTGTATAAGATTATAAACACATAAATTTATGTGTGAGTTGGAGTTTAAAATAGCTAATTGTATGAAACCTTTACTGTCCATAGAATACTTACAAGGACTTAGGAGGATTGATGAAGAGAATGGTTCCTGGAACTTGGATGAAGTCTTGGGAGAGTTTTCGTGGTTTACAAAATGCAAAATGGGAGTTATGAAATGAGGAAATGGGGTTCACAGTCCCTAATATGGGATAAGGGGTTGATAAGATGCTTACTTTGATTACTGTTGGGTAATGCATGAATAACTGAGAGAATTCCATATTTGAAGTTGCGATCGGATCTATTCATTAAAAAGAATCGATTCAATACATTTCTTATGTACCTATGGGTGCTATGTTGGATTTGAATTAGATTTCGGATCAATCTATATTGATTGGGTTTTGCATTAGAAATCTACGCATTACAGCTTTCATCCACCGTGAACACTCTTGAATTGGAAGGGGTTCACGGTCCAAATGGACCATAAACTATGGTTTACGCTCAAAGGAATTTCCCTAGGGTAGTTTACGGCCAAAAAAGGTGTCATAAGGAAAGGTTTACGGCCTAAAGGTGCCTAGAAAGGTGTTTATGGTCAAAGTTTTGGTGGCTTGAGGGGTTTACGGCCTAAGTGGCCCCTTGAAGGTTGTTTACGGCCTAGGTCCCTTCTCCTTAGAATGTTCATGGCCAAAGTGTGTTTCTAGGGAAGAGTTCATGGTTTAGGTGTGTAAAAAGTTTTAATAAGTGTGTTTTGTTGTTTATGTGATTTGTACTTGACGTAACTTAAACTTTTTATTGTTTTCATCAACTTAGGAGGCTTTAGGGTAATATAGTTCTCAAGAACATTAAATTACCAAGATATAATAATAGTATAGATACAAACATTACAGGTACGAGACACTTTTGGCTTGGTTTCTAGACTTGGAAATTTCCAATTGTGACACTCGCATAAGTCAATTTTTTGTGTAGTGCCAACATCTTCTATGATAAGTGTTTGTACGGTTCCATAGTGTTTAATTATACATGATATATTAAGGGGTATACCATAAATTTAAATAAAAATTTATGGGAGTGAAATAATTAAGAAAATAATTCCATTCCCTGTGAGGTACCAGCATCATATCCGACAACCTTATTGTTAAGTTTTGGAAGCATGGATATCGTAGCTTCACGTTGTACAAAATGCATCTGATGTTCCCTTAACTGCTCGGGACATTCACGAACCTCGGTTTGCAATTCAATATTAAATTGGTCCTTATCAATTGATGGTATAATGGGTGGTGGTGGGTAAGATGCATATTAATCTTTGGCAACATCTGATCATGCCATATTTTGTAGATGCTCATAGGTAGGCGGGTGTTAAGTTGATAGTGTTAGAGAAGGTGCTTGGTGAACGTTTGTGCTAACTAAAACAAGGTGCTCAATCCACCCGGAGCTAAAAGTCCACCATTCAACACGACTCTCATCTACTGTCGGGTCCAATTTCTCTTTAACTCTACTATAAGGCTAAAAAATTTGTAAAATTATAAATAAACATAAATTATAAATATTTGTGAAAATTCTAAATTATATAAGTAATCATACACCGTCAATGATTAGACACTTCTTGCATTGATACACATGCATATTCTTCAATTTCGACCATCCAATAGCCCGAGAGACCACATTCTGTTGTCGGGTACCAAACAAACTGTTTATAGGAAAACTATCGAGAATCCATATCTAAAAGAATCATGTATTAGAATATTAGAAAACAAAAATAATCATATTTTAAAATATTAGCAAATAGAAAACGTTTAATTGATAATCATATATTTTACCTTAAAAGCATATAAAAATCCGCTTAAGGTGTTCCTGAGCGCCGCAAGAATATCCACATCAATTGTGGATTTGCAAAATTGTGTAATTGATGCTTAATAAAAAATTTCATGCTACAAATAAAAGAAAAAAAATTAATTTTAAGCTAATTCAGAAGTTTAAATGGTGATCCAGTATGAATTGTGAAGAACATTGGAGTTGTTATTCGTATTTCAGACATGTTCTTCGTGGTCCGAGTATTTCCTCGGATTTCGGACATTACATAATTGTTTTTTTTGAGTTTTGGAATACCAAATTTCGTTGTGTAATAGGCTAATACAATAATCAAACTAGTTTTGGGTTGGTCCTAAATCTAAATTAAACATCTACAAGAGGTTCGGAACGTGTTCTTCGCCTTCCGAACATGTTCTTCGTGTTCCGAACTAACTAAATCACATCAATAATCTTAAAATCAAACAACTAAAATTGGAGGAGTCAAAGACTTACCGGTAAAACCACCAAATCATCGATGTCGTGTTCCATATCCTCTTTAGTTTTGTATTATGAACTGTGTAGAACGGGTCATAATGTGTCCGATGGGTTTGTAGTTTTTGCTCCGCAATGTGCCAGAAAAAGGTTTTGTAGATTATGCTCCAGAACATGTTGGTGTAGTCGAAGTAGCCACGAATATACATTTTGGGATGGGCCGGTCCGGTTCCAACATCTGAAATGGTGTCCGGAATGATCTATTCCGGATTAGATGATTATTAATAAAAACAATTTTATAATGATTTTTTTTACCATAAACACAAAAGAATGGTTAGATTACTTAATTTTCCTTTTTTATTTAACTTAATAGGTGCCAAGTGTTTATTTGTTTATATGGTTACAAATAGCTATTAGTTAAAAAGTTTTTTAATTATTTTATTTGGTTTCAAAAAATTATAAATTAATAAATCATAAGTTAACCAGTGTTTGGATTAGATTATTAGGTTTAATAAGGATAAAAATGAATTTTCGGATGTATAAGCTATAAGTTGTTTCTTATAAGTCATAATTCGTTTACTTTTATAAAACGATTTATATGAAAGTTTCAAAAAGTACTTTTGAAAAATACTCGTATGGTTAACTTTTTTAAAAATTAATAAGTCAATAATCTCAAACGCCCGTATAAATATGTTGAAAGTGTTGTAAGATAAAAATGGATAATTCATAAAGTGCCGATGAAATTCTTCTACTGCCGGATGTGAAGACTCATCATATATTCCTTGTCATTTTTAATAGATATCACACAATATTTTCTCAATTTATTGAGATATGTTGTGTATTTTTACTTTTAGTGAATACTTAGGTGGAGTCTTTTTTTTTTTTTTTTTTTTTTTTTTCATTTTTTAATAATAGAAAAGTAGGCTATATATAGGAGCAATTCCCAATCATTGCATGATAACAAATTGTAAACATATCTCTTATCTTGTAAGAGTATTACGTTATGCCTTATAAATTGTAAACATTTCTCTCATCCTATAAGAATATTACTTTTGAGCCTTATACATTAAATTCTTTTTGTTTATTTATTTCCACATAGCACATAAATTTAAGCAGCAATATAAGAATAACATATAACTAGATCCTAGTAATTTCCAACAAGTGGTATTAGAGCTTGGTGATTTTATATCTCTATGTGTATGTCAAGAATAAGTGTCATTAAAGGTGAATGTGCCTAGAAAAACATGAAGGACGGTAGTGTTATGTTACACTATCTGATGCTCACAGTATTTAATGGTTTGACATTAGCTATAAAAATATGAGTAAATTTTTGAGCACGAGGAGCATATGATGCAACTCAAAATGTAAGAGTAGAGGAATGGGAAGGTCGGATAGCCTTTGGCAGTTCTCCTAGCGATTTTGAAGAAGATAGTCATGTTCATGGCTGAGAAGGACAAGCCTAAAGAAGCATGGGAAATGCATAAGAAAATGCACATATGAGGCTACAGGATAAAGGAGGCTAAATTACAAACCTTGAGAAGAGGCTTCAAAGTGATTTTGATGAAAGACATTGAATCGATGACTAATTTTTTTTCATGAGATTATTTCGTATTGTGAAGGTATTCGATCTCTTAGTGAAAATAAAGGAGATTGAAGTTTCTTTGAGCCACCCCGATACGATTTATTAAAATAATTACATCTATCGAACAAATTGGAGATATAAAAAAGATGATGATGGAAGAGATTGTGGCTTGTCTCAAAACTCATGAGAGAGACTTTGGAGTTATGGAGAACAAGAATAATGACCTTCCTTGTTACTAATACGTGATGGGTTCGAAACACAATTCAAGCTAATCAACGAGAGAAACTCATCAAAAAAGCTCAAAGGTAAGAGGAAGTCATGGAGGTCGAGGTTGTGGTCGAGGAGGTGGTTGTGAATCCAATGCAAATCGGAATGACCATAAAAAGATGAAAGTAAAATACAAAAATTTAAACGTGAAAAATCGTAATTAATAAGTGGAATGTCGGGATAACAAGGTATCACTAAAAGGAAGATAATGTTAATCTTCTTATATCATGAGAAATTCCAAGTTGAAACTAAGGTACGGTATCTCGAAAGCAAAGCTAGCAACCATATAACCGAAGACTGAATATATTATGGGCCATGTGAGATTTGGCGACAGTTCGACTATCGTTATTTTAGGAAAGGGGTCGATTTGTGCAACTATAAAACTACCAACAAAGACTAATAAATGAAGTATAGAACATTCAACTTCTTAGGAATAGTATTCGTAGCCTCAAACATATTGCAGAAGAAGTGAGTCGAGTCATAATGGTTGGGTCAGACTTAACATTGTTTGATAGAAACAAAACTCTAATTTTGAGAGTTAAAAGATCTCCAAACTGGTTATATCAAACTCTTTTGAGAACCGATATACCAACTTGTCTTTTAGCCACAAAGGATGAACAAATTTGGATATGACATTCTAGACTTGACCACATTAACTTTCTCACCTTGAAGAAGTTGTCCAAAAGGAATATGGCAATCGGTGTTCGAAGGAGTGAGCACATAAATAAAGTGTGTGAGGGTGTATTCTTGCCAAACAATCCTGAATTTCTTTCTTGGATCAAGCATTTTTCGAGCTCAATATCCTCTTCAACTTGTCCATGTAGACTTATATGGTATGATTACACCCACCTATATTAGAGGAATCTGGTACCTTCTCATTTTGGTATACGATTTTAGTCGGTAGCTATGGGGTTATATTTTATCCAAGAAGTTTGAAGCCTTGGGTGCTTTCAAAGGGTTCATGTTAACAATTGAAAAAAGTGTGAATGATTGAAAAAAAAAAGAACATGATATTAATTAAATACACTCCGAAGGATCAAGGAAATAGTTCACTTCAAAAGAGTTCTCATTATTTTGTGAATAAAAGATGGCATAAAAAGACATCTTACAACACCAATTTCGGTCAAACATATTATTTTGCCCTTACAAACCCTAAAGGGTGATGTATTATTATATTTATAGATAACAGATTACAGAGGATAGATCCTAGAATTTTAGGATACTTATCTATACAACAAATACTTGTAGTTATTTACTATAATCTACATAATCTGATCACATATATTTGGTTTACATTCCCCCTCAATCTTAACCGTAACAAGGTTTAGATTGTCTCGAAGCTGATCTAACATAAAGTGTGTGGTCGGTTTTGTGAATCCATCAGCTACTTGATCTTTGGATGATATGAAACAAACCTCCAGAGCACCCATCGCCACCTTTTCTATGACAAACTGAAAATCAACTTCTATATTTTTGGTTTGTGCATGGAATACTGGAATTGTTGTTAAGTATATAGCTCCTAGGTTATCACACCATAGGACCTGTGGTCTTGGTTGACAAACGCCTAATTCCTTAAGCAGAGATTGCACCCGCGTCGCTTCGGTTGTTCCATTTGCCAAGGATTTGTACTCTGCTTTTGTACTTGATCGAGATACTATTGGTTGTTGGCATGAATTCCACGAGATCATATTTGGTCCTAGAAATACAAAAAAATTCTCTAGTAGACCTGAGATAGTCTACACATTCGACCCATTCAACATCTGTAAACACACTCAGAAGTGTAGACTTAGATGTTCGAATATACAGTCGAGTATTGGTCGTTCCCTTTACGTATCTCAATATATGTTTGATAGCTTTCCAGTGGACATTAGTTGGCTTGGACAAATATTGACAGACTTTGTTTACTGTAAAAGCAATATCAGACCGTATTAGGGTGGGATACCGGAGACCTCCAACTATGCTTCTATATTTGGAAGTGTCATCATCACTGAGTGCTTTTCCAGATTCCCGAGATAGTTTGTCTGTAACAGACATAGGGGTTGAAACGCCTTTGCAATTCTTCATGTGATTCTAATGCAATAGATCCAAGGCATACTTGCGTTGCATAAGGGTGATACCCCTGAATTGTGAGATACTTTAATCCCTAAGAAGTATGTGAGGCGACCAAGATCCTTAATGGGGAAGGATGATAAAAAGAAATTTATCAATTGATCAACAAGTAACTGAGATGAACCTACAATAACAATGTCCTCAACATAAACAAGCATATAGATTGTGTGCTTCCCGTGGTGAAAAATGATGGGGGAGATGTCAGCCTTGGATGGGTGAAAACCCAGTTTATGGAGTTAGTCACTTAGACGAGAGAACCATGCACATGGGGACTGTGTTAAGACCATAAATTGACTTTTGCACATGTAGTGAGGCATGTGGGGGTCTTCAAAACCAGGAGGTTGCCTCATGTAAACATGCTCATTCAAGATGTCATGTAAGAATGCATTATTGACATCAATTTGACGAAGGTGCTGTCCTCTTGAGAGCGTAATAAAGAGGTTCAAGCGAACCATGGCTGGTATGACCACATGACTAAATGTATCTTGATAATCCACCACATATCAGTGAGTGAAGCGCCGAGAAACGAAACAAGCCTTGTGTCTGTCAATGGAGCCATTTGGATGTTGTTTAAGTTTGAAAACCCATTTGCAGGTGACAACATTGATGTCGGGAGGGCATGGAACTAGAAACCAAGTATTATTGTTACGTAGGGAAGCAAATTCAGTTTCCATATCAAGCTTCCAGTTGGGTTCAACTAAGGCCTGACGATGTGAAGTTGATTCTGCAAACAAGAACCATCGTTATGGGTTATAGATAATTCTAGCATCAGTAAATTTGCAAGCGAAAGATTTCCCTGCATGAGCATGACTTGTCACCACAAGTTGCTGTGGAGTGGTGCTGAAAGGAGAAGATTCATCTTGGATAAGAGTTCCCTCGGTAGCATTAGGGGCTACTGGAGTGATGGGCTCAACAAGCGTAGCATCAGATGGAGTTGGGGCATCCGTAGGTGCCGAAGAATTAGGGTGTGATGGCACAACTGGTGGCTGTGAAGGTGTACTCGAGCGCTGAAAATGATCACCAGGGGCTAGAGTTGTTGCAGCTAAATTAGAAGTGTTAGCTAAAAAAAATAGGTCATCATTCCGTAAGTGGTCATTGACAATTCATGGTTTAGATTAAGGAAAAGACACAACTGTGGATGTAGGAGATGTTATAGATGAAGAGGTTGCAAACGGGAAACATGACTCATCAAAAACAACATCACAAGAGATAGACTCGACCAATTTTTCTATCAAGACATTTATAAATCTTGTGCATGGAACTATACCCTAAAAAGACACACATAGTGGAACGAAAAGCAAGTTTACGAGTCTTGTAATTTCGAAGGCTTGTCTAACAGACACACCCAAATGTTCGAAGAAATGAGTAGTCGGGTTTGAGATTCAAGAGACATATGATGGGAGTAGAGTTATGTATGGTGCGACTCGGCATACGATTTATGAGATAAGAAGTTGTTAAGAAGTCTTCATCCCAAGAACAAAGTGGTAGATAAGATTGAACTAAAAGAGCCACACCTGTTTCAACAATATGTCGATGTTTTCGTTATGTTATTCCATTTTGTTGAGAAGTATGGGGACAAGATACACGAAGAATAATGCTAGTTTGTTGAAAATAATTATGAAGTTTATGATACTCACCACCCCAATCAGATTGAATGGTGCGAATTTTGGCATTTAGAAGACCTTCAACATGTTTTTGAAAATAATAAAAGACTTATTCAACATCATATTTGCGTTTAATAAGATAGATCCAAGTATACCAGCTATAATCATCTAAAAAACTAACATAATATTGAAAACCTGCACTCAACACTTGAGCCGACCCTCAAAATCAATGTAGATTCGCTCAAGTGGTGATGAAGTGGCATGAACAAAATTAATATACAGTAGTTGATGATTCTTTGCACGTTGACATGCATCACAAACAGACGCCATAGATTAAAAGAACAATCTAACTTATTTGACTTTAAAATAGACTTGACAACTATTGAAATGGGATGATCGAAACGTTGGTGCCATTGTGAAGAGGAGACTTTGGTGCTAAGATTTGCAAAACGAGATGAATGACGGATTAGCACCAGGAAGAGACCACCTTTGCTTTTACCAACCATAAGCGTTTTCTTTGTTATTTTGTCCTTAACAATGAAATCATTAGGGTAAATTTCAATAAACACATTATTGTTAGAAACCAATTTATCAATAGAGAGAATGTGTTTCATAATTTGAGGAACATAAAGAATGTTTTTAAAATGAAGTGGTCTTACGTAAACCATGAATTTTAGAATGATCAATATGGGAAATATGCAAACTTGTTCCATTAGCTACTTCAACCCGATCTTTTCCCTCATAGTGACTTGCAATAAACAAGCGATTAAGGTCACTTATGAGATGATCAGTGGCACCCGTATCAATATACCAGTTGTGATCATGATCATAGCTTTGAGTGGTGACATTGTTTCCACTATGGTAGTCTTCTGTTTGATAAGCATGATTAAATCGATTTTCACAATTCAATGCAGTATGACCTGGGATTCCACATACTTGACAATGCGAGCCACCATTATTATTTCTGTCGTGACCACGTCCTCGACTATGGTCGCCTCGATAATTGTTTTATTGGTTGTTGTTGTACCCATTTTTGTTGTAGTTCTTGCAAGAAGCATTTTAGTCTTGTCTTGTAACATTACTTGCAGATGGTGTGAATTCAAATTTGAAATTTGTTGGCTTGTTCGTCACTGTTGTTTGAGTTTCATGTGCAATCAGATATAAATAGAATTATGGGAGTGTTACTTGTCTTTGATTGCCAAGGATAGTGATAACAGTGAATAGATCTCTTTGACCTGGGCCAAGTCCTGTAAGTATATAACCAACAACTTCTTCATCATTCATAGGGTGGCTAATATTTTCCGTAGTATCAGCAAGAGCTGTTATTGTTTGATAGTATTTCGACGCACTCATGTCGCCTTTTTCGTGTTTGAAAGCTACGTACAGAGCTGAATAGAATTCCCTCTATGTTGGGCTGAGAACATTGTCTGGAGGGCTGTCCATAATTGATTTGATGTGTCAATGCAACGAGTGAGTTGTTATAGAACTTCTTCTTTCATAGAAGATAACAATCCGCCAAGAACGGCCTGAGCTTGAACGAACCATTGCTGATATTTTGGATTTATCACTTCTTTTTTTGCGTCTATGGTTTCTACTGTCACCTTTGACACTGGGGTTGGTATGGTTCCATCAAGTTAGCCAAACAGTTGACCACCACTAAGAATGAAGGTGACCTGCGCCTTCCAAACTAGGAAATTGGTGCGACTCAACTTGCAAGTTAACAAACGTTGGAGCCATGAAAATTGGCGTTGGAGGTAGAAGAAAGAAAGAAAAAATGCCTAGAGATCTTAGCTCTGATACCAAGTCCAACACATTATATTTCCCTTACAAACCCTGAAGGGTGATGTATTATATTTATAGATAACATACTACAGACTACGGAGGATAGATCCTAGACTTTAGGATGCTTGTCTATACACCAAATAGTTGTAGTTATCTACTATAATCTACGTAATTTGACCATATATCTTTGGTTTACACTTTCTCCTCAACAAAATGGAGTAGTTGAAAAGAGAAATCGAACAATTATGGACATGGAAATAGACATGTAAACTGGTCTGGAATAAAAAAAACAAAACAAAAAAAAGCCGAATAAGTCGTAAAATAAGAATAAAAAACCGAACCAAATACCACTTACCGATTCGAATCGGTTCTACTAAGAAATGTGCTATCTAAAAATGTGTTTGGAATCAGAACCGTCCCGAACCAGACATGAAACGAAAAATCGAAAACCAAATAAGACGTAAACTGAGAACTGAGAACTGGACTGAATACCACTAACTGGTTCCAACCGGTGTCGGTTCCGGTTCCAACTTAGTTTTTCGGTTAAAAAGTTTATCCTTACATGGAAATGCATATTCTTAAAGGAAGAAATGTATTGTTTGAATTTTGAAGAGAAATCATTACATACAATTTATCTTTTCAACTTAGTACATATAAAAACACTTCATGAAATCACACCGTATGAAGCTAGGTTAATTTAGCAAACAAAAAAAAACCAAATCCTCAATATTTAATGGTTTTTATTTGTGATGATTTTTCAAAAATTATAGGTGTACGTTTGAATAAAATGGAAGACTAAAGCAAAAAATTGGTGTATTTTGGGATAGAAGATGGAACTAAAAGGAATCGATTATTTGATTTGACAAACCGGAAAGTGCAGGTAAGCCGCAATGTTATTTTTGTTGAAAAAGATGGAAGTAATTGGTAAAAAAACTAGGAAGTAATTAGAACAAAAACAAGGAAGAAGAGAATATGACTTCTAAAGCCTTTACAGTAATCGATAAAGCTAAATGTTATATAAAATCGGACCATCTGGACAACTACAGAGTTCACCCAAAACTTTCGGACAACCCTAAAATTGATGTTGTCCAAACCAAACAACCTTATTTTTCATCTTTTCAGCAAGAAAAAACATTGGATACCTTTATTTGAACTCATATTTCTTCCACTTCAACCCTTGGAAGGCCCTTTAAGCATTGTTGGACCCAAGGGGCTCCGATAACTAGTTGAAATATATGTCGAAGACGAAAAATGTGTTCCTTGAACCCAAAATTGTTGATGATTTCAATCAAGCCTTGAATTTTAAAAAGACGGGAACCTTTATAACGTGGTAGGACGCCATACAAACGCAGTTTGATGCAATCCATAAAAACAAGACATGACAACTTACTGATTTCCCATCCAGATAGAAAACACTCGTATTGAAATAAATCTTTAAAGTGAAGAAAGGCAAATTGGAAAAAAATGATGAAACATAAAGATTAACACATCCTTATAGATTTTACGCAAAAATGCGGAGTCAACTTTGATGAAGTTTTTGCATCAGTGGTACGACTTGACATCGTAAGGCTCGTTCTTGCATTAGTGGCTTATCATGAGTGAGTTGTATCTACCATCTTGATGTTAAGGTAGATTTTCTTACAATATATCTTGAAGAGGAGGTCTATGTCACCCAACTAGAAAGATATGTTGATATAGTACACAATCACAAGGTGTTCAAGTTCTTCAAACTTATCTATGGTCTTTGACAAGCTTCTTGAGCTTAGAACATTCGTTTTGATAAAAGATTAAAATGACTTTGTTTTTCGAAATTTTCACAACAAATGGCAATCTACAAAAGGAAATAAATTTGTGAAATTCTTACCATTGGCGTCTATGTTGAAGACTTAATCATGAACACCAAATACATTGTGGAATTCAAGGAACAAATGAAAAAGGAATTCAAAATGAGTGACTTGGGTTTACTTTCTTACTTCATTGGAATTGAAGTGTTGCAGAAGAAGTGACGAATATCTTTTCAACAAACAACTTACGTAATCCAGGTTGCTAGATTGCAACCTAATAACTTCACAAATGGAACCGAAGGTGACAATCAAAAGGATGAAAATGGTCAAAAGTCAACATAACTTAATGTAGGTGAGTGGTGGAGTGTATGAGGTAACCAGTTCACACTCGACCGAACATTTCATTTCGGTTGGAATTGCAAGCCGTTTATAGACGAACCAACCACTTTGCATTTCCAAGTAGTAAATGTTATTTTACGGTATATAAAGGAACCGTTAATTATGGGCTCAACTATGGAAATGGTCATGAAATGAAAGACATGCTTAAGTTTAGCAATAATGATCTTGGAGGTGAAACGGTTAGTAGCAAGTGTAAACACGAATGAGTTTGTACGTTGGAAGAAATGTGGTCACAAGGCAATCTCAAAAGCAAAAGATTGTTGTTTTTTCTATATGTGAATCGGGTTTTTGGCAGCCACAACGGCACCATGTCAAGCCATTTGACTTGAGAATCTCTTTAAAGAGCTTACGGGACATCACATCATGTCTATCCCTTTGTATTTCAATTCGATAACAAGTCGGCAATTTCCTTGAGGGAAAATGACATAAAAGCCCATAAGTTTTCATAAAAATGACAGTTTTACCCTTGGACATGTTTTAGGTCCAGTAAAACCCAAGGTTTTGTTTAATTTGTTCATTTATACCCTTGTAGCCGGTTTCCAGGTAACCTACCGGTTACCTAATGTCAGTAAAGTCCTTGAATTTTTAAAAATGTTCGGATTAACCTTTAAGTTTTTAAAAAATGTTCGGATTTACCCTTACCTTGATTGTTATTTTAATTAAAATTATTATTATTATTATTATTATTAATAGATTTTTAAATGTATAAAAATATTTTTATTAATATAAATATAATTTTAAAATATATTTACTTGTATTTAGTACTTATATACATTTGAAAGCCCATGTATTCCTTTAGATACGTATTTATATATTAAAAATGTATTTACTTGTATTTAGTAGGTATAAATATATATATATATATTTCATATAAAAATATATTATATACATATAAATATAAAAATACATATTTATATGGTTTATATTGTATAAAAGATATAATTATATGTATTTGTACATATTACTATGTATAAATATGTCTTTAGTTCAGAATTATATGCATACGATAGTTTTTATACAAAAGAAATACATATTTATATCTACTAAATACAAATAAAAATATTTTTAAATGCATGAATATGTTTTTTAATGTATAAATACGTTTTTATTTGTATTTGATACATGTAAAGATGATTTTAAATGTATAAATATGTTTTTATTTGTATTTAATAGATATAAATATATATTTCTTTGGTATAAAATATATTTTATGCATATAATTATGAAATAAATACATCTTTATGGTTAGTAAGATGTAGAAATACATATAATTATATCTTTTATACAATATAAACCATATATATATATATATATATATATATATATATATATATATATATATATATATATATAGTATTTTTATACCTAATAAATACAAATAAATACATTTTTATTATATAAATATGGCTTTATAGGAATATATAAATACTAAACACAAGTATATATATTTTTAAAAATATATTTATATTAATAAAAATATTTTTATACATTTAAAAATGTATGTATAAAATATTTTTATACATTAAAAATGTAATAATAATAATAATAATAATAATAAAAATAATAATAATAATAATAATAATAATAATAATAATAATAATAATAAAAACAATCAATGTAAGAGTAAATCCAAACATTTTTAAAAAACTTAAGGGTAAATCAGAACATTTTTGAAAATTTAAAGACTTTACTGATATTAGGTAGCCTGTAGGTTACCTAGAAACCGGAGACAAAGATATAAATGAACAAATTAAAAAAACATCATATTTTATTGGACTTAAAACATGTTCAAGGGTAAAACCGATATTTTTGTGAAAACCTAACGGCTTTTATATATTATTTTTCCATAAAAATATTGTGCTTCATGATCGAAACAAAGATATTGAGATCCAATTTTAGTTCATAAGGGAGTGTTTTGAGCAATGACAAATTGAAGTGGAATATGTCAACTCTAAGAATCAACTGACTAATATTTTTATAAAAACCTTAGCACATGCATGTGAAGCACAACGAAATGAGAAGTATGCTCGGACTGACAGAGATTGAGTTTGGTTAGAAGAATGTAATATAATTATCGATACTTCATTAAGTCGAACACTTCTTATATTTCTGGATAGCTTTTTTGAGTAATAAAGATTTGCATTTCCTATACAGCCCTTTTCTATTCGCCCTTTTCCATTAAGCTTTTCTACCCGGATATGAAGATATCACCATAGTCCTATTTAATTAGATATCATCCTAACAATTTCCCAATTTTTCGGATATGTTTTGTATTTTTAAGTTTATACAACGTTTATGTCGAATCTTTTGCCTTTTTAATAATTACAAAGTTAGGCTATATATATATATATATATATATATATATATATATATATATATATATATATATATATATATATATATATAGAGAGAGAGAGAGAGAGAGAGAGAGAGAGAGAGTTAGGTTCAAGTGTTTTCACTATCTATTGTTTGTATGTGTGACTAATTCTGGACCAAACATTTTAGTTATATTAAAAAAGTAATTAATACATATTAAATGCTGAATATGTAATTAATACCTATTATATCTTCAACATGTAATATGTATTAATTACTTTTTTAAAATAACTAAAATGATTGGTCTAGAATCAGTCATACATGCACACAATAGATAATGAAAACAAAATAACCTAACCCTATATATATATATATATATATATATATATATAATCTTGAAGGTTTAAATATGTGCTCAAATTTATGTGATATATGCAAGTGAATAAACAAAAGAACTCAAGCTATAGACTTAAAGTAATACTCTTATACAATGAAAGAAAGTTGAAAATTTGTTAGCATACAAAGCTTGGAATATATATATATATATATATATATATATATATATATATATATATATATATATATATATATATATATATATATATATATATATTCCAAGCTTTGTATGCTAACAAATTTTCAACTTTCTTTCATTGTATAAGAGTATTACTTTAAGTCTATAGCTTGAGTTCTTTTGTTTATTCACTTGCATATATCACATAAATTTGAGCACATATTTAAACCTTCAAGATTAGTATATAATTATAGTCTATTAACCTGAACTTTGAATTTCATCTTCATGATAAACCATAAGTGAACTTTATTATTTTTATCATCTTTGGAAGAAAAATAAGACAAGAAACTAGTTCAAAATGCTTTTAAAATTCGGTTTTATATTCGAATTATTTGTTTTCATATAGTAAAAAGGTATGTGGGGAAAAAAATGTTTTACGTAGTATATGATAAAGAAAGGAATATAAAGACCTCGATTATGAAAAAAAAAACAAATAAAAATTAATGGTATCTTATCTAGCTACTTAACCAAGACAAATCGATATGATAAAAGGAATAAAAGAATAACTAGAATCAAGTCGCACATTAACATGCTTCATCAGAATTCACATATATTCATCGAAATATTATTAAATCCATTTTTTCTTCATATTACAGTTGTCCATGTTTATCGACATCAAGTACGTCGTTTTTTTTCGAAATTATTTTCTTGAAACGTGGTTAAAACAATTAAATAAGCTAAAATAATATGTAAACAGATCAACACTATGTGAACTAGTCAATCATGATACCGTCTATAAGAGTCATATCCGTTGTCTCCGAACTGAATTGCATTGAAGAATATACTTTATCTCCAACGCCATGGCCGCCAAAACCTTGTCCAGCACTACCAGTTCACACTCATTCAAGAAGATGAATATTAATGAACACGAATGGGTGGAAAGCATGCGTAAATCAATCTTAGAACATGAGGAAGAGATCGACAAAGTCCCAGTTTGTATATTCACAGTCCCTCAAGTACTTCTAGCCACCGATCCCGAATCCTACATCCCACAGCAAATCGCGTTAGGTCCCTTCCACCATTGGCGCGAGGAGGTCTATGACATGCAAAGGTACAAGCTTGCTGCAGCACGAAGAACCCAGAAACATATGAACGTTAGCTTCGAACGTATCGTGGAGATAATGAAGAAAAACGATGAGCCACGAATTCGTGCTTGCTACCATAAGTTTCTTGATATGTCAGGAGACGCACTGATCTGGATGATGGCTGTTGACATGGCGTTTCTACTGGAATTCCTTCAGGTGTATTCCATGAAAGAAGAAGGACGGGTACTCAAGAAAGTTACATCTTCGATGTCCCATTTGGTCGATGCCTCCGGGAAGAAGCTATCACACATGGCGATTCTTCGTGATTTGGTGAAGGTGGAGAACCAGATCCCATTGTTTCTGATCAAGACGATGTTGGAGCATCAGTCCAAGAAAGCTAATCATGAAAAGTCACCTGAAGAGACGTTGAAGTCGATGCTGATGGGTTTGTACCATGAGCTTTCTCCGTTTCAAGAAAAGGAGTTGCCAGATGTTGACATCAACGACTGTGATCACCTGCTAGACTTTTTGTACCACATGACTGTGCCAAACAACAAAGAGCTCGGGATCATGGAGGCTGAGATTGACATCGAAGAAGAAGCTATCACTGAAGTCAACGATGAAGATAAAGAAGAAACTTTTGCAAAGGAAACTGATCTTCAACGGGTCATGAGTTATATATGGAATCTCCTCTCGAAATCCAACGCAGGGCTCGTGAACTTTTTCAAGAAACTCATTTTCGGGAGACCAATGGCTCTCCTAATGAAATTGCCATGGAAGATCTTATCAAATCTTCCCATACTCAAACTCATGAAAGAACCCATGGAGCGAATGCTGGTGAAGTTTCAGGGTAAAGGAGAGGAGAATTCAGAAGACGACGGTGGCGAACCGAAGGTACCAACCATCGAGGAAATCACCATCCCATCAGTCACCGAAATGGCCAATGCAGGGATCATTTTCTCACCCGTTAATGGCGGAATTTTGGACATTACTTTCGATAATATAACATCTACACTCTACCTCCCAGTAGTCGATCTGGATGTAAACTCAGAGGTTTATCTGAGAAACTTAGTAGCATACGAAGCTTGTGTTGCAGCAGGGCCATTGGTGGTGGCTCGATACACAGAGCTAATGAACGGAATAATCGATACTGAAGAAGATGCAAAGTATTTGCGAGAGAGAGGAATAGTTTTGAACCATTTGAAGAGCGATAAGGAAGTTGCAGATCTGTGGAACGGGATGAGCAAGTCTGTGAAGTTGACGAAAGTGGCGAAGATGGATAAAGTGATTGAAGATGTGAACAAGAGGTATGGTAGAACATGGAGGGTGAAAATGGCGAATTTCTTTAACAAATACGTGTTTGGATCATGGAAATTTCTCACAGTGTTGGCTGCTTTGTTTATGCTCTTATTGACGGGACTGCAAGCTTTCTGTTCAGTGTATAGCTGTGCTCGAGTGTTTCATCAGCTTCCAGATATTCAAGGAGGGGGGACTGAGGGGAACTAGTCAGTGTAGAGTATGTCTGTAAATTTTAATTTAGTTGTGTTTTGATTCCTATCTACTATCTTTAACCTCATGTATATCAGTTCTTTATATATGCTTTTAGGTTTTCAAAGGAAAATAAATCTTTATCTTTTTTGATCAAGGTTCTTAATAGCGATAGATGTGACTTAGCGACAATGTCAAGCCTTAAGGTTTTTTCAAGCCGTGACAAGCCACGTTGTTTGTAAGTTGTGACTTAAGGCTAGAGCTGTGCAAAAAACCACACAAACCGCCCACACCGCACCGCATAATGCGGTTTAGAATTTCATGGTGTGGTTTGCGGTTCATCATTTTATCAAACCGCACTATGCGGTATGGTTTGCGGTTTGTATTTATAAAATTGCGGTTCAAACCGCACCACACCGCATGTTATATATACTTTTTTTTTCTTTACTTTGTTATAACTTCAAATCACGATTTAGAAACGATGTATATAAATATATTTCTTACAATAACCAAATATCTATAACGTAATATTAAATCACTATTAGATCAAGATCTCATGGTCTATAAGAATAGATCAACTATAACGGCAATATAAAGCAATAACAATGATACTTACAAAATTATAGTAGCATGAATCACAATTTATTAAAAACGATTTAACTCAAAAATTGTATCTGTTTTATAAAATGAAAGCAATCAATTTTTTTAACCCGGTCAGGTTTTTGATTTGTTGATAGATTTAATGTTGAACAATTCATCATACCGCACAAACCGCAACTAAACCGCATAAATCACCCTCATCAAACCGCACCGCATCACGCAGTTTTGAACATCTGTGGTGCGGTTTGCGGTTTCTAAAATATTCAAACCGTATATGCGGTGCGGTTTGCGGTTTTGACTCGAAACCGCATCAAACTGCACCGCGCACACCCCTACTTAAGGCGGCAATTTTATATATAATTAATAATTTTATTTATATTTTCTATTATTTTCATTTTTATATAAACATATGACTTAAAATGACATTTTGTTGAAACTTGATAGCAAATATAAACATGTCATGACGAAACCATGACAAGCTTTTTATAACCTTCGGAATCGTTGTGAGAAGAGCAGTGGATCTGAACTCTGCTTTTTTGTCCGCTTTAGGTAAGATTTTGCATCACCTGTGCTCTTTAACAATCTCCTTTTACCACTCCAACCACCCAGTAAACTCTTATTCTATTTTGTGTATTTTAACGTCAATTTTTAGGTTTTTAAAATCTTTATAGGTCTTTGATTCGTATCAACATTTGGTGTGCTAACCTACTTGATAGATGTTTTATCTTTTAAATTAGAGATTTTGAGTTAATCCAAACATTAATGATTTATACCAACTTAGTGATAACAATTTCTAAATTTTAAGCAACTTTTTAATAAAAAAAATCAAATTCTTCGTAAGTATGAAAAAGAGTCATGCTTTTCACTTTTTTCTTGTCTCCAATTAAAATCCAACTACCCGCATTGTACCTCAATGTATAATGGCGTTTTGTTTTCTGAACTCTTCTGACCACATTCACAGGAGATTGAGTGGAGCACATTCTATTTGATGTCTTCACCAGAATTTAAAGAGTCAGAGTCAGGTGAAGACGGTGGAGCTGACATTGTTGCTTTTTAAGGGTTCTTCTCGATGATTGTTTGGCCGAATATGGTAAACAAGTTTTAGGTTGTATTACTTCAAACGCACATGGGTGTGTCGCCTTTTAAATCAAGACTGTACCCGAAACTCAATCGATAATGTCAGGGTTAGTGGAGTGTTGGTAGAAATTAAAGGTAGTAATTACTCTTTGCATGTGTGTCATTGAGTCAAGTCAATATTGACTCAACGGTTTCACTCACCTGCTGACTTGGCAAGTGATGAGGTAGGTTAACTTACTAAAATGGGTAACATGACTTTTCTAATCGGTAAAACACAAGTATATACCCTTAAAATGCAAACAATTATCATGAATGACCATTTAAACCATTATACGTACTAAAATCGCCAACATCAGTTCACAATTATATATTGAATAAACAAAGGCATAATTGATCACCTATCTATAGGTCACTTGTTGATGAAATCAAAGTTTGATAGTTGTTTGTGGAATGCATGTTTTGTTGGTTATTCGAAGATTATATGACCAATGGTAGTTGTTGACGTGTCCAAGTTAGAGACTGTTTTAAATAGGTATCCAATATCATAACTAATTTGTATAACTTTGGAATAATAATAACAAAATCCTTTTTCGGTTGCCCTCAACAGCTAAAATACCTAGAAAGTAATTAAGAGAATGAGGTAATTAGTTAATTGGATTATTAGAGGTTAATAAATTAAATAGAAACTATTTGGATTTAATGTGCATGTACATGGATCGAATGCTAATTTTTCAATAGTTGAACAATGGGAACATTCTAGAACCCTTATAGAGTGTATGGATTTGAGGAGCTTCCAGAATCACTCATGGTAATAGCTAAGGAAAATATTTGAACCAATATTAAATCTGATTATTTAATTGATTCAAAGTAGGTTTATCTGCTTATCACTACAACTATATAAATTGCTCTTTAGAACTTGGAAAAATCGATTATTCTTCATAGAAGGCTGAGATATTCAGTTTCACTTCCTCTCCCCTTTCTCTTGAAGTTTCTGGTGACTTCGTCTTTTAGGGTGTGAGCCATTATATGCATTCCTATTTTTGGTGCTAGTACTTCCAAGAGTAATCAAAGGGTCGAGATCATCAAGACAATTACAAGTTTATACTATTATACTTGAGGGGTTAGTAATCTAACTCCCGATGTTAGTTTTATTCAAAGTTTTTAAAAATGCAAAAAAGACTAATGATTTAGTAATAATTGTATGTAGGTCGTTTAAAAGGGAAAGATAAAGATTTAGTAATAATTGTATAGATTTAGTAATAATTGTATGCAGATCGTTTAAAAGGGAAAGCTAAAGTGTTAGGCGAAGAACTCACTTTCCTACAAATCATCGACCTTTAACAAGGTGAGTTCATAATTACTTTCATCTTACACATAGATACAAAAGTATTTCAATGCTTAAATTTATATGTTTTATTTATATATATTTATGATATATGTATTACATAAAGTAGCATGAGAAATTTATGCTTATTTGATTCATATATTGTGAAAGTAATGATCTATTTTATTATCATACTTTAATTATATTGGGTAGTGAAGGGTTGTGAAAGATAAAATAATTGTGTGAGGCCGTAACTAACATTGTACTATTTTACTACGGCGACTAGTCATCTAGCAGAGTATAGATGCCAGTTCTTGACTATTCTAAACAATCTTCTGGAATGCTAACAGACTTATGATCGGTAGGAGTTAATGAGTTGTGTGTTCACTTGCCTAATCGATCCCCCCATGGTTACCTTTATCGACTTATATTGCTAAGGAATCCCCAATACAGTATTGTCCAGTTGTTGCTTACAATGATCTCTTAGGATAGCTCCATTGAGATCATCAATTTAGGATTAGTGTGTGAGAATAACAAGAATGAGTAATCGGGTTAATTATTTGGTGTGAAATATATTTTTAAAAGATTTAATTATATTATTTTTGGTTAAAAACCTTATGTACTCACCAGGCTCTCAAGCCTGAACCACTTAGTTTGTTTGTATCATAGATAGCAGTACGGATGTAACACCCCAAAATTCAAGCCCAAAAATTTCATTTTTGATTAATTAATTCATAAAACATTCATTAGGAAATATTATATATAACACGTCATCTCAAAACCAAGTATCATGTTTGAAACCCACGAACATGAAAAAATGTCATATCAGAGTGCAATCCCAGAAAAAAAAAACACCGTGCGGAATCATATGTGAGTGTGTGTGATGCCATGCTACACTGTCGGCTCCTTCCCCTTGGATGAAGAGGTACATGAAACCAAAAATTGAAACCGTAAGCACAAAGCTTAGTGAGTTCCCCCATCATACCACATACCATACAATACCATTGGTATCTTTCAACCGGTAATCATCATCAGTATCTTTCAACCGGTAATCGTCATCGGTATCTTTCAACCGGTAACCGTCATCGGTATCTTTCAAACGGTAACTGGGGACTATTCCACCCCTACCACTAGCATACGATAGCAAGATAAAAGCACACATTCAGACATATTCAGGTACTGACCTACCCCTTGTTCCTAAGGACCACTATCAGGGAAACTATCCCTATCATGTAACATATCATACATATATAACTCATAACCAAACGCATACCAGACCAAGATAAATTATCACAAAGACAATTATTTTCTAAATACTCCACAATGGTGGGCCGGCATTGTGGCCTTAGACCCACCCCTACTGGAAGGTAACTCACCTCGTATCTGTTGAACTATGCAGGAATCCTCTAACCGCTACCACTGTTGCTCTGGAAATCCACCGGCTAAAATTCCCACAAAACACTTCGTCAGAAACTGACATCTACCCTTAGGGTAAAATGACCATTTTACCCCTTGAGCAAAACAAAGTCAAAGTCAAAGTTAACTTCCAGTTGACCAGACTCGCCGAGTCCCTATCCTTCCATCAGACCTTATACCCGTCTCTACTCGTCGAGTTAGGCGATGACTTGATGAGTTTTCCTTCTAAATAAACACCGACTGAATCCCCATCCGACTCGCTGAGTTGTATGAACAACTCGTCGAGTTCATCATCAACTGATACTCATGTCTTGACTTGACTCGCCGAGTTGTATGAACAACTCATCGAGTTACTCTTCATCCTATGAACATGTTCTGTCCTCGACTCGCCGAGTTGATGAACAACTCGCCAGGTTCCATAAAGATTGTCTTGGACTTGCCGAGTCTGTTCATGCACTCGCTGAGTACCATGAATTCCCATAACACTTAGTCCAGAACACTGGGTCACTCCCCGGAACTCCTAAAACCCTTCTACACTCAACTGGTCCTTATGACCCTCACTGATATGGGACCAAAACCCTTGGACTTGCCGAGTCCAGGAAATGGACTCGCCGAGTCTATCACATTCCTTACTAAGAACTTCGATTTCTGATGTACAACACTTAACCAAATGATAGATCCAGGCCCCTAAACTCGATCTAGCACGTAAAGTTACAAACTTTACATGCATGCATGGGACATTAGAGCTTAAAAGGCTCTAAAATGGTTCTTTTGTTGCATGGGGCCTTCCTTGGTGCAAAAAGGAACCTAGATCTGACTTGTGGCTCATAAAATGACATAATACAGAAGCCCAAACCCCCAACCATATTTGCAAACATGGTTGGCCACCAAAAATGGCTTATAAAAGCCCTAAATCACCTCAAAGAGGGAACTAACAAATGAATGAGCAAGGTTCAGACTTTATACCTTCTAAAGACTGCAAATGATGAACCAAAATCGAATCGTTCAATCCCTTCCTGATCCTTCTATGCTCTTCCTTCTTCCTTGAGTTCAAAACTCACAAGAATCACTCAAAAAGCCTTAGATCTTCTCAAAAACGGGTAGGGTTTGCTATGAGGAGTGTTTGGGAGCATAAAGGGGGAAAGGAGGCTGCATAAGGTCATTTAAATAGGGTGCAAACTCCTGGATTAGGGTGTTTGTCCAAATAGCGGCTACTCGCCGAGTCCGCAGCTTAAACCCCGCGCCTCATCCCGCTTCTACTCGGCGATTCAGTCCTTTGACTCGCCGAGTCCAAGGCCAAAAATGCAAAAATAAATGAAGATTTAATAATAGAATACATACCAAGAACCAGGTGCTACAAATCTCCCCCACTTATTTTAGACTTCGTCCTCAAAGTCTGCCGCTCGATCCTGAAACAACTCGGGGTAGTGCTCCATCATCTCACTCACCGGCTCCCAAGTCCATTCCGACCCCTTCCGATGCTGCCACTGCACCTTCACGAGTTCTACTCTTTTGTTCCTCAGATCCTTCGACTTCCGGTCAAGGATCGCCACAGGCCGCTCGATGTAATTTAGGTTGCCATCAACCTGGATGTCCTCCAAGGGTACCACCGCCGTATCGTCCACTAGGCACTTCCGCAGTTGAGAGACATGGAAGGTGCTGTGGATCTGACTGAATTCGGCTGGCTGATCCAGCCGGTATGCCACCTTGCCCACCCGGGCTACAACCCTGAACGATCTGATATACCTTAGGCCCAACTTGCCCCGCTTCCTGAATCGGATGACGCCCTTCCATGGCGACACTTTCAGGAGAACCATATCCCCGACCTGGAATTCTAGGTCTGATCGACGCTTATCGGCGTAACTTTTCTGCCGACTCTGAGCAGTCTGAAGCCTTCTCCGGACCTGCTGAATCTTCTCTGTCATCTTGAGCACTACTTCGGTGCTCCCCATGACTCTCTGGCCAACCTTGCCCCAACATATCGGGGTCCTGCACCTCCTCCCATATAACATCTCGAAGGAAGGATGGTCGATACTCGCATGATAGCTGTTATTATACGAGAACTCCTTCAACGGGAAGTAGGTATCCCAACTACCTCCGAAATCTAAAACGCATGCCCACAGCATATCCTCCAGAGTCTGGATGGTTCGTTCGCTCTGTCCCTCCGTATGCGGGTAAAAAGCGGTGCTAAAATGAAGACGAGTACCCAGCTCGTCATGAAACCTCTTCCAAAACTTGGAAGTAAACCTCACGTCTCTGTCCAAAATCACCTAAACTGGCACTCCGTGTCACGCCACCACCTCCCTGATATAGATATCAGCCAATTTCTCGGCTGAGATGCTCTCCTGAATCGGAATAAAGTGGGCGCTCTTGGTTAATCGATCCACGATGACCCATATCGAATCCATCCCCCGCGCGGTCCTGGGAAGTTTCGTGATAAAATCCATCGTAATATCCTCCCATTTCCACAGCGGGATATCCAACGGCTGCATCGTGTCGTGTGGTCTTTGATGCTCGGCCTTGACCTTCCTGTAGGTCAAGCACCGCTCCACGTACCATGCCACATTCCGCTTCATGCAGGGCTACCAATAGTCTAGATGAAGATCCCAATACATCTTCGTCGCCCCGGGATATATGGAGAATCGGGATTTGTGCGCCTCCTCCATCAGGACCTGACACACTCCTCCATGATAAGGGACCCACACCCTATGGTGAAGAGTCAAGATACCCCGGCTATCATAGTCGAAAGAGGAAACATGCCCCACAATTCGCTCACCCTTCCGATGTTCCTCCTTCATGGCCTCCTGCTGAGGCTCCCGGATCCGCTCCAGAAGCGGAGTCATCACTGTCATCCTTAGACAGATATCCCTGATCGGTGCTTCCTTGTGGCTAAGCGTATCGGCCATGACATTGGCCTTCCCCAAATGGTAGAGGACCTTACAATCATAATCCTTCACCACATCAAGCCACCGACGCTGCCTCATATTTAGATTTGGTTGGTCCATGAGATACCTCAAACTCTTGTGGTCCATGTAAATTGTACAACGAACCCCATAGAGGTAATGACGCCAAATCTTGAGGGCGAACACAACAGCCCCTAGCTCCAAATCATGCGTCGGGTAGTTCGCCTCGTGAGGCTTCAGCTGCCTCGACGCGTAGGCGATGACATGCCCTCTCTGTATCAATACCACTCCTAAACCTGTGATGGATGCATCGCAGTACACAACAAAATCCTCCATGGCCTCGGGCAGGGCTAAGATTGGCGCCTCGCACAATCTCTGTCTCAGCGTCTCAAATGCAGCCTACTGCTCAGGCCCCCAGTGATACACCATCAACTTCTTACTCAGTCGGGTGAGCGGAACGGCTATCTTGGAGAAGTCCTGAATGAATCTCCGATAGTAGCCTGCCAAACCTAGAAAGCTCCGAATCTCAGATGGAGACCTCGGTACCTCCCAATTCATCACGGCCTCTACCTTGGCCGAATCTACCGAAATCCTGTTCTGGTTGACAAGGTGCCCAAGAAACTACACCTCGCGTAACCAGAACTCACACTTGGAGAACTTAGCATACACGTTCTCCCTCCTCAAAGTCTCCAGAACCTCCCGCAGATGCTCCTCATGCTGCTCCCGCGTCTTGGAATAAACCAAGATGTCATCAATAAATACTATCACAGACAGATCCAACATCAGTCTACACATGCGATTCATGAGGTCCATGAAGACGACGGGAGCATTAGTGAGCCCGAAAGGCATCACCACAAACTCATAATGGCCATAACGCGTCCGAAACGCAGTCTTTTGTACATCCTCCTCTCTGACCTTCATCTGATGATACCCTGAAAGCAAATCAATCTTGGAGAACCAAGATGCTCCCTGAAGCTGGTCAAAGAGGTCATCAATCCTCGGGAGTGGGTAGCAGTTCTTCACCGTTACCTTGTTCAGCTCCCAATAATGTATACACATCTGATGCGACCCATCCTTCTTCCTCACAAAAAGAATCGGGACTCCCCAGGGTGAACTGCTCGGTCTAATGAAACCCTTCTCTAACAGCTCCTGCAGCTGTGTAGACAACTCCTGCATCTCAGGAGGAGCCAACCGATACGGCGCCTCCTCAAAGTCTCCAGAACCTCCCACAGATGCTCCTCATGCTACTCCCGCGTCTTGGAATAAACCAAGATGTCATCAATAAATACTATCACAGACCGATCCAACATCGGTCTACACACGCGATTCATGAGGTCCATGAACGCGGCAGGAGCATTGGTGAGCCCGAAAGGCATCACCACAAACTCATAATGGCCATAACGCGTCCGAAACGCAGTCTTCTGTACATCCTCCTCTCTGAACCTCATCTGATGATACCCTGAACGCAAATCAATCTTGGAGAACCAAGATGCTCCTTGAAGCTGGTCAAAGAGGTCATCAATCCTTGGGAGTGGGTAGCGGTTCTTCACCGTTACCTTGTTCAGCTCCCGATAATATATACACATCCGATGGGACCCGTCCTTCTTCTTCACAAACAGAATCGGGGCTCCCCAGGGTGAACTGCTCGGTCTAATGAAACCCTTGTCTAACAGCTCCTGCAGCTGTGTAGAAAACTCCTGCATCTCAGGAGGAGCCAACCGATACGGCGCCTTGGCTATCGGAGCCGCACCAGGAACTAGGTCGATCCTGAATTCCAACTGTCGTTCTGGAGGTATCCCCGACAACTCCTTGGGGAATACGTCCGCAAACTCTCGTACCACAGGTACATCGTCCGCCGTCGCCCTATATGTTTCCCGGGTATCCATAACATACACGACATAACCTGCGCAACCCCGCTGGAGGTAGCGCCTAGCTCTTGCTGCTGAACATAAAGCTGGTCCTCGTTGTGGCCTCTCACCCTGAATCACCAACTCTCCCCCACTTGGGGTCCTCACCCGCACCAACTGTTGCGCGCAGTCGATCACTGCCCCCATTAGGGCTGAGCCAATCCATGCCTATAATCACCTTGTTCCCACGCAATGGAATGGGAACCAAGCCTACCAAGTAGCACTCCTTAACTAACCTTAGCACATAATCTTGAAATACCGTTGATGTCCGCACCAAACGGTCGTCTGCAATCTCTACCTCTAGAGGGAAATCCAACATGCCCGAAGACTCGAAAAATCTCTTGCTAAGAGCAAGAGACACAAATGAACGGGTAGCGTCCGAGTTAAACAAAACCAGAACTGGGATGCCGTTCACATGGAACGATCCTAAACAGAGCACATATCAATAACACAATCACAACAAAGAAGATCAGAGTGAAAGAATCATACCCATCACCACATCGTGTGCAGCGCGTGCCTCCTCGGCTGTCAGCTGAAATGCTCGACTCCGCACCACTAGAACCTCTCTCTTGACCTTCCGGCCATCTGTAACCTGTGCCGTCGCTGGGACTGGCCCTGCCACTGCCGCTGGCACTACTACTGACGCTGCTGTCAATCTCGGGCAATTGGCCCTTTTGTGGCCCTTCTGATTGTAATGGAAGCAAATTAGGTCTGTCATCTGTACCGCAGGGGTGGCAGCAGTACAATCCCTGCCAAAATGCCCCACTTTGCCAGACTTATAGCAGCCCGAACCCGGCCCAGTGCGACAAGCTCCCTCATGTGTCCGACCGCATTTCCCACAGCGGTCCCGCCCTACCTAGCCTTTTGGCCTACCATCAGATCCCCTGGGCTTCTTCCCCGAAGTCCCAGTCGTCAGCCCCTCCACTGCCTTCCTCTTCTAGATGTGCTCCAGATCAATCTCCCTCTCCCTAGCCCTGGCAATCATGGTATCCAAGGTAGGGCAATCCGAAAAACTAACATGCTCCCGAATGTCAGCTCGTAGCATGTCATGGTAGCGGGTTCTCCTCATATCCTCATCACCCGCATACTGGGGCACCAACAATGCCCTCTCCCGGAACTTGGCGGTGATCTCCGCCATGGTCTCCGTAATCTGCCTCATATCCAAAAAGTCCATAGCCAGTCGCCGAAGCTCCACAGCTGGCGTAAACTTCGCCCTGAATCTGGTCATAAAATCCGACCAAGTCATAGCCTCAACAGCCGAGGCCCCCAATGAGTCGCCAACAGACTCCCACCAATCCCTAGCCCTGTCTCGCAAAAATCCTGCTGCATATCTCACCTTCGACCCCTCTGGGTAGAAGCTCGTCAGCTATGCAGACTCAATGTCTGCGATCCATCTCCTAGCAGCAATGGGGTCTTTCATGTTGGAATAGTGTCTAAGGCTACAACTATATTAGGCAAGTATTTGACCTGGTTGTGCATGGTCCTTTTGGGTTGCCTTCACCATAGCAACTTGACAGGATGATTTATAATGAGAGAAGAAATATTATTAATATATTATAAGAATAATATAAGGAATAATAATATTGTTATTTGATTAATATAAGTCATGAATTAATTAGGAATTAATTTGGTGACTTAAAGAGATTAATTAAATAAAGGCGCATAAACTGTCAAATGTATGATAGTTATAGTTTAGGCTATAAATCCCTTATGGATAAAGGGTGGCCGGTTTTAAGGACTTTGGATAGGCCTTAAAATCATCCAAAGGATTATCATGAAGGGATTAGGATTGCTTAGGGCCTAAGTTATCCAATTAGGGTTTGAGGGTGAAACCCTAGGAGCCTAAGTAGTATAAATAGACCCTAGGGGTCAAGGGAAATTGGAACTTGTGCTTTGAGAAGAAACCCTGGCCGATTTGATCCCCTCTCCTCTCTCCTAAATCATCTTCTTGCTAGTTGGTGTTTGTAAGCCATTAAAGGAGTGAAAATTGTGACTCTAAAGCCTCAAGGACAAGAAGATCAAGCAAGTGATTCAAGGTAAACTTCTAATCTCTAATTTCATATTGTTATTATAGTCTATTAGCTATTAGAAGTCTTGGATTCAATGTATGTTCAATTAGAGAAACCTAGAGCCAAGCATTAGGGTTGTATGTGCACATAGGAATGTTCATATGGTTAAAACCCATCAGTGGTATCAGAGCCTAGATTGGTTTCTATTGAACTAATGCATTGATTGCTTGTTTGTTTCTTGAAAAATCGTTTTTTTTCTCTGCCTGATGAACTAGGCGAGTCCCATGGTGGTACTCGGCGAGTCCATCTGGGTACTCGGCGAGTTCGAGCGTCAGAAAGAGCAATCTTCGGGATTTCTTGCTGTTTATCTTTGAGATACTTGCCTTAATAATATTAGATCAATATAAATCCGATTTCATGATATATATATGAGTATATTCTTGACCTAATTGAAGATATTTATCAATTAGTAAAATATTTATTTCCTTATGTGATAATTGATTAATTATTTTAATTAAATTGGTAAATTGTTTTGCAAGAAATCATTAAATAAATCAAATATGGATAATTATGTGATTAATTATTAATTTAGATTATTTATTTGATCCTCTATGTTTTGAAAAGTTTAAAATTTTCCCTCAAGTTTTGAAATTCATGTTTTGTGATTAAAAGTTTAATTTAGACAATTTAAATTTCAAACCCTAGAATTTTATAAGTTTAAAATTCAACCCTATACTAATATAACATTACAAGATTAATATATATATATATATATATATATATATATATATATATATATATATATATATATATATGTATGTATAATTAAAATGCTTGTCTTACCGTTAGTAGGCCTGATTCACGAAGCCGGTCTATAAGGTGGGTATAAGGTTGCTGCCTATAAAATGGCGCTTAATGGGTGTACACTCATACCCACCGCTTGCTTGATCGGTGGAGGGTCGTTAGCCGAACCGGTAGGATAGGGCAACCTCATCTCTTCATTAAAAGTATAATATGAAATACAAAGTAACTACATGTTTTTTCAAAAAAATTTCCCAATCTTAGTTACTTTAGGAAAAGTGAATTAATGCAATCCCATGAAATTACACTTTGCACCCTTGCTAAGAAGTTAGTGGAGCGTGTGTGGTTTACCGGCACACTAATTGGTTCTAAGCAAAGGTGGCAAAGGGTGATTCATTGTTTATCATAGTTCGATGGAGCGTGTGTGGTTTACCGGAACATCGAATAGGTGATTGTTACAATGAAGGCACCGTGTGAATTTGCATGGTAATTCACACCCACTTTGTGATCCTCGGTATCCCAGTAACAAACGAGAGGAGCATATCGAGATTTAAACATGCCATTGAAAAGTTTCAATGAATCTCATCCAAACCTAGGAATTCTCAATACATTTAGAACTTAAAGTTATGTTTTCATGGTGGAGAATTAGTGAATCGTCATTCACTTACCTTCAAATTATTTGCATGTTGGATTACGGCATCCCTTTTCTAATATGTAAATATTGTTGTTGGATCCTAGCCCTAATTTTTTTCATTGGGTGATAATTAGGGATTCAAATTCTAATCTATCTTTGTCCTTTCTATTTGTAGATGTCGAACGCAACAACGCTGCTTCTAGTTCATTCACATTGATGAGCCTTTGTCAAAAGGTGACTTTCGATGGGACGAACTTTAGCGAATGGATATGATACATTCGCACAATTGCTCGCTATGAGGACAAGGAGTATGTCCTCGACGAGAAGCTCGAGAAGATCAACCCAGAAATCGCTACTTCGGCTGAAATGACTGCTTTTGAGACTCATGAACGTGATGCAACGAAGGTACATTGCATCATGATAGCCACGATGAACGCCGAATTCCAAAAGTCGTATGAGGAAATGTATCCGTACGAAATGCACCAAGACTTGTTGCAGAGATACCACCAAAACGCGAGGCAAGAGCGTTACGAGATTTTCACTAATATGATTTCTGCCAAAATGGGTCATGGAGAATCTCTTACCGTGCACCTGCAAAAGATGCAAAGGTATGTCGATCGTCTTTGCAAGTTGAATGTTGACTTTGGGGAAGACTTGGCGATCGACATGGTGCTTCACTCTTTGTCTCCGTGCTACAATTAATTTAGGATGACCTACCACATGAACAAAGAAGAGGTCACCCTAAGCAAACTCCAAGGTCTCCTTAGGGTTGCTGAAAGCAACCTCAAGGACAAGTCGTTTGCACCCACTCCCAATCCACCCGCTGCTCCTGTTTTGGCCATTGGGCAAGGAAGAGGCAAGAAGAGGAAGGCTCCATCTAAGAGCCACCGCAAGGGAAAGTCCCGAGATGGTTCCTCCTCTAGTGGGACCAAAGTTGATCCCACTAAGCCTAAACCTAACCCTAAGGAGGCAGAGTGCCATCATTGCCATAAAATAGGGCATTGGAAGAGAAGCTGCCCAGACTACCTGCAAGCCATAAGGGAAGGAAAGATCAAGCCATCTTTCGCAGGTATATACACAATTAAATCTAATGATTCATCTCATGCTATTTCTTGGGTCCTTGATACCGGTTGTGGTTACCACATTTTTTCTGAATTGCAGGGACTAAGAAGAAATAGGGATGTGGAGCATGGAAGAATAAATCTAATCATGGGGAACAGAAGATCGTCGCCTGTTACCAAGATTGGAGTGTATTCTTTAGTGCTTAGGAATGGTTTGTGTTTAGATTTGAACAATTGTTGCTATTCGCCAGAAATGGCAAGAAACATCATTTCATTTCATGGTTTGTTTAGACAAGGTTTTAGATTTTCTTTTAATAATGAGAATGGTTCTATTCTTGCTTATCTAAATGGTGTCTTATATTTTGAAGCTATACCATGTAATGGAATTTATGAAACTGTTATGATTGTAGATAACTTAGGAAATGATGTTTTATGCATGGATTCTTCCAATAGTATGGATAGAGAATCCTTGTGGCATTGTCATCTTGGACATGTCAACAAGAAACGCATAGCCCAACTCCAAAAGGATGGAGTATTGGAGTCATTCAACCTTAGGGAAGATGACACATGCGAGTCTTGTTTTCTTGGAAAGATGACTAAGTCACCCTTCACTAGTACATGTGAAAGGGGTGAGGGTCTATTGGACTTAATACATACCGATGTATGTGGACCGTTTAGATCAACCACGAAAGATGGGAACCGCTTCTATGTGACTTTTACTGATGACTATAGTAGATATAGATATATCTACTTAATCAAGCAAAAGTCAGAGACGTTTGAAAAGTTCAAAGAGTTCAAGAATGAAGTGGAGAATCAATTGGGCAGGAAAATCAAGATGCTTCGATCTGATCGAGGAGGAAAGTACATAAGTTTTGAATTCCACGACTATCTCAAGGAGTGTGGAATAGTTTCACATTTGACGCCACCTAGGACACTGCAGTTAAATGGTGTGGCAAAAAGGCGTGATCGAACCTTGTTAGACATGGTTCGCTCTATGATGAGTCGTGCTTCACTACCTATCTCTTTTTGGGGGTATGCCTTAGAGACTGCCGCCCATATCCTTAACCGAGTCCCTAATAAGAAGGTTGCTAAAATACCTCACGAGATGTGGACAGGGAAAGCTCCCTCGTTGGCACATATCAAGGTTTGGGGTTGCGAGGCTTTCGTAAGACGAGATACTCACGACAAGCTCGAACCTCGTAGTGAGCGATGTATTTTCATCGGCTACCCACTGAAATCCTTTGGATATCTCTTCTATAGACCGAAGGACAATGTTGTCTTTGTTGCGAGAAGAGGAGTTTTCCGAGAGCGAGAACTCATAAGCCAGGGAGACAGTGGGAGGCAAATCGAGCTTGAAGAAATTCAAGAGTCGATAGATGAAGGAACCTCTACCGCTGGCACTCAACCCAAGGAGGAAACTCCGGTTGAACCGATTGACGAGTCCCTACCTCTTAGACGTTCTGAAAGAGTTAGAGTTCAACCCCAGTTTTATGGTTTTCATATTACTACCGAAGGGGATACGTATATTAGTGATGGTACACTAATAAATCTTGATGAACCTAATAGCTATAAGGAAGCCATGGCAGGCCCAAAGTCTGCGAAATGGAAAGAGGCAATGGACAGCGAGATCCAGTCCATGTATGACAACCAAGTTTGGAATTTGGTTGATAATGTGCCCGGACGTAAGACCGTTGGGTGCAAATGGATCTTCAAGAAGAAGACCGACGTGGATGGAAACGCACACACATATAAAGCGCGATTGGTTGCAAAGGGCTTTACTCAAACTCCCAGAGTTGACTATGATGAGACCTTCTCACCAGTTGCGAAGATAAAATCTATTAGAATGATGCTAGCTATTGCCGCATTTCATGATTATGAGATTTGGCAAATGGATGTCAAAACCGCTTTCCTTAATGGGAAGTTGGCTGAGGATGTTTACATGGCTCAGCCAGAGGGTTTTGTCGATCCGAAGCATCCGAATAGAGTGTGTAAGCTTGAAAAGTCCATTTATGGACTTAAGCAAGCGTCTCGCAAATGGAATCTTTGATTTGATGAGAAAGTCAAAAGAGTTTGGATTTGTACGAAGCGAAGATGAATCATGTGTATATGTTAAAGCCAGTGGGAGTATAGTAAGCTTCCTTGTTCTGTATGTCGATGACATACTACTCATAGGAAACGATGTCCAGACTCTGCAGGAAGTTAAGTCTTGGCTCGGGAAGAGCTTCGCTATGAAGGACCTCGGAGAGGCTTCCTATATTCTGGGAATAAGGATAGTGAGAGAAAAAAGTAAGAGACTAATAGGACTTAGTCAGAACACTTACTTAGATAAGGTACTAAAACGTTTTAGTATGGAAAACTCGAAGAGGGGAGAATTGCTGATACAAAGTAATGCCATGTTCAGTAAGACTCAAAGTCCGAGTACCAAAGTTGAAATAGCAGAAATGAGCCGAGTACCATACGCTTCCGCAGTTGGCTCAATCATGTATGCTATGACTTGTACTCGCCCTGATGTAGCCTTTGCTTTGAGCATGGTTAGCAGATATCAAGGGAACCCTGGCAGAGCCCATTAGATTGTGGTTAAGAATATCTTTAAGTACCTTCGGAGGACAAAGGAATGGTTCTTAGTCCTCGGAGGGAGTGATGACTTGAAAGTGCGAGGGTATAGTGACGCCAGCTTTCAGACCGACAGAGACAACTACCGTTCGTAGTCGGGCTGGGTCTTTACCCTAAATGGAGGAGCAGTAACTTGGAAAAGTTCCAAGTAGGAAACCGTAGTTGATTCAACGTGTGAATCAAAGTACATTGCAGCGAGCGAAGCGTCGAAGGAGGCAATATGGTTAAAGAACTTCGTCGGTGATCTTGGAGTTGTACCTGCCATAAAGGAGCCCATGGAGATTTTATGTGATAATGAAGGAGCGGTTGCCTTGACCAAGGAACCGAGAGATCATGGTAGATCTTGACATATCGACAGAAAATATCACTTTATTAGACATCGTGTAGAAGAAGGACAACTCGTAGTGAAGAGGATATCATCAGAAGATAACCCAGCAGATCCGCTTACGAAGGGACTGAGTAGGGTTAAGCACTTGCAGCATGCTAGGAGTATTGGGCTGAAGGATGATATTAGTATAGATTAGATAGTAGTAGAAACGTGTAATAGATAAATGTAATTAACATTTGATTATTAAATAAAAGAGTATTATTTATGAGTAATGTTACTGTCTTACGTTAATTGTTTAACTATTGTTTCATTTTGCATGTTTTGACTTCCAGAATAATTGAGTTTATTAAGAATAATCAAATTGTTCAAATTGTCCACAATCGTTCATATATTGGAAGTAGGTATGAATGAAGATTGTCATGAATTGGTGTGTAGATTGTCTAAATGGTATTAGACATAGCAAAAGTTTGCTACAACGTTCATGAGTGCTTATGAACTAGTTTTGAGCATTGGAACAAACCCGCGCTTGCTGGAATCACCTTATGGAATGTGATAAAAAGGGTGATCGCAAGACGATAATATCATATAGTCTTAAAACCAAGATATATGGTTTGTTATTTGTTAATTGGTTGTACATTGATAATGCGAAACCGCATCAGTAACTTGATGTTATAAAACACATTGTTGTGTATAGTTGATTAATGAATAAGTAAATGCATATAAGTCGAAGTTTATCTGTTACTTTTATCCCAAGAGGGTAAAAGCGATATCTCGGCCGCTCGATGATTTGATTTGAATTATGTGCCGGGCCCGGTCAGAACTAAATTGATGTGTTCGATTAAGTTCTATGTCAAATAAATCGAAGATCGAGAAACCAAATGCTAGACAAATTAGTTCCATAGAATTGTCAGCATGATATCTAAACAGAGGACTGTACGATCCCTTATCTGAAGGACAAGATTGATTAGATCAGAGTTTGACAGCGTCTTTGAGAGCTACGATTGCTAATCGGAATATACTTGTATAATAGTTACTAGACTTATCCAAGTGGGAGACTGTTGGAATAGTGTCTAAGGCTACAACTATATTAGGCAAGTATTTGACCCGGTTGTGCATGGTCCTTTTGGGTTGCCTTCACCATAGCAACTTGACTGGATGATTTATAATGAGAGAAGAAATATTATTAATATATTATAAGAATAATAATATTGTTATTTGATTAATATAAGTCATAAATTAATTAGGAATTAATTTGGTGACTTAAAGAGATTAATTAAATAAAGGGGCATAAACTGTCAGATGTATGATAGTTATAGTTCGGGCTATAAATCCCTTATGGATAAAGGGTGGCCAGTTTTAAGGACTTTGGATAGGCCTTAAAATCATCCAAAGGCTTATCATGAAGGGTTTAGGATTGCTTAGGGCCTATGTTATCCAATTAGGGTTTGAGGTTGAAACCCTAGGAGTCTAGCTAGTATAAATAGACCCTAGGGGTCAAGGGAAATCGGCACTTGTGCTTCGAGAAGAAACCCTGGCCGATTTGATCCCCTCTCCTCTCTCCTAAATCATCTTCTTGCTAGTTGGTGTTTGTAAGCCATTAGAGGAGTGACAATTGTGACTCTAAAGCCTCAAGGACAAGAAGATCAAGCAAGTGATTCAAGGTAAACTTCTAATCTCTGATTTCATATTGTTATTATAGTCTATTAGCCATTAGAAGTCTTGGATTCAATGTATGTTCAATTAGAGAAACCTAGATCCAAGCATTAGGGTTGCATGTGCACATAGGAATGTTCATATGGCTAAAACCCATCATTTCACCCTATGGAAATCGGGCGCACCACTCCCACGAAAGTCCTTAAAGGACAGTGTGCACGTACCCATCTGGCTAGACGCCATATCACTCTTGAATGATCGGAGACGATCCTCCATCAGCTCAACAATCCCCTCCTTGATCGACCCGAAGATGATAGGGTCGACTCAAGGATGCCCCTCGTGATCTCAGACGCGATGAACTCGCGTAGCCCGTTATCAACCTGCTCGGATCTCGAACCCGAGCCCGATCCTGATCCTAATCCGGAACCTCCTGCTCTAAGTCGTGTGGTCACCATACTGGAAATAAATGCATAAAGGTCAGGATCATTCATATAGTTGAGAGATCTAACATACTTCCCAAGGTCCCCGATTTCGTCTAGGCCCTCCTTGATTCGTGTATGGGTCCTTTGCTTTCAATAGTACGGGCCCATACTACCTTCCACATCTACCCGTGCTTTCCTCAAGGATTGCTTCAACTTCACCAGGTCCCTTTACCGATACCCCTTTCCACTAACCTCATCCTAGGCTTCCCTAGGGCACTCACTGACCTACTCCCCGCCATCAGCTGCACAGGAGCCGCCTACCATTTCCCCCTAACTAACTTGCAGATACTGTTACATATCCGCTCCTTAGTTAGTTGGAAATAGCCAGAACCCCCATAGCACAAAGCAAGCATCATTCATGCATCGAGTAACCAAATCAGGCATAACCTATACAAGCCATCCTACTACTGACTAAACAGACCTAGCATATAGCTCATACAATAGCCATATAAGGCATCCGACTAGATCCTTAGCCCTAGCTAGCATGCAATTATAAGAATCATATATCAGGCACACAAGGCATCTTCCTAGATCCTTAGTCCTATTCTATCATGCAATTCTGATTCAATCCATATAGCATAACATAACATGTATGGGTATCTTGGGGAAAACATACTTGAGCTCGGCCGTTCGCACGCATCACACACCTTGTCTTTCGTAAAATCCTTTCGCTTAGATTTTTAGAAAACCATTTTAGTGGAAAAAATTCTTTTAGCCCCTCAGTTTGAGTCCAGACACCCCCGACGGCATGTCTGAATCCCTCAAAACAGGGCTCTGATACCAACTTGTAACACCCCAAAATTCAAGCCCAAAAATTTCATTTTTTGATTAATTAATTCATAAAACATTCATTAGGAAATATTATATATAACATGTCATCTCAAAACCAAGTATCATGTTTGAAACCCACGACCATGAACAAATGTCATATCAGAGTACAATCCCAAAAAAAAAACACCGTGTGGATATCATATGTGAGTGTGTGTGATGTCATGCTACGCCGCCGGCACCTTCCCCTTGGATGAATAGGTACCTGAAACCAAAAACTGAAACCGTAAGCACAAACCTTAGTGAGTTCCCCCATCATACCACATACCATACATTACCATCGGTATCTTTCAACCGGTAATCATCATCGGTATCTTTCAACCGGTAATCGTCATCGGTATCTTTCAACCGGTAATTGGGGACTATTCCACCCCTACCACTAGCATACGATAGCAAGATAAAAGCACACATTCAGACATATCCGGGTACTGACCTACCCCCTTGGTCCTAAGGACCACTATCAGGGAAACTATCCCTATCATGTAACATATCATAAGGATATAACTCATAACCAAACGCATACCAGACCAAGATAAATTATCACAAATAGAATTATCTTCTAAATACTCCTCAATGGTGGGCCGGCATTGTGGCCTTAGACCCACCCCTACCGGAAGGTAACTCACCTCGTATCTGCTGAACTGTGCGGGAATCCCCTGACTACTGCCACTGCTGCTCCGAAAATCCACCGGCTAAAATTCCAACAAAACACTTAGTCAGAAACTGACATCTACCCTTACGGTAAAATGACCATTTTACACCTTGACCAAATCAAAGTCAAAGTCAAAGTCAACTTCCAATTGACCTGACTCGCCGAGTTGACTCGTCAACTCGCCGAGGCCCTAATCCTTCCATCAGACCTCATAACCTTCTCTACTCGTCGAGTTAGGCGATGACTCGACGAGTTTTCCTTCTAAATGAACGTTGAATGAATCCCCATCCGACTCACCGAGTTGTACGAACAACTCGTCGAGTTCATCATCAACTGATACTCATGTCCTAACTTGACTCGCCGAGTTGTATGAACAACTCGTCGAGTTACTCTTCATCCTATAAACACGTTCTGTCCTCGACTCGCCGAGTTGATGAACAACTCGCCGAGTTCCATGAAGATTGTCTTGGACTCGCCGAGTCCGTTCATGCACTTGCCGAGTACCATGAATTCCCATAACACTTTGCTTCGTCCATAACGCTGGGTCACTCCCCGGGACTCCTAAAACCCTTCCACACTCAACTGGTCCTTGTGACCCTCACTGATATGGGACCAAAACTCTTAGACTCGCTGAGTCCAGGAATGGACTCACCGAGTCTATCACATTCCTTACTAAGAACTTCGATTTCTGATGTACAACACTTAACCAAATGATAGATCCAGGCCCCCAAACTCGATCTAGCACGTAAAGTTACAAACTTTATGTGCATGCATGGGACGTTAGAGCTTAAAAGGCTCTAAAATGGTTCTTTTGTTGCATGGGGCCTTCCTTGGTGCAAAAAGCAACCTAGATATGACTTGTGGCTCATAAAATTACATGATACAGAAGTCCAAACCCCCAACCATGTTTGCAAACATGGTTGGCCACCAAAAATGGCTTAGAAAAGCCCTAAATCACCCCACAGAGGGATCTAACAAAAGAATGAACATGGTTCAGACTTTATACCTTCCAAAGATTGAAAAAGGTGAACCAAAATCGAATCCTTCAGTCCCCCCTTGATCCTTATATGCTCTTCTTTCTTCCTTGAGATCAAAACTCACAAGAATCACTCAAAAGGACCTAGATCTCACCAAAACGGCTAGGGTTTTCTATAAGGAGTGTTTGGGAGCATAAAGGGGGAAAGGAGGCTGCATAAGGTCATTTAAATACGGTGAAAACCCCTGGATTAGGGTTTTTGACCAAACAGCGGCTACTCGCCGAGTCCGGGACTCGACTCGTCGAGTCTGGTACTCGACTCGCCGAGTCCGCAACTTAATTCCCGCGCCGCATTCCGCTTCTACTCGGCGAGTCAGTCCTTCGACTCGCCGAGTCCAAGGCCAAAAATGCAAAAATAAATGAAGATTTAATAACAGAATACATACCAAGAACCAGGTGCTACAACGGAGGCACTAAGATACCGATTATAATTTGCCGATTGATTTAAGGAGATTATGGCCAATAGTGTATTAAACTGTTGTAAGGCCTAAAATAACTACTTATGCTTATGTTTTCTGTATCGTGTAGGAAATTCAAGGATTTTTAATATAAATGTAAACAAGAAATTTCTTTCAAAATCTTTTGATACCGATTCATCCTAAAAGAAAAATATTTTGGGACAATTTTGCATTAAATGTATACTTTTAAAGAATACCCTATTTTAAAGAATCATAAAGAAAATGTTATATTTGGCTGTGAAATTTTGGGGATGCCATGGTTGGTATTAGAGTATTATTTTAAGCAAATTAGGAATTTAGATAAATTATAGACTTCAAGTTAGAATGCTAAGTGATGATGGTGAGGTGTGTATGTAGTATATTATAGGTTGTATGCCTAAATTGATATTATATAGACACAAGCACTAGCTTACATTAGAATATATGCCTAAATTAGTATTTTGTGCTAACTGAATTGTGTTATAGTATGCCTTAGGTTGGATACCTAGATTGCTATTACTTGAAAATATTTAAGGTCAATTGGCTACCTTGATTTGGAAAATGAAATTTTATGTGTTCAAGATTCTAAACTTATAATTACTTATTACAACCGGCATGTAACATTTCTAAATGATAAGACAGACATATGTGTCGAACAAAAATAAAACCTTACCTGTTATAAAATACTCATGTTCATGTTCACTAAGTGTACTTTTAGTGCACAGAACATCATGGTGAGTACATCCAGTGGATTAGGAAATAATAATGGCAATCGGTAGCCCGATCAACCGCATATATTTGGATGTGTATCTGAAGGCATATCCATACTTGAACATGTCACAATATTAGGAGTCCAAGCTATGATACGGGTTATGTTTGAACAACAAATGGAGGAAACGAGACATCTTCTATAGGCGAATACGGTGGAACTCACTGCACCGGTTGTTCAACCAATTATAAATGAGGATTAATCGAAGGAATGGAACAATAGTAGGACCGTTGATCAAGTTGAGACACAAATAATTAGGAGAAACAATCCAGAAGGAGAAAATTATTGGAATGGATGCAAGTACAAATACCTTATGGCTTCCAAACAATCAAGCTTTCCGGTAATCAAAAACAGGTGATTGTTATGGATTGGATCTCTGAAATAGAGATGGTGTTTAAGAGCTAGGACTACAGAAACAGGCAGAAGACTGTCTTTCAGTTAGACTATTATAGACGAGATTTTTGAGTTGGTGAAAACTTTTGGGTCAAACTATGACAGAAGGATAAGTGATAAAGATGTCATGAGGAAACTCCTTAGAGCAGTTGAAAGGGGAGTATTACTCAGAAAGAGACCTCTTGGAGATAAATAATGAGTTACAGAATTTGAAGAAAGGAAAGATGAGCAACAGTGATTATGTTGCCATTTTTATGAGAAAATGCAGTTAGTTCCATACTTGGTCCCTAATAAGCTATCCAAGATTGAGAAATTAGCTAATGGGATACTAACAAATTATGGTCCAAAAGTGAAGTTATCCACTATTTTGAAATCAGCCATATGGGTGGCTAAGAATGTTGAAATCCATATCAAAGAGACAAATTTGGAAAATATTGAGACTAGAGAGAAGAGTGAAGGATTTTCAAAAGCTAACAAGAAAAGAAGGTTTTCTAAGTTAGGATCCAACAACAAGAAGTCAAGGAATGAAAATAGGGTAAAGTGCTATGATAAGTACAAGAAGAAACATTTTGGGAGATACGGCGAAGTGGTGACCTACTTCGAGTATGGAAAGACCGGTCACTATGCTAACGGATGTACATCCAATAAAAATGTATGTTTTGAGTGTGGATAAGAACGACATTTTCAGAATTACTGCCCAAAGAAGAAAGGAGCTGCAAATCCAATTGTGCAACTGAAACCAAGGGCACGAGTAATCCAAATTACCCTCGAGGCAGCAAAAGAACAATCAGATGTTGCTTTAGGTACATTTCTAGTAAATGATTTGCCTACCAATATTTTATTTTATTCAAGAGGAAACTAATCCTTTATTTCTCATAAATTTGGTAGAATACTTGCATTGTATCTATCCAAACTAGAAACGGCCTTATTAGTAGAAGTTTCTAGTGGTAAGATTGTACATGTTAGTGATTGCAAGAGGAACATCGTCATTAACTTGAATGGGAATATGTTCCAAGAGGAATTATTTCTAAGTTAAATGGTTTTTAAATTCTATTAGGAGTGGATTAGTTAAATGCAAACGATGTTCAAACACTATGAAGAAAGAATATGGTAAGAGTAAATCATCTTGCAAAAGAACCATTTATGGTGTACGGGGGCAAATGCATAGTAAACTCTGGAATCACCACTATGATGAAATCCAATAAGTGTTTAGCTAAATAATGTACTTCATACTTGGCATTTATGATTGATGCAAAGAAAGAGAAAAATGAAATACAGAGAATACCGTTGGTGTGTGATTTTTTAGAAGTATTTCCCGAAGATCTTGCTGGACTACCACCTGATAGACAAGTAGAGTTCCAAATAGACTTGTTCCCATGAACATCACCCATAGAAAAAGCACAATATCAATTAGAAACGACAGATATGAAAGAGCTTATGATGCAACTTTAGGAGTTATTGGATAAAGGATTCATCAAACCTATTTCATAACCCTAGGAAGCTCATGTACTATTCGTAAAGAAGAAGGATGGAACCATGAGAATGTCCATAGACTACAGGTAATTGAATAAAGCAACAATAAAGAATCGATACATGTTACCTAGAATTAACGACCAAGTTGATCAATTTTAAGGCGCAAGCAATTTTTTAAAGATTTATCTCAGGTAAGGATAGCATCAACTGAAGGTAAGAGAACAAGATATTGACAAGAAACCTATTAGAATGAGATATGGACATTATGAGTTTTTGGTTACGTCATTTGGACTAACCAATACTCCATAAATATTTATGGATATGATAAATTAAGTTTGTAAATGCTTATTCGATATATTAGCAATAGTGTTCATCGGCGATATTCTAATATAATCAAAGAGAAAGCAAGAGCATGGCAAGAATTTGTGTGGAGTATTAGAACTTATGAAGGAGGAGAAGTTGTATGTAAGGTTCTGCAGATGTGCTTTTTACATCCGAGAGGTGCAATTCTTGGGTCACGTGGTTACCAAAAAAAAGCATAAAGGTTGACCCATCAAAAATTGAAGTAGTGACGATGTAGGAAACGGGAAAAATTCCCATTAAGGTTCAAAGTTTTGTGGTATTAAATAGCTATTATCAAAGTTTTATCCAAGGGGTTTCTTCAATAGCTACTCCATTGATATCCGTTACCCACAAAGGGGCTAATTTTGCATGTAATGAGAAGCACAAGGAAGTTTCTTGATAAACTGAAGAAAGAGTTGTGTAAAGCATTGGTTCATGCTTTACACGATAGAATTGAGGACTAGACAGTCTATAGTGATGCATCTAGAGTTGGGTTAGGATGTATTCTAACCCAAAGCGATAAACTAATAGCATATGCATCACGACAGTTGAAAACTGATGAACATGACTATAGGGGTGGCAAATCGGGCCATCGTGTCATGTTTTTTCCTAACACGACAAGCTTTTATGTAACACGAACACGACACGACACGATCTCGAGGTTTTTTTAACTAACACGAAAACGAACCAATTAAAAAACGACAAACACGACACGACAAAGATAACATGAAATAACAGTTAATGTGTTTAATTAATATTTATTCATACATAACACGAAAAACACGACAAAAAATGTTAAATTGTGTCACGAAAAACACGACAAAAAATGTTAAATCGTGTCAATTTCGTGTCAAAATATGAACACGAACACGATGCGACATGATGTGTTTTTTGCACTTGACACGAACACGACACGAGCACGAATTCGAATTTCAATTACGTCTCAATTTCGTTTCGTGCCGTGTATTTTTGTCATATCGTGTCATCAATTGCCACCCCTACAGGACTATCCCACTCATGATTTAGAGTTGGTAGCGGTAGTTTTTGCGTTAAATATATGGAGACATTATCTCTTCTGTATGAAGTGTAAAATTTTCACCGATCATATGAGCCTTCAATTCCTCTTTGATCAAAAGGAGTTGAAAAAAAGACAAAGTCGCTGGATAGAATTACTCAAGGACTATAGATGTGAAATACTTTACCACCCTGGTAAAGCAAAACTCATAGCGATTGCTTTAAATATAAAGATAAATCTGGAGAGAAAAAGGCCAAGAGAGTTAAGAATTGAAATTGTCTCGATAATTGTGGAAAGTAGTAAAAAGACTCAGTTAGATGCCTTGGAAGGAGATAACCGAAAAGAAGAGCATATGGGCAAGATGTTAGCATTTGGAATGAACAACCATGAGTTGAAAGTATTTTAGAACATATTTTGGGTGCCAAATATGGGTGGTATAAGGGATCTTATCATGGAAGAATATCACAAACCCATGTACTTTATCCATCCAGGAAGCAATAAGATGTATATGGATCTAAAACCATACTACTAGTTGCCAACAATGAAACTGTATGTTGCGAAGTACATAACCGAGTGTGTGACCTCCGTAAGGCTTAACATCAAAAATTATATGGACGTTTGGAAGCATTACCGGTTCTTATGGGTAAATGGGAATACATTACCACATATTTCATAACCAAACTGCCTATAACAAAGGGAGTAATGATATGATTTAAGTGATTATGGGTCGATTTACAAAAAGCACATATGTCTTAGCAGCTAATGAGAAGTGGTCTATGTAGAAGCTTGTGAATGTTTAGGTGAAAAATATAGTAAAAGCTGATGGTGTACCTTTGACGATTGTGTCTGACCGAGACAACCAATTCACTTCTAAATTCAAGAAGGCATTACATGATAAGATGGGTACAAAACTATATTTGAGTACAACTTATCATACAAAGACTGATAGCTAAAGTGAAAGAATGATTCAAACATCAGAGGATATGTTGAAAGTAAGCACTACGGAATTCATGGGTCGATGGGATGAGCATCTACACGGGTCGAATTTCCCTAAAATAGTAGTTACCATTTGAGCATTAGGATGGCACCTTATAACACATTATATGGACATAAATGTTGTACACCATCTTGTTCGCTCGAGGCTGGAGAAAAACAAATTATGGGGCCTGAAATTCTCCATCAGGTCATCGAGAAGTTGCCAGGTGAACCGAAATGTATTCATAATACCTTTAATGTTTGTTACTTAAGAAAGTTCGTGGGATAAAATCCTCGTGATTCTACTTTTAAAATTATGATTCAATGAAAACAAAACATTAGTCGAAGAACCTGAACAAATTGTTGGCCGTAAAACAAAGAAGTTGCAACGGAAGATGATCGACTTAGTGCTTGGGTGACGGAAACGTGCGGCATGGCCAAACCATACTTGGGAAATAGAAATTGACATGACAAGTCTCTATCCATATTTGTTTGCTGATGTATGATTTCGGGACGAAATCATCCTTAAGGGGAGATAATTGTAACGTGCACGTCTTTCGCTGGGTAAATGAATAAAAAATTATTCAACATGATATGAGTTTATATATATATATATATATATATATATATATATATATATATATATATATATATATATATTATGTGCATGGTGTTTTGACAGATATTATGTATACAAAATATTTATATAAAAGCTTAATTTTAAACTTAAGAATTTGTGAAAGATAAACATTTATAAATAAATGGTTGTTTACGATAAATAATCTTGATGAAAGTCATACTAATCATAATTACGAAGCAGCGAGTATAAATATCACCCTAATCCGACTTCGTATGAGGCAAGGTTCTAAATGGCATGAGGCGCGGCGTAACGGCAAGGTCAAGCCTCAAGCTTAACGAGCCATGGTGAGTCATGGCGTTTTTCAAGGCGTGATGTAAGGCGGCGATTTTGTATTAATTTAAAATTATATTAGCACATAAATATAAATTTATATTAAATATAACTACTTTTTATAAGTGTTGGATCCATAATTAGTAACAAAATTTAACGAAAACCACAGTACATGTATCTGCGATTAGAAAAGACATAACAAAGAGCAAAAGACCATGTCTCAAACAAAAAAACACGCGCTATAACACGCCATAACACGACATGGCGCGCCATATCACGCCTTGCCACGCGCCACACCTAAGAGCAACGTTATGAGGCTTTTCGTAATGACGGAGCCACGCTTCACGCCATGGCGCGCCTTTTAGAACACTGGTATGAGGAATATATGATTTTTCGAAGTTTCGTGTTTGACATAATAAAAAGTGTGTCATATAATATGAAATGAAAATATGTTACTTTTTAAAAAAACAATCTAAACCAGAGTTGATGTCATCGCAACTATGAATCCATCGATATAAAGAATGTCAAGAATGGAGCTCATATTAAGAAATTATAAATTTCACAAACTCTTTTACTATGTAACCTTTACATAATCTAAAATTAAAGTAGAATATGAATTAACCGATGAAATCTAAAGGAAATATATAGCACTCAGAAATACGAATCCGTGGACATAAAGAATCTCGAAAACGGAACTCGTATGCGAACGATATGATTTTTCGAAGATTATGTGAAGTCGGGTTCGGCAGACAACGGCACGTTGCCTGCAAACATGTGATACGTCATGTTCCCCACCATCTGATTAAACTGCGTTTTTTTTTTCTATATATAAAGAGGGTAGACCTCTCTTTTTTATACACCTTTCTCTCTCTGTCTATCGATATCTCTCCCAAAAGCTCTCTCTTTATCTTTCTCGGCCAAGTACCACCTTCTGCCACTAACGACAGATGCAGCGCCACCGTGCACCACCATTGGTAACCCCTCTTTTTTCCCGACCAACTCTATCTGACCTCTTCCCTACTCTGGCCAGCCTCCTTTCATCCACCACTAACTCTAACAACCTCCGAACAACCTTTTTCCGACCGATATTGTCGTTTCTGGTAACCAAAGACTTTTTTCGACAAAGATTTTCTAAAGAACCTCCAGCAAGAATCCAATTAGGTGTTTCACATGGATTTTCCAAACAATATATTTATATACCAAATAGTTCTACCTCCAATATGATCTTACTTGGTCATTCATATTTGATAGAACTTGATTTTCTTTGGAATTACTAATTAATCCAACATATTGTAATTACAGTTTCAAATAGTGCAAATAAAGACTGATTGTTTAGTAATAATGTATGTAGGGTTTTTAAAAGGGAAAGGTAAAGTTTTAGGTGAAGAACTAACTTTCCCACAAATCATCCACATTTAATAAGGTGAGTGCATAGTTACATTCACCTTACACATATATACAAAATTATTGACATGCTTAAATGTTATACGTTTTATTCAAATACGCATGAAAGGGATATTCTTACTTGAATCATATATTGTTGAAGCAATGATCTATTTTATTGTCATACTTAAATTATATTGGATAGTGTAGGATTGTAAAAGATAAAATAATGGTATGAGGCAGCAAATGTGAGTTGGTGTAAGGTCCTACCCAATTTCTTGCATGATCCAGGTAGAGACAACTATATGCTTTGTACTGCATTTTATTTGTTTATTGCCATAATATGTACTTTTTTTCCTTTCCTAGGATATGTCATGCTCATAAGATCTTTTCCCAGTGTATATTGGTTTTGGCTTATAGGTGGCTTTTTAAACAATTGTGTTTATGTCTATCTTTGGAGTTCATCATTACTCGGGTCGTCATTACCTTTACTCGGGTCGACATTCACTTATTGAGTCGGCCCGGGTACACCATTAAGTCCCGTAATCTAAAGGGTAATTAATGGCCCCAAATTTTTGTTGTTTATACTTAAAATCTTTCTTGGTAAACGAAACGCCGCGCATGGTGCAGGTGCAGGCTTCAGTAAGTGTTTCTCGTCGTTATTCGGTCACGTCGATTTGGTTGATTAAATTGCTTAATTAGTGCTTAACTTGTCCGTTCCTTTCTACAGAGGGTAATTCTTATTTTAGAATCTGCCATTTTCATGCTATTTATCTTTTTCTATGCTACATTTTGCCATATCTTGTGATAGGATATATATTCTTTTGAATGTTGACATCTTTCTATTGGACTGATACAGCTAAGAATATCAATTATCTTTTGTTCATGACGTTGCACTTCCATCTTCATCTTCATGCATCCTTGATGCTCTAGTAGGCAAGGTAGGGTTTTATCTAAGGTATCTCATTTTTAGGCTGAAACGTCCTCCTACTTTATTTTTCATGGAAGTGTTGTGTTCTTATGGGAATCATGTGATTTAGCTTTGCCCAATGTCGTTTCTAAGATCATTGCTTTTGAAATTTTTTGTGCATCCTCTACTGTTCCTTTGCTTGGGTCTTTGTATCGATACTTCAATCGCTTGAAGAAATATGATTACTGGTTTTCATTTAGTAGTTGTCATTCCTCTTTATCTCTTGATCTTCCCGATACCAACAATGGTTGGAAAGGGAAATTTTGTTGGGTGAATTTAAGTAGTGTTTATCTTACCAATATTCTTTGGTCTTTGCTAGATTTGGATAACGAAATTCCCTTCACCTCAGACTTATATAAATATCTTCCCTGTTTACTTGTTACTGTATCAAGACATGCTTCTTTCCTGAGATATTTTTGGCTTTATGTGATATGAGTCCAATTTTGGAAAGCTCGAGGTGAAATATCGGTCGTATTAGTTAGTCATCCAGGTGGGTAGTAAATGCTATTTTGTTAATTGATTCACTATTGTTGATGTGGCTTTTCTTTTATATATTTGGTTATATCATATCATACTATATTATAAAGGAAACATTTTTCCTTTCACCACATTCATTTGAAACTCACATGCATTTTTCCTTTCACCATGTTTATTTGAAACTCCCACGACTTTTTAATTTCTTTCTAATAATAATTATAAGTTGGTTAATAAGGTTAAATAAATATCAAACCTAAAGTGTAATCATATATAAACTAAATTTCATTATTAAAATAATATCTTTACTTCTACTTATAAAGCTATATTTTTTTAACTTTTGACATATTATAGTTTTAATATAGTATTGGATGTAAACCATTATCATTTTAAAGATACAAGTTTGGAACAATTTGTATAAAATACTTAAATTATTAATTTAAATATAACATTACATGATCAACTTAAATATAAATTTTTGTTTAACTAAACAATCCAAAAAATATTTTGTAAATATTTAAAAGTGATAAATTGTAGTGTCTTTCTAATAATGATTATAAATTGATTAATAAAGTGAAATAAATATCAAACCTAATGTGTAATCATAAATAAACTAAATTTCAATTTTAAAATAATATATTTACTTCCACTTATAAAGTTATGTCTTTAACTTTTAATAGATTATACTTAATTTATTAGATTTAAAATGTTGTTGTGTGTAAACAATTATCAGTTTAAAGCTATAACTTTTAAACAGTTTGAACAAAATACTTAAACTATTAATTTAAATATAACATTACATTATCAACTTAAATATAAATTTTAGTTCGACTTAAAAAACCAAAGAATATTTTGTAAATAGTTAAAAGTGATAAATTGTAGTGATAAATGCAAAAACTATATTGTAATCTCAACTTAACTAAAATATTTTCTAAATATATTTTTTATAATGGTTAAAAGTTTTCAAATAAGTAGTTTAAAATAACATACAATAATAATAGTTAAAAATAACTCTATATAATTGATTATAGTGTTACCTTTAAAATTAAAAAACAATGTTTGATGTTTTAAAAAATTATAATGATTCAAATTAAAATATTAAGCAAATAAATTTTAAAAATCTAATTAACAATAACAACAACTATAAATAACATTAAACCATATATTATATTTAATTTTATTAATGTGTAACTCGAGGGTAGAAGTCATTCAAACGATTGGGTAAACTACAATATTAAAATCTCATATTATATTTCTATTTATAAAATTTTGAGTTTAACTTTTTAACATATTATAGTTAACTTATTAGTTTAAATATGTTGTCGCATGTAAGCGATTATCATTTTAAAGTCACAACATTTGTATAATTTATGAGTTGATGCAAAATAGTTAAATTATTAATTTCATTTTAAAATTAAACAATTAACATAAATCAAAATTTCTGTTAAACTTGAAAAAAATCGAGAGACTGTTTTATAAATAGTTAAAGATTATAAATTATAGTGCTAAACCTAAATTGTAATCTTAAATTAACAAAAAAAAACCATGAAACTATTTTTTATAATCATTAAAAATTTTCAAATAAATAGCTTACAAATAACTTACAATAAGAATAGTTAAAAGTAATATTATATGAAAAAACTATAATATTTTCTTTAATAACAAAAACAATGTTTTTTGTTTTCAATAACTACAATCATAGAAACTAACAATATTCATCAAATAAATTTTAAAAACATTAAATTTCTTAAACCAAATTAAAATAATTAAGAGTTTCGTAATACATTGTTTTAGATAACTTACAACAACAATAGTTAAAAGTAAAGTGATATACAAAAATTATACTGTTGTCTTTAAAAACAAAAACAATGTTTGATGTTTTAAATAATTACAATGATAGAAATTAAAATCTTAAGCAAATAAACTTTTTGAAATTAATTAATCATAACAACTATAAATATCATTAAATCATAGATTATATTTAATTTTATTCATAAGTAACCTGCAGGTAGATGTCTTTAAAACACTTAGGATTATACAATTCTAAAAGATATCTACATTATCATATAATTCAAAACAAACAATGTTTATACCAACTAATTATAAGATTTATTATATAAAAGCTAATAACAATGTCAATGATATATTTAAAAACATATATTTGTAAATATTTCAAATATATTGTTGTATTCTGCGCAACGCGCGGGTATTCGCCTAGTTTGCTATAAATGTTGCACACATTTACTTTCCCTTGCATTTAATTTCACAGGAAAGAATAAATGCACCTTCAATCTATCATGTGTTCAATGAAATATCTATGTTGAACATTTTCCTGGAAAAAGTGGTGTCGGTCAAGGCTAGGGATGAGCAGAAAACTGGAACCGCTAGTTCTTGAAATAGAACTACCTTAACGGGTTCCAATTCCCAAAGTTTTGGAACCGCCTAAAGCGGTTCCGCTACCCGCAGGATAACCGTCAATTCCGGTTCTAATACCAGGTACCAGAAATGGGTACCGCCTTTTCAAAAGCAAAAAATAAGCATTTTTTTATTTAAATTTTGGTGATTTTGATTATAAAAAGTAAGTTCTTTTACTTTGAGGTCAAATTCTTTCCTAGGGTTTTTCTTAGTAAAATCTAAAAATACGTCGACACAAATAGGGGTGCAAACGAGCCAAGCTACTCGCGAGCTACTCGAGATCGGATCGTTAAAAGCTCGACTTGAAATCGATTTTAAACGAGCCCAAGCCGAGCTCAAGCTTAATATTAAGCTCATTTATTAAACGAGCTCGAGCTCAAGCCTATGTCATTAAGCTTGATTGGGCTCGCGAGCCTAAACGAGCCTTTATATAATATAATTTAATATTATTTAAATATATTAAAATAAAAACATATTAGGGGAATTATGGATTTAGAGTATTAGTAAACGAGCTTCTTAACGAGCTTGAGCTGAGCTTAAGCTTATTTAGACACGTCAGATAAATAACAAATCGAGTCCGAGTCCGAGCCGAGCTTGTATAATTCTTTACAACCTCGAACCGAGCTCAGTACAAACAAGCTCAAATTGAGCCAAGCTCGAGCTCGAGCCTTATATAACTTAAACGAGACCGAGCCGAGCTTGGCCAGGCTCGGGCTCCGCTCGGCTCATTTACACCCATAGACACAAACTTGAACTCTTCTCTCTCGTTCTTCTCTCTGTCTCGTTCTTCACTCATCAGAAACTCAGGTTCAAGTAACCCTCTATTCGAGTACTGGAGTTCGCAACCTCCTATCACGTAGGTCAGTTCCTTAAGTTCCATCGCAACACCTTTTTTAATCGTCGTCCTTACCTGCTCAATCGACGGTTCAATCTACAAAAACAACTCTATCTTTACCTTCAAGGTTAGTTCCATCAGTTACTTGAAATTTTGATTATTTAATTTTCTAATTTCATTGATTATTGTACCTACCAGTCTATTACAATTCCATTAAAAACGAATACCACAACCTGAACTTGAAATTATATTTTTCGATTGTACCATCTGTTTTTATATTCATCTATCAATTATTTCGATTATTTCATCTGGTAATTGTTAACTCCTATATATAACTCAATATCTTGATTTTCCCCATCTATTTGCCTATATGTTTGATATTTAGTTTTGATTTCCCCATTTATGCACATGTATGTTGGAAAACTAAAAAAGAATACAAGAATCTGATTGAAAATTTTGGAATATTCAAGTAACCGGTTACCTGGAACCGGAACCGATCTTCGCAGTTTCGGAGTGGTTTAAAATTTTATGAACATGGCGGTTCTGGTTCATATACCAATCATTTCACAACAACCGGTTACTCGAACGATTCTGGTTCCAACTAAAATAGGCATATACTTTTTTATACTCATCCTACCCAAGACACCCTTTTTGCCGGCTTTCCCTTTCCATGTCATCATTGCATTTGGCAGGATTTGGGTCAGATGCATTTTCAATCGATCAACTTGTGGGTGATAATAATATTCCCATGATTAACACCTTACCCTCTGTTCTTCAAATTCCCTAGGTTGACTACTTTATCCATGCCTTCATAAAGTTTGGTGGTCGATCGTCAGAATTCTTTACTTGCTACTTTTGATGGTATCATTTTTGAACGTTTTTGTTTCTTTACTTCCATTTCACTTTCGCCTAATGTTTTTATTGTATATTGAAGGTCTTGCCCCTCCTGTTTTTTTGTTTCAAGAAGATTTGGATGAAGATTGTCGATCTATCTTTAATACCGAAGATATTCTTGTTTGATGTGAATGGCAAGAAATCCAAACTGTATGATGGGTTATTGAGCTTACATGATTGTTAACTGTCTGCAAAAGTTAATTTACGGGCAACCGAAGGCACAAAGTTGGGTTGGGTAAGAAGTGTTGTTTGAGGCTGGAAAGCATCACACCGATCTGAACGATAAGTTTCGTGCTGCATCTAGAGAGGATAGTTGTTTCGAAGAATCAGTGCGCCCTCTTGGAGGCTGATTACGAAGCTTGTCTTTGAGAGAATCACATTCTTCGGGCTCAACTTTCTGTTAAGTCTTCACAGGTGTAGGATTGTTGGACTGGTTATGCTTCACTTATTTTTGCTGCTAGCTTTGGAATCATAAATAGCTTGTTGGTGTGACTGTATTTTTTTTTAATATCGTTTGTGCTACATTGCATTTAAAAATTACGTTGCTCCACTTTTGCTTTGTTCATCCGTGTGTTTTTCGTTGCTTGTGATGGATTTATCTTTTTTGTTCCTCCCCATCAAAAGTCATGTTGTTTCTCTACTTATGAATTCATCTTTGCGTTCAGTGGTTATTTTTCTTTGAGAAAAACATAGTTTTGTCAAAATGAAATTATGCCGATACTTGGCTAAGGTGCCATTTCTCTTTATGAGTTTTGTCGCCTCAGGGCATGATATGGTTTGAATGGATCAAGCCAATACTATTATCCTACTATGATGGGCTTTTCCTCGTGTTTGACGATATTGCTTACATGCATGACATGGTATGATTACATCAATACCATATTGCTTTCCTATTGGGTTGTTGTGTGCCTTGTTATAGGTTATGTTGCTTAGAAGCATGTCATGGTATGATTAGATTGAGACCATATTGCTTTTCAAACGGGTTACCGTGTGCCCCATTTGGGTACCATTATGTAACAAACTATAAACTCAAAGAACAATCACAAGAAGACAAGTCTTCCCAACATCAGCATTTCATTTAGTATGAAACAGTTGGTTTCCATCATACAAGATACAAAACAAACCTCACTACATTCACACTCTAACACTCGAATGTAAACAAAGAATCAATATAACCATGAAGGTGTGTTACAGAAACCCTAGAACTGAAACCCTTTATCACAGAGACGTAGAGAACAAGTTGAGAGCATCAGATAGAAAATATCTAGTGTTAATCGGCAAATGACCTCAAATAACACTTTAAATACTTGGAGCAACTTTTAACCCACAAACTCTCTATGGACCCGGATCCAATCTTTAACCCGCGTACATTCACACCTGCATAAAAGAGTATACATAAATATCCCCTACACTACCAATAAATTAACATTATATACCCTACACATTCAAATGATAAGTTTGCTAATTAATATAACACTTTCAACACCCCCTCTCAAACTTATCATTTGACATAATACTATTTTATTTACCTGCATTCATATTTTTAAGACCAAGTCTTTTTGACAAAAAATCATGTTGAAAAAAAGTTAAAGACTTAGTTAATATATCTGCATTTTGATTAGAAGATTCAATTTTAACAATTTTCAAAATTCCATTTTCTATTTTTTCCCTAATGAAATGAACATCAATTTCAAAATGATTTGTTTTTTCATGGAAAACAGGATTTAAGGCCAACTTTATAGCAGATTCATTATCACAAAGCAACTTTACAGGAGTAAGATTCTTATATCCAAGATTATTCAGAATTTTTAAAATCCATAAAACTTCACATGTAACAGAACCCAAAGCACGATATTCAGACTCAGTTGAAGACCTGGATACAGTGCTTTGTTTCTTACTTTTCCAAGACACAAGTGAATTACCTAAATACACAAGATAACCTGAAACAGACCTTCTTGTAAACAAACACTTAGCCCAATCGGCATCCACATAACCAGTAACATCAAAAGAACTTGATTTTGATAAAACAATACCTTTTCCAGAACAATCTTTTAAGTATCTTAATACTCTAAAAGCAACATTTAGATGAGATTTTTTAGGTTTATGCATGAACTGACTTAAAACCTGAACTGCATAACTTATGTCAGGCCTAGTTACAGTAAGATAAATCAATTTACCAATAAGTTTTTGAAATTCTGTTATGTTATTCACATATTCTGAGTTATCCTCATTATCCCTACTAAAAACAAAATTAATCTCCAATGGAGTTTTAACTGGTTTACACCCCAACATTCCAAATTCATATAATAATTCTAAACAATATTTCCTCTTATTTAAACACACACCATCACCAATAGGCAGCACTTCAATTCCCAAAAAATATTTTAACATCCCTAAATCTTTTATTTTAAACTGAGATTTCAGAAACAATTTAACGTTTTCAATTTCTATTATGTAATTTCCAGTTAATATAATATCATCTACATATACCAATAAAACTACAATGGTGTCATTTTTATTTCTTACAAACAAGGAATAATCACTCATACTTTGAACAAAACCAATTTTTGACAAAGAAGCACATAACTTTTCATTCCATTTACGAGGGGCCTGTTTTAAACCATATAAAGACTTTACCAATTTACATACTCTGTTGTCATTTTTAGTATGATAACCTTCAGGTAAGACCATATACACACTTTCAACTAAATCACCATATAAAAAAGCATTATTCACATCAAGTTGATAAAGGGGCCAAGAATTATTAATAGCAACACATATAACAATTCTAACTGTAACAATTTTAGCAACAGGAGCAAAAGTCTCCTCATAATCTATGCCTTCCCTTTGATTATACCATTTAGCAACAAGTCTAGCTTTATATCTCTCAACCTCACCATTTGATTTATACTTAATCTTATAAATCCAACGACAACCAATAGGCTTTCTACCTTGAGGTAGATCAACTATATCCCAAGTATGATTTCTATATAATGCTTCCATTTCTTCATTCATAGCTTTGATCCAATTAGGATCAGTTGAAGCTTCAGAATAAGATTCAGGTTCAGAGGATTTGTTAAGAGTAGACACAAAACATCTACTTTCATTAGTTAGACAAGAATAATTCACAGATTTTTCAAGTCCATATTTATGTGAACTTTCTACAACAAAATCATTAAATCTAGCTGGAAAACGCACATTTCTACCAAAACGATTGACTCCTAATACATGATCACCAGAAGGATTATTAGGTTCTAAACTACTATCCTCAGCCATAGTAGATGAGCTAGGGACATCCACCTCAACCTGAGGCACATGTGCCTCGTCAATCTGGTTGCTGTCCTTACTGGACAAAGACTCAACCAAATTGTGGACTGCTCCAGCACCATCAGATTGTGGGGTTATTCCTAAATCATCTACATTAATACTTTCTTGTAGAAAACTAGATTCTAATGGCTCATCATAGGAAAATGGGTCACTTGGGCTGTTAAACAAATTAGATTTGTCTTTAAAAGATGATTTAAGCTTGAATGGAAAAACTGACTCATAAAATTTCACATCCCTGGAAACAAAAGCAAGATTTGTGTCAAGACTCAAAACTTTGTACCCTTTTTGCTCAGATGAAAACCAATTAAAACACATTTTTCTACACGTTCAGAAAATTTATCTAAATTGTTCAGTTTTGTTACAAAACAAAGACAACCAAAAACTCGAAGCTTATCAAAATTAGGAATAGTTTTATACACAAGTTCATATGGAGATGCTCCATTCAAAACTGAAGTGGTTGTTCTATTAATTAAAAACACTGAGGTTAAAACAGCATCACCCCAAAATTTTAAAGACAACCCCGACTAGAACATCAAGGACCTTGCAACATTCAAAATATGCCTATGTTTCCTTTCAACAACCCCATTTTGTTGGGGAGTGTAAATACATGAGTTCTGATGAATTACACCTTTGTTAATGAAAAAAGATTTCAAATTATGATTTAAAAACTCAGTGCCATTATCAGACCTCACCTTTTTTATCTTAACATCAAATTGATTGTGCAAAATGTTAAAAAATCCAGTAACATAAGAAAAGACTTCACTTTTAGTTTTTAACAAATAAACCCAAGTTGCCCTAGTGAAATCATCCACTATAGTAAGAAAAAACCTATATCCCTCTGAAGTGATCACTTTATAAGGACCCCACACATCAAGGTGAATCAGCTCACCTAAGCTAGATGACTTATGAAAACTAGAAGGAAATGAATTCCTTGTTTGTTTAGCGTTATGGAAAAATTCACAAGGTGGCAAGGACTCAATACCAAAGTTAAGCTTGGAATTTAAAGAATTCAAGGCTTGATCAGATGGATGACCAAGTCTACAATGCCATGTTAATTTAGAAACATAACATACAGCAGAATTAGCACAGAAGGAATTACCTGAATGTACACTATCTATATAATAGAGACCTCCAGACTCACTACCATTCCCCACCATCTCCTTGGATTGTAAATCCTGAATTTTACAGCTATGTTCATTAAACACAACTTCACACTTACTATCTTTACAAACTTTATGAACTGATAACAAATTAACATTGAACTCAGGAACATCAAAAACATCAAACAGAGTTAAAGAACTAGAAACATTAAGATTTCCAATTTTCTCAGTTTTAGCACTAGTTCCATTAGGATGACTAACATGAAGATTAAGTTTAGATACATTCACAGTATCATACAAAAGAGACTCAGAAGCTATCATATGTTGATTAGCTCCTGAATCTACAACCCATTTGTTATAATTAAAAATGGAACTGCAAGCATTGAATACGTAAGTACCTGCCATATTAGCACTGACAGATGCTTCCTCATTGCCATGCTTTTCACCAATCAGATTAAGAAATTTGACATACTGGTCCTTAGTGAGTTGATGAAACTCAGACTCTCCAGACCCAGATGATCCAGAAGGTACAACAGATGTATTAGCATTAAAGGTTTTACCTAAATTGCTCTGACCTACTTCATTTCTTGGTTTAAAATCTTTAGGATAACCAATTAGTTTATAACATTTTTCAATAGAATGTCCTTTTATCCCACAGTTTTTACATTGAACTATCTGACCTTTAGTTTTACTACCAGTATTACCAAATGTAAACCTATTATTAAATTTACTATTAAAAGCTGCTGGTTGACTTTTGGAACTAGATTGAGAGTCATTGGACAAAGACCCATTTCTTTGAAGTGACTCTTCACGAGATATTAAAGAAAAAGCAGTTTTGACACTAGGAAGAGGATCCATAAGAAGTATATGACTTTTAACTTGATTATAGGACTCATCTAGACCACTAAGAAATTGCATAAGTTTCATCAGTTTAGCATGATCATTTTGTTTAACAGCAGCCTCACAAGTACATTCAGTGAGACTGGTTAAACCATCAAACTCTTTCCATAATGCATCTAGTTTATTAAAATAATCTGAAACAGAAAAACCAATTTCTTTTAAAGAATTAATTCTTTGATGTATATTAAAAACAACTGACCCATCTGCCTTATTATATGTTTCAAACAAACTATCCCATATGTTTTAAGCATTATCAAAATAAGCATGGCTAGCATATATAGAATCATTAATGGAAGATAAAAGCCATGAGCAAACTACTTCATTAGCTCTCTCCCATTTTGAGACTTTATTAGTCTCAACAGAACTCTTTTTGAAAGTACCATCAACAAATCCTAATTTGTTTCTGGCCTTAAGAGCCCTAGACATAGAACTCCTCCATATACGAAAATTCTCATTACCGGTTAGTTTAACAGTTATAATGGTTGTAGTAGCATTATCAGATGGATGGATGTAGAGAGGATCATCAAAGTTAATTGCATCATCCTTTCCACTTCCTCCTGGAGGATCACTAGAACCAGCCATGAAAACAAAAATCAAAGAAACAAACTAATGAACAGTATACCGAAGTCCAGATGGTTACCAGGTAAAAACAAGACCGCACAAAAAAAAGTAACTGGTGTGATCTTTCATAACTAAGATAAGAATAGATAAAAAAGAAACAAGAAACTCTCACAGTGATCTAAGGCAATTTTTTCCGTTAATCAGAATTGACCGCTCACCTCCCTTGGGTTGTTCCCTGACAGAGTTATTTCAGACTAGGTCCGTTCTCTATCAGAGTTACTTTGACCCTTTAATGGGATTGGGTGAGCAGACCAGATGACGAAGCGCTTTGACTACGATCAACAGCCAACCACAGATCCTTCAGGATCGAACGAGTTTCATCAGATCTGCAACAACAAACCAAAAACTCGCAGTAACTAATTTCTTATGAAGAAATCGAAACAAAAAACAAAGAGACCAGATGATCTAACTAGATCGGGTTCAGAACCAAACAAAAAACGATAAACTAAACTGATGAAAAACAACGAGAACGAACCTGTATGAAATCTTCAACAGATCATCAATAAGAGCGATTGATGCCACAAGGTGGCTCTGATACCATGTAACAAACTATAAACTCAAAGAAAAATCACAAGAAGACAAGTCTTCCCAACATCAACATTTCATTTAGTATGAAACAGTTGGTTTCCATCATACAAGATACAAAACAAACCTCACTACATTCACACTCTAACACTCGAATGTAAACAAAGAATCAATATAACCATGAAGGTGTGTTACAGAAACCCTAGAACTGAAACCCTTTATCACAGAGACGTAGAGAACAAGTTGAGAGCATGAGATAGAAAATATCTAGTGTTAATCGGCAAATGACCTCAGATAACACTTTAAATACTTGGAGCAACTTTTAACCCACGAACTCTCTATGGACCCGGATCCAATCTTTAACCCGCATACATTCACACCTGCATAAAAGAGTATACAGAAATATCCCCTACACTACCAATAAATTAACATTATATACCCTACACATTCAAATGATAAGTTTGCTAATTAATATAACACTTTCAACACATTATATATATATATATATATATATATATATATATATATATATATATATATCTTTTTCCCTCGTATATTATATACAGTCCTTCCCATACTAGCCTAAGTTTATCATGCAGTTCTTGTCGGCTTGCCGCATTGTTCGTTAGTAATTGCTCCCTACGTTGAAAGATCAGTTGTGAACTCGTTGATTGTAATGGCTTTCTGCCTATTTCTTATCATGCTCTTACCAAATTGTTGTTATCTCCCACCTCTCCATAGATAATTCTAGGTTCATCTTAAATCCATTTTTAATGGCTATTTGGTCGTAGTTTGTTGTCCTATCAATAAGAACTATCAACTCCAGCGATATTACTCATTATTGCCTCCGAACCATACACGAGGCTAGCTAAATGGGGTCTTCTTAGTTGCTTTTCCCGATGTTGTTCTATACGCCTACAACACACTCGAAAACTCGTCCATTCATTGTCCTTTTGCAATGTCTAATCTTGTTTCTAGACCATGAAATATTGTTCTATTATTGACCTTTTTGTGGCCATTTGCTTCTAGATGAGCTATAGAAGTGAATTGTGTTGATGCCACATTACACAAATGGCCACGGGCTATTGACAGTTATCATTGGTGTTGTTACTTTCCTCAGTATGTAGGCATGTGTTTGTCACTTCTCACATTTGTAAATAGTGCCTTTAGTGTGTTGGTACATGGTTGGTCAATAATATCCTAACATGGCTATTTTTTGAACATTCGTTCTCACCCCCTTCATGTGCTCCAACTATTTCTTCATGCATTTCACTTATGAGGTAGCTTGCTTTAGTGACACTTACACATCGTAGTAGTGGTGTGAGGTATCCTTTTTTATACAATTTCCATTTTGTAAGACGAAAGTCGGTGTGACTTGATCCTTATTTTCTGGATTATTTATTATTTGATGATAGTTTTTGATACAGATCAGGAAACCAATACAGCCAACCCATCTGTTATGGGCCCAGGTGAGAGATCCAAAAGAAGCAAGAAGATACAGCCAGCCCATCTGTTAGGAAAACTTGATATCACTTACTAAGTCAAGAGAGGAATAAGGAAGCTACTGCATGCATGATCCTTTATTTTTGGCAAAAGTAGTTATTCTAATTTTATTTAATTGTACTTTGGATTGGAGAAGGATAAAAAAATTGCTCCAGATTATTGTCTCTCTCCTCTTCTTCTGAATTTCTTGGAGTTTAGCCCACTTAATGGGTGTTTCATTGGTGCTTTCATTCTCTTCGTCCTCCGTCATGCCTCCCATACTAGAAACAACAAGCTCCTTCTTCCCCACTACAAATCCAATGCCCACCCTCGAGGCCTCCATGGCCGCCATGGTTGAAAATATCTCTAAGCTTGTCACCACTTCCACTTCTAACCAAACAACCACCGAATCCCAACTTGACATCATTATGAAACAGTTAAGCAGTCAATACGAGCAAACCAACACCCTGTTAATTAGCCACTCTTGTCAAAACAACAGACAAACCTTCCCCCTCACACACCTTCCCTAAGCCAGACTTCAAAACTGATTCACCACTTTGACCCCCAAAAATCATCCTCCCCACCTTTGAGGGACCCAATCCTCTTGATTGGTTGTTTCAATCCAATCAATACTTCACCTTCTACAACATCCCACTGCCAGAACGTCTCAACATGGTTACATTCTTCCTTTCTGGTGACACTTTTCAAACTCCAGCAGAACCATCAGGCGGCACTTTTCAAACTCCAGCAGACCACCACCGTCACCGCTTACTAAACCGAGTTTGAACTAATTAGCAATTGCATCGCCGGTCTCCCACCCAACGCCCTTCTCAACTGTTTCTTATCGGGTCTTTGCCCCGATATCAAGAAGGAGCTTTCCATCCTCAGACCCAACACCATCACCCAAGCGATTGGTCTTGCCAAACTAATTGAAGAGAAAAACATGGATACTCGCTCACGGTCTCGTTACTCTGTTCCCTTCCGTTATAGTCCAACCACACCCCAAACTTCCACCACCTACAACTCACAAACACCGTGCCCCACCACCGCCGGTCTCCTTCCCACACCAGCCAAAACCACTCCCACCTTACCCTTCAATCGCCTATCTGCTGATGCACTGTAGAAACGACGCATTCAGGGCTTATGCTTCAGGTGTCCAGAAAAATTCTTTACTGGTCACAAATGTAACCCTCCACAATTCATGTTAGTGGTGGATAACAAAGAACCAAATCTCAAAAATACAGAACAACCACCTGAAGTGGACCCTCCTTCCATCCATCCACAATTTTTCGCCCTCTCTACAATAACCCTTTATGGGTTATCATCACTACAAGCCCTTCGCATCACCGCGTATATCCACCATCAACCGGTCACCATTTTGATTGACTGTGGCAGCACACACAATATCATCCAGCCGAGCATCGTATCGCTCTTCGGATTACCCACCACCACCATCCGTGAGATTCCAGTCATGGTCGACAACGGTGATCACATTAAATGAAATGGGGTATGCCCTGAATTGGAGGTACAACTCGATCAGATGCCATTAAAAATTCCATTCTTTATTCTTCCCGTAGAAGGCGCCGATCTTATCTTAGGGCTTGCATGGCTTAGCATTTTGGGCCCCATCTTGGCTGACTTTTCCATACCTCAACTCACGTTTCCAATTGGGCCAAAGGCCATCAAATTACGAGGAGAAGCACTTTCCACATCGGTGTCCACACGACAACTAAAAACCCTAATGCAGAATGACAGTATAGTGTAACATCCTGAGTTCAGGAGTGCAAGTTCAGGGTTCAAAGTGAAAAATGTATAAGGGCAACTCGGCGAGTCTATGGGTGGACTCGGCGAGTAGAGTCGCGATTCTGGTCGCGTGTTAAGTGGCCAACTCGACGAGTCGGCGGCTGGACTCGACGAGTTGGTGCTGGGTGAAGAAAACCCTAATCTTCGGGGTTTGCCCCCTATTTAAAGGATGTTATGCCTTCTCTTCAGCCTCTATTTTCCCTGAGTGTTCCAGAGAAAACCCTAATCGTGAGAAACTCCATTATTGAGAGGATTGAAGCTTGGAAGAAGGAATTTGTGAAGAGAAGTTGGAGGAATTCGAGCATAGTACCAAGAGGGCTTGTGGATCGGAAGTCTACATCAGTTTAGGCTCATCTTTGGGGTAAGAATCCTCTGTCTTGAGCCCCTTTTCCCTTATTGTATTGAAAACCTTTTTGTGATGTGATTCTGGGAGTACTCTAAATAAATTGTATTGAAAACCTTTTTGTAATAATTTAATGAAATCGGGTTGTTTTTGAAAAGCTTAAATTGGTTGGAATTTTTTGGTCGTTACAAGTTGGTATCAGAGCCTTGGTTTGATTGAATTGGAGGAACACTTGTGTGACTCCAGTCTCAAATCGAGAAGGGTTTTTAAAAGAGAATTTAAATGGTTTTCAAAATGGGTAAAGGAGGACGCGGAGGTACGATCAGTCGGAGCCAGTAAGTAACCCCAAAATACCATACATGATACTTATTTTTGAGCATTGATAGAACAGCATGCTAGTGCTAGGCTAGGGATCTTCAGGATTTCATGATAATGTTGCCTGATTTATGATGCCTGTTAGCCTAGGGTTTCCTTGTGGGAGATTTCCAGTGTTCCTCTAGTAGTGAGGGTTGAGCGCTTGTTTTGTATGTTTTCACTAGGGTGTTGTGGTAGTACTTCATACAAATATGGGTAGGTGTGGAAGGTAGTACGGGCCCGTACTACTGAAAGCACAGGACCCATACAGGTATCAGGGAAACCATGACCTCTAGGGTTGGGTTGAGAGTTGGTTCCCGGGATAATGGGATGTGACTGAGATTTTGTGGTGTTTTTCAGTATGGAGTTTCCGAGGCATGCTGGGAGTGGATCGGGGTCAGGATCAGGAGCAGGAGAGGGAGTTCCAGGCGGGTCGGTACCGCCCGAGGTTGTTGGTCAGATGAGCACGTGCGAGTTGGATGCAAGGATTCGTGAGATCCTGCATGATGAGGTTGCTGCATTGTTCCGGGCTGAGTTGTCGGAACTATTTGGGTCGATCAAGACCGACATGGTTGAGTATTTTGATGAGCGTTATGCAACCCTCACAGAGACGGCTGCCGCGGCGGCTACAGCGGCTGTAGCAGTGGCATGGGAGGAGCTGGTCGGGGTTTTCAGTATCGGGACTTCGATAATACGAAGCCTTCAACCTTTGATGGAGTTCAGGACCCGATTGTTGCTATAAGATGGTTATCGGATGTGGAGGGGTGTTTCTTTACGTGTCCATGCCCTGCTGATCAGAGGGTGAGGTGTGCTCTGAACCTGTTGAGGCTCGGGGCGAAGGATTGGTGGAGATTGACCACGGGGTCATATTCGGATGCGCAGAGGGCTGCGGTTTCATGGGATCAGTTCAGAGAGATGTTCAACACTCGTTATGTTCCGCGGGTTGAGAGAGAGAGAGATTGGCTCATGAGTTCCTTGAGCTGAAGCAGGGTTCGGAGTCGGTGACTAAGATTTCCAGGATGTTCACTGAGAGGGAAATGTTTTGCCCTAAGTTCGCTTCGGAGCAGGCTCAGATGTCTCGATATCTGAGCATGCTCAAGAGGGATATCAGACAGTTTGTGTCTACGCAGAGGTGCGAGACTTTGTTGGAGTTGCAGGAGGCCGCCGGGCGGCGTGAGTTAGAGATTGAGTTGCAGTTGCATGAGCTGAGGCAGGCTCCGGTGCAGTCGCAGCCGGCGCCGAAACGGTCCAAGACCGTTGATTCTAGGGTGGGAGATCAGAGCAGCCACGCTTGTGGGAAGTGTGGGAGGGGTCACACCGGAGTTTGTAGGTTCGGTGGTGCATGACGCAAGTGCGGAAAGGAGGGGCACTATGCGAGGGATTGTCGGCAGTCAGCGCCGGTTCGGGATTTGAGGATTCGTTATCATTGTCATCAGGTGGGGCACTTGAGGATCAACTGTCTACAACTTGCTGCAGGACCGATGCAGGCTCCAGCACCGGCCACTTTGAGGATCACGGGTGGAGGTCAGGGTGGAGCGGAGCCCCCAAGGGCTCAGGATCGTGCCTTTCAGCTTACAGCAGAGGAGGTCAGAGTGGTGCCAGATGCAGCCGCATGTATGTTTCTTTCTTGATGGCTTGATTATCTTGTGATTATTGTGGAGTATTGTTTATATGCCAGTCTCTTTGTGTGGTTTTCAGTGTGGTATTCGTTGTTCTTTGAGAGTTATGGTATGGTTATGGGTTAGTGATGGGAATTTCGTTGGTTATCATTCGTGGAGTTTATTAGTGGGAATCTGGCGTTGGTCTGAATTCCGGATAGCATCTGCTTTCTGAGGAGTGGTTAACTGCAGATTGAGTTCTTCCGAGCTCGGGTTGATCAGTGTGGAAATGTGATTTTTGCGAAGGCTGTTTATGCTTGCGGGGCGCAGTTCGCGTGTAAATGTTGTGTTGTGTAAGGTTGTTGAGGGAGGTCGGTGATGGCGACCGGTGATTGATAGTTAGTGCTATATGTGGGGGAGAATTGGAAATTCTCCGGAAGATCAATGAGAATGTGAGGTTATTTAGCTGTTTGGGATTCAGCAGTGTTCTGTCAACCAAGAGCGTAGGCTGGTATGAGTAAGTGGCAGGCATGCGGGGCGGGATACCGACTAAGGGTATTTGATTGTGGAGGGCTTGGGATCAGGCCGTGATGGAGTATGTATGATGGAGATAGAGTTCGGAACCCCTAGAGGGCTAGAACAGTATGCATGGGAGGATTTCTCGGAGAGATAACTCAGAATGATGAATGCTGGTTGAGCGGTCTAGATAGACTGAAGGCCGGTAGGCGTACCAGTCAGGCCGAAGGCTTGGAGAACGGTCCAGCCAGACTAAAGGCACTACAGGGCGGTCCAGATTGGCTGAAGGTTCTGAGAGTGCTCCAGATTGACTGAAGGCCTGGTGTGGCGGTCCAGTCATGTTGAAGACTCTGCAGGTATCGTTAGAGTGGTTTGAGGAAATGGATTGAGTATGTTGCGATGTGTTAGCATTAGAAGGTCTGGCCCTGGGTATTGATCTTGATTAGCGGAGATAGTGCATGGACTCAAGGGTCCTTGCGAGCAGATTCAGAGCATGTGTGCTACGTGGATAGCGGTTATGCTAAAGGAGTGGTGTAGCGTTGGGGGAGCACCGTGGCACTTGTCGTAGTGACAAGCCGGCCAAGTGGATTCCCTTGGTAAGGGAAAAGGAGATAGGAATGTAACTCCGAGAGGGAGTGTAAATTCACGGAAGTGAAAGCAGTAGTGCATAATTGAGATCGATGTGTTCTAATTATGGTCTTTGATCAGCCTGATTGCGGCAGTGGCATGGAATCACATCCAGATGGGATGTCTGCTGAGGTCGCGAAAGGGATTCCGCGGGTGTAGAGCCAAGAGGCTCGGAAGGGATGTAGGGATGGAGTCTTGGACTTCCAGCTTGATTTTGATCAAGGAGTTGTGTATGTAGTGGTGGTTCATCCTAGGGATGTTTGGAGGTGTCGTCAGTGTGATGGGTTTTCCCCAACCCGAGAGTGCTAGGGCTAGTTCAGCATGTGCAGGTGATTGCAAGAGGAGAACTCATGGGAGTTGCTCTGAGGAATGTGTCATTCTATCAACAGGGTATGGATAAAGTTGAACTTAGATCGGGATTCCGAAGGTTCATGGTTGTTTCTAGCTCATATGGGTCGAGTGATTATTGTGATTTGGAGCAGTGTTGCATTATGGGTAGTACTCAGTCGATAAGTGTGGTTATTAGAGGTCGAAACCAGTGGCCGGCTTGAAGCGGTGGTCGGAACACCACGGGAAGGAAAAGTGAGTTTCGGGTTTCTATGGTTGTGCTTTGAGGAACCTGGTTTGGTTAATGCCAGGTGGTTCGTGGCAGGAGTATTTCTGGAGCTGAGTTGCCGCAGGCTTCGAGGACGAAGCCTAATTTAACTGGGGGAGAAGACATCCCGAGTTCAGGAGTGCAAGTTCAGGGTTCAAAGTGAAAAATGTATAAGGGCAACTCGTCGAGTCTATGGGTGGACTCGGCGAGTAGAATTGCGATTATGGTCGCGTGTTAAGTGGCCAACTCGGCAAGTCGGCGGCTGGACTCGGCGAGTTGGTGCTGGGTGAAGAAAACCTTAATCTTCGGGGTTTGCCCCCTATTTAAAGGATGTTATGCCTTCTCTTCAGCCTCTATTTTCCCTGAGTGTTCCAGAGAAAACCCTAATCGTGAGAAACTCCATTATTGAGAGGATTGAAGCTTGGAAGAAGGAATTTATGAAGAGAAGTTAGAGGAATTCGAGGATAGCACCAAGAGGGCTTGTGGATCTGAAGTCTACATCAGTTTAGGCTCATCTTTGGGGTAAGAATCCTCTGTCTTGAGCCCTTTTTCCCTTATAGTCATCCATGGTGGTTGTTTTGGGGTTTTTGGAGTATTTCATGAGTTATTTCGGGATTGGAAGACGGATATGAGGATGCTACCTTAGATCTGGAGTAGTGATGATCCAAAAATGCATAAAGTCCCTGTTGATAAGTGATTGGTGAAGCTATCTTGTCCCAAACCCAAACCCTAAGTGTAAAATGCCTAGATCTCTTTGGATTCACGTAAAGTTCGCCACTTTACGTGATGGATGGGTTGTAGGAGGCTAGATCTACGTTTTGGATCAATTACATGGCCTGGAAGGTTCTGTTTGGAATGAGATATAGAGGCACTCGGCGAGTCACAAGGGTGTACTCGGCGAGTTGCTTGAAGATGGTCTAGAACTCGACGAGTTGGAAGAACAACTCGGCGAGTAGGTTGAAGATAGCCTTGGACTCGGCGAGTCTGGTCGTGAGATCCTACCCTTTCTTCTGGTTGAGCTATGAATCAGTGAGTCAAGGGATGACTCGGTGAGTCGAGTATGAAAGGACTCAGAGTTGTTGGACTCGGCGAGTCTCAGGGTGACTCGACGAGTTGAGTCGCGGATTGGGGAAAGTTCTGAGCATGGCGACTCGGCGAGTCATCGGATTGACTCGGCGAGTAGAGTTAGCCAAGGGTTGACCAGTTGACTTCCAGGGGCATTTTGGTAATTGGTGGATGTTGTTTTGAGTTCAGTGTTTTGGTGGTTGGCCAGTGGTGGGGATCGTATCAGGGATCGGAGCAGCTTGGGTTATCTGTTTAGTCGGCAGTTTCGAGGTGAGTTATCCTCACTATATCAACAGGGTCTAAGGCACCAAGGCCGACCCTTTATCGGATTGAGATCCGGGTATTTGTTGTTATGATATTGCTTTGATATGTTGCATCCTGTTAGTTAGGGTGGTATATGTTAGAGACCTGGTTGAGGTCGTTATCCTGAGATATAGGGTGATGTTATGTTAGTGACCGGTTAGGTCCGAATCCTGGTTAGGATGATGATATGCTATGTGATCTGTTTGATCGGTTTGTTGACTGTGAATTGTTATATGATTGTATGTTTATGTGCACATGGTTGTTTGGGTTGGAGTTGGGATGAGGCGGGTCTTGCTTTGTGCGGTAGGCCAAGATACCCAGGGCAGACCGGTTGTCCCGAAGGCCTAGCGAGCGGTCCGAATAGGCTGTAGGCCCCAAGAGGGCGGACCAGATGTTCCGAGGCTCGGAGAGTGGACCAGGCCGACTGAAGGCCCAGTGCGGGCGGACCAGTCATACTGTAGACTCAGAGAGTGAAGCAGGTGGATTGAATGCCCGGTGTGGGCGGACCAATCATACTGCAGACTCGATGTATATGGCTAGACTCGGAGGGTGGACCAGGTGGACTGTTGGCTGGTGCGCTGGACCAGTCACACAGTAGACCCGAAGTGCATGGCTGTTCTGTGTTCGGATATGATATGGCATGTTATGCGTGTATGGTATGTGTGGTTGGTATTTTGGGAATATCTCACTAAGCTTTCGGGCTTACAGTTGTGGTTTAATGTTTTTCAGGTTCTTCAGGAGACCGTGGCAAGGCGAAGGCATGATCGTACCGCTCCTCATGTTTATGTTGTGATGTGATTCTGGGAGTACTCTAAATAAATTGTATTGAAAACCTTTTTGTAATAATTTAATGAAATCGGGTTGTTTTTGAAAAGCTTAAATTGGTTGGAATTTTTCGGTCGTTACATATAGGTTCATTGCATGTGCTCTATTTCCACCGGGAAGATCATTCTCCTCCTCCTCACCCCATGACACCCACCCACTCCGACCCAACTATACATCAGCTCCTCCTACAATATGGTTCTGGTTTTAACAAACCCAAAACCCTTCCCCCTTCTCGTTCACAGGCTCATCACATACCTACCAATCCAACAACAACACCGGTCAACATGCGACCCTATCGCTACCCCCACTATCAGAAGCAAGTGATGACAAACTTAATCTCGGAAATGTTGGAAGACGGCATCATCGTACCTAGCCAAAGTCCTTATTCATCACCGGTCTTGCTTGTTAGAAAGAAAGACGACACCTGGTGGTTTTGCGTTGATTATGGGGCCCTCAACGCTATCACCATTAAAGATCGCTTCCCCATTCCAACAGTCGACGAGCTCCTCAACGAATTACATGGTGCGTCGATTTTTTCCAAAATTGACCTCCACGCTGGCTATCACCAGATTCGCGTGGCTACAACCGACACCCACAAGACAGCTTTTCGAACCATTGATGGTCATTACGAGTTTCTCGTTATGCCATTTGGGTTATCGAATGCCCCCATCCACCTTCCAATCTACGATGAATCGCATCAATATTTGCTTGGCCGGAAATTTCGTATTTTTACCGATCAAAAAAGTATAAAGCATTTGCTCTCACAAGTTGTGCAAACACCAGAGCAATATAGGTGGGCCACTAAACTTATTGGCTTTGACTTTGAAATTTTCTATAAACCAGGAAAAGAAAATAAAGTGGCAGATGCATTAGGCCGTATTGAAGATGCTTCCTTGTTTGCTTTATCATCCACTGAACCCACCTGGTTCCAAGAATTGTGTTCCTTTTACACCACCAATGATGGCAAATCTTTACTTTCCAAACTTGACACCACCTTTAGCTTTCGTGACGGACTTCTCTACAACAAAACTAGACTGTTTATTCCTGAAGTGTCCAATGTTCGTCACCAACTGTTAGAAGAATATCACTCCACACCGCTGGAGGGCCACTCGGGTGTTGCAGCTACAACCTGCTGCCTCGCCTCCACCTTCTAGTGGCCCAAACTCCAACATGAAGTTCGCTCCTTCATCTACCAATGCAAGACATGCCAAGAGACAAAATATCCAACCCATAAAACCTACGGGTTACTTCAAACAATCCCCATTCCATCACCATTATAATCCGGGAAAACCGTTATTTGGGTGGTCGTTGACTGCTTTTCAAAGTTTGCACATTTCACGGGCCTACCATCCAAGTTCACTGCCACCTCCCTTGCGACAATATTTTTGCAAACTATCTACAAGCTACACGGCCTTCCAAGGAGCATTATTTCTGATCGAGACCCTCTCTTTCTTAACAGGTTTTGGCGCGAAATCTTCAAACAGCTAGGCACTCGTCTTCGCTACTCAACAGCTTACCACCCACAATCCGACGGACAAACAGAAGTTGTCAACCGGTGTTTACAACACTACCTCCGTGCCTTTGCATGTGACGAACCAAAAACTTGGCATAAGCACCTCTATCTATTGGAATATTGGTACAACACTTCCTACCATTCAGCGAAAATGTCACCCTTTCAAGCATTGTATGGAAGGCAAATTCCGGACATAAATCGTTATAAACCAGGAAGTTCCTCCAATCCGTCGGTTGATCTCACGTTGACAGAACACAACAGGGTCCGTACACAGTTGAGACAAAATTTATGGTGGGCATAACAACGAATGGAAACACTTGCAAATACCCACCGACTCGACAAACACTTTGAGGTGGGCGACATGGTCTACCTACGCTTATGAGACTACCGACAATAGTCCGTTCAAATCCGCTCCTCCAAAAAATTAAGCAAACGGTTTTATGGACCTTTTAAAATCCTCGAGAAGATTGGCACGGTGGCTTATCGCCTTGAACTACCACCGGAATCTCGAGTCCATCCAGTCTTCCACGTCTCTCTTCTGCGACAATCCTTTGGTAACCCAATGCCAAATCCGTTACCAGACTTCTGTTACCAACAAAGCAATGAGCTTGAGCTCGAGGACGAGCTCACTGTCAAGGAAGGGGCAATTGATACAGATCAAGAAACCAATACGTACAGCTAGCCCATCTGTTATGGGCCCATGTGAGAGACCCAAAAGAAGCAAGAAGATACCTAAACGTTTGCAGGACTGAAGTCAAAGCCACTTTTAGCACTTTGCATCATTTTAGGAAAACTTGATATCACTTACTGAGTCAAGAGAGGAATAAGGAAGCTAGTGCTTCCACGTTAGTTTTACTGCATACATGATGCTTTATTTTTGGCAAAAGTAGTTATTCTAATTTTATTTAATTGTACTTTGGATTGGAGAAAGATATACAGAAAATTGACCCAAATTATTCTCTCTCCTCTTTTTCTCAATTTCTTGGAGTTTAGCCCACTCAACGGGTGTATCAGTTTTCCCTTAGACAAGTATTTTGTTATCGGTCTTCTCCAATCGTCTCTAGCTTCAGTGGTTGAGATAGTCAATGAGTTTTCTATTTCTTTGGTTTGTACTATTTCAACCAAAACTTTATGAGGAAGATGTGAGAAAACAGATGACGCTAGCTTGTTCAACACGTCTGCTTGTTTACTTTTTGATCTGGGTACATGTTGTAATCTAAATATTTTGAACCTTTTTATTAGTGTTTTCCATTTTGTTGCGTATTGCATTAAATTTCGACCCCATGACATCATAAAGACCATTTTTTGGTTAGGCACTATCATGGAACCCGCAAAAGCTCGCATGTTCTCACATCCAATCATTATTGCCAGTTGTAGCCTTGCTATTAACGATTCGTACTCAGATTCGTATTTTGAATTATTAAAGTCAAAACGTAGTGCATATGTGATGTCTTCCCTAGTTGGATTAGTTAGTATTAGACTTGTTCGTTGGTGATTTAATTACCAAATATATTTTAGTGTAATGGATTTAACAAGTGTTTCAAGAATGGTGTTTTAGTTATAATACAAGTTAGAAAGTGTGAGAGTGCACACTTGTATTTACTAAACATTGTTAGTACCGAACCCTGATCTACTGTGTCAAGTCTGGGTTTGGGGCAGCGCCCCGAAAAAATTTGTCATTCTTTAAAGATGCAAATTCAAGGATTAATTCGTATTTTCTGAAAGTTGAAAATTGTTCTCGTTTTATCCGTTGTGTGGATAATTCTGGGAAATAGTATGACTTCGTTGAAACACGGAAAACTGACAGGACGCTTTCTTCTTCATTCTCTCTCAAAATTGATTCTGTGTTTTGTGCCTAAAATCAGAATCGTTTCTTCAGGAATTATCCTAGTTTGGATTTTGTGATACCCAATGCAATTAGGGTCGAAATATTAAACAAGGAAAGTGTATCACACGATTCCTGTTTGTGATCCAGATTTCCTATAACCTAATTTCGAAATTCCCCAACAGCTCGCGCCTCATCTATGATTGAGGATCCATCGGTGTGTAGGTCCCATTCGTTTTTTTCAACCTGTTCGACATTCTTACTTTTCTCACTACTCTATTCTACTATTTATATTTCCACGTTGATGGCTATTTCTACTATGAAGTCTGCTAAGGATTATGCTTTACTGTTCATGTGCGGCTTGAAATTGATTTCGTGTTCTGCCAATTCGACGCCCACTTGGCAAGGCGTCATGCATTTTTCGGCTTTACTATTACTTCCCTTATTAGTATTCTAGTTAGTACCTTGATCGTATTAGCTAAAAAGTACCCCCTTAATCGCCTCATTGGGTTTACGAGTGACAACGCTAGTTTTTCCAATTCGGAATATCCTATTTTAGCTCCTTATAAGACATGACTCAAAAAAAATATGGGTATTTGTTTATCTTCCCTATTAGCTACCAATATGACCCTTACTGCTAACTTTGATATTGATAGGTACATTGTTAGTATTTCCCATGCATTAGTGATGCTATGACCGGTAGCTTTATTAATGCTTCCTTAAGTTCCATGAATGTCGTTTCTGCTTCTTCTATCGATTTGAAGTCTTTTTTTAATTGGATAATCTCTTTAAGTTATTGTAGAAATGGAAAGTCTTTGCTAGTTCTGCTAGAAAGCGTCTTAATGCTGCTAGTTTGTTGTTTAGTTCTTGAACTTCCTTGACAGTCCTTGATGATCATAATTGCAATATTAAATCATTTTTATTAGGATTTGATTTTATTCCTTCTTTTGTGATCATGTGCGTCAGAAATTTACATACTTCTACTCCAAAAAGGCACTTTTTTGGGGTTCAACTTTATGTGCATAGTTCTTAGGTTGTTGAAAGTTTGTTTGATGTCTTCTAGGAAAGACACATTGCTTCTACTTTGATGACCATATAATCCATGTATAACTCTATATTCCTACATATATGTGATTCAAACGCCTTGTCTACTAGACTTTGGTATGCCCCCTTTGCATTTTTAAGTCCAAATGGCCTCTTAGTGTAGAAAAACTTTCATCTGTTTATGTGAATGATGTTTTCTCCTTGTCTCCTCTATGCATATGGATTTAGTGATATCCCTTGTATGTATCCAAAACTCTTTTCCAATTATGCCCATCTAAAGATTCTATCTTTTTGTCAGTTGCAAGGAGTGTGTAGCAATCTTTTGGGTAGAGTATTGAATGTTGTGATGATATTCATTAGCGAAGTCTTATTTTGTTAATGTCGAAGGTAGTAATGCTATCTATATGGAAGTTTACATAACTTCAATATGTCTATGTATTTTAGGGAAATTTAGTGTTTTTCTACTTAATGTCAAAGTCTTCTTGTACGTTTTGAGTTTGTTGACAACACTATAAATAGTGTTGTAGCATAGTTTATTATGAAGAGCTTTTCATTATTTATCATTTTGTACGTTGCAACCTTTGTTGTCTTCCAGACGAATGAGATCTTAATGGAGATTTATTTACATCTTGTGTTCGTTTGCTTTATGAAATCAATACTTGATTGAATTCTTGAATCATGAAGTGGTATTAGATCAGAAATCATCAAATTGTTCGAAGAATTACTTTTTAGATTACATTCGTTGATTCAATCCTTCAGAATTCAACTTTTTTCGCGTTTGTTAATCATTTTTCGTCGAATGAAGTTTCTGATTGGACAATTATGCAATCAAGTTTCAATTAATTTGATTCGATTTCTTTTCAGTTCAATTTACTCGTTCATTCTGATTAAATCATTGGCTAACTTGAATGTTAACACGATAATGAGTTTTGCAAATATTATCGGATCTTCCACAAAAAATCTAGTGTTACTTCCTGAGTATTACGATCAATAGGAAGATCGTATGGAAGATTATTTGAATGGAATCAATGAAGATCTATGACATCTGATCGAGACTGAACTGCCATATCGAGCAAATTTTGTTGTAGCAGTTGGATCAGCAACTCAGAATGAAAGATCTGCAGTCGATCAATTGAAGAAAGAAGCAAATGAGAAAAAAGTATCTTAGTAAACTGAGACGTGCTTTGCCTCCAGTTGTTTACAACTATGTTCGGGGTTGTAAGACTGCTGAAGAAATCCAAAATATTTTGAAGGATAAGTTTCAAGGAAATAAACGAACCAATAAAGAGATTGGATATTAAAGAAAAGGAGGAGAAACAAGAAAAGGTGAAGGATAAAGCTCATTATGCTATGAAGATTGAAGGGTTAAGTCAAAAAATCTTTTGGTAATGGAAAAAGGTTGGATGAGGATGAAGGTACACTACTAGAAAAACAACATTTTACGACGCGCAAAGCGTGTCGTAAAATGCTTAGAAGACGCGCAAATGCGTATCAAGGAAGGCCCTCTCATAACGAGAGACGACACGCAATGCATATCATTAAAGCCGCTGTCAAGAAAGGTCATGTCAAAAATGAAGATGACACACATTTTTGTGTATCGTAATTTTAAATTTTTTTAAAAAGAAAATTATTTATAGATTTACTAATTTTCAAATTAAATTTGCATTTCATGTCTCATAATAGAAAATAAAATACCATAAAAATACAATCCATTGTAGAAAAGTTAATGTCATACAAATAATCATTCCAATAGTAGACATATGGATAAATCTCAAAGGGTTCAAAAATATGTTTGTCTTCTTATAGAAGTTATACACAAGAAAGTACTGAATTTGCTATTGAGTTGAGATTGTATCCTCCCCCTAATTCCATAACTATCTTTCCATTGCTAAACTCCATTAACAAAACAAAACCATCAACCACCATTAAATGAACCTCAAGACAATTTTATGACTTATTTTTCAGAACATGGTGCTAACCTTCTTCAACATCTCAACCATATCTTCTCCTGACTTGAAGTTTTGTCCTGACCCATTAGGAGTTTTATAATCCACATCGTACTTTGTACCTAATACAAGAAAAGAAATAAATATAAATGTCAACTAATCAATCACATGAATATTTACTCAGGTATCATAGAGAAGGTTACTTTATATTTCAATGGTATGCCTATAACTAGGTAGATTTTTCAAACTTCTAATACAGAGAATTTAAGAAAACAAAAGTACAATGATATTGTAAATAAGTTGATGAAAGTATGTTGTTGTTTCTTAAATGCAGCCAATGTTGAGAGCATATGAAAGGAATGATAATTGACCTAATGCTATCCCACAGTTGACTGTATACACCTTTGACTTGCAGTACTTGAGAGCAATTTCGGAAATTAACAAATCATATTAGTAAATAACCTAAAAAAGATAAAATGAATGATTTTGATTTCTTAGAACCTTGATGTCAGCAATCGCACATGCTTCTGTTTCAGGCCCCACTATCTCCATTTTGTCATTCTACAAAAGAAAAAAAAAATCAAAATCTTTATTGACTTATTTCATGTATTTAGTAATTTAACCTTAAAAGAAAAAAAAGGAAAAAAATCACTTGTGTTCCGGATGAATTAATGTAAAAATAAATAGGCTTAGCTGGATTATGATAATCCAACTACATAAATTGAGGAACAAGAAGCCCAGTCACTGCAGGAACAATCTACAACAACCAAAATTATACTTAAATTCATTAAAAAAATAAAGAATTTAAAAAAAAAATACATTGTTATTTCTTATAGGCATTCCTAGGTAACAAATACGAGCATCTAGAAGCAATGATGGAAGATCAGGAGGAGCACTTCTAGGTCTTCCGGAAGCTCTGCCGCCACCTCCGCGATACATATGCTAATATATAGTGTACGAATATTGAAAAAGGCTTACAGCAAAAGCAGTTGCAACAACCAGTCTTCTACTAACACTGGTGTGTAACACAAACCTCTCCCTCAAAGTTGCAGCCTCTGTGAGGCCATCTCTGGCTCTTTCAAGCCCTTCTGTTGTATACTGACTCACCTGCACCACAAAACAGAATTACATTATATGCATATGCATATGAGGAAGGGAAATAGATACAATTTGTAACTTACTTGGTCTAGAAGGCAACAAAAGATGGTTTTCATATTGGTTGCAAGATTACTAGGTTGTACACATACAATTGACTAAAGGGAATGTAAGAATCTTGTGAAGTATCCAAGATTCATATATAAAATAAAAAACAATGTATTTTTTTATACTTAGTGCTTTCCAATTCCTAAGTGTGTTCATGGTATCCCATTTGAGCAAACAATGAAACAGGTAGTAGTCCATGACTCCATTCCATTTCCACTACTAAAGTGAAAGAAACAACAAATAAGCACCACCAAATAGATTGAAAAAACATCAAACCAAAAGTTAAGCAACCATGTAAAAGTGAGATTTTTAGTTTTTGTTGATTGTGCAAGCAAAGAAAATGTATCATCCATCATCCATCTATAATCTACCTCTCAACATTTTCCTTCTGCTATTTAAAGGTTGATTTGGGTTGGGATAACAGATACATACTTGGTGATTGTGCAAGCAAAGAAAAGTGAGTATTCACTCACACTTCTGTCAACATCATAGATCGACTCCGACCCACCAGGTACTGAAAGGAATACAACAATAAAAATTAATAAACAACCAAATTAGTAAAGTGATGAACCTGTGATATTGATAATACCATAAAGTATTATCATGAAGTTGACATGTAATAATAGTATGATATGTTTAAGTGACTTATGATTAACAATACAAAATCATAAATAAACACTTATGATTAGCATCAAGCTCACATGTCCTAATAGTATGATAGTATGATAGTATGATGTATTTAAGTGACTTATGATTAGCAATACAAAATCTTAAATAAACACTTATGAAAGTTAAACAGTTTGAAATTCATAAAGGATGGCTTACTTCAAATGTATCAACAGTCAAAATATTACATATGGTGACATTTTTCTTTAGTTTTTACTAGAGTCTCCCTCCTGATCAGAAGTCAATACATTTATGCATGTATTAAGATCTGAACACTTTTTTTTATGGGAGAAATCACATTCTAGGAAATTATGTTGGTAAAACAAGAGTTTTTAATAAAAAATAAGTTGAACAACTCATTAGAATGATATGTCAGGCAGGAAAACTAATAATAAGACATATGTAGAATTACTTCACTATCCTAATTTTAATCATCTATTTATCCTATTCCAATTTTTTTTTGTTTTCTGACAACCAACCTAGAAACACGAGTCAACATTTCCTAAAATGAATTACTTCTTTAGTTATATTTCACCTAGGAATAAAGGAAAACATAATTAGCAAAAACAGTGTTTAGCTTACCAAATGATATCCCTATATTTTAAGGGTATATATATCATTCTCTAATGCTTTCCCGTAATGATTAAACCTTATGTCTCTTGCTGCCACTCTGATCAAAAGGCATCAGCTCAAAATGCACCCTAACATTTGATCCTTGGTTAGCTAACACAATAAAAAGAAACATATGTAGCAACCTTAAATCTTAGTCCATGAATGAAAGAAAAGCTTCAATTTCAAGCGACTTTTATTCAATCAAGAAGCAGAAGGAATAGAAAAACAAAAAAAAAGTAAAAAAAAAAGCTTCAGAATAGATTAAATCGACTAAAATAAAAAAAATCAGAAGAAGATGCTTGGTTTCTTTGAATAGTATATGTAATCAAGTAAATCCATGTTAGTGATTTTCCTTCAAATAAAAGTATAAACGAACCAGAATTTTGGAGGAATCGAGCCAGGTTAAGAAGATGAAGGTTCTTTTCTTTAATGGTCGTTCCTTTCTTTAATGATCTGCAGCAATTTTCACAAAAGTTCACATAAGAAAATTGATATTTACCTTGACAGATTAAGTCGTATACAGAAGAATCGTCTTATATCTGAGACATTGTTCATCCTTTCCATTTTTCTAATTTATCCATAATTTTATCATCTATGTATAGCTCTATGGCATACACCTTAACTCCGATTATAGAAATTTTATTTCTCAAAAATGTAGAAAGATTAAGATTTAAGAGAGATTGAGAGTGAGAGTTGAATCTGTGAGGGTTGGAGGCAGTGGAAGTGGATGTAGGGTGGAGACGAAAGCGTGTTAGGAAGTGGAGATATGGGATAACAGAATAGAGAGACAATAAGGGAAGTTATAGAGTCGATGTTGGTGGTGGCAGTTAGGGCTTCCAAAGGGAAGGGATAGAGAGTGCAGAGGTAGAGGAAGACGGCTGCTTCAAAAGGATTGACAGCCTCACAATTCTATTAGGGTTCATTGGTAAAGGAATGTAGGAATGTAGAAGGAGAAGAAGGAGATACATGGCAGGGTGTTTAACTTTTTGGGATTTCATTTCCCCCTATAGGCTATTAAAAAAATGGAGAATGCGCACCTTCCTAAAAAATATAAAACGACACCTTTAGAGGACACGTTTTTTTCGTTAGGCCCTCCGTGTTTTTAATTTTTTTTTCTTGAGACACTAATGTAATGGCACGCAAAAATGTGTGTCCTCTATCCTTCAGTTTTTGGAAACCTGACATTATTTTTAAGGACACACAAAAATGTGTATCGTATATCTGTGAGTGTCATTGTTTGCACGTCATTAAACAATATTTTTCTTGTAGTGGTATGTAACAAATCTAGTCATCTAGAACAAATGATGAATAGATGTGCCATCCTAGAAATGGGGCAATGTTCGCTATGCATGCTGGAACTGATGTTGGGGAGTATGAAGAGGAATATTTTGAGAAAGAAAAGTTCGGGTCAAATAGCGAAATTGATATGTCAGACAGCGAAGATGTGAGTGAAGATTGAGGAGAGAATGTCGAACGACAATGTTTCATGGCAAGCACTTCAAAGTCTCCAATGACTTAGTAGGTAAGTAATCTCTTAATCTCACTTAATATTTCTTCAAGTTCTTATGATTCTATTTTATCTGATATTGATGATGCTTGTGCTTAGTTAAATGATTTCTTGATTTCTATGAGTAGTGGCATGGACAAAACGAAAGTTGAACTTTATGATGCTAGGAATAAACTTGAGGAGAAAAATTCTACGACTAAGAATTTGAATTTCAAGCGTAACAATGCTAATATTGATAGAGACTCTGTCAAATTATATAACATTTTCTTAATTAAACAAAGAAGCAAATATTAGAACAGAAGTAAAAGATTTTATGGCAAACTTACTCTCTAGTGTCACTTCTCGGAAATTTTGTAAAGAAAAACATCAAAAATTGTTGCCTTTTATTCAATGTAAGAAGGAATTAGTTGATGAAATTACATTTGATTGTGAGAGTAGGGTTTCTCAATTTGATCAAGCACCAAAGGATTCATATACTTATGGTGTTGTAAATAGTAATGAATATTGGGATGCTGATGAATTGGTTGATATTGTTAATGATAGTTTGAGTAAGAATGAACAAATGAACATTTTGAACAAAACGAAATCTTCGACACGATGTTCTCAAGAAAATTTTGCTGATATCTATGACATCCCGGAATTTAGGTCATAGACTGTGAATGATTATTTACAGTAAACCTCTTTGTAATTTGACTCAGTGAGTTTTAGTGTATCTAATTTAAAATAAATGGGTTCATTTCGAATATCATAAGATACCAGATGATATCTTACTTCAAAATGTGTAAACTATCAAACAAATCAAACAACTCAAACTGCAACACTAGTTAATGCGTCTGAAAAATGAAAATTCGCATTAAGCAGTTACGAGTGAAGCAAACATTAAAACCTTATAGTACATATTTCCCTGTTTATGGAAATATAAAGAAAATCCAAAACGGAGTTCATATGCAAAATATACAACAATTTTAAGAAAACAAACAGTAAAAGTAACTTTCTTTAATCGCGTAAAAGCAAATCGATCCGTTAACAAACATGCACACCTTCGATGGAAATTCTGAGAGCGTGTTTCGACTCAGGCTATGTCCTAATAGTTAATTTCATTCTAAAAATAATTTTATTAGAAATATTTGCAAAAGTAAAAAATCGAGCGTTCGGGTCATTTAGACGCGGAACTTTAAATGCGATTTTCCGGAGTTTCGTAATTTGAAAAATTAATCCATTCAGGTTTTTAGAATCCTTGAACCTAGATCTATCCATCGACACTTTCAGAAAAAAAAATGTGATGTTGGGATATCGATACATCAAAATATGATAGTTTTGGGCGATTAAAGAAAGTGTGGCCTCATTGTGGGGCCCACAGAGATGTAAGGAGCTCAAAATCGGATATTTTTGGTTCATTCCCCCTCCCCCACGTCTTTTTCCTCCACCATCCCTCTCTTAGTCACACACATGATCAAGAAGGTACAAGGATGGTGGTTAGAAGTCTTTGACTAGCTAATCGAGCATCGGGCTTGCATGATATTACAAGCTTCCATGGCTATAAAAAAGACCATTACTCTCCTCATTTCCACACACTACGATCAGCCAAAAACAAGCTCTTACTCTCCATTTCCACTCTTCCACTTTCTTGAGTTAGAAAAATATCACCATCATCACCACCTTTTTCTACCACCATAAACCACATTGTAACACCCTCATTTGATCGGAAATCACACCTAAATCACCACCTCAGCCTCTCTCTCAACCTTCCTTCTCCTCCCCTCATCGAGTTTTTCCAAGAAAAATGAAGAGAAAAGTGGCAGCTACCTTGCTGCCACCATCGAGAAAAACCCACAAATGTCGGAATTGCTTTTGTGTTGCTACCTTGGAAGATCACCCCCACCACATCAGTCCTTCCCCACTCGTTGATCACCACCAAAAGAAAAATATGGAGGCAGTAAAAGGATGTCGGAATCCTCTTGCCACCCTACTGCCACCCACTGTCGCCCTTCACCGCCATCGTGTACCACCATCTTCGACCCTCATGACCACCAATGTAAGTCTACTCCACCCCACCAATATTAATTCTTTTGGTGTTGATCAAAAATTTCCAGCCATATTATTATTATTATTATTATTATTATTATTATTATTATTATTATTATTATTATTATTATTATTATTATTATTTGTCACACCCCGAAACCAAAGACGGAAACGTTCCGGGGCGGAGGACGTCATGAATATCACAACCAATGTACATAGTAAGCATAGTAACACAAAACTTTACATTACATAGATTCATTTACATTATCTAAAAACAAAGAGTTACATGTGTTATACATATATATATATATCATAGGAACAAAAGTAAACACGTGTCATCTACGTACTCCGTCTTCGCCAAAAGGATCGCTGAGTACCTGTCTAATGTGGACCTGTGAATACAAGCAGTTTGAAAATCAGCATAAAGCTGGTGAGTTCATAAGTGTTTTGTTTTCTGAAAATGAACATGTTTCCTTTAGTTTTCTGAAAAGTTGTTATCCAAGAAAATCCCATATTTTCTTATAAAGACAATTTAGTTAAAGTTATGAATTTCCAGTAATTACAACAGTGTATAGTTTAGTACATAAAACTATATATTGAAAGTCATGGGATTACCGTCCCGTACTAGATATAGATTGAAAACCATGGGAATACCATCCCGTACTAGATATAAGAACTATAGATTGAAGATAGATATAAAATCAAATCCGTGAATAAACTTATATTAATATGTATTGTGAGTCAGGTAACCATGCTAATACGACCCCAAGGCCTCCTTGACGTTCGTCAGACGTCGGACGATTTCAAGAATTTGTCACCCCAGGCGTGCCCACCTAACTGTAGCTAGCAGTTTATGTGTGGGATTGTCAGTCCCGAATCGATCTATTCACAAATTCCATGCTCTCCCTCCAGGAGACTCTGGTTACACTTCCGGGGGAGGATTTACTGATAACCCAAAGGGTTTAATAATGATGAATCTCACAAGCTAGTATTAAATTATTCACGGTGTTCTCAGACGTTATGAAACATACTAATCGTTTTGAAACATAATACGGTAAAAACAGTTTAATACAATGGAATTATCTGGCAATATACTCTAAATTAAACAGAGATAAACTGAATCAGACATAGTTTATCTATTAACTTTACATAAATCTGTGCTCGTAAAACAAGAACTGAAGATCCCAAATTATTCCAATAATAATTTGATTGGTTTGATTGTTTCCTTTACTGTAATTGAATTGCATGTATTTATATTCAATAAATCATCCCTTATGCTCCGCATAATACATAAGGGGTAAAGGTATTTAAAAGTTTGCCAGATATTTATAGAAATAAATTAGTTTTAGGTTTTGAAAACATTTATAATTTGCTTGTATTCCCCCCCTCCCCCCTGAAAACATTGAAAAACATGGAAAAAGGTGTAGGGGTATGAACTCACCAGTCGAGGAACGTGTCGTCTAGGATGCTAAATGTCAGATTGGGGCTTGATAACGCGTGAGGTTCCTATGTAATATGAAATGATACATAATTGTATCTAATTAGACTTCAAACCACAAATTAGATAAGAGTAAACACTTCTAGACGCGAAAACACTTCAATTCAAGTGTTTGGAGTGACCCGGGTAGCATCTATGGACGAGTATGGCTTGGATATGGAGTTTACTCTTCAAGAGTAAACTCCTTTATGATTTTACGGTCCAAATGACCCACTCCCCATGAGTTTACGGCCGTAAACTCATGGTGGGGGTGTTCTTGGTTGCTAAATAGCCTTATAACTCATGAGGGGTGATGCTAGGCTTGGTTTCAATGCATTTGAATGAGATTTGAACATCCTAAGGACCATTTGAGGAGTTTAAGACAGTAAACTATGAGTTTACGGCCGTAAACTCTTATGTGCCATGTCTTAAGGTGTTTTGGTGGTCCTAGGTAAATTCCAATGCACATAGGAAGGTTCTAGGGTTGATTCCATGGCTTAGGAAGTGATTGGGACTTGAATTGACCTTGGAAAAGTAGTTTACAGTCTATGAAGATGTTCTTGGGAGTTTACTACTTTAAACACATGAGTTTAAAACCATAAACTCATGTTTGTCCATGATTCATGGGTTTTAGTGGTTGTAGGTTAAGCATACAAAGTTCTAGGTCCAATTCCAAGCCATACAAGGTGTTAAAGGCACTTTAACACCCATCGGAGGAGTTTATGGTCTAAGGAGGTGTGTTTATGGTCCAAGAATGTTCTTGGGCCGTAAACACAAGTTTTTCCCATTTGTGTATGTTTTGGTGCATTTCTTGAAGGATTTTAAGGTTATATGCACTCATGGAAGTTTATTGGAGGTGTTTAGGGGCAAACTAACATCTTAAATGACGTTTGTGGTCCATGAATGAGGGTTTACGGTCCAATCATGTTCTTGGGCCGTAAACTCAAGTTTATCCCCTAAATGGTAAGATTTTGGTGCTCTAAGTCCATTCCTGCAAGTCCAAAGGTCTTAACTAAGCACTAGAAGTGATTTGGTGGGGTTTTGGGGCTTCAAAATCCTCTTTAGAGGTGTTCACGGTTTTGAGAGGTTCCTAGACCGTAAACACAAGTCTTTGGTCCTATTTCATGATTTAAACATGAATTTGAAGGCTAAAGATGTTATACTATGAGCTAAGATAGTTATCTTACCGATTTGGAGCTTGATTTGGATGATTTTGGCTCAATTTCGAGTTTTAGAGAGAGAGTAGAGAGAGAAAATTATGAAGTGGTGGTAAAAAGCTAAATTAAAGTTCACTCATCCTTTATATAAGGCTTGAGTTTGTGGCCCGGTGGAATTCTACCCGATACTGATGTTAGACGAGGTTTTTGGTCGCACCCGATTAAGTTGTCGTAACCCGATATGGTTGAAACTAAAAATTTTCTAACTACTAGTTTGGGGCGTTTTCATGAGTTTCTAACATGTTTGGATAATAATTAATTCATAATGGCAAACTCAAAATTAATGACTTAATTTAGAAACTAAACGGAAACAATTTAAAACGAAATTTTTTTAATGACGGAACGGGTTACGATGACAGAACGAACTTCGGGTTGTCACATTATTATTATTATTATTATTATTATTATTATTATTATTATTATTATTATTATTATTATTATTTGCTCTTCGTGGCATGGATGACGAATAGGAGGATAACACCACCTATTCCAAACTTTGTTTTAAAATATTCGAATCCTACCCCAGTTTCCAAATTTATTACAAATCAGCACTAAGCCTTTAAAACTTCCAATTAAAAAGTTCACATTCCACCCTCTTTAAAACATCTTTACAAACCAGATCCAAACTCCATATTCAAATTTATAGAATCTATACCAACTCAAAAATTATTTCAAAATAAATTTAATTCAATTAAACTTTCATTTTATTTAAATAATTTAAACCTCATCTTGAGATTTATTTGCAAAATAAGTCCAAGCTTTAAACTTACAATTGAAATAAATCATTTTTGTCCCTCATTTGGAATTTATTAATTAATTTAGTCCCATTTAATTATTAAACATGCCCTATGTTTAGGTTAAATTACAAAATAACCCTCCAATTTTATATTAAAGTCTCCCAGGAAACTAAATTAATCTCAAAGGTTCGTGTTCAATACAACACAACTCGGTTTCTCGCATCGAATACTCAAAACAACCCGACAACCACACTTTAAGGTGAGTGTTACGACTCCTCCTTTATATTTTTTGATGTTTTGGGGGAGAATACATGTGTTGTACACTATTAAGTCATACAAAATACACATAAAATATGTTATTTTATGTAAATAGTAGACAAGTTTATAAAAGAATGGTTTGACATTTGTATGTCGTAAATACATAAACTAGTTCCAACATTAATATGTACATGTGTTATATTGTTAGAATAATAACATATGCCTTGTTACTACAAAGCTTATATAAATGCTTAGTTTATAAAAACAAGTGTCTTATACTATACATGCATACCAATTATTCTCGACTTTTATAAACTTTATACGATTCATTATGCCTAGATCTTACCCACTTTTAAGTCAGGGATAAGAGCTATTCATACTTTAGTTAAGGGATTTATAGTGAGAAACTATTCATTAGCTAACGTCTAAACACTTAGCATACCCATACTACTATAATTGTTAATCTTCAGAGTGAGATACATATATATATATATATAGATCTATACAGGGTTGACATCCCCACCTGCGGTTGCTAGCTACAACCTCGACCGATCAATCGAAGCGCATGATAAGTGTCTACTATCATTACTACGATGTTCTATGAAGCGTTGTAGCAGGGTACATTTTGTCACATAGCTTGGTTAAAGAACTCACTATAAACATTAACTCAAATCTCTCTCTCTCTCTCTCTCTCTCATACTACAATTCGTAAACTTGATTCTTTCAAAACTGTTTGAAGCATGGGTTTACTTATATCATGACACCTTTTGGTTTTTCAAAATTTATTTAAATATGGTTTACTTATAAAGAAAATACTTTTTGAATGCTTTTAAAAGTATCATTATTTCTATCGGAAGAAAATCTGTAACACTCACCAACTTTACGTTGACCCTCAAAATTACATATATTCTCAAGGAATCAATAATTTCATGGATTCAGACAATGGAAAGTCATGGATTGTACGCAATTTAATTTACTAGTTTTTGTTATCTTTGCCTATCTGTTATGCCAATTCATGTATTATTGTTATTTGTAAGAACCCTCTATTTAAAAATCAAGATGGAATACAAATACTATTTTGTTTATTGTTGTACTTGAGCAATATATTCAGTTTACTTTTGATCCATGAACTTAGTCGTACAGCCTAGCATGTTCTTCCGCCTTGGCTGGGGGTTTGACAGATTGGTATCATAGCCAAATTAGCTATAGAGAACTCATATCCTCAAATAAGGAAATACAACTATAGAAACAAGCTTGTAAAAAAAATATTATTATTAATTAGACTAATTATTGGCTATGTACGGTATAGGGAATCTGGTTTGAAGCGCTACATAGGGTTGCTGGATTCAGAACATCTTAATTGCTAAAATGATCCTGCCCTCCCATGTTTTCTGTTTGGCCCTCGTCTGTATATATTAGTCTTAGAGTACAAAATAAATTTTAATAAAACTAAAGACCTCACCAACACTAATATATATATATATATATATATATATATATATATATATATATATATATAGATATATATAAACTCTGACCAGCGATGAGAACACTTAATAAAATTTTATACATCATTTAAACTAAATGTACCCACTCAACCCTTTAGTCAAACACCTCAACTAAGGTTATTCACGTACATAAGCCATATCATAAATAAACCTGGACGCGGACATATGTTATTTGTGGTCGGGCCAGTGCACAACCAACCTTGAGCAAGGAGTTTAACATACTACAACCGGTTAAAGTTTTAGAGATTAAAGAATGTTGTCAAGATTTACTGTAGATACCTAGTACCTTAGAAACCTTATATCAACCCCAAAAACAACGTACATTTTAATCATAAAAATACCTAAAAATATGGGATAACTTTCAGGTTTTCCAAGTCCGCCTAAATCCGAAGAACCGATAGCTCTGCTAGCTTCGTAGCAGAGAAATGAAAGATCTAACATTGTCAAGAATCATATTAAAGTGATATTTCTAATTAACATATGATAATAAAGGGTCATACTAACAACAACTTGATATAATTGATTATTTATTAAAAATTGATTTTAATAAATATTCAACAAACTCTTATAATTAATTTGGAAATTATTTATTTCATGGAAATAATAATTTGCATTAATCAAGTAACATTATGTTATTCATATGGTACGAATTAATAAGTCATGGACAACATTTTGGACTAGATAAATTCTTTTGTCTTTTACCAAAAAGATAAAGTTTATATTTTATAAACTTGGTTTATAAAATATAAAAGCTCTTGTCTTCTTTTGCCTTTCTTAATTTTGAAAATTGAGAGACGAAAGATGGAGTGGTCTTTTGAGTAGTTTATTCAACAGAAGAGCATGGTCTTATACTTATTTAATGTAAAGGAATGAGAAGCATGGGGAACCATCTAGCTAGTAGGTGAATAGGTGCTTAATGGTTAAATACTCATGAGTATTGTGTATGCTATATACATGAGAGTGAGGTTTTCATTCTCATGTCTTAACACATACACAAAACCGTAACAAGCTAATGCATGTGTAATCTCTCTCTCTCTCTCTCGTTCATCCTTTCTTGAAGATTACTTGCTTATTATTATGTTCTCTTGAAGTTCATATTGGTTATGATTTTCAAGCTTAAAAGATTAAGAGTTTTATACAAAAGAACTAGCATTCTACATCAAGTTGAGTCATTGTTGGTGTCTCTAAAGTTCATCAATCTTCATCAACTTCCAAGCCTCCCAAGAGGATCCAAAGAACTACAAAGGTTGTCTTTTCTTCTTCTCTTCTTTGGTGCTTGTTTTTCTTTCCAAAGTTTCCAAGAAGATCCTTAGTGTGTTTAACTTGTTTATGTTATTCAACAATGATCAAGTCTTCTGTTGCTAAAATTCATGTTTTTGAAACTAGTTTTTGAATAAAACACCCAACAATTGGTATCAAGAGCCACCTTGCAAGTTTGGTTAGATTTTTTTGATTTTTGGAAATCTTGGTTTTTGGAGAATATGGATAACTTCGTATCAAGAGCCACCTTGCAATTTCATACATATTTTCTACAACAACTTTATACTTGTTATTTTCTGTGAGAAAAGTTTTCCATGTATCTTTTGTCATTTAAAGTTGTCTTAGAAAAACAAAGGTTGTTTAATATATATGTTGATATGTATCATATGCATAAACTAACCAATGACCATTGTGTTGTTGTGTCAGTTGTTTTATAAAAATGGTTGTAATAATTTATTTATTCATATGATATTAATAAATTAAACAGATTAATTATCTTGGCTTATTTTTGTAAGTAATAGATTAGTTTTTAGAGTTAATTTATTTGTACAAAAATGTAACAAGAGATGAAGTGGAAGCCATTTTTTGAAGACAAACGAACCATTTTCGAAGTTAAATGCAGGGTTTTTAGTGACAGCTTCTTAAAACTGTCGCTAAAGTTGTTTTCTAAATGGATGTTGGACTTTTAGCGACAGTTGCTGAATTTTAGCTTTCAAGTCACTCTTCAAATCTTTTGCAAGCAATTGGTGTTTACTCAAGTGGGAGCTTCTATAACAACATTACAAGAGGAATTTTGGTCCCTTAGAATCTCCCTTTAGGAATGGATTTGACATTTTTTGTGTTGGCTCACAAAAAAATGTCATTAGTTGGTTATGTGTATGCACATATATTTTACGTATGTTTGTGTTGTTTATTTTATAGAATTATTATACGTGGTTGATAAATTAGTTTTTCACATGCTAAAATAATTTTTGGACAAAATAACTATCACATGGAGTTTGGTTTCAAAATTTATAATGTCGACATAAGATGTAACAAGTTATTGTATTAAAATAAAATATGGTTTTATAATAACGTTAATAACGTCAAATTTTGAAATACTCAAATATTTGTTTTAAAATGGTACTTTTGTAACTTATACAAACTCCAAATATATAAGTAATAAAAAGAAGTTTTATTAAAGATATAAAAGATGCAAATGCACTCATACTTAATACCGGTTATTAAAATTGAATCGTATCAAATTATATAAAAACTAGATGTTTATATAGAACCTTTAAAAGTGATTTTCTTTTGAAAATTGGTAGCATTGTTTATTATATGCATGTAATAACCATGATGTCATATACAATTAAAACTAGAATTATAAAACATATAAAAGACTCTTGCAAACCACAAATCTATGCAATCCTTTTTAAAAGCCCTTGCACATCTCTTGTATGTACTAGTGGGATAAAGGATACCTAATCGCTTAGTGTTATCGTTTGATAGCCTGGGTATATTCGTGATTTCTTTAAACAAGTTATATCCGATTACACAAGTTTTCAAATTGGATGATTTGGTCCGAAATATTTTGTGATTAAGGATACCAAAGCAAGAGAGTTCTTAGCCATAGATGGGATTAAACATGTCTAATTAAATTTGTTATTAGCGACCCCATAAAACTAGGAATTATATAGTAAGTGATGGGTTTTGGCCATAAGAACTTTCCTATGTGCGCATGCAAAACCCTAATGCTTGGATCTAGGCTTTCTAATTAAACATGCTTTGAATCCAAGAATTTTAATGACTATTTAGGTATAAAAACAATGTTAAAACAGATCTAGAATCATACCTTTGAATTCCTTGTTGATCTTGTTGTCTTGGATCTTCTAGAGTCACAATTGCCACTCCTCTAATGGCTTACAAACACCAAATAGCAAGGAGGATGATTTGGGAGAGAGGAGAGGGGAGGAATTTGGCCAGGGCTTCTCTACTTTAGGTGAAGTACCGAATTCCTTATACCATAGGGTCTATTTATACTTGTAGACTCCTTAAGGGTTACAGCTTAAACCCTAATTGGATAATCTTTTGTTAAGGCTATCCAAATCCATTCCTTAGATAACTCTTGGACGATTTGAGCTATCCTTTAGCTCCTAGAATCCGTCCAATCCATATCTATATGGATTTACAGTCTAAAGTTTAACTATCAAGTAATTAACAGTTTATACCCTTTTATTTAATTAATCTCTTTAAGTCACCAAATTAATTCCAATTAATTCTATGACTTATATTAATCAAATAACAATATTATTATTCTTTATATTATTCTCATAATATATTAATAATATTTACTCTCTCTTAATCATCCTATCAAGTTTCTATGGTGAAGACAACCTAAAAGGACCATGCACAACCGAGTCAAATACTTGCCTAATATAGTTGTAGCCTTAGACACTAATCCAACAGTCTCCCACTTGGATAAGTCTAGTAACTATATGCACAAGTACAATTCGGTTTGCAATCGTAGCTCTCAAAGACGCTGTAAAACTCTAATCTAATCAATCTTGTCCTTTAGATAAGGGATCGTACAGTCCTCTGTTAGATATCATGCTGACAATCCTATGGAATGGTTAGTCAAGGATTTAGGTTTCTCGATCTCTAATTTATTTGACATAGAACTTAATCGAACACATCAATTCAGTTCTGACCGGGCCTGACACATAAGTCAAATCAAATCATCGAGCGGCCGAGATATCGCTTTTACCTTCTTAGATAAAAGTAACAGATAAACTTTGACTTATATGCATTTACTTATTCATTAACCAACTATACTCAACAATGCGTTTTATAACACCGAGTTACTGATGCGTTTTCGCATTATTAATGTACAATCAATTAACAAATAACAAACCATATATCTAGGTTTTAAGACTATATGATATTATCGTCTTGCGATCACCCTTTTATATCATATTCCATAAGGTGATTCCAGCAAGCGCGGGTTTGTTCCAATGTTCAAAGCTAGTTCATAAGCACTCATGAACGTTGCAGCAACCCTTTGCTATGTCTAACACCATTTATACAATCTACACACCAATTCATGACAATCTTCATTCATATCTACTTCCAACATATGAACGATTGTGGACAATTTGAACAATTCGATTATTCCTAATAAACTCAATTATTTTGGACGTCAAAACATGCAAAGTGAAACAATAGTTAAACAATTAACATAAGATAGTACATTACTCATAAATAAACTCCTTTATTTAATCATCAAATGTTAATTACATTTATCTATTACACGTTTCTAATACTATCTAAACTATGCTAATATCATCCTTCAGCCCAATACTCCTAGTATGCTGCAAGTGCTTAACCCTACTCAGTCCCTTCGTAAGCGGATCTGCTGGGTTATCTTCTGATGATATCCTCTTCACTACGAGTTGTCCTTCTTCTACATGATGTCTAATGAAATGATATTTGCTGTCGATATGTCGTGATCTACCATGATCCCTCGGTTCCTTGGTCAAGGCAACCGCTCCTTCGTTATCACAGAAAATCTCCATGGGCTCCTTTATGGCGGGTACAACTCCAAGATCACCAATGAAGTTCTTTAGCCATATTGCCTCCTTCGACGCTTCGCTTGCTGCAATGTACTCTGATTCGCACGTTGAATCAGCTACAGTTTCCTGCTTGGAACTCTTCCATGTCACTGCTCCTCTATTTAGGGTAAAGACCCAGCCCGACTGCGAACGGTAGTTGTCCCTGTCGGTCTGAAAACTGGCATCACTATACCCTCTCACCTTCAAGTCATCACTCTCTCCGAGGACTAAGAACCATTCCTTCGTCCTCCGAAGGTACTTAAGGATATTCTTCACCGCAATCCAATGTGCTCTGCCAGGATTCCCTTGATATTTGCTAACCATGCTCAAAGCGAAGGCTACATCAGGGCGAGTACAAGTCATAGCATACATGATTGAGCCAACTGCGGAAGCGTATGGTACTTGGCTCATTTCTGCTATCTCAGCTTCGGTACTCGGACTTTGAGTCTTACTCAACTTGACATTACTTTGTTTTGGTAATTCTCCCTTCTTCGAGTTCTCCATACTAAAACGTTTTAGTACCTTCTCTAAGTAAGTGTTCTAACTAAGTCCAATTAGCCTCTTACTTCTTTCTCTTACTATCCTTATTCCCAAAATGTAAGAAGCCTCTTCGAGGTCCTTCATAGCGAAGCACTTCCCGAGCTAGGACTTAACCTCCTGTAGAGTCGGGATTTCATTTCCTATGAGTAATATGTCATCGACATATAGAACGAGGAAGCTTACTATGCTCCCACTGGCTTTGACATATACACACGATTCGTCTTCACTTCATACAAATCCAAACTCTTTGACTTTCTCATCGAAGCAAAGATTGTTGGGTTTTGAGCAATCTAACACTTCCTAAGTGTGCATGCAACCCTAATAAACCTTGGATCTATGTTTGTCTAAATACATGCAAAATAATAATTTTCCAAGGTTCATAACCTATCTAACATGGCATGGGGTACTTTTAAACATAAAAGAGTTAGAAGAGATTACATACCTTTTTGATGAGTTTGATTCTTGAGGAGTTTGAGGGCCAAGCCCCAATAGTGTGAATGCCTCAAATGGAATCACAAATCACCACAAACTCTTGGAAAACTTTGAGAGAGTACACACACACTTATATTTTCGGCCACACACAAGCATACACCTAGTGGCTATTTCATGCAACATAAGCATGCTCATATAGTGTACATGGTTGGGGTGAAACCCTAATAACCCATGACCTTTCCTTTTCCAAGGATCCATGGGTTAAAAGCTCCATGGATCATCCATGGACTTCCATACAAGCCTAGCCCATTAACAAATGAGTGTTAGCCCACACTATATAAAACCAATAGCCCATAATCTAATTAGTCTTCCATTTAATCTCTAAATTAATTCATAATTAATTTAAGACTAAGACTAATTAAATAACATAACTTCATAGTAATATATTATAACTTATAATATATTAATAAAAATATGTGTATAACTCTCATAAAATTATCCATAAATTGTTCGGGTGAAATGCAACCCAAATGGACCATGCCGGGTCGGGTCAAGTATATACCAAATAAGTTATGGACTTAGACACCTTATCCAACAAAGATTCCATCTGCGAGACGCTTGCTTAAGTCCATAAATGGACTTCTCAAGCTTACACACCCTATTCGGATGCTTCGGATCCACAAACCCCTCTGGCTGAGCCATGTAAACATCCTCAGCCAACTTTCCGTTAAGGAAAGCGGTCTTGACATCCATTTGCCAAATCTCATAATCATGAAATGCGGCAATAGCTAGCATCACTATAATAGATTTTATCTTCGCAACTGGTGAGAAGGTCTCATCATAGTCAACTCCGGGAGTTTGAGTAAAGCCCTTCGCAACCAATCGCGCTTTATATGTGTGTACGTTTCCATCCACTTTGGTCTTCTTCTTGAAGATCCATTTGCACCCAACGGTCTTACGTCCGGGCACATAATCAACCAAATTCCAAACTTGGTTATCATACATGGATTGGATCTCACTATCCATTGCCTCTTTGCATTTTGCAGACTCCGGGCTTGCTATGGCTTCCTTATAGCTATTAGGTTCATCAAGATTTACTAGTGTACCATCACTAATATACGTGTCCCCTTCAGTAGTGATATGAAAAGCATAAAACTGGGGATGAACTCTAACTCTATCGGAACGTCTAAGAGGTAAGGACTCGTCAATCGGTTCAACCGGAGTTTCCTCCTCGGGTTGAGTGCCAGCGGTAGAGGTTCCTTCATCTATCGACTCTTGAATCTCTTCAAGTTCGATTTGCCTCCCACTGTCTCCTTGGCCTATGTGTTCTCGCTCTCGGAAAACTCCTCTCCTCGCAACAAAGACAACATTGTCCTTTGGTCTATAGAAGAGATATCCAAAGGATGTCTGCGGGTAGCCGATGAAAATACATCGCTCACTTCGAGGTTCGAGCTTGTCGTGAGTATCTCGTCTTACGAAAGCCTTGCAACCCCAAAACTTGATATGTGCCAATGAGGGAGCTTTCCCTGTCCACATCTCGTGAGGTGTTTTGGCAACCTTCTTAGTAGGGACTCGGTTAAGGATATGGGCGGCAGTCTCTAAGGCATACCCCCAAAAAGACATAGGTAGTGAAGCACGACTCATCATAGAGCGAATCATATCCAATAAGGTTCGATTACGCCTCTCTGCCACACCATTCAACTACAGTGTCCTAAGAGGCGTCAATTGCGAAACTATTCCACACTCCTTGAGATAATCGTGGAATTCAAGATTTAGGTACTCTCCTCCTCGATCGGATCGAAGCATCTTGATTTTCCTGCCCAATTGATTCTCCACTTCATTCTTGAACTCTTTGAACTTTTCAAAGGTTTCTGACTTTTTCTTGATTAAATAGATATACCCATATCTACTATAATCATCGGTAAAAGTCACGTAGAAGCGGTTCCCATCCTTCGTGGTTGATCTAAATGGTCCACATACATCGGTATGTATTAAGTCCAATAGACCCTCACCCCTTTCACGCGTACTCGTGAAGGGTGACTTAGTCATCTTTCCAAGTAAACAAGACTCTCATGTGTCATTTTCCCTAAGGTCGAATGGCTCCAACACTCCATCCTTTTGGAGTTGGGCTATGCGTTTCTTGTTGACATGTCCAAGACGACAATGCCACAAGGATGCTTTATCCATACTAGTGGAAGAATCTATATTTAAAACATCATTTCCTAAGTTATCAACAATCATAACAGTTTCATAAATTCCATTACATGGTATAGCTTCAAAGTAAAAGACACCATTTAGATAAGCCAAAATAGAACCATTCTCATTATTAAAAGAAAATCTAAAACCTTGTCTATATAAACCATGAAATGAAATGATGTTTCTAGCCATTTCTGGCGAATAGCAACAATTGTTCAAATCTAAACATAAATTATTCCTCAGCACTAAAGAATACACTCCAATCTTGGTCACAGGCGATGATCTTCTGTTCCCCATGATTAGATTGATCCTTCCTTGCTCCACATCCCTACTTCTTCTTAGTCCCTGCACATTAGAACAAATGTGGTAACCACAACCGGTATCAAGAACCCAAGAAATAGCATGATTAGAATCGTTAGATTTAATTGTGTATATACCTGCGAAAGATGGCTTGATCTTTCCTTCTTTGATTGCTTGCAGGTACTCTGAGCAGCTTCTCTTCCAATGTCCTATCTTGTGGCAGTGGTGGCACTCTGCCTCCTTCGGGTTAGGGCAGGGCTTAGCGGGATCAACTTTGGTCCCACTAGAAGAGGCACCATCTCGGGCTTTAACCTTGCGATAGTTCTTAGACGAAGCCTTCCTCTTCTTTCCCTTTCCTTGACTAATTGCCAAGACAGGAGCAGCGGGTGGATTGGGAGTTGGTGCAACAGACTTGTCTTTGAAGTTGCTCTCAGCAACCCTCAAGAGACCTTGGAGTTTGCTTAGGGTGACCTCTTCTTTGTTCATGTGGTAGGTCATCCTAAATTGATTGTACATCAGAGGCAAAGAGTGAAGCACCATGTCGATCGCCAAGTCTTCCCCAAAGTCAACATTTAACTTGCGAAGGCGGTCGACATACCTTTGCATCTATTGCAGGTGCACGGTAAGAGATTCTCCATGACCCATCTTAGTGGAAATCATGTTAGTGAAAATCTCATAACGCTCTTGTCTCGCGTTCTGGTGGTATCTCTCCAATAAGTCTTGATGCATCTCGTACGGGTACATGTCCTCGTAGGACTTTTGGAATTCGGAGTTCATGGTGGCTATCATGATGCAATGTACCTTCGTTGCATCTCGCTCATGAGTTTCAAAAGCGGTAATTTCAGCCGGAGTAGCGATTTCAGGATTGATCTTCTCGAGCTTCTCATCGAGGACATACTCCTTATCCTCAAAGCGAGCAATGGTGCGAATGTATCTTATCCATTCGCTAAAGTTCGTTCCATCGAAGGTGACCTTTTGGCAAAGGCTCATCAACGTGAAAGAATTAGAAACAGCGTTGTTTGCGTTCGACATCTACAAAAGGAAGAAAGGACAAAGATAGATTAGAATAAGAATCCCTAATTATCATCCAATAAGAATAATTAGGTCTAGGATCCAACAATAACATTTACATACTAGAAAAGGGATGTCGTAATCTAACATGCAAATAAATTGAAGGTAAGTGAATGACAATTCACTAATTCTCCATTTCAAAAACATAACTATTAGTCCTAAATGTATTGAGAATTCCTAGGTTCAGATGAGATTCATTGAAACTATTCAATGGCATGTTTAAATCTCAATATGCCCCTCTTGTTTGTGACTGGGATACCGAGGATCACAAAGCGGGTGTGAATTACCATGCAAGTTCACATGGTGCCTTCATTGTAACGATCACCTATTCGATGTGCCGATAAACCACACATGCTCCATCGAACTATGATAAATAATGAATCACCATTCGCCACCTTTGCTTAGAACCAATTAGTGTGCCGGTAAACCACACACGCTCCACTAACTTCTTAGCAAGGGTGCAAAGTGTAATTTCATGGGATTGCATCAATTCACTTTTCCTAAAGTAACCAAGATTGGGAAATTTTAAAAAATGTGTAGTTACTTTGTATTACTTATTATACTTTTAATGAGAGGATGAGGTTGCCCTATCCTACCCGTTCGGCTAACGACTCTCCACCGATCAAGCAAGCGGTGGGTGTGAGTGTACACCCATTAAGCGCCATTTTATAGGCCGCAACCTTATACCCACCTTATAGATTGGCTTCGTGAATGAGGCCTACTAACGGTAAGACTAGGATTTTAGTTATACATATATATATATATATATATATATATATATATATATATATATATATATATATATATATATATATATATATTATTCTTGTAATATTATATTAGTATAGGGTTGTATTTTAAACCTTTCAAAATCTAGGGTTTGAAATTTAAGTTGTCTAAATTAAAACTTTTAATCACAAAATATAAATTTCAAAACTTGAGGACAAGTTTTAAACATTTAAAACATGGAGGATCAAATAAAAAATAATTTCAATTAACAATTAATTTCCTAATTATCTATATTTGATTTATTCAAGATTTCTTTTAAGATAATTACCAAAATAATCAAAATAATTAATTAATTATCATATAAGGAAATTAAATATTTTATTAGTTGATAATATCTTTAATTAGATCAAGATTATAGTCATATATATCAAAAAATCGGATTAGGGTTGATCTAATATGATTAAGGTAAGTTTCCATAAGATAATTATGAAGAAATCCCGAATCTGGCCATTCCTGACGCTTGGACTCGCCGAGTGCACAAAGGGACTCGCCGAGTCAGGCCAACTCGCCGAGTCCACTTTGGAACTCGCTGAGTCCATGACTCAGAAACACAAAAATCGAATTTTGCAGTTTAGTTTCAAACAATTAAGCAACAATTTATGAAAACAAGCTAGGCTCTAATACCACTGATGAGTTTTGGCCATAAGAACTTTCCTATGTGCGCATGCAAAACCCTAATGCTTGGATCTAGGCTTTCTAATTAAACATGCTTTGAATCCAAGACTTCTAATGACTATTTAGGTATAAAAACAATGTTAAAATAGATCTAGAATCATACCTTTGAATTCCTTGTTGATCTTGTTGTCTTGGAGCTTCTAGAGTCACAATTGTCACTCCTCTAATGGCTTACAAACACCAAATAGCAAGGAGGATGATTTGGGAGAGAGGAGAGGGGAGGAATTCAGCCAGGGCTTCTCTACTTTACCGAATTCCTTATACCATAGGGTCTATTTATACTTGTAGACTCCTTAAGGGTTACAGCTTAAACCCTAATTGGATAATCTTCTCTTAAGGCTATCCAAATCCATTCCTTAGATAACTCTTGGACGATTTGAGCTATCCTTTAGCTCCTAGAATCCGTCCAATCCATATCTATATGGATTTACAGTCTAAAGTTTAATTATCAAGTAATTGACAGTTTATACCCTTTTATTTAATTAATCTCTTTAAGTCACCAAATTAATTCCAATTAATTCTATGACTTATATTAATCAAATAACAATATTATTATTCTTTATATTATTCTCATAATATATTAATAATATTTACTCTCTCTTAATCATCCTATCAAGTTGCTATGGTGAAGGCAACCCAAAAGTACCATGCATAACCGGGTCAAATACTTGTCTAATATAGTTGTAGCCTTAGACACTAATCCAACAGTAAGATATAATTGATAATCGATATCTACCGGGTTGAGTTTAAATGGATGAGATAAATGATACCTAACCATTTATTTATTTTGCAACTTAGATCATAGACTTTGATAATTAATGTTTTTGGAAACTAAAAGGTTATTAATTATTAAAGAGTTTAAATATTGAAAATACTAAATGAATTTTGTTAAAATTTTGTAGTTAAATAATCCATTTCTCATTACCACGAATTTTTTGTTTTCTTTGATGACTTAATGAAACCATAACATTCAATAGATACAACATTAATGAATGGGTTCATGTCTTAAGAGACAATCTCGTAAGAGATATGAAATTGTATACACTTAAAGGTCCTAGTCGTAAACTATTTGCTTTGAGTAATAAGCCTGAACATGATACCTAGTAAAGGCATCATTGTTATGCTAAAGATGCTTCTAACAGAAAACTAGGAATAATAAAAGGACCAAAAGGGTCAGCTTGTGTGATCTAGCAAGCGCATGTTTTATGGACTGAACACCTTTAAGCCCAAGAAATCCAATAAGGCCCACATAGATGGATCTTGTTTCTTTTGTGGAGAAACTGGACACTGGAAGAGGATCTGCTCCTTGGGATAACACCTAGAACACTATCATTTGTACCTTGAATACAAAAACCAACTAACTAGTATATATAACATTTTCTTCATAAGATTTTGTATTGAAAGGTTCCATCCATATCTTACTAAAATGTTATATGGATTTAAAGCCTATGTTGGACTAAAGCTTCTAACCCAATATCTACTAAATACATATTTGTACATAATATTCTAAATTTGGCTTAGAATATTATATGCAAACCCACAAAGAATAAGTTTTCTTATTTCTTTGATAGTTGAGTTAGTAGAGAGCAATCTTTTAATAACAAAGCAAGTGGGAGGTACATTGAACTTGAAGCAACTCAAGAACCATAACCTGATGTAGTTACAGTTGGTACTACTTTTAACAAGGATTGTTAAACTTTAATAATATCAATTTAGAAACAAAAATTGTTCACATTAGTGGTAGAAATCATCTATAACTTAAGAAATGTGGAATCTCTCATTGATGAGCTTTTATTGATGGTTTCTAGCAAATCCATCAAATACCAAGATCCCACCTCTGATCTCGAATTTGAATAATGACTTAGAGTCATGAACATGAGATGCAATCCATGTATGATAATCAAGTATGATCTTGATTGAACCTCCTCCTTATATCTAGGCTAGAAGGAGTAAATGATTCTTCTAAAAAGAATACATTACATGGATAACCATGCACATTTAAAGCAATACTCTTTATAAAATGATTTTCTCATACTCATGCCATTGACTATGGTCCTTATCATACTCATGACATTAACTATGATCAAACTTTTTTCACAAGTAGCTATAGTTAGACCAATAAGGATATTGTTCACTCTAATTTCATATTCTTAATATGAAATATAGCAAATAGATCTCAAGAAAAACCGTTTTTCTTAATAGACATCTACTAGAAGATATTTATATAGATTAGCGTGGAGGTTTTCTTAATGAATGTTATCTTTAAAAAATGTGTAAATCTTGAGATCCACTTGTGGAAATAAAGCAAGATCTTAATGTTGGAATTATCATTTTAATATAAAACCACAAGGTATACTTTTATATCAAAATGAATAGAACATGTGTGTTTACTAAGAACTAGTATGGGCATAGTGACATTCCTAATCTTGTATGAGTGAGACGTACTTAATCATAAGAAATTAAACTTTGACCATGCTAGGACTTTTCACATTGACTCAAATTGTATTTCTACAATGAAAGACCTAGGAAGAACAAGATACATTCTTGGAATGTAAAATCTATAGAGATAGATAAAATGCATGTTAAAAGTTTAAAATTTGTATGCATATACTGAAAATATCTTGAAAGAGATCAAGATAGAAGATCCATCTGGAGGAACCGTAGCATTATCACATGGCACTGAATTTGAGCCAGCCTCAAAAGGACATAGCTCATAGGTTTGAACTCGATGAAATTATTTATATTTGATTTCCTTAGCAAATGAATCCATCATTTATGTCATATTATGCATAAGACTTGGTATATGATCATGCTATTAACATATCATAATATATCAATTTAATACATGGTTAAGTCACCAGATGACTATAAGAACATTCTAAGAGTACTTTATAAGAAATAAGAGAATGTATTAATTTAATTAGTTTAGAATAAAATCTTCATGTAAAGAGTTACATAAGATACTGATTTCCAAACAAATATAGATAATTATGAATTATAATTGGATTATGACTTCATTCTGGAATGAAGAGTAAGTTTACTTGGAGTGATGTCCAAGAAAAACAAAATGACACAATCTACTACAAAATACGAACTCACTACTTTAAAAGTTGAAATCTAATATGATTGAATGAATGAGTTTATTGAAAAACTATGTTGATCTCTGCCATTCAAGGATCACATAGAAATCTTTGTGACTTTAAGAGTATACTTAATCGATCTAAGAGACTCTATGTCCCGATAGAACACCAACAATATACTCCAAGATATTTAACGATATTTAGTGTAAAGTCAAATATGGAGATGATAGTATTCGTAGAATTCACACAAATTAAGTTTAGTAGAACCCATTAATAAAGTCATTCTTCTAAGCTACGTATGAATGGGCACACTTCAGTTATGACACTTTATTATTCTAGAAATGGGATTTTGATTGGTTTTTAATATATGGATATTGGAACATTGTAACAACAACTATTATATATATACATACACACATATATATATATATACATACATACACACACACACACATATATATATATATATATATATATATATATAGTGGGACTTAAGTGTAGGGAGTACTATGCTTAGATATAGTCAAATGTTAGTCCTTAATTGGGCAAGTAGAAAAGCCATTTTCTGGTATGGTATGAATTATGCAAGAGCCTTATGTAGTCAAGATGGGATTTTTTTTTCCTCTTATGTGTTGATAGTTAGATATCTAAGGTGCCTTACCAAAATTTGAACACCAAATGATATTGATTGTGATCCATATCTCATGTTTAACATGATATCTGATAAACTTACCTTATACGTCAATTGTATCTTTGAGGTTTTTTGTAATTGGGCATTGATAAAATGGCACAAAGTTGTATGTTGATGGGGGTAGTGAAATTTTTCTAGACGTTCACCGTTATCTATATCAGTCTAATATGAATCTTGCACAAATAGGAGATTGAAAGATCAAGTAAGCTCAAGAATCATATTAAAGTGATATTGCAAATTAACAGATGATACTAAACGCTCACACTGTGACAACCCAAAATTTCTATCTTGTACAAACCCTACATTCAATCAAAGTCAAACTTACTTCTACTAACTTTTAGCACTTTTGCAGTCAGTTTGGGTGTTTTTAATCTTAAATATATCAAAGGAATTGGTGAATGGGAGGGTCAGTTGAACTTGTAATCTGTCAAGCAAGCCATAAGCCCTCAAAAGAGGATTTTACGGCCAAACCCATGGATTTTACGGCCATAAACTCAAGGTGTCCATAAACCCCTTATTATTATTATTATTATTATTATTATTATTTATATATATATATATATATATATATATATATATATATATATATATTCCTTAGTCATTTTAATCACTTTTCACCCTTCAACCCTAAGAACTCAAAATTCTCTCTCAAAGAGCTTGAGACGTTTGCTTCTAAATCTTCCAAGAATGTAAGTAAAACACTTCATCTATGTGTTATACCACTTCTTCTTGATTCACTCATGATTTCATCCATGAAATACTTTCATTTTCATAGATCTTCAAGTGTTCTTCATTTCACCAAGAACACCAAGAACACACACTAGTGTTGTTGGACTTTAAACACCTTTACAAGCTTCTATATTGTAAGTATCCTTACCCAAGCTTGTTATATGAATAAATCACTTAGTTTACGCCTTGAAAACAATACAAAATCAAGATCAAAAGGGAGTTTATGGCCAAGGTAATCTCCTTGGGCCGTAAACTCTATTGATGAGTGCATATGAACCCTAATTCCTTCCTAACGCTTAGACTTGATCATAGGACACTTCATTATGACTTATAAGACCTTATAACACATCTTGGTACAAAATACCATAAGTTTACGGCCGTAAACTCATGGGGAAATTACCTTGGGCTGTAAACTCATGGAGAGTTGGTCCTTGGGCCGTAAACTCTAAAGCAAAGCCATACAACCCTTTGATGCAACCCTTTAGTGCTTATAACACTTGAATCAAAGTGTTTTCCATGTTCTAGGGTGCATATACTTGATAAATTAGTTGTTTAATCACTAATTAGATTCATATATGTGTCATTATATGTTGAATAGGATCCGTGTGTGTGTTCAAGACTTCACTCGACACTTAGCATCCTATACCATCCGTTCATCCAAACAACTCACTACAGGTGAGTTCATACCGCTTAATCTATCCTTTTAAATGATTTTAAATGCTTTTATGGGGGGGGGATTACAAGTAGAAAACATATACTTGTATAATCAATCATATGTGATTTATAACTGTGTTTCAAACAATAGGATTTCATATACTTCAAACTGTATTTCAAACAATAGGATTTCATATACTTTAAATTGTGTTATCAAACAAACTACTTCAAAATCATTTTATAAATTGACATCAAGTCATCCATAATTATTATTAAAGTCTTCAAAAGGTTTTACAAAGCTTCCTCTTTAACTTATATATCGTCAAATGCATGCCTATATATGTATACTTAGGTAAGTAATGTTTAAAGGACTTAGAACTGCTAACCCACTTTATTTCCTTTTCCTTGTTTGGATGCGTACTTAGAGTAATCAGTTAGTTGTCCGACGGTCGTTTAAATATTAGCTATAGATTATGTATACATATGTAGATATAAAACTACCAGTCAATCATTCAAATACAACAAAGAAGAATACTATAACAGAAATTACTAGTAAGCTATTATAGGTATAGTTTAGGAGAATGCTATCATATACAAATGTTAGACAGAGAATACTATCATATAAAAGTACACACACAGAATACTATCATATAGAAATGTTAGACAGAGAATACCATAACAGAGAATACTATCATATACAAGTACACACAGAGAATACTATCATATACAAGTACATACTAAGATACTATAAAGAAAGAACATACTAAGATGCTATAGCATGGAACAACTACATGATCTAACTATACCAATGATCACTAACGCATTGTTTTAAACAAAAGGTGATAATAAATTGGGTATACATGATTATATAACTTTAATGTGGATATTACGGCCTAGAAATTCATTGCGGAAGTCACTCTTGTTTCCCAGAATCTCTTGTAGGGAGAACATTTAGTATGGGAACTACTCATCACATTAAGACCTTAAGGAAACAAATATGTTTTCAGGTAATTAGTACTGCAGGTTTTCGATTTTGAAAACCCCTGCGTACTTACTTTTTCCATTACTTTCATATAGTAACAGTTCTACTTGAAAGTCAATGCAAGCTATTTTCGAGTTAACATAGTTATAAATTAGGGAAAAGCATCCACTTTTATAGAGAAACAAACATTCAAAACAGTCGGGTCTTGGTAGAAGACTACTTTTTATACTAGTAGGAAATATGAGATTTTCTAGGGGTTTTCAAACATATACAAACATTTACATTGAACATTTACAAACATTTACATTCAAACTTATACAAACATTGACATTAAATACTTATGAATTCACCAGCTTAAATGCTGATCTACGCTTTCAAAATAACTTGTATTCTCAGGTAACCAGCCGACAGGTACAATGACCAGGTTTTGAGAAGACGGAGCGTTCAAGACTCGTCTTTTATTTTGATTGATGTTTTGGTGTCTTATTACATTTAAAGAACACACATGTATGAAATTATACTATTAATGCAATGGATGATGTTGTTGCTTGTTTACTACTTTGCATTGTTATGATACTGTACATGACGTCCTCCGCCCCCGAACGTTTCCGACGTTCCGGTTTTGCGGTGTGATAGATTTGTATCAGAGCATTGTTTATAGTGAATCAGGTATATCAACCATTAAAAGATATATGTCACAACTGGAAATTTTGTGTCATGTAGTCTATACATTCAAGCTAATGTGAATCAAAAACTTCAATCAAATACATCATGCAAGTACTACAAATAGTCATCAAATAATTGGAAACACTAGAAGTTCTTATTTAGGTCCATTTTGGACTAGAACTTCCTTATTGGACCTAATGGACCAATAAACTTCCAATTTGACTATCTTGGGTTTAGAACTCTTAAATGGGCTCTAATTGGACCCACATCTATTTGTTTCAACATTTTGGGCTATGTTGGACCTAGAATGAAATGAATTGAAAGCTTTGATCCATGAATACCCTAAACTAGTTCAACAAAAATGGAAAAATCATACTATATTCTTTTATGAGAAAATTCACCCAAATTAACACTAATGTTGGGCTTAGGGGCAAAGGCCCAAATTTCTTTTTTTTTCCTCCATGTTTTCGGCCCAAATCAAGCCCAAGGGAGAGTTGACTTTGGGGTTGCCACCTTATTTTTATTTGTTGGGTTTCCATGCACACAACTCATGTTTCCAAGCAAGCATCACTTCAAAATCACTTCTATCCTCTCCTCTCTCTCACTCTCGGCCACATCTCAAACACACACACACATTTCACAAATTCTCTCAAGGAACCTTCAAGAAAACTCTCTCCTTTCCTCCCCATAATTTCGAGATTTTAAGAAGCTTTCAAGAGGATCTTTCAAGCTAATCGCCATCTTAGGTAAGTATTTACTTATATATATGATCTAGCTATTTCATTCCATCAAAAACCTCCTCTAAATCTATTCCAACTTGTGATCATACACCTTAGAAGTCACCAAACTCGAGATCTACCAAGGAAGGGTGCTAAGGCCGAAAATCACTTCATTTTCCTTCCATTTTCTTTGCAAAACCGAGCCCCCACACCCAAGGTGAGCTTCATACCCCCTATTTTCTGTTTTTATGAGTTTTGTGGGGGGGGGGGGGGGGGGGGGAATACAAGTGAAAGTGTAGATCTATATGCGTTTTATATGCTTGTATGGTTTCCATGCTTACATGTATGCTTTTGTGTGTTATAATGTTGGATCTAGCCATAAAACCCCTCAAAACTGAGATATATCTTATGTTAAATGATTTTAGCATCAAATATATTTCTACATACAAAGTGTTTCTAGAAAAATAGCTAAATGGCTTAGTAACATTTTCTTTGGGCTAAAAACACATTTTTTTGGACCTAAAATGTGAAAAATACAAAATTAAGGGCCCAAATTGACATATCACGAATTCTGATGGATGATGTGTGTCAAAACAGTTTCAATAAAACAATTTTTGGAAATATACTCATTTAGAGGATTAAAAACATAAATTTCAAGCTTAATGGACTAAAAATAACATTTTCGGCCCAATGAGGCCCATTATGCGAGATTTTCTGTTTTGGAGGGCCAAAACTGTGTTTTTCTGTAAAACAGTGGACTATAAGTGTTCCAAGTCCTTTTCAAAGGTTTAAAATGCTTTTAAATTTAAAAAGGACCAAAGTTGCAAAAATTTTACAATTTGGGCCAAAATTGTAAAAATTGCGAAAAAGAAGGGTTATAACCGAGAAAACTAGAATTTCAGGGACTAAAACTGTTTTCTATGAAAAATATGCTGAAAAATATTAATTTCAATAATTTTTGGTGTTAAAATGTCAAGAAAATTGATTTAAGGACCAAACCGGAAATTAATTAAATAAAGGGGTGAAAAAGTAAATTTTACAAACAATGAGGGGCTGAAAACAGAAAAATTACAAGGCTAATTCAATACATGCAATTTGATCAAATGATGGCACCGCGACTATCGACGAAATACAATACATTACAATACCAAAAGTCGTTGTTAAACGAATTGGTTCGGTCTCGAACCAATAAAAATCCGCAACTACTAACACTACGACACTACGACGCTATAACACTACGACACTACGACACTACGATTCATACTAATAACGTTTGATAATTCATTATACATGCGAGTGTGCACAGACGTCTACGCACCATCTTTGGGCCCCAAAAGTGTAAAATCTTGTTCGTTGAGCCTAGCTAGCCCAATGACCTGATCTTAAGGCCCGAAGACATTTATCTTACGAAGTGTTGGGTTTTACCGATCTGACACAACGTAAATGGACTTTCAATGGCTTGTATACTACTGGTCCCCAAGGGTCCTTTGGTATTGCTAGTAAAGTCTACATTTCATGCGAGGCGGGTCGGGGACCCCTCGTACATTTTTATCCCCAACCGGTTAATGGAGTCATCGAGGTCTTCGTGTCCTCTTTCTCTTCGGATGTGGGACTACACATAGTCAGGGCGGTTGGATAACGTGATTAGTACGGACGACGCCTACGGGATCGTTAGTATAGCTATAAACTGGTCGTTTGTGTAATGCGTGTTTGTAGCAACTAATCATGCTCAAAATAATCCAACGTTGCCTGGGACTGACACTACACGCTATGCGATGGTTTCAATGTAACTTCATGGAATTCAAGGAATTAGGAAAACATCGGGTTTTCCTAGGGTTTTCAATACATATAGATTTGAAATGCATACAACTTCAATGAACAATTTTTTTTACAAGTATAGAAACAAACAAGCATACCTATGGATCTTCACAAACGTTTTCAAAAGCTTTTTCTTTTCAGAAAATATCGGATTTTCTGGTGGTTTTCAAACAATACAAACATTGGATTTCAAACACTACTTATGAACTCACCAACATTTCATATGTTGATGTTTTTCAAAATACTTGTATTCTCAGGGAACCAGTGAACCAAAGGAAATCATATTCAGTGATGGCTTGCAGTTTATTGATGTACGAATCGAACAATTTATTTTTGGGAATGTAATGTTTAAACAATATACTTCATGTAAATTCTACTGGTTGTACTATATTAATGCATGGTGACGAATGTTGTTATGTTCCATATATTCAATGTTATGGTATTCAATTGAGTCACGACAGCCCCCGGACGTTTCCGCCGTCTGGTTCGGGGGTGTGACAATATACAAACTATAAACACATTGGGATTAAAATAGTCTGACAAAGAGTTTATACTTTTAAGTACTAAAATACTTAACTAAAAGTATACCTAATTACATACCAACATACTTACAATAGAGCAGTGTCATACTAGAACATAACAAAAGTATTTAATTGTTGGGAACAAGAGTTAAACTTGGGCAGTTATGTAATCATATCTTGGATCAATATAGCCTGATCAACTATATTCATTTAAGATATGGTGAACGTGTGCTTGGGAGTGATAGTGGTGTTGCAACAAACCTAAAACTTACCAAATTCTAGGTCCAAAGAATTCTATTGAACAAAACATAAAGTCAAATACTAAAGGAGTGTCTTAGACACTATTCATTAAAGGAACGAACCTAAGAGGAATTGCAGTAAGTTTCTTTTATATAAACTTTTTATTAGTTTAACGCTTTATTATAGAATTGCTAATTTCTACTTACCATTATTCTCGCTTAGACATAAATGGCTGAATTCCATTTCCCCGACGACCCTTACATTCCCGACCAAGTGAATGGAGGAGGGCTTAATGCTGAACCAAAAATCCCCTTAGATGATAACTTAGTAGAAGATCTCCCAGAGAATCTTGACCCTGATCCGAAAGATGAGAATCTACCTCGGGAAGCCCGAATCCCAAATCGTGAACTTCGTCTGACATTTCAAGGCCCGATGCCTATGTGGACTGAGTACTTGGGTAGGTGGATCCATGAACAAGGCCAACCCTTACCCTATGGAAAAGATCGAAGCTTCAACAACGTAAGTGAAGGAGGAACTACAGACAGAGTTCTTCCCATTTTGGTTCGCTGAATAGCTTGCAATGTCGATCTAAATATGGCATCCATTCAACAGGTAGTGGAACTAGGAGCTGACACAAATTCCAATAAGGATAGCATTCGCAACCTTGAGCTTGCTCATAGGAGAGACAATGAAACACTACTGCAAGCGCTAGCCCAAACCAGATCCGAAGTCATAGAAATACGAGTACGCCAGAGGGTGTACGAAAGACACCAACTTGAGGTGGAGTGTCAGCTGGCTGAACTTAGAGTTCATCCGAATGATGCCCGTCATCAGTAGAAGACATTCTACTCATCCCTTCTAGTTTATTTAAAGGAATAGTTTTCTTATCTATGCTCTAAGTAGCACTTTTCAATGTAATTATTCCAGTATTGTAGGTACTATTTCACATAGACTTTATTCTGTCAAAGTTTTCCTACTCCTGATATTAGGGATGGAAAATATGTACCACAGAGAACCAACCAACATGTTACCAACCGAACCAATTAAATCAGTAGCCAAGTTGTTTGGTATCCAATATGTTTGGCTGGTAATACCATGCCAATTAAGTAGTCTTGGTACGGTAATGGTATGAAATTTTGAATACCACGGTTATACCGTACCAACCAATATATATATATATATATATATATATATATATATATATATATATCAATTCATAAATACAAAGAAATATGAGTTCTCATATCTTCATGTTTTAATTAGAATAACAACAAACAAGTCTTAAAATTACTAAACTAACACATTGACCGACAAATTTCTTGATACTTTTTGTTTGATGAGCATAAGATCGGTGATACATACACTAAAACTTAAAAGGGAATACTAACTTCTCATTCCTTGTACTTGTGCTGTTACCATTTCTTTTCTCTAGCAACTTGCTACGGGTGGAGCTCTTTTAATCCTTTTAGCGGTTTCCAAAAAACGAATACTACCAGAAGCGAGTGAAGCAACGGCCAAATATCCACAAATTCAACTTATATACATGTATAGTACATATTAGTTAAAAATTTTGGTATATACCAAATACCAATATATACCAACAAATTTGTTAGTAGCCAAATTAATTGGTACCAAGTACACTTGGTACGGTACTGGTAGCTAAAATCTTATACCAACTATAGTTGGTACGGTACTCGGTTTGGAGAAAAAAACTTGGTACCGTACAAATTCCACCCCAGGCTGATATGATGTAAGACCTTCTCCAAGGTCAATTTTCCCCGAACTTACTACATCTTAAATATCAATGATTTGACAGTCGGATAGTTCCCCTAAAACCTTTGTCTGAATACTTTCATCCTTTTAATGTTAGAACTCTATCTAAATGTCACCCTAGTCAATTTATTGAACTACAGTAACTTAGCTCATGGATCACTTCCAATTCTTTTTGAATGTTGGATCATGTTATCCACCAACCAATGATAGCCTAGATTAGATAAAAATCGTCTAGCAACCATTCTGTGAACTTTCTTCCACTCTTTACCAATACTACATCATAGGGATGTAGGTCAAACCATCGAGAACAGTTTAACAAAATGGAAAATTTACATTTACCTGAATGATTAGAATACATTTGTGGCCAACCATAATCGCTTACGAACTCATTTTCTTATCGTGTAGCAGAATCATGTCGTCGAAGAAAAGTAAACAACCCATCAACAAAACACCAACATGATGGTTATCAATAATTCCAATCAAAGTAACAACCAAGTACATCAACGAGTATCAAACTACCACGACACCCTGAATCTCAAACCCAAGAGTAATAAACGAAAGTTCTGGGATAGATTTCAAGGCAAATAACCCCAAGAGACGAACAAAAGACAACAACCTGTGGCAGCCTTCGCGGTCACGACATCTGTAACTCCTACTACCATCCCTACTAGTATCCCGGCTATCCCTAACCCAGCCAGACAGTATGTTGGAAATCTACCGAAGTACAATAAGTGCAGCTTCCATCATCTAGGTAGTTGTCGTCTATTACACTGCAAGGATTGCAACAAGAACGGGCACACTACCCGTTTCTGCAGGACTCGGATCCAACACATTACCTCGACCACCAATGTCAAAATGTCTCGGATATGCCATCTATGCGGCGTAATGGGACATTTGAAGAGGGACTGCCCAACCGAAAAGAGTGACGGGGGAACAGGAGGAGTTTGACCTCAGAATAACAAAAGGCATCGAAGGATCCTGCTATATTATGGGTACACTTCCAAACCACAGTAATTAATTGCACTTATAATTATACCCTCGGTCGAATCAAATCCTAACAATTGTATAAAACTAGTGCAACTCGAGTCATATCTTTCTGCGAGATCCCATCAGTTCAAGGGACTCTCATACTGCTTATACTTGCTTTTATGCAGTATACCATTTTACGCAGCAGTAGCATCATAGACAAAACTAAAGTGCTGAAACTCCATCATAAGTTGCACCGTTACATTCTTGTAACACCGTTTTGAACTAGTGTAATGCCAATTATTCCGAGTAGTCCAACGTTGTCATTCGACTCGAGTCGATTCGATCCTCATAGTGCCTGTTTCGTGCGAAAATTCTTTTCCCCGTAATCAATTTTCTAGCAAAGTCGTCGTTCCAGAACTCCGAGGCACTCATGCGTAGATTTCCTTATGCTTCGTAGCTTTCCCGAAGTAACCTCAACAAACCTCCCTGGAATACCACTCGTATAGTACGTCAAGTTCAATCCGAAGGCCCATACGGTTAATCTATCACTAAGGAATGTATTCGCAAGGGTTGTAAATAATCAAGGTTCTACAGGTTTAGAATTGATGATTCTTCTTTAACTTCCTTTCCTTGTCTGGATGTGAGCTTAGACAAGAATCATTTATTCGACTGTCTTTTCAGTCTTCATTATATACGACTCGTATACCCGAGACTGTGATTGATGAACCAGGTATGAGTTCTATTTTGAACTTCAGGACGGCGACTGCTCAAGACTGTGAGTGATCGTGCTTCCGTGCGAATAAACTTAGAAGTACCTACCCTTTTCCTTAATTCATGAGTAATCACACTTTCTATTAGATCTTCATAATATCTAATCAACCACAAGGTTTTGACGTAATAATCGGTATGAATTGATTGAGTCTACATCGAGCCGACATCATGTACTTTGAGAAAGCAATTTGTCTTAACCTCCCTATCAACGAACCTCTAGTTATTTACGACGACAAACCAAGTACGAACCTTCGCATTATTTCGAGTATTCAAGCTCAGAAGTGCTTATGAAAGGAATATCATACATTCCTTGCACACATCGTCGATACGAGCCAAGAAGTAAAAAACATTCCAGAAGCACGCGACTTTCTCGACATTTTTCCAAAAGAACTACCGGGATTACCACCACAATGTCAAGTCGATGTCCGAATCAACTTAGTTCCAGGGGCTAACCCAGTAGCCAGGTCGTCTTATCACCTACCTCCAGCAGAGATGCAAGAACTTTCCAATCAGCTTAACGAACTTCTCAGAAAGGGATTTATTAGACCAAGTTTCTCACCAATGGGGAGCACCGGTCTTGTTCGTAAAGAAGAAAGACAGATTGTTCTGTATGTGCATTAACTGCAGAGAATGGAACAAGCTACTATCAACAACCATTATCCTCTGTCCTGCATTGACAACTTTGTTAATCAACTTCAAAGAGCAAACTACTTCTAGAAGATAGATCTAAGATCTGGGTAGTACCAGTTATGGGTACTAGAGGAGGATGTCCCCAAGACAATCTTCCGAACTCGTAAGGGACACTACGAGTTTGTAGTGACCCCGTTCAGATTAACTAATGCACCAGTAGTATTCATGGATCTAATGAAAAGGGGGTGCAATCCTTTCATGGATTAGTTCGTCATTGTCTTCGTCGATGCCATACTTATATACTCCTGATAGCAAAAGGCTCGCTCGAATGCCAAGAGAGGACCTAAATTGACTTGAGAACGTGATGAACCATATGAAACTTCTATCTATAGTATAGTTATCAATTTTACTTAAATTCTAATTTTGGGACGAAATTTTCTCTAATGGGGGGATGATGTGACAACCCGAAATTTCTATCTTGTACAAACCCTACATTCAATCAAAGTCAAACTTACTTCTACTAACTTTTAGCACTTTTGGAGTCATTTTGGGTGTTTTTAATCTAAAATACATCAAAGGAATAAGTGAATGGGAGGGTCAGTTGACCTTGTAATCTGTCAAGCAAGCCCTAAGCCCTCAAAAAAGGAGTTTACGGCCAAAACCTTGGAGTTTACGGCCGTAAACTCAAGGTGGCCATAAATCCCTTTATGTGTGTGTATATATATATATATATATATATATATATATATATATATATATATATATATATATGTATATGTATATATCTTAGTCATTTTAATCACTTTTCACCCTTCAAACCCGAGAACTCAGAATTCTCTCTCAAAGATATTGAGACTTTTGCTTCCAAATCTTCCATGAATGTAAGTAAAACACTTCATCTATATGTTATATCACTTCTTCTTGATTCACTCATGATTTCATCCATGAAATCCTTTCATTTTCAAAGATCTTCAAGTGTTCTTCATTTCACCAAGAACACCAAGAACACACACTAGTGTTCTTGGACTTTAAACACCTTTACAAGCTTCTATATTTTAAGTACCCTTACCCTAGCTTCTTATAAGACTAAATCACTTAGTTTACACCTTGAAACCAACACAAAATCGATCAAGATCAAAAGGGATTTTACGGCCAAGGTAATCTCCTTGTGCCGTAAACTCTATTCATGAGTGCATATGAACCCTAATTCCTTCCTAAGGCTTAGACTTGATCATAGGACACTTCATTATGACTTATAAGACCTTATAACACATCTTGGTACAAAATACCATGAGTTTACGCCTGTAAACTCATGGGGAAATTACCTTGGGCCGTAAACTCATGGAGAGTTGGTCCCTGGGCCGTAAACTCTAAAGCAAAGCCATGAAACCCTTAGATGCAACCCTTTAATGCTTATAACACTTGAATCAAAGTGTTTTCCATGTTCTAGGGTGCCTATACTTGTTAAATTAGTTGTTTAATCACTAATTAGATACATATATGTGTCATTATATGTTGAATAGGATCCGTGTGTGTGTTCAAGTCTTCACTTGACACTTAGCATCCTATACCATCCATTCATCCAAACAACTCACTGTAGGTGAGTTCATACCCCTTAATCGATCCTTTTAAATGATTTTAAATGCTTTTATGGGGGGGGGGGGGGAATACAAGTAGAAAACATATAGTTATATAATCAATCACATGTGATTTATAACTATGTTTCAAACAATAGGATTTCATATACTTCAAACTGTGTTTCAAACAATAGGATTTCATATACTTTAAATTGTGTTATCAAACAAACTACTTCTAAATCGTTTTATAAATTGACATCAAGTCATCCATAATTATTATTAAAGTCGTCAAAAGTTTTTACAAAACTTCCTCTTTAACTTATATATCGTCAAATGCATGCCTATATATGTATAGTTATGTAAGTAATGTTTATAGGACTTAGAACTGCTAGCCCACTTTATTTCTGTTTCCTTGTTTAGATGTGTACTTAGAGTAATCGGTTAGTTGTCCGAAGGTCGTTTAAACATTAGTTATATATTATGTATACATATGTAGATATAAAAGTACCAGTCAATCATTCAAATACTACAAAGAAGAATACTATCACATCAATTACTAGTAGGCTATTATATGTATAGTTTAGGAGAATACTATCATATACAAATGTTAGACAGAGAATACTATCATATAAAAGTACACACAAAGAATACTATCAAATAAAAATGTTAGACAGAGAATACCATAACAGAGAATACTATAACAGAGAATACTATGATATACAAGTACACACAGAGAATACTATCATATACAAGTACATACTAAGATACTATAAAGAAAGAACATACTAAGATGCTATAGCATGGAACAACTACAGAATCTAACTATACCAATGATCACTAACACATTGTTTTAAACAAAAGGTGATAATAAATTGGGTATACATGATTATATAACTTTAATGTTGATATTACGGCCTAGAAATTCGTTGTGGAAGTCACTCTTGTTTCCCAGAATCTCTTGTAGGGAGAACGTCTAGTATGCGAACTCCTCATCACATTATGACCTTAAGGAAAAAATATGTTTTCAGGTAATTAGTATTGTAGGTTGTCAATTCTAAAGACCCCTCAGTACTTACTTTTCCCATTACTTTCATATAGTGACAGTTCTACTTGAAAGTCAATGCAAGCTATTTTCGAGTTAAGATAGTTATAAATTAGGGAAAAACATCTACTTTTATAGAGAAACAAACATTCAAAACAGTCGGGTCTTGGTAGAAGACTACTTTTTATACTAGTAGGAAATATGAGATTTTGTTGGGGTTTTCAAACATATACAAACATTTACATTGAAAATTTACAATCATTTTCATTCAAACTTATACAAACATTGACATTAAATACTTATGAACTCACCAGCTTAAATGCTGATCTACGCTTTCAAAATAACTTGTATTCTCAGGTCACCAGTAGACAGGTACGATGACCAGGTTTTGAGAAGACGGAGCGTTCAAGACTAATCTTTTATTTTGATTCATGTTTTGGCGTCTTATTATATTTAAAGAACACACATGTATGAAATTATACTATTACTGCAATGGATGATGTTGTTGCTTGTTTACTACTTTGCATTGTTATGATACTGTACATGACGTCCTCCACCCCCGAACGTTTTCGCCGTTCCGGTTTTGGGTTGTGATACACACTAACAACAACTTGATATAATTGATTACTAATTAGAAAATGATTTTAATAAATATTCAATAAACTCTTATAATTAAACTGGAAATTATTTATTTCTTGGAAATAATACTTTTCATTAAGCAAGTAACATTATATAATTCATATGGTATGAATTAATAAGTCATGCACACCATTTTAGACTACATAAATTCTTTTGTCTTTTACCAAAAAGTTAAAGTCTATATTTTATAAACTTGGTTTATAAAATATAAAAGCTTTGTCTTTTCTTCATCTCTTCTTTGATGCTTGTTTTTACCTTGAATGTTAACTTCAAATGATGAAGAGTTTTGAAAGAAAAGTGAAGAAAATGAAAGGAAATTGATTTTACATTGAATATTAACTTCAAATGATGAAGATTTTTGAGTAAAATGGTATTCTTGCTGCCAAATTTTCATGAGTTAGAAAGAGGGAAAATAATGAGGGTTTTTGAGAGAAGAAAGGAGAGAAAATAGAGATTATGTCTCTCCGGATACCCAATCTTTGTATTCATCTCTTTGGTGTTTCTGTCCAACTAAATCGATCACCAAAATACAAAAATATATCAGGACTCTTGAATAATCAAATGGAATAATTCTTCCAACTAATATTGCTCCTAAGTTCGGATTTGCTAGAGAAAAGGGAGAGAGAAGTTTTTAGAGAGAGAAGTAGAGATTTGGAGTGAGGGAATGAGTAAAATGATTAGGCTTAAGGAAGAAGTGATTTGGGGGAAGAGATATGAACTATATTTTGAGGAGAAAGGGAGTATTTCCCAGCATTATTTTTATTTTTTTTATAATTTATAAGATTTGAGGGTTAGGTTTATAAAATATAAAATCTTGTATTGAATTTTATGACATTTTGGCTCTTATGCACACAAATAAGCTAATGTTTATAAATAATTGTTGCATAACATAATTTAGGTGTCATGACATACATAAATAATTAAAGACGTTATATATATTGTGACAACCCGAAGTTTGCTCCATCGCCGTAACCCGTTTACATCCATAAAATTCATCTTTTTCGAATTGTTTCCGTTTATGTTTTTAAATTAAGTCATTATTTTTTAGACTTCCATTATGACTTAATTGGTATCCAAACATGTCAGAAACTCATGAAAACATCCCAAACTATTATTTAGAAATTTTTTAGTTTCGACTACGTCGGGATACAACAACTAAATTGGGTACGACCAAAAGCACCGTCAAACGTCAGTATCGGGTAGGATTCCTCTAGGCCATAAACTCAACCCCTATATAAGGGATTGAGTGACATCATTTTGAAGCTTTTCCTCTCTCTTAAAACACTTTCTCTCACTACTCTCTCTCTAGAACTCGAGTTTGATTGCAAAAATCCCCTTTCAAGCTTCAATTTGGTAAGCAATCTATCCTAGCTTGTTGTTTAACTTGATTGGTATGCAAATCCAAGTTTGAATCACTCAAAACACCTATGAACAAGTGTTTATGGTTTGGGAACCCTCCTAAAACTGTGAACACCCCTAAAGAGGGTTTTGAAGCCCCAAAACCCATCCAACCCACTTCTAGTGCTTAGTTATGACCTTTGGACTTGCAGGAATGGACTTAGAGCACCAAAATCATACCATTTAGGGGGTAAACTTGAGTTTACGGTCCAAGAACATGCTTGGACCGTAAACCCTCATTCATAGACCATAAACACCTTTTAATGTGTTAAATTTCCCCTTAAACACCTCCACAAGCTTCTATGAACTTCCATGAGTGCATAGAACCTTATATTCCTTCATGAGATGCACCAAAACACACACAAATGATTCACACTTGAGTTTATGGCCCAAGAACATTCTTGGACCGTAAACACCTCTTCTTAGACCATAAACTCCTCCAAGGGGTGTTAAAGTGCCCTTAACACCTTGAATGACTTGGAATGGGACCTAGAACTTTGAATGTTAAACCTACAACCACTAAAACCCATGAATCATGGACAAACATGAGTTTATGATTGTAAACTCATGTGTTTAAGGTAGTAAACTCCCCAAGAACGTCTTCATAGACCGTAAACTCCTTTTCCAAGGTCAATTCAAGTCCCGATCACTTCCTAAGCCATGGAATCAACCCTAGAACTTTCCTTTGTGCATTGTAAGACCATTTAGCACCCAAGAACACTCCACCCATGAGTTTATGGCCGTAAAATCATGGGGATATGGTCATTAGGCCGTAAACTCCTCAAAGAATTTACTCTTGAAGAGCAAACTCCATAATTAAGCCCTAGACATCCATTGATGCCACCCGGGTCACTCCGAACACTTGAAATAGAGTGATTTCGCGTCTCGGAGTGTATATTCTCAATTAAATAGTAGTTCAAAGCCTAATTAGACACAAATGTGTATCTTTTCAGATTACATAGGAACCTCGCACGCATTCAATCCCCGAACTGACGTTTAGCATCCAAACCGACACAATTCTCGTCTAGTGAGTTCATACCCCTACACCTTTTTCCGCGTTTTTCAATGTTTTCAGGGGGGAATACAAGCAAAAGTACAAGGACAGCTTGTACTCAAACTTATTATTTTCATTTGAAATGTTTCATATTCCACATGCTTTTAACAATCAAAACCGTATTAACCAACTGTTTGACTTGCAGAGTTAGTTTTCAAATCTTATTATATATTGTTATAATATATGTTTCTCACATGATTTTCCACTTTATTATTGTTAAAAGCATTAGATTAGTACATTTGTTTTGCCCTCAGTAACACTCCACAGAGATACGTGAGTGGAGGACCGTCCTCTGTAATTAGAATTTAAAACAGGATTTTCCGCATTATTACTTGTAAATTCGTTAATCTTAACAATTGGAGACACGTCCTTTGAAACACTCCACAGAGATACGCGAGTGGAGGACTGCCCCCGTAACTAGAATCTCCTGGAGAGAGAGCGTTACTTGAGTGTATAGATCTATACGGGGATGACAACCCCGCACCTGGCTGCTAGCTACAACCGAACCGAAAGGTTCAAGGGTGACGAAAGTCATAAATGGATAATGGACTACTTATTGCCATTTTTAGTCTATCGTATGGTTATGGAACTCGCAATTTAGATTATGGAGATTTACTTGTTGGTAATAATGAATTTAGTAAGCTAATAACCTTAAGAATTAGTTTACTTTCCTCACAATAGTTTTATATATGTGTTAAAACTAACATACATTTCAAGGATAACCTGGCTTTCAGGAAACTTCACACAAAAAATTTTAGTATGGTATATACTTGTACATTACATTTGGATTCGATAACCAAACACAAACTTTTAGGAAAATAAGGGTTTTTCCTGGGATAACTAAACTGTTCTTAACTAGACCGTGTAACTAATGGATAACTAAACTTTACTTTTAAGGAAAATAAGGGTTTTTCCTGGGATAACAAACTGTACATAACCGGATCGTACAAACGGATAACTAAACTATACTTATAAGAAAATATGGGATTTTCTTGGATAAAAAACTTTTTCGGAAAACCAAAGGAAACTTGTATATTTTCATAAAACAAACATCTTATGAACTCACTAGCTTTATGCTGATTTTTAAACTGCTTGTATTCTCAGGTCCACATTAGACAGGAACCCTGCGATCTTTTGGAAGTCGGAGCGTATAGAAGACCCGTCTTATCTTTTGTTCATATGATATATACATGTATAACACATGTAACTCTTTGTTATCAGATAATGTAAATGAATCTATGTAATGTAAAGTTTTGTGTTTACTATGCTTACTATGTACATTGGTTGCGGTATTCATGACGTCCTCCGCCCCGGAACGTTTCCGCCATCGGTTTTGGGGTGTGATAGATTGGTATCGGAGCCCTTGTTTATAGTGAACTAGTATACCAAACCTTACATGTTATATGACTATAAACACTAAGGGGCCTAAGTGCTCTGAACTAAAAGTATACCTTAACATATAAGTATTTTCAAGAGTATACAAGTATACCTAACCGTCGAAATCCGTAACTACAAGTAGAACAAAACGTAAGTAAATGGGTGTTGTACGCTGCAGTTAAACCTGGGCAGTTATGTAGTCGTGTCTAGGATCAATATAGCTTGGCCAACTATATTCATTCGAGACACGACCAACATGTGCTTTGGAGTGACTGTGGTATGCGACATGCCTAAAACTTACCCAATACCCAAAAAACGAGCCGTCGTTGCAGTGAGACATGAAATACTATGGGAGTATTTCTCGAGCCAAATCCGTTATAGAAATTCTCATCCCAGCGTAGCGTTGTTCCTCATTCATTTCTTAGCGATAGTTTATCTGCTTGGATAACTCTTCCCTGCTTTATCGCTTAAATAGAATTATATATCTGTCTTAATGAGATATCCCCTGTTCGATATCTCTTGATTCAATTCAGAGGACTTACCATCCTCTCTTTCCTGATCTTTTTAGATCAAGATGCCTCCAAGAAAGAGACCCATCTCAAAGAACAACAACAACCCTCCGCCACCACCTCCTCCCCAATTTGATCCCGTAATGTTCCAGGCAGCTGTTGCTGCCGCAGTGGCAGCCGCCATATCTCAAATGAACCCCGGTGGCCCCGGTGGTCCAGGAGGTGGTCCCCAGCCCCAAAACCAAGAAGGTAGCCAGGGACACCGGAAGGAGTGTTCCTATAAGGACTTTATGAACGCGGAACCCACATCTATCGATGGCACTGGAGGTGTCATTGCCCTAACCCGATGGTTCGAGAAAATTGAATCTATTTTCGAAATCTGTGTCTGCTCTGAAGCTGATAAGGTGAAGTTTGCCGCCTGCACTTTCACCGATAAAGCCCTGACTTGGTGGAACGGCCGAGTCAAATCCCTAACCATACATGTAGCCAATGTCGTGGGTTGAGAGGCCATGAAGGAACTTCTACTTGCAGAGTATTGCCCTCGGGGCGAAATGCAGAAGCTAGAGCAGGAACTCTGGAATCTAAAGAACAAGGGTTCCGATATCGCATCTTACACTTTAAGATTTGATGACTTAGCGCTACTCTGTCCGGGAATGGTTACCCCTGAGAGTAAAAATATTGAAAGGTTCATCTGGGGGTTGACCCAGCCAACCAAGGGAAATGTCTTGGCTGCAAAGCCAGACACCTATGACAGCGCCAAATGCCTAGCGCAAACCCTGATCGACCATAGCGATGACCTAGAGGAAGCAGCCACCACTCCTGAGCCGACAGAGAGGAGCGGTGAGAAAATAAAATTTTGGAAGAAGAAGAAAATTCAGCCTTCGCAGGAGTCCTCGAAGAAGCAACAAACTGTAGCAGTTCATGCTGCTACTATCCCTGTTGCTGCTGTTTCTACAGTAGGATCCATAGCTCAAACACCTACTAGTAGGTATGCTGGTAACCTTCCCTTATGCGACAAGTGTAAATACCACCATAACCCCCGCCACTGTCGTGAACTGTCATGCTCCAACTGTGGTAAAAAGGGGCATACGATTCGATTCTGCAAGGCGCCAGCCCAATCAACCAGCCAAGCTTCTGAAGCAGGTATCGGTCAGACCTGTTATGGTTGTGGTGTAGTTGGTCATTACAAGAGAAACTGCCCCAAAACAGCAACAACTGGCAAGACCGGGAGAGTCCTAGCTATTGGACAAAATGAGGCAGCCGCCGACCCCACCGCTGCCACAGGTATATTCCTCCTCGATAAATCTTATGCCTGTAATCCTTTTCAATTCTAGTGTTGAAAGAGAATTTGTTAGTATTCATTCAAACACCTTCTTAAACTTAGTTCTTCGTTAGTAACCGAAATGTTTACCGTTGAGATAGCTAGCGGTGAGTAAGAGAACGTTAACGACATATCCATAGGTTGTATCCTTACTCTGGGCGACTATTCCTTTCCATTCGACCTAATGCCAATTTTTCATGAAGAGCTTTGATATTATCATTGGCATGGATTGACTGAGTCCAATCATACTGATATTCTTGGTTTCGAAAAGGCCATCCGTCTCAATCTCCCCTCTGACCCGACTCTCAAGATTTACGGCGACAAACCTAATTCCAATTTTCGTATCGATCAAATTCCTGGAGCCAACCCTGTATGTAAATCTCAGTACCGATTAGCGCCATCAGAAATACAGGGGCATTCAAGTCAGATTAATGAGCTACTCAGCAAAGGGTTCATCAGGCCAAGTTCCTCACCCCGAGGAGCCCCGGTATTGCTACTCCTTTTGAATGTGTATCGACTACCGTTAGTTGAATAAGTTGACCGTCAAAAACGGATATATTTTTCTTCGAATAGATGACCTCTTCGACCAATTTCAGAGAGCCAGCTACTTCTCATAGATAGAGCTTAGGTCAAGGGACCATCAGCTACGAGCTCATAGGAATGATGTTTCCAAAACAGCATTCAAGACTCGATATAGTCACTACGAAGATGTAGTGATGCCCTTCGGTCCAACCATTTTCTTTAGTCACGTAATAAGCGAAGAAGGCATGTTACATTTTGAAATGCGTAAAACTAAACCCGAGGTACATAGAAGTTTTCGAAATCCTCATTAGGATCGATCCGTAGCCTACAAACTCCGACTACCCTCAGAACTTAGCAGCATCCATCCGGTATTCCACGTCTCTGTCCTTAAGAATTGCCTACCCGATGAAACCCTAATAATCCCTTTGATGAGACCGAAATCAACGAAAGTCTGAACCTCATGGTAGAACCAATCGAAATCAAAGATCGAGAGATTAAACGTACGAAACAAAGCCGTATCCCGATAAGTGAAGGATCCGAATTCACTTGGGAGCGTGAAGATCCGAGGAAACAGAAGTATCCATATCTCGTTCCAAATCCATAAGTCGTATCTAAAGTTTGAATTTCGGGACGAAATTCCCTCTAACGGGGGGATAATGTGACAACCCGAAGTTTGCTCCATCGCCGTAACCCGTTTACGTCCATAAAATTCATCTTTTTCGAATTGTTTCCGTTTATGTTTTTAAATTAAGTCATTATTTTTGAGACTTCCATTATGACTTAATTGGTATCCAAACAAGTTAGAAACTCATGAAAACATCCCAAACTATTATTTAGAAAAAATTTAGTTTCAACTACGTCGGGATACAACAACTAAATTGGGTACGACCAAAAGCACCGTTTAACGTCAGTATCGGGTAGGATTCCTCTAGGCCATAAACTCAACCCCTATATAAGGGATTGAGTGACATCATTTTGAATCTTTTCCTCTCTCTTAAAACACTTTCTCTCACTACTCTCTCTTTAGAACTCGAGTTTGATCGCAAATATCCCCTTTCAAGCTTCAATTTGGTAAGCAATCTATCCTAGCTTGTTGTTTAACTTGATTGGTATGCAAATCCAAGTTTGAATCACTCCAAACACCCATTAACAAGTGTTTATGGTTTGGGAACCCTCCCAAAACCGTGAACACCCCTAAAGAGGGTTTTGAAGCCCCAAAACCCTTCTAAACCAATTCAAGTGCTTAGTTATGACCTTCGGACTTGCATGAATGGACTTAGAGCACCAAAATCATACCATTTAGGAGGTAAACTTGAGTGTACGGTCCAAAAACATGATTGGACCGTAAACCCTCATTCATAGACCATAAGCACCTTTTAAGGTGTTAAATTGCCCCTTAAACACCTCCACAAGCTTCTATGAACTTCCATGAGTGCATAAAACCTTATATTCCTTCATGAGATGAACCAAAACACACACAAATGATTCACACTTGAGTTTATGGCCCAAGAACATTCTTGGACCGTAAACACCTCTTCTTAGACCATAAACTCCTCCAAGGGGTGTTAAAGTGCCCTTAACACCTTGAATGACTTGGAATGGGACCTAGAACTTTGAATGTTAAACCTACAACCACTAAAACCCATGAATCATGGACAAACATGAGTTTACGATTGTAAACTCATGTGTTTAAGGTAGTAAACTCCCCAAGAACATCTTCATAGACCGTAAACTCCTTTTCCAAGGTCAATTCAAGTCCCGATCACTTCCTAAGCCATGGAATCAACCCTAGAAGTTTCCATTGTGCATTGTAAGACCATTTAGCACCCAAGAACACTCCACCCATGAGTTTACGGCCGTAAACTCATGGGGATATGGTCATTAGGCCGTAAACTCCTCAAAGAATTTACTATTGAAGAGCAAACTCCATAATTAAGCCCTACACATCCATTGATGCCACCTGCGAACACTTGAAATAGAGTGATTTCGCGTCTCGGAGTGTATATTCTCAATTAAATAGTAGTTCAAAGCCTAATTAGATACAAATGTGTATCTTTTCAGATTACATAGGAACCTCGCACGCATTCAAGCCCCGAACTGACGTTTAGCATCCAAACCGACACAATTCTCGTCTAGTGAGTTCATACCGCTACACCTTTTTCCGCGTTTTTCAATGTTTTCAGGGGGGAATACAAGCAAAAGTACAAGGACAGCTTGTACTCAAACTTATTATTTTCATTTGAAATGTTTCATATTCCACATGCTTTTAACAATCAAAACCGTATTAACCAATTGTTTGACTTGAAGAGTTAGTTTTCAAATCTTATTATATATTGTTATAATATATGTTTCTCACGTGATTTTCCACTTTATTATTGTTAAAAGCATTAGATTAGTACATTTGTTTTGTCCTCAGTAACACTCCACAGAGATACGTGAGTGGAGGACCGTCCTCTGTAATTAGAATTTAAAACATGATTTTCCGCATTATTACTTGTAAATTCGTTAATCTTAACAATTGGAGACACGTCCTCTGAAACACTCCACAGAGATACGCGAGTGGAGGACCGCCCCCGTAACCAGAATCTCCTGGAGAGAGAGCGTGACTTGAGTGTATAGATCTATACGGGGCTGACTACCCCGCACCTGGCTGCTAGCTACAGCCGAACCGAAAGGTTCAAGGGTGATGAAAGTCATAAATGGATAATGGACTACTTATTGCCATTTTTAGTCTATCGTATGGTTATGGAACTCGCAATTTAGATTACGGAGATTTACTTGTTAGTAATAATGAATTTAGTAAGCTAATAACCTTAAGAATTAGTTTACTTTCCTCACAATAGTTTTATATATGTGTTAAAACTAACATACATTTCAAGGATAACCTGGCTTTCAGGAAACTTCACACAAACAATTTTAGTATGGTAGATACTTGTACATTACATTTGGATTCGATAACCAAACTCAAACTTTTAGGAAAATAAGGGTTTTTCCTGGGATAACTGAACTGTTCTTAACTAGACCGTATAACTAATGGATAACTAAACTTTACTTTTAAGGAAAATAAGGGTTTTCCTGGGATAACAAAATGTACATAACCGGATCGTATAACAAACGGATAACTAAACTATACTTATAAGAAAATATGGGATTTTCTTGGATAACAAACTTTTTCAGAAAACCAAAGGAAGCTTGTATATTTTCAGAAAATAAACCTTTTATGAACTCACCAGCTTTATGCTGATTTTTAAACTGCTTGCATTCTCAGGTCCACATTAGACAGGTACCCCGCGATCTTTTGGTAGTCGGAGCGTATAGAAGACCCGTCTTATCTTTTGTTCAGATGATATATACATGTATAACACATGTAACTCTTTGTTTTCAGGCAATGTAAATGAATCTATGTAATGTAAAGTTTTGTTTTTACTATGCTTACTATATACATTGGTTGCGATATTCATGATGTCCTCCGCCCCTGAACGTTTCTGCCATCGGTTCGGGGTGTGATATATATATATATATATATATATATATATATATATATATATATACTATAATTTTTGGGGGTACTTTAAATTTTATAAAACTTGCATTTATTTTATAAAATTTTGACACTTGATATAAAGTTTGGGCCTTTTGGAATATCACAATGGATATATAATATCTGGGATTGTTTTAAACCAAACAAAATTTGTTAACACCATAATGTATTGCGTTTAATATTTGAAAAAATCAAATTGCTTAAAATAAAATAATTATATTTGGTAGCAAGTTACATAGTTTTATTAAAATCATATTATTGACATTATATGTATGGGTTTTGAGATCCATGAGAAATTGAAGAATCAAGTATACTAGTCGTAGTTTTCAATTTTGACTTAAGTTCCTATGAAAATATGACCTAATTTCTACTAGTAGGTCAATGCATGGTGTGTCTACATGAATATACAAAGATTATCAAGTCAAGGAATGACCCGAATTTGATAGTCACTACAATTAAGAAGTTCTACAATTCACATATCAATGTGAAATCTAAGTACACTATCATTTGATTCTACTTGTTTCCAAGTTTCTAGTAGGTTATGACTAATCCTCGAGCTATGAAATCTAGCATGTGTCGTGCCTGTACGTATAGCTAAGTTTATTCATATCTAGAACTCACTCGAATTTTGACGGTTGTCACATCTTGCCACTCCACTGCCACCCATTATCGCCCTTCACTGCCATCGTGTACCACCATCTTCGACCATCATCTCTACCACGGTAAGTCTACTCCACCCTCATCATTATTAATTCATTTGGTGTTGATCAAAATTTGCCAGCCAAACTTCTATTCCAAACTTTGTTTTAAAATATTCGAATCCTACACCAGTTTCCAAATATATTTCAAATCAGTACTAAGCCTTTAAAACTTCCAATTAAAAAGTTCACAATCCACCCTCTTTCAAATATTCTTTACAAACCTGATCCAAACTCCATATTAACATATACAAAATCTACCCCAACTCGAAAATTCTTTCAAAATAAGTTTAAATCAATTAAAGTTTGATTTTATTTAAATAATTTAAACCCCATGTTGAGAATTATTTGCAAAATGAGTCCAAGCTTTAAACTTAGAATTAAATAAATCATTTTAATTGTTCATTTTGAAATTATTAACTAATTTAGTCTCATTTAATTTGTTTTAATTAATAAACATGCCATATGCTTTGGTTAAATTACAAAATAACCCTCCAAATTTATATTAAAGTCTCCTAGCAAACTAAATTCATCTTGGAGGTTCGTGTTCAATACAACAAAACTCGGTTTCTCGTATCGAATATTCGAAACGACCCGACAACCACACTTATAAATGTATTGTGATGTCTATTTGGTGTGTGTCTTCTTATTTGATGGGGGTATTTATACTTTTAAGGGTGACTTTGATCTTTTCGTATTTCTAGATAATTGTGTTTACTGTTTTTTATATAATAATATTTACTAGGTCATTTCCCGCAATTTTTGGGATATTGCTTTTGTACCATGAGTATATTTTATTTGAGTATGAATTATGGGGTGATTTTGTATGCAAGGATAACATTATTGGTATATTTTCCCTCCCTAGTTGTTGGTTCTATAGGTTGTATAAGGCCTTTTTTTCTATGTGGGTGGTGTAGATGGGTTGACACCATCCTCATTAATCTCCAATTACCTCATGATATCTTGATTGAATCTCACTACTTTAACTAGAAGTGAATGTATAACTTCCTAGAGCCATGTACAACTTAAACAAATACCCAATTTTGTCATCTCTTTACAAAGATCAATTTAGCTTTATAGACCCACTTTTATCAAGAGTAATATCATGATATCCATTTATTAACGTGCATTCCGTTAATGCAATATCATTATATGATCACTTGACAATATCCCTTTTATATAATTCCATATGAATCTCTGATTCCAACTATGAACACTAGGTCACCTTAGATCAATGAATTGATCAATTTCAACTTTGGAGTTAAAACTCATTTAACCAATTTAATTAGTAATCTCGAACATGAATCATAAATCACTTGGATCCAAACCCTAATTTGACCGTACAAATAATGTAAGGGAGGAATTTACCTTTCCAAGCTCTAATGCTCTCAATGTATTGTTAAGTCAAGAAAATACATTTAAAGCTCAATCCTCCTATTCTTGTAATAAATTTGCCATAGCTTCTTCCTCTTCAGTTCTCTAAAACGTTGAGTCCACGAAATGGGGGGGGGGGGGGGGAGTGTGAATCAAATAGTTCTTATTTCAAGTTCTAATCTACTTTGGCCACTAAACTTTTATGTTTTGTAGTTTAGCCATCATTTATCCAATCTTGCAACTATCCCCTTTTTAAGTGTTCACAACTAGTCCTTCTCTAGCATTCTTATTACAAATTTGGTCGTAACTTACTTTGTCAAGTTCTAATTTGTTAAGGGTATCCATAATAGAATGTTAAATAAGCTTGATAGAGCAAGTCCTAAGAATTTAAATATCCTCAAATGTCAAGGACAAGCCAGAAAAAATAGTCCTTATCACTATTATAAGTTATATATATATATATATATATATATATATATATATATATATATATATATATATATATATATAATTAGGCTCCAAAAATATTTAGGTCGTATGCAGCTTTTCACTTGGCCTCCCTTAACACCCCTATGAGCTTTGAATATGTAGTTGACATTTCAATTGATTAAACTCAACTATATTTGGATTATAAGTTGTATATATGGAACCTGATTTTTTTTAATTTATATAAAATATGTTTCAATCAAATTTGTATAATTATTGCATTGTAGGAATTAGATTGTAAATTAAAAAAAGTACAATACTATTTGTTAAACAATTAAGCATTATAAATTTCAAAATATTATAGATATCTGAGGAAAGAAAGACAAAATTTCAAAAATGGTCCCTATGGTTGTCAAAATATGTGGTTTTGGTCAAAAAAAATTGTTTGGTGGTGCATGAGTAGTCAAGTTTTGGATCTTTTTAGTGATTTTGGTCCCTCTACACTTAAAAAGACAAATATACCCTTATAATTTATATTTTCCATTTTATTTAATTGCTGAAATACTTAATTTAATTTAATTTATTCTTATTAACATAAAACCAAAAAATAACCCAACCCTCCTCTCAGCTTTATAGAGGAGAGAAGCCCCTTTATCACTACTTCAACCCTCCATCACCGGTGATGGGAACCACCACCGATGGCCACAATTCTCACGAGAAAACATAAACCCTTCATCTCCCTCATATGGATGCTCTAATAAACTCTACCACATTACGAAACCACCACTACAAAACCAATTTCATCGGAAATCAAATCTATTTAAAACGACTTCCACCTACCTCATCTCTCTCTTTCTTTGATGAAGTGTCTTGTCGTTCTAGGAACGAAGGGGTGGCAGATGCATTTGGCAATGAAGAAAGCAAAGAGAGGTGGCACTGAGAAAGTAGACAGATGGAAATGATGCAATTGGAAATGAAAAAGAAGGCGGAGGCGATGTTGGACCGTCAATCTAGGAACCAAAAAAAGCAAAGGTTCGTCCAACGGTGGCATGAGACGCAAGTGGCGACGAAGAGGGAAGTCTCCGACGTCGTTTCTACCTCCACATGAACCACCAGATTTGCATTTTGCCACTGGATATTAGCCATCCATGACCTCCTTATGCCACGATCTGAAACCATTGGGCCTCTTCTCGCCATCGGATCTAAGGTAGCGGGAGACGTCATACATGTATCTTGTTGCGGATCTCGCAATGGAAGCCGCCATCGGAGCTAGGGTAACAGAGTCGTCGCCGGAGTGGTGGTGATGGTGGTCTTATTTTAGGGTGTGGTGGGGTGTAACTTAATTAGAATGGGTGGTTCGATGATGATGTTGAGAGAGAGAGAGAGAGAGAGAGAGAGAGAGAGAGAGAGTGTGTGTGTGTGTGTGTGTGTGTGTGGTGGGTTTATTTTGTTTTTGTTTTTTCATTTTATTAGAAGAATAAGAAAAATAAATAAAATAAATTTAAATATAATTATTTAAGGGGCATATTAGTCATTTTAGGTGTGATGGGGACCAAAAAACAAGAAAATATAACCATAAGGACCAAAACCATACAAGATATCTAAAATTAGACTAATAATGCACCACATTTGGTTTTATCAAAACTACGTAATTTTGCAACTACACTAACCACTTTTGCAATTTTGTCCGAAAGAAAACATAAAATATTATATTTGTCATCATATAGGTGGAAAAATAGAATGTAAACAACAAAAGAACCATATTCAAAAAGTATTAAATTAACTTTATTCGTCTTCACAATCCACTCACAAGTTTTGTTCCCTTGAAATATCTAGCACGTAAATCACGCCATCACAGTGTACTAAACAAATCCTTGGTTTTATATAAGATTAAGTAAGGCTATACACCCCATACACCATTCTTATCCTAAAAAGCATCCACATGATATCCTCATCAAGCAGCTTCTCCGGTTCCTACTCTTTCAGCAAGTCCAACATTGATCAAGAAGGATGGGTTAAAACCATGCGTAAATCCATCGTCGAACCCGATGATGAAGAAATATCTAAAATCCCGGTTTGTATCTACACTGTCCCTAAAGTACTCCTTGCCACTGATCCTGAATCCTACATCCCACAGCAAGTCGCGTTAGGTCCTTTCCACCATTGGCGGGAGGAGGTCTATGACATGCAAAGGTACAAGCTTGAAGCAGCACGACGTACCCAGAAGTTCATGAATACTAGCTTCGAATGCATCGTGGAGTCGATGATGAAACAAGATGAGGCTAGAATCCGTGCTAGCTACCATAAATTTCTTGATATGTCTGGAGAGGTACTGGTTTGGATTATGGCTGTTGACATGGCGTTTTTACTGGACTTCCTTCGCGTGTATTCCATGAAAGAACAACGTCGAACACTTGAGAAGGTTACATCCTCGATGTCTCATTTGGTGGATGCCTCCGGGAAGAAACTGTCTCATATGGCGATTCTTCGTGATTTGGTTATGGTGGAGAACCAGATCCCATTGTTTCTGATGAAGACGATGTTGGAGCACAATCTTCGAGATAATGAAAAGAAATCCGCAGCAGAGACTTTGAAGTTGATGTTGATGGGGTTATACCACGAGCTTTCTCCATTTAAAGAACAAGAGTTGCCTGATATTGACATCGACGACTGTGATCACCTTCTCGACTTTCTTTACCACATGACTGTACCAAACAACAAAGAACTCCATATCGAAGCCATAGAGGTAGAGTATGAAGGTATCACCGAGGAAACCGGTGATGATGATCAAGATAAAGATTCTTTTGCAAAACCTAGAGATCTTCGACGTTTCATGGATTTTATCTGGAAAATCCTTTCCAAATCAAACGCCGCTCTCTTAAAGATTTTCAAGAAAATAATTTTCGGCAAGCCAGTTACAGTTGTAATGAAACTGCCATGGAAGATCTTGTCTAACCTTCCTATACTCAAACTCTTCAAAGAACCCGTAGAAAACATGCTTAGAAACTTTCATGGTGGAGGAGAGGAGAAATCAAAAGACGATAGCAACGATTCCAAGGTGCCACTAATAGAGGAAATAAAGATCCCGTCAGTCACCGAAATGGCCAAAGCTGGGATCATATTCTCACCCATTAACGACGGAATCTTTGGAATCAGCTTCGATAACGCAACATCAACACTATACCTCCCAGTAGTCAATTTGGACGTAAACACAGAGGTGTATTTGAGAAACTTGGTAGCATACGAAGCCTGTGTTGCGGCGGGGCCATTGGTGGTGGCTCGTTACACCGAGTTAATGAACGGAATAATCGATACTGAAGAAGACGCAAAGCTTTTAAGTGAAAGAGGGATAGTTTTGAACCACTTAAAGAGTGAAAAGGAGGTTGCAGATTTATGGAATGGCATGAGCAAATCTGTGAAATTAACTAAAGTTCCCAAAATGGATAAAGTTATTGAAGATGTGAACAAAAGGTATGCTAAAACTTGGAGGGTGAAATTGTCGAAGTTCATGAAGAAGTATGTATTTGCATCGTGGAGGATTCTCACTTTGTTGGCTGCTTTGTTTCTGTTGTTCTTGTCGACTGTACAAGCTCTGTGCTCTGTGTACAGCTGTGCTCGTGTGGTCAATCAGCTACCAGAAATACCTGAAGGGACTGTCGAGTGACTGTGTTGTGCGTGTGTGTATTTCGTTATTTAGAAAGTTCAAACTAAAAGATATTTAGGGCTCGATTTAGTATATGGGGTTTACGTTCTCTTTTTTTTTTTTTTTTTTTTTTTTTTTTTGCTATTGGCTTTCACATTAATGTATCTATATCAATTAAGAATAACAGAAAAGGTTAATATGTGGCTATTACACTAAAGTTTTTCAAAAGCTTATTCATGGTCTCACAAAAAGCATAAATGTTTCAAAGTACGAAAATAAAATTATACTGTATAAAATAACTAATCTTGTAAAAAGTTATAGGTTTAAATAAAAATGATAACTCACAACCGGGAAAAAGAGGGTTTCTCACGCCAATTTTCATGGGTATTCTGTCGGTAGACGGCTTATCGACATATTTTCGACGGAATTTAGGTGGTCGTAAAAAGCCTCGTCGGTAATTATTTGTGACAGATTTTTGATGGATTACTGACCGAATTTTTCTATCAGAAGTATACCCAACAAAATGTTCTTTGGCGACCGAAGGTATTTTCCAACTGATTACCTTTGCATTTAATGATACATATATCTGTCACTAGGATGGTTTTCATTAAACACTAAATTTTTTAAAAATTAATATGGTTTTTTTGGACGAAAATGCAAAATAAATAAATAAAAAGTCATTACATTAAACCACTACAACAATTATCCCATCTGCGATAACACCTATACCGACAACAGGTATTGTTGCGGACTATACTGACGATATGTCATCACCACTAGGTTGACCATGATCTTTTCAGCTCAAAGTCTACACCGACAAAAAGTCATCGCAATAGATAACAGGAGAAACGAGAACATTTTACCCATGTTTCTGAAATATATATATATATATATATATATATATATATATATATATATATATATATATATATATATATATATATATATATATATATATATATATAACAACGCCATGACATCAGTTAGTGGGGAACCTATATAGTGCCCGGGGATCCCAGCCACTACTCCATTTCAACCTCGTAGTTTAAAAAAATTGACTTTCGACTACGTACAACATTTTTGAAATATGAGTGCCACTGTTATTGTTATTTTTTTGGTGCCAACATTATTCAGACATTATGCTTCAACGACTGTCATCGGTATAGAGATAAATCAATCCCGGATTGCGTTATAAAGACGACATGTTGTTGGCATGTGTTGGTATTTAATTATTTTTCTGATCTAGCTTAAATAAACAAAACAACAACGTCTTGGTTTGGGCTATAGCGATACCATGTCGTTATTATAGGTTTTTTCTTAAACATACTCTACATTATGACCTGTTTCACAGCGTCGTACCTAAACTCTCTCTCTCTCTCTCTGATCTCTCTCTAACCTAGCCATTGAATTCGGCGACCTTCGTTGAGGCTGTTGGAAAGAATGTTCAGAGTCATTAACTACCGGTAATTTTTTGAACGACATAACTTTTTATTAAAATTGGACTAGCGAATAATTAGAGTTACAATACATATGAACATTAAATTTTAGGGGTATCACACTAATTAAACAAGTTGATGGTTTAACCTTTCATAGCTCTAATCTTCATCCAATTATAAGCAAGAAGTTTAATCTCACAAAATAACGCAAAAAAGGGCAAGAAAAACAACCATTATACCTGCTTGAACTTTCTTAGCAATAACCATGTCAGCAATCGCTTCAAAGAGTCTTGGATCGAATATCCAATCTTTGGGATGTCACCCTACTACTTGTTAGGAACGCTTTCACTTCTTTTATTGTAGAACACTCAATAAATATATGTTTCTCGTTTTCGGTCTTGCTATTACAAAGAAGGAATATGGTGGATAGAATATTAAGCACTCAATATATATATATATATATATATATATATATATATATATATATATATATATATATATATATATATATATATATATATATTAGGCTGTTGGAAACAATGTCCAAGGTCATTAACTATGGGTATGTTGGAAACAATGTCCAAGGTCATTAACTATGGGTATTTTTGTTTAGAATGACTGAAATTTTTATTAAACTTGGGCTAGCAGGTAGCTAGAGTTACAATACATTTGAGCATTCAATTTTAGGGGTATTACACTAATTAAACCAGTTAATGGCCAAAGCTTTCAGAGCTCTAACCTTCATCCAATTATACGCAAGAAGTTTAATCTCACCAAATAACCCAAAAAAAAGGGCAAGAAAACAACCATTACCTTCTTGAACTTTCTGAGCAATAACCATGTCAGCAATCAATTCAAAGAGTCTTGGATCGAATATGCAATCTTTGTGATGTCATCCCACCACTTGTTTGGAATGCTTTCACTTCATTTATTGTAGAACACTCAATAAAAATATATTTCTCATTTTCGGTGTTAATATTACAAAGAGAGCATATGGTGGACACAATATTAAGACCAATGCACTCAATATTTAAATGAGTGGGACGCCTACCAAGTCTAGTTCTCTATGCTAGAATATTTGCTTCCATAGGAGAAATTATGTTCCAAGTAGTCTGAATCACATTCTGATCCAACGAAAAGTCTTCAATTATCCTCCTAAAAGAAGCGAACGAGTATATTCATGGTCATCACTGTTGGGAATCTTAGGGTTTGTGGTGGAGATCTAGATACCAACTTGGATCGTGATATCACTTTCCGAACTGATATTTCTACCATATGCCTGGGTTACAAGAAATTCAGCCTAGGATAATCTGAGTGGACACTTACGTTTCTAGGCATAGAAGACGTAAGCCAATATGCTAGAGGATTCTGTGAAAGTCTGATGAAAACGAGAGCTTAAGATCGTAACCTTCTTCTGTAGAGGACTAGCTGTTTATATATTAAACACGATTAGGGTTTCATTAGGGTTGGGCCGTCATTAGTTGCTTTGGAAGCATGTAACGTTAATCCGGATTTAATGAGGATTTAGGGTTACCAAAAACTAACGAGTTTCGTTAGTTTTACCATAATCACTCTCAAGAAATTGAATTTTCCATTATGTTCCCATTTGGACACTTACGTTTCTAGGCACAAAAGACGTAAGCCAATATGCTAGAGGATAATCCAAGTGGACACTTATGTTTCTAGGCACAGCGGGACCCCAGCCAAGGGCTCTGCCCCTTGGACCCCGTTAAGGGCGCTGCCCCTAGACCCCGCCAAAGGGGCGTTGCCCCTTTGGAAACCCCGAACCCAGGGGCTCTGTCCCTCGACCCCGCCCGTTGACCTGGCAACGGGACCCTAGCCAGGGGATTTACCCCTTGGACCTCGCTAGGGGTGCTGCCCCTAGACCCCGCCAAAGGGGCGCTGCCCCTTTGGAAACCCCGGACTCTGGGGCTCTGCCCCTCGACCCTATCCGCTGACCTGGTAGCAGGACCCCAGCCAGAAGCTCTACCCCTTGGACCCTGCTAGGGGCGATGCCCCTAGACCCCACCAAAGGGGCGCTGCCCCTTTGGAAACCCCCCACCCGTGGGCGCTACCCCCGGACCCCCGACTAGTCGTCGAACCGGGTTCTGATTCGATCTTATACATGCGTGCACTCTGCACAACCCCGTACATATATTAGAGTACAAATCCTGAAGCTCCTTAGCTCATATGTTGGTTCGAATTACTTAAAATAACATGGTGACACTAAAATCACCAACAATCACCAAGCCACGACCAAGTACCATATTAAACTGCCGTCTCGACCAATGCCTCCATCGGAACCATGAATAGATGAATATCATCCTTCCAAATAGATCCATGATTGCATTTAAACCTCCACCACCATTTCCCAAGGAGCCCTATATTAAACTCCTAGACACTTATGATCCTAAGGGCTCTTTTGGATTTCCCTCATGACCCATTTGAGGAATTCAAAGAAAAAGGAATTAAGGAGAAAATTTATTTTATTAATTTATTATGTTTAATAAAGTAATTAGAATCTATTTTTTAATTAATTAAGACTTAATTAATTTGAGGTGTTGAATATTAATTAGTTAAAAGTTAACTAACTAGAATATTCTAGAATCCCTACGGGATAATAAGGAATTCGAATTTTACATTATCCCACACACCACAAGAAACCATGTCATTTTCGGCGACACCTTTACCAGCGACAAAGACTTCTAATGGCGACTCAAACTTGAGTCTCTTGTAAAAGTCTTTGTTTTCGGTAAAATGTCATCGATAATGCCTGTAGACCACAGTCCGCATCAAGCCTTTTTGTGAAACCTTGTCCGTTCGATCTATCCATAATCCTAGAGTTGGTTTCATCTGTTTTATGTAAATCAATAGTGGCGACACCAATATCGGCGACAGTTTCGCTGCTAATAGTCGAAAAAACCCGTAATATTTTCCCTTTTTTGTCATCGTGGTTTACTAATTGTCGTCGCTATTGATCGATTATTTCCGCTCTTAAGTGTTGTCAGTATTACTTGTCACAGATATATCTAGGTGTGACTGTCTTTCTTCTCATTTTGTTTCACTTTTCTTCCTCTCGTTTTTCCTGCAGTTTTCCACTGATTCAAACCAAACTACCAATGAAGGCTATTGTGAAGCTACCCCAAACTACCCTACTATAACATTACCGACGCAGGCTAAAGAGGTACCGACAACAATTGTTTCTTCTTCGGTGATTGTTGTTAAATTCTAATGACTAAGGTGAAATTCTTTCATCATTTATATGTCTCTTTCTCTTGTAACATCGATTTCCAATTTATACAGGAGTTAATTGCAAAAAAATCATTAATTTCGGTTTCTTTTAGTTGTTTGTCACGGGATCCACTACCATGTACAACACTACATCACCTTGTTGATTCTTGGCCACCATTGTTGATTTCAGGCCACCACAAGTTCCTTCCTTTATTAATTTCAAGATTATTTGCAAATTTTGTTTATTTATGTCTATTATGTGAAAATTTCCATATATATATATATATATATATATATATATATATATATATATATATATATGTGTGTGTGTGTGTGTGTGTGTGCATTTGCATGGTATATGTATCTGCAAGTATGTATAATGTGTTTTTATATGTATGAAAACATGAATATGGAATATTGTATGCATGTAGAGTATTTGTATGTATATGTGTATTTCTCTTTATGAAATATGGATTGTATGTATGTATGAAATATCGATTGTATGTATCTATGAAATGTGGATTGTTTGTGTGTATAAATTTTGTATGTATATTTGAATTTGAAATGTAATGTATATATTACAATGCTATAGTGGAAAAAGAATAAATAAAGTAGGACACTATTATTGATAATGGTATTTAAAGTATATGTGTATTTGTACGTAATGTGGATTGTATGTGTGTATAATGTGTATTTGTATGTATGAAAACATGAAATTATATATGCAAATTTAAATTTGTATACAATGCTTAAATAGAAAAATAAAACAATATACTCTAATAAATAAAGGTTTTTTGTCACATGTCATATTCTCCTTCATATGGAAATATGGCATTTTCTAGAATTTTTAAATTTTTTATTTTCCACTTGTCATTTTGTTGTATTTTCATTTTATTAAATTAAAATTCCACGTTTAATATGTAAGGTAATATATATGTAAGGTATTTATTAGAAAGGATTTATATATGTAATATATTCAATACATTAAAGCCTCATTAATTTTAATAATTCAAAAAAAAATCTCATTTTTCTTATAAATTCAAACTTTTCAAATTGTTAAAATATAATATTTATTTTTTTAAATAAACTCATGTAATACATGGGTCTCACACCTAGTGTAATATTTAAAGTATAATGTTGTTATAGAAAACATTATCATCTCTCATGGCTTCTAGACCTTTGTAAGTGTCAACGACTATAACTTTATGGTTTGAAGTGGCTAGATCTAAGATATCATACCATGTTCTTTATGTATGAGCAAGTTTGGAGCAAAACAACTCATAAAATTGGCCACTTTATTACTCTTCTAAGTCCTATGAGCATCATATGATGTAGAACCACACTTTGCTTGCAAATTCTTATCATAGCTTGAGTTTTTGGACATTTTTAGCTTATTGTGACCTAAAAAGGATACTAGACATGTTTTGGATATGCATGTCTATAAAGCATCCATCTTTCTAATAGATCTGGTATAATAAACCCTTTCTGGAGTGATTGGGTTAAGATCTTTTTCAGATCAAGGGCTTAATGGTTAAGACACTATGGATTTTGGATTTATTTAGACCTAGGGTTTGAGATTTGGATCTCTTTGGGTGTCTTAATGGATAAAGTTGGAAACTTTATCCATTTAGAACATAGTATGGACCAAATCTGAGCTTTGGAGCTCTTGGAATCGAAGAATACAACTTAATATATTAAGTTGTTAGAATCTCAGCTCAGACGGTGTTGCCATAGGTCGCCACGTCGTGACAAATGGGAATTTACCATTTGTTTAATCGTATGAGGGTTACAACATATCCAAGGAAGGCCACGACGTGGAGGTTGACTAAAGTTAACATTGGATGTTGACTTTGACTGTTGACTTTTGGGATGGGTTGACTTTTGGTCATATTTCTATTTTAAGAAGGTAGACTTAGGGGTTGCCTTGTGTGGATTGATAGGAGGTGTTTAACACCCAACTTTTGGCAATGAGATCTGTTAGTTATAGTCAGCACAATAGTAAGCTGGGTTTTTAGTCGGCTTTGTAATTTAGGTGAGTCTCTGCACTATACTTGGGGGTTAAAGGCACCAATATCAGCCCACTAGATTATGTTTTGTAGAAAGACCAAGTGGTGGCACCTGACAATTGCATGAAAGAGCTGGATATGACTCTTGACAATTTTTGTGCAAGACCATGGTATGGACCTTGGCAGTTATATATAGAATGTTATTTGTCTTTGTCATAATTGCATAGAAGACCAGGAGGTGGATCTTAGCACTGGTTTCTAGCCCAGGTTTTGGCCCCTAGCTTAGCAAGGAAAGACCATGATATGGCTCATGGCATAATGGCAATTGTAATACCATGGTTGGCACATAGCAATCTCTAGTGTAAGAATGATATGTGATATTTTAGGGAATTCACTAAGCTTTGCGCTTACGGTTTTATGTTTATAGTTTCAGGTACTTCCAGTTGTAAAGGGAAGGGCCTGGCATAACTACACTGCATCCCCCAGAGTTTTTCGCATTAACTACTTATGACTTTTACTCTGATGTTTACATGATGTAATCACTTCGACTGGTTTTGGAACAACTTATTTGTATGGCTTATTGTTTTAAAAATGAAAACTTTACTCTTAATTTTTGGGACGTTACGTTGCTCTTCGGATATATATATATATATATATATATATATATATATATATATATATATATATATATATATACACGCACACACACACAAATATATATATATATATATATATATAGGGATAGGTTAATTTGTTTCTTACATTTATTGTGTGCTAGAATGCACCAATAAGATTTTAGTAAATTAAATAATTATTTAATTAAATAAAGATATATATATATATATATATATATATATATATATATATATATTAAATGATTTCCGTAATTATATGTATATTAAATGATATCCATAATTATAATTCTCTTTTTATAGAAACTAATTCAATTCGTCATTAATGTCAGCAATAACATTCTTTCAGAATGAATTCGTACCTAGGTTTTTATTTATGAGTTCGTTTTTTGTTTAAGGACTCACTCACTTAAAATACAATAAAGTTGAATGGAATATAATAAACGAGAGTGTATTCTATTCATTCTGCTAGAATACAATCTCATTCTTCTAGGTACAAATTTATTCTGAAAGAATATTGTTGTTGACATTAATAACGAATTTAATTAGTTTCCATAAAAATTAATTATAAGTATGGATATCATTTAATATAGATATAATTTTTACTAAATTTTTAATGGTGCATTCTAGCACAAAATAGATATGAGAAACATTTGAACCTACTTCTCTCTCTCTCTCTCTCTCTCTCTCTCTCTCTCTCTATATATATATATATATATATATATATATATATATATATATATATATATATATACATACATGGGAGCTAAGTGGAAATAATACCGAATTTCTTGAACATACAATCATGTAATGCACGTTTACATATGAGATAAGATATTTAAAAAGTGGGTTTAGAAGCCTACCCTTGTGAACACTCTATCTATCTCAAAATTTTGTCCCCGTTTCATTGGATACTTTTTAAATCATCTACTTTATGAATACTCTATCTGATTTTTTTTCATAGAGTGAACTCTAAACACGAAATTATGTTTCAGCAAAATTATGTCTATTGATAAAATTTAAATAGTTAATCCACATTGAAATTATCTCGAGTCAAACTAGGACTCAACTCTTTTATCGAGATGTCCAAGTCACACATTAATAGTAATGGTAAAATCAGATGTGCGTCTCAACAATCTGATTTGGCAATCGAGAGAAAATGATACCAACCTTGATGATGGAACCTCGAATATAGGGAGTAGTAGTAAGGCTGATGATTTTCTACAGTTGTTAGAAGAAGTGGAAACTATATTATATCCTAGTTGCAGTTTTTCTTCCCTTTATTTTTTTAGCAAAGTTAATGCATACCAAAGGGAACAACATATGGACTAATAGTTCATTTGATCAACTCCTTGAGCTGTTTCTATTAGCATTTCCCAAAGATAACAAGGTTTCCCTTTCACATTATCTAATCAAAACTAAACAGAAGAAGATTGGCATGGGGTATGATGCAATACATGTGTGCAAAAACGATTGTTTTGTCTTTTGGAAAGAGCATGTGTCATTGCAGATTTGTCCCTTTTGTGAAGAGAGGTAATGGATCGATAAAAACACCAATGGTAAGAATGTAGCTCATAACGTGTTACGGTACTTTCCTGTGACCCCTAGACTATGACACTTATATTGTTCGAGGCACACTGCCAAAAATATGATTTGACATAGTACCTGGCGATCAAAAGAGGACGCAATGCGTCATCTCGTTGATGGGGAACATTGGATAGATTTTGATAAAAAAAATATCCCGACATCTCGAGTGATCACTGTAACATATACCTAGGTCTTTCAGCTAACGATTTTAATCCATTTGCTAACATGTGTAATCCACATAGCACATGGTCGGTCATACTCATCACATACAATGTGCCAATATGGCTTTGTATGAAAGAGTAATCATGCATGTTGAGTATGTTGATTCCCGACCCTAAAGCACTTGGTAAAGATATGGATGTTTTCCTTTGGCTGTTGGTGAAAGAGCTTAAAATTTTGTGGGAGTCAGGCATATGTAATAAATATGCAGCGACAAACACAATCTTCACAATGAGAGTTATGCTGTTGTGGACAATAAACAAATTTCCAACTCATAGTAGCCTATCGGGTTGGAGTGGGAAAAGGTACAAAGCATGTCCTACTTGTAATGAATACACTCCTTCATACCGTGTAATAAATAAATTTGTATATATTGGTCATCGTCATTTCCTAGATGTTAATGATTCGTTAAGAAAGAGGTTGGACTTTAACGGGCTAGAAGAGTCAAGACCCGCTCTGAGAAACTTTAGTAATGATGACATACAAGAGCAATTAGGTTGTCTACTAAATTGCCATCTAGTTAAACATCCTAAGTATGGGGGTGGGGAGATAGGGTGGCAAGAATTTGAATTTAATTGGTTGAAATGATGCATTTTCTTTGAACTCAATTTGTAACACCCCAACTCCCAGGTATGAAATTTAAAAGCTTAATGTCATATTCTTGGACCTACTCGACAAGTTGGTTGGCCCCAACTCATCGTGTAGAAATGGATCAGGCCGCATAAATTATGAGGTCTACTAGACGAGTCGGAGGACCCCGACTCAACGAGTAAGAGATGGAAAATGAAACCCTAGTTTTTAGGGTTTGCACCCTATTTAAAGGACCTTAAGTCCTTTCCTCCAGCCCCTTACCACCTCTTGACGGCCAGAAGAAACCATAATCAGTCTATACCTTGTTCTTGAGTGTTTGTGAGATTTAAAGAGTGATTTTGCTGCATTTTGTGAAGAAGGTTCGAAGTCTAAGGAGCTTGGAGAAAACAGAAGCTCGTGGATCTGATTCTACTTCATTTTGGCATCATTTTGAAGGTAACAAGTCGTTACCTTGACTTATCTTTAGCTAAATCTCTTCATGCAAAGGTTTAGGATCATTTTTATCATATTTGTGAGTCAATTCGGGTTTTGGGCATGATTTGAAGTTGTAATGTCAGATCTCGATTCCTCTAGGTCCCTATAGCCATAAAGTTATCAGATTTAGCAAGCTAAGGCTCTTCTCCTTGGTTTAAACCATTCCTTTAGCTTGGTTTCGGCATCTAGGACCATGCATGTACGTAAAGTTTGCAAGTTTACGTGGAAACCATGTCGTAGGAGGTTAGATTTGCAATATGGAGCTTTGGGGTACGTTAAAAACGTCTAGATGAGAAATAGACTGAAGGGACTCGACGAGTCGCATAGTCGACTCGACGAGTCGGTTGAAGATTGTTTGTATTGGTTCTACATGAACTCGACGAGTCAGCAAGAAGAACCGACGAGTCAGTTAGGGTTTTCCAGACATTTGGACACGCATGGACTCGACGAGTTGGTTGGAAACTCGGTGAGTCAATTAGGGTTTTTATGATTTCCTGAGCTTTTACGGAACTCGACGAGTTGGGTCAACATGGACTATTGACTTTGACTGTTGAATTTTAACTTGAACAAGGGTTGACTAGTTGGACTTTGAGGGTATTTTGGTAATTTGGGATTCTGACGGACTTGGTCCTATGGTGGTTATAGGTGGTGGAGTTTATGTCTGTGAATTGGGAGTTTGATCTTATTGCTACAGTTCGACATCGTGAAGTGAGTTCTTCTCACTATATCAACAAGGTCTAAGGCACCAATGTCGGCCCTTTTCGGATTTGTATCCAGGTGTATTGTATGATATGCTTATTGATTTGCATCCTGGTAGTTAGCATGGTGATATGCTTGGTGACCTGGTTAGGTCGATATCCTAGTATATGGTGTAATACTCCAAATCAAGTACTACCTTGTAACCCTTGAAGTATTTCATATATGTCATAAGAATGCATTAAGTACGTTGGGCTTACTTATGAGTACGCTTAGCGTACTTGGCAAGAAGGATCGCGGAGGGGCAGCACATACGATGGACGTACGTGCCAGATGTCTAAACCCTAAATTCCAGACTTGAGACCTATATAAACACCCTTTACTCATTTGAGCCTCACCCTAAATAGCCTCCTTCACCTTCAAACGTCTCTGAAAATCCTAATACCATTTGTGGGTGCATTTTGAGCCTTAAGAGTGCATTTATGGTCCATATAGTGTTCATCCAAGAAGGAGAAGTTATCAAGGAAGCTTGGGGTGTCATTTGGCTTCAAGAATATGCATATAGTCGACCTTGAGGAACTTCTGGAGGTATAAATCTTGGACATTTCCACCTTAATCACTAGATCTACCTAGGGTTTTCTACTTTGGTCCCCTTTGTTTATTTTGTATCCTCTCTTGTGAGTTAAGCAACTCCACGGGATGGAAATGTCAGATCTGAGGTCCTTTGGTTCGTTTGCAACATAAAGATGGAATCTTGGTGGGTGTTTTGACCTCATGCATTGATTAAGAACCTTAGAAAGGTCTTAATGGGGGTGTTGGGAGCATATGAGACATGCAAAGGCATAAAGTTGCCAACTTTATGCCCTACTTCATCTTAATAAGCCTAGAGCCAACTTTTGGAAGTAGGGGAATCGAGTATTAAGCACTTAATGGAGAAAGTGCTTAATCTGTTAGTACGCTAGGGTTAACCTAGCGTACGTAACGTGTAAGTCCCAGAGACTCAGTACGTTGTGCGTACGAGGGTGGTACGCTAAGCGTACGCACCATAGATGGGCTTGGATCTGTTTGGGCCTTTGAGCTGTTGGGCCTCATTTGGTTATTGGACCTTGTTGCATTTTGGGAATTGTGGACCATTTTATCTGTTGTGGGCCTTCATGGAAGGACTTGGGGTTTGGGTTTCCCTTTGGTTAAATGATGTCCTAACATGGGTTAATATTATTATTCAGCACAGGAGGTTACAAACAGTTAGGAGGGTAGTTTTGGATTCTTCGGACAGAGGTGAGTCTTCTCACCATACCCATGGGTCTAAGGAACCAAGGCTGGCCCATTATGTGATTATGGTATATGTGTTAGTCATGTATGTGATTTAATATGCTATGTGATTGTGTGTTATTTCATGGCAGACCCCGGGGGGAGCCCGTGGCTATTGGATGTAAGACCATGTGGGATAGCCAATGGCATTTCTAGGGAAATACCATGTAGGGTAGCCCATGGCATGTTGGATGTGAGACCATGTGGGGTAGCCCATGGCATTCCTAGGTAAAGACCATGTGGGGTAGCCCATGGCACGAAGGTGTAAGACCCTGGGGGAGCCCATGGCATCCTTACAGGTTTATGTATGCATGGCTTATGTGTTATATGTAACTTTTATAGCTAATAGGATATGTGATATGTGCATTGTGTGTCGTATGTTCTAGGAAACTCACTAAGCATTTAGCTTATAGGTTGTGGATTTGTTTCAGGTACTTCAGATCCTAAGGGTAAAGGCAAGGCGTGATGGTGCGGCGTGCACTCTCTCCCAGACGTTTTGATGGACACTCTGATGATTGGAATAAGAGTTGTATTTGACATACGTTCTGAAAATAGTTATGATTGGATTTCTCAAATCATGGAAATGTATTTCACTATTCAAAAATGAAAATTTTCTTTGAAAAATCGGGTCGTTACATATAGGATAGTGCTATGTTAGTGACTGGTTAGGTCGATATCCTGGTTATAGGATGTTGCTATGCTTAGTGATTTGTTAGATCAATTTAAATGTGATATACATGCTAGCGTATGATACTTATGTGCACATGATTGTTTGATTGGCGTTAGGTTGAGGCGGTCCTGCTTTCAACATACCCAGGGCGGACCGGATAGACAACAGGCCCGAGAGGGCATACTAATCAGGCCGAAGGCCTGGTGAGTGGTCCGGATAGGCTGAAGGCCCTGCGAGGCGGTCCAGATGTGCCGAAGGCTCGGAGAGGGGTCCAGATAGGCTGAAGGCCCTGTGTGGTGGTATAGTCGGGCCAAAAGCTCCTTATGCATGTTGTTTGTTATTATATTATTGATATGATTAGTATGGTGTTGGTATTTTGGGGGAACTCACTAAGCTTCAGGCTTACAATTATTGATTTTGTTTTAGGTACTTCTGATGATCACGGGAAGGCGAAGGTGTGATCGTATACCTCCTTATGTTTTATGATTTGATTCTAGGATACTCTGACACTATACTATTTTTAAAACAAGTTTTGTCATAATTATTGGTTTTGAAATGTTTTAAAAAAAGTTTAAATTTGGCATGATTTTTATGGATGTTACAAGTTGGTATCAGAGCCTTGATTTGAGTGAATTAGAAGAAACACTTGTGTGCCTCTAGTCTCAAACTAAGGACAATAATTTTTAAATTGATTTTTCAAATGGTTTTCAAAATAATTATGGAGGATGCATGTACACGATCAGCCGGAGCCAGTAAGTAGACCCCAAAATACCTTCTGGATTATTTGATTTTGTGATATGTTAGAACAGCATGGTAGTACTAGGCTAACGTTTTCCTTATATGAAATTAACATCCTTAATGTACTTTCTTAGTGTATGCATCACGGCTGTACATAATTAAGATCTTATAGCATGAGAATGCTTGGTTTGGCCTTATATCCTGTTCTTGTTTGATGAAGGGCTTAGGGTAGGATCAGGTATTCGAAAGTCTATAGGGTCCAACGTTATGTATGGCTAGCATACACGAGTGCTGTAGGGTTGGTTGAAGTTTCATGGGTGGGTTGTGTGAGGTCGGTAGGCCAGTATGAGATATTTAACATTCCTCTAGGAGTGAGGATTGAATGCTCCCTATGTTTATGTATATTCTTAGGGCGTTGTGGTGATACTTGAGACAAATATGGGTAGGTTTGGAAGGTAGTGCGGGTCAGTACTACTGAAAGCATATGACCCATACGTGTAACAACGAAGTTACAACCCCTAGGGTTTAGTTGGGAGTTGGTTTCCCGTTATTTATACGGATTATCTGATATTTTTTCTAGTGTATTTTCAGTATGGTGGTTACGAGATGCTTTGTGACGGGATCCGGGTCAGGATCAGGAGATGGCAGTCAAGAGGGCCTGACAGTGCCTGAGGTTGCTGGTCAGATGAGGTCGGATGAGCTGGATGCCAGGATTCGAGAGATTCGGCATGATAAGGTTGCTACTCTGTTATGGGCACAACCATCGAATATGTATGGGTCTATTAAGACCGCCATGGTTGAGTATTTCGACAAGCGCTATGCAGCCCTTGCTTGAGACGACTGTCGCAACAGCTACAACAGCTGTAACGGCGGGAGGGGGAGGAGCTAGTTGGGATTTTCAGTACCGGGATTTCGATAACACGAAGCCCCAACTTTCAATGGGATGTAGGACCTGATTGTATCCATGAGGTGGCTGTCTGACATGGAGGGTTGTTTCTTCACGTGCTCATGTCCTACTGGTCAGAAGGTCAGATGTGCCCTGAACCTGTTGAGGTCTGGGGTAAAGGACTGGTGGAGGTTGATTACTAGGTGTTATACTGATGATCAAAGAGTTGTGGTTACTTGGGAGCACTTCAGGGACCTGTTCCGTGCCCGCTACATTCCGTGGGTCGAGCGGGAGCGGTTAGCTCAGGAGTTTTTGGATCTGATACAGGGTACCGAGACGGTGACAGAGTTCACCTATATGTTCACGGAGAGGGTGATGTTCTGCCCAGATTTTGCTTTTGAGCAGGCTCAGATGACACATTATCTGAGCATGCTCAAGACTGACATCCGTTAGTTTTGTTGCGACCCAACGATGTGATACTTTGCTAGAGTTACAGGAGGCCGCTAGGCAGTGGAGCTTGAGATTGAGTTACAGGTGAGAGAGCAGAGGCAGGCCCCGACGCAGTCACAGCCGGTGACAAAGTAGTCTAAGACCGCTGATTCCAGGACGGGAGGACAGCAGGGCCGCACTTGTGGCAAGTGCGGGAAGGGTCACTCGAGGGTTTGCAGATCGAGCAGCACGTGCTGCAAATGCAGAAAAGAGGGGCATTTTGCAAAGGATTGTCGCCAGATAGACCTAGTTCAGGATATGAGGATCTGCTACCACTGCCATCAGATTGGTCACGTGAAGACCAACTGTCCACAGCTCGCTACCAGGCCGGCGCAGGCTCCAGCGCCGGCTACACTGAGGATTACTGACGGGAGTCAGGGTAGGCAGTGCCCCCGAGGGCCCAAGAACGCGCCTTCCAGCTTAAAGTAGAGGAGGCCAGGGTAGCACCAGACGTGGTGGTTGGTATGTTTCTATCACTTATCTTACTGATTTTATCTGTTTTATGCTTATATGTTTGTACCTGTGATTAGGTACATTTTTAGTGAACTCCTTACCTTCTTTGGTATTATTTGACTCAGGGGCGAGTTGGTCGTTTGTCTCTCAGTCATTCAGTAGGGAGTTCAGTTTGCCAGTAGGATAGCTAGAGTGTCCATTGTTAGTTTCTATCGCCAACGAACACGGGGTTTCTACTTCTTCAGTTTATCGGGTGTTGCAGATGTTCGGGGTATCTTTCCCGATAGACTTGATTCCGATTCCCATGAGGTATGTGTGTGTGACCGTGGGTATGGACTGACTTAGTCGCTTTGGTGCCATCATTGACTGTGAGGGTCAGCGAGTGGTAGTTAGAACCCCAAGTGGGGGAGAACTGATTGTCTATGGCGAGGGCACCAGATTGGGATCAGGGTTTTGTTCAGCTCCCAGGGCTCGGTAGTATATTCAGCACGGGTGTGTGGGTTACTTAGCGTATGTGCTGGATAGGCGGTCCAGGGATTAGATTTCAGTTTTAGAGGTTCCAGTGGTCTGAGAGGTTGTGGACGTGCTCCCGGAGGAGTTACCCAGAGTGCCTCCAGAGAGGCAGGTCGAGTTTAGGATCGACCAAGTGTCAGGTGTGGCCCCTATCGCCAAGGCATCGTACCGGTTGGGACCACCAAAGATGTAGGAGCTATCATCACAGCTGTAGGAACTACTTGGCAAGCAATTCATTCGTCTGAGCATTTCACCGTGGGGAGCACCGATCCTCTTTGTTAGGAAGAAGGATGGTTCACACTGGATGTGAATTGACTACCAGCAATTGAACAAGTTGACGGTGAAGAACCATTACCCACTCCCGAGGATACCTGATCTTTTCGATCAGTTACAGAGAGAATCTTGTTTCTCCAAGATAGACCTGAGATTCGGGTACCATTAGCTCAGGTTTAGGGAGGAGGACGTGGAGAAGACCGCATTCCAGAATCGTTATGGATATTATGAGTTGGTAATGCCTTTTGGGCTCACCAACGCACCGACGGTATTTATGGACCTAATGAATTGGTTCTGCAGACCGATGCTCGATCTCTCTGTCATTGTCTTCATAGATGACATCTTGGTGTAGTCCAAGACACGAGAGCAGCATGAGGAGCTTCTTCGGGAGCTATTTCGATTTTTGAGGCGAGAGCGTCTATATGCCAAGTTCTCAAAGTGTGAGTTTTGGTTACGAGAGGTTCAGTTCCTTGGACACCTCATTAACCAGGAGGGGATTTTGGTCGATCCGGCCAAAATCGAGGTGGTTATGCAGTGGGAGGTTTCGAAATCTCCATCGGATATCAGGAGCTTCTTGAGATTGGCAGGGTACTACTAGAGATTTATACAAGATTTCTCCATCATTGCAGTACCCCTCACTCATCTGACGAGGAAGCGGGTGGACTTTCGGTGGTGCTCTGAGTAGCAGAGGGAATTCGAGACCTTCAGACAACGACTTTGCGAGGCTCTAGTCTTGACTCTCCCAGAGGGAGTTGAGGATTTTGTAGTGTTTTGTGGTGCATCCATCACGGGACTGGGAGCGGTCCTCATGTAGAGGGGACAGGTGATAGCCTACGCGTCGTGGCAGTTGAAGCCACACGAGACGAGATACCTTACTCATGATCTAGAGCTGGGAGCAATGTATTCGCTCTCAAGATTTGGAGACATTACCTCTATGGGGTCCGCTGTACCATATACATGGACCATAAGAGTTTGAGACACATCATGGATCAGCCGAACCTGAACATGAGATAGCGCAGGTGGATGGATGTAGTCATGGACTATGACTGTGAGATCCTTTACCACCCAGGTAAAGCAAACGTGGATGCGGAAGCTCTGAGCCTCAAGTCAGCTGGATCTTCTACTCCAGTGACATGTATGAGGATATTGGTGGAATTTCCACTTGTGAGCTTGATCACGGAAGCATAGGCTGAGGGTATGCATCAGGAGAATTTAAAGCTTGAAAAGATTAGGGGTGAGAACACCCGGTTGGTGTAGGATAGTCGGGGATTATTGACCAGTTATGTTCAGGTCTGGGTTCCGATGTCTGGTGGGGTCAGACAGATTGTTCTGGAGGAGGCTCATAAGTTTTGTTTCTCTATTCACCCAGGGGCCACCAAGACGTACCCGAATTTGAGTTTGAGCTACTGGTAGCCAGGCATGAAGAGGGCGATTGCATGGTGTGTTGAGAGGTGCATGACCTGCCGGATGGTCAAGGTCGAGCATCAGAGGCCGCATGGTCAGTTGCACCTTCTGGAGATTCCCACATGGAAAATGGGAGTAGATCACGATGGATTTTATCACCAAGCTGCGGAGGACGGCGAAAGTCTATGACACTATTTGGGTCACCGTGGAACGATTGACCAAGAGCGCCCACTTTTTAGCGATACGGGAGAGTTCATCAGCCGAGAAGATGGCTGACTTGTATTTACCATGAGATTGTTGCCCGCCATGGGGTGCCAGTTTCCATTGTCTCAAACCGCGATGTTCGGTTCACCTCCCATTTCTGGCAGAAGTTCCACGAGGAACTAGGAACGTGGTTGCACTTTAGTACATCCTATCATCTGTAGATAGATAACCAGAGTGATCGGACCATACAAAATCTCGAGGATATGCTGAGAGCCTGCGTTATTGAGTTCGGTGGGATCTGGGACTCCTACCTACCCCTTGTAGAGTTCTCCTACAACAACTTTCATTCCAGTATTGGTGCTCCACCATATGAGCTGTTGTATGGACGGAGATGATGCACCCCAGTCTGTTGGGGCGATGTTGGTCACACGGTGATCGGTCGGACCGAGGTAGTCCTACAGACTACCGAGATGATTCAGCAGATCAGGCAGCGATTGTAGATCGCACAGATTCGGCATAAGATTTACGCCGACCGAAGCCAATCTGAGTTGGAGTTTTAGGTCGGTGACATGGTACTCCTGAAGGTCTCACCATTAAAGGTTATGATTTCTTCAGGAAGAGGGGGAAGTTGGGTGCCCAATACATCATGCCATTCAGGATGACTGCCAGAGTTGGCAAAGTGGCATATAGAATAGATCTTCCTGAGAAGCTTAGTCAAATCCACAACACTTTCAATGTTTCACAGTTGTGGAAGAGCATTATGGATAAGGAGGCAGTAGTGTCATGAGATGATATTCAGATCGATGAGCGCCTGAATTACGTGGAAAGGCCAGCGGTCATTCTTTAGAGGAAGGTGAAGGTTCTACGGAACAAAGAGGTAGCTTTGGTAAAGGTACAATGGCAGCACAGGGGGGATCCGAGTGGACTTGGGAGCCGAACGCAGAGATGCGGGAGCACTACCCCGAGTTATTTACCGCAACAGATTTCGAGGACGAAGACTAGTTCAAGTGGGGGAGAATTGTAACACCCTGACTCCTAGGTATGAAATTTAAAAGCTTAAAGTCATATTCTTGGACCTACTCGACGAGTTGGTTGCCCCCAACTCGCCGTGTAGAAGTGGATCAGGCTGCATAAATTATGAGGTCAACTCGACAAGTAGGAGGACCCCAAATCGACGAGCAGGAGCTGGAAAATGAAACCCTAATTTTTAGCGTTTGCACCATATTTAAAGGACCTTAAGTCCTTTCCTCCAGTCCCTTACCATCTCTTAACGGCCAGAAGAAACCCCAACAAGTCTAGACCTTGTTCTTGAGTGTTAGTGAGGTTTATAAAGTGATTTTGGTGCATTTTGTGAAGAAGGATTGAAGTCTAAGGAGATTGGAGCAAAGAAAAGCTCGTGGATCTGATTTTACTTCATTTTGGCATCATTCTAAAGGTAACAAGTCGTTACCTTGACTTATCATTAGCTAAGTCTCTTCACGCAAAGGTTTATGGTCATTTTTAGCGTATTTGTGAGTCAATTCGGGTTTTGGGCATGATCTGAAGTTGTAACTTCAGATCTGGACTCCTCTAAGTCCCTATAGCCATAAAGTTATAAGATTTAGCAAGCTAAGGTTCTTTTCCTTGGTTTAAACCTTTCCCTTAGTTTGCTTTTGGCATTTAGGACCATACATGTACGTAAAGTTTGCAACTTTGCATGGAAACCATGCCCTAGGAGGTTAGATCTTCAATATGGAGCTTTGGGGTAGCTTAAAAAGGTCTGGATGAAGGCTTAGTGAGTAGTTCAGATAGGCTGAACGCCCTGCGAGGCAGTCCAGACGTGTTGAAGGCTCGGAGAGCGGTCCAGATAGGCTGAAGGCCCTACGAGGCTGTTCTGTCAGGCTGAAGGCTCCTTATGCATGTTGTTTGTTATTATGTTATTGATATGGTTTGTATGGCGTTAGTATTTTGGGGAAACTCACTAAGCTTCGGGCTTACAATTGTTGATTTTTTTTTCAGGTACTTCTGATGATCGCGGGAAGGTGAAGGCGTGATCGTACACCTCCTTATGTTTTGTGGTTTGATTCTGGGATACTCTGACACTATACTATTTTGAAAACAGGTTTTGTAATATTTATTGGTTTTGAAATGTTTTAAAAAAATTTAAATTTGGCATGATTTTTATGGATGTTACACGATTATTGGTCTTCTCTGTAGTTGAAACACAACATTTATTTCATTTATGTCGAGAAAAATGTGGACGAGCATATGTTAGGTACGTTTTTAATGAACGATAAGAGTAAAGACACATCAAATGCACAAGATGACTTCATAATTCTAAATATTTGGAGAAACGCATGGTTGTAATGAAAGGGTGACAAGTTTCAAAGACCGCATGTAAGATACTCTTTCACAAAATCTAATTGAACACTCTTTTTTCAATCTGTAAAAGATGTTGAACTGCCAGATGGGTTTGGGTCTTACATTGGTAAGAAAGTGAATGATACAAATACTAACATATGAAAGTGTTCATAATCACAGACTGGTCCGAATTCGTTTCTAAAATTATAGGCAGTTTTGTAAAAATCACCATAAATCGTAGAAAAATCATATGGAGATGTGCAAGTAGTCATTTTAAAGGTATAAACCTAAACTATTTGCATATTATACAGTTTTTGAAAGATATTAAGTTTAAGTTAGTCAAAACAGTCCGTGAATAAGAATCAACTTTTCTGTTGTAAGCTGTCAAGTTGAGTTTTAAATATGTTTTGGTATTTTAACTTGTATTCCCCCCCTGAAAACTGAAGAAAACTAGAAAATGTAGGGGTATGAACTCACCTTGAGTGATTTCTTGAAGACGGGAAGGTTGAAGATGATGAGTTTCAAGTCTAGATCGCTTGATGAACACACAAAGTTTTGGATGATCCTAAGAACGATTTTTGGGGTGAAGATATGAGTCGTTGATCTAAGAGTGTTATAAAAAATGTAATAGCACTTGAGTTATAAGGAAATACTTACCAATAAGTGAATAAATGACTCAAGAATACATCAAAAGTGTGGCTGAAAGTTGAGAGAAAAGAGGCCCTCTTGATGGTTTAAGAAGTGTATAATGTTTGATGGTGAAGCAAAAGATCAAGGAAAATCTCAGGCATTTCCTTATACGGAGGGTTGCTAGAGCAAGTGGCTAGGGTGAAGGGATGTTTTCCTTGGTTTGTGTGATTGTGGATAAGGTGGCAAGTGGGAGGGTGACACATGGAAGGAAAATGGGCACACTTGACCCACTTGTGGGGTAAATATCCTCTTAATATAAAATAATGATTTTTAATTAATAAATCCTTGAAAGATAATTAAAATAATAGTTATGGGGGTTAAAGATGATAAAAATATGAATTTTGTGAAAAAAAAATCCCGTCAAAAACGTCAAAAACGGGCTTAGGAGGCGAAAGTAGTCGAAAACCGGACAATAGGAACCGAACCTGCAAGATTCGGCTCTTAGGAGTGTAGAACCTAGAGGAGGGGAGAAGGAACCGAGAGGAGGAAAGGAAGATCCGAAGATCCGAAAGGGAGGCCGAAGGTCCGAAGTGGAGGCCGAAGGTCCGAGGTGCGAGGGTCTCGCTGGGGGAGCCGAGGCTCGGTCTTCGCTGCTGATCTTCGGTCTGCTGAGGTTTCGGTCCGAGAGGCTTCTGACACTTTCGGTTCTGACAGGAGGGCTTCTGTTGCTAAGAGGAGTTTCGGTTCTATAAGGCTGTTTTTCGAGAAATCTTACCGTTTTGCGTGATTTTTAACCAAGTTAAGGGTCAGGATGACCCGGATGACCAGAAAAAGTTTGAGAGAGATTTTGGAGAGATTTCGCATACTTGGAGAGCTTTCACATACTTGGAGAGATTTTACATTCTTGGAGAGATTTGGGAGAGATTTAACATACTTGGAGAGATTTCACATACTTACAGAGATTTGGGAGAGATTTCACATACTTGGAGATATTTGGGAGAGATTTCACATACTTGGAGAGATTTCACATACTTAGAGAGATTTGGGAGAGATTTCACATACTTGGAGATATTTGAGAGAGATTTCACATGCTTGGAGAGATTTGGGAGAGATTTAACATACTTGGAGAGATTTCACATACTTAGAGATATTTGGGAGAGATTTAACCTTAGCCATTATTATCGCAAAATCTTGCAACTGCAAGGTTCGTTAATGACCGCTTTAAGTCCCCGAAAGGGTCGTTAGTCGTGTTTTGATGCGTTTAACTCCCTTTTGGGGTTTTTACATTGTTAATATACAAGTACTAGTTAAGTTTGACCGGTTTGACTTGTTGACTTTGACTTTGACTTTGACTTGAATTTGACGGTTGTTACATTATCCCCCCGTTAGAAGGAATTTCGTCCTGAAATTTGTATTTGTGTGCAACATCAAGGGTTGGGGAATAGATGTGGGTATTTTTGCTTTATTTAGTCTTCGCGTGCCCAGGTGAACTCGGATCCTTATTTCACGATCCAACAGACCTTCACAACAAGGATGTGTCTTTAGTTTCGTAGGGAGGTATCACAAGAGTTTCGTCGGGCATACATTTCTTTAAATTTGACGTATGAAAGGTTGGATGTACATTATGAGGTTCTGGGCAATCGGAGTTTGTATGCCACTAAGCCAATCCTAGTAAGGATTTCGAATGGTTCGATGTACCATGGATTTAGTTTCCCTTGTTTACCGAAACATATCATTCTTTTGGATGGTGAAGCCTTCGGTAGAATTCGGTCACCAACCCGCAATTCGAGGGTTTACGTCGCTTATCTGTGTAGTTCCATTGTCGGCTTCGAGATGCTTTCAGCCTTTCTCGAATTTATACTAAGTCGTAAGTAATACTTCCCCTCGGAGCGCTGCATAAGGTCTGCTTTAGTGTTTCTCATTTGATTAGGTCGGTAGGGAGCATATGGGTTTGGTTTACGAGGCTAGACTTATTCGGATGGTAGGACGTTCATTTGCATTCCTGGGTAGCCTTGTCCCGAAGTTCATGGTAGGACTCGTACCTAGTCCATCTATCATTAACTTGCGCATATAGGTCGTATGCAATTAGGGTCGGTAAGACAGTTGGATGGGTGACTCCGCCCCAAGTCCACAACCAGACAAGGAACAGGAAATAGGGCGGAAACACACATCCAATGTCCATAGAATCTTCATTATATATTATCCTCGCGTATACACTTCGTAGTGTTAGACTAACTGTATTTATCTCAAACTTGTGTGCTTGCTCTTGTCCTATTATACGTGTGATATTCTTGAAGGGTTTACTAGGAATAATTTGAAAAGGTGCGGAAAGTGTAATACTCCTCTGGTGAGTATTTTGAGGTTTCACAGCGAGAGATGGCTCGGAGGTCCGTGTCGGATTTGCGTTTATAAGAGATGAGGGTTTCGAGGTTAGGTGAAGGGTCTCTTCGTAGCCGATTAATCGGGAAAGTGAGGTTTATACCAATCAACATTCGATGACGACAACAGATCTTTTTAGTAATACACGCGTTAAGTTGTATTCATACAAATTATTCGTTAGGGAGATAGAGTATCATGTGATTCTTGTTAGTGTGCTCCGTTCTGATCGGTGTTATTGTTACTGCAAATGGTTCATACCATAACAGCTAGCACTGGAAGAAAGTGTGTTCTGATAGCTAGTAATGATACTCTATATCATGATCCCCAACCGATCATTCTATGGTCGATCGGTACATGCAAATCATATGTAAATTGGTATTGATGAAACCGTCGAGTGAGTGGTTTTACACTAATCCCATTACTAGACATGGAATAGTGGTTAAGACGGAATTATTTTCTTTAAGCTTGTAGTATTTTGATTATGATTAACCTTAATGTATATACCAAGTTATCCGAGCTTACTGGTAATGATCCTAAGATCATATATAAGTGTCTTTGATTTGATTGAACGAGAGAGTATTTTAACTACTTTTTGATATACGAAAATTTTAGCAAACATACCAAATTCATTACAAACATATGGTACTTAAACGTCTTTGTTGTTGGAAACATTAAAAAAAATCCTAATAAGGTTCTTTGTTGCTCCTGGTTTGTTTGTCACGCTTCTCCTTTCCCCCCCGTCATTCCTCTCAATTAGACAGTCTCTCTTGAAGTGTCCCATATCACCGCATAGGTAGCATACTGGACTTACACTGATGTTGGTGATTGAAGCGGTGTGCTGGGTCCGTTTTCTGTAGAAGCGGGCAGTATGTCCGTCCTTGTTGTAGTTTTTATAGTGCATCACCAGGCAAACCCCTTTGTGATGGTAACTGCACTTGATACACTTTGGAAGTGTGCCTTTATATTGTCTAATCGGTGTTTGAGTGACAGACGATGTGGCTAGTGTCGAGGCATGAGTCAGGACTGATGTTGTAATTACAGGGTTAGCCACGAATTGTTGTCTTTTAGCGCGTTTTTGAGATAGGTTGCGCTCCTTTTTATTCCAAACTTTCGCTTCTTGCTCTTGGGCTTGTGGTCTGAGGCGTCTTCATGGGTAGACACCCGTTGGTGTTCTTGACTGTTACTACGGTTAGAATTGCCAACATTGCGTTCAACTTTGTTGGCGTTCTTAGCATTGACTTGCGCCATGACGACTGTCACGGCTGCCGTGACCGCAACTTGGAAAGTAGCAGAGTCTATCTGCAGGATTGTTGCACCGTTTGTTGGCTGGTTACCTCCTTGTGAAGGCATAACTCTGTTGCATGGGGACAAACGATTTCGTGAGTGGGGATGATTCTAATTATACCCTTATCATTTACATATAATTTTCACATTTTACTGAGCTATTCTTGACGTTTCTGCTAACGTTCCAGAGACGAAGTTTATGGTAGTGTGTAGAATTAGGTTTTGTACGGGTGTTAAGTTTTTCCCATCCTAGGATTATGTTTGTGCAAACACACTTAGTTGAGGTGTTCTGATGGGATCCGGTGCATTAGTGCTGGTATGATCGCACCCTATGGGTCTTATGGAAAGGCAGCTTTCAACCATGAGGTTTAAAAAGAAGAGATGATGATGAGTATTAAATAAGGGTTTATATGTCAGGGGTTATTTCACTCAGTTTATCTTAGTTCTGAGTGTATCGTATCCCAATGTTTTTGGTGTCCTTTGAAAACAATTCATAATAAACTTATGAATTCTTAGTAGTATTGCTCCCAATGAAATAGTACGCACACCCCTTTTCATTTGTATGATTCTAGTATATTTAGCTTTTAGAGAAAGGTTTTGAGCATGATGCAGGTCTACACCACATTATTGCAAGGAAAAGTTCAGACTGCAAACAAATCTCTCGACTAGTGTAATTACTAACTCGCGAGGTCGGGCCTACACGTGGAGGGGAGTAACACCAATGCATACTCATAGGCCTAATCTACCAGGTCTTCTGAGTAAAATGAACTTGACTCTCGACAATTCGTCCACAAATGGCGATTGCTGTTGCTGATGGCGACTCCATCCCTTAATCGATGCTGCCCAACGGGGCACAATTTCGATGTAGTCGAGGTGGTTTGTGAGAGCCCTGGCTATGTAAGGAGAGTTGTCGACCTCTGGCTCCATCTTTGACTCTTTTCCTCATCACCCACTAACTTTCCGGGTTAAGAAAGTAAGGGTCTCCCGGTAAGTAAAATCTTGTCATGATGTCCGTGCAAGAATAGGGGTGAGGTAAGAGGCATATAATAATTATATTCATAGGGGTTTGATCCTCTTTAATTACTTTTATGATGACCTGGTGTATACCAGTTACATATCTAAGTTATATATAACTTTAGCGTATCTATTTAGTGATTGTAGACCTACTAGCAAGAATCAGTTTAGTTTTTCACATAAGTTATACTACCACAAAATACTCCTATAGTATTTTAAATGTTATGTTTGGTTGTTGACGATTTTCGGGTATGGGTGTTGGTAAGTTGATAGACTTGTTGTCCACTAAGACCATTCCCCGGCACATACTAGTCACTTCTCGGACGAATATAGTTGATCAAGATATATTCCTCCCAGACTTGATTGCATATCCCAGGGCATATTCATATTGCACAACTCCTCTATTTTTAACTTTTGTGTTGTCCTAGACATGATACTATACTAGTATGTATGCATGCCCTCATACTTTTAACAAGAAATCATTTATTTCTAAAAGTATAGTTATTTGAAAATGTTTAAATCAGAGACTTAAGTCCCAATGCATTTATAGTTTGTATATCTTATGTGGTTCGATATACTTAGTTCACTATAAACAATGCTTTAATACCAATCTGTCACACCCCAAATCCAAAGACGGCAGAAACGTCCGAGGGTGGAGGACTTCGTGTATAGTATCACAACAACGAGTATAATAGTGCCCAAAGTAAATACAACCATCATAAATATAATTGAAAAAGTTATACATTAGTATGTGTTTACATGTTTCCAATCAATTACACTTACGATAAAAAAAATGAAATGTTTGACGATTTAACGTCCCATCCTCAAAATCGGTTGATTTCCTGTTTCACTGAATTCCTGAGAATACAAGTAGTTTGAAAGCGTCAACAATTAAGTTGGTGAGTCCATAAGAGTTTTATTTGAGAAAGAAGCCGTTTTCCTTGTAAAAAGCGATAGAATATGATTCCAGAAAATTTAATATTTTCCTATGTTATACAATAATGTACCCTAGAAAGACCCGTAGATTCCTTCTATAACCATCCAGTGTATATAAGTTATATAAAATTTAAGTTAAATAAACGGTCGAATATAATGGGTCTGCCATTGGTTCACAACCAAACAAGGAACAGGAAGTAAGGCGGACCCACCAATTCTAGGTCGATTGCGACTAGATTCTTATATAACTCTAGCATATACACTTAGCAATTATAGTTGAAGTCTAACAATTCTGGATGAAATGTAGTTTTGATAGAAATATGTTTCCAAAGAAAATCCAATATTTTCCTTATAAAAGTCATGTAGTCCTAATTGTTAAGACAGAGAATACGTGTGTGTTTTGTGCTTATAATGTTCATAATGGAATGTGTTTCCAAAGCAAATCCAATATTTTCCTTATAAAAAGTTGTGTAGCCTTAAGCGTCAAGACCGAGAATATACAAGTATTTTTCCATACTTAAAGTAATTCATGCAAGTTTAAATCGGCATAAACTCGTTTAAATTAGGAGTAAAACCCCTTTTCAAAGTAGAATTTTTCATGTAAGCTTGAAAGATTGTTAACTCCCTATGTGAGTCACTATAACCATACTACGACAGAATAACCTGCTTGCGACGTTCTTCAAGCGTCAGAATCGAAATGACATTTGTCACCCCCGATCGGCCGATCGGACTTATGCAAGCAGCATGGGTGTGGGTTGTCAATCCCAATATAGATCTTTACACAATTACACAATTACACAATTATCACGCTCTCCCTACAAGAGACTCCGGTTATAACTAATTCAGAATTTTTTGCGGTACTTAAGAGTACCCCGAAGGAGAATGTCTCACAACTTACGTTAACTAGTTTTCATATCGTTTTGAGTATGAAACCTCTTCCGTGGAGGATGTGAAATCACCTTTTATGAAAATACATTTGTGATATAAATCCATAAACTATTACTATTATAGTTTATCAAGTAGTATATGAAAAACCCATTTGTTTTGAGAGTAAAACCTTTTCCATGTAGTATGCTTTTATCGAAAATTCATAAACTATACTTAATGTAGTTTATTAGCTGTGTTCGAAATGAATGGAGGAAAATCCTTAACATGAATGACTAATTTCTGTTTATGATGATAAACTAACAAGAATGCATCCAAACATTAAGAAACTTATTTTTATACACTTCGCTCAACATAAAATCAAGTGTTGTCAATATGGTAAACTATGCAACTAGTTTTTATCCTTTCTGCACTGTTTTGAAATTACCATAGAAAAATCATACGAAATCGAAAACTAACTCTGTAAACTCTGAGAGCTTGGAAAATGTGTCTAGTTTATTCATAATTTTTATTATGATTTTTAGAAGTACCTAACTTATATGAAAGTTTTCATAATCACAGACTCGTCCGAATTCGTTTCTGAAATGATCGGCAGTTTTCTAAAAATCACCATAAATCGTAAAAACATCATATGGAGATGTGCAAGTAGTCATTTTAAAGCTATAAACCTGATCTATTTGCATATTATACAGTTTTGAAAGATATTAAGTTTAAGTTAGTCAAAACAGTCCGTGAATAAGACTCAACTTTTCTGTTGTAAGCTGTCAAGTTGAGTTTTAAATATGTTTTGGTGTTTTAACTTGTATTCCCCCCCTGAAAACTGAAGAAAACTAGAACATGTAGGGGTATGAACTCACCTTGAGTGATTTCTTGAAGAGTGGAAGGTTGAAGATGATGAGTTTCAAGTCTAGATCGCTTGATGAACACACGAAGTTTTGGATGATCCTAAGAACGATTTTTGGGGTGAAGATATGAGTCGTTGATCCAAGAGTGTTATAAAACATGTAATAGCACTTGAGTTATAAGGAAATACTTACCAATAAGTGAATAAATGGCTCAAGAATACATCAAAAGCGTGGCTGAAAGTTGAGAGAAAAGAGGCCCTCTTGATGGTTTAAGAAGTGTATAATGTTTAATGGTGAAGCAAAAGATCAAGGAAAATCCCAGGCATTTCCTTATATGGAGGGTTGTTGGAGCAAGTGGCTAGGGTGAAGGGATGTTTTCCTTGGTTTGTGTGATTGTGGATAAGGTGGCAAGTGGGAGGGTGACACATGGAAGGCAAGTGGGCACACTTGACCCACTTGTGGGGTAAATATCCTCTTAATATAAAATAATGATTTTTAATTAATAAATCCTTGAAAAATAATTAAAATAATAGTTCTGGTGGTTAAAAATGATAAAAATATGAATTTTGTGAAAAAATCCCGTCAAAAACGGGCTTAGGAGGCGAAAGTAGTCGAAAATCGGACGATAGGAACCGAACCTGCGAGGTTCGGCTCTTAGGAGTGTAGAACCGAGAGGAGGGGAGAAGGAACCGAGAGGAGGAAAGGAAGATCCGAAGATCCGAAGGGGAGGCCGAAGGTCCGAGGTGCGAGGGTCTCGCAGGGGGAGCCGAGGCTCGGTCCTCGCTGCTGATCTTCGGTCCGCTGAGGTTTCGGTCCGAGAGGCTTCTGACACTTTCGGTTCTGACAGGAGGGTTTCTGTTCCTAAGAGGACTTTCGGTTCCTAAGAGGAGTTTCGGTTCTATAAGGCTGTTTTTTGAGAAATCTTACTGTTTTGCGTGATTTTTGACCAAGTTAAGGGTCGGGATGACCCGGATGACCAGAAAAAGTTTGAGAGAGATTTTGGGAGAGATTTCACATACTTGGAGAGATTTCACATTCTTGGAGAGATTTCACATACTTGGAGCGATTTCACATTCTTGGAGAGATTTGGGAGAGATTTAACATACTTAGAAAGATTTCACATACTTACAAAGATTTGGGAGAGATTTCACATACTTGGAGATATTTTGGAAAGATTTCACATGCTTGGAGAGATTTGGGAGAGATTTAACATACTTGGAGAGATTTCACATACTTAGAGATATTTGGGAGAGATTTAACCTTAGCCATTATTATAGCAAAATCTTGCAACTGCAAGGTTTGTTAATGACCGCTTTAAGTCCCCGAAAGGGTCCTTAGTCGTGTTTTGATGCGTTTAACTCCCTTTTTAGGGTTTTTACATTGTTAACATACACGTACTAGTTAAGTTTGATCGGTTTGACTTGTTGACTTTGACTTTGACTTTGACTTGAATTTGACGGTTGTCACAGATACTAAAGGAGTCGGAAGGGACTCGGGAGTGAAATAGACTTGTAACATGTTTTAACATGATATGTATGTATAATGTGTGTATGATATGTGTGGTATGTGGTATTTGTGGAACTCACTAAGCTTTCTGCTTACGGTTTAAGTTTATGTTTCAGGTACTCAGAGTTTGAAATTGAAGGGCCCGACTTGATCGCAACACATCCACCCATGTTTCCGCACTTTCTGATTTTAGGAATTCTACTTTGATAACTATTTTACTATGACATAATTTTGGATGGTTTGGTATGAATATTTGATGGTTTGGTCTCAATTAAAAATATTTTTTTCTTTATGATTTTTGGGATGTTACAAGTTGGTATTAGAGCCTTTGTTTGAGGGAATTAGACACAGTCTCAGGATTTGGTAATTTTCTAATAATGAAATAATTTTTCAAAAAGGGTTACTACTAGAAAGAAGGGGTGTAATGCATGCAATCGACCGATCTCAAGTAGGTTCTCCCAGATACCCATACATGTTTATTGATTCAGCATACGATATGAGAATAGCATGCTAGATTAGGGCAAAGGATTTGCTCATAATTATGTGATAAGAGAGATTCCTTTGTATGCTTACTGTATGAGCCTCTAGAATTGCATGCTAGTTTGGATTTTAGATGATATGAAATGATGGCATGTTAGTCAGTGCTCTGGTTAGAACTTGATACTTGAGTGCTTCTTGCTTTGTGCTTTTAGGAACCACTGCTAATATTAATTAATTATCAACCAAATATGTTAGGTTATATGTTACAAAAGTTATATAATTTTATAAGGTTAGGTTTAACTCTATTATGCAACTTTTGTTTGAGTCCAACCGTTGTAGTGCAAGACCTTACAGTCAAAGAATTATCTGGTATCTGCAGCATGTAACTATATTTGTAAGGTAGTTAGTAGGTATTAGTGGGGGTTTCTTCTGCAGGTGATGGCAAAGAGTAGCAGAAGGGAATCCTAGTAGAACGTAGTAAGCATGTTAGCATTAGAAGATATGTGGGTTAGCGGGGTTATGGAACGTTGAGGTCACTTAAGAGAATCATGATGAATCTTGAGGAATGTACGGATAGGTGTGGAAGGTAGTATTAGGCATGTACTACTGAAAGCATAAGATCCATACTCGTGTCAAGGGAGTCACGAGGATACTTAGGGACCCCTTAGGTGTGAAATTCTTCGAATGTTTTTTTGATGGTTTGCATGGTTTATTTCAGAATGGTGGTCACTCGAGGAGGTTCGGGTTCTTGTGAGGGTTTAGGTTTAGGCTCTGGAGCCAGATCCTTGGATGATCATATGCGGGATTTTATTTCTTCCAAGATTACCCGCAACATTTTTTAGTAAACTCTTGTGATCTTTGGATCGAGCAAGGAGGGCATCATGTGGTTGACAGATGAGCATCTGACCACATTCTGTACTGTGATTGTGACTTTGGAGGGTGCACGCTCTTTGACTTTTTGAGATTTTTGTAAGTGTGGGGATCTTGACTTCTTATACAAGAAGGATCATATTTCTAGCAGACCGTGGTTGGTAGACATCAGGAATGCCTTCTGATCTAGCCTCTGTTCTGAGGAGGCGAAGGTCAGACATGCATCATGTATTTTGAGTAGGCCATGCCTTGGGAGACGACGCTGTCAAGGAAATGACTTAGGATGATTTTGTTTTGAGGTTCAAGGATGAGTTTGCACCAGTGATCGAGATCCAGCAATCAGTGTGGGAGTTTCAAGACCTTTCCTAGACTATAAGGCAATGGCAGAGATTACCGCTATGTTCAGGGAAAGGACCTTGCTAGTTCCACACTATATGGTAGACGAGGAGATAAAGAGGGCTTGGTACCATGATTTGTTGCAGGATGATATACGGGAGTTTGTGAGCATTTCTAGATGCAAGGCATTGGAGGACATGATAACCCTGGCTCACGAGCGAGAGATTCTTTTGGAGTATGTGAAGAAAAGGAAGTAGGTTCAGATTCATTTATCATAGGGATCAAGCAAGAAGCCTAAGGTTGTTGAGTCGTGATCGAGAGACCATCAGGTTTGGAGACATTGTGGCAAATGCGGAAAGGCGCATGATGGAGTTTTTAAGATGGGTGGGTCCGGCTGCTACAAGTGTTGAAGACGAGACACTTTAGCAGGGACTATCCCACAACCAAAGTATTTGATCTAACTTGTTTCCATTGTGATCGGAGGGGCCACAATAAGGACAATTTCTCGAGTTTGACTAGAAGAGCAGTTGCAACACCTGCTCTAGCTACATTGAGGATCACTGCCAGACGCCAAGGCAAGGCGGATGCACCAATTGTGAGGAATCGAGCTTTCTACAAGTCAGTCAAGGAGGCTCGTGCAACACCAGATGTGGTTACAGGTATGTATTTTCTCCCTATTTCATTTATTGTTTGTATGTATAGGATTATTATTATGATTGGTGTATACAGGGACATTCCTAGTGTATGGTGTTCTAGCCATAGTTCTGTTTGATCTGGGCGCCACCCGATCATTCGTGTCTCTTGTGCTTAGTAAGAGTGTAACATCCGGATTTCCAGGTATTATATTTTTTCATTTATTTTGGAAGTTTAAGGAGAGACTCGACGAGTTGATGCGTAGACTCGTCGAGTAGGGTCGCGATTTGCTGACTGGGTAAATGAGGGGACTCGACGAGTCGCTAAGGTGGACTCAGTGAGTCCGCACTGTGGGTTGAAACCCTAATTCCCCAGGTCTGAGCCCTATTTAAAGGGCTTTATAGCCTCCATTTGCGGCTACCTGTCCAGAGAGTGTATCCCTTTCGATCTTGAGCGTGTTGTGAGAGAATTAGAGCTCCTTTGTTCATTTTGGGTGTGATTTAGCTAAGGAGGAAGGGTTTCCAGCAAGAAGGGGGCAAGAGGACTTCATTCCAGAGAGCTTTTAGCTTGAATCTTCATCTTTGAGGTATATATTCGAGTCCATTCTCGTATTTTGTTGTTATAGTTGAATCTAGGGTTTCTTCATGCTTTATTTAGCTTGGATCTAGAGTAAGAGAGGTCCCATGTTGAAATGATTCATAGATCTGGACCCTAAGAGGTCCAGAGGGTCCCTTCCATTCGGCTTTATGCCTTCCCCTTGGAGTAATGAACTAGAGTTGTCATGAAATGAAGGATTTCACCCAAATGAGCATAGAGAATCTTGCATGAGTGCCCAAGATTCGACCTTTATGAGATTATAGGCTATAGGGAAGCTAGATCTATGGATTGGAGGAACATATCTGACCTCAGAAGGTCAGATGAATGTTGTCATGGGAGCAACTCGCTGAGTCCGTAAGTAGACTCGAGGATTCGATTTAGGGTTGCCCCACGATACATTGTCGAGTAACTCGACAAGTGAAGAGGGAACTCGTCGTGTCTGAGATGTTTAAAAGGATTCAGAGAACCCGCATGGACTCACCGAGTCACTCGTGTGAACTCGACGAGTCGGGTCAAAGTTGACCGTTAACTGGAGTTGACTTCATTGACTTTTAGAGTTTGGTCAATACTTGGTCTTATGAGCCATTAGAAGGGTAGAATGGTCTTTTACCCTTCTTAGAGGAATTATAGAGGAGGATTAGCCAAGCCTTTAGAAGTGTATTAATTAGAGTAATTAATTATGTGATTAGGCGGAGGCTAGTGCAGTATTTCAGAGTACAAGGTCTTCTGATTATCTGAGGTGAGTCATCTCACAATACTTTACCTAGAGTGGTAATCAGAGTTAGGTGTCAGTGTATTTGCATGCTACTTATGTGTTGTGATTTGATGTGATTTGTGATATGCATGATTCAGAGTTTACAGAGTTAGGACCAGTGGGTCCATAGAGTTAGGGCCAGAGGCCCCACAGAGAGTTGGGACCGGAGGGTCCCACTGAGACACGTTGACCAGAGGGTCAAACAGAGTTATAGCCTTGAGTCGCTAATATGTGTTAGAGTGGTATTTTGGGGAACTCACTAAGCAATCATGCTTACAATGTTATGTGTTATGTGTTTCAGGTACTAGTGACGATCGCGGGAAGGCGCCGGCATGATTCGTACACACACGCGGAGTTTTATATGTTTTGATCTTGGAATATGTTTTTATGAATTGAGATGTGATACATTGAGATTTTTATAATAATTATGAATGGAAACGTGTTTTGAAAATGTGAAAAATTGTTTAAATTTTTACGGTGTTACAAGTTGGTATCAGAGCCTTGGTTTGAGGGATTCGGATGCACCTTCGGGCATATCTTAACTCAAACTGAGGATTTGAAGAAAATTTTTGATAATAAAATAATTTTCAAAGAGTAAGAGAGTTTTGAGACAAACAGAGCAGAGCCGTGTGTAAGATCAGCCAGCGTCCGAACGGTGATTTCCCAAAAATACCCTTACAATAAGTGTTATGAGATATGTTATGCTATGATATATGATGAGTTATGTTATGCATGCTAGAGTAGACTAGGTATTCTTATTAGGAATAGAGTGGACTGATTTGTGATGCCTTAGTCTGGGAGTTTTGCTGCTAGGGAATCTTGAGAGTGATTAGATAGCAGCGAGGAGTTTATGAGAGATCTACTACAGAATGGCCTATGATTATTAAGAGTAGAGTACTTGGGATTTGGGACTCTGGGAGGAGGACTTGGGGTGAATGCTAATGCGGTGTGGACAGTAGTATTAGGCCCGTATGTTACACCCCCGAACCAAACGGCGGAAACGTCTGAGGGCTCGCGTGACTTTAATTGAATATCATCACAATGAATATACATGAATCATAACATAAACGTCACCATGCATCAATATATTACAACTGGAATTGTTTACATCAAGTGCGTTATTTTAACATTACACATTCATAACACAAATTCTTTGAGTGCTTTTAACAACACAACATCCTAACATTACTTCATATTACTCTTCCGCTTACCTGTTACCTAAGAATACAAGTTATTTTGGAAAAACGTCAACATATGAAATGTTGGTGAGTTCATAAGCAATATTGTGATAAAATGATTTGTGTAGTTTGTAAAACCCATAAAATCCGATATTTTCTGAAAAGGCATTTGTTTATCAAAGTGTGAAGATCCATAAGTTGATGCATGAATGATTTCAAAAACATATATATGAGGGGTATTTTGTTTTTATAGTTATAAAATTTCGAGCGAGTAGTATTAAATTCCCCGGAAAACCCGATGTTTTCCGATGTTGAAATGTATTCGTGATTACTGATTTTTGTATTGTCTTAACGAATGAATATTGATTAATCCACATTTTATATCTACCTAATTTCGTCTACTTTGATTTCTCGTAAGCCTTAGCGAACGAAGAGAAGGGGAGCATTATGTCTCACTACTATCGTAAGAACCTTAGGCTGTCGTGGATGCGAAAGACACGATGGTCCAACTTGAATTTGATTACTGTGACCTTACTAGCTTTCCTAACGGGACACTTTGGCCCACTAGCACATCAAAGCTAGTGAAAGTCCTTTTATAAAATATTGGGTCATTGAAGGCCCAATAACATATAAGCGTTATCGCTATGGGCCCAAAGATCATGTTGGTGGGCTTGCAAGGCCCGATAAGCATGATTTGAAACTCACAAGCCCAAAGTTTGAAGATTTACTCATTTTAGTCATCACGTATCTATCGGAGTGTTTTGATTTAACGATTGTTGTTTTGTATTGATTCGAGAGCAAATCAATTCGTTTATAACGATATTTGGTGTTCAATGTGTATTCGTTTTCCATTTTGTCGGTAGTCGTGGATCTTGAATTTTGTCTTAATGAATTAATTTGTTTAAAAGTAGGATTTGACCTTTTCACTACCTTTCTTTTATAAAAATAACACTTTTAGTCCTTTATATAAAAGAATTTCATTTTTAGTCCTTAAAACATTTTCTTGACACTTTTGTATCATAAACTTGTTTAAAAGACAATTTTAACCCAAAATTTATTTTGTTAATAGCTTTAACCCTTCCAGAATGGAGTTTCTCGGTTAGAACCCCATATTTTGCAACTTTTACAGTTTTGGCCCAAAATATAAAAAGTTTAAATTTTTTATCCTTTTTGGAATTGAAAAGCATTTTTGACCTTTGAAATAGTTTTATTGCACTTCTTATCCCCTGTTTTGCATAATGTTTCATTTCAGCCCCTTTAAACTTCATTTTTCGCAATTATGGGCTTATTGGGCCGAAAAGCCCAAATTTAGCCCATTAAGCTAAATTTTTGCATTTTAAGTCCTTTGAAAATTCTAATATTCAGAAAAATGATTATAGAAACTGTTTTGACCCTTTTGACCCTCAAGAAACCGTGATTTGACAGTTTTTAACCCAAGTTTTGTATTTTTGACAATTTAAGCCCTAAAATGGGTTTTATGTTAGAATATGTTCCTCATAACCTTATAAGCTATTTTTCTTGACTTGTTTAGTGTAAAATAACTTAGATTATGTTTGTTTCCTTTCTCATGTCATAGATCTCGAGTTAACACTCCTTTTGGTTACATATTTATCACAAAAACACATAAAATCACACACGTACATTTATAAAATCACACATAGCATACACATACACATAGATCTAAACATTTTCTTGTATTCTCCCGCATAAAACATATGAAAACCAAAAAGAGAGGGGTATGAAGCTCACCTTGAGTTGTGTTTTCGGTTTTGAAGAGAGAATATGAGGAAATTTCGATCCTAGTAAGCTTTCTTGGAGGATCTCTAACTTAGATGCTTCTAAGGTGCAAGATCACAAGTTTGATTAGATTTAGAAGAGATTTTGATGAAATGAAGTAGCTAGATCATGGATTAGTCATCAACTTACCTTAGATGATGAATTACTTGATGAAAACCTCTTGAAACACAAGCAAATTTCGAGATTTTTAGATGAAGAAGAAGGGATGAGTCTTGAGTGATTTAGAGAGAGTTTTGTGAGGTGTGTGTTTATTCTCTTGCTCTCGGCCGAAGGAAAAAAGAGAGAGGGGAAGAGAGAAAATTGATGAGATGTTTACTTGGAAGTATGGGAATTGCATGGAAAACCATTAAGTAAAAATAAGGTGGCACACTAAAAGTCAACTCCTCCTTCTTTGTGGGCTTGAGCCGAGAATGGAGAGGGGAAAAGAGAAGATGATTCGGCCTTGCATGCTTAAGCCCATATCATGACTTATTAGATTATTTTTGGTCCAAAATAAATCAAGGTATAATTTTTATGATTCATTAGGGCTAAATTAAATTGGTTGTGACCCATTAAAGCCCATTAAAGTTAACCTAGTATATTTTGGGCTCATAAGGCCCAAAAATATTAAGTTTCGTGTATATGGGTCCAACTAGGGCCCATTTGAGAGTTATAGGTTCAAGATAGACAAATTGGAAGTTTATTAGTCCATTAGGCCCAATAAGGAAATCCTAATCCAAAATGGACTTAAATTGGGATTTCAAAGATTTCCAATTCTTTGTTGACCATTTGTAGTGCTAGAATGAAGTATTTGATGAAGTTTCATTGTTATAGAATAAGAATCATGCATGTTTTCATGTTATTGATTCATAGTTGTTATAAGTGTTGTAGTTACAACGCACCAAAATTTCTAGTTGTGACACCGTACTACTGGAGACACCGGATCAGTGCGTAGTCCAAGTAAGAATCTTTGGGGTACCAGAGGTCAAGTAGGGTTGAGTTATCGAGTGTGAGTATACTCGAGCGAGTCCCTGATATTTCTTATGTTGTATTTCAGAGACATCATGGTTGGGACACGCCACACACCAGAGAGTAGTGGTGCTAGTGATGAGGAGATCCGTAGGATCATTCATGAGGAAGTGGCTGCGGCCATCAGGGCTGAGATACCAGAGATGTTTGGGTCTATCAAGACCATGCTGATAGAGACTTTTGACGAGCGATATGCTGCTCTTTCTGATGTTGCTGTTGCAGCGGCCACTGTAGCTGTAGCTGCGGCTAGACCGTAGGGTGGTGATGCGTTGCTGTTCCGGGAGTTCAGCAACACAAAACCACCAGAGTTTGATGGGACACAGGATCCGATTGCGGTGATGAGGTGGATTCCGGACATTGAGGGTTGTTTCTTTACGTGCTCATGTCCAGAGCATTTAAGGGTTCGGTTTGCGCTGAACCAGCTTCGCTTGGGAGCGAAGGAATGGTGGAAGTTTGTGACGGCACATTATTCGTCTATTGAGCCTACTGCGGTGACCTTGGAGAGGTTCACCGCTATGTTCCTAGATGAGTATGTTCCCCAGGTGGAGAAGGAGCATTTGGCCCAGGAGTTTTTGACCCTCAAGCAGGTTACCGAGTCTCTTACAATGATTATGAGGATGTTCCATGAGAGGGCGATGTTCTGCCCAGAGCACGTGTCTTCCGAGCAGGCACATATGAGCTGATATCTAAGTGTTTTGAGGAGATACATACGAGAGTTCGCGGCAAACTCGTCGTACCGGACATTTTCTGAGCTTCAGGAAAATGCTCGGAAGAGGGAGGTAGAGCTACAGACTCAGGCTAGGGAGGAGGCAGAGTCTCAAGGGAGGGATCGGCGACCGACACAGTCTCATCTGGCAGCCAAGCAGGCCATGCCCGCCGATTCGAGATCAAGGTGCCAGAAGGGTCGCACTTGTGGCAAGTGCGGAAAGAGTCATGATGGGGTGTGTAGAGCAGGGTCTTGCTACAAATGTGGCAAGGAGGGGCATATGGCCAAGGATTGCCCCAAGGGGTTTGCAGTTTGTTTTCACTACAACCAGACCGGACACCGGAAGGCAGAGTGTCCGCAGTTGCGAAGGTCAGCACAGGGAGCATCTCCGGGATCTTCCCCTACTGCAGTGGGCGCTATTGATAGTCGGCCAGTGAAGGCCGAGGCACCGGATGCACGAGGGAAAGCCTTCCAGTTGACTGCGGAGGAGGTCCGCGCAACGCCCGATGTGTGTAGTTGGCATGTATTCTTTCATGTATTATATTGATGTTGAGATATTGTGCTTATATTATGTTATGTGTAGGTACTTTTCTTGTGAATTATGTACCTGCCTTGGTGTTATTTGACTCGGATGCGAGTCGGTCTTTTGTATCTTTGGCTTTTAGTCAGCACATCAGTATTAGTTTAGAGGCGTTGAGTCGGCCTCTTAGAGTTTCCATAGCTGACGAGAGGGAGGTGTATGCCACAAAGGTGATCCGAGGATGTGTACACGAGATTTTCGGCGTTGAGTTTCCGATTGATTTAGTTCCTATTGCGATGGGAGGTGTCTGTGTCATCGTGGTCATGGACTGGTTGAGCAGATCTGGAGCAGTTATCGACTGTGAGTGGTAGTTGGTGACCATACGAGACCCTAGTGGGGGAGTTCATACGGTGTACGGTGAGGGTATGCGTTCTGGGCCAACATTTTTTTCGGCCGCTAGAGCGAGGCAGAGTCTACAACGGGGCTGCAGTGGGTTTGTGGCGTATGTGATGGATACGAGGGTTGATTCAGAGAGACCGAGGTCAGTTGATGAGGTTCTGGTAGTGCGAGAGTTCCCGGATGTTTTTCCTGAGGAGTTGTCGGGTGTGCCTCCTGAGAGGCAGGTAGAGTTCCGTATCGATTTGGTTTCGGGGGCAGCGCCCTATCGCCTTGCACCTCCAAAGATGCAGGAGTTATCCTCACAGCTTCATGAGCTGCTGGGGAAGGGGTTTATTCGGCCGAGCAATTCACCGTGGGGAGCGCCTATCCTTTTGTCAAGAAAAAGGATGGTTCACACCGGATGTGCATTGATTACCGGGAGTTGAACAAGCTGACGGTCAAGAACCGTTACCCTTTACCAAGGATCGACGATTTGTTTGATCAGTTGCAGGGAGCATCTTGGTTTTCCAAGATTGATTTGAGATCTGGATATCATCAGGTGAGGGTGCGTGATGAGGATATCCAGAAGACAGCGTTCAGGACTCGTTACGGGCACTACGAGTTCGTAGTGATGCCTTTTGGGCTCACCAATGCACCGGCGGCATTCATGGATCTCATGAACAGAGTGTGCAGGCCGATGTTGGATCGTTCGGTGATCGTGTTCATCGATGATATATTGGTGTATTCGAGATCCAGAGAGCAGCATGAGGAGCATTTGAGGGAGATCCTCGGAGTTCTGAGATCGGATAGGCTTTATGCCAAATTCTCCAAGTGTGATTTCTGGTTACGAGAGGTCCAGTTCCTAGGGCACCTCGTTAACCAGAATGGGATATTGGTCAATCCGGCCAAAATTGAGGCAGTGATGAGTTGGGAGGTGCCGAGATCACCCACCGAGATCAAGAGTTTCTTAGGGTTGGCTGGCTATTATCGGAGATTTATCAGGGATTTCTCTAAGATCGCTGGGCCACTCACCAGGTTGACCCGGAAGGGTGTTGCTTTTTCATGGGGTCCAGAGTAGCAGGCCTCCTTCGAGACACTTCGCTAGAGATTATGCGAAGCCCCGGTGTTAGCCCTTCCGGAGGGAATGGAGGATTTTGTGGTATATTGTGACGCATCGATATCGGGGCTGGGAGCGGTGCTTATGCAGAAGGGGCATGTGATAGCATATGCATCGAGGTAGCTGAAGCCTTATGAGATGAGGTATCCCATCCACGATCTGGAGCTAGGGGCAGTAGTGTTCGCCCTCAAGATCTGGCATCACTATCTGTATGGAGTTTGGTGTACCATATACACGGACCATAAGAGCTTGAAGTATTTGATGGGTCAGCCCAATCTCAACATGCGCCAGAGGAGATGGTTGGATGTGGTAAAGGATTACGATTGTGAGATCCTGTACCACCCGGGGAAGGCTAATGTTGTAGCTGATGCCCTGAGTCGTAGGATGGAGAGCGCCCTGATACGAGATGTTTGTATGATATTGACAGTGATGACTCCGGTGTTGGACACCATTCGAGGGGCCCAGGCTGAGGCCGCGAGACCAGAGAATCGCAATAGGGAGCGGGTGATTGGACATGTATCGGAGTTCGTTACCGATAGCCGAGGGCTTATGACTTTTCAGGGTCAGATTTGGGTACCGTTTTTGGGCGGAGCGCATACCATTTTGATGGAGGAGGCTCACCGATCGAGCTTCTTGATACATCCCGGGGCCACTAAGATGTATTTGGAACTGAAGAGAGAGTATTGGTGGCCCAGTATGAAGAGGGATGTCGCATGGTTTGTTGAGAGGTGCATAACCTGTCGCAGGGTTAAAGTCGAGCATCAGCGTCTGCATGGCTTGTTGTAGCCACTTGAGGTTCCCCAGTGGAAAATGGGAACAAATCTCTATGGATTTTATCACCAAATTGTCGAGGACTGCGAGGGGTGTCGATGCAATTTGGGTGATTGTTGACCGGTTGACGAAGAGCGCTCATTTCCTTGCAATCAGTGAGAGCTCTTCTGCGGAGAGGCTGGCAGACTCGACGAGTCGAGTCGGGGTTGCCCCGCGATTCGTTGCCGAGTAACTCGACGAGTGAAGAGGGAACTCGTCGTGTCTGAGATGTTTAAAAGGATTCAGAGAACCCGCATGGACTCACCGAGTCACTCGTGTGAACTCGACGAGTCGGGTCAAAGTTGACCGTTAACTGGAGTTGACTTCATTGACTTTTAGAGTTTGGTCAATACTTGGTCTTATGAGCCATTAGAAGGGTAGAATGGTCTTTTACCCTTCTTAGAGGAATTATAGAGGAGGATTAGCCAAGCCTTTAGAAGTGTATTAATTAGAGTAATTAATTATGTGATTAGGCGGAGGCTAGTGCAGTATTTCAGAGTACAAGGTCTTCTGATTATCGGAGGTGAGTCATCTCACAATACTTTACCTAGAGTGGTAATCAGAGTTAGGTGTCAGTGTATTTGCATGCTACTTATGTGTTGTGATTTGATGTGATTTGTGATATGCATGATTCAGAGTTTACAGAGTTAGGACCAGTGGGTCCATAGAGTTAGGGCCAGAGGCCCCACAGAGAGTTGGGACCGGAGGGTCCCATTGAGACACGTTAACCAGAGGGTCAAACAGAGTTATAGCCTTGAGTGGCTAATATGTGTTAGAGTGGTATTTTGGAGAACTCACTAAGCAATCATGCTTACAGTGTTATGTGTTATGTGTTTCAGGTACGAGTGACAATCGCTGGAAGGCGTCGACATGATTCGTACACACACGCGGAGTTTTATATGTTTTGATCTTGGGATATGTTTTTATGAATTGATATGTGATACATTGATATTTCTATAATAATTATGAATGGAAACGTGTTTTGAAAATGTGAATGTCACACCCCCAAACCAAGGATGACGGAAACTTCCGAGGGTGGAGGACTTCATGTATAGTATCACAACAACGAGTATAATAGTGCTCAAAGTAAATACAACCATCATAAATATAATTGAAAAAGTTACACCAATGTATATGTTTACAAGTTTCAAATCAATTACATTATGATGACAAAATGAACTGTTTGACGATTTCAACGTCCCATCCTCAAAATGCTGTTGGTTTTTCCTTTTTTACTGATTTCCTGAGAATACAAGTTGTTTGAAAAAGTGTCAACACAAAGGTTGGTGAGTTCATAAGTTTTTGAGATAAAGAGTTTGGAAACCGATCTTTGTAATGAGTTGTGTGTTACCAAGAAAAATCCAATATTTTCCTTATAGAAGTTATGTGGTCCTAAATGTCAGGACCGAGAATCAACAAGTATTTGTCATACTTAAAGATATAAAAGTGGTTTTAAATTGGCGTAAAACCCTTTCTAATTTGAGAAAAATCCCATAATGAATGGTGTGTAGTCTTAAATACCAAGGCTGAAAATATACAATAATATCTGTAATTATTAATATAAAAAGTGATTTTAAATCGACATAAAACCCTTTTTGATTTATGAAAATCCCCGTAAACTTTATGTGTTGTTAACTCCCTATGTGAGTCGCTATAACCATACTATGACTGAATGAACCTGCCACGACGTTTCTCAGGCGTCGCGAAACTGAAATGACACTTGTCCCCACAGACCTGCCGGTATAGCTGTTGCATGCAGCTCAGGTGTGGGGTGTCTAACCCAATATAGATCTATACACAACTATCACGTTCTCCCTACAAGAGAGTCTGATTATAACTGCCAGGAATTTGGATCCCGTACTCGGACGTACGGGGAGAGAATGTCTCACAATTTAAGTTAATAAGTTTACGTGTGGTGTGCGTGAGTGTAAAACCTTTTTCTGTGGGAATAAAACCTTCCGAAATGTGTTTGTTGTGAAACATAAACCATACCTTGTAGTGTTTATCAAAACAAGGGTAAAAGTGTAATGTACATGAACTATACTTTAACATAGTTTATTCAAATGTTTGTATGTAATAGATGTGCTATGATTATAACAAATCGTTATTTCTATGCTTTATCTAGCAAACTCCATTTGTTAACTGATCTATGACTATATACTAAGTTAAAATGTCATTTATTTGCAAAAACATATGTTCACATAAATATATACACCTTGCTCAACATGTTACAAGGTGAAATGAAATTGATAGCATTTTTCTGTTGTTAACATTTTCTTTTACTGATCTTAGAAAACTTATAGAGAAATCATCGAAGGTCCAAATCAGAATCCGTAAAGTCTGAGGGTTTTGTAAATTAGTATAGTTTGTTCATAATTTTTATTATGAATTTTAATGACCTCCAACTTGTGTGAAAAAGTCCATATTCACAGACTGGTCCAGATTTTCTCTTGGAATGATAGGAAGTTTTGTAAAAATCACCATAAATTGTAGAAAAATCGTGTGGAGATGTGCATGTAGTCATTTTAAAGCTAAGAACTGGAACTACTTTCACCTAAAACAGTTTTTAAAACTAAAATGTTTAAGTTTCCCAAAAGAGTCTGTGAATGGGGTTGAACTTTTCTGATGAAGGCTGTTAAATGAGTTATATATGTTCTTGGTGTTTTAACTTGTATTCCCCCCCCCCCCCCTCCTTAAAACTTAAGAAAAACATGAAAAGATAGGGGTATGAACCCACCTTGAGTGGTTTCAGTAAATGAGTGTTGAAGAAGAGAAGTGTTCAACTCAAGAACACTTGAAAGATCACTTGAAGATTCGAAGATCTAACATGAATGTGATGATGTTTGCGTAAGGAATCAATGATTTGAGTAAAAAGGAAGTGTGATAATCATAAGGAGGGTGATGATACTTACCAAAATGAAGGAGAAAAGCTGGAAAATGCCTTGGAAATCTTGAATTTGTGTGAGAGAATTTGAGAGAAAAGTGGTGTTTGATTTGTGGTGGAAATGAGTGAAGTGAGTGAAATGAAGAGAGAGAGAGAGAGAGAGAGAGAGAGAGAGAGAGGGGATTTCCCAGCTCTTTGGGTAAGAGTTTGCTGGAGAAATGAGTGGAAAAGGACCATGAAGTGACTAGGAGTGGTGGGGAGGACCATAGCTGGTCAAAGGAATGGGCATGGGGTGGTTGTTTGTGTCAAATATTATGGCAAGATCCACACTCCACCTCATGATCTCACTTAATAGATTTTATTCTTAAATAAATATTTCCATCAAAATGTGTTTATATAATGAATATTTAGGGTCTTATATGTTAAAATATGATTTCTGGAGAAAATCCCGCATTAAAAGGATGAAAAACGGGCATAAAATGTTAAAAATATTGAAAACCGGGTAGGAAACGCCGAAATCCGAAGTTCAGGATCGGAGGTGCTAAGGCTCGGTCATCAGCAGCCTAAATCCGAAGTGGCTTGGTCTTGGTCGCGGAGGTGGATCTGAAGGAAAAAGGGAGCTGCGGTCCGAAGTCAGGAGAAAGGGGAGGCTGCGGTTGGCTTGCTGCGGCTGGCTGGCTGCGGTCGGCTTGCTGCGGTTCGCTGGCTGCGGTCGGGGCTGCGGCTCGCCTGCTGCGGCTCGCATGCTACGGTCCGGTCCAAGAGGGTCCGGTCTCTAAGAGGCTTCAGCCCTAGGGCGAGGTTCCGGGTCCTTTGGGGTATTTCACTCGTTCTAACCTTGATTTAAGCGATTTTTTACCCAATCAAGGGTCGGGATGACCCGAATGATTCCAAAAAGTTACGGGAACTTTTGAGAGAGATTTGGGAGAGATTTCACATACTTGGAGAGATTTCTCATACAAAGAGAGATTTGGGAGAGATTTCACATACTTGGAGACATTTCTCATACAAAGAGAGATTTGGAAGAGATTTCACATACTTGGAGAGATTTCTCATACAAAGAGAGATCTGGGAGAGATTTCACATACTTGGAGAGATTTCTCATACAAAGAGAGATTTGGGAGAGATTTCACATACTTGGAGAGATTTCTCATACCAAGAGAGATTTAGGAGAGATTTCACATACTTGGAGAGATTTCTCATACAAAGAGAGATTTGGGAGAGATTTCTAGATAAAGAGAGATAGAGTGAAAACGATTGAGAGAGGTTTCGTGTGTGACATTTGTGAGTGTTTGGCTTTGCAACGTAAGGTCCGTAAGCTCCATTAAGCCATGTTTAAGGATCTTTCTCACTCCCAGTGAGTATGCAACATCGTTTTATCGGTTTGGTTCGCTACTAACCATAGTTTTTGGTTAAGGAAATCTAGATGTACGAACTTTTCAATTTATGATTTCTCATTAGAATAGCGAGTTGTATAGTAATTACCTAACTTAAGCCCTACTACACAAGGGCTAGTTAGGTTGACCGGTTTGACTTGTTGACATTATTTGACTTTGACTTGACCAGAATTTGACGGTTGTCACATCATCCCCCCGTTAGAGGGAATTTCGTCCCAAAATTAGCACTTGGACCGGGACTTAATGAATTTGGGGAAAAGATGGGGAAAGCTTTTCGTAGTACAAGAAATTTATATGGCGGGGACCAATCCGCCTGATGCTAAATGACGCCTTGGAATTTCTTATTGTAACTTGAGCTAAGTCAATTTAAAGGAGTTTTTGTTTTGAAGTGATAGTGTATTCTATGTGTGCCTTTATGTTCCCCGCTACAAAGTGAAGACTCTCGTTCATTTCGATTTCGCCAAGTGGTAAGTGGGCACACACCCGTTTTACCGAAGTTAATCACTCAAGCTATTAACATGTCGCCCAAGTTTTAAACAATCCCTTTTGTTCTACTCGTTGGTTTGCTGTTGGTAGGCCATACTCACGTCTAACCTAGTACCCTGCAAGGGTCACCAGGGTCACGAAATGAATCTACTATCTTTGATAGGGATAACAAATATTAATAGACCCTGCGGTCGCTTAATCTCTTTGATGTACATTCTAGTCGATTCCTCCATCATGTCGGTTTCTTTGATTAGTAGGGGGTGTGCGTTTTCGGTCAGTCTGTCGACGGTTACCCAAATGGTCCATTGTCTTGGGTAGCTTGGTTATGAAGCCCATGGTTAGCCGCTCCCACTTCTTTTCAGGTATCACTGGTTGTTGTAGGAGACGCGAAGGCTTCCTTTATTCTCTCTTGACATTGGCACAAGTCTGATACTTGGCCACATGTGTTATGTCTGCTTCTCTATTCGCCCACTGAGGGTACTTTTTGAGGTCCGGACACATTTTGTCCGAGCCTGGATGAAGGGGAGTAACGAGTTTTCATGTGCTTCGTTCATGACATTATTTCTGAATCCATCAACCTTGGTGTCCAGATCCGGTTCATGGAATAACATGCCCTACCGTCCGTGCCTTCTAGGTTCTTGTGATCGGTGAAGATTGTATGCTTCGAGTCGTGGAGATAGTGCCTCCATACCTCTAGGATGTACACTACCACTCATAGTTTCAAGGTCATGCATGACCTAGCCGACCTCGTACGTCTTTAGCTGTCTTAAGCCATAAGTAATGACTTCTCCTCGGAGCGCTGCATAGGGCCTGCTGTAGCGTCTACCGTTTTATTAGATCGGTTAGGAACTTATGGGTTCGGGTTACACGACTAGACTTATTCGGATGATAGGGCGTTCACTTGCACTCCTAGGTAACCTGGTCCAAAGTTCATGGCAGGACTCGTACCTGGTCTATCTATCATTAACTTGCGCATATAAGGTGTATGTACTTAAGGTTGGCAAGATAGTTGGATGGGTGACTCTGCCCCAAGTCCACAACCAGACATGGAACAGAAAAGAGGGCAGAAGCACACTTCCAATGTCCATAGAATCTTAATTATACATTATCCTCGCATATACACGTAGTAGTGGTAGACTAACTGTATCCGTCCCAAGCTTCTGTGCTTGAACCTTGTCTGCTGTATGCGTGACATTCCCGAAGGGTCTCGTGGAAATACTTGTGATAAGGTTTCGGAAGGTATAACACTCCTCTGGTGCGTGTTTTGGAGTTTCACAGCGAGAGATGACCCGGAGGTCCGTGCTGGATGTTTATGGGAGACAAAGGTTTCTTTATTCGGTGGGTTAGGTGAAGGGTCCTTTCGTAGTCGTTAAATCGGGAAGATGAGGACTATACCAATCGAAACTGAATGGTGACAACCAAATCTTTTTAGATAAACATGTGTTAGGTTGTATTCATATAGAGTGCTCATTAGAGTGATAAAGTATCTTGTGTTTCTTTTCAGTGTGTTCCGTTTTGTTCGATGATATTATTACTATAGATGATTCATACCACAGTGTCTAGCACTGGTAGTAGGTGTGTTTCGATAGCTAGTAATGATACTTGATATCATGATCCTTGACAGGTCACTCTATGATCGAGCGGTATATGAACGTCGTATGTAATTTGATTTTGGTGAAATCGTCGAGTGGGTGGCCCTACTCAATTCCTACTACTAGACATGGAATAGGAGTCAAGATAGAATTATTTGTTTCAAGACTTTAGTATTTTGATTATAATTAACCCTGATGTATGTACAAAGTCATCACAGCTTACAGGTAATGATCCAAAGGTCATATATGAGTGTCTTTGGTTTGATTTGAACGAGAGAGTATTTTAACTACTTTCAGAAAGACGGTGATTTTAGCAATCATACCAAATTCATTACATACATATGGTACTTAAATGTTTTTGTCATTGGTAATATTACAGAAGTCCTAATATGGTTCCCTGTTACCCTTGCTAGTTTGTTTGTCACACTTCTCCAGCTCCCCCGCCATTCTTCTCGGTTGGACACTCTCTCTTGAAGTGTCCCGTTTCACCGCATAAGTAGCATACTGGGCCTACCTTGGTGCTGGTGATTGAAGGGAGATGTTGGGTCAGGGCCTTACAGAAACGGACGGTATGTCCTTTCCTGTTGCAGTTGTTACAGTGTAAAATTCGGCAAGCTCCTGTGTGATGGTAGTTCCACTTGTTACACTTTGGGAGTGATCCCTTATATGGTCTGGCCAACACTTGGGTGACAGACCTTGTGGCTAGGGTCGCGGCATGTGTCGTGACTGTTGTTGTAATGGCAGGTGCAGGTACGGATTGCTTTCTTCCAGCAAATTTTTGAGGTAGGTTACACTTCTTTTCATCCCAAAACTTTCGCTTCTTGTTCGTAGGTTTGTGGCCTGAGGCGCCTTCGTTGGCAGACACCCGTTGGTGTTCCTGATTGTTAAAACAATTTGTATTGTCAGTACCACTTCCATCTTTGCTGGTGTTGTTAGCATTGAATTGCGCCATGACGGCTGTCACGGATGCCGTGACTGCAGCCTGAAAAGTAGCAGAGTCTATTTGCAGGGTTGGCGCCTTGCTAGTTGGTTGGTTGCCTCTTGGTGAAGACATAGCTCTGTTTCACGATGAAAAACGACTTCGTGAGTGGAAATAATTATCTCAAGCGCATCCTTACGATTTATATTCACATATATAAATTCTTGCACATTAATGTACTATTCCTAGTGTTTCTGCTAACGTTCCTAAGACAGATTTATGGTAGTGGGTATAAGTAGGTTTCGTACGGGCGTTAAGCTTTACTCATCTTAGGATCATGTTTGTCCAAATACACTTGGCCGAGGAGTTTTTGATGGGACCCGGTGTATTAGTGCTTGTATGATCGCACCCCATAGGTCTACGAAGAAGGAACCTCTCAACCAAGGTGTTTAAAGGTGAGACGGAAATGAGTTTTTAGAATGACTATACATTGCGAGTTTTCTAACTAAGTTTATCTTAGTTCATTTTGAAACGAATTTCGATTGTTTTATGGTGTTTTGAAAACATTTCATAACGAGAGCCTATAAATGATAAACTCATGTGTTTTAGTAGTTCTGTATCCCAGTGAAACCTTGTAACTTGACCCAAGCTAGGTCCTAAGCCCATCTTGTTAATATGATTCTAGTAATTGTGGTTCAGCGAACATTTTTGGCCTCGATGCAGGTATACCTCACATCCATGCAAGGAAAAGTTTTGATAGCAAATAGATCTCTCGATTAGTATAACCGCTTAAATTGCAGTGACGTGCTTACACCTAGAATAGAATAGCACCAACACATACTCAAGAACTTAATTTACAAATTCTTGTGAGCGGTATGAACTTTACTCATGACAGTTCGTCCCTTGTGATCCCTGAGGCAAAGTTGATGCATCTTGCAGCTTTGCCAATCGATGCTTGGCTGCAATCATCCTCTGTTTGAAGGTCGTGTGTCTACCCTATTACTCTTTTTCCTCTTCACGAGCGGCGATAAGGTCCTAAAAAGAGAGTTGGTCTTGAAAATAGTAGTCTAATTCCGAGTCTCTGGTACGTGAGATGGTAGGGTCTGTAGTAGCGCGCAGTTTCTGAACTCGGGTTGTAGTCTTCTTGTGTTAATCCCCGATGTTCGCGATCTTCCGGGTCTTCTCCGGGAAGGCTCTGTCTGTCGGTCCCCCGTGGTTGGGTCATAGCACCCTCGTTAGTCTCCACATGGTGGTTGCTGTCATTGCTGTCGACTTCAACCCTCAATCACGGTTGCCTAACGGGGCACATATTCAATGTAGTCGGAACAGTTCGCGGGAACCCTTGCTATGCATGGAGGGTTGATTACCTCTGGTTCCACTTCTGATTCTCCTCATAACCATCCATCATTTCTTTGATTGGGAAAGTAGGGGTCGTCCGGTAAGTAGGATCTTGCTATGTTGTACGTGCGAGAATAAGAGTGGAAGAGATAATTACTAGGCATCTAACTCTAAAATTAATTACTTATAGGGGTGATCCTTATTAGTTACTTCTATAATGACATAGTGCATACTAATTACATATAACAAGATATGATAGACCTTCGAATAAGTGATCCTACCCTAGGTCCACATCCAAACAAGGAAAAGGAAGTAAGGCAATGACCATAAATTCTAAGTCTATGATTTCTAAGTTATATATAACTTTAGAGTATCCACTTAGTGACAGTAGACCTATTATTAAGGATCTATTTAGTTTTCATATAAGTAATGATATTACAAAATACTCCTATAGTATTTTAAATTTTATGTTTGGTTCTTAGTAACTTTCTTGTATGGGAAGTTTTTAGGCTTGTTGCTCACTACGACCATGCCCTGGCATACCATAGTCACACGTCGGATAAATATAGTTGATAAAGCTATATTCATCCCAAGTCTGATTACATATCCCAAGGTCTACTCATAGTGTCCAACTCCTCGTTTTACTTTTGTATTGTCCTAGATAATGATACTATACTAGTATGTATGTATGTACTCATACTTTTAACAAGAAACTATTCCATTTCTAAAAGTATAATTGTTTTGAAAAATTAAATCAGAGACTTTAGTCTCAATGTATTTATAGTTTGTATATCTTATGTGGTTTGATATACTTAGTTCACTATAAACAATGCTCTGATACCAATCTGTCACACCCCCAAACCAAGGATGGTGGAAACGTCCGGGGTGGACTTCATGTATAGTATCACAACAACGAGTATAATAGTGCTCAAAGTAAATACAACCATCATAAATATAATTGAAAAAGTTACACCAATGTATATGTTTACAAGTTTCAAATCAATTACATTATGATGACAAAATGAACTGTTTGACGATTTCAACGTCCCATCCTCAAAATGCTGTTGGTTTTTCCTGTTTCACTGATTTCCTGAGAATACAAGTTGTTTGAAAAAGTGTCAACACAAAGGTTGGTGAGTTCATAAGTTTTTGAGATAAAGAGTTTGGAAACCGATCTTTGTAATGAGTTGTGTGTTACCAAGAAAAATCCAATATTTTCCTTATAAAAGTTATGTGGTCCTAAATGTCGGGACCAAGAATCAACAACTATTTGTCATACTTAAAGATATAAAAGTGGTTTTAAATTGGCGTAAAACCCTTTCTGATTTGAGAAAAATCCCGTAATGAATGGTGTGTAGTCTTAAATACCAAGGCTAAAAATATACAGTAATATCTGTAATTATTGATATAAAAAGTGATTTTAAATCGACATAAAACCCTTTTTGATTTATGAAAAATCCCCGTAAACTTTATGTGTTGTTAACTCCCTATGTGAGCCGCTATAACCATACTATGACTGAATGAACCTGCCACGACGTTTCTCAGGCGTCGCGAAACTGAAATGACACTTGTCACCACAGACCTGTCGGTCTAGCTGTTGCATGCAGCTCAGGTGTGGGGTGTCTAACCCAATATAGATCTATACACAACTATCATGTTCTCCCTATAGGAAACTCTGATTATAACTACCAAGAATTTGGATCCCGTACTCGGACGTACGGGGAGAGAATGTCTCACAATTTAAGTTACCAAGTTTACGTGTGGTGTGCGTGAGTGTAAAACCTTTTTCTATGGGAATAAAACCTTCCGAAATGTGTTTGTTGTGTTAATAGAAACATAAACCATACCTTCTAGTGTTTATCAAAACAAGGGTAAAAGTGGTAATGTACATGAACTATACTTTAACATAGTTTATTCAAATGTTTGTATGTAATAGATGTGCTATGATTATAACAAATCGTTATTTCTATGCTTTATCTAGCAAACTCCATTTGTTAACTGATGTATGACTATATACTAAGTTAAAATGTCATTTATTTGCAAAAACATATATTCACAGAAAGATATACACCTTGCTCAACATGTTACAATGTGAAATGAAATTGATAGCATTTTTCTGTTGTTAACATTTTCTTTTACTGATCTTAGAAAACTTATAGAAAAATCATCGAAGGTCCAAATCAGAATCCGTAAAGTCTGAGGGTTTTGTAAATTAGTATAGTTTGTTCATAATTTTTATTATGAATTTTAATGACCTCCAACTTGTGTGAAAAAGTCCATATTCACATACTAGTCCGGATTTGCTCTTGGAATGATAGGCAGTTTTGTAAAAATCACCATAAATTGTACACAAATCTTGTGGAGATGTGCAAGTAGTCATTTTAAAGCTAAGAACTGGAACTACTTTCACCTAAAATAGTTTTTAAAACTAAAATGTTTATGTTTCCCAAAAGAGTCCGTGAATGGGGTTGAACTTTTCTGATGAAGGCTGTTAAATGAGTTATATATGTTCTTGGTGTTTTAACTTGTATTCCCCCCCCCCCTCTTAAAACTTAAGAAAAACATGAAAAGATAGGGGTATGAACCCACCTTGAGTGGTTTCAGTAGATGAGTGTTGAAGAAGAGAAGGGTTCAACTCAAGAACACCTGAAAGATCACTTGAAGATTCGAAGATCTAACATGAATGTGATGATGTTTGCGTAAGGAATCAATGATTTGAGTAAAAAGGAAGTGTGATAATCATAAGGAGGGTGATGATACTTACCAAAATGAAGGAGAAAAGCTGGAAAATGCCTTGGAAATCTTGAATTTGTGTGAGAGAATTTGAGAGAAAAGTGGTGTTTGATTTGTGGTGGAAATGAGTGAAGTGAGTGAAATGAAGAGAGAGAGAGAGAGAGAGAGAGAGAGAGAGAGAGAGAGGATTTCCCAGCTCTTTGGGTAAGAGTTTGCTGGAGAAATGAGTGGAAAAGGACCATGAAGTGACTAGGAGTGGTGGGGAGGACCATAGCTGGTCAAAGGAATGGGCATGGGGTGGTTGTTTGTGTCAAATATTATGGCAAGATCCACACTCCACCTCATGATCTCACTTAATAGATTTTATTCTTAAATAAATATTTCCATCAAAATGTGTTTATATAATGAATATTTAGGGTCTTATATGTTAAAATATGATTTCTGGAGAAAATCCCGCATTAAAAGGATGAAAAACGGGCATAAAATGTTAAAAATATTGAAAACCGGGTAGGAAACGCCGAAATCCGAAGTTCAGGATCGGAGGTGCTAAGGCTCGGTCATCAGCAGCCTAAATCCGAAGTGGCTTGGTCTTGGTCGCGGAGGTGGATCTGAAGGAAAAAGGGAGCTGCGGTCCGAAGTCAGGAGAAAGGGGAGGCTGCGGTTGGCTTGCTGCGGCTGGCTGGCTGCGGTCGGCTTGCTGCGGTTCGCTGGCTGCGGTCGGGGCTGCGGCTCGCCTGCTGCGGCTCGCATGCTACGGTCCGGTCCAAGAGGGTCCGGTCTCTAAGAGGCTTCAGCCCTAGGGCGAGGTTCCGGGTCCTTTGGGGTATTTCACTCGTTCTAACCTTCATTTAAGCGATTTTTGACCCAATCAAGGGTCGGAATGACCCGAATGATTCCAAAAAGTTACGGGAACTTTTGAGAAAGATTTGGGAGAGATTTCACATACTTGGAGAGATTTCTCATACAAAGAAAGATTTGGGAGAGATTTCACATAATTGGAGAGATTTCTCATACAAAGAGAGATTAGGGAGAGATTTCACATACTTGGAGAGATTTCTCATACAAAGAGAGATTTGGGAGAGATTTCACATACTTGGAGAGATTTCTCATACAAAGAGAGATTTGGGAGAGATTTCACATACTTGGAGAGATTTCTCATACAAAGAAAGATTTGGGAGAGATTTCACATACTTGGAGAGATTTCTCATACAAAGAGAGATTTGCGAGATATTTCACACACTTGGAGAGATTTCTCATACAAAGAGAGATTTGGGAGAGATTTCACATACTTGGAGAGATTTCTCATAATAAGAGAGATTTGGGAGAGATTTCACATACTTGGAGAGATTTCTCATACAAAGAGAGATTTGGGAGAGATTTCTAGATAAAGAGAGATAGAGTGAAAACGATTGAGAGAGGTTTCATGTGTGACATTTGTGAGTGTTTGGCTCCGCAACGTAAGGTCCGTAAGCTCCATTAAGCCATGTTTAAGGATTTTGCACACTCCCAGTGAGTATGCAACATCGTTTTATCGGTTTGGTTCGCTACTTACCATAGTTTTAGGTTAAGGAAATCTAGATGTATGAACTTTTCAATTTTTGATTTCTCATTCGAATAGCGAGTTGTATAGTAATTACCTAACTTAAGCCCTAGTACACAAGGGCTAGTTGGGTTGACCGGTTTGACTTGTTGACTTTATTTGACTTTGACTTGACCAGAATTTGACGGTTGTCACAGTGAAAAATTGTTTAAATTTTTACGGTGTTATAAAGAGGTTCAAGGAAGCTCCAGGGTTGCTTGATTATCCATTAGAGGCAGAGATTGCTGATGATCGTTCAGTGTATGTATCGAGGGTACATCGAGGTTTTGTTATGGAGCTATTCAACGAGAGGTACCCGATTGATTTGGTTCCAATTCCTTTGCGCAAGAACAAGGTGATCGTGAGGATGGATTAGTTGAGACCTAATGTGGCGATGATTGATTTTTTGAACCAGTTAGTTCGGGGTGAACCCCAAGTGGGGGAGAGCTTGTTATCCATGGTGAGGGTGCCCAACACAGATTGGCTCTCTCTTCAACTGCGAGGGCTCAGATATATTTACAACAGGGTTATTCTGGGTTTGTGGCTTATGTATTGGATACCAGAGAGGAAAAGAAGAGGACGATTGATGATCTGCCAATTGTTCAGGATTATGCTGATGTGTTTCCGGAAGATTTTCCTGAAGTGCCTCCGGAGAGGTAGGTGGAGTTTTGTATTGATATTGTTCCAGGTGCGGCTCCGATAGCCAAGTGACCCTATCTGTTAGCGCCGCTGGAGAAGCAAGAGTTGTCTACACATCTATTGGAGCTGTTAGACAAAGGATTTATCAGACCGAGTAGTTCATCCTAAGGAGCACTGATACTATTTGAGAAGAAGAAGGATCAATCCCAGAGGATGTGCATTGATTATCGGGAGTTGAAAACGTTGACATTGAAGATTGGCTATCCGTTTTTTAATATTGATTATTTGGTCGACCAACTTTAGGGTATGTCTAAGTTCTCCAAGATTGATTTGCATTTATGTTATCACCAGATGAGGGTTCGAGAGAAGGATGTTAAGAATAAGGCCTTCAAGACCCGTTATGGTCATTACAAGTTTGTGGTGATGCCTTTTCGGCTCACCAATGCACCAGTAGTGTTCATGGATCTCATGAACCGGGTTTGTAGATTGATGCTTGATCGATCAGTCATTATGTTTATTGACGATATCTTGGTCTATTCTAAGACCAAGGAGTAGCATGAGGATCATCTGCGAGAGGTGTCGGAGACTCTTAGGAGGGAGAGGTGGTATGCCAAGTTCTCCAATTATGAGTTCTGGTTGCATGAGGTGCAATTTTTAAGCACCTTGTCAACCAGAAGGGTATTTTGGTCGATTCGGCCAATATTGATGCCATAATGTAGTAGGAGATTCTAAGGTCTCCATCCGAGATTTGGAGTTTCCTTGAGTTAATTGGGTATTATCGGAGGTTAATCGAGAATCTCTCCAAGATCGCAATTTGGTTGACTAGGCGACCTGAGCAGTAGGCGATGTTTGAGACCTTGAGGAAGAAGTTATGCAAGGATTCGATCTTGACCCTGCCAAAGGGTGTGGATGATTTCTTGGTATATTGTGATGCATCAATTTCGGGATTGGATGCAGTTCTGATGTATAGGGTTCATATGATAGCTTATGCTTCGAGGAACCTAAAGCCTCATGAGGCGAATTATCCCACTCGTGACTTTGAGCTGGGGAAGTGTTTTTTGACCTCAAGATTTGGCGACATTATATGTATGGGGTTTGTTGTATCAGTTACACGGACCATAAAATTTTAAGGTATCTAATAGATCAGCCAAAACTGAACATAAGGCAGCATAGGTGGCTTGATGTCGTGAAGGATTATGATTGTGATATCCCTTATAACACGGGGAAGGCCAATGTGGTGGATGATACTCTCAGCCGCAAGGCGGCCGGTACTTCCATCAAGGATTCTTGTTTAAGGATGATGATGATTACTCCACTTTAGAACAGATTAGGGAGGCTCAAGTTGAGGCTATGCATGAAGAGCACTAGAAGAGTGAGCACATAGTGGGTCAGGTGGCTTCTTTTGATTATGATAGCCTGGGATTGTTGACCCTTCATCGGAGAGTATGGGTTACATATTGCGGGGGTGTGCGGCAGATTTTGATGGAAGAAGCACACAAGTCGAGATTTTTTGTTCATCCGGGTTCAAAAAAATGTATATATATATATATACATATATATATATATATATATATATATATATATATATATATGACCTGATTATTAGTGGCCCTGGATGAAGCGGGATGTGGCCTGGTACGTGGAGAGGTGCTTGGCTTGTAGGAAATTCAAGGCTAAGAACCAATGACCTCACGAAAAAATGAAGTTGTTGGGTATTTCCGTTTGGAAATGGGAGGAGATCACGATGGACTTCATCATGAAGTTGTCGCGGACAACGTGAGGAATGGAATCAATTTGGTTCATTCTGGACCTATTGAACAAGAGCGGTCATTTTATTCCCATTTAGAAGTACATATTTGTAGAGCAGTAGGTAGACATTTATATCCAAGAGGTGGTGGTAAGGCATGGGGTTCCAGTATCAGTTGTTTCAAATCGAGATGTTCGGTTCACTTCTAGGTTTTGGAAGAGGTTTCATGAGGAGTTGGGCACTCGGTTATACCTCAGTACAACTTTTCACCTTCAGACCAATGGACAGATCTAGCGAACTATCTAGACCTTGGAGGATATGTTTCAGGCATGTGTACTGGATTTTGGTGGAAGCTGGGATACGTATCTTCCCTTAGCCGAGTTTTCCTACAACAACAGCTACCACTCTAGTATTGATTGATGTCCTTTTGAGATGCTTTATGGGAAAACATTTCAGACCCAGATTTATTGGGGAGATATCAGCCAGATAGTTATGGGTAGCAAAGAGGTGGTGCTTCAGACCACCGAGTTGATTCAGCAAGTGTACGGGAGATTGTAGACTGCATACAGCCGACAGAAGATTTACGCGTATAGATGTCGGCCATATTTGAAAGTTTAGGACGGGATATAGTACTCCTGAAGGTGTCACCTTGGAAAGCTATCATCCGGTTCATGAAGTGGGGCAACCTGGTCCCCAGATACATCATTCAGACTTACAACAATTTTCACATCTCTCAATTGCGGAGGATTTTGGTTGATGATTCCGCAGTCATTCCTTTGGAGGATATTCAGGTGGATGAGTGCCTAAACTACATAGAGATACCCATTGCGATCCTAGACTAGAATACGAAGACCTTGCAAAAAAAGGTTGTGGGTCAAGTGAAGGTGCAGTGGCAGTACTAAAGGGATCTGAATGGACATTGGAGACAAACGAGGAGATAAGAGAACACTACCCAGAATTGTTTGCGAATGTAGATTTCGACAATGAAGTCTAATTCAAGTAGGGGAGAATTCTAACGTCGGGTTTCCCAGGTAAATTTCTTGAATTCAAGTATTTAATTATGGATCATGGACACGAGGTCAACCCGCTGGTATGTTGGATGTACCTATGGTATGTTGGGCGTACATAGGTCATGGGAAAACCCTAAATAGGGTTAGACCCTATTTAAGCACCTTATTCCTCAAGGTTCTCTCATTACCAGCCTCCACTGTCCCTAAAAGCATTGCCTCCAAAACCTATCCCATTTTTAGAGAGAGTTGACCTTTATGTCTTTTTTGTTGTGTGTTTAGGTGCATCTAGAAGAAGGAGAAGAGCTCATTGGAAGACGATTAGTTTGCTTAGAGCTTGTAGATTTAACACTCTCTTCCCCTTTGCAAGCTTTTGGAGGTATAAAGCATCAAGCATTATGGCTCCTTAGCGTAGATCTAGATTTAAGAAATATATTGGCATGTTTTGGTCCCATGGTTTGGTTCTTATGAGTAGGAATTACTCCAGAACATTTATTGGTCATTTCTTCGTATTTTTGGAGTTGTAGAAGCATAAAAATGGCATCTTATTGGGATAAGCTCAACTATGCATGAGTTGATAGTCTTAATATGAAGTTAGAATGTTAGGAATGCATGTTGGGTAGCTTTGAGTCATGCAAAGGCATCAAGTTGATGACTTTATCGTTTAAGACATTCCCCAAGAGCTAGATCTGCAAATTGGATGTAGGACTTAAAACATTAAGTGATTAACGAGGATTTGGCAATCTGGAACGTACATGGGGTGTACATAAGCATACGTTGAGCGTACATAACCGAACCGGTTTTTTCCCTTAGTAATGTAAGTTGTACGTTGGGCATACTTAAGTGGTACACTTAGTGTACTCACAAGGATCCCTTTTAGGCTTTAATTCTTTTGGGACATTGTTAGGCCTTAGGTTTTTGGGCCGTTGTTTGGCTTAGGGTTTTGAGCCATTGTGGGGCCTTAGGTATCTTAGGCCCTGTTAGGCCTTAGGTCTCTTCGGCCTTGTTGGGCCTTATGTCTTTTGGGTTTGGGCCATAGATTGAGAGGCCCATTAAGGGAAGGGTAAAATGGTCTTTTACCCCTAAGCATTTTAGATGGTAATATGGACCTTTTATGCGTTATTAGCCTAATTATTTATTAGGGTTTATTTGGAATGTTCAGTGTGAGGAGTCGTGATAGCAGCAGCCTGGTAATGTGATTTGTTTTTCTTCAGACTGAGGTGAGTCTCCTCACTATACTTGTGGGTCGAAAGCATCATTGTCGGCCCACTAAGTTATGTTGTAGGAAAGTAGTGGTCTTCGTGACACTTACTGATATGTCTGTATGTGTTTGTTGTCTTTGTGACTCTTGATTATATGATTGTATGCTTAGTTGTAGGGTTAAAATACACTCGTACCAGTTGAAAGATACCGAATGAGTCAGAAGGGGCTCAGCAAGTTAGAAGGGACTTAGAGAGTAAGAAGGGACTTAGGGTGAAATAGACATGTAACATGTTTTAGCATGATATGTAAATATGATGTGTGTATGATATTTGTGGTATGTGGTATTTGGGGAACTCACTAAGCTTTGTGCTTATGGTTTATGTTTATGTTTCAGGTACTTCCAATTCGAAAGGGAAGGGCCCGACTTGATCACAACGCATCCACCCATGTTTCCGCTCTTTCTGATTTTGGCAATTGTACTGTGATAACTATTTTACTATGACATATTATTGGATGGTTTGAGTTGAATTAGAAATGAAAAAAAAATTCATTATGATTTTTGGGATGTTACAAGTTTAAAGCGTATAGCTTACCACCCTCACCGCCTAATTGTATTTTGAGATTGGAGTTCCCAAAAGGGTTTGATATGATGTATGTCCAAATTAAAAGTATTAACTTAAAGTATTAAAATATATATTTTTATTAAATATTTGAATTATATGTTACCCATGAAAAATACACATTTTCTTTCTAATTTGTTGGTGTAGCTCGTGTGGTAAACTGACGCGTCAATCTGAGAGTATATGTGTGAATGATGTGGAACTTGCGAATCTCAAGAGTAATTTGAGCTTAGGATCAAGCATTTTTGTATGGTTAATTGAACATCTGTTTTATGATCTCTGGCAGGCCCGTTATAGATTTGAGATGAGCATAATTTGAGATTAACATCCCATTCAAAGTCAATAAATCTTAAAGATTTTGGAATTTCAAAGTGATTAAAATTGGCAAATAATATTTCCTACCTAAATAACTTTTTGGTTTTTTTTACCATATTATAGAGCCAAATATGGATCATTTCCTTATTAAAAAAATGTATTTAGGGTAAATTATTTTCTTAGGATTAATATAATAAACTATAATGAAAATTGATATTGAATGATGTCTATAATCTTATCGATTAAAATCAACTATTATAAAACTTCTGAAAGGATAACCTATTAGGATGATCAATGTTTTCCAAATTCGCAATGCAGGAATAATTCTCATAAACGAAAAGAAATATCATGGTTTTGATAAAGTTCTTCCAGAAGTTCCTCAAACCGCTATATTCTAAACTATTAGAAAGAGTAGTTATCAAGCGTATGTTGTAAACTGAAATATTGAAGTAAAACAAAATAGAATTTCATTGGGTTAGGAGTTTACTAGGTTAGTCAAGTAGCTAACAAGTACATATGACCAATTTGCATAGATTTTGATTTGCATAATTTTAAAATATACATGGAGGAGTTTCATGGCTTGTTGAGTTTTTCTTTTGGAACTAACATTGCCAAAAAGAAGCATGTCAGTTGGCCATGGATTAAAAGACGATTAGTGTTTGTATACCTAATTTGGCCACAAACGTCAAAAATAATAGAAGACTTATTCTATGACATTTTCTGACAGGCTATTCGTTTCCAAAAGTGAAAAGAGCAGAGAAAGCATACATGCCTAATATAGGCATACCTGAAGTGAAAGTACAAAGCACATGGAGAAGATAACTTGATCATGGATTACGAGCCCATGCTATTATTCATAGGATCGAAAGACAACTTGTTCTCCTAAATGTTTAGTCTTCAATCAAAAATATGAATTTATAATGCTTTTGGAATATTAATTCTAAACCTTAAGTTTCTTACAAAGGATAAAGTACTGACATTTGCAAGAATATGTAGTGACTGAAGTGAAGTGAGTAGACTGAAACATATAGAAAATAACTTGATCATGAATACCAAGTCCTTGTTAATATTCATAGGATCAAAATACAACTATTTTCTCAAATTGTTAGTCTATGCAAGTTGCTTTACATGTTCTTAAATATCTCAAAGGAACAATACATTGAGTATTTCTTTTCAAGAATACTCCAGTGTTTAATGTTGAAGCTTTTTGTAATTCAGATTGGACAACTTGTCCTCTCATAAGGTGTTCTATTAGTAGCTATTTCATCTTGTTAATTGAATGGGAATTCAAGACATAACAAATAGTTTCTCTATCTTAAGTTGAGGCTGAGTATATATTAATGAGGATGGTCTATTTTTAAATGGCATGGCTAAGTCGTTTATTAGATAAATTAAGCTCGAACCTTTCACATAAGAAATTTCTCATAACTAATGTTTTATTATTGCCCCTTCTAATTACTTTATATCTGAGATATAGTGAATTAATGATGTTATTTGGGTCGGAACCAGACTGAACCGACCCGAACCCGAATAACCTAAAAACCGAATAAAGGGTGATTGCATGAACCAAAAACCGAACCGATTAACTAGTACGAGTTCGGTTCGGTTATTACCCGAATAACCTAAATAATATAATAACAATGCATTTTTATACATCAACATAAAACATTGAAGGACTAACATAACACAATAACATATTAAAAGAATGACATTTACATAGTAGATTAACATAATGTGAATTAATTTCTTACTTGAGTTTCTTAAATTGGAGTCCAATTTTCCATGACTAGACAAAGTATGAATTCGTGAATCCATAAAGACAATAGGAAGGGTCGATTTTTGAAAGTTTGAAACAAGATGAATGATCGACATAAGTGATTTCGATTTTGGAAATAGATAAGAAGATTTGTCGATTTTGAAACGACGAGAACGAGCATAGGGGTTTTTTTTTTCTGTTATGAACAACGACAAAAATGTGAATCGTGATATTGATTTCTATCGGTCAGAAAAAGGGGATGATGAATGCTTATTCGAGTCGGATATTTAGAACCGAATAAGTTTTTGTTTGGGCAACCCGAACCGAATAACCTAATAACTGAATAAACATAATATAGATAGCCAAAACCCGAATTGAATTACTTATTCAGGCCTAATTCGGTTTGATTTGGATTTTCGGACAAAATTCTGATCGCTATAGTGAATTATATTTCTATCCCGAAAATCATTGATATGAATAATAGTACGTCGACCCATAATACATACACAAAACTCGGAAATAGGTACACTCGCCAAGTATAGTAGGTACACTCGCCAAATCATAACATGTCGTCTTCCCACATAAAGATAAAGAATATATTTTATATTTTAATAACCGATACCAATTTACGAATGATATAACAATCATTTGATACCGAAATTAAGAAATTCAGATATGCGGTTACAAAATTATGTACTTATTTATCGCATACTTATTTACTATATTGAATCATCTGTTAAAAAAGATTCCGTTGGATCATGTATTTCAAAATCTTATTGGATAAAAAAAACTATTTCAAGATATTGTGTGGGTTTTTTTATTTAAAGTTTTTTATATTAGTTTTAAAAATAAAAATCCAATTGGGTATAACTTTTATATATTTTAATAGTGATTTATTTATTTATTTAAATAGATTGATATGGGTATCATTCCTAAACTAGGTTTATGAAAAAAAAAAAAAAAAAAAAAGGATCATTATAAAGAAGGTCTTTCTAAGCATTTTCGTAAATTATTGCAAAAGTTTCTTTATTGCTTATAATAGCATGTATTTTCAATTCTGCTCTTTCTGAGTCACTACAAAATGAAACTTAAAGATTTTATTTGTTTTCTTATACGTGAAAAAACAAAACGCAAAAAAACAAAAGAACCCCATATCTATTGGGAAATTATTTACTTTTTTCGTTTTCACATTCCCATCAAAAGTTTGGTTGCCCTGAAATATCCAGCACGCAAATCACGTTCTGTTAAGCCAATCCTTCAAACAGTGTATATATAAGATTATATCTGGTAATATAGGCCATACACCATTCTTATCTTCAACACCATCACCATGAAATCCTCATCAAGCAGCTTCTCCGGTTCCCACTCTTTCACCAAATCCAACATCGATCAAGAAGGATGGGTGAAAACCATGCGTAAATCCATCATCGAACCCGATGATGAAGAAATATCTAAAATTCCCGTTTGTATCTTCACTGTCCCTAAAGTACTCCTTGCCACCGACCCTGAATCCTACATCCCACAGGAAGTTGCGTTAGGTCCTTTCCACCATTGGCGGGAGGAGGTCTATGACATGCAAAGGTACAAGCTTGAAGCAGCACGTCGTACACAGAAGTTCATGAATACAAGCTTCGAACGCATCGTGGAGTCGATGAGGAAACAAGACGAGGGTCGAATCCGTGCTAGCTACCACAAGTTTCTTGATATGTCTGGAGAGGTACTGGTTTGGATTATGGCTGTTGACATGGCGTTTTTACTGGAGTTCCTTCGCGTGTATTCCATGAAAGAAGAAGGTCGAACACTCGAGAAAGTTACATCCTCGATGTCACATTTGGTGGATGCCTCCGGGAAGAAACTTTCGCATATGGCGATTCTTCGTGATTTGGTTATGGTGGAGAACCAGATCCCGTTGTTTCTCATGAAGACGATGCTGGAGCATCAGATTCGGGATGATGAAAACAAGTCAGCTGCAGAGACATTGAAGTCAATGCTTATGGGGTTATACCACGAGCTTTCTCCATTTAAAGAACAAGAGTTGTCTGATGTTGACATCGACGACTGTGATCACCTCCTTGACTTTCTTTACCACTTGACTGTGCCAAACAACAAAGAACTCCATATTGAAGCCATTGAGATCGAGTATGAAGGTATCACCGAGGAAGCCGGCGATGGTGATCAAGAGAAAGAATCATTTGCAAAACCTAGTGATCTTCGAAGGTTCACGGATTTTATTTGGAAAATCCTTTCCAAATCAAACGCCGCTCTGGTAAAGATTTTCAAGAAAATAATTTTCGGCAAGCCAGTTACAGTTGTAATGAAACTGCCATGGAAGATCTTGTCTAACCTTCCTATACTCAAACTCTTTAAAGAACCCATAGAAAACATGCTAAGAAACTTTCGTGGTGATGAAGAGCAGAAATCAAAGGACGACAGTAACGATTCGAAGGTGCCATTAATAGAGGAAATAACGATCCCATCCGTCACTGAAATGGCCAAAGCTGGGATCCTTTTTTCACCCGTTAATGGTGGAATCTTAGACATTAGCTTCGATAACCAAACATGTACGCTTTACCTCCCAGTAGTCAATTTGGACGTAAACACAGAGGTGTACTTGAGAAACTTGGTAGCATATGAAGCCTGTGTTGCAGCGGGGCCATTGGTGGTGGCTCGTTACACTGAGCTAATGAATGGAATAATTGATACTGAAGAAGACGCAAAGCTTTTAAGTGAAAGAGGGATAGTTTTGAACCATTTAAAGAGCGACAAAGAGGTTGCAAATTTATGGAATGGCATGAGCAAATCTGTGAAATTAACCAAAGTTCCCAAAATGGATAAGGTTATTGAAGATGTGAATAAAAGGTATGCTAAAACATGGAGGGTTAAATTGTCGAAGTTCATGAAGAAGTATGTATTTGCATCGTGGAAGATTCTCACTTTGTTGGCTGCTTTGTTTATGTTGTTCTTGTCGACTGTTCAAGCTCTCTGCTCTGTGTACAGTTGTGCTCGTGTGCTTCATCAGCTCCCAGAAATTCCAGAAGGGACGATGGAGTGAGTGTATTTTATGTCTGTGTGTTTATTTCTTTATTTAGAAAGTTCATAAGCTCTCTAGGGTTTGATTTACTATATTGATGGGTTTTATGTTTCGATTTAAGTTTTTTTTTCATTAACTGGCTACTATATTCATACTATACTATATTATATCGATATCAAACATTTAATAAATTAAATGTGAATATAATATCGAGGAGAGAAAGTGTGGAGTTGAATGACCATCGGTAGAATAGAATTGTAATCAAAATTTATGATTTTTTTAAGAATTAAATTGAATATGTATATTTTCTTTCCTACATGACAATCCATACAACTCTCCATTAGTTTAGTGCATTGGAGATGGCCTAAGCCACAACCTCTTCTTTTTCCACCATGTAACCGGTGGAAGGACGGTAGGTGTTCAATGGTAGCGTATATGAGTGTCCAAAACGGGCTACCCGAAATTTTGGATATTATATTTTAGACAAAATTGTTAGAGAAACATTGAAGACAAAAGATAAAACACAAAGAACTATTTCGCAACAAAACAAGATTTTATTATTAATCAAAATATCAACACCATTTAAATCATATTACAATATATATATATATATATATATATATATATATATATATATATATATATATATATATATATATATATATATATATATATATAAGTTCAAATGAAGATAGTAAATAAAGTGACGACATCAAGACACAATTTTTATATTATTATTCTGCCATGAATCTTATATATACTGTCATATGTTTTTATTCGGTATTGAATATATGAATAATCATATTTTAATATTAACATTATAAATTACTGCAAATAAATATATGAGTAATCATACGACAAATATTCACATTAGCATTACAACAATAGAACATATATGTAAAATTCTTAGCAGAATAATAACATAAAAGTAGTGTCTTCACGTCCTCATTTTATTTACTGTCTTCATATATATATATATATATATATATATATATATATATATATATATATATATATATATATATATATATATAGAGAGAGAGAGAGAGAGAGTAGATGGTTGTTTCATAAGCATCACAACCATTCAAGAGAACCATTGTAAATCTTTATCAAAACCGAGACATCCTTCAAAGAACCGATTCTCTTTTTTTCTTCTGTAAGTGCCATAACAGTCAACTTAATAAATGTTGTTCCTATAACCAATTTGCCCCTGTCCAGCTTTTAGCTTTTAACATTCCTCCTTAAGCTAGAGAGGGAAAATATCAAGCTTCTTCTACAACTTCTATAGGAACTTTTTCTTCGGAGATGTATTTAGGCTTGATACCATGATTAGAGAGTAGCACCAATTATCCCCTGGATCAAAAATATACAAACCTTCTTGTCTTGTAACAAACATTTCTTTCTTTTATTATGTTGACTTCATCTATAATTTTGCAGCTTTTTAAATACAATGCTTTTACAGCCTATTGAATATAGCACTTCTTTTTTGTTTTTCTTTCTATTAAAGGACATGAGTTGTTTGTAATTTTTTCGTAAAATATTTTAGATAACCATACTTTACCCTTGAAAATCTATGTGCTCAATAAGAACAAATTAGTAGTGACATCATTTCATATTATTATATATGAGAAACTTACTGGATAGTCTTCTGGTTAATGTTGTCCTTCACCACATAAAACAACTTCTTATTCCCACATGAGCAATGATTATTTCATCTTCAAAGTCTTCTTCTAAAGTTGTATTCTCATCATCATCATTTATAGTATCATCTGTTAGCCTATATATTATTAGCCCACTTATTTATGGGCCCTTTAGCACACTAGAGTTTTGTCTAGCTAGTATTTATATCGGCTTTATGTTTTGTAGTCTTCATGTTTTTCATTGAGAACCCTTGTAATTTCTCTTTATCATGATCATATAGCAATGTTATCATGGTATCAAAACAGAGGTTTGATACGTTGTTAGAAGCTTTTGTAGCAGTCATCTGTGGCGCGGATCGAAATATTGATGTTTCTTTATTGGTGAATTTCGTTTGCTTGATGGTATTCGTTCGTTGTTGCTATTGATTCGTTGTTGTTGTTCGATTTGTTGTTGTTGTTGATTCGTTGTTGCTGTTTGATTTCTTGTTGTCCGATTGATTGCTTCTATTGGTTTGTTGCTCCTCTCATTCTCATATTGTTATACTGTTATTGTGATTATTTATTCATTGTCAACATGACTGGAAAGGATGATTCCCTTCAGTCAATTAGTACTCGTCTAGATGGAAAGAGTTATACATATTAGAGTTACGTTATGAAGAACTTCCTCCATGGGAAGAATATGTGGTTATATCACCGGGATTAAGACAAACCCTCAGTGCCTCAAGTTGAGAATTTCGATTTATTGGTTGATGCTTGGGAGACTAATAACTCCAGGTCATTGCTTGGATTAATAATTATGTTGCTCAGTCTATTGGTATGCAGTTGGCTAAATATGACACAGAAAAGGAAGTTTGGAATCACTTGGAGAGACTGTATGCTCAGTCTAATTTTTCTAAACAATACTAGTTAGAATATGATATGCGTGCTCTTCAACAAAATGACCAGAGCATTCATGATTTCTATGTTGCTATGACTGATTTGTGGGATCAATTGGCTCTTACTGAATCTAAAGAGTTAAAAGATTTTTAGTTTTAAATTGATAGGAGGGAAGAACAGCGTTTGGTCCAGTTCTTGATAGCCTTGTGTTCTGATTTTGAAGGCCTACGAGGAACGATTCTTCCTCGCTCTCCCTTCCCTCAGTGGATTATGTTGTGAGTTGATTGTTGAAGTGACTTGTATCAAGTCTCATGCGGACAAAGGGTTTAAAGAAACTTCCACTCCTGTTGTGCTTGTTGTTTCCTCTAATCAATCTCGACAAACTTCAAGGGTTGCTTATGATGAGTGTGCATTCTGCAAACAGAAAAATCATTGGAAAGCTCGGTGTCCATTATTAGTCAACAAGATTAAATCTGGTCAGCCTCATTCGGGACAACAAAATAGTTATGGTCAATAGAAGTTTTAGCTACGTTCCTCTGGTACTGCTCCATGGACACCTCATCCTCTACAGTTTGCTGCAGCTACTACACCACCAGTTGACAAAGAATTTGTTGGAAACATGCCACCATCTACATTGGATCCCAGGGTTTTTGAGAGTTTCAGACAGTATTTGGCCTTTAATCCCACTGCCATGTCTGCATCCATGTCTCATTCTGGTCCTACTTCATCCGGTACATCAGGTATTCCCTCATCTTTGTGGATTTTAGATTTTGGTGCAATCAATCACGCGACTCCTCATTTGTCATCATTTAATTCTTTGGCACATGTTTCATCTATTTCGGTTATGTTTGCTAGTGATACATCTATGCTAGTTGTGGGTGTTGGGCCTGTCTCTATTTATCATATCGCACTCCCTGATGTTTATTATATTTCCAAACTTACATTGAATCTTTCCTTAGTCAGTCAGTTATGTAAGTCTGGTAACTGGGTGTTCTTTTTTGATTTTGTCTGTGTTATACAGGATCAACACACCCAGAAGGTGATTGGGATCGGTCGTAGGGTGGGGGAACTATATGTCTTGAAGGTTCTCAAAGTATATGTTGTTGCTGCCTCCAACATTGATTTGTCTTCTTTTCGTTTGAGTCATTTGTCGTCTGAGTTTTATCTTTGGCATTCTCGTTTGGGACATGTTTTTGTATCACGTTTGAATTTTCTAGCATCTGGTGGTGTTTTGGGTCATTTGAACACTTATGATATTTCTGATTGTAGTGGTTGTAAACTAGCAAAATTCTCTGCTTTACCTTTTAATAAAAGTATGTCTTGTTCTAGTGCTCCTTTTGACATTATTCATTCTGATGTGTGGGGTCCTGCACCAGTATCCACAAAGTATGGGTCGACCTATTATGTATCTTTTATAGATGATTATACTCGATATACATGGGTTTATCTTATGAAACACATATCTAATTTCATTGGTATTTATAGCAATTTTAGAGCTCTTATTAAAACTCAACATTCGGCTGTGATTAAGTGCTTTAGGTGTGACTTAGGGGGTGAATATACCTCTAATGATTTTACTCAGTTATTTGCTTCTGATGATACCATACACCAATCATCGTATACCAACACTCCTCAACAAAACGGTGTGGTAGAACGAAAACATTGTCATATTGTTGAGACTGCCCGCTCATTGCTCTTGACTGCGCAGGTTCCTAGTGTCTTCTGGGGGAGAGGCAATCCTAACTCCTGTTTATGTTATTAATCATATCCCTATTTCATTGAATTCAAGAATGTCTCCTTTTGGGGTATGGTGTTGGACAGAAAGGATATTGTCGCTATGATTCTGTGAGTCAGAAGTAATATGTTTCCAGACATGTCACCTTTTTGGAACATATTCCTTTCTACTCGATTCTTTCTACATCCCACAAAGTAATGAAGTCTGATCTTCTGCATATTGATCCTTTTGATGAAGAGATAGAGGCTCAAGACTGTAGTGGTGTTGATTATGATGGCATGTGCGGAATTAGAAAGATCTGGTGATTCATCATGTAAATTATGAACACATAGAGTAAATAAATCTTGTTAAGCTCTCATTAGATCTTGAAAGAGTATACAAATGGGTCTTGTAGAAATTCTCTCTCTAGACTAACACTCCAAAATGATCATTCTAAATATGAGTGTCACTCACTTCCTATTTATAGGAAAGATAACTCATTTACACATCAATAAGGGTAAGCCACATCTAAGCGTGACTTTGCACCCTAACATTCTCCCCCTCAAAGTTAGGATTGGATGTCCCAGCTTCAGTCTCCAACGAGCTAGCGCAATCAAGACCAAATTCCCCTCGAAGTAACACCGATCTTCAAATCCGCAAATGAATATCCGACAAACCTACTTCGAATACTCATCATTCTCCCCCTTTTTATAATCAAAAAATGATTATAAAACCCATTAAAGGTGAGAAGCGCCCGAGGAATAAACTTCACAATACTCCCCCTTGATGTGTACCAAAAATGAATCACCAAAAATCTTGCATGGATAAACAATCACGAAAAAGCCTCAAAAAATTTCCAAATTCGTGAAAATTTTTGACTTTTTTTTGGGTGAAAGTTGCAAGATTTTTCAAAATTCGGGTAAAAAATGTCACTTTCTGAATTTTGCAAGGACCCGTTGCACCAAAAACAGCCAAATATGCGAAACACTCCCCCATTTGCGAAACTAGGTAAAAAGTGTAAATTCACACAAACTCAGGGACCAGAAATGTACATTCTTCAGTTTCTCAGAAAATTAGCCCAATTTCGAAGTTGGGTATTTGTTGCCAACTTTTCGAAACTTCGGGGACTCATTTCGAAACTTCCGCATTCTTCACTTCCAAACTTTTGAAAATTAGTCCAACTTTCGAATATGGGTATAAACTGTCAAACTTTCGAAAGTTTCAGGGACCAATTCGAAAATTCTACCTTATTTCTTACAATCTGTCGAAAATTACCCCAAATTTCAAAGGTGGGTAAAAATTATCAATCTTTCGAAACTTTAAGGACCAATGTCGAAAATTGTTGTGGTTTCTTCTTCCTAACTTCGTTTGTCAGGCAAGGAAGTATCAACAGGCTTCGCTTTTACACAAATACGCTTCGCAAGATTAACCATCAAAATCTTTCGTTAGTCGACATCAATTCCCAAATCTTCGTTATTAAAACATTCGTTATCAAATACTTCGTTTTTCAAATCAAAGACTCGACATTCGAAATCAATGGGACAAGGCTTCGCTTTTTGACACCTCAAAACCATCGACTCTTGATTAATAAAACCCAGTATACGTCGCTTTTTGATTGAAGCCAAAATCATCAATATCCAACTTTCAAAATCATTCGATATCCAAAATCGCGAACCAGTGAACGTCAATTCCAAGCAATATACCAACACCGACCCATCGCAATTGGTTCCTACAACATCAATTCCTTCTCAAGAAAACCTTCAAAATCTTCGTTATTAACAATCAATCAACCAATAACGAATACGATTTTTCAATGATAACGAAGAATTGAATCCGAGTCTTCGCTCTTAACAACTGGTCATCGATAACAAAACAATCCAAAATTGAATCGATGTCAACCAAGTCATCAACTATACAGAATTCGCTTTTATCATTCAAATCAAAACATCGACTTCCCAAAATCAATATCATCACCAGGTCTTCGTTTGCAACAAATACTGCTTTGTTTTCAACAACCATCAACAAACGAAGTCAAAATTCAAACCCAGACTCCGAACTTTCAAAATCTAGTCTTCCCAATTGATCAAAAATCAAACACTGGGACGCTCAATCTTCGAAATCTCGTCCACAATCAGTCGACCATTAACGTCGATAGCATCTCAAACCCGATTATCAACATCCAAAATCAAAAACAACAATATCGACCAAAATCGCTATCACGACTCCAAAATCAACATTAACACAATTTCAAAGCTGTTTTTAAGCCATCGACTCCAAGACATCATCTTTAGTCCGTCGTTTTCAGTACCAACCATCGACTCCAATCAACTTACAGAGTTCGTCATCAAGAACACAATACACCCAAATTCGAAATTAAACTCAAATTAAGCTCGATTTCGACATCCATAACCTCAAACCAAACCTATTGATTTTTGCATACAATTCTTCGATTCATCTCATGAATCTCGATTTTGACTTTTTTACAGTTTGACTTTTCCAAGTCAAAGATCAACAAACACTAAATTCATGATTCTATTGCCTGATCTCAGATCAAAAACATGATAAACCAACTGTTCTTCATGTCCGTTCATAATGTTCTTGAACAATTTCATCAAAATCAAGAGATCAAATTCCGACTTCTTAGTTCTGACTTGATCATTATTGATTTTTGTGATTGAACACAATACATAAAATCAATTCTTCAACAATTAAAGCCAATCGAATTTCAGATATAAAGAAACGAAAATGAAGATATAAGCAAAGGATGAAGAAATCGAGAGTCAAGAACATTGTACAACCATTGAATGCGTATGACTAAGAAACGAAGAACAGCGACTTAAAATTGAACGATTTATGAAATGTAGTGGGCTCAGCGTTTGATCGAAAGAAGTTTTGGGCTCTTGACTATCAGATGAACAGTAAGATTATGTTTTAATTAGGCTCAAAAATAGTTTTCGAGATATGGGCTCAAGGATTAAACAAATGAATAGAAAAGATGATAGGATTCGGTTTAAAGTTTGATCAATGAACAGTGAAAATCGAAATTTTAGAAAATGATTTTGAATTTGAGTTTTGATCTAAAAAAAATAATTGGATCAATCAATGGGGTTGAAACTTGTTTGATCCAATAAGACAAATTGATCAAAAATGAAAAACAAAAAACACGAATCAAAATCATGGACGTTTTGGAATCCATTTGAGAATTTGAGTTACCTTCTTGACGTATCGAGTTCCATTTTCAACGAACGAATCAAATTTAGAAGATTTTGGTTCTTTTTTCGGAATGAGAAAATCTCCAATTTGAACATTGTACTACCCATTATGCGATATGTACAACTCGTTCTTCGTGTTCTTCAACGATCCAAGAACATCTTTAAAAGAACCACCAATACTTTTGGGTTTTGACTTCAAATTCAATGCAACACTTGGAGATTGTTGCTTTGGAACCCAAATTTGCTTCACGGATTTCGGCTTCACAATATTTGATGATTTTTGTGAGTAAACCCGCTTTTTTTTGCGTTTAATCTTCTTCTTATTTTTCTTTCTTATCTTTTTGCAACTTGAAGACTTGATTTCATGAACAAACTCACTTTCTATAACTTCAATTTTTTGAGTTTGAATAAAATCTTTTGGAGTTTAATACTTGTGAATTTCTTAGATCACCGGCTTCCGATAAGGAATCATTCCTTCAAACGAATCACAAGAACACAAAATATCATCGGTTTGAACTCCAATCAAGAAAAAAAATTCATCATGAGAATCAACTTGAATCTTTTTATCATGAACTTCAAGAACATCAAGAACATCTTCAACAAACCTAAGAGCATGAAGATCACTTGGGTTTTCCACAAGAGAAATGTATCTTTTATTAAACAAATGTCTTTCTTGTCCTTCTTTTCGGTTATCACTACGAACTAACATGATTATGGAAAGATCATACAAGCATTCAATCTTTGAAAGTGGTTGAAATATCAATCTTCCATGAACATCCTTCAAACCTCTATAAGAAACCATAGAATCCAATGAAATCAAACCACTTAACAATAACCCATAAATTTGATATTTGTTGACCTTGTATTTCACACCTTCAATGATTACAACCCAAGAATCATACTCCAAACGAACCATGATAAAAAAAACTTGAAGATTTCTAGAGAGAGAAGGTGATTTTGAATGGGTTTTTTAGAGAGAGAAAGTAAAAATCACTTGAATTCTAGCGAAGAAAATCGAATTATGAATAGAATCAAAGATGAATTCGATTTCTAGAATCCAAACTCTCTAAAACACAAAGATCAAAGATCAAAAAATGAATCACCAAATCAAGAAAGTCATCAAGGATCAATTCTTGATCAAATCAAGAACACCCGCTCTAATACCAATTGTAGTGGTGTTGATTATGATGGCATGTGCGGATTTAGAAAGATCTAGTGAATCATCATGTAAACTATGAACACATGGAGTAAATAAATCTTGTTAAGCTCTCATTAGATTTTGAAAGAGTATACAAATGGGTCTTGTACGAATTCTCTCTCTAGACTAACACTCCAAAATGATCATTTTAAATATGAGTGTCACTCGCTTCCTACTTATAGGAAAGACAACTCATTTACACATCAATAAGGGTAAGCTACATCCAAGTGTGACTTTGCACCCTAACAAAGACCCACCTATGCCACATTATCCTTTAGTTCATGACACACCCACTTCTTCAAAGAGTTCCTCGACTCCCCCTGTTCCTGAGTCTGCTCTTCCGACTGTTGAAATTGAAGATCTACCTCCACCAGCACCCCTTAGAAGATCTACTCGTCCTGTCAAGTCCACCTAGCTTCCAGATTTTGCTTACTCCACATACTCAGGACCATTTTCTTCATTTATAGCGTGCATACATCATATGTCTGAACCTAAATCGTATAGATAAGCTGTTTTAGATCCTCTTTGGTAGAATGTTATGGCTGAGGAACTCACTGCTCTTCATCAGACTCATACATGGGATTTGGTTCCTCTTCCTCCTGGGAAACATATGATAGGTTATCGTTGGGTGTACAAGATAAAAACAAAAGTTGTTGGGTCTATTGAGCGGTACAAGGCCAGACTTGTAGCAAAAGGGTATTCCCAACAGTACGGTTTTGACTACAAGGAGACATTTACCCCAGTTGCAAAGATGTTGACAGTCCATCTTATGATTGCGGTTACATCCGTTCGACAGTGGAAGATCTTTCAAATGGATGTCAAGAATTTATTTTTGAATGGTGACCTCCATGAATAGGTTTATATGATTCCTCCCCCAGGAATTCAACATCATTCGGGTGAAGTTTTTCGGCTTCCCAAAGCTTTTTATGGTCTCAAGCAAACCCCTCGTGCTTGGTTTGAGAATTTCTCCACAGTGATTACCTCTCTTGGATTTGTCTAGAGTAATCAAGATTCTTCTTTGTTTATTAGATGCTCGAGTGCAGGACGGATTTTTTTGTCCTTATATGTGGATTACATGATTATTACTGGTGATGACCATGGTGGTATTGAGTCTTTGAAGTATGATCTAGCTCATAGATTTGTTATGAAGGATTTGGGTTTATTGTGTTATTTCTTAGGTATTTAGGTATCTCATTTTAAGAAAGGGTATCTTCTTTCTCAAACTAAATATATATCTTACTTGTTTATACGGGTGGGCCTCTCTAACAATTTGACTGTTGATATTCCTCTTGAAACCAATGCACGGTACTCTCCTACTGATGGTGTTCCTTTGTCTGGTCCGAATCTTTATCGCACTGTTCTAGGAAGTTTTGTCTATCTCACAGTTATTCGTCCAGATATTGCTCATGTTTTTCATGTTGTCACTTAGTTTATTACTGCTCCTACATCTATTCATTGGGGAGTTGTTATTCGTATTCTGAGATATCTTTGTGGCACTCAGTTTCAGACCCTCTTGTTTCCCTCGATGTCTTCTCTTAAGTTACGTACCTATAGTAATGTTGATTGGGATGGTGATCGTCATGATTGTAAATCCACCACCGGATTTTGCATATTTCTTGGGGAGTCCCTCATTTAATGGAAGAGAAAGAAATAGGAAGTTGTTTCTAGATCTTCCACGGAGGCTAAATATCGTGATATGGCTATAACCACATGTGAGATTATCTGGTTATGATGGTTGCTTGCGGATATAGGAGTTCACATTTTTTCATCTACTCCCTTGCATTGTGATAAAAAAAAAGTGCAATACAAATTGTGAGGAATTCTGTTTTTCATGAGCGGTCGAAGCACATTGAGATTGATTGTCATTTTACCCGTCATCACCTATAGCTCGGGACCATATCGCTTCTGTTTGTTTCATCAACCTTGTAGCTTGCGGGTATTTTTACAAAGGCTCTATCTGCTTCTCGGTTTCGGTTCATGTGTGACAAACTCTCAATGCTTATTGATGTGGAATTTTGAGTTTGAGGGGGATGTTAGCCTATATATTATTAGCCCACTTATTTATGGGCCCTTTATCCTTTAGCCCATTAGGGTTTTGTCTAGCTAGTATTTATATCTGCTTTATGCTTTATAGTCTTCACGCTTTTCATTGAGAACCCTTGTAATTTCTCTTTATCATAATCATATTGCAATATTATCATCATCATTTTCATTGGATTTCTTACCAAACCCAGACAATCATCATTAAATTTATTGGGATCAATCTCAAACATCATCATCTTGATTTGCTTTTATGTAACAAGATAATGGTAGCCAACGTAATTTCACAAGACTAAACAACTCCTTTTTATTGATCCCCCTACACACACATCATTATCTTTATCCAGAATCTTTTCATCCGAATACACACAAACAACGTCTACATAAAACTTCATTTTTTTGAAGTTTTGTATAATCACAACCACCAATTTATGGTCTCCACCGCATCTTGTAATGTCACCAAATATTTTCATCAAGTCTGACTCAAGTGGGTCTTAGATCCTCCTTCTTCCTCGTTATCCCTCTGTGTTGCTCTTCCTTCATGTCCTTTTATTATCATTTCCTGTCATTAGGGCTTCTGTACCATCACACCATCCCCATAAACTACACCATCTTCTTTTATTTTCTTCTCTTCCTGTTCTTTTCATGATCATTCTTGCCTTCAATGGTTTCTCCGTTTAGCATCATCTTTCAATCATGAACCACCATGGCTCTAATACCACTTTATTCGAGAAACATTGAAAACAAAAGATAGAATAGAACAAAATTCTTGTACAACAAAACATGATTTTATTATTAATCATAGTATCAACACGATTTACATCATATTACATCATCTGTCAGTCATGAACCACCATCTTTGTTTCTTAACCATCACAACCATTCAAGAGAACCATTGTAACTCTTTATCAAAACCGTGAAAACCTTTGAGAAACAATTCACTGAGAGATCCTTCAAAGAACCGATTCTCTTTTTTCTTTTGTAACTGCCACAACGATCAACTTAATAAATGTAGTTCCTGTATATTGACTAATTTGCCACTGTGTAGCTTATATCTTTCAACAAAAATTTCAAGAATAGTCTTATGTTTTAAATTTTTTTTCGCGAAAGCAGTTCTTATGAAACAGGTTTTGCATGAATGTTCCTTCCAGAGCAAACTTTGTAAACCATTTGTCCTTATAACTAACACCGCTAGCACTCAGGGACGGGTCTTCTTTGGGGCCAGGAGGGGTTGTGCCCCCCCCCCCTGTTTTTTTATCATAATTAGTCCTTAAATTTTAATTTTTTTACATATTAGGCCCAAAAGCTATAAAATTTGGCTCCCCCCCCCCCCCAAATAAAAAGTTCAAGCTCCGTCACTGCTAGCACTACATGAAATATTCTCATTGCCGGAGAAGGTGTCACCGGTAATGGCTTCGGGAACCGAACCGTGTGAACCCGTTCTGGCAACCCTCAACCGTCCAATAGATATTTTAATCCAACGACTAAGAGTCCATTTTGCCTAAACCCATTAGCGGTGACATAAAAAAACGGCCATTTTTTCGCCACTAAAGGTTGAATAAAAGACGCGGTAATAATTCCCTCCATAGCTGGCGCCGCAATTGAGTCGAGTCGCCAATAATGGTTAGCAAAAAAAAATCAACGCCTCTTTTCCCTTTCTGCTTCTATTTCGCTTCCAGATTTGTTGTCGTTTTTTTCTTCCCTCTTCTTTGACGATTCGCATCGATTTAGGCCACCGTCGGCGAACTCGAGCATTTGCCTCCCCACTGTGAGATTCTGCTAGAAAAGGAGATAGCGACGACATATTTTCAGTTTCTTCGATGACTATGGAGCATTTAAGGCGATGGTAGGGCATATCCATCTCATTTCTCTTTCTCTTTCTCTTGTAACATTGATTTTTTAGATTATAATATTGATTAATGGCAAAATTTTGTCATTTTCAGTTTTTGATTTCCTTTAGTTGTCACCGCTGGCGACTACCGCCACCATTGCACCATTTGTTTGATTTTTGTCACCACACGTTATTTTTACTGTGAATTTCGATATTAATTGCAAAATATGTGTACTTGTATAAATTATGTGAAATTTGGCATATGTATATATATTTGGCATATGTATGTGAATCTTTGTAAGTTTGGTGTGTATATGTGAATGTATGTGTTTTTGGTGTATATCTGGTATATGTATGTGAAAGTATCTTTATTTGGTATAAGTAGGATGCTATTATGTATATATGTGAAAGTATATGTATTTGGTATATATATATATATATATATATATATATATATATATATATATATATTGGATTAAGGTGTCTATATAGGATGTGTTGGATTAAGGTGTCTAAGCTAGTAACTAAATTGGTATATTCTTGAATTAGAAGCAAAGTCCATTCTGGGTTGACCTCATAACTAGAAATTTATTAGAATGAAATTTATAGAGAGATGATGATTTATTAGATTATTATATGATTAATAAACTAATTGAAAATGATTTTGTAATATATTATAGGATTAATATATTAAATGGAAATAGACATTTGGTTTATTAATTTATTATGTAATTAATAAATTAATATGACATCAATTGTTAAAATAATTGATTTATTAATTTATATGGTTAATAAGCTAATATTACATCAACTAGAATTGGTTAATTATTAATCAGAATTAATCTAGAATTAAATTAGGATTAATTGGAATTAATTAAAGGTGTAAGGGGTGAATTGTAATTTTTCAATAGTTGAGCAAAAAAGACAATTCTTGAAGCATCATGTCATGGATGATTTTGAGATCGTTTCTAGGGTTTTCAAAAGCCTCATGTATGTTGATAAGGAAAGGATTTGAAATGGAATTAAATCCATTATTTAATTATTCAAATCTTGTTTTGTCCCTAAGTTTCATAAACTATAAATAGGACCCTTTGGGACCTCAAATTCGAGGTTCTCTCTTTCAAGAAGGTTATGAACAAATATTTACACCCACCTCCTTTCTCCTCAAGTGTATTCAATTTCTTGGGTTTGGGTGTGAGCCGTTAGAGACATCCAAGTTTTTGGTGCTTACTTTCCAAGGAACTCCAACAGGATTTTAGTTTGATTATTTTCTATAATAATCAAAAGGTATGTAACCCTAATATTTATGTTAGTTTCAATTTTTGTAGCCTCTCTATAGGTTTTTTTGATGTTTACAGGTTATTGCAATCAATAGAGAAAACATAGATCATTTCTACGTTGCATTCGAACTTAGGGGTTTAAGTGTTTTTCCGCTTATATGTAATTTTTATAACCTAGAAAATCCATCAGTGGTATCAGAGCCTTAGTTTTCTAACTGATTATGCATATTAGTGAATTTATCAAAAGTAGGGTTATGGAAATTAAATTCTAATGGCCTTAAATTTTCCCAAAAGGCTACGGTTCTTGAAACCCTAGCCTCCACCCTTTTTTTGAAAAATATGACAAGATCTCTTAGGGTTTCTAGTTTCGTAAATTACAATTTTAAATGCCTTAAAATTTGAATAATTAAAACTTGGTAACCCTTTCCTTTTTTTTTGAAAATTACATGGGTTAAAGTACTAGAACCTTTTATTTAAATCTCAACTCTAGTTGCTCTAGGAAAAATGTGAAGTGTATGTAAATCCATGAAAACGCACATTGTTTCTTTATGAGTCATTAGTGGAGCGTGTATGGTTATTCGACACACTAATTTGGGACTATAAAGATGAAATAGAGAAACAACTTGTGTTTCTAATTGTAGATGGCGTGTATGTGGTTAACCAACACATCTATGGGAGATTATAAATTCACCGTGGGTGTTTGATCCAGTTTGCATGGTTTTCACATCTTAATTGTGATCATTGACATCCTGGTCACATTTGGTAAGAGAGTAATCGAGATTAATAATGTCATTGATAAGATTCATTGAATCTCAAAAGATCTGGGAGTTTCATGTGATTGTAATGGTGAAATGGTCTACCTACCTAAAATAGTTTCGTGATATGACTACGACATCCCTCTTCATATTACGAAATGAAAATATAGATCCTAGCCTTAATTTAAATTTTGGGTTAATAATTAAGGATTAAAATCAACTAACTTGAATTTTCTCTTCTCCCAAATTTAAGATGGTCTTCCTCGTTCTATGGAAAAAAAATTTCCTCGGTCTTTTGAAGATGGTCTTCCACATTAAAATCAAGGTGAAAAAATCTTCTCTTCTTCGACTAATGGTTGAACCGGACATCATGCTTCTTCATATCTTCTACCTCCTCATCATGTGACTCTCCCAACATCACGAGTTGAAACAATGAAACAGTGCAAGCCCTTTTGGCATGTAAACAAGAAGATGGAATTTTTTTTGTGCATACATTCTGGAAATGAAGTCGTACGTTGACAAATTGGATAGGATGGTTATCGTATTCCCAAAGGAGCAAGCCAATGATTTGGTTCTTCTTTCTCATCCTGAGTCAGATGGTTAATTCATTAATAACCTTCATATAAGGAATCTCGATGTAACTCTAATTGATCTAACCTATATGTTGACAGTTGCTAAAGAAGAAATGCTTAAGAACACAACTAAATAGGAAATGTCTATAAGGTCTAATTCCAAGAATTCCATGGACATTGACAATGGAAACATTAGTGATTCAAAAAAAAGATTTCACTTTTGAATCGAAAGGGATCAGCCAAGGTCAAACCTTTTGATCATATGGTAAAGACAAAGGTTTGTTCTGATATCATTCCCAATATTGACCCCAATGAGTCCATTTGTTTTTACTTCCAATTGAATGGACATTGGGAGCGAAGCTGCCCAAAATACTTAAAAGATCTTAGAGATAGTAAAGTCAATTCGTATGAATCCACTTAAGGTTCATCCATTATCTAACTCCACAAGTTCCTATTCTTAGAATCTTAATACATAATGTGATGATCACATTTTGATGGTATTGCATAATCTAATAGAAAAAGGGAAGCTTAAGCAGAGTGAGCTAAATCTAATCATGTGGAATGGACTTTTGTCGCATTGTTTGATGGTTAGAATTTGGAGCTACTACTAGGGAGTTAGGAAAATTTAATAGATTGCTATTACTCTTCAGGGATATCTAGAAATATAGTTTTTCATTTTATGCATTGTAAGGACAAGTTCCAATTTTCTTTTTAGAAATAAAACGAAGTTTTGGTTTACTTAGTTGCCTTATCTTATTTCCTTTCAATGACATTAATGGAAGAGTTAGTTATGTTTCTAATAATGGTAAGATTAATTGTGGTTTGATTCTTATGATATTTCTTCTGGTATTCTCATAATTGACCAAGTGAAAAGCAACTGGACAGATACTTAGTGTTATATCATATAGGAGAATCTTGTTCATTGGAAAAATATGATTGATTCATTGACCACATGTTTATGTGAGGCAAGTGTGAGATTAATGGATCTAGTACAAGTTGATATACAATATTCAGATCCATTATAATGGATGATAACTCTATTCGTCATGATTTACTGATGTTTTAGTAAATATGGTTTTGTTTATAAGATTAACCAGAATTCTAGTACTTTTGAAAGTTCATGAGCAGCATAACGAATGGAAGAATTTATCATGCAGAAATATAAAAGATTCTCCAATCTAAAAAGAAAGGGAAGTGCTTTAGTATCATGTTTTATGATTATCTTATTAATTATGGATTTGTATCAAAATTAATCCTCCAAGAACATCTTAGTGCAGTAGTATGACTAATAAGACGAGTCAAACTATAATACTCGGTTTTGGATTTGCTTCATTATGTAAGGATGCGGCCTAATCATCAGTTGTCATGATGCTTAGGGCCTTGGGGAATAAAGGATTTGGCCCTTTTCGAAGGTGGGTGTTGTGGTTTAAGTGATCCAAGTGTTTGTTGGTGCCTTCGGAGGCTAAGAGTATAATCGTAATTTGATAATTCGGTCTTTTATGAATTTTGGGTTTTTGTTCGGGAAGTTTTAAGGAGATGGTGAGTTGTTAGAAGCGTAGGGCTTCTCGCCATCTTTTCGTGGATATAAGGTTCGTTGGAAACGGACCTAAGATGAGGAAGTTAGGAAAATTTGAAATTTATTGGCAGAAATGGCCCCTAATGGAAAAGAATAGCAAATCGGTCCCATGCATGCATGGTAAGTGGCGCGTTCCTAGGTGAGTACGCCCAGCATAATTAGCAGAGTGCCAAACCCTAAATTTTAGGGTTTAGACACTATTTAAGCATCCTTATGATCTCAAGGCTCTTTCATTTCTCAACCTCCATTGACTTTTAGCCTCATTTTGGAAACTCTAACCTCTCATTTAGTGTTTGTGAGATTTAAGTGTGCATTTTGGTGTGCTTCTGCTCATTTTCAAGGAAAGGGTGCTTGGTGCTAGCTTGTGGTTCAAAGGAAGACTTATATATCTAGACTACTGGCTTCACTTTAAGCTCATTTAAGGTATCAAGTTCATACCTTGGCTTCTTGTTATGTTTTATGGGTTTAGGGCTAGATTTGTGCTTATTTTTGGGTTCTGAATCCTCTTTGTGAGTTTGAGCCACTCCAGGAGCTAAGATAGCTAAATCTTGCCCTTTCTGAGTTTATAAGTTTGTAAAAATGGTATCTTGATCCTTGCTTTTGGTCCATGCATGTTCTAGTTGGATTAGAATGCGTCTTAATGGATTAAGATAGTTGTTGGGTCCCATTATGTCATGAAAATGCATAAAGGTGCTGAATTTATGCATTAAGAGCTTTATTTTAAGGTTCTCTTAAGTTTGGGTGCAAAGTGCTTAAGTGGTTAAGCCAGAAAATAAGTTTTGGAATGAGTCGAGTTACACCCCGCGTAACCGAGCGTATGCCTAGTATACCTAGTCCTTGGTCGTGATTTGTATTCATCGAGTACGCTCAATGTAGCTGAGTGTACGCCCTGCGTACGGCATTCAGCTGGGCTTTGGGCTTGTTGTGTTTTTAGGCTTCGCATCTTTGGGCCACTTCTTTAGACTTGTTGCCTTGGGCATTTTGGGCCATCTGAGATCAACTTTTTGGACTAAGGAATATATTGGGCTTAGGATAAGGCCCATATGGGGTTGGGTCCAATTTGGAAAGTTGGGCCATTAGTGGGCCTTTATGGATGTTTTGGTTTTGTGCCTTTTTGGTTATTGGATTTGAGACTCAGTTTTGGTTCAAGTTGGGCCACGGGTAGAATGGTCATTTTACCCCAAGTATGGATTATGGGCCATAGATTGGAACCCAATTGCTAATTGGGTGTTATTTTGTACTGATAGCTTGGGGAGTCGTCACAACAACAACTAAGGATTTTTTTCAATGAGCTTCATCATTCAAGTTGAGTCTCTTCACTGTTATATGGGTCGAAGGAACCAATGCCGACCCATTCGGTTTATGTATTATAGGAAGACCGAGGGTGACCCTTGGCATTTTGTATAAAAGACTAGGAGGTGGCTCCTAGAAAATTGTATGCAAGATCAGAGTCTGAACTCTGACAGTTAGTTTGTTAAGTAGTGTAGATTGTATGCTAGTTGTCTTTGTGATGCTTCCATGGAAGAACAGGAGGTGGCTCCTGCTACTTGTCTGTAAGACCTAGGGTTTCGACCCCTGACTTAGCAAGGAAGACCATGATACAGCTCATGTCATAATCGCAAGACTATGGTTGACACATAGCACTTTTATTGATTGTTGGATATGTATGATATGTATGGCTCGTTTGATATGTATGGTATGTGGTATTTGGGGAACTCACTAAGCTTTGTGCTTAAAGTTTATGGTTTATAGTTTCAGGTACTTCCGGTTCGAAAGGGAAGGGCCCGACTTGATCACAGCGCATACACCCGTGTTTTCCACAATACGTGATTTTGGGAATGAACTCTGATAATTGTTTCATTTTGAAATACTATTAAATGCTTGAATAAATGTTACATGAGTGTTTTGATTATAATAAATAAATGTTACATGAGTGTTTTGATTAAAATAAAAATGAAATTTTTACCCTATGATTTTTGGGTTGTTACACGAACATTGTTGGAAAAGGTTCGATCATAGATGACTCAAGCTTCATTCCAAATCTAGTTTTAGAGCCATGCTCTTTTAACTATGAATCATATCTTGAAACTTATTCCAAACTAAGAATAATGATAACCCCTCGTAATATGTTCAGTAATAATGTTTTCTTACTTTAGCACATTTAGAATTGGAGTTGTGATGTTCTCGTTGATCGAGAAACAAAAGATAAACTGAGAACTATTCTATGAAGTGTTTTCTTGTCATAAATCCGCATGAACTTTTGAATATTCGTTTTGCGTCGTCAAGGAATGTTTCTTGAGAGAAAAATTATATATTACAAGGCCAGTAGGTGTCATACTGATCTTGAGAGTTTCAAGAGTCAACCGACAATGATCCTTTTAGTTATCACTAGCACACTACGTGAGGTGGATAGCCTGTTGTGTTTATTGATACATTCTAATTACTTTGCACTTCTAGTTGAGTTGGCTACTATGAAAGTTGGGAATTTACTATCACCAATCGTCACTAGATATTTTCATAAACCACCGATGATAAAAGAACTTTTCATATTGAAAGAAGAATATGATCAGTTAGATAATAATAAGGTCAAATATGAATGACTCGGATTGGAGGAGTTATTATTTTTAAAAAAGATAAAAATCAACCGCATTAATAATGTTGTTAACGTCAAATTGGCACAAATAAATCGGTTGAGTTCGAACTAACGTCACGAAAAGGAAAATTGTAGTACCCCATAAGATAAGGACTTTGAAAGGAAAAATGTCAAAAACGGAGTTCGTATGAAAAAAATACGATTATTAGAAAAATATAAAATAAGTGTTAAAAATAAAAGTAAAAATTTGGCAATCCAACCTTAAGGAAAGTTGTAGTACTAGTAGAGAGCTACACAAATATATAAACATGGTAAGAAACAAGATTCTTATAAGGAAGATATGAATTCTAATAAAATATTTAGAGGTGTACGCCAAGTGCGCACCATGCTCAACACACACACCGAACATCTAAATTCGTCGAGATTAGGGAGACGTGGACGATCATAAGTGTGACACATAGCAAACTCTGGATGGAAACATTATAGCATACTTATTATATCTTGGAGGAAACATTATCTCTTAGCGATCTACCAAACAAAAGTTGGTATCCCGATCTTCTACGAAGGGATAGTACAAGGCTTTTGCCAATGTAGCGGCAGAAGTCTCTTGGGTAGAGAATCTACTCCACAAACTTGGTATAACCACAGATCACCCTCCCACTCTCTATTGCAACAATATAGGAGCCACCTATTTGTGTTCCAACCCAGTTTACCACTATAGGATGAAACATGTTGCCTTAGACTATCCCTTTATGCGAGAAAAAGACATCAATGGCTCCCTTCGAGTGTTCCTATCAACTCCACAGATCAATCTATAGATGCTCTCACCAAGTTGTTGCCTCGCTCTACATTTCTTCATCTACGGTCCAAGATTGGAGTCTCCAATGGATCCTCCATCTTGCGGGGGCATATTACAGATCAATCAAAAGATTCAAATGTATAATTTAAATTTAATGACATTGATTTATTCCCGGTCAATATATTATTGTTATATCTTGCCAAGTTTAGGTCCATAATATTCTCCTTTCCATCTGTTGTAAATGGCTACAAATAGCCTTCTAATGTATATATTTTCATCATTGAAGATTAGCAAACACATAACATTATATTTACCAGCTATATATCATCAAACTTGTTGTTTGTGTTCATCATATCACCTTTAATTGGCTATCACAAATGATAGTCAATCAAAAGGGTTGTGGTAAACATAAACAACAAGTTCGATGATATATTGCATACATAAAAACCAAATGTGAACAAAATCAACAATTGGTTACCTCCTTGATCATTTTCCCCTCGAAAAAAAGGTAGGTATTAGACTATATTTATTTTTATGTCTCTTTGTATTCTTTGTGTAGGTTATATGTAACTATTGTATGTCTTTTTGTATTCTTTATGGAGCTTATATGAAATTATATCCACTATATAATGAGCATAACCCCATGTCTTTTGATATGGAGATTCATTTACACATGATATCAAGAGCCAACTCCTCCCTTCCTCTCCCTAATTAAACTTTTTATTCCTCCTCTTCTCTTCTCTTCTTTTCGGTTTTCTTCTTCCCCTCTCACCGGAATTCCATCACCACCGTCGTTTCATAATGTCAACATCCAACCCCAATGATACCACCCTTCCCATGAACACCATTCATCACCTCATCACAATCCACATCTCTTCCACTAATTACCTTCTGTGAGTGAATCAAATGACCCCACTCCTCTCAAATCAACAACTTTTTGGCCATATTGACGACTCTTCTAATTCCCCGCCATCATCTATTACTGTTGATTACAAGACCACCATGAACCCAGAGTTTGCAGAGTGGCAAGGCACGGACCAATGCGCCCTTATTTTGCTTCAAGCATCTCTCACCGATGAGGCATTTTCTGTGGTGGTGGGTCTCTCCACCATCTGTGCTATTTGGACGACTCTCAAGTCTGCCTACAGAAACACTTGTATGGAGCGGGTTTAGAATCTTCATGATCAACCCCATTTCCTTTCTAAAGGTACCGCTTCTGTTTCGGATTATGGTCATCGTTTTAAGGCTATTTGTGATTAACTAGAGGCCATTGGTCACACGATTGATGAATCGGACAAGTGCCATGGTTTTTATGTGGTCTTGGTGGCTGTTTTGAATCCTTTTCGATGGCGATTCGTGCGTCCCATCATACTCATATTTTCCGTGATTTGCTTGCCCAAGCCGAGGGGCATGAAATGTTTCTTACATCACTTCATGGTTCGTCGCCGCCTCCCATTGCTTTCACTGGCGAGACTTCTCCCTGGCGCACCTCAACGACTGTTAGGCGAGGTCGTAGGGCTCCTCGTGGTGGCGACGCTCGCAGTGGTTGTGGCCATGGGCGTTGTTCCCCTCATTGCCAACTATGTCGCACCAATGGCCATTATTCAAATCAGTTCCCGCAACTGTCCTCGTTTTCCTCTTCGGCCCCCATGAATGACACCGACTTGGTGAAAGCCTTTCTAGCCAAATGTAATGTCAATAATACTCCCGACCCGGATTGGTATGTTGATTTTGGTGCCTTAGATCATATGGTGTCTTCCTTGGGATCAGTTTCTCAACCCGCACCGTTGAATGGTGATGGCTTGGTTCAACTTGGTAATGGTAATACTCTTCATATTTTATCTATCGGACATTCTTCTCTTGCTAATGGACTTCGGTTATGGGATGTGTTAGTGGTTCCCCGTATCTCGAAAAATTTACACTCCATTGGCCAGTTAATTTATGATAATGACGTGGATGTTCTTTTCTTCAAATATTATTGTGAAATTCAGGACTGGGAAACGAAGCGGGCTCTAGCTCGCGGACGATGTGATCATGGGCTCTACATTCTTCCTAATAAACCGGTGGCGCGTGCTTTCTTTGCTCGAAATGGATCGAAGGCCTCTTTTGAGTTATGGCATTCCCGTTTGGGTCATGTGTCATTTGACACAATTTCTTTGTTAAATAAACTTGGACTTCTTTTGGTGTCTTCTATTTTACCTAAACCAATTGTATGTTCGTCATGCCAACTAGCGAAATCACATCGCTTACCCTTTTATAATAATGATAAATGTGCCACTTGTGTTTTAGATTTGGTGCATTGTGACCTTTGGGCCCATCTCCGGTTACTTCGGTTGATTCTTATCACTATTATGTGACGTTTGTTGACGATTTTTCCCGGTTCACATGGCTTTATCCGCTTAAGTCCAAATCGGACTTTTATATGGTGTTTGAGATGTTTATTACATTTTTTGAAACACAATTTTCCACTAAAATTAAAACCTCTCACAGTGATGGGGGTACCGCATTTTTGAACAAAAATGTTAAAATTCTTTCGCAAAAACATGGGATTTTTCACCAAATATCATGCCCGTATACCCCACAACAAAATGGGCTGGTTGAACGGAAACATCATCATATTGTGGAAACCGGGCTCGCTATGATGTTTCATGGGCACATTCCTACGTGTTATTGGGTGCATGCTTTTAGGTCCGTCGTGTTTATTATTAATCGGTTACCCACTAAGGTTCTTGACATGAAGTCGCCATTTGAGGTGGTGTTTCATTGGGTGCCCTCATATGACACTTTCCGTCCTTTTGGATGTCGCGTGTATCCTTATTTGTGTAATTATGCAGCTCATAAACTCTCTCCTTGGAGTATACCATGCATCTTCATTGGTTATCATCCACAATATAAAGGCTATCAATGTCTTGACCCGGTTTCCTCATGCATCTTTATTACTCGACAAGCCCAGTTTGATGAGACTTATTTTCCCTTTGGCGGGTCTTCCGGCACGTCTCTTATGGACTCTTTTCCTTTACATGAGTTTTTTGGAGATGTTTCAAGTATCCCGATGCCCTCCTCCCCGCCTATGGCTCCACCAAGGTCGGTTGCCCCGTCTCCGCCCACTGCTCCATGTTCAGTTTGCCCGAAGCCCGTTTCTGTTACACCTGAGGTCACAGAGCCTCCCTTAGCAGCCATCGATCCCGTCCCTGATGCCGATGCCGAACCGGCCCTCACCAGATCAAGCTCTTTTTCTTCCTACAGCTCTTTTGGGCCCGACTCAGACACCGATCCCACTAACGAGTCTACTTCAGCCCCTCCCAAGCCCAATGTGCCCCCCTCCCCCAATCATCACACCCCATGACCACTCACACTAATGCGGGGATTTTTAAGCCACGTTATCGGGTTGATCTTGCGCACCTGCGGTCCTGTGGTCTGTTATCGGCTATGCTCTCTTTTCCGGATCCGGTTTCTCATGTCACTGCCTTGCATGACCCTAAATGGTGTAATGATATGCACTCTGAAATGCATGCGTTGCACCACACTAATACTTGGACGTTGGTTCCTCGTCCGCCTCACTCTAATATTATTAGTTGCAGGTGTTTTTTTTGTACTAAGTTCCGGGCGGATGGTTCTATTGAGTGGCACAAGGCTCGTATTGTTGCCTAAGGTTTTAGTCAGGTGTCGGGTCTTAATTTTTCGCATACTTTCAGTCATGTTGTCAAAGCTGCCATGATTCGTGTTGTTCTTTCTCTCGCCATTGTTAAGGGGTGGCAGTTGCGTCAACTTCATGTTAATAAGGCCTTTTTACATGGCAAGTGGGGTGATATAGTTTATATGCAGCAGCCCCCGGGGTTCGTTGATGCTCGGTTTCCTAATCATGTTTGCAAGCTCAACAAAGCTATCTATGGGTTGAAGCAAGCCTCGTGTGCGTGGTTTCATCAGTTTAGCTCTTTTCTGGTTACTAATGGATTCACTTGTAGTTGGGCTGACCCATCTTTATTTGTTTTTCTTCGGGATCGTTGCATTCTTTACTTGTTGGTGTATGTGGATGACCTTATCCTCATTGGATCCGATACCTCCGTTATGTCTAGCTTTATTTTCAAGCTTCATGCTGAGTTACGTATTAAAGATCTTGGGCACTTGAGGTATTTCCTTGGCCTCGAGGCGATGTCACTTCCACACGGTCTCTTCCTCAGCCAGACCAAATATGCTCCTGATAGTGTTTCTCGTGCAGGTCTACTTGATGCTAAGCCCATGACGACTCCCCTTGCCACCAATGCCTCTTTTGTTAGTGATGGTCCCCTTTATGAGGACCCCATGCGTTATCGCTTGTTGGTCGGAGCACTTCAGTATCTGACGATTACTCGACCGGTCATTGCTTACGCTATGAATCAGGTCAGCCAGTATCTTGCTGCTCCTACTGTCGCTCACTTTCAAGTTGTGAAGCGTCTTATTCGTTATGTGAAGGGAACGATCACTTTTGGTCTCACTTTTTCTCGGCCCAAGTCCACCTCTATTGTGGGCTACTCTGATGCAGATTGAGTTCGTTGTCTTGATACCCGACGTTCGACTTATGGCTACTCGATATTCCTGGGGAGTAATCTTGTATCTTGGAGTGCAAAGAAACAGCTGACCATTTCTTGCTCCAGCTGTGAATCTGAATATTGGGCCATGGCGAACACTGCCGCTGAGATTATTTGGCTTACTCGTCTTCTGCGTGAGCTTCATGATTTTCTTTCCGGTCGACCGACCCTCCTTTGTGATAATCAAAGTGCGCTCTTCCTCACCCAAAATCCTGTTGCTCACAAACGTGCCAAACACATTGACCTTGATTATCATTTTGTTCTTGAGCTCGTTGCATCTGGCAACTTATTACTATGTTCGTTCCAACCAAGCTTATTACTATGTTCGTTCCAACCAAGCTTCAGGTTGCAGATATCTTCACCAAAAGCTTGCCTCGTCAGCAGTTTGAGCAGTTTCGTCGAATGTTGCGCCTTGGTCCATCACCTGTCGCTTTAGGGGGGATATTAGACTATATTTATTTGTATGTCTCTTTGTATTCTTTGTGTAAGTTATATGTGATTATTGTATGTCTCTTTGTATTCTTTGTGGGGGTTATATGTAATTATCTCCACTATATAATGAGCATAACCCCGTGTCTTTTGATATGGAGATTCATTTACACAGTAGGGTCCAAACTCCATCACCCATTCACCTGATATTCATCTACAACAACTACTTGGTAATGATAACTTTTTTTTAAACAACTGATTATTTTCTATGTAATTTTGTATTTTGTTTTTGGGAAACTTTCCATTGTACGTGTCTCCAACATGAGATAGAAAGGGGAAAAATACATCCTCATGTGTTTAGTAAGAGATTAATGCCAAGATTTTTATAAATATTGACTCATCTTTCAATCATATTCAATAAAATATTATTTATTTTCTATAATTGGCATGGTAGCCAACATGTCAAAACATTGACTTGTGTCCCATGTGACATTGTTAGTAAAACATAAAATCTATAAAGTTGGAAGAAATACTTAGCGTAAACAAAGATAACAAATCTAAAAAACGCAAAGAGCATTTTCAAACCTCTTAAGTCATCTGTTATATCCACCACAAACCGCTATAATAGTGGGTATTACGTCATCACCACTAATTACCACTAAACCTATGAGATACCAACTACTAACCACTCCACATCATTTTTTTTATTATTTTTAATTCAAAAATACAATAAAATTACATTTTGTTGAAAATTAAAAAAAAAAAAAAAAAAAAAAAAAAAAAAAAAAAAAAAACTGAATTTTTTTAACTTGTTTTTCATTAATTATAAAAATAAAAATACAAATTCAAACTACATTACTTAATTAACCTAGAATAAAAAAAAACATTACATTAACTTAAATAACCTAAATTAAAAAAAATAATCTTCGTTCATGTTTACTTGGTACAAATAATCTACGATATCTTCTCGAAGATTGAAACACATTCGTTGTTATGAATTTCAACGACTCGTCATAAAATTCATTCATTTCGGGTACGAACTCTTCAAATGGGATGACGACATCGTCCGGATCATACGTGTAAATCGCTCGACCTTGATCTTCAATGATTATATTATGTATTATAATAAATGTTAGGACCATTTTTTAATTATTTCCTTATCCCAAAGTCGTGTAGCGTATTTCACCACATGTCATGTCTGTTTGAGGACTCAAAATGCTCTCTCGATATCCTTCCTCGTTGATTCTTGTCTCTTTGTGAATAACTTTGCGTTTTCATTACGAGGTAGTAACCATATTTGTACGAATGTTCGTTCACTGTGAACTTCATATCATGTGTTTGCCGGTCTAAAGATCGTTGAAAAGTGGAGTGACCAAGAACGTTAATGTCGTTGTTAGACATTGTGACTCCAAAAAAAAAGAATGTCATATCCATAAATCCTGAAATACGACAACTTCTAGGATTATACTTGGTTCACCTATGTCTCCTCGAGTGAATTAAGCACGCCATGCATTTGGACATTTTTTCCATGCCACATGCGTACAATCTAGACTGCCAAGCATACCCGGAAATCCATGTCTCTCTTCATGAGCCGAATATAATCTCTTAATATCATGTGGAGTAGGTTTACGCAAATATTCTTGATGAAAAACCTCATACATAGGTGCGCAAAACCAATCTACACAATCAATTGCGGTCCTCTCGGATGTTTTGAAGTATTCGTCGGATGCATCAAATGCTATACCGTATCCCAAATATCTAAGTGCAGCCGCACACTTTTGTATACTACTAAAACCACTCTTCCTCTAGCATTAGATTTTTGTTTGAAAAAATCATAACGGGCTTCTAAAGCATTACTAAGTAAAAATATAGCCTTATTTAGACAGAAACGACGTTCAAACGCGTCATCATTTTAAAGACAATTATCGGCAACATAATCACGTACCAATAAGTCGTGTGTGTATGGCGATCACGATTAACGACCACCCTTGTACGAGCAACATCCGAACTTTCTTCATCGTTAATGTGTTGCACAACATTGAAGAAGGTTGAGAAGAATTAGTCATAATCATCCGAGTCAAAGAAATTTTAACAATTACAAATCATCCATGTGTTTTTTGGTTTATAAAATAAGAGTAGTATGTGATGAAAATTGAGGGGTTTATTAGATTTATACATGTATTGAGCTTTTGAAAGAAATTTTTTTTTTTAAAAAAAACCCTTAAAAAATTGACCATTGAACGGTCAAGAAGGAGGAAACATTTTCATTGGTTGTTTACATTCGTCGTCTGCAACACGAAGGAACACGACCATGATCGACAACGACTAGTTGGGATGGTGTGTACAGTCGTGGTCCAGCTCAACCACGAGAGGATCCGTACTCAGTATACTGGAAGGTCTTACACAGAACTGATTTCGGTAATCACAAAAAACGATAATACAATTGCATATTTTCTTCAAAAAGTGAATGTTTCAAACAACGAAAACCTTAATTTGCAACGGTTGGATCTGTTCCAAAATCATTATTAGGATATGTTCCAAAAATTATTGACTACAATCTGTTCCAAAAGCCGATTCCATCTATTCTGAATTGATTCTAACATTTTCCATTAGGATCTGTGTTTGAGAACCAGTGCTCAAAAGTTCGAATCCCACTGTCGACTGGACTTTGAAAACAATTTCTAGCAATTCCAAATCGACATGGATCTTGGATGCGCAAAATCAATTAGAATTTGGATGACGTTTGCAGCCCCTCCCCTACAACAATGGTGATAGATGTCAATTTGCATTTCCCTTTAACATTAGTCTTTAATTGAGATATTTTCCAAAATAAATGGATACAATTTGTTCCAACATCAGTACAGATAATGCAATGGTCACGAATAAAAACCGGGACCATAATATAAATTAGTGACCATATGTGTCATAGTTTTTTTTATCGGTATAATTCTTTCTTTTTAGGTACACATTAAAATATAAAAGTATTACCATAACTCAATAAGAGATTTAGAGTTTTTTACTAAAATGGGGTTATTAAAAAAACTATTTACCAATCTAGTATAGTTCTAAAAATATTTACCAAAATAGGGTTTTTTCTTCATTTTATTTTTATTATTCACTATTATTCAGTTTTTCTTATTATCGTTTACTTTAAATATCTTTTTTGCTATCTTTTTAATTTTATTTTTAATATCATTTTTTTTCTTGTTTTAAAAATCAGTTTTTTTTAGGTGTAGATAAGTATAACCAATATACAAAAATGAATATTTATATATATGACTACATGTCTTATAAAAAATATATTTACTAAAATAGTGTTTTTCTTTATTTTTCTTGTATTTTTTTAGTTTTTCTTATTATCTTTTTATTTTAAATATTTTTTCCAGTTTTTTATTTTCTTTTTTATTTTATTTTTCAAATATTAGTTATTTAATTTTATTTTTAAGTCAGTTTTTTATTTCAAATTTTTAGTTTTTTTAGTTATGTTTAACATAAATGCTTTGACATTATTTTTATAAATTATACAAACCATTTTGAACAACAAACTTTAGCCATCTTAAATTAAATTTACCATTACATATACTATGTTCTTTAAAATACAAAAACTTCAACATTATACAATTTTTTTTTAAGGTAAAAAAAATTCCAAAAAACATCTTAATTACTATAGAAACGTTAAAAAAACCGAACAAATAGGCTTCTAATGAACCAAAATAACAAGTGTGCACTAGATTAGTTATTCCGAATTTTTATGATTATTTTCTATAATAAACATAATGGTTTTTCAAATCTTTTTATGGCTTAGTATTTCCATCTTAAAGTTTTATATATAATTATGTTGTTCTCTTCTTGTTTAAAAAAAACTTTGATTAAAGCAACAGAAAAAAAAGGTAATCAAAATATAAGATCATATAACAATAAAAAAATAAATAAATAAATAAATAAATAAATAAAAAAACCTTTGTTACTAAAGTATATAATTGCGTTATAGAAATAATAGCACAAAAATATTAGTGGTGTTAGATATATTACGTTGATTTCACATGTAGTCATCTATATAAATATTCATTTTTGTATATTTGTTATACTCATCTACTCTTTAAATAATAATAAAAAAAAGACTGATTTATAAAACTCGTAAAAAACTGATATTAAAAATAAAATTAAAAAGATAGTAAAAAAGATATTTAAAGTAAAAAGATAATAAGAAAATAGAAGTAAAATGAAGAAAAACACTATTTTGGTAAATATTTTTATAACTATACTAGATTAGTAAATAGTTTTTTCAGTAACCCCATTTTAGTTAAAAACTCAAGAGATTTATAGCCAGAGTTTTTATTTATTTATTTATTATTTATTTATTTTTTTATTTAAATCGTAGTATTTAGGCACAAGGTCCTTAAGATTTATTTATTCTCTATATATTTAAATGTAATTGCTATTTTGATCATCAAACAATCCAAGCAATTTATTATTTTACATGGTATCAAAATTATAGGTTAAATGACAATTAAATATTAATATAAAAAGAATATTTAAACTCTAAAAATCTTGGAACTATACCCTAATTAGTAAGACCATCTTCAACACATCTATATTTTTCCGCCATAAAAAAAATAAAAAAAAATAAGGTAAATAGTGTTTCATCTCCAGCTCTACTCCATTTTTTATCTTATTTTTACACCAAAAAAATATTTCTAAAATATTCCATTTTTATAATTTATATATATTGTCAAATACATCATCTACTAATTACATTTTAACAAATATGTATTATATTTTTTTCATTACAAAAATATTATAAATTACATTATCATAAATAAAATGTTTATATATAATAAATTTAAATTAATTATTACTTTACTATAAATATTTATTAAATAAATAATATTATATTTATAATAAATATATCAACATCACAATCATATTTGATTACTATATTTTATAAATTATGTTATCATGTTTCAAAATATTTTATAAATTATGTTATCATGTTTTAAATCTTTAGTATATATTTAATTTTTTATATGAAACTGATAAATAAATATTAAACTCTATATTTACGATTAAGTAATATAAATTAGTATATAACATGATATTACAAATATTAAATATTGTATTTAAATTATAATTAATAGATAAAAATAAACATAAAATATATAAAATAAAAATAAGAGGGGCTAAAACTGGCAACCGAAACCGTAACCTCAACTCCATTTTTAGAGATATGAATAATATTCCCTCATATTTGGGGAAATACTATTCATATCTCCAAAAATGGAGAGTGAAATTGGGTAGAGTCGAAGGAAAATAGAAGAAGAAATGGAACAAAAATGAAGTTTGAAGGTGACGTGAGAATATCAAAACATGATTATCCAAAATTGGTATTTTCCGACAAGTTAAATTACCTAGACATGTGACATTTTTTGTTAATGTGTGGGTAACCTGCTTTTCTTATATGGAGGTAATAATTAAACATGTGTTGATAAATCTTAAGTTTTACTAACAAAAAATATTTACATATATAGGAAAAATATCTTAAAATGACAATCAGTAACACAAAATTTACCAAATAGGTTACTGAATTCATAATTGCACCCATTTGATCAATAAATTTTTTTGTGTTCTATTGTACCATTGATATTGGTGATAGCCGGTTACTAACCCACGTAAAGTCCACGTCACTAGTTGTGTCCACATAATCGATTGTACAATAGAACAAAAAAGTAATGTTTGTTGGTCAATTGAATACAATTATATAAGTTTAGTGACTTAAAGAAAATAAAAAGTTATTGGGTGCCATTTTATGTTACTTTAAAAGAAAATATTAAAACTTTTAAATATTATTTATATATCCAAAATCTTCAATTTTACCTCAACTTACTCGTTTTAAAAATATTCATATCAACCATATGACAATTAACATCTTTTTCAATGAGAACTTTTTATTTTCGTCTAACTTCATTACTAAATCCATATAACCGTTTCTAAGATTTAAGAATTTATATGTTGTGGATTGTTTAGCAAAAGAAATAATATAATAAAAATAATTTTAAATATATTTGAATATATAATGTTTAAAATTTTAAGTCTTAGAAATAGTTATATGGGTTTAACAACGATGGTTGAAGAAAATAAAATTTTCTTGTTGAAAAAGATCTTAATTTTCTTATGGTTGGTCTCAATATTTTTAAAACAAGTAAATGGAGGAAAAATCGAAGACTTTAAATACATAAATGGTGTTTAAAAGTTTTTTAATATTTTCTATGAAAATGTTATAAAATGGCAACACTAACATTTTATTTTCTTTTTAAGTCACTAAATTTATATAATTGTATCCAACTGACCAACAAACTTTCCTTTTCGATTATATTATATCATCGATTACGTGGACACAACTGGTGATATGGACTCCACGTGGGTTGCTAACTGACTATCACTGGTATCAATGGATTAATAGAACCAAAAAAAATTATCAATAAATTGGATACAATTAAAATATCAGTGACCTAATGATAAATTTTGTGTTATTAGTTGCCATTTTTGGATCATTATCCCAGAAATAAATATACTATACTAGTTCTTAACATTTTTCTTAATAATGATTACCAGCCCATTTCTTTGCCCAAAGAAAAAACTACCAGCCCACTAGCCCAGTACAAAATATGGCAACTAATTTAGGTGACTGTCGTTCCTAGACAATATCCTTGTTCCTGAGGTAGTATATCAGACATAAGCCCATCTTCATATTAATATATATTATGGAATAAAGAAAATTAATTTATGCGTAAGAATTAGGTGTTGATTTTTCTTTTTTTGAGGTCAAGAGTTTAAGTCTCACATATAATTTCATAGTATATGTTACTCAAAAAATAGATTAGATTTGCCAATTTATTAAAAAAAAAAATGTTGCTCAGTTTATATGATTTAATTGTACTGGTTTACAAAAAGAATTGTTTATCAAAGCAACATTTATTTGACCATCTTCATGAAAAAGTTAAGGGAAGGGAATATTCAAAAGTGGAAAATCCTAAGTTACGTATATCCCCAATGCCTCGAAAATTACTAAACAGACACCACTTTTGGATTTTTATGGTTTTTTTCACATTTCCAATGCATCTTACCACAATTTGTAGCATCTGTATCAACAAATATAGTAATCAAAAACAAAAAATCTAATCTAATAATCAATTTAAAAAAAAAAAATCGGACTTTAATGTCAAGGTCACTAAAAAACAGAAAAAAAAAAATATATTTTGGAATCAGATTTATTTTGAAACCACATACACCTTAGTCTAGTATATCATGTATAATTATTATATGGTGGCACTAATAAAAAGTTTTAAAAGTTTTTTTTCAATAAAATCTCAATAAAAAGTAGTCAAATTCTAGATAAAAATGTATTTTTAAAATAAACTAAATTTTTTTTTTAAAAGATCATATTAATAATATACATATTTTCTCTAATATTGATTTATTAATATGTACTTAATATACAAGTCAAAACACATTTTAAAACGAAAAAGAAGAAGACATTGGTTGAAACAATGATAAAAGGTGTGATAATTGCATACTTTACTTGTCTTTTTTTCTTTTTGGCATTTCTTTTTTTGTTTTACTTGTAAGCTTTTCCCAAACCCCAAAATCCCAACACCTCATGGTCTCTTAGTCCAAAGATTGTTCATCGGTTATTGGCTTGGAAACACTGACTCCATTTTCACTCTTAAATTTACAAACTACGTGGTTGTTTTAATTTTAAAATATATTTTTTTACATTATAACAAGTCTATATTATATGTTATTATGTTTATCATAAAATAATAAATTTACTTAATAAAGCTGTTTTTATTTCAAATAAACAGATGTTTTATGACTTTATCTGATTAAATTAATTATCATTATCATTTATCAATAATTTATATAAGTAAATATGATCTAAAATTAGTAGTTTTTTTTTTCATCAAAAAAGTTAAATATTCAGTTATACTATTAAACTAGATTATAGTCTGTGATAAACGCAGGAAACGTATAAAAAACATAAAATCGTTTACAGATATTGCGTAATCATAATAAAAAAAATATATGATTATTGGTATTATTGAAATGTGTAAAAAATACATTGAAAATGATAACTATCCATAATCATTTAAAGACCTCTTTGTAGATAGCATTTTTTATTTTATTAGTTGAACGATCTTTCACGTCTCATATAGTTATGATATTGTTATATAATTATAAAGCATTTTAATTAAACGTTCATTTCATAATAAGGTTAACTAATTTAAACATATATTAAAAACCAATATATCATTTTTTCTACTGCATTAAATATTGACAACTATTTCATTTATTCAAATAAAGTTATATAATATAATTTATAGAATGTTATATGTTATATGGATTTAATTTTAGTATATTATCAATGAAGATTCTTTTCTAAATTATGATTGGTTTATTTTAAATTGATTATCAATATAAGTGCTAGTTTTTTTGTTTGCTCTTATTTATTTGGTATTTGCAAGAACTTTGCATTAATTTTGACGTAACTTTGAATAATTTTAGTATATCATCAATATAATTTGGTATATCTTTCAATGATATGAAATATCAAATAATGACATTTCATTACTATTGTGATAATTTAGTTTATATATTGTATTTTTACTAATCTTAACAGTCTTATTTTTTTAATAACCGTACGCTTTTACTAATTGTACTTTTTACAAATCTCTTAATATCTTATAATTTTTATCTTACTTTATAACTTTTCATAACTATGTTATTTTCAAGATTGACTGCCTTAATAGTTTTTTTTCCAGTCTATTCAATTTTATATTTCATTGTACAACATCATCGTTTGTATGTATTGTGAAATTTCATTTTAAAAATACTTAATGTTTACACCTTGATATTAAGTTTTTTTTTAATAAACCAGTGTAATAATTATGGAATATATATCTCATTTTAATTAACATTTATTTTCTTCATTATATCAAATTCCTCAATAAACGGATATATTTTTGGAAAGTAATAATTATAATGTGACAACGTTATCTAAGACGTACATGCTTGATATACTTTTCGAGGAAAAAAATCAGGATCATTAAAAAGTTTTATATAAAGAAAATATAAATTTAAATTTGGTGAAATTATAAATGAGATTACTGGCGAAAATTATTTTGGAGGGAGTTGTATTTTGTAAGGTATAATAATATTACAAAATTCGAAATATGTGTATTTGTTGTGTAATTTTATAAATTTTATTGTTATTATATAAAGATAAAAAAGTAAGTTGATATGATATATAAAAACATAATAATTTCAATGATATTTTAAAATTATGCCAAAATTAATCGGATTCTTATGACATAAAAATTAAAAAAAATCATAATCATCTCTAATATATAACAGTAACATTTTCGTAATTAATGTTAGTTCCCAAGATAGTTAATTTTTGTTTTGTTAAAGGTACATAATATATTTTCCTGTTTATTTGAAAAGTTTCAGAAAAGTAGTTAACTGATTTCATGTAATTGGTGACAAAGAAATTCCAAATATATGAATACATACATTTGATATAGGAAGAAAAAAATATTCGAAAAAAATATAAAAAGTGAAAGAAGGTACTGATCTTCTAGTGCACAAGAACGAATGTTTGAAGCAGAGAATGATGATGAAAGTTATAAGCAATAATAATGATGTTGTAAGAGAATGTTTGAAGAAAAGAAACGATTGAAAATAAGTATGAGTCATAGATTCAAAGATAAATCGTATATGTGTGTGATAATTTGAATATGATTTTTCGATATTAATGATTTCCTAATAAAAATAGATTTTATATTCATGGTTTACTAATATAAACGAATTTATATTAATGGTTGGTATTAATGCCTTGATTGAAATGGTTTGTTAGTAATATGCTTTTAAAATTGACCATATTAAAATATTCATAACTGGAAATTCAAGATTTAAAATATGGAAAACTTTTATTGGAATTAAATATATTTCATTTCAACGAATGTAAGTTATTGTTTGACGATTGGAAATCATTTATTGGAGTTAAATACATTCCATATGAGGAAGATGAAGTCAGCAATTTGATCCAGAGGTGGAAAAAATAAGATTGAAATACAATCAAGGGTCTAGATTATTTAAGATGATGTCATAAGGTTTCTCTTTTAATAATATTTAAAGATTACATTATTGTTTTTCTAAACATATGCATATAGCAGGCTTAAAATTGGCCTTGAATTTTGTTTAGTCATATACCACCACATGTGCCTCACATGTCACCTCTACTTTCCGGCATTCAACTACAACTCGGTGCATGAGAGCATGTGGAAGAGAGTTGTTTGGTAATTTCTTGGGTTGCAACCATGAATACTGGTTTAAGACTAAACTTTGGATACATCGCAGACACCTTTAGAGATTTTTCTTATTAGCTTGTCTGATCATAGTAAGATTGTGAACGTAATTCCCAAGAAATTTTATTGGATTCTATTTATTTGTTTTACTTTCTTATTAGCATTTACTTCCAAATGGTTTATTAGTTATGATGCTTCAAATAACATGACATGTAATCATAGTGTATTCTATAAATTTCGTATTCATAAATAAATTTATATATCATATTACCATTGCTATGGATCTACCCCTCAAGTTATAGGAAATGGTATTAGTGATATCGCCATATCTATTTCATTATCATACGTGATAATCATACCTAGTTTTTTGTTTAATTTCTACAATTTAGTAAAAGTACACATATATTGCATTGTAGTATCATGTTTCTCCCGATTATTATGTCTTTCAAGATCTTCAACAAAAGCAAATAATTAGTAGAGGATAAGAATCTAGTAAATTTTATTTTTTTGAACCCAAGGTATTGAAACTCCTAATAGTATATTATCTCCATTTAAACTACATTTTCGTTTAGGTCACCTATATCTTCAAAGTTTGGAGAAATCATATCCCCAATTTAGTCAACTATTGTCCCTAATTTGTGAGTCGTGTTAGTTTGCTAAAGATCAACATGCTCATTTGAACATTATAGCTAATTAAGGAGTTGCATCCCCATTTGAATTGGTTCACTTTGATGTTGGCATGTTACTTCTTGTTACACCCCCAACCAGTGGTGGAAATGTCGACCTATTCGACATAGGGACATTGGATCATGGTAACAAGTGTATTGAACAATAAAAGAAAGTATAGCACACAAATTAATTTAATTTATTCTAAATTATTTTAGGGTTACATTGTTTGGAGTTCAAACACACTTCCTATTTATAACTAATCATAAAACAAACATAAACGACTTCCAAACTTCCTTGATGACTTCCTGCCATCCACAACTACCCTCCACACTCATTTTCCTGAGAATACATGTATTTTGAAAATGTCAACTTAATGTTGGTGTGTTCACATGTTTTATAGTTTTCCGTATTATTATTTTATTTGTTCAAAAATTATTCATGTTTTAAAAACCTTTCTTTCCTTTAGGATGTATTGCCTATCCTAATATTTATAATCTCAATCAAATTGAATCATACAACTACTTGAAGGTGTCCCTCTAGGCAGTTGAAATTAAAATTTTCGGAACATCATTACCATGAGCAGCTATAATCACCGCTATCGACATATATATATCCCACACGATGCTTCATCGGAAGTCAAATAGTATTAATTTTATACTTAAGAAAGTTATCATGTCGGGATTGTAGATAGCAATTGCAGGTGTGGGTGTCTTCCCCATATAGATCTATACATATCTTTTTGGCTCTTGCCAGATTAACGATTATTGGTTCGGGTATAGATCTATAACAACTCACTAACACGTGTTTATTTAATTTTAAGTATGATTATCATTTTATCTTTTACTTACTTAGTCTTTATTTGATACCAATTTATTTGTAACGTCTGGTTCCTGGTACACAATTAATTATAATTTATTCATCTTGTAGAGCTACTCGATGAGTTGGAAGCCCCAAACTCGTCGAGTAGAAATCAAAATGGACGCGGGTTTTAAGCAATCTACTCGACGAGTTGAGAGCCTCAACTTGGCGAGTAGGTCTGCCAGAATGAAACCCTAATTTTAGAGTTTTGCACCCTATTTAAGCATCTTAATCCTCACTGGATGGCCTCATTTCCAGCCTCCAAGTCCCTAACCCTAATCCACAAAACCCTGGTGCCTTGTATGAGCTTGTGAGTTGTTTTTGAGTGAAGATTGCATGTTTTGAAGCTTGTTGAAGAAGGAGGAGCTTGGAGATTCAGAAGGAAGCTAGTAGATCCAGAAACAACATCTCATCCTCTTCATTTTCTGGTAATCAAGTATTAGCCTTTCTTAATAGCTTGTTAGATCTCCTTCTTATCATTTTATGGGGTTTTTGGTCCAAGAAACATGATCTTTGGGACATGGACGTCCAAAGTGGGTATACTTTCAGATCTATGACCTTGAAGGGTTCACATGACATAAAGGTGTAAACTTTATGGCTATGGAAGCCCCATGCAAGCTATAAGTTGCCATTTTAGCCTTTTAAGCTTTAAAAGGCCATGCATGGGGAGAAAGTTAGGAACTTTACGTGTTCATGGAGTGCTTAGAGTCTGGATCTCAGTGAATATGACTTAGTTTGGAGTATGGATGGCTTGTGGACCAAGATCTAGGTCCTTAAAGGTTTAGGGTTTGAGCTAAACCCATGAAGAAGGGATATTAACGGGTAAAGTTGGAAACTTTACCCTTAAAAGGATGTTTTCAGTGTGCATGAGGAATAAGAAACAGAGATCTGAAGCGTAGGGGCTTAATCCTTTAAGAAAGCCCAAACAGATTGAAAAACTCGTCGAATCCATGGAGGAGCTCGACGAGTTGAGTCGTTTTGTCCCGATTATGTACCAGGGGTAAAGTAGTCATTTTACCCTAAGAAAGATTTTGGATATTGATTAACTATTATTGTGATGATGTTAGCTGGGGATTCGCGGAAGTAGCCGATAGAGATTCCTTACCAAGAGATTCAGCAGCCAGCTTTGTGAGGTGAGTTTTCCTCCAATAAGAACGGGTCGAAGGCACCAGCGGCCTGTTTATGTATGTTAGCGTATGCTGGACTTAGATCCGGTGTCGGGGCTAGCCCGATGTTGATTATATGTTTCCGGACTTCGGTCTGATGTCGGGGCAAGCCTGAGGAATGTTTACACATCATATTTGATCAATTAACAAAAAGATCACAAGAACTTGGATATTTACAGAGAGAGAAAGTGAATTTGAAAGAAATGTCTAGAAAAGAAAGTGAATTTGAATAAACTTCTAGAGAGAGAAACAAAAATTAATCAAAATTCTAGAGAGAGAAAGAGAAAATCACATGAATTCTAGAGAGGGAAAATCAAATTTGAGTCAAGATCAAAGAACTAATTCGATTTCTAGAACCAAAAATATTCTTAAAGAAAGAAAACTTACAACATGAAGTTTGATTAATGATTCACCCAATCAAAAAAGTCATCATGGATCAATTTCTTGAAAACTTCAAGCACCTGCTCTAATACCAATTGTTGTGACCCGATTATGATGACGAATGCGGAATAGGAATGATTAATGTGAATCAAACATAATGGAAGAACACAAAATGTAAATAATTCTCTGTTTAAGCTCAATTAGACTAGAAAGAGTTTACAAAGTAGGTATTGTAATGATTTCTCTCTCTAGACTAAATCTCACATATATGGGTTCTACTTACATAAAATGGAAGCCACTCACTTCCTATTTATAGGAAAGGCTAAACTCATTACACAATCTAAGAGGGTAAGCCTACATTACATCCAAGGAGAACTTTGCACCCTAACAACTACAACTTTCCTTTAGATTGTTTTGGCTAGTTTTGACTTTTATCGTTTTGCCTAACGGGGGTAAAAATAAATGATTTTGAAAAAATGACATCTCTCTCATACGGATCCCGTTATTGACATTCTTTTTCCTAAAGTTTTTATTTCTAGGAGTACTATAATTCTCGTTTTAATAACTTTAGTCAAAACTTAAGCAATCTCTATGTACCGTTTCGACGTCGTAATAAATATTTACATGGTTGATTTTACCTTTTACAAAAATCATAACTCCTCCAATTGGAGTCGGATTTTTACAAATTTTATATCCTAGAATCATATTGACAAGTACTTTCTGTATATATTAATCGTCTTAAAAGACGATACAACTTTTTGGACGCTTATTTTTTAGTCTAAACGTCGAATTATTTAAAAATATAACAGTGCATTTGATTATATTTATTCATAAAATCAAAAATTATAATGCTAAGTTATCACATTTATCTTTCCCTACTATATCATAACGGTGGTTGGTGACGAAAATTTTATTGATTGTCACACCTCTAAAACTGGTTAAAGTATTTTGCAAGTTTTTGGGATGATTATTCATTCTTTATTACTTTGATATATTTGATGAAGAAGCGTTGTGATGTATCCACCCATTTTTGTTCATTTGTGCTAAGATTAACAGCGATGTAGTGTTTGTATAAAAGCTTTGCATGGTGATAATGAAGCGGAATACACCAATAAAACATGTTGGTCTTACATACTTGACCAACGTATTATTCCTAAATCTTCTTATGTTTATACACCTGCCCAAATAGAGTTGTTAAACAAAAAACCACCATCTTTTTGAAGTAGCTCGAACACTATTATTTCAAATGATCATTCCAAATCATTTGAGGCTGATGCAGCCTTTAGTGTCTGCTTTCTCATCACCTGTATTCCATCTACAATATTTAGTGGAGATATTCCATAATTTTTTCTGTTTTATAATAAAACATTCTATATTAAACCTAATGTATATAGTTGTATTTCTTTTGTATGGGATTCTTACCCTCAAATTAGCAAACTAGATACAAAGCCTATCAAGTGTGTTTTCCTTGGATATTCTCGCCTTCAAGAAAGTTACACATGATTTTCTCCTACAACTCAATTGATACATTGCTTCACAAGATGTCACTTTCCCACTTCTCGTGTTCAAGGAGACAATAATGATTTTTTGGTATATATTATACCTATTCTTGACTAGACTACATAGTTTCCCAAACTATCTAAATCCAAGCTAGGAGTGGGCATTTGGACCTGACCAGACAAAACCAAACCGAACCGAACCGGTTTTGGAGAATATTATGGACCGTAAACAGGACCGGATGAGACTTACAGGTCTAGGTCTGGGTTTTCCGGTTCTTAGACACGGTTGGACAGGTAAAACTTTACAGGTATATGGTACAAGTCGTTAAAACGCATTTTTGGGTTCGATACAAGTCATTAAAACGAATATGTTGTTGGGTTTGATAGGTTACAACTCGCTAAAATGAATACGCTTTTGCGTTTGATACGATACAACTCGTAAAAATGAATACGTTTTTGTTTGTTGTACCCATTTGACCGGTCAAACTTTGATTGTTTATATCATTTGTTTGAACTTTGATTCAAATAAATTAATGACTTTATCATATTTAATGCATAACTAATCTAACTTTATTCATAATATTATAACTTGCAAAATGAATTTTCCAAATAAAATCGTCTAACATATAAATCAAGTTCGCCAACAAAAGTTAACAATCTTAACACAAACATACAAAAATAATTACCATAATACTAAAAATCATAGTTAAAATTTAAAATCAATGTAACTAACAAATGTCATAATCTAATCTTCCATTGGCCTCTCTCCCATATCATTGTCATTTAAGTCTAACATGTTTAAAGCTTGTGAAATCTCTACATAAACACAAAATGGAAATGTTGTTAGTATTTAATAAAAAAAATGATTGAAAAGTTGAAATATTTCAGCTTTGATATCTCAACTTTGTAGGATTGTAACTCATTGAATATAATACCAAAAACAGACAAATTATAGTATAAATCCATCTATAAACTCTAAATTACATGTTAATAAAATCCCATGTCAATCAGACTTAAAACCAATGAGATATTTTTTTTTTAAATTTCACAGAATACAAAATTTAAATTTCATGCTGAAAATATGAAAGATTTCAGCTTTGATATCCCAACTTTGAAAGACTATAGCTCATTGAATATAAGACCAAAAACAACACAATTGTAGTCTAAATTCATCTACAAACTCTAAATTACAGGTTGGATAAAACCTCATGTCAATCCGACTTAATACGAATGAGATATGCTTGTTTAAAAAATTTCACAGAATACAAAAGTTTAAATTTCTTGTTGAAAAGCTGAAGTATTTCAGCTTTGATGTCCCAACTTTAAAAGATTGTAATTCATTGAATATAGCACCAAAAACAACAAAATTATAGTATAAAATCATCTACAAACTCTCAACTACATCTTGAAAAAAACCGCATGTCAATCTGACTTAAAGCGAATGAGATGTTTGTTTAAAGAATTTTACATAATACAGATGTTTATAGTCCAAAGTCAGTTTTTACCTGAAACTGGCCGGACCGGATCGGTAAAACCGGACAAGTTTTGATCAAATCCTATAACCGAGAACTGGCCTGGGGGTCCAAAAAAAGGTCTAGGTCTGGTCCACTGGTCCAAATGCTCACCCCTACTCCAAGCAGTTATTTTAGTATGCAATGCCACCAGTGATTCATGTATATACTATGCAAACGATAACCTATTCCAAGGACACAATTTACTACCACATGCATCTATAAGTTCTACTAATGATGATTCTAATACAAGAAATGATGAGGCCCCAACTTCTTCTATAAAAATTCTAAATCTTGATGTTCTCATTGCTCTTTAGAAAGGTAAGAATCCATGTAATTACCATATTGACTCATATGTTTCTTATGTTAAGCGTTTATGCATGTTCTCATTCATTTGTGGAAACATTAGACTCTATATCGATCACAAATATTGTTAGTGAAGATTTAACATATCATGGATGGTGTGTTGTTGTGATTGAAGAAATGAATGTCGTTGCTCATAATAACATGAAGAATTTGGTTTAGTTACATGTTAATAAAAACATAATGGGTTGTAAATGGATGTTTATTATACATGTTGGTTAAGATTAATTTGTGGCTCGTTTAAATGCAAGTTACCAAAGGTTATGCTCAGACTTATGGAGTGAATTACTTTAAAACCTTTTCTCCTATAACTAAATTATCCTCTATGTGCCTATTTAGTTCTCCAACAACTACTTATAATTGGTCACTTCATCATCTTAATGTGAAAAATGCATTTCTCATGGTGATTTAGATGAGAAATTTTACATGAAGCACCACTTGGTTTTGTTACTCATGGGAGTGTCATTTTTTAAAAGAAAAGAGAGATCTATAGATGCACAAAGCAAGCTAAAAGCTAGAAAAAAATTCCAAAGAATACTTTTTGGACCATCTAAATTTGAACCAATAAAAATAATATAAAATAATGTTATCAAAAATACTATCCTTCTGCAATGAGCGAGTATTAAAGACAATATTATTTCTTCAATCTTCTCATTTTTATACTAATTGGATAGTCATGGATCCATGATATCCATTCATTTATCGAAATGGAGTTGGGAGAAGCTATTGGGGTCGAACGTATGTAGTGTGGAGTCAAAAGTAATAGAAGTCTTTAAGGTATCGAATGTAGTATGACTTCGACACTCTATCTATTTAACAAGGCAGTTTAGTTTTGATACTTAAATGTCTAGTCCTTTTTATTTTTATTTGTGAGTCTGTTGTACCCTATAAATAGGGTAAGTACATATAGTAGAGTAACGATTGAACAAGACGTCATTCTCACTTGTACTCTCATTTTCTCTTGTACTCATTCAGACTTAATCGAGCCAAGCGGATCTGATCGTGTGTCCATTTATAGCTTCTGTTGATCCATATATGTTCTTAATCAATCTCCAACTCACAACAATTGGTATTAGAGCAGGATTCTCTCAATCAATTGAAGTTTCTTGTAATTTTTCATTTTTAATCGCTCTTTCCGATTCAAAATCTTCTACAAATTCAGAAAACTTGTGTCAATTGGTTGTATTGAATTGATTTTACACTTTGTGTGTTAGATCGATTGATTTCTGATCAATCTCTAATTGATTTCTTTCTTAGATTTTCATTTGAATCAGAAATTATCTTTCTTCGAAATCCGTACAACAATGGCGAATTTTAGTTTGAACACAATGTCTAATTTCTCTCACTTGCTCAAATCATCAACAAAGATTCCGATGTTGATTCTGGAATATTATGAGTAATGGGCTGAAAAAATGGAGGATTATTTGAATGGGATTGATGAAGATCTGATGAGATCCATCTAAAGAGGAGAATATTGTCAGGCAATGTTATTCGATGTTGGTATGTTTGCAAGTTCTGAAGACATGATCACAAGAGGATCCGAGATGAAGGGAAATGATAAGGAATGTATGCGTGAATTACGTTGTGCTCTTCCACCCGTAGTCTACGATTATGTTCGAGGTTGTAAAACTGCAAAGGAAATTTGGGATACACTAAAGGAGAAATATCAAGGACATGAGAAGACAAAGAAGAGTTCTGTCAAACAATGCTTGCTGGAGTTGGGAGAGTTCAAGTAGAAGGAAACATAATCAACCGAATCATATTATGGTCGATTGAATGAATTTATCTTCAAGTGTTGTCACTTTGGAGTAACACGTTCGACACTAGAGTTCAATCTCAGCTTTCTTATGGGTTTAAGAAAGGAATGGAGAAATATCAGTTTGATGATAAAAGCACAAGAATGCTTTGATGGTTACTCTCTTGCAAATTTGTACAATGTCTTGAAAGCTCATGAATGTGAAATCAATGATATTGATGACGAAAACAAATTGAGTTTGGGTGGACCCTTGGTATTGGTGTCGAAAGTTGCAGCAAATGAATCTGAAGTCGGATCTGATGAAGAAGCCAAAAATGGTGAGGAAGGTTTCTTGTTTAACTTCGATGATGAAGCTGTCGCATACTACCCGAACAACAAAGTGAAAAATTCTTTAAGAAGCCTTTTAATCCAAAATTCAAGAACAGTAATGAGGTTAAAGGAAATAGTTCATCTGGAAAAAATGTGAAGGAGGATTCGAAAGTAGAGAAGATGGTTGCTAAGGGTTCGTAGACTCAGGTTTCGACTTTAACTACTGCAATATGTCAAATCATTTGGCTAAGGATTGCATGTTTAGGAAGAAAGAAGAGAAGAATGAGAGAGTCAAGGATGAGGCGTACTATGCTGAGAAGGTTGAGGAGGTTAGATCTCGCGCAAAGGGTGTTTTGTTGATTATTAGAGGAGATGATGAGGAAGAGGGCACCTATCAAATCTGGTCTTTTGGATCAGATGATGATGAGATGCGAAATCTGAATCATGGGGCAATGTATGTTAAACTAGAAGAAGGGGAGAAGGATGAAGAATATGAGATCACTGGAAGGGGTTTCGTATTGACAGACCCGACTAAATCACTGATGATTGCAAAGGTACGTGCTCTTCTTAACTCATTTAAAATTCATTGATCTTCTTATAATGATATTTTTTCTGAGTTTGATAATATATGTTCTTATCCTAATGACATGTTAATCTTTATGAGTAGTGACAAAATACAAACTTATCATTCGTGGAGTCATGAGTTTTAATTTATGATTGCAGGATATATTGTGTAAAGTTCTTTTATTTGAGGGGTAACTTGTGTAGAGAGTTCACGTGTTTGTGGATCCAAACCCGATCCATGGGTCGGTATATTTTGCCCTGGGTATTTAATGCTCAGCTTCTGCTCATTTCGTTCATAACTCAAGAATTAAATCCAGTTGATATTCTCTCGTTTTTTACTCTTCGTCTTCAAATTAGGGTTTCACAACTAGATCTCTTATATGTAGATTCTTTTCATGTAAATGCTTGAGTGATTGAGTGTGGATTACAGTGAGGATTTTCTTTTTGTATTTGTATGATGAAAACTGATTGTTTTATAGTGAATGAAATGTCGATGTTTGTATATGTTGATTTCTTGAGTTCATATTTTGTTATACAATATTTTAATTGAGAATCATGGTTATCATGTGATAGAAGGGTTTACTGATGATGACTACAATGGTGAAGCCACACCTACACAGTCAACCACCCAGTATTGTATACATGTTTGATGTAATCTTGTTTCTTGGAAGAGTAAGAAACCAAATGTGGTTTCCGGTAAAGTGTAGAATCCGAAGTATAGAGTTATGGCACAAACGGCTACGAAATCGTATGGTTGCATAATCTACTTGATGAAATTGAATTTACTCAATCAAAGCCAATGAATCTATGGTGTAATAACAAGCTCGCCATTCATATCGCAAACAATTCAATATTTCATTAGAAAACCAAATACATAGTAGTAGATTATCATTTCATTCGAGAAAAGTTAAGAGATGAAACCATTACAACTTCTCATGTCAGAACGGAAAGTCAGCCAACTGATGTATTTACAAAACGTTACTTGAAAGTAAAAATTAATTACATTTGTAACAAGCTGGACATTATCATATAGTTAATGATAAATATAAGTAACTATGATCCTAAATTATTGTTTTTTTCTTTTCATCGAAAAATAAAATATTCAATTGTTCTATTAAAATGTATTATTATTTTTCTAAACACTGTAAATTAAAAGGACGAATACTATTAGTGTTATTTATTGTGATATTCATGATCATTATAATTTGATAAATATAGTCATATACAGACATTCTCTTACTGTGTGCTAAAGTATTATATACTGTTAAATAATTACCACATACTATGTGCTCCCTTCAACCCCTAAAATTACGCCAACGAAAAATGTTGCTATTGTTACTCTTTACTTCTGTAAATAAATAAGAAACTATATTATTTATATAATGAATAATCGCTTCAAATATAGTGACTTGTATTTAAAACTATGAACTTGTGTTTCAACTTGCAAGCAATTTTTATTTTGTTCGAACTTTTAGCATACATATCCTAATCATACTTCTAAATCAATATTTTTGTCCACGACATGATTTGAAGCATCAATCATTTTTCTTTCTGATAAACCTATAGACAAAAAATCATTTAGTTGCAAGCAAATTAGATAATATCACTAAGTTGGCAAGGAAATCACAATTTGTAATAGCTTAGTACAATTCCAATCAAGCACCATAAACTATTTTTCAATCCTTTTTCGTTTTCAACCATAGTACACAGATATAAATTTTTTGAGTTAATAAACAGTGACAAATCAAACCCTTTAATCTTTTTTAAGCATACAAATTAAAAATCAATGTATAAACATATATAATTACAAAATATTTATCAAGAACTTTAAAATAAGCAAAATATTGGTTATGAATGATAATTAAACTTTTGGTGTTAATAAATCATGGAAAATATTTTTTCTATGTTAAAAAAATTGTTTTACATAAAACTTAAAAATTAAATTACAAAGATATCATTAAAAGAATCTTAGCATAAGTTTTAAAATATGTAAAATATATAAAAAAGACAATTAAATTTTTGTTAATACATATTTAAAACTACATAAAATACTATTAAAATTAAGTAATACTGAACCGGATATTATATTTGGAATATTTTAATAAAATAAAATGATAGTAACCAAATTTATTTTAATACTAAAATACAAAATTATGATTTAATGGTAAATCTAAAATGAGATTGAAAAGGCGAAGTGACGTCATCGGACACACGAAAAAAATAAGGATGAAATTTTGGGTTTTACAAGACTAGAAAAGATCATATGATCAAATCAAACAATTTTAAACACTGTTTAAAGAAGAGATATTTGAACCTTAATTTTACAACACGTCCCCTGCCCCATTCCCCATTCACGTACGGATACCATGCACCAGTGACTCTTCCTGAACCTCGTAAATCAAACAGACCCCCCATTATTACCACCGGTTATAACCACTAACCATGCATGCTCTCACCTACCATTGCAACCCTCACATTACTTTCGTCAGTTATGTATCTCTTTGAAGAATAGTTATATAATTTTAGAGAATATGACTATGCATTTAGCTTTCACCATGATCTTGATTAATTAAAGATTGGATACAATGGTTATGTCTCGAACCCATCTAAATAAGACAAACTGATCATAAAAGGGTAAACCTAAGTTACAAAATAGCTTCGTGTATCTCAATCTTACAAAATAAATATCACCAAAGAAAAAAGTTGCAAATTTCTTAATTTGAAGGTTTAGTTTAGTATGTAACGTAGGAGATATTACTAGTCTTACGTTTTAGAAGTAAACTCCTTACGGACCATGCATGTTGACATAGGGGTGTGGTGAGTCTTAGGTGTTGGTTGTTTTTCTGAAGCCAAAATTTATGAAGTCTGCGAATCATCTCTGTAACTTTCTGCAGTAGAAGAGGTGGATCAAATGGCTGCAGACTATATAAGAAGCGTGTTTGTTTTTTTTTAACATCTGCATGCTGCTGCAAATATTAAAAAATTAAGATAAACAGATTTTATAAATCAAAAATAGTTTTTTAGTTCCGAAAATTTAATAATGTATGACATTTCAACATGAATTTATAATATTTCAGCAAAAAATAATGATATTTCAACAAAGAATAACGATATTTTAACAAAAAATAATAATATTTCATCAAGAAATTATCATTATTCAATATAAAAAAAATCAACATATAATCAAAATTTCAACAAGAAAAAAAAAAGAAGAGGTTGAAAGAAACAATATAAGTACTACGCCAAACAGAACACGCGTAAATGTTTTTAATTCTGAAAACTTTTAAAAAACAAACAACTGAAAGATTAAAAGCGTTGTGCATGTGCTGCGTCGTGCAGCAATTAGAGGTTTGAAAATGTTTTTTTACAAAAAAACAAACAATACCTAATCTCAATCGATGAACAAGGTAATCAAACCATGATAAAATCCTATTGGAAACAGTTTTGTTAAGGGAGGAATATTATATATACATGCAAAATTCAATTTCCCTTTTGAATTAAGGATCTATTTGATGCTAATAATAAACATGAGATTGTTTGGATGTAGGGTTGCACTTTCCACCGTAAAATAGTAGCTATGGGTTTTTGTTTGTACACATTGTTGGATAATAATTTTTCCATAATATATCTTCACAACACATGGAATACGTATAAGTGTACCATGAACTTTACATAAAAAATATTTAAGAGGGTTTAAAAGATGTAAACCTATAAAGTATCTCAAATTAAGAGTTCCTGGCAACTACTTGATTTTTCATATTAATGAAAATTTTTAATTTTTTTTATTAGTGTGCACCTACAAAAAAAGATTATATTATTATTGCAGTTCAACCATGTAATTAAAATATCTAATTAAAAGTTGAGATGATCCAGTTGGTCTAACGTGGCAGATTAAGGTTGTGGTCGAAATGGTATGGATTCAATTCTCAATCAACAAGTTATTTTCTATTTTACCAAATTTTTCTTAAATTGTACCATTGTATCACAAAGAGAGTCTAAATTACCTAAGGTACTCTTTTTTGTTTTCTAGCGGCACATATTCCAATCCATTTAAAAGCTGATTAATCCATACTTTTGAAGTGAGAAACAATATTATGAGAAGTTCATTTCATCATATATTTGAAAATTATTGAAGAGGTCCTTCTTTAGTTTGTTTACTTCTTCTTCCCTTTATATTTTGCAATATAAAAGGTGTCGCCTACTATATTCATGTATGTTAGATTCATTGATTTCTTATGTGTATGTGAGACTAGTTACTATAGTTTATAATTTACTAAAACATTATCTATATTGTTAAAATACATAAGTTTTTGGTTACTAACATGCTATTAGATGCAAAGGGCTACCCATGAAATGACCAAATTTTCCTTCATGAAGTTTGTCTATACTAGTTTGTTATATCTAATGCACTTATAATATTATTGTTTTTATATTATTGTATTTGATTGATTTTTTTTATGCACCTACTAGGGCTGCAAACGAGCTGAGCCGAGCTCGAGCCTGACCAGGCTCGGGCTCGGCTTGTTTAACTATTTATAGGCTCGAGCTCGAGTTCGACTCGTTCGAGCCTTATGGTACAAAGCTCGAGATCGGCTCGTTAAGAATTGTATGGGCTCGGGTCGTATACGGTATACTCTAATTTTCTAAAATGGTATTTATTAAATTATTATTTATTTTAATATATAAAAATAAAAATAATTTTTTTATTATATATATGTAGGCTCATTTAGGCTCGTGAGCCTAATTAAGCCAAGTAACAGAGACTCAAGATCGAGCTCGTTTAATAAACAAGCCTAATATTAAGCTCGAGCTCGGCTCGGGCTCGTTTAAAATCGATCTCGAGTCGAACTTTTAACAATTCGATCTCGAGTAGCTTGACTCGTTTGCACCCCTAGCACCTACTGCTACACATTCATGTGTCCGCCCTTGAGGCCTAATTCACGAGCCAATATAATACATATAGTAATACACATAAACATCCCTTTGCAATTTGCTCTACTCGGAGGGGATTGTGTAGCTAACATGTTTTAGTTACTGCATTAGCTACAATTGATATTTGGCTTTAGAACTAGATTTGAAGATCAAGCCCTCGCGCTTTGATAATGTAAGGAGGATTTAACCTAGGAAAAAACACTATATATGAAGGTGGATCCACTACTAGAAAACAACCCTTTAATGACACGCAAACAATGGCACACACTGATAGAGGACACACATTTGTGTGTATCCTAAAAAGTGATTTTAGTTTTCCAAAATTTTAAGGATAGAGGACACACATTTATGTGTGCCCTAAAATTATTGTCCAACAAAAAAAATTAAAAACACGGAGGACACCTGTCATAAAAAATTGTGTCGTCTAAATGTGTCGTTTTATAATTTTTTTCATAAACGCGCGTTCTCCATTTTTTTAATTGCCAAGGGGGGAATGAAATCCCAAAAAATTAAAAACCCCGCCTAATACTCTCCTCCTTATTCTTCGTATGTTGTAAAATCCTCTTCGATCAAAAGAAACCCTAAAACCATTGTGTGGCTTCCTGATATGCGATTTTTAGTTTTAAAGTTCTTGAAATCATATTTTTGACTTCTAGATATGCGATTTTTCTGAATTGGTATTTGGTGTGTACAAGATCGATAATTTCATATTTTTGAAGTTCTTAAAATCCTCTTCGATCAAAAGAAACCCTAAAATCCCGCCTGATACCCACCTCCACTACCTCTAATCCACACCGACTCTTCAGGCCTTGCACGACGACGATGTACTGGCCATATCGACCAACACTTCATCCACCATCACTGTTTGCAGCTCTCACACCCCATCACAAGGAAACCAAAATCGATTCTCAATCTCGATGCCTCATCTTTACAACCTTATCACATCACTACCACCACCATCTACAACCATTCACCAATCACCATTTAATTCCTCATCAATCTAGTAATTCAACTTCCTATGTACACCAATTCATGTAATTTTGGAAGTTTCAATAGACTCGCTTCTCTACTTCATGTCTGGACGACCATAGGAATTCATGGGAGGCGTGGGAACAAAGAATATTCAGAAGTAGCCTGAACAATTCTACCCCTTGGAAATTGTATTCTCAGTCTTCTCCCTGTTTACTTTCGTTGTAGTCTGTTGATTTAAAAGATTCTCATGGTTCTCAAATGCTTGATCTTGCAGGATTATGGGGTGAATAAAGATTCACATCAGAAGAAAAAAATTAAAGATTCTAAAAGCCAACTTGCTCCTGCGTCAGAAGAGTTGATGAAGATGTTTTTCAACGTGGAAACGTAATATGTACATCTTAGCAAAAGTAATATCCATAAAGGTAAGGAAAATTACAAATGAATTTCAGTATGATGTCATTATAATCTGTGCATCTTTTTTGTATTAGTTTTACAAGAAAAATATGTTTGTTTTTCTTGAAGGTTTTGAAGTACTAACTGAGCTTCAACATATATTAAAAGAGGCAACTGATAATCCTCTAAAATAAAGTTTGATTGTTGATGCCAACAACCGATTTTTTACGTTCATTCCTTCTGTTCATCCATGTGTAATCAAGGATGAGGATGACTTCAAATTAAAGGTACCGGTGACTATTTGTTTATATTTTTAAGAATTCATTTATCTGTTAGGATCAATATGATGATATTCATTCTTGTTATATTGGTAGGTCAAAATGTTGGAAGCACTTCAGGATATTGAAATAGCTTCAAGGCTAGTAGGGTTTGAAGTGGACAATGATGATTCACTTGCTGATAAATATAAAAAGCTTCAATGTGAAATGTTCCCACTTCCTCATGATAGTGAAGATTATCAATTAGTTGAGAAGTATCTCCAAACTACACACGCCCCTACACATACGGTATGGCTTTTTTTGACTTGCAGTTTCTTGGGCTTTTTGGTCTTTTGACATTATGCTGAAAGGTTGGCCTTGTTTGTACTTTTTAAATTGTAGGATTGGGCACTTGAACTGGAAGAAGTTTTCACAGTTTAATGACAAGGATAGTTTGATAAGTTTGTTCCATATAAAAATAAACTCAAGAACAAGATGCTCATTTGGCATGGTATAGTAGCTTCAAACCTTTTCTTTTAAGTTTCATCAATCATGCAAGATGAGAAGGGCATTAATGTCTTTTGCATGGATGTTAATGAAATCTATTTCTCTTAATAGGTTCTCGTTTGACAAACTATGTTGGTATTTTAAGCCAAGGATTGCGAATAGCTCCCCCTGAAGCTCTTACAACCAGCTACATGGTCCTCTCTCTCTCTCTCTCTCTATATATATATATATATATATATATATATATATATATATTGATGAAGAAAGTAAACTTTTTCTATATTTGTAGTTTGAAAAAGGGATTTATTTTGCTGATTTGGTGAGCAAAAGTGCTCAATATTGTTTTACTGACAAGAAAAATCCGGTGGCTTAATGCTATTAAGTGAAGTTGCTTTGGGAGAGATGTATGAGCTTAAGAAGGCCAAGGCCATTTATACTTATACGTGTAAAAAATGTTGTGCTTTAGTATGTTGAAAGTAATTAACTTATTTATTTGTCCTTTTATATTTATAGTATATGGACAAACCTCCAAAAAGGAAGGACTTGACTAAAGGACTTGGGAAGAGCCGATATCATCAAATGTTAAAGCATACGAGTTGATCTATAATGAGTACATCGTCTACAACACCGATCAGTAAGTTTATCTTACACAGATAAGACATAACTTCTTTTATTTATGAAATGGAGTGTCAAATTGTGCACAATTCACATGTTGCTTGGTGGTAAGTGGAGTACCGAATAATCTGAATGTTGAGATAAAGAAAGAAAGGTAGTACTTTGTTTCACATCACATAGCTTTGTCATTAACATTACAATTATGCCCTTGATGTGTAGTTTTTGTCATCAAAAGGTTATGATAAGAAAATGGTAGTTTTGTCAGTTTTATTCTTGAATCTGTGTTGTCACTGAAGAAACTGGTGTACTGCTTTTCAAAATAGAAGAAACTTTGTTTTGATTTGTATAAAATTGAAGCCACTAAAGAGTCAAAAAGCATGGTGACTGTAAAAGTCAAAGGACGAAGTGCATTCCATGAAGCATTTGGTTTGCAAGATTCTAGGCATATTTTGGAGCATGGAAGAAACATTTATAACACAACTTTGAGCTTATCTGACTTATCAACTGGCATCAACATGTGATTCTTACAAAAAAAAACGTGTATTATTGATGTATAAATCATCCTTTTCACTCGTGTTCTTATACGTGTTTTCTGCATGAAGTTATTACATCCTCCAGATCATTGAAGAAGATAAAGGGTCATGTTGCTATATGTTCTGGAAGTGGGGTGGAGTTAGCAATGAAAAAATTGGAGGAAATAAGTTGGAAGAATTGAGTAAGTCTGATACAATTCAAGAATTTAAACGGATGTTTCTTGAAAAGACTGGGATTTCTTGGGAGTCATGGGAACAAAAGAAACTTCAAAATCAACCTGGACGATTCTACCCGCTGGAAATTGTATTTCTACTTCCTGATGGACAACAGTTAGAAAGTGGTTCAGGTGACACAACTTTCCGACTCTAGGACTTGAATACCCAAACTCCTATGTTCACCTGTACAGGTTAGAAACCAACATAACAAGTTTACTTTCTTTAAAGAGACAAAAAGAACATTTACAAACTCAAGTTCCATGTAGTCAATATGATGGTTGTTATGATAACTTCATAATCAAAAAAGCCAAACAAATTGTTATAATTTTACATATCTATTCAGGGCACAAGAATTGCGTTCTCTGTGTTGCATGGTCACCAGATGGAAAACATCTTGTAAGTGGAAGCAAGTCTGGATAAATCCAAATCTGGGACCCACGGATAGGAAAAGCTCCTGACAATCTGCTTACTGTAATTATATTCTCTCTTTATACATCAGTCAATCTTGTTATTTTTTTACTTTATATTCTCTCATCTCACATTATAGGGTCATGGACATTGGGTGAATTCTTTGGCATTAAGTATTGAGTATGTTTTACGGACTGGAGCTTTTGATCATACACGTAAACAGTATTCATCTCCAGAAGAGATCATAGAGGTAAATTGATGTTTTTTCTATGTGTTTTTAGTACTCATTTATTGGTATGAGAATTGAATATATAAATGTATATATATATATATATATATATGTAACAAGAAGCTTTAAAGAGATACAATAAGATGAAGGGTGAAAGTATTGAGAGGTTAGTTTCAGGTAGTGATGATTTCACTATGTTACTCTGGGAACCTTCTAAATACAAGCATCCCAAAACTCAAATAACAGGTCATCAACTGGTACTATTTTTATGTTTCTTCATTTTTTACTCAAAATAGCAACATACTTTACTCTTTTATCAATATGGGCAATGTAATTTTTTTACTGATAACCACAATATGTAACTTCTTATAGAAATATGTAACTTCTAAAAGCCAAAACTCACCGTTTTTCTTGTCGATGCTCTGAGAAGATACTTGAATGTGTCCATGGAGTTGATGCTCCTTATGTGAAGGGTGAAGTTGCAAGGCATAACACTTCCATGGAGACTACCAAAGGAGAACTTACTCATGAGTTCCTTTTAATGTTGTGTATTGTTTTTTATAATAAATAATATTGGAATGGTATTTTATTTTGTATTATGATAATTTCAATCTATTGTTTAATTTGAAAATTAGTAATTTTATCACATATATATATATATATATATATATATATATATATATATATATATATATATAACATTTTAAATTATGACACGCAAATGTGTGTCATCTTCATTTATGACAATGGATTTACTGATACGTAATGCGTGTCCTAAACGCACGTCGTAAGGTTACGACACACAAATGCATGTCGTCTTCCTTTATGACAGGGCCTTCCTTGATACGCATTGTGTTTCATAAATGAGCATCGTAAATGTGTGTCGTAAATGTGTGTCGTAAACGCTTGTCATAAATACACGATGCGCAAAAGCGTGTTGTATTTCGTTATGACAGGGTCTTCGTTGACACACATTTGTGTGTCGTCTGAGCGTTTACAAATTGTGCGTCGTAAAAGGTTGTTTTTCTTGTAGTGATCGTTGAGTTGTTGCTTATTTCCCCAATTTTCATATGAGAATGTGATACTTCCTGAAGATGGTAAACGTATAATTGTAGGTTGTGGTCAAGAGTGTTAAGTACATAGCACATGATGCACTTTAGGGTGTTAGAATGTGGCTCATGGTGGTCATGCATGTGAACGCAAACTTGATGCATTATGTGTGGGGTGTGTGTGTGTGTTTGTGTGTCTATATATATATATATATATATATATATATATATATATATATATATATATATATATATATATATAGTAAATGACACGAATCGTCCCTTGTACATGTGCCAAAAGACACGTTTAGTCATTATTTTTAAAAAATTAACTCGGACCGTCCCTCATTTGTATTAAACTTGAACGTTTCATCCCTTGTTAGTTTTAACTTACGTATTCAATCCTTCGACAAATTTGAAATGATTATATTTACGTTACTTATTACTACGTTTAATTTATTTATTACTTATTACTTATTTTTCTATTATTTGTAATTTGTAAAATAAAAGTGGCCCCACTACCTACCCCACACTCCCTATTGTCATGTCACCCATTTAAGCGTAAATCTGGTAGAACTGATTTATTATTCTCCACCTCTTTTCTAAACTTCGCCAGTAAAAGCCACCACCAACCATCCACCACTAGACCACCATAGATTGCATCTACAGGTTACAAATTTGAACATGTAATTTTTTATTTAAAGACATACGCCTCCTCCTACATCTCTTTCTTAATTTTGTTAAACATTGGATTACCTAAATCCTGTCACCTCGTTTGTGTGTTGGTGCAATAATGAGAGAGAGAGATAGAGATAGAGATAGAGAGAGTGAGAGTAATGAAATAATTAGTGGGAAAACTGCACCAGTTGTCAGAAGTCTTTGGAAAGCCAAACTTGTCTACTCCACCATCACCATCCTTCAACTGCTCTTTCGCCTTCTCCAACAACGCTTCTGGACAAACAGATTTGGAAATTTGATAAACAGAAACTCAATGAATAGAAACCCTTGATCAGGAACCCTGATGAACAAAAACTGAGCATATGAAATCCTTGTTGCAAGAGTTGCAGGTTTCGAAGAGGAAAAGAATATGGTTGAAGCCACATGTTTCAACATCGAGGAGTCCGTTTATGCTTAGATGGTGGTGTAATGGTGACGAATGGAGAAGAGAGAATACAGGTAGAGATGGAGTGGTGGTGGTCATAGTTGAATAAATCGAAGGTGGTCTAGTGACCTGGTTTCTAGGGAGGCAAAAGGAAAAGGGGAAAGGGAAAGGGAAGGAGAAGAAGTGGGTTGAGGTGTGGAAATATAGTTGGGGGGGGGGGGGGGGGGGGTTAATTTATTCTAAAAAAAAGATTAAAAAATGATAAAAAAAAAGATTAAAAAAATTATTATTATGGAAAAAATAGTCATTTTATGTCTTTAGGGACAGTCCGATTTAATTTTTGAAAAATAGAGCCTAGACGTGTCTTTTGGCACTTTCACCATGGAACATTTGTGTAATTTACTCGTATATGTATGTGTGTGTGTGTCTATATATATATATATATATATATATATATATATATATATATATATATATATATATATATATTTGTAATACTTAGTTTTGAGATGTTTTTAATTTCGAGACAGTGGGCCATAAATTGCTCAAGTCTGGTCTAAAGCTTTAAGAGAATAGAGTTTAGACCCTATCGGATGTTGATAATGTTGGTTAATTCATTAAAGTCATCGAATTGTGATTTGAAGCAAAAGGGTAAAATGGGAAAAGTAATATTTTGGGCTACTTGCATGGATTATGGTTTTATTTCGACATGTATTGTGAGAACAAGATCGATGCGTAGGGACAAGGTTTGAAAACTCAAACATTGAGTGAATGCTTAAGATCAATGGTTGCTTACTAATAAATGTTCAAGTCAAGTCTGGAAAGACCAGTCAAGTCTTAGATAATGAATTCAACAAATGATCAAGTCACTAAATGTTGAAGAAGACTAAATGATCAAAGTAAGGTTAATAAATGAAGACTAGATGAATGTTTGAAAGAACTAAGTGAAGAGCCAAAAGTTGATTGGAAGATCCATTTTGACTCGTATTGAATGCTCCTTTAAATAGGAGTAAAGGTTACAACGAATCAACTACAATGTTTACATAGGACTGGACAAAAGAAATATTTCTGACATTCTGATTGTCCAAATAAGATAATAGACTAAGTCCTATGAAACGTTACATCAAAACAAGTACAAATACAATAAATACTTTAAGACAAAATAGTGTTCTTCTGGATCAGCATTCATTCCAGACGTGAGAGTCGCTTTGGAATGTCTTCAGTCTTCTCTTCATCTCCTTTCCTGGTCCGGATTATGTTCCAGACTACTCCTCCAATATTGACTCTGGAACACCTACTATGGAATGCCTGAGCTTCGGAATGTGGACTTAGGATTGCTAGAGGTTCACTTTCAGGTTCCAACAATCTCCCCTTAAGTGAACTTAGCAATCCAGCAAGCTCAGTTCACTTCTTCCTTGATGAAGGTGTATGCTCAGAATAACCACTCTCGGACCTCTATGTACCATGCCAACTGACTTACGAACTTTGCCTTGACATGTTCCGGAGCATCAGACTTGGATGCCCGGGATATGAACTTCTTAGGGCCTTGGTCGGAACTAGATGTTTGTTAAGGACTTGGAAGCAGTCCTTCTTGTTTGTTTTCCTTGTTGTATAGATAAACCCTACAACCGATTCTTCAATGGGACCATCAGCAAGAACTTTGGCTTCTGGAAGAACGAAGGTAATCTCTGTAATGAATTGTTCAGTCCCGTATAGATGTGCAAGCTCATAATCATGTTGGCAGAATTCTGCAACGTAATCCTTTAGAAAGGTTAGAGTGACGTGGTATGCTCCCATAGTTATGTCATCCTTCTGATTTTCTCTAAAGTAGGCAGCTAAAGTGAGGATGTCGTTTGGGTTCATGGATGGGAAGTCTGAATCAGTAACAGTCCGGGGAGTAGGCTTGTTCCGGAGGATGTGAAAACGGGAGAAAGGGCAGTTGAGCTCAAACTTCACAGGTATTTTTCTTCCGAAGCCTTCCAACTTGGTGATCCTTTTCCTTGACCAGACTTCCTTGAGAGGTTGAGCATGTTTGGAATAGAAGGTTTTGAGTCTCTCTCTTTCGGTCCGGATAGTCACTTGCGGATCGTCTGATGGGTGAAGAGGAGCAAACTTAGTGTAAAATTTGCTGAAGGGAGAGAGAGGAAGATCCAGCTGATCGGAATCATTAGAAGAGATGTCATAGTACATGCAAGGAATTATTTCCTCAGCCTTGAGAATGCCTTTACGGCAAAGAGGATAGATGACTCACATTGGATCAGGATTATCTTTCAGGGCTTGGATCCGAATGTTGTCCTCTAGTGCCTAGTTGATTTCTTCCTACGACCATCCAAGTTTTTGCTTCAAGGGAGGTTCGAAATGAAGGGCTTGTTGTTCGGCAGTCATAGGCCTCTTCCCTTTATCTCTTTTCAGAGCTTCCATGACAAGCTTCATGTTCCCATCGATCGTAAATTCCGGAGTGGGGTTTGGAAGTGGTTCTTCCGGAATTTCATCAGGGATACGGAGAGGAGAACCCTAGTCAATCAGAGAAATTTTTGGTTCCGAAATGGGAGGCTGCATGGAGGGAGTGGCTCGGAAGGCTTGTGCGGTGAGGATGGATTTTGCCTTGGCCATTTGAACTGCCTTTTGAAAGGCATCTGGTAAAGAAATTGCCTAGGAGGTTGTGGACCATATTCTCTTTTCTTCCTCACAGAACCTTTGGAAATATCTTCTTTGGAGCTTCAAGGCCTAGAACTCCATTTCTGACGTACTTGTCTTCGTCACTGTCTTCTTCATCAGCAGAAGAGTTTCCTAGAAGTCCGGACACGATTTGGACTTCATCGAGCAAACAGTGAATCCATGGATATTTGAACCCGAGTCTCCAGGAAAAAGCAGAATATTTGATGGAAGAATAGGGGATCCTTTTGAACAACCTGTTATAATAGGAAAGCCTGAAAAAGTATCTAAAAATAAAAACTTTAGATATTTGTACCCTGTCGAAGTAAGGAACCATGGCATATATGTTTGGAATAGATTCCATTTTGATAGCCTTTCTGGAATAAATACTCGGCCGCTAGACTTGTTGAAGTAGTTCAACACATTAATCCAAGTCTTCATCTCGGAGTTTGAACTTCGAGGCAGGTTTCCATGGTTTACTTGGTCCTTCTCCCTCTCTTGCATCGGTGGCCCTTGGAACCGGTGCAAGTAATAAGGAATCCTTGAGCTCGTCAAATTTGGAAAATACTTTCTGAAGGCCAGTGTTAAGCTGAAGGGTGAGGGTGTCATACGCTTCAGATGTTGGGGCTTAAGCAGCAAGGTGTTTGAACATGTCACCAAGGATGGATATCATCTCATCAAACATCTGGTTCGGAACATCAACGATGTTCCAAGTTGAGCGAAGAAGTTTGATAAGGACTTGTTAATTTATCATGCTCATCTCATCCTTCTCTATGATCTCCTTCTCCAGCCTTTGAATTTGTTTCTCATGAAAAATGTGGGTCTGCTTTATTAGGTCGTTGGTAGCAGCCACCAAGTCGTCATGGACCTTCAGCATGGAAGTGATTGTGTTGAGATAGTTATCGACCAGAATGTCGTATTTGGAGTCCACTTCTTCCATTGTTCGTTTGAGCCGGAGAGAAATTAGCTGATCCAGTTGAGCTTCTCTTTCAGCAACAGATGTTCCGGACTGCTGAGAAAGATATTGAAGAATGGCATCAAGCTTGGAATCAAGTCTGGAGACCTTTTGATCCATCTTCGTATTTAGCTTAGTAACAGATGTTTAAATGGAGGCCACTTTCTGCATGGTGTCGGATACATTCGTCTGGATCTCGAGGAGTGCGAAGGGGTCTATGTATCCACCAGCGGAGGATTCGGAATCAGAATCCGAGTTGTTTGGATGAGCTTGTGAGGAAACATTTGTTGAAGGACCCGGCTTGGTTGCATCATCATCTTCAGGCATTTTGGAGTTAAGAGTAGCATCCAGAGTGGTTGATGATGAAGATCCAAAGTCATAGGCAGACTTGGATGCAAATGCTTTGGATTGGAAGTGTTTTGAGGCCATGAAGGTTGTGTCCGGAATACTTTTGGCTTCATCATCTAGCATAACTTCTTCGGAAATTTCTTCATCCGGATTTGTGTGGAAGACACTTTGATGGGTAGTAATGGGAGGTAGTTCCGAAGCTCATTTACAACATCAACATCAGTGGGAGGAACGTAAGGCATGTTGCTTTGGATGGACCTGTTCCTCATAGAAATAAGTGTGGATTCCACTTGAGTTCTGGCGAGATCCGGACGCTTGGATGCAGCTCTGTTGACAAAGTCTTCCCAAAGAGGATCACTAGTACTTGGTCGTCCTGTACGCCTTCCGGGTCTCATACTAGTTGAGGCTTCCGGAGTTAGAGAGACTGCTCCATCTCCGGAAAGCTTGGGGTCCGGAACAATGGTTCCGGAGTGTGTGTGTGTAGAAGAGACTATAGGATCATCAAAGGTGACACGTGGGTTTGTTCTAGGGGGCTGCAAGGAACTATGTTCAACACCGACATCACCTTTTTGGGAAGATGGGGGTGGATTGTGTGGAGACTCCCCGTGAGTGTGTGCGTGTGATTTTGAAACATCGAGAAGTACCTCGGATGAGTAGGTAGGTGGTGTGTGCGGACGACCAGAATCAGCCGGAATGTCATGGGTGCCTTCCTGTTAGGAGGAGGCACTGACTTTGGCTTTCTTTTTGGTTTTAGGCTTTGTGGGAGAGGCCTTTCACTTGGCTGGTTTCTTGACCTTAGGTCCGGACTTAGTAAGGTTGGCCTCTTCCGAAATGGGTTCAACATAGATTGGGGTAGGTTGTGTTGGGTCGAACACAACTAAAGTCTCTGAATGTTGTTTTAAGTAAAGGAAATCGGAATGAATGAGGGCCAACATGTGGTCCGGAAGACATCTGACCGGACCAAAAGAGGATTGGTCCGGAATCCTATAGGCCTTAACTATTTTGAAAGAGACACATACCTCCGGAGGAATGGTGTTCACCGGAAGTGGTTCGGAAAGCTCCTTGAAGATTTGTTGGAGAGTTAGAGCCCAGAACCTAGGGCTCGAAATTTTGTTGTTCTTCCTTTTGACAAAAAACTTGCAGAAATCTTGCCATAAGACCTCCGGAAGATCCACGACGTTTTCGCGTTCGGAATAGATGCTGAAGACGACATTGAGCCTGTCCTTGCTCAAGGTATCAATTCCTCCATGCTTGCCGGACAGTCCTCTAATGATGAGGTGCATGAGTACAGTCCAGAGTCCAGATATAATAGATTTCTTGAAATCTTTGGCCCTGTAGTCTTGAGTATAGCCAATGTAATTCAGGAACGTCTGAAACTCTTCAGTCATTGGTTCGAATAATTTGAAACCCTTTGGGTTTGCTTTTACACCAATCGCTTTGAGGAAGGTCGATTTGTAGATGGGAACGATCCTATCACCGATGATTGTGGTTTCTAAAGCACCATCTTTGAGTTTGATGCTGGTGAAAGCGCGATGAAGGTGATGAAGCGGTAGTGGTGGTTCATGGATTTTGGGGAAGGGAATGGAGATGGGGTGGTTTGCAATAAACTCAATCATCACCCTGATCGATTCATCGTAGTCCAGTGGGTTTAGGGAAAATGGTTGGGTAGTGTCTCTCAGAAAGGGTTCTTGATTGATTCATCCATTTTATACACACCATTAAATTGCAAATGCTCTGGTTCATTACAGGTCATACATCTAAACTATAATTGCTATAGTTTTTGAAACGTTACACTATTTTGCTAAGTTCATTACACGAAACAAGAACATTTAAACTATAATCGGTATAGTTTGGGAAACACTACACTATTTTACAAGCTCATGAACACTATACAGAGACAAGTATATAAACTATAGTAGGTATAGTTTATGGAACACTACTCTATTTCATTAATTCAAGGATACACTACTACATAATTATTTAAGTATAATTATTTACATTACAAAACAAGGAATACATACAGTTTCCAGTACAAGAGAAAACTACTACACTACACGTAAACTAGTTAATACAGGGTTGTGAGGCACTACTTCGGGGTACCCACAAGAGTATAGTTCTTAGTCCTATAAATTATAACCAAAGTCTCCTGGAGGGCGAGCATGAATTTGTGTATAGATCTATACGGGACTGACAATCCTGCACTTGAACTGCTCGCAACAGCTAGGCTGGCAGTCATGTGGTGACAAATGTCATAACATTTCGATGCCTGATGAATGTCGTAAAGGCCACTAGTCATATCAAGCATGGTTATATGAAACTCACAATAGTATCAACTAAAACATTTTTTTACGGGATAAACACTACTTCAAAGGTTTTTTTTAAATAATAAAACTACAGTACACTATTATACGCTACCACTGGTGGATTCCAGGCATTCATACAAGAAAGTATTCATACAAATAATACTACAGACACTACTACAATATTGTAACATCTGGATTCCCAGGTACATTATTTATTCTTTATTTTGGAGGGACTCGGCGAGTTGATGCTTAGACTCTCCGAGTAGAGTCGCGAATTCCATCCGGGTTAATGACCGGACTCGGCGAGTCGAGTAGTGGACTCGGCGAGTCCGCTCTGTTTAATGAAGCCCTAATTCCCGGGGATTGAGACCTATTTAAAGGGGCTTATAGCCACCAATTACGGCTATCAGACCCCTGAGTGAAACCCTAAGCGATCTAGAGCGTTTGTGAGGAAGAAGAGGCCATTTTTTTTATCCTTGTGTGGGTGTTTTTGCAAGAAGAAAGTGACCAAGGCAAGAGGGAGCTGAAGAGAGTGCTATTCTGTGGATTTGAGAGCCTAAGGACTTCATTTTGAGGTATATATTCGATCCTTCTTCATTTTTGGGTGTTAATCCTTGAGAGTTAGGGTTTCTAGCCCATTTAGAGTGTGAATGATGGTGCAATTGGTCCCTTCTTGTGTTGAGGCTTCGGATCTGGATCCAAAGAGGTCCAGAAACCTTAACTCCTTGATCTTTATGGGGGGACATTGGGTAATATGAGATTAGGGTGACATATTGAGGCCATTTATTCAAATAGAGCCATTGGGTCTTTGCGTGGGCATCAAGATCCAGACTTTATGTGTTTATATTGCTTAAGGAGGCCAGATCTATGGGTTAGAGGAACGGATCTGACCTCAGGAGGTCATTTGAGCTTGATCATGGCATGAACGCGCCAAGTCCCAAGAACAGACTCGACGAGTAGGGCTAGGGTTTTCCCATAGTTCACTCAGTGAGTAACTTGTCGAGTTGGGGGAATGAATCGGTGAGTCAGAGGGAAATAGAGGACTGGAGTTCAAGGCGGAACTCACCGAGTTCATAATGGGACTCGGCGAGTTGAGTTGGGGTGGCCCTGCGATTCATGCCGGGTGTAACCCGTCAAGCAGGGGAAAGACTCGACGTGTCAGGCGATACTAGAGGGATAATGGACACGCGTAGACTCGCCGAGTCGCCCAAGTGCACTCGGCGAGTCGGGTCAAAGTTTGACCGTTGACTTTGTTGACTTTGAGGGTTTGGTCAACAATGGGGTCTTTGTGTCAAGAGAGGGGTAAAATGGTATTTTACCCTTCTGAGGATGCCAAGAGAGGGTTGATTCTAGTCTCGAGAGTTATATTTATGAGAGTATTTAATTTATGTGATTAGGCGGAGGCTAGAACATATTTCTACCGAGTCAGAGATTTATCGAGACGTTTGAGGTGATTCTTCTCACTATACTTTACCTAGAGTGGTAACAGAGTTATTGTATGCTATCTATGCGATGTGTGGCACTGCATTATTTCTATGTGATTTATGCTGTGTGTATATCAGAGTTAGGACCGGAAGGTCCATAAAGCTAGGACCAGAGGGTCCACAGAGTTAGGTTTAGAGTTATGTGCCAGTGTATTTGTATGTTATTTATTTTATGGGATTTATTATGGTATGTGATATGAATGATTCAGAGTTATTAGAGTTAGGACCTTTGGGTCCATAGAGTTAGGGCCAGAGGGTCCACAGAGAGTTGGGATTGGAGGGTCCCACTGAGACACACTGACCAGAGGGTCAACATAGTTATAGCCTTGAGTGGCTAATATGTGTTAGAGTGGTATTTTGGGGAACTCACTAAGCTTCGTGCTTACAGTGTTTTGTGTTATATGTTTCAAGTTTTCTCAGGATCACGGGACGGCACCGACTCGATTGTACACACCAGAAGAAGCATTGGTTTTGAGGATCCTGGCCTATTAATTGGTTGAACAAAAGAGTCATGTATTGTAATTTAAACAAAAAGGGAGATTTTTATCAAAAGTGTTAAAGAGATAAACGATTTTAAACGAAAAAAATTTTGTTTTAAAAAATTCGGTGTTACAAATATTCTACCTTTCTAGTATGAGGTACACTAATATAACATACAACTTTTCTACGACAATCATGATATTGTTTTATTTGGTAATAAGACTACAGATTACTATTTCAGAGTACAGAAACATACATACAATTTGGTCTTAAGTCCTAAGACTACTTCTCATTCACTACAAAAAATATTGGATTTTCTAGAAGTACACTATAACATTTTCAAAGAACAAGAACAAGCTTTCCATCTCAAGAACATACTTATGAACTCACCAACTTAAATGTTGTTACACATTCAAAATCACTTGTATTCTCAGGGAACCGGTAGACAGCTACACCTACAGATTTTGAGAAGACAGAGATCATAGAGTCGCGTCTTTTATACTTTTGCTATACATTTTGATGTCATACAAGCTATGTATTAAACATATGTAAATACTATATATCATCAATGTAATGGTTGTGTTTGCTTTGATTACTATTATGCAATTGTTGTGATAGTGTACATGACGTCCTCTGCCCCCGAACGTTTCCGCCATTCCGGTTTGGGGGTGTGATAGTAAATGACATAGAGAGTTCTCTAAATTGTTCTTTCACCAAGAAAGGGTTTTGTCTTCACCAAGAATACGGGTTGCAACAAAGAGGATTGACAAAAATCTGAACTCTCTACATTAGGGTTTACTGTAGTGTAGATTATATACTAATCTATACATGTGAATCCCATGATTTAAGGGATTGTATCTTATCTATACTAAGAACCGATTTTCATAACAAACATACCAGATCTGCTATCTATTATGTACTTATCTATATCATTACCTAATATACAAATAGATTACATATAATAACTATACTAAGTGCTGACACTGATAAGCTTGATATGATGGTGCTGGTAGTAGAGTATACGGTGATAGTGACAGATGTATAGAGTGTTTGACTCATCAGATCATAAGGTGTGACCTATATATATATATATATATATATATATATATATATATATAAGACTAAAAAATAATATAAACGAAATAAACATATGCAAAGACATAATTGCTTCATTTTCTATACTTGGTTTTATTTCTCTTTTCAAACTCATTACCATTCTCCTCAAATAGGTTTCATCAGTTTCTTCCAACCACTTAAGAACCTCAACACTTTTTGTTCATGGGTTATCGTCACTATAGAAACCAACAACATAGGCAAAGCCTTTGTCTTTCAACTAGCTCAAACGAGTCTTCAGCTAATCTTGGCTAGCGGATACCTATTCAAGATTAAAGAAGTTCCTAATAAGAATTTGGTGGTCGGAGTTAAAGAGATGTAGACAATGATTTATAGTAATCAACTAGACGTGAGTATTTTGGTAAATAATGTCGGGGTGACTTATCCTACTACTAGGATTTCTCATAAGGTTGAAGAAGTATTTTGGATGAATATGATGGAAATGAACATGATAAGTACGAGTTTGGTAACAGGAGTTGTGATTGAAGGAATAGTTGGAAAGGAAAAGAGGTGTCATTGTTAATATTGGTTCGGTTGTTGCCATTGTTGTACCTTCACATCCTTTCTGTGCGATCTATGCTGCTAGCAAAGCACAAGTTGGTCTTTAATTGTTTATTTTCTTTCTTTTAATCTGATCAATGGTTCTCTCTTTATGTTTTAAGATCAATTAAAGGCACATATAGTTTAATTTTAAGTCAAAATACATACACTACAAATGTTTTTATGACCAAAAGACAGGCATTGTTTTGAGTTATGAAAACAAGTTATTTACATGCACGAGTCAATGTCAGAGAAACAAGGGAGGATGGAAAAACAAGTTAGTAAAAGTATTCCATCAATGAATAAGTGAAACCCAAATGATACATGATGTGACAAATTAAGGTGCTATAGTTCAAATATTATTTATTTATAAATATAGGATAAACAAAAACGATATACAAACGAAGATTTTCATTCATGAGGGCGGAAATTGGATATGTTTATTTCATTTATATATTATATTAGAGAACATCGAAAACTTGGTGTAAAATTGAAAAAAATTGAAAACTTAGTGTTCAAATCGCAAAAAAAATGAAAACATAATGAACTTTGTGCAACTTTTTTCTTCGCTTCTGATGAGTCATCATATCATGTTAGTAATGACAACCGAATGATCTGAAGCAAACCGGTCAACTGTCAGAATTGCAACAAATTGAAAACATAGTGACTTAATTGGAATAAAAAATGATGTTAAAATTGACAAAAATGAAAACTTAATGACTTTTATGCCATTTATCCGATATATAATTACATGATTTGTCTTTTTCTATACATATAAGATAAGTGCTTTAAATCGCACCTTAAAAACACAATAACTCGTAAATCTGTAGGCTTGAGAACTTGCAAATGTCCGAGTTCATTACATTGGTAACACTTGGGATTTATTGAGTTTAGGTAGGGCTGAAAATTCTCGACACGACCCGCGACACGACACGAAATAAATGGATTTAGGTTGAGTTTTTCAATCCGCTAACTTGTCAACCCGCCAACCCGTTTATTAAACGGGTCATATATGAGTTTCTCAAAAAATAAACGTGTTGACCAGCCAACCCGTTTATATTTTTAATAAAAAAAACTCTTATATTTTTAAATGTATTTATCTATAAAGTATTAATATTTAATAAGTATTATATAGTATTTACCACTGATTCGTAGACCATTTGACTGTTTTGATATTTTGACTCGTGCTTCTCAAAATCAAATCGTGTATGAACGTGCCTCCCTCTTCCAGACTTCCAGTGTCCCGGTCTCCCATAGTCTCACTCTCCTCTTTGTTACTTTGTGATCGAAATCAAGTATCGAAATGGTGTTGGAGAATTGACTTTGTTTTTTGGGAGAAGAAAACGAGAATTGTGGCTATTACTTTAGCACTTGAATTATCTATGTTTGTATTAATGTTTAATTTGAACAGGTTTCTATGAATGTTTTTAATTTTCATTTAGATGTTTAAGACTTAAGTGTCTAAAATTTGGATATGTTTACATCAACCATAAAAAATTTATTCATGTTTAATTGTCAATTTTATTTATGAAATTTGACCAACGAACCCAAATATGACCCACGAACCCGCCAATATGTGGACCCATAAAATAAATGGGTTGACGGGTCATATATAAGTTTATGTTCCAAACCCGCCAACCAGTGACCTGTATATTTAAATTGGTCGTGTTTGGGTTGACATATTTTGACCCATCAACCCGCTAACCCGCGACACGCCAACCTGAACATGACACGATTGCCAGACCTAAGTTTAGGCAAACAAAATGCTGAATTTTCGGTGTTAGAAGTCTTGGTATTTTTTTTCCTTTTGGCAAAGCACTTTGCAAGTGGTAACTTATTACAACTAAATCCGCTGATTTTTGTATCTTTGTTATTATCACATATTTTAATGTTGTTTTAATATTTTTCATAAATATAATAATTAATTGTCCAAAAGTACACTGATTTAACATCAAAAAATTGGGCATATATATGTCATCATTTAAACCGAGATCATGAGACTGTAACATATTTTTATATGAACTTTTTTTTAATTTTTTTTAATTTTTTTTTATTTTTTATTTTTTATTTTTAGAACAGTCTTATGAATAGAGTAGGTAATATATATATATATATATATATATATATATATATATATATATATATATATATATATATATATATATATATATATATATATATTAAAAAACGGCTAAAACATTGACCCCATCGTATTATTAAATATACACGTTATTATCTCCAACGACACTTGATTTTTTTTTTCTTTTGGTTGAGGGACACCATTAATTCGGATAGTATGGTGAATTAGTGATTAGCTAATATGAAATGACAATATGCAGACCTCATATAGTTTATAAAACTAATGACTCAAATACTATATTAACTTTAATTATACAAACAACAATGTATTTGATTCGTGAACAAAATGGGTCGGGTTGAAGTGAGTATAAATAGTGGCTTGGAGACGATTCATCAGTCCCCATGCACACTACATACTTCTTTCTGTTTGTTTTATCTTACTCTTACCACTAGCATACAAGTCGAAGGTACATACAGTTCGTATGTGTGTGTGTAAGCTTCCATTGATACATAAAGAAGAACCTTCAAAACAATGAACACCCTGTTCCAAACCCTTCCCTTTTTGCCTTTTGAACCAGCAAAACCATTCTCCGTACTTGATCAATTTCCTCACTTCAACTTCAACAACCCATTAACTCCAGACCCACCTTCTCCGGAGACTGATTTATCTCCAGAATACGACCATCCTGCCGTTCTTGAAGGCATCGCAGCCGTCGTCGGAGAAAGTGTTCTGTTCGGAAAGTCTGCAAACACCGCTGGTAATCAAACAGCTTCTGGTCTTGTGAAGGATGGCGACAAAGAAATGAAATTTCATGCGGTGAAGCACGGTTGCGGCGTGGAGAAGAATTATAGAGGGGTGAGAAAGAGGCCGTGGGGGAGGTGGTCGGCTGAGATACGTGACAGGATAGGACGATGCCGGCACTGGCTTGGGACGTTTGATACTGCCGAGGAGGCGGCGCGTGCGTACGACGCTGCTGCAAGACGACTAAGAGGATCCAAGGCCAGGACCAACTTCGAGATACCTTCGGTGTTCCCATTGTCTACCACCACCACATCCCCGACAACATCGTCGTCGTCGTCGGCGGAAGGCAAAAAGAGAAAATCAGGCAGCTCTACTACTATCACTAACAAGTGTCATGTGGTGACTTCGGTGGCCCAGCTGTTTAGTAGTTCTGGTCCGACGATCGTAAAGAGGAAGATGAACAATGGTGATGTTGAAGTTGATTTGAATCTTGATGGTACTTTGAACAAAAGATCGAAAACTGTTTGTACCCTTTATTAATTTAATGTAATTACGTATGCTAATGGTACTATAATTCTGACTAAAAGTTTCTTATTGCTAGCACTTTTATTTTAGTGTGTCATATCAAACTCCGAGGGAATTTGATTATATGGAACTATTAAGTATATAAGTTAATGTTAATTTCTAAAATCAATATGATTTTAGCTTTTTTAACTTCTAAGATTGATTTTATATGTATAACTAAATATTATTCCCTCCGTCTCAAAATCTAATTTATTGTGCAGGTATGACTTTTTAAGTTTTTTTGTTCAGCTAAAATAATTTATTTTTTTATATAATATTTTATGTAAGATATATGAATAAATTATTTTCTAATGTATTTTTATTATTATAAGTTTCATCAAAAATTATATAACACAAATAAAGTTATTTATGGTCATAACGTAAACAATAATTATTTATGATCAGACATGAAAAACTTTAAAAGTCAAACGTAAACAATAATTTTAATACAACGTATAACTAATTGATTTAGGGTTGTTTGTTACCAATATGTTTATTTGTAAAATTGTTTATTAAGTTATGTGATATTAGAAGAAATTTTTAAAAAGTGTTTATTAGCTTATTTGGTATTAGAATGAAACTTTATCAAAATTATTGCTATCAAAACAAAATAATTTGATAATTTATTTTTAGATTTTGACAAATTCTTATTTTATATGTAATAATAAAAAAACTTATTAAAAACTTTTTAAATAATTCAATAAGTAATAAGTAAGTAGGAATTGATTAACTTATTATTGAAAATCAATAAATAAAAATCTTTTTTTTATCCAAACAATAAAAACTTCTTGTTATAATGTTAAATTAAAATAAATCAATAAAAACTTCAAATAAACAATAGCAAACACCCTGTTAATTATACAGTTGATATCATTTTAAAGTTCAAACACTATATGTAGAGGTACTCTTTATTAATTATAAACCCATATAAAAATCATAAACACTAAATCTATAATATAACAAAATCCACCAATTTCGATAAAAGTTTATTGATTATATTTATATTTCATTTAATATAAATTTTTGATAAAAGATAAATAGGTAAAATGGACAATGTTTTTTTTTCTTTCTATTTGGCCGGTGAATTTTTTTTTCTATGTTAACCACTAAGAGTTTTCATTTATTTTGAAAAAAAATCACTTAATACAACTATGTATTCTATAAAACCATGAGAGTTTGAATATTGTTTGATTTAACCATTTGAAGAAATTTGTATTTTCGACTTAACCATCCACAATTTGAACTTTTTTTAAACAAAATCATCATTCACAGAAAAAAAATAATTTTCCGTTTGTCACTTGCAACTCACTAATGGAAAAAAAAACCTAGAGTGATTTTTTATTTTTTTCCAAAAAAAAAATCAAACTTTCAATGATTAACCTAACAAAAAAAACTTCCGATAGTTAAATAAAAAAGAATTCAAACTACACTGGTATTATATACATTAAAACTACCTCTACTTAATATTGTTTACATTAGTAAAGCCCAATTTATGTTGTTGAAAGCTTTAGTAAAACCCAATTTATATTGCAAGTGGTACTCCGTTAACCATAGATGAAGCCTTACATTGTCCAAGTTCAGTCGAAATTTGTTGAGTTTGAAGGATATTTGAGAAAACAAGTTTCATCTTGAAACTGCTCGAGAATATGGTATTGTATACATTTACATTACCTCCACTCAATACAACCAAAAGCATATAGTGGAGAAGTTGAGATGTTCGTCAAATGGTTTGTATGTTACCACGATCTAAAACATTGAAAGCAATCTTACCATTCATCGAGCACCTATTGACGAGGGCACTTATATGTTATGGCATAATCGACTGGACTCCTGGATCAAAATATGATGCTTTCGAACAATAAACTCATATTATGGGCATTCTGTTGGAGGAAAGAACTTCATTATTAAACCAAAAAGCCTATGTCGAGCATGCTTAATTGGAAAGAAAAATCTCAAATCACTTCACCTAGAATCTATAAAAGTAGTTTCGTGTTTTCTTAAGAGAATTCAAGGGGATATATGTGGACCTATCCAACAAACATGCGGTCCATTTAAATATTTCACGAAACTGGTTTATGTATCAACACGATGGTTATATGTAGTTTTTCTTTCCAAAAGAAATGCAAAATTTCCTAAACTCCTGACACAAATAGTTAAATTAATGGCTCGTAATCTGGATTATCTGATAAAGTCAATTAGACTTGATAATGTGGCAGAGTTCACATTGAAAATGTTTGATGCTTATTGCATGTCATTTTGAACTGATCTTGATTACCTTATTGTACATGTTCATTTCGAAAATGGCTTTGTAGAAGAATTTATTAAACTAATACAAATAATTGTGATAACTTTGGTTATGTGCACCAAACTTCCCATTCTATTTAGAGTTATGTGATATTGCACATATAGCCACCAAACCACTTTATGTGTATTAGTTGGTAACTGGATATGAACATGATGTCTCACATTTACGCATGTTTGGGTGCTTAGCCAATGTTCTAACTGAACATCCAAAGCGTTCAAAATTTAGACCTAAATAATGACATGGAATACATGTCAGTTATGAATCCCCGTCTAACATATGCTATTTAGAGCCCTTCACAGACAACCTCTTAAACGATAGACATGTAGATTGTGACTTTGATGAAACAATCTTCCCGTTGTTATATGGTGATTTGCAAGTTTACATGAATAAGGAACGATGTCAAATAATGTGACGTTTACCCAATTTGTCTCATATGGATCCACCTAATACACTTAGTGATAAGGAAGTGCAACGAATCCTAAGTCTAAACAATGTTGTTATGCAGTTACCAGACACATTTAGTGACTATGCAAATGTCATAAGATCAAATATACTGACTGCAAATGTGCCTGCATGGACAGTCATCCCTATGTGGCACCATGCACGTTCAAAATGTTGCACCGGTCATACTCACTGTGCATGGAAAGCTGCCATTGACTGTCCAGTCCACCGTTCGTCCTAAGAAAATAGGAAGATCAGTCGGTTCCAAGGATGTTCTACCTCGATAAACAATAAATTTTGTTGCACCCATTTTGCCACATGAAATCATTAAGGATCACAAGGATGTATTAGAGGGGAATGTTTCTCATGATCTCCATAATCTTATAATATATGTCGAGTATACTTGCTTAGATGATATTTTGAAGTTTAAAAGAGACTCTCATTGATAATGTGTTCATATACAGGGCCGGTCCCGAGAATTCAAATGCCTAGGACGAGCCGGCAAAAAGGTCCTTAGGCCTTAAAGTGTAATGAATTAAAATTACATAAACTAATATTTTATTTTAAAACGAAGATAAACTGTATAGCAATAAACATAGAAAAATCATAGTATTTTAATGAATAATTATATATCGTAACAGTTAACCAACAATCCGTGAAGCTCTCCTAGTGTTCTTGATAGCAAATTGGTTGAGCAACTCTTCGTAGTCTATACTCTCTAAGATTTCGTTCTCGATAGATATCATCGCCAAACCACTAATTCTTTCTTGGGACATTGTGGAGCGTAAGTAAGACTTCAATAACTTCAACTTAGAAAAACTCCTTTCTGTAGATGTCACCGTTACTGGAATAGTCAAAAATATTCTATATGCAATGCTTGCATTTGGGAAATAATCAAGTTCTTTCAAAAACTTCAAAACATCTATAAGGTTGCTAAATTCATTGGTTTCCAATGTCTCAAATAATTTCAACTCCATATAAAGTTCCTCCGCATCAATATCCGATCTTTCTTCAAACTCGAGTGTTTTTTCAAGACGATGACAAGACGACTTAAGATCTTTATCTTCAATTCCCTGCAAATTATGTGGAAATAAAAAACCAAATACTTTGTCATACTCTTTGAATTGTTCAAATCTTGTCTCAAGAGAAGAAATAACCTGATCAACAATGTATAAGAAATAATTAACTCTAAAATTCTCTTCAGGTGTAAATGAAACTTCTTCTCTACTTGAACTCACATCAAACGTTTTTTTTCCTTTCAATCAGACGCTTTTGTGGAAATATTGGATCAATACCGATTTCAATAGCAATGTCCTTAGCTTCATCAATCACTTTTAAAAAACCAGTTTGTCTATAATCCTTGAAGTACCCAATCAATTTGTTTATTTCTGTTATAGCATTATCAAGATGCATATCCTTTGACTGTAACTTTTTACTCACAATATTCACATGGTTTAGCACTTCATGCTAAATAATAGTTGATACCAAAAATTCAAAGTCACCAAGTTCTTTTTCTGCTAGTGAAGTTGCTTCACTTGCAATTGCAGCATCATTATCTTTTTCTCCAACTTGAAGTAAAGCTTCTCGTACGTCAACAAGTTGCATTTTAATAGCCATTACACTCTCAACTCGGCTTTCCCAACGAGTTTGACACAATGACTTAAGACTCCAAGCTTTTACATTATCTTTTAGGATTTCCCACCTCTTAGTAGAATTTGCAAAGATAGTATAAATGCATTGGATGAATCCCAAAAAGTTCTTTCCTTTAACACACTTGTTAGCCATATCACATAATGTTAGATTAAGAGAATGACAACCACAAGGAGTGTAAAATGCTCTAGGATTCATATAATCGGATTTTTGATTTCAACTTAATTTCAAAATTCAATGAATAATCACATGAAAGATATTCAATCTTAATTGAATTAGTGAATTTTGATTATGATTCAAGTTCAATTATTCTCTAATGATTCAAGTTTAATTGTTCATCAATCATCATTCAATTATAAACTAATAAAACTATTAATCTGATTATCTGAATAAGTGAATAATCAATTAAATAATTAGCTGATATGAAGTTATGAACGGTCAATCTTCAATGTTTCTCCTTCTTTTCTGCCGCAATGAATTGATAGTCACATGCGATAAGAGCTAAGCCACTAATAATCATCAATTAATCAATAATAATTGTTGATTGATGAATAGTCGTTGAAACCTTTGCTGCCGACCTGCTGTCTATGTTTGTGGATTAAGAAAATATTTGGGCTAACATTAAAAATGGGCTGCAATTGAATTTATTAAATTTTTTTGGGCCCCTTAAAAAACCAGGCCCTGTGCACAGGCCCTGGTTGCCCCTCCTTACCACAGGCTATGTTCATATACGTAGTGGTTGCTGATATGATGAGCAATGATGTCATGAAACCCTATATGTCACACCCCTAAACCGGAATGGTGGAAACGTTCAGGGGCGGAGGACGTCATGTTTAGTATCACAACACATGTATCATAGTAAACATAGTAACAAACAACCATTGTATTAATATTAAAGTGTTTACAAAGTAGTGATTCACAAAAGATTGAATCCAAAGTAAATGACAAAACAAGACATGAAGCTATTGCGCTTCATCTTCTGAATCCCAGTGCGCGTACCTGTCTACTGGTTTCCTGAGAATACAAGTTATTTTGAAAGAGTAGATCAACATTTAAGCTAGTGAGTTCATAAGTATTTTAGTGATGTAAAGTAAGTTGTAAGTTCTTTTTAGAAAAGTTTTCCTGTTGCCCCAGAAGATCCTATATCTTCTGATGTGATGAAAGATAAGTAAAAATGACTCTACAATCCTTTCTATAGGTACTAAATGGATACAAGTTATATACAATTTAGAGTAAACAAACAATCGATTGTGGGAATCTGCCCTAAGCCCACAACCAAACAAGGAACAAGGAATGAGGAGAAACTCACACATCCCATTGTTTGTTAGATCTTCGTTGTATATAACCCCGGCGTATTCATTTGGTACTTACGGAGTTAACTGTAATAGTTCCTTTATTTGATGAAAACATTCTTTAAGAAAAACCCTTATTTCCTTTAGTAAAAGTGGTAACCATAATAGTTTCTTCTATAATCACTTAGTTTATACAAGCTATATCTAATCTAATATCGAATGGATAGTTAATTGTGTGAATTTGACCTAAGCCTACAACCAACCAAAGAGCATGAAGTAAGGCGGAAAGCACACATCCAACTGCCTATCATATATTAATTATATATAACTTTGATGTTTAAACTAAGGTATTATAGAATTAACAACTAAAGGTCCTTTAAGTTATACTGGTTTAATAAAATAGATTAAACCCTTTTACTGATAAGTTTCTAGTTTAGTCTACTACATGTTCTATATGAAAAGTATGTTTTTGTACTAGAAAACAATGTATTGAATTAGTATACAATGACTTGAACCATGCCTGGTACTCATTGTGATTACTTGGTGTATACGGGATATACATATAACTAAGACTGGATAGATAGTAGACTGGGTGCATCTGCTCTAAGCCCACAACCAAATAAGGAACATGAAATGAAGCGGAAAGCACACACTCTATTCTCTATCGGACCCCATTAATATGTAACGCCCCGATTCTCAAGTATTGCTTAAATAAGATTTATTGGGTTAAGATCTACTCGACGAGTTGGTTGACCTACTCGTCGTGTAGCAGCGGGATGGGATCGCGTGTTAAGTGACCTACTTGACGAGTCCATATTGGGACTCGGCGAGTATGAGCTGGTAGATGAAACCCTAAATCCCAGGATTTTCAAGTTGGTATGATGAGCTATGGGCTAGATCTGAAGTTATAACTTTAGATCAGGACCCTCCTTGGATTTTAGAAGCATAAAGTCACATTTTGGTTTTGATTGAGGTCCCTCTTGGGCATGAAGCCCCATTAAGAACTTAGATTTGGCATTTGGAGCCTTTAAGGCCATGCATGCACGTAAAGTTTGCAACTTTACACGATAAGCATGCTCTAGATGCTTAGATCTGTGATTTGGAGCCCCTGCATGGCTCAAAACAAGTCTGTATGGAAAGAGGACTGAATGGACTCGGCGAGTCGCAAAGTTGACTCGGCGAGTCACATGAAGATGGCCGTGAACTCGACGAGTTGGATGAACAACTCGGCGAGTCCGATGAAGATCGTCATCGGACTCGATAAGTTGAAGAACAATTCGGCAAGTCGGATGATTTTTCTCTTGGATATGTATGAGTGTGTATTCGTCGAGTTACAAGGAGGGAACTCGACGGGTGGCCTTAAAGTTTGATCAAGAATCGAAGGAACTCGACGAGTCACTCCGATGACTTGGCGAGTTGGAATGTACTTCGGGGAACTCGACGAGTAGCCGAGGGTACTCGGCGAGTCGAGGTCAACATGGACAGTTGACCTTGATCAGGGGTTGACTAGTGGGTTATGGGTTACCTTATAAGGTTAAGGACTTATGAGTATATTTTACTATGATCATAGGTGGTGGAGCCGGTGTCGGGTGATCCGAGGGTTGGAGTGTATCTTTCGAGTCGACATTTTCAAGGTGAGTTATCCTCATTATATCGATAGGGTTTACGACACCAAGGCCGACCCTTTAGTTGTTGATGTTATGGTATGCTACATGTGGTTATGATCTGTTAGATCGGAATCAGGGTAGACAGTATGTTATGCTCTTATGATCCGTAAGGATTAGTAGGTTAGTGACCTGCTAGGTCGGTATGTTAGTTACGAGAGAATTCTATGATTGATGATCAGTGTGATAGATATGTTTGATGTTGTATATTCCAGTATGTGATAGATATGCGCACATGGTTATTTGCTTGCTGGATGGGTTGAGGCGGTCCTGCTCTGTGATGAAGGCCAACATACCCTATGAGCGGTCCGGGGAGATTGTAGGCCCACGAGGCGGACCAGTCATGTCGAAGGCTCGGGATAGATTCAGATAGACTATAGGCCTAGTAGGGCGGTCCAGTCAGGCCGATAGCCAATATGTATGTTGATTGATTGATACATTGTTACTGATATGGTTTTGTTAGTGTGGTATTGGTATTTTAGGGGTAGCTCACTAAGCCCTCGTGCTTGCAGTTTTCAGTTTATTGTTTCAGGTGCTTCAGGAGATCATGGAAAGGCGAAGGCATGGCCGTACCGCTCCTCATCCTTATGTTATGATGTTGGGACACTCTGATGGATATTGATTTGAAAACGTTTTTGTAAACAATGCTATTTGACTTTCATTTATGGTTGAAAAAGTTTTAAATTGGTGTAAAATTTATGGATGTTACAAGTTGGTATCAGAGCCTTGGTTTGAGTGAATTGGAGGAACACTTGTGTGACTCCAGTCTCAAATCAAAGAGATTTTCGGAAAGTAAGTTTTAAAATGGTTTTCAAAATAAAGGATGGAGGATGTAGAGGGTACAATCAGCCGGAGCCTGTAAGTAAACCCCAAAATACCATGCAATTATTTGATATTCTGATATGTTAGAACAGCATGCTAGTGCTAGGCTAGGGATCTTCAGGAATCACATGATAGATTTGCCTGATTACATGATGCCTATTAGCCTAGGGTTTCTTGTACGTGGAATTGACATCATAACTCTAGACGTTTAGTGTATGCATCACGGTTGTGCATAATAAAGACCTTATAGCCTGAGAATGTTGATTCGGCCTTCGGGTAGGATTGGATATTCAAAACTCTATTGGGTCTAGCATTATGTGCAGCTAGCGTGCACTAGCATTGCAGGGGATGATGGAAGTTTCATGGATGTGTGAGTCGTGATAAGCGGTGAGACTAGGTGCGAGATAGTTGGTACTCCCCTAGAAGTGAGGGTTAAGCACATTTTCTGTGTTTATGATATTGCTAGGACGTTATGGTGATACTTGAGACAAATATGGGTAGGTGTGGAAGGTAGTATGGGCCTGTACTACTAAAAGCACAGGACCCATACGCGTAGCAAGGAAATCACAACCCCTAGGGTTTGTGGGTTATGGCCTCCCGACATTATGTTATTTATCTGATGACTTGTGTATATATTCAGTATGGTGGTGACGAGACGTGTTGCTTCTAGGTCCGGATCAGGATCAGGATCAGGATCAGGATCGGGGTCGGGAGACGGAGGGTTGGAGGTGCCGGTAGCACCTGAGCCCGTGGTATAGATAGGGACCGAGGAGTTGGATGCCAGGATCCAGTAGATCATGCACAACGAGATTGTTGCAGCTGCCAGCGATGTTTGGGTCGATTAAGACCGCAATGGTTGAGTACTTTGATGAGCGATATGAAGCTCTAGCAGAGACAGCTGCCGCTGCAGCCACTTCGGCTGTAACTGCGGCAGGGGTTGTAGGAGGAGCCGACAGGGCTTTCCAGTACCGGGACTTCGATAATACGAAGCCCCCGACATTTGATGGTACTCAGGATGCGATCAGAGCTATGCGGTGGTTGTCTGACGTGGAGGGTTGTTTCTTCACGTGCTCATGTCCTGCCGACCAGAAGGTCAGGTGTGCTCTGAACCTGCTTAGGCTCGAAGCAAAGGACTAGTGGAGATTGATGACAGGTTCATATTCTGATGATCAGCGGGCTACTATTACTTGGGAGCAGTTTCAGGATATGTTTCGCACCCTCTACGTTCCGCGTGTGGAACGGGAGTGGCTTGCTCAGGAGTTTTTGACATTGAGGCAGGATGGGGAGTCTGTGATGGAGATTACCCGGATGTTCACTGAGAGGGCTATGTTTTGCTCGGAGTTTGCGTCAGAGCAGTCTCAGATGACTCGTTATCTGAGTATGCTCAAGATGGATATACGACAGTTTGTGGCTACACAACGTTGTGATACCCTCCTGGATCTACAGGTAACCGCAAGGCAGCGTGAGTTGGAGATTGAGCTACAGCTGAAGGAGCAGCGTCAGGCACCAGCACAGTCTCAGCCGGCACCTAAGCGGTCTAAGACCGCTGATACACGGTCTGGGGGTCAGCAGAGCCGCACTTGTGGAAAGTGTGGCAAGGTTCATTCGAGATTTTGTAGAGTAAGAGGTGGGTGACACAAATGTGGAAAGGAGGGGCACTATGCCAGGGACAGTCGTAAGTCCGCCCCCTCCCGCAGATATGAGGATTTGTTACCATTGTCATCAGGTTGGTCATGTGAAGACCAACTGTCCGCAGTTGCCGCCAAGCCGGCATAGGGTTCCGAGCCAGCTACTGTGAGGATTGGAGATGGGAGGCCAGTTAAGGTGGAGCCTCCGAAGGCTCACGGTCACGCCTTCTAGCTCACGGCCAAAGAGGCCAAGGCAGCACCGGATGTGGTTGATGGTACGTTTCTATTCTCTGTCTCAGTTATTGTATTTGTGTTATGCTTATGGATTGTACCTGTGATTAGGTACGTTTTTAGTAAATTCATTGCCCGCTTTGGTATTATTTGACTCGGGGGTGAGTCGATCATTTGTATCTCAGACCTTCTCTAGAGGGTTTAGTGTGCCGATGGATGATATTAAGTGCCCGTTGCGAGTTTTGATCGCCAACGAGCATGGGATTTCTGCTTCTTCGGTCTACCAGGGATGCAAGTTGGAGATTTTCGGGGTGTCCTTCCCGATATATTCGATTCCTATCCCCATGGGGGATGTATGCGTGATTGTGGGGATGGATTGGCTTAGCCATTTTGGCGCCATGATCGACTGTGAAGGACAGCGGATGGTGGTTCGAACCCCAAGTGGGGGAGAACTTATAGTATATGGTGAGGGCACCAGGTTGGGAGCAGGGTTTTGTTCGGAAGCTAGGGCTCGACAGTATATTCAGCACGGGTGTGCCGGTTATTTGGCGTATGTGGTAGATACGCGGGTTAGAGAGCAGCTCTTAGTTTTTGAGGTTCCGGTGGTGAGGGAGTTTGCTGATGTGTTTCCGGAGAAGTTACCCAGAGTGCCTTCGGAGAGGCAGTTTGAGTTCAAGATGGAACTAGTGCCAGGTGTGGCCCCTATCGCCAATGCGTCGTCCCGATTGGCACCGCCTAAGATGCATGAGCTATCATCTCAGTTACAGGAGCTGCTGGGTAAGCAGTTTATTCGTCTGAGTAGTTCACCCTGGGGAGCACCGATCCTTTTCATCAGGAAGAAGGATGGTTCGCACAGGATGTGCATTGACTATAGGGAGCTGAATAAGTTAATGGTGAAGAACCGTTATCCGCTCCTGAGGATAGACGATCTTTTCGATCAGCTGCAGGGTGCATCTTGGTTTTCCAAGATTGATTTGAGATCAGGATATCACCAGGTCAGGGTGAGGGAGGAAGACGTGGAGAAGACCGCGTTTCAGACTCGTTGTGGTCATTACGAGTTCGTGGTGATGCCATTTGGGCACACCAACGCGCCAGCAATGTTCGTGGACCTGATGAACCGGGTATGCAGACCGATGCTCGATCGCTCGGTCATTGTGTTTATAGATGGTATCTTGGTGTACTCCAAGGCTTAAGAGCAGCATGAGGAGCATCTCAGGGAGCTGCTGGAGGTTCTGAGGCGAGAACGGTGATATGCCAAGTTCTCGAAATGCGAGCTTTGGTTACAAGAGGTCCAGTTCCTTGGACACCTCTTTAACCAGGAGGGGATTTTGGTCAATCTGGCCAAGGTGGAGGCGGTTATGTAGTGGGACAACCCGAAAACTCCCTCTGACATCAGGAGTTTTTTGGATTTAGCAGGGTATTATCGGAGATTCGTTTGTGATTTCTCCAAGATTTCCGTACCCCTCACTCGTCTAACGAGGAAGGGGGTGGATTTTCGGTGGGGCCCTGAGCAGTAGAGGGCGTTTGAGACTCTCCGACAGTGTTTATGCGAGACGCCAGTACTGACACACCTCGAGGGAGTGGAGGATTTTGTGGTATTTTGTGATGCATCCATCACAGGTTTGGGGGTAGTCCTCATGTAGAGAGGACAGGTGGTAGCCTACGCATCGCGGCAGCTAAAGTCGCATGAGATGAGATACCCTACGCACGATCTTGAGTTAGGAGCGGTGATTTTCGCCCTCAAGATTTGAAGGCATTATCTGTATGGGGTCGGATGTATTATTTACAAGGATCACAAGAGTTTGAGGCACATCATGGATCAGCCGAACCTGAACATGAGGCAGCGCAGGTGGCTGGATGTGGTCAAGGACTATGATTGCGAGATCCTTTACCATCCTGGTAAAGCGAACGTGGTTGCGGATGCTCTAAGCCGCATGCCAGCTGGGTCCTCGACCCCAGCCAGGTGTATGAGGATAGCGGTGGATTCCTCGCTGGTGGGTTTGGTCAGGGACGCTCAGATTGAGGGTATGAGACCAGAGAACTGGAAGTTGGAGAGGATTAAGGGCGAAAGCGCCCGATTTGTTCAGGATAGCCGCGGATTGTTGACTCGTTATGGTCGGGTTTGGGTTCCGATGTCCAGAGGGGTCCGAGAGACAGTGATGGAGGAGGCTCATAAGTCTCGTTTTTCTATTCACCCGGGAGCCACCAAGATGTACCGTGATTTGAGTTCGAGCTATTGGCGGCCTGGCATGAAGCAAGATATCGCTTGGCTTGTTGAGAGGTGCTTGACCTGTAGGATGGTCAAGGCCAAGCATCAAAGGCCGCATGGTAAGCTGTAGCTTCTAGAGATTCCCATGTGGAAATGGGAATGGATCGCAATGGATTTCATCACGAAGTTGCCGAAGACGGCAATGGGTTCGATGCTATTGTTGGATTAATGTCTAAGTCCATAACTATAATTGGTAAGACTTGACCCGACCCGGCATGGTCCATTTGGGTTGCATACCATCATGCACTTGGATAGACTATAATGAGAGAAATAAGACTCTTATGGTTATTAATATATTATAAGTTCTAGTATATTAATAATAAGAATAATAAGATTATTTAATTAGTATTGATCAAGAATTTATCTAGGATTAATTAAGTGATCAAAAGAAGACTAATTAAATATATGGGTTGATTGTGTAAATCATCCATACTTGTATAGTGGGCTAATGCTCCATGGATAATCAAGTTGGGCTAAAACCCATAGGATGGTCCATGGATGCTCTATGGTGTATTTGTACCCATGGATCATGGAAATGAAAGGCCATGTCAATTAGGGTTTACATGGTGTAACCCTAACTATATAAGCATCTTATTCTTGACCAAAATCGGCCACTAGTGTGTGAAAAGAAAGGGCTAGCCGATTTCATGAGTTGTAGGATTCTCTCAAGTTATTCTAAGTGTTTTGGTGATTGTGATTCCATTTGAGGTGTCACACTTGGGGCACTAGGCACTCAAGCTTCATGAAGACATTCTACACCAAAGAGGTATGTATTCTATCTTGCTATAGTCATTGTTTTGTATGCTAGATTAGGATAATACCTTGGAAGTTCTTATTTGCATGTATAATAGAGAAAACATAGATCCAAGGTATTTAGGGTTGCATGTACACTTAGGAGTGTTAGAATGCTCGAAACCCAACAGTGGTATCAGAGCCTAGGCTTGTTTTCCTGTTATACTTGCAATAGAAGCTGAAAAAATGAATTTGGTGCTGTCTGATCATCTAACTCGGCGAGTCCATCAGAGGACTTGGCGAGTCCATGCCTAAAATGTGATCAATTCGATCCAACTCGCCGAGTTGGTTCATGCACTCGACGAGTTGGACCCCCAGACAGCATATTTTCGAGTTTTTTTTGGCTAGAATTGGACTAGGAACATTACCCTAAGTTGTTTTTGAACTTATAAACTTGTTTTTAATGTGGTAATGTTCATGCTAATCCAATTTCAAAGATAATTGTCAATAGATTCATGTTTTGTATTAGTGTAAGGTTTAGACTAATTACATGAAAAAGTTTGATTTGAATTATCTTGTTCTTATGAGTTGCTTAGATTAATAGAAAAGTTAATTGAAATAGTTGTTTTCAATCCATTTTAATCTAAGAGTTGAGTATAAAATGTGTTTGTGTAACTTGTCTTCAAGTTACATGAAGAGTCACATTAAAGACTCATAAAATTCATAAAAGTTGGCAATGGTTACAAAATGAAGAGTCTTGTGTCATTGAATATTTTTTTTTTATGACTCCATAACTTGTCCTCAAGTTATGGAAGTTCAAGAGTCACTTCATTAAAGAAAAATATGTAACCATAATTAAATCCATAAGTTATAAAATAAAGAAAAAGTTAGTTCTTTTATTAGTTTAAAGTCTTCCATAACTTGTCCTCAAGTTATGGAACTTGAAGAGTTTTTGGATTAAAACTACTTTAAACACATAAGTTATGGAATTAATTAGTTTTGAATAGTTTCAAAACTTGCCCTCAAGTTTTGGAATTTGTAAATTTTTCTCTTATGAATACTTTAATTCCAAGTTAGCCCTTATAATTTTAAAAGTTAAAATTCAACCCTTATACTTTATAATATTATAAGTTAATAATATATATATATATATATATATATATATATATATATATATATATATGTATAAGAGTAAAGTCAGTCTTACCGCTAGTACGCCTCATTCACGAAGCCAGTCTATAAGGTGGGTATAAGGTTGTTGCCTATAAAATGGCAACTTAATGGGTGTCCACTCTCACCCACCGCTTGCTTGACCGGTGGAGGGTCGTTAGCCGAACGGGTTTGATAGGACTATAATTCTCCCTTTCATTAAAAGTATTAATGATAAATACTAAGTAACTAAACTCTTAATAATACCCAATCTTAGTTACTTAGGAAAATGTGAATATGGTGCTAGCCCATGGAATTCACACTTTGTACCTTACCAAGTCGTTGGTGGAGCGTGTGTGGTTAACCGGCACACTAACTTGGACTATTAAGGATCACGAAGGGTGACTTAATGTTTGTCATAGATCAATGGAGCGTGTGTGGTTAACCGGCACATTGATTGGGTGATAATATTAAGGGTACCAAGTGAATTGGTATGGTTATTCACACCTTGTTTTGTGATCCTCGGCATCCCAGTCACAAAATTTGAGAGGGCACACTCGAGATTGAAACATGCCTTTGAACAGTTCAATGAATCTCAAAGATCTAGGAGTTTCAAAACCAATTAAAACCTAATAATACATTTCGTTTATCTTGGTGGAAATTGGTGAATCGTCATTCACCTACCTTCAAATATTTTATATCTTGGATTACGGCATCCCTCTTCTAAGTTATAAAATAGTTTGTCGGGTCCTAGCCTTAATATTTCATATTGGGTGTTATATTAAGGACTTAAGATCAACTATCTTGAATATCTCCCAAAAGATGTCTGGTTTAGACATTTATGATCTTCCTAAATCTCTTGAAACAAGCTTTCCTAAATGAAGATAATGTCCCATGGAAATCATACTTCTTTCACCTCCTCCAATTATTCTCCCTAACCCACAAGTTCAAGGTCACTCAAGCCCTATTGGCAAGGCAAGGTCTAGGTGTGATCACATCTTGGAGATGTAGTCACATATTGACAAGCCGGGAGAGTTGGGTGTCAAAGTCTTGAGAAAGTTGGTGGTTCAATCACTTTCTAAGTCACATAGTGAGTTCCTTTGGGACACCTATGAAACAGACTATGACAAGACCCTTAATGATCTTATCTATTTGTTAAGATCAACTTCCTTAAAACTTGATGGACATTGACAATAGTGACACAGGAAATCCAGAAAAGCATTCTCTTCCCAATGGTAAAGGGATCGGCCATAGTCAACTCGGTTGACCAAATGGTAAAGAGAAAAGCTAAGTCTGTGATAGTCCCTTGTACCATTATCAAAGGGTCCATATGTTTATATTGCCAAAGGAAGGGGCATTGGTTGCGAAGCTGCCAAATTTACCTTAGGCTGTTAAAGTCAATAAGTTTGACTCTACTTCAGGTAAAGTCCACTATCTAACTCTGTTAAGTTTCTATTCTGAGATTCTTGATACATGATGTGACTAGGTCACATGGTGATGTTTTAAGAATCAAAGAAAAAGTGAAGAAACTTAAAGAAAAAATATGTTGAATCTAATCGCATAGATGGATTTCTATCGCATAGTTTGAAGATCGGATTGTTGAGCTACTTCTTAGAAGTTATGAGATATTGCTTAGGAGTAGATAACAACAAGTTTTCATATGGATTGTAAGGATAAGTTTTTCCGCATAGTTTTAAAATAAAAGAAAATTTTTGATTTTATTTATTTTAAAATATCCTTACAATGGCATCTGTGGAAATGTTGTTGCTTATAAGATTCCATTAAGAGCAAGAGTGGAAATATGAAATTGATTCTTTCATTTGTGGTAATGTCTAGATTTACCAAATAAGGAAAGATTCTCATCACCCAAGTTTCAATTGGACCGGAACTTGGAATCATGCAAGGTGTATAGCATGATGAATAAGAACTTTCAAGTATTAGAAAAATTAAGACTAATTACTTGGTCACATGGATGTGTGAGTCAAGTAAAGGACTAAGGGATCGAGTACACATTCTTGTGCACTGGTCAAGTCGACCACAAAGATCGTCAAGACTATTCGTCATAGTTTACTAAAGCTCAGTAAATATGATTGCACTTACAAGCTTAAGTGTAACTCTGTGACATTGGAAAAGGTTCCAATGTATGACAGAGCGAATAAGAACAATCAAATTAGGCAGAAGGATAAAAGTTTCTCAAATCTGAAAAGATGGGAGAGTACTTTAGTATCAGTTTTGTGATCATCTTAATGATTAAGAAACCATATCACAATTATTTCTTAAGGGAATCTTAGTGCATTCTTATGACTAAGAAGAGGAACTTGATTTGTTGAAATGGTTAAATCAAGAAGATGAGTCATACTTCGTTCCAATACAAGTCTTAGAGTCATACTCCAAGATTGTAACTTGAGTGACATGTCTTACAGAAGGGTTTAAAACACTTGTCAAATGTAAGAGTAAAAGTTTTCTACTCTTGTACATTTGAAATTGGTAAGTTGTGATGTTTTGGATAAAACAAAGACCAACTTAGGCCAATTGTGTGAAGTGTTTGTCTTGATAAGAATCCACACTATCTCTTGGATGTTTGACAAGGGTGTCTTATAGGTCAAGAGGACAGTGGGAGTCTTAAAAGTCTTGAAAGTAATCAAGAATAGAACCTGAAGTTCTTCACTAGCACACGACTTGCGGTTTATAACCTATCATGTTGACATATTCTGTGCCCATTCCAGTTAAAGTTGGCTTTTCATATGAGTTCTTAGAGTTCTCAATTAGTTGCACAACAACTTGGAAGCAATGGCAGGCCCTTGAGCTACCAGGTGGCAAGAAATTAAGATTGAGTTCTATCCATATGGTTTTGGATTTGTCATTATCTTTATCTTGTGATTATGGTTTGACAAATTCATATGGGTAGGAACTCATACACCATATAAATCTAAGTGTCATAAGGTTTCTCTCCGATTCATGAAAATGATGGTGAGGAAACGCTTTCACTAAGTAGATTTTAAGAAGATATCAATTGTGTTATTTGCATTTTCAAAAGTCATTAGTGGAGCGCGTGTGGTTAACCGACACACTAACATGGACTTGTGAGAAATGGCAAATGCCTAAGCAATTGAGACTATGATTACGGTATCCCTTTTCATGGTTCTTGAAATTGCTTAGACACACAGGTGAGCTATCTACGGAAAGGGTGTATGAATCTAAATTTCAGACTGTCCAACTGATTTCTGAGTACATGTCAAAGCTAGTAGGAGCATAAGTGTTATGCTAATAATCATCATGTTAGTGGGAGCATGATAATTATGATAAGTATTGCAAGTTAGCAATGTTAATTATAGAAAACAAAAGTTTCAATTGGGAAAGAGTTGTTTTGCTTTAATTAAGGGAGAGGAAATTATACTTCATCTCAAATCTATAAGCTTAGATCGTGAGGTTTTAATCATTTAGTCAAGGATATATATGAATTTCATGTTGGAATGGCTCAACATAAGGAAATTTTGTATATGAGTCCATTATTTGCATTCTAAAATTCGATTATGATTACGGCATCCCTTTTCATAGTCTAAATTATGAGAACTTGGCAAATTGAAATGGAAATGTTATAGCAAAAGACTGGTTTAGTCTTTATGTGAGACATCATGAATCGATTCCCATATACTTCGGATATAGGATCGATTACATGTGCTATATTCATCCTTTCTAAAATTTTCCAAATGCCTGGGGCATTAAGAAGGGAAAAGGTTTAGAACTGGATATGACTAAAAGGATTAAACAATTGTCGAGGACAATCTAAGGTTTACCAAAGATTGGTTGCTCAAGGACAGTTGGAAGTATAGTGATAATTCTGGAAGGACCATATTGACACAATCTGTAAGGAGGCAACTCTTGTTCAGAAGTGATAAGACAGAATGGAATCTGGAAATGTTTCAAAGTTAAGATTTTTCAATCTGTGTAAGATTAAGGAAACTTAATGCAAGAAGAATATTTCCAAGGAGTTGATCTCCTTTGGAATGCTCTGTAATGTTTTTTGTCAAGTCTTTATGACTTTGTGCATAATCATTACAAGAGGACCAATGCATATAAGTTTAGAATCTAACAGATTTCAGTAAATGGCATGAATTTGGAATTCTTGCAATTGCGGTAAGGATTTGGGAGTGTGAAAAGAGAATCATTGGAGTAATGTTCAATTGATCTAGTTCACAAAGTAAAGAGCATAGACAAACATAGTATGCATACTTGGTGTATGGCATGACTAGTGTTTAAGAAAACATAGTGTACATGCTTGGAGCATGGGACAACTATTGTTTTAAATTCAAGAATAAAGTTGATAGCTGAAACAGTATACAATGAATAATGTGTAATCATATGGTGATAAATAAAAGGTGTTTTATTTATGTTCATAGGTTTTGATACCATATTGGATTCAATTATTATTGTGTTTCACTTTGCATGTTTTGACTTCCCGAATAAACTAGGTTATTCTTCCGGAATGACTAAGTTATTCAAACCATCCACAGTCGGTCATATGTTGGAAGTAGATATGAATTAAGACTGTCATGGGTTGGCTTGTAGAGGTCTAAGGTGTTGGACAAAGGGCTACAACACTCATGAGTGCTCATAAGTTCTGAGTATTGGATTCAACCCGCGCTCATTGGAATCACTTCATGGATTTTATCATGAGTGATCATGAGACGATAATATCTTATATTCTTCAAACCTAGAGATATGAGTTGTTACTATGAGTTGATAGTACATTGATTGCACGAAAACGCATTTGGTAACTCGGTGCTATAAAACGTGCCTTTGTGTATGAATCAACAAGTAGTAGAACAAGCCATATGAGTCGAAGTTTATCTGTTCCTTTTAACTTTGGGATAAAAGCGATATCTGTGGGCCCCTCGATGATTTGATGATGACAAATGGAAGTGCTCGGCCGGGCCAGGACTGATTTGATTTGTTCAATTAGTCAGTCGTCATAAATCGCAAATCGGGAAACAACAAATGGACAGAGAGAATGATTATAATCCATGTCTCAGTCCATATGATATCTAGAATGGAGGAATATATGATCCCTTATCTAATGGACAAGTCATTGACAAATGTCAGAGTTCATCTACAAGGTCAGAGTTCGACAGAAGCTTTTGAGAGCTACGATTGCCAGTTGGTTCCTGAAGTCATACGCAATAATAGTTTTAGACTTATCCAAGTGGGACACTGTTGGATTAATGTCTAAGTCCATAACTATAATTGGTAAGACTTGACCCGACCCGGCATGGTCCATTTGGGTTGCATACCATCATGCACTTGGATAGACTATAATGAGAGAAATAAGACTCTTATGGTTATTAATATATTATAAGTTCTAGTATATTAATAATAAGAATAATAAGATTATTTAATTAGTATTGATCAAGAATTAATCTAGGATTAATTAAGTGATCAAAAGAAGACTAATTAAATATATGGGTTGATTGTGTAAATCATCCATACTTGTATAGTGGGCTAATGCTCCATGGATAATCAAGTTGGGCTAAAACCCATAGGATGGTCCATGGATGCTCTATGGTGTATTTGTACCCATGGATCATGGAAATGAAATGCCATGTCAATTAGGGTTTACATGGTGTAACCCTAACTATATAAGCATCTTATTCTTGACCAAAATCGGCCACTAGTGTGTGAAAAGAAAGGGCTAGCCGATTTCATGAGTTGTAGAATTCTCTCAAGTTATTCTAAGTGTTTTGGTGATTGTGATTCCATTTGAGGTGTCACACTTGGGGCACTAGGCACTCAAGCTTCATGAAGACATTCTACACCAAAGAGGTATGTATTCTATCTTGCTATAGTCATTGTTTTGTATGCTAGATTAGGATAATACCTTGGAAGTTCTTATTTGCATGTATAATAGAGAAAACATAGATCCAAGGTATTTAGGGTTGCATGTACACTTAGGAGTGTTAGAATGCTCAAAACCCAACAGCTATATGGTTCATCGTGGATCGATTGACCAAGAGTGCCCATTTCCTAGCCATACGGGAGAGTTCGTCAGTAGAGAAGTTGGCTGACCTATACGTCCGCGAGATTGTATCTCACCATGGGGTTCCAGTTTCTATCGTTTCCGATCAAGATGTCAGGTTTACCTCTCGTTTTTGGCAGAAATTCCATGAGGAACTGGGTACGCGATTGTATTTTAGCACAACGTTCCATCCGCAGACCGATGGGCAGAGTGAGCGGACCATTCAGACCCTCGAGGATATGTTGAGGGCGTGCGCCATTGATTTCGGTGGGAGTTGGGATTCCCACCTACCGCTTGCAGAGTTCACCTACAACAATGGCTATCATTCCAGTATTGGCGCCCCGCCTTTCGAGCTGTTGTATGGGCGGAAGTGTAGGACCCCAGTCTGCTGGGGCGAGGCTGGGCACAGGGTGATGGGTCGGACAAAGGTAGTTTTGCAAACTACCGAGATGATACAATAGATTATACAACGACTGCAGACCGCTCAGAGTCGGCAGAAAAGTTATGACGACCGACGCCAATCTGAGCTGGAATTTCTAGTGGGTGACATGGTTCTCCTGAAGGTCTCACCCTGGAAGGGTGTGATCCGCTTCAGGAAGAGGGGAAAATTGGGTCCCCGTTATATTGGTCCGTTTAGGATTGTTGCCAGGGTTGGCAGGATGGCTTATAGGCTAGAGCTTCCAGAAGAGCTCAGTCGGATCCACAAGACGTTTCATGTTTCGCAAATTCTAAAATGCATTATGGACCAGGAGGCAGTGGTGCCGTTGGATGACATTCAGGTAGATGAGCGCTTGAACTATATGGAGAGGCCTGTGGCTATTTTGGAAAGCAAGAAGAAGATTCTGTGGAACAACGAAATACCTTTGTTAAAGGTACAGTGGGAACATCGGAGGGGATCCGAGTGGACATGGGAGCCGGAGGCGGAGATGCGCGAGCATTACCCGACATTGTTTATTCTAGTAGATTTCGAGGGCAAAGTCTAGTTCATGTGGGGGAGTGTTGTAACGCCCCAATTCTCGGGTATTGTTTAAATAAGATTTATTGGGTTAAGCTCTACTCGACGAGTTGGTTGACCTACTCGTCGAGTAGCAGCGGGATGGGATCGCGTGTCAAGTGACCTACTCGACGAGTCCATATTGGGACTCGGCGAGTAGGAGCTGGCAGATGAAACCCTAAATCCTGGGGTTTGCACCCTATATAAAGGGACCTTAGCCTCCCTTGGGCCTCTTTATAGTTCTAGAGAGTCATGAGAGTCCTTATACGTGTGTGGGTGCCTTGGTGTGGTGGTTGAAGCTTGGAAAGAGAATCTTGGAGGAAGAAAGCTAAGAGTGCAAAGGAATTGAAGCAACGAAGGCGTGGGAAGTAGGATTTACCTTAGCTAAAATCCTTTGGAGGTATCAAAGTGCCATCTTTACTTCCCTTTTTCCCGTTTGTTGAGTTTCTAGGGCTTTTTATGGATTTTCAAGTTGGTATGATGAGCTATGGGCTAGATTTGAAGTTGTAACTTCAGATCTGGACCCTCTTTGGATTTTAGAAGCATAAAGTCACAGTTTTGGTTGTGATTGAGGTCCCTCTTGGGCATGAAGCCCCACTAAGAACTTAGATATGGCATTTGGAGCCTTTAAGGCCATGCATGCATGTAAAGTTTGCAACTTTACGTGATAAGCATGCCCTAGAAGCTTGGATCTATGATTTGGAGCTGCTGTATGGCTCAAACCAAGTCTTTATGGAAAGAGGACTGAATAGACTCGGAGAGTCACAAAGTTGACTCGGCGAGTCACATGAAGATGGCCGTGAACTCGACGAGTTGGATGAACAACTCGTCGAGTCCAATGAAGATCGTCATAAGACTCGACGAGTCGGATGAGTTTTGTCTTGGATATGTTTGAGTGTGTATCCATCGAGTTGCAAGGAGGGAACTCGATGGGTGACCTTAAAGTTTGATCGAGAATCGAAGGAACTCGACGTGTCACTCCGATGACTCGGCGAGTTGGAATGTACTTCAGGGAACTCGACGAGTAGCCGAGGATACTCGACGAGTCGAGGTCAACATGGACAGTTGACCTTGACTGAGGACTTTGACCTTGATCAGGGGTTGACTAGTGGGTTATGGGGTACCTTTTAAGGTTAAGGACTTATGAGTATATTGTACTATGATCATAGGTGGTGGAGCCGGTGTCGGGTGATCCGAGGGTTGGAGTGTATCTTCCGAGTCGACATTTGCAAGGTGAGTTATCCTCACTATATCGATAGGTTCTACGGAACCAAGGTCGGCCCTTTAGTTGTTGATGTTATGGTATGCTACATGTGGTTATGATCTGTTAGACCGGAATCAGGGTATGCAGTATGTTATGCTCTTATAATCCGTAAGGATTAGTATGTTAGTGACCTACTAGGTTGGTAAGTTAGTTACGAGAGAATTCTATGATTGATGATCAGTGTGATAGATATGTTTGATGTTGTATATGCCAGTATGTGATAGTTATGTGCACATGGTTATTTGCTTGCTGGATGGGTTGAGGCGGTCCTTCTTTGTGCTGAAGGCCAACATACCATATGAACGGTCCGGGGAGACTGCAGGCCCACGAGGTGGACCAGTGATGCCGATGGCTCGGGATAGATTCCGGTAGACTGTAGGCCCAGTAGGGCGGTCCAGTCAGGCCGATGGCTAATATGTATGTTGATTGATTGATACTTTGTTATTGATATGGTTTTGTTAGTGTGGTATTGGTATTTTGGGGGTAGCTCACTAATCCCTCTGGCTTACAGTTTTCAGTTTATTGTTTCAGGTACTTCAGGAGATAATGGAAAGGCGAAGGAGTGACCGTACCGCTCCTCATTCTTAGGTTATGATTTTGGGACACTCTGATGGATATTGATTTGAAAACATTTTTGTAAACAATGCTATTTGACTTTCATTTATGGTTGAAAAAGTTTTAAATTGGTGTAGAATTTATGGATGTTACATAATATATACCCCTGATGTATAAACTATGGAATCATAAAGTTAGCATTATTGGCCCCTTCCTAAGTGAATGTACTAAGACTCGACTGTGTTGTTTGTCTTTTGTATGTTTTCCCAAGTTTAAGACTATCTTTACTAGAAAATAATTTGCATTACTTTATATGGGAAAAGATCGCCATATGAATGTAATGCGAAAATGAAAGTATTCAGTAATATTTTATAAGTAGTTACTAAATCACTAACTACCTTAGAATTATTTTGTTAATTAACGTTAAAACGTGAGAAGGTTGTAACCATACTGATATAACTAGTATTTAATACGATGACCTAATGACACCAAAACTGATGTGACATTTGTCACCCGTAGACTTGCAAGTCCCACTATAGCTAGTAGCAAGGTGTGGGGTGTCAATCGCGTATAGACCTATACACAAACTCATGCTCTCCCTCCAGGAGACTCTAGTTACAAAACGCGACCTAACAAGTATATTGCTAAGCCGTGAAGTAGTAGTTTCACATTATTGTTATCTTGTTCTTGTTATCGTATGTTCCTTCTGTTCTAGTGTATAGTATGTTCATCCATGTTTCTCTTTATAGTATTTTCTTTCTGTTTCTCATTATAGTATGTTCTGAACTAACTCATGTATGAACTGACTCCTGTATGTCTCATTGTACTCGAAATAGTGAGTAGTAGTCCTCTAAACTATACCTACTATAGTTTACTAGTAATGTTGTTTAAATGACTGCATATGTTTGAACACCTTTGCTACCCAAAGGTATTGAATTGATTTGAAAATAGTTTGTTTGATAACACAGTTTGAAGTATAAGAAATCTCTTGGCTTGATAGATATAAATCACATGTGATTGATTATAATAACTATAATAGTTCTACTTGTATCCCCCCCCCCCATAAAAGCATTTAAATCATTTAAAATATAAGTTAAGGGGTATGCACTCACTTGGTAAGTGGTGAATCGGGCAACATTTCGTTCTAGGAATGATCTTTCTTGACGTAACCGCGGGTTTCTGGTGAAGAAACGAGCTTCGTGCGGGCATCACTTCGACTGGAAAAGGAGTTAGTTTCTCGGGAGATTCGGGGCGTCGGGACTTGCTTCATGTGCTAGGGGTGTTACTGGGGCTTCGGGGTTGTTTAGAGGGGCTTAATAGTGTGTAGAAGTAGGAGAGAGGATGGATTTCAGCAACCAAAGTCAGAAGGCTTCGACTTCTATTTATAGCCATGAATCTCGAAACTCACGTTGTGTGTTTTGCATAAGTCACATCGTGAGTTTGGTTCTTATCTGCTCATGGCATGCATCATCTGTCTACTTGCTCTGGAAGGGTGAATCAACTTGTTCACGTCGTGAACACTGTACTCACCACGTGAACTCTGACATATCTCGAAGTTTGTGCCTTGAACTTCATAAATCCATATCTCTTGCATACGTGTTCCGTTTTTGACGTTCTTTATATCGACGCGTAAGTGAGATTATGCTCTACAATTTTCTTTTAGACTCCGTCGGCTAATTTTGATTTATTTTTAATATTATATTTTTAACCGGGCGGGACTAGAAAAGTCTGTTAAAAATCCATAACTTCCTGATCCGACGTCCGTTTTTGTCAGTCTTTTTACCATGTACTAGTATTTTCGAGATCTTCAATTCTCATTTAGGTTGCGTTGGCTAAAAGTCGCTCGATCTCTATTTCGAGTTTTTAGTTGTCTACTGCTATATCCGAAACTTAGAAAAATCATAACTTCCTCATACGAAGTCAGATTTTGACGTTCTTTTTATGTACGTTTACGGTTTAATGATATCTACGACTTTCATTTAGATACCTAAGGCTAAAAAGTATTCTATTAAAATTTCACGTTTTATGCTTAACAGTGCTTTACCGGCTAAAAATTTTCGGTTTGTTACACTATACTATTGTTGAGTGGCAGCATAAAACAGATTGGCCTCAATGGAAACAAGCAATCCATGATGAATTGGACTTTTTGGCGAAAAGAATGATAATTAGACATGTTGCTCCAACACCACCTAATGTTAAAACCAATTGGTAATAAATAGGCTTTCGTAAGGAAGCTTAATGAGAATAATAATATTTTGAGATACAAATCTCATATCGTGGCAAAAGGATTCTCTCAACACCCTGGAACTAATTACGATATCTTCCTTTAGCAGAATTTTGATATAACAACAGTTACCACGCTAGTATTGACCGCCCTCCTTTCGAGATGCTCTAAGGGAGAAAGTGTAGGACCCTGATTTGTTGGGGCGAATACGGTCAGCGTGTCATCGGGAGTACCGAGGTGGTGCTAAAGACCACATAATTGATCCAGCAGGTCCATAGCAGATTGCAGACTGCGCAGAGTCGACAGAAGAGTTACGCGGACAGGAGGGGTTCGAACTTGGAGTTTCAGGTGGGCGATATGGTCCTCCTGAAGGTATCACCCTGGAAGGGTGTTATCAGGTTCCGGAAGAGGGGCAAGCTGGGCCCCACGTTCATTGGTCCTTTTAGGGTTTTGGCCTGGGTGGGTCGGGTTGCTTATCGGTTGGACCTTCTAGCAGAGCTTAGCCAAATCCGCAACACTTTTCATGTTTCTCAGTTGAGGAAGAGTTTAGTGGATGAGTCAGCAGTTGTACCCTTAGAGGATATTCAAGTTGATAGCAGCCTGAATTATATCGAGAGACCAGTTGCGATCTTAGATCGGAAGACGAAGACCTTGAGGAACAAGGTGGTTCAGTTAGTGAAGGTGCAGTGGCAGCACCGAAAGGGTTCAGAGCGGACGTGGGAGACCGAGGGGGAGATGAGGGAGCATTATCCTGAGTTATTTTCGGATTCAACAGCAGCAGACTTCGAGGATGAAGCCTAAGATAAGTGGGGGAGAGTTGTAATGCCCCATTTCTAGTTTGTAATTTAATTAAAGTATCTAATTAATTAGAATTTATTTTGGGATTAATAGATTTAATTAATGGTGGAAGGACTAAAGTGTAATTGTTTAATAGTTAAACAAGAGACATTCTAGAACCTGCCTAGAAGCCTTGGACGGTTTTTAGAGGTATTCCAGGGCTCTAGAATTATCCTTGGAGGATAATTAGGAAGCTAGATAGTTACCAACTCAAGATAATATTATTATATTGGTTTTGGGCTTATATGTGGTTTTCTTGTTACACTATATAAGGACTCCTAGTCCTCTGATTTCCGGCCATCATATGACTTCTAGAGAACGGTTAGCCCAAAATTCCTCCTCTATCTCCTCTTTTTCTTCAAGTTCATTGGTTGCTATTGTTTGGGTGTGAACCATTAGAGGCACGACACTTGTGGTGCTAGCTTCCAAAATCAAAAAAAGAAAGGATTCTTGATTGTTTACTACAACAATAAAAAAGGTATATAATTTCTATCTTGTTTGTCAAAATTCGAAAATCCCTAGGTTTCATAGATTTCTTGTTGTTCAATAGGATGTTACTTCAATAGTGTTTTGACATAGATCTTTAGGTTGCATGTACCCTTAAGTGTTAAGGATTTATCCGCGTTAATAAATGTAAAACCCATTAGGGAATACCGCAGACCATTAAATCAAAATGGCGAATAAAACATGCAAAACCACTTGATCCTCGATATAAAATGACTATATATTGACGTGTCGGTTAGCGACACACGCTCCATCAACATAATAATTTCACGAGTGACTCATCATTTTAAAATTATATTCTCGTAAATGACGTACTCGTTAGCCACACATGCTCCATCAACAGAATATAACTAAAATGCGCGTTTTCATAGGTAGCACAAGACTCAAGTTTTTTATTTATATAAAACATGAATTTTTGTTTTATTACTTGCTTGATACTTTTAATCATGAAAGACAAAGTCTGATCAAACCCTTTCGGTAACTCCACTCTCAAAATACAAAAGACGATGAGGGAGGTAAGCAGGAAACATATTAAAAACTGACCTCATTAGGAATCAAAAAGACCTACTTAAACCAATATTAGAGTGGGTGAGCCTGATCTTGATTCGACGGCAATGCCTTTTATTAGCATGTGACGAAACATGTGGTATTAACGTTTTACGTATAATAAATAATAGCATACAATAGATTTAAACTATTAAATTTATAATCTTGTCTTTCTAATTTACTTCTCTTATTAAATAAATTCAAGTCAAATATACAAATTTTAATTCAAGTTTAAATAATATTTAAATTTAATCTTCATATTTAACTTTAATTAAATAATATCTAAAAATAATGACCAAATTTGAATATACAAATATAAATAATTAAGATAATATTTTAAAATGGAGGCTTACCCCAAAATTTTCAAAACTAATCAAAATCCTGAGATCTGAGAATCCAGAGAAGTGTGTCGCACCTTTCGGTTAACTGGTTTCTTTTGTTTTCAATTTTAAAAAGTTTTTGTTCATAACTAAGACGACTAGGCTTTGATACCACTATTGGGGATTTATAGCGTCAAGTACATGATTTAAAGGTAACAGAAAAATTAAAACATATACCTAAGTGCACATGCATCCAAGGATCTACGTTTTACTAGTTATAGCAACCTCCTTTTAAAAACAACAAAAGTAACAGACTACCAACCTCATAATTTCTAGCTTGTAATCTCATACATGTCAGCTTGTTGCAAAGATGAAGGATCCAAATGAGCGCCACTTTAATGGAATCAAAACCACAATACCAAATTGCAAAACAGTATAACCTAAACTAGGGTTTATTCGAAAATCACCAAACCCTAGGAGAAAGGGTGTGATTTTCATCCAAGAAGAGAGAGAGAGAGAGAGAGAGAGGAGAGAGAGAGAGAGAGAAAAGTTGGATGATTTCGTTTGAAGGAATAATTGGCTCTAGGGTAAATAGGTTTTACCCTAGCAATCTATTTATAGTTAAGCAAGGAGAATTCTAGAAGGATACAAACTTTAGGGTTTATCCTTATCTGAAATAAACCTACCATATCCCTATTCAATGGATACATAAATCGTCCCCTAAACATCTTCGTGAGGTTCTGGAATATTCTAGTTAACCCCTTAGATTAATTAATATTCAATCTCCTTAATTAATTAATTAACAAAATTATTTCTAATTGATTTTATTAATTCCTTAATAAATTAACAAATTATTAATCTCCTTTTCCTTATGCTATTTGGGTTATGACACAAACCCAAAATGACCCTGCTATTATTAGAAATATTACCAAAATAGTTAATAACATTGGACACCATTTCAAATAAAGCCATTATCTACTCCCATGATCGGTCAGTTTCTAGACATTAAAAAAGACCCATTATGTCCAAAAGACGATGATGAAGAGATATTGAGCACTGGGTGTTCATATCTAGGTGCATTATATATATATATATATATATATATATATATATATATATATATATATATATATATATATTATGGTTGTCCCAATGTATTAGACCGAACATCTCATTTGTTATGAATTATCTTGCTTCATACATCATTGTGCCAATGCGATTAGAATGGTAAAAAAATCCACCTTCTTCTACCTTAAAGGTACTATGGATATGGATAAGGGTTTATTCTATCCTTACGTGTCATTGAGTGTATCTACCCCGAATGGTACTCAAAATAACACAAACCTTATCGACAATTTCGATGCAAGTTACTTATCAGACTCGCATAAAGCACATTCTCAATTAGGTTATCTAGTTATCATAAGGTACATAAAGATATCTTAGAGGTCTTGGAAATAGACTTTAGTTTCTACTTCGACGAATCACTCTGAACTACACGCTCTTTATGAGGCAAATAGAGAGTGTGTATGGATTGGAGTTGTAATTGGCTATATTCGAAGTACATATGATTTTGCTTATGATCCTAATGAACCATTTTTCATATATGAAGATAACACTATTATTATTGATCTAGTGAAACATGGTCATATTAAAGGGGAACACATTAAGCATGTTTTTGATGGGTTTAATACAAACAATCCTATGTGTGCATGCAACCCTAGTATTGGATCTATGTTTTCACTATTAGTTATACAGCTTTATGAACACAAAAAGAAACCTGGCATGCTACTATAATTTTCGAAATTCATATATAAAGCTAGAATACATACCTTTTGTTGTTATATAGCAATAACAACTAGTTCCTTGAATTTCCTTAGCTCTTGAAAGCAAGTACCACAAGTGTAGTACCTCTAATGGAGTCACAAACACCATATGCAACTTGGATGAAGAGGAGAAGAAAAGGAGGCACCAAAAACGGCTGGAAACCCTAATGGAAGACTTTTTTCACGTTTTTGGGGCATAGGGGCCCTTTATATACATGTAGGCTATTAGGGTTTACAACTAGGAAACCCTAATTTGACTGCTTAGGCCCTAAGCAGCCCATGGACTCCTTAAACATATCCCTTGGACGATTTCTAATGGGCTACCCATAGAATTCGTCCAACCTATATATTATTTGGTGATCCATAGCCCAATTATAATTATCTTATAATTACAACTTCAGTCCCCTAAGTTTAATTAATCTCTTTTAGCCACAAAATTAATTAACAATTAATTCTTGACTAATATTAATTAAACAATATGATTTCTCCTTTAATATATTATTCTCATAATATATTAATAAATCATATTTAAACCTTTCTCTCCTTAAATCATCCTACATATTGCTATAGTGAAGGCAACCCAAAAGGACCATGCTCATAATCGGGTCAAGTACATACCAAAACAGTTATGGACTTAGACACTAATCCAACAGTCTCCCACTTGGATAAGTCTAATAACTATTTTCCGTATGACTTCAAAACCTGATCAGCAATCGTAGCTTTCAAAAGCCGCTGTCAACTCTGATCTTATCAGATAGCGTGTCCTCTAGATAAGGGATTATATATTCCTCCATTCTCAAGATATCGTATAGACAAAAGACATGAATTTCAATCATTCTCTCTATACTTTTTCCCGACTTCCAATTCATGACGACTGATAACAGACTACAATTGAACACATCAACTTAGTCCCGGCTTGGCCAAGCGCTTAGATGTCATCACTAAATCATTGAGAGGCCCACATATATCGCTTTTATCCCACTTTGGGTAAAAGGAATGGATAAACTTCGACTCAAATGCTCGCTTGCATTTACTGATCGAATCACACACAACAATAAGTTTTATAACACCAAGTTACTGGTGCGTTTACTTATTATCAATGTGTAACTGACCAACAAATAACAACTCACACGTCTCGGTTTCAAGAACATACAATATTATCGTCTCACTAATCACTCGTGATAAAACCGTGAAGTGATCCAAGTGAGCGTGGGTTTAATCCAATACTTTAATCTTATCAAAGCATTCACGAACTCTGCAGCAAACTTGTGCCATGTCTAAACACTTCAGACAATCTACAGACAGATTCATGACAGTCTTTATTCATACCTACTCCCAACGTATGACCAACTGTGGATGTTTGAATAACCTAGTTATTCTGGAAGTCAAAACATGCAAATTGAAACATGACAACAATACTTAATCCTATATGGCCCCAAACTTGTGAGAGTAAATAAAACCCTTCTATTTATCCACCATATTGATTACTCATTATTTATCATTTAATGTTTCGGATAATCAACTCATTACTTGAATCATACCAACAATTGTCCCATGCTCTAAACATGCACACTTTGTTTCCTATGGTCCATGCTTTGTGAAATAGATCACCTGAAAACTTTTCCAATGATGCTCATTTCACAATTCCTTAATCCTAATTATTAGTGTAGGAACACAAGGTTCTTGCCACTACTAGAATATGCTAGATTCTAACATTTTACGCAACGATCCTTTCGTAAAGTCATAGCACAAAAATCACCAAGACTTGGCTAATGAAATTACAAAGTGCTTTCTTAGAAATTGTTACAAGACAATTCCATAGATGTGAAGTCTCACATTCAAAGTACATTCCTTTGAACATCCTTCTTGCATAAAAGTTTCTAATCTAGGCATAGACTCTCAATATCCAACTCCCAATATGGAAACATTTCCACATTTGCCATATGACAACTCATTCTTAATAGAATCTTATCTATTCGTAATAATGTCGATATGGTCCATCCAATACCATACTTTCAACTACTTACAAGTGATCAATCCTCAGCAAACTTTGGATCATCCTTTGATAGTTGTTAAATTCTTTCAGTCAAAACCAATTCTATTCCTTTTTCCCTCTTAATGCGCTAGACATTTGGAAAATTTTAGAATGGTAAAATACTATATCATTTACAATCGATCCTATACCCGAAGCGTATGGGACACGATGCATAATGTCTTACATAAAGATACTTTACCAATCTTTTGCCATAATATTTTATGTGTCATGTTCTCACAATTCGAACTATGAAGAGGGATGCCGTAATCATAATCGAATTTTAAGAACACACAATGTATCCTTGGACTGAAAATATTAAAATTTCTTAATCTAAGCTTTAGATTTTGAAACGGAGTATAATATTCTCTCCCTTAATTATAGCAAAACAACTTTTCAACTCATGCAACTTTGCAAATGGAATCTTTGTTTTTCTATAATTAATATTGCTAACTTGCAATACTCGCCATAACAATCATACAAGCATAACACTTATGCTCCCACTATCATGATGATTATCATATAAGCATAACATTTATGCTCCCACTAGCTTTGACATGTATTCAGAAAACAAATGAACTTTCAGAAAACAATGCCTATTGAATCTCTGAAATCCATATTTCTAATACCAGATGCTTCGATAAGCCTTATACACCTTTTCCTTAGATAGCTCATATGTGTGTTTAAACAATTCATAACTTATGTTACTAAGTTCCAAATGTTAAAACTAATTGCCAAATCTCACAATTCGAACTATGGAAAGGGATGCCGTAACCATAATCGAATTTGAGAATACAATTTTCACAATTGCTATCTTCTTAAAATCTCTCTTAGTGAAAGCATTTCCTCACAGTCATTTTCATGAAGGAGGGAATCTTATGACACTTAGATTTTATGGTGTATGAGTTCCTATCCATGTAAATTTGCCAAAAACAAGGTTTGCGACAAATCCAAACTCATATGGACTGAACTTTCTTAATCTTGATTTCTTGCCCTATGGTAACACGAGTGCCCACCACGCCTTCCAAGTAGTTTAGTAACTTGTCCTTACATATCAATTTACTTTCCATCGACTAAGGCTTTAGTGTGTATTCAAATGAGAACTCATAGAACTCATATACACAATTAACTCAATTGGAATGGCACAGAAACAAAACAATGTCAGCACGATAGGTTGTAAACCTCAAGTCGTGTGCTAGTTATGATCGATAAGGTTTATTCTTGATTTGTTCTTGAAACCTTTTCAAGACCATTAAGACTCCCACTGACTTCTTGACATATAAGATTCTCTTGTCAAGAAACATTTCTTGACAAACAAATATTCAAGAGTTAGTGAAGCATTTATCAAGACAAAACACTTCACACAATTGGTCCTAGTTGGTCTTTGTCTTATCCAAGACAGTACAACTTACCAATTTCAAATGTGCAAGAATAAGAAAACTTTTCCAAATTCCACATTTGATGAGTGTTATAAACCTACTTAAGACTTTTCACTCAATGTCACAATCTTGACTCTAAGACTTGATATTGGAACGAAGTATGATTGACTTATTGATATATCCATTTCTACAATACTTGATACCTCTTCTTAGACATGCAAATGCACTAAGACTCACTTAGAGGATCAATTGAGATATGGTTCTTAATCATTAAGACTTATCATAAAACACAATAAAAGGTACTCTCCCTTCTTCTTAGAATAGAGAAACTTTTATCTTTCTGCCTACTTGATTCTTCTTTATTCGTTCTACTATTCATTGAAACTTTTTCAATCAACTCAGAATTATACTTAATCTTATAAGTATAATCATATTTACTAAGCTTTAGTAAATCATGACGAATATCTTTGTCACTCTTGTGGTGGACTTGATCAACACACAACCTTGTGTACTTGATCTCCTTGTCCTTTAATTGACACTTTGCCAAAGAATTAGTCTAAGGTTCCCAAATGTGAAAGTTTTTCATTCATCATACAATGCACATTGCATGATTCCAAGTTTCTGTCCAATTGAAACTTGGGTGATGAGAAACTCTCCCTATTTGGTAAAATTTTGACATTTCCACAAATAACACAATTAAGAATCAAATCCATTATTGCTAATAATAGAAACATTCAAACATCAATTCTTTCATACATGCCATTGCAAGGATAAATAAATAAGATAAAATCAAAATTCATTTTATTGCGGAAAAAATTTGTCCTTACAATGTAATTCAATTGAAAAACTATGTTATTACATATTTCTTAACAGTCTATTCTAACTCCAAGTAGTAGCTCAAGAATCCATTCTTCAAGTAATGCGATCGAAATCCATTTCTTCATGATCAGATTCAGCTCACTTCTTTTCTCAAGCTTCCTCTCTTTTCTTCGATCCTACAAAACATCAAAATGTAATCTTATCACATCATGTATTAAGAATCTAGAATAGGAACTTAAAAGAGTTAGTTAATGGATTTTACCTAAAGCAGAGTCATACGTCTTGACTCTCCCATCTCTTAGATCTCTCAGATAATTAGGGCAGCTTCGTTTCCAATGCCCCTTCTCTTGGCAATAAAAGCAAATAGACTCCTTTGGCACAACACATCGGACAATCACAGACTTAGTTCTTTATGCACTTCCAATGTTGCCAGTGTCCATTGAAGTTTGGGAGTTTGATTCACTAGACAAATTTGCTTGACCAGCACGCCAAATCATTGTTGATTCAGCAGCTATAAGCAAATATGTGAGATCAATTAGGGTCACGTCGTGGTCCATCATATAGTACTTTCTAACGAACTCACTATATGATTCAGGAAGTGACTGAAGAACCCAGTCAATATCCAACCCACTTGAAATCTTGACACCCAACATGTTTAACCTATCAATGTGTGTTTTCATCTCTAAGACGTGCGCACACACAGGTTTCCCATCTTCGTGTTTACTTGCCAAAAGGGATTGAGTGAGCTTGAACTTTTCAAGCCTTTGAACTTGTGGGTCAGGGAGAACAATTGGAGGAGGTGGAGGAAGTGAAGCATGACTCTCATTTCCTTGATCGTATCTCGGAACGTCATCTTCATTTGGAAAGCTTGTTCCAAAGGATTTGGGAAGACTATTGTAAGATTCAGACATCTACAAAACGGGAGAAAATTCAAGTTAAGTTGATTAGAATTCTTGATGCAACACCCAAATGAAACATCAAGCTAGGATCCAACACAATACTCTACAACCTAGAAGAGGGATGCCGTAATCTAGTTGCAGAATATTTGAAGGTAGGTAAATGACGATTTACCAATTTCCACCATGAAAAACGAAAAAGAAGTTTAAGTTTTAAATGAATTGAAACTCCTAGATCTTTTGAGACTCATTGAACTCTTCAATGGCATGTTTAATCTCGATTATGCCCTACTATTCGTGACTGGGATGCCGAGGATCACAAACAAGGTGTGAATAACCATGCGAATCACGTGGTGCACCCAATGTTGCTATCACCTAATCAATGTGCCGGTTAGCCACACACGCTCCATTGATCTATGACAAGCATCGAGTCACCCTTCGCTACCAATGTCATCCCCAAATTAGTGTGCCGGTTAACCACACACGCTCCACTAACGTTTGACAAGGGTACGAAGTGTAATTCCATGGGTTAGCATACAATTTCACATTTTGCCTAAAGTAACTATGATTTGGGAATTTGAAAAAAAAAATTTAGTTACTTTGTACTTCATTATACTTATAATGGAAGGTTTCTGTCATATCCTACCCGTTCGGCTAACGACCCTCCACTAGTCAAGAGTGCGGTGGGTAAGAGTGGATACCCATTCAATCGCCATTTTATAGGCAATTTCCTTAAACACCCCTTATAGACTAGCTTCGTGAATGAGGCCTACTAACGGTAAGACTGAATTTTTAGTTATACATATATAATATTAAACTTTTAATGTTATATATAGTATAAGGGTGTATTTTACACTTTTAAAATACTAGGTGGTTTAAATTATACTTTTAATTAACAAAAATCATTATGGATTTATTAAATCTCTTTTAATTATACACTTAATTAATTTAATAAAACCATAAGGGTTTAATTTGAACTTTTCAAAATCAGGGTTTTGGATTTTAGACTTTCAAAATTAACTTTTAATTAACAATTTAAATTCCAAAACTTGAGGGCAAGTTTTGAAACTCTTCAAAACAATTAGGTTTTAATCTCACTTAAAATTTTGAATTTGAGACATTTAAATTAAAATTTTAAATATTAAAACTGTTGATTTAATAATTACCATAAATTAAACAATTAATTTAAATTATTAAATCACAAGGGATTATCTAGATCATGAGATAATTACCAATTATACATCTAAGATATCCAAATCCCTTGAATCCCTCTCCAAATCTCGAAAATAAGGGATGGGATAATTCAAGATCTTTAATTACCATATTTAACAATTAAAAGATAATTACAAGATATGGGATTATCCAAATCCCTAAAATTTAGGATCTAACCTTGGGGAAGGAGGTAATTTCGAAATCCAAGGGTTGGAAAACCCTAGATTTCAAAATCTTGGAGGCTAAGGAAAGGATTTGGGAAACCCTAGCAAAAATCGCCATCTAGGGTTTAGCAACCCTAATTGCGAAAAATACCTAGCCTTTAGGGTTCATTAGCCATAAAACCTAATATGTCAAGTTCATAAATTTGAATAAAAGCTAATTGAAAACAAAAACCAATGTCTCTGATACCACTGATGGGTTTAATACAAACAATCCTATGTGTGCATGCAACCCTAGTATTGGATCTATGTTTTCACTATTAGTTATACAGCTTTATGAACACAAAAAGAAACCTGGCATGCTACTATAATTTTCGAAATTCATATATAAAGCTAGAATACATACCTTTTGTTGTTATATAGCAATAACAACTAGTTCCTTGAATTTCCTTAGCTCTTGAAAGCAAGTACCACAAGTGTAGTACCTCTAATGGAGTCACAAACACCATATGCAACTTGGATGAAGAGGAGAAGAAAAGGAGGCACCAAAAACGGCTGGAAACCCTAATGGAAGACTTTTTTCACGTTTTTGGGGCATAGGGGCCCTTTATATACATGTAGGCTATTAGGGTTTACAACTAGGAAACCCTAATTTGACTGCTTAGGCCCTAAGCAGCCCATGGACTCCTTAAACATATCCCTTGGACGATTTCTAATGGGCTACCCATAGAATTCGTCCAACCTATATATTATTTGGTGATCCATAGCCCAATTATAATTATCTTATAATTACAACTTCAGTCCCCTAAGTTTAATTAATCTCTTTTAGCCACAAAATTAATTAACAATTAATTCTTGACTAATATTAATTAAACAATATGATTTCTCCTTTAATATATTATTCTCATAATATATTAATAAATCATATTTAAACCTTTCTCTCCTTAAATCATCCTACATATTGCTATAGTGAAGGCAACCCAAAAGGACCATGCTCATAATCGGGTCAAGTACATACCAAAACAGTTATGGACTTAGACACTAATCCAACAGTTTTTCCAAAATTGCTCTTTACATGTGAACAACAAAGAATTCAAAGGATTAAATTTCGACATATTAAACCAAAGAAGAATCATGCAGACTTTTAACCAAGTCACTACTAAAGTATTTATTCAAAAAACATTGTAGAGCCATTGGACTTAAGAAGCTCTCTGAATTACCTAAATGACATATAAGATGCACCTAGTTGTATGCAAGTAAAGATTGCATCCTGATGTATGTTTAGTACCCTATTGAGTGCATGTGATGGGGAAATATCAAAGAATGCTTCTATATTATTTTGATCTTTAGTTTAAGGGGTTTTTCCTATTGGGGTTACCTTAAAAAATTTGTTTTTAACGAGACATAAAATGTAACCCATTCTCACTAAGGATTAATAAAATCAAGGGGAGTATCCAGTTAAATACTACTTTAACCATTGTGTACTCTTTTGCCCTTCGTTTAGAGTTTTTTCCCATTGTTTTTTTCTTTTAAAAAGGTTTTAATGAGGCACTTCATGTATGAATATATTTACATCGCCTAAGACATCTAAATCCTACTCGTTTATCCTTCGCCAGAGTTTTAGTCTTAAAGGGTTTTCTCCAAAAAGGTTTTTAACTTGGCGAATCTTTGAAGTGCTATCTGAAGATACAAAATGAAGAAGTACAAGTATGATTAACTGTATATCTAATCACTTAAGGGGGAGTGTTGTAACTCATATGATTGTGATGTGTTTCTCACACTCAAATCTTTCATAAGTAGGAGTTATATACATAACTCCAACAACCTTTGGCGTAACCAACCTTTGCCTTATATAGTGGGTTCTTATGTATTGGTAAACACTAGAGTGAAAACATATGTAAACACATATATAGTTAATGAGAACATTGAAATAGATCATTGAGTAAAATCGTTGAGTTGAGCTAGTTCACCCTAGAACAATAATTAGATTCTCACGCAACGAGCATGGATTCGCCTGGTATAAGATACATTTTAGGAACATTAACAAGTTTTATTAAGAAAGAAGTAGCAAGAGGCCATATATATATATATATATATATATATATATATATATATATATATATATAAAAGGAGCTAGCTTTTTAGATCTAGTAGTAAGCCTACTAAAAGTAGAAAATTTGACTTCCCTAGGTAAATCTTAACTACTCCTGATCTTGGAATTAAAGACACAATCATTTATATAATTCCAAATAACTTAGCTAAGAGCCATAAGAATAACATGGACAACTTTCATTGTATTGTTGTTTTTGTTGTGCCTTAGTTCTAACCAATGTTGTAAAAATACTAACTACATCCCAAATAATCCTTAGGCGCTACCCGACCACTTAGAGGGCATCTAGAGATTTATCTCTACCTACAAAATGATTGAAACGATAGAAAAAAAATGAAAATTTTAATACTTTGAAGAAGTTTTATTTCAATGGAAATCATTTGAGGAATGATTAGTGTTGTATTAATCATATTAACCTATATTATTATAATATTAGTGATATTTATGAACCTTGTTATTATATTAGTCATATTTAATTTTTAAAAATTCAATTAATGGTCCCCGATTAATCCCTATCTAGCCGATTAATCCCTTAACCCTTATCCACCGGCTAGCTAACGTCAAACTTTTTTTACAACATTGGTTCTAACAAAGAAGTCAACAAAATTAAAGGAAGTATTATGTATCTTACGACACCATTAGATAATTATATTATAAAAATATATAAATTATCGTTGTTCGCTATTTGGATAAACCAATTGGAAAATTAGACTAGTTGGATTGAATATTTCATTTGGATATTAAAATTTTTGTATGAGTTTTAAGCAAATTGTATAGTATTTTGGATTTTGAATTGGTTTTGGGTTATAAATTAAAAACCAAATAATCTAAGAAAATGAATAACAATTTATTATATATATATATATATATATATATATATTTTATATTTGTTTGTTTTTAATATACATCTTTTATTATTTATTAATTTACTGTATTGTACTTTTAAATAGATTAGAAGTATAACCCAATAAAAACATTAATATGTATTTTTCATAAAAAAAATTATCAATAAAATATTAAAATATAATATATTTAATAGTTGTTAATAAATTTTAATTCATAAGAATTTTTCTGGTGGGCTCATGGGAACGATATATATTTATGTTCAAGAATCAATTCTTCAAAAATCTCAAAAAATCAAGAGCTCAAGGGTTTTTTGGCCTCATGTTTTGATGATTTCGCTTTTGATGGTCTTATTTCATATAAACAATATTTCATTTATGATGAATAAGAACTAACAAGAATCTCATGTTGGCTAGAGACTCGCCGAAGATGATGATTGAAGAGTCAATAGAGATGCCAAAGTCACTAAAACTGAATAAGCTTATAATAGCCGCTCATAATGGTGTTTTTTAACAACAAAAAAAAGGTTCAATGGTAATGACGTACAAATAAAGATGTAACGTCTAAAAAATACTAATAAAATTTTGCATTTTTAAACCACCAAGCCATACAACCATTTGTTCCAAAACCAAACAAGTTAAAATGTATTTTTCAAACATCAGAGTAAATTAGAGTAAATCAATAATGATCAGTGCGGGGAAAGCCAACAGGAAATATTGTGCAGTCAAGTTCGACCCTTCCCTTTGGAACTGTAAGTACCTAAAAATGTTTAAACCACAAAAATCATAAGCGCCAATCTTTGTGAGTTCCCTAAATTACCACATATCATAGATAGGATAGCGAATTTTATGGGATACCCATTGTCTGACTGCCATTATAAGCCATAATCCAATCATGATCTTTTCTTGTCAGACTAGGAGCTAAATCCTGGACTTACATACAAGTGTAAAGAGCTCCCTCCCGGTCTTCCATGCATGCATCACAAAGGCAACTAGCATCCAACATGTAATTGTCGGGGCCAGTCCCTGGTCTTGCATACAATTGCCAGGGGCCTCCGCCTGATCTTTCATACATATGTCCGAGGCCACGGCCTAATCTTCCATGTAGTATTAAAAAGACAACTAGAATCCAACATAGTATAGTGAGAAGACTCACCTTAACAGCAAAATCAACAGCTAACAACTCTCACATCCAACAAACGGGTGCTAAACACCTCCTACTAAAACCCCACAAGTTAAGCCCTTTGTCTACCTTTTTAAAACTAGAAATTTGATCAAGAGTCAACCCATGCCAAAATTCAACAGTTAACATCACCAATAGCTGACCCTCACGTTGTGACCAACCCATGGTCATGTCATGATATCGCAGTCAGCCCGATCCCAAACTCGGCCACAATCTAACTTAGCTAACTCGGTCTCAGTTAACTCAATCAGCAGTCAGCATGATGTGGACCCTCTTTTGCCATGTCGTGGACACATATGGAAAAAATAGTCGAGGAGTCTTCCGTTGCTAGGTTGTGGTACTCTCCATGCCACGTGATGACTATTGATTGGGAAACATCTTAATTGATTTGGTCCTTAATCCATTAAGCCTAAAACTCAAACTTTTCAGAGAGGTTCTAAGGACTCTAAGGGCTCATAAAAATGTCAATTTTATGCATATGCATGACCCATGCATGTCTTTAGCCGACGCTAGGTTAAAAGGCAAGAATATGACCTCAAACTCATGCAAAGCTCGATCCCAAATTTCAACCACATTCTAGATCTGAATGATAGAAGGATCAAGGGACCTTGATGAGCCATAAAGATACAAAATTTATCTCATTACAATATAAAAACTCCTCTTATGGACTAAAACATACAAAGAAAGCTAGATCTACAAGGAAGGAATCATAAAGGTAAGAGCTTTAAGTCTTACAAATGGTCCAAAGAATGATCCCAAGGGTGGAGTAGAGTGGCTTGCTTGATCTTTGATCCAAAACCTTATTCTTCTCCTTCAAAGTGTACCAAGAGCACCAGATTGAGCCAAAACTCTCAAAGGGAGACTAAGGTTTTGTGATATAGGGTTGGAGGATGAAGAGGGTGCCCTGATCTTTGGGGTATGATGCTTAAATACGAGAGAAACACTAAAATTGTAGCCTTAGGCAAGAATAGCTATCGTCACTTCGTGACCATAATCATGTCACATGGTGACATTCTTATGGTATGTGTTTTCATATTTGGATGTCATGTCGTGACCTCCATATGGTTAGGTCGTGACATGTGGATTTTCCTAAAAACCATGCCTTTGAGTCCTACATACCCTAGATTGATCCATTATGGAATACATGTGTTAGAACTCTCCTTCACTTAAATTATATTTTTTTTTCCTAGAAATCATTCTCAACTTATTCTACTTCACAAGATGACTCCAACTGAACTACTTGAATCCAAAAACAGTACTGAGAACCATCGCACAGAAATGACCACCTTCCAATACTGCTAATAAAACCTAATATTTGTAGAAAACATACATCCTAATGAAGAAAACCAACATTAACTCGACACATCCAACCAAACAAAATAAATTCCAGCCACTTTACCTGAAATTTGAAAATCTTATACTATGCCTGACTTCCAGATAGACAAAACCATTTAACCTACATTAATAATGACTCTAATTCGCAACATTGAATTGACCAACACCCGCCTGAACCTGCATTATCTCAATGATAACTGGGAAATAGAGTCCATGACCATTCACTGATTCCGACAACTTTACACTTCAATACAAATGTGTCACCCCACATGAGTCTCAACCATTGGTATTGTAACACCCGTAGATCCGGGCTAGTCAATTTAGAGATAATAGGGGTCGAAAATGACTTTCGACAAAAGATTATTTAGAATAAATAATCCTAACCAAGTTTTATAATATGTTTCAAGGGTTCCGTACATATAAAGAACACCGAAACCCAAGTTATAACGAAGAGGTTATGGCCCGTCGAAGTTTTACGGCAAAACCGACACGACACCGGGAGACGTAAATAGTGAATTTTTTATAAAGGAATTTTTAGCCTTATCGATCCAAATAAAATTTTTAGTATATGTTAAATTGAGAATATACAAAAAAAGAACTCCCAAATCTAACTTCGTATGAGGAAGTTATGAATTTTCTAAGATTTGACATAGCAGTGCACGACCCGAAACTTGAATTTTAGTTCGAGCGGTTTTTGGCTACGCGACCTAAAAAGACGGTAAAAAGACGGACAAAAACAGAGTCCGCATGTAGAAGTTATGAATTTTACGCGGACATTTAACAGTATAATCTCCTCGTACTGTTAAATTTAAGATCGGTCGATAATTAGCCGATGGAGTCAAATTGAAAGTTGTAGATCTTATTTTTACCTACGCGTGGATATAAAGAACGTCAAAAATGGAGGTCATATGTGAAAGTTACGGATTTTAGAAGTCGGAAGTGTGCTGTGCGAAAATGAGTGATGTGGCACAATCTTGGCCATTGCTTTCTCCCCCAAGTCTTGCCACTAGATGGTGACATATGGCACCAAGTTCAGCCATTTTCACCCTATAAATAGAACCTCTCCCACCCTTATTTTCTTCAAACCTTTCCCATTCTTTCTTCTTTTTACTCTCTCTCTAGAACCTCTCTCTAGCCCCGAAACCCCCCGAAAAGCCTAGGGAACCTCCCTAGCACGAGGCGGAAGCCCCGAAGTGCTCGACGGCTCCGAGAGGAGGAGCTTTTCGGCTCAGGAACGCTGCTCCAAGCAAAGCCCGATTTTCTATAAAACCAGCTGTAAGTGAGCTACGCCTACGCTTTAATATATCGTTTATTTAATTATAGTAACGTTATTAGGAACTTATAGTAAGTACTTGGGCTATTATTATGGGTTATATAAGTATTTTTTTAACGCTTATATAGTAGTAATAATAGCTAGACTGTTAATTAGTCTCGAAAAATAATAGACTAAACTCTAATGGTAATAATACTAGGTTTCGTCGAAGGAAATTATTTTTAAGAAGCGAAGCGATGTCTGAGTTCGGAATCACCACCTTTTCAAGTGAGTGCATAGTCCCTTTCATGAACATGATTTTAATACAAGTATCGATTGAAGTATTAAATATATGTTTATGTGCGAATTATTTGATGTTGCCTGAGATACTTGTTAAAGAACATACCTGATTATATATGTTGATTTAGGATAAAGAGTAAACCTAAATTAATTATGAGGAATATTGGGTAGTGTTTTCTTATGAGTACGAGTGAATTATACTCAGAGAATAAAACCTTAGTATATGTCATTGATCCAGGAGCATGGATTAGACATAGTCATTGTCCCTAGTCCGAGAGTATGGATTAGGCGTAATCATTCATCATTAATACGAGAGTATGGATTAGTCATTCGTCCCTAGTCCGAGAGTATTGATTAGGTAAAGTCGTTCATTTCTTATCCGGGAGTATGGATTAGGTAAAACGGCTAATCTTAGGTCCGAGAGTATGGATAGTCTCGTTGTGATGATCGACGGGTTGGGATAAGAGTTGTTTATATATATGGTGAAATTGTATATTTTGTGAGTTTTAAACTATATATATGGTATAACATTGTGGGATTGAAATCCCTATGTACTCACCAGGTTTCCCAACCTGACCCACTCAGTTTATTTATATCACAGGTGTTGATATGAAGTCACATTACACTGAGAGATTAAGGAGATATAAATCACGAGTGATAATGAATGTAAGTTCTGTTTATGCTTATGTTTCTGTATTGACGATGACATCCCAAATGTTTAAAAATGAATAAAAATACTTTTCTTCGGAAGTGCTTTGATAACGTATTTATCATGTTTTACTGGGAACAAATTCCGTAACATTTTTATTAAAAGAGGTACACTGATTTTTATAAAGCATAAACAAAATCGGTCTTTTCTGGTCGTGAAAATGGGGATGTCACAGGTACCATACCAATATATATCACATCCTACTAACCAAAAATTTGCATATTCGATCTATCCAAGATCCCCCCGGTATGACGATGCCCTACTAAATAACTGGAATACAGAATTCCCAGCCGACTGCTGAAGCTGACAACTTCACTCATGGCCACATATCAAGACTCCAACCAAAATTCTAACCGATAAAGGTTGTACTAGCCCATCTACCATCACAGCTCCAACAACCCTCCAATCCAAACAAAGCGCGACTTAACAAACCAACACAAAAACAAACCACAAGTATGTGACATCCCAGGTAAATGCTATTGCCACGTCTTAGTCTTTACATCACACTCGACCCCCAATCGTCCTATAACCTATCCCAATACTATGAATGTTGTGGCCCTCTCATAGTCTTTCAACCACTCCCAAAATGGCCTAACTCGACCAAATCAATTCTATGAGCGAAACTATAATCTTACAACACTTTCATAAGAGCCTACCTCATGTTAGTGAATGCTATGGCCAAATTGTAGTCTTACAACACTTTTGTGATTGACATAGGCCCACCCCCATGGTCATTCTAATAATCCATAAGAAGACCCAACCAAATATCAACATGACCCAAAATCCCCAGTCTGCTAGGCCCTTCCTGAAAGCTAAACAATACTGCTCCGACACCCTTACCAGGAGTCAGAATATCCTCGAACAATCTCAAATACATAACAAAGCCCACACCCTGAAGTTGGTTGATAAATCAATAACAACTGTTAAACCGCTGTAGCGCACGATTTAAGAAAATAATATATCATTGTTTGTTGCACTAATGGATAACACATGGAAGCAGGGTCGAATCCTCAGGGACATAGCTTAACAACCAATTTCTTTTTGCGTAAGGCACATACTAGTCATTTAAACAAAAAATAATAAAAATGGATGCTTTGATTATTAACTAAAGACTAATGTTGTAGTGAAAATAAACTAAATAAACCTAAGTAACAAAAACAGTTTCAGTTATGCTGCAACTTTCCTAATCATGTAATAAGCCCATATATGGTTATTCAAAATGTGTTCTATATGAGCTGGTACTGAGAAAAACTAAAAACTCTAGTATAATCTCTTTTACGTAGTTAAATTAACCAAAACAAACTCTTCAGCTAACCTTAACTTTTTACTAATCTATTTAAACAAGTTCATAATTAAAGTCAGAAAAGTTGCCTTAAGTTATATGTAAAATTCCCAACAATGCCCAATACTTCTCAACTAATTAACCGGAATGATTAGACCCTAACTAGGTGATCATGCTAACAACAATTAAAAATCAAACATTCATTAAGTTCAAAACTAAAACAACTAGATATAAGCACACAATGAAAACCAAATCTTATATCTGATCACATGAAAAATACTAGTCTTTTGCATAACTGAAAACTAGGGTTTTAGCTAGACATGGATAAAACACTATAAAAACTAGTAAATTGAAACATTAAACTACTAAATCTTACTAAATCAATTGAGAGACACGATACACAGTCTTCAGATCTTCAGAAATCGCTGAAAATCAGAGAGAAATCGCCTCGAAAATCGTCTTTTTCTATCGTCTAGGGCTTCAGGAATCAGCCAACCTTTTATCTGATTTGTAAGGCATCCTAAATATACAAGCCAAAGTTTTCGGGAGCAAGAAACCAAAAAATTAGATTGCATTTTTGGGGCATACGATCAAGTTTTTCAGGTTTTGGTCGAACTTTGCATTTTCTGATTTTCAGGATTTTCTGAAATGCGAAGCGTTTATTCGATCAAAATTATGGGAAAATTCAATCTCTTTTTTTCACTTTCTGATTTTTTTCCCAACCCCAAAATACGTCTGATATTTTGTCTAGTTTCTGAAACATTTTAATTCTCGTCAATCGGACTTACGAGTCATGAGATATGGTTAAAATACTAATACGGGTCAAAGCAGCCAACAACACCATTTAGGCTTTAGAATGTAGCAATCTATCTTTATAAGATTAATTCAATCGAACGTTTCTTGAACAAAACAACGCCCAATCATCCCTCAGAATCCTTCATAAGTTCAAAGCTTAAATTACCCTCCAATGTTCCATCAACATCATCAAAAGCTGCTCCCAAAGTACTACTCCACTTGAATTATCTGAAAACAACATAAAAACATTACCAGTATGGGAATTCTAACGAAATATATGAGTTGAACATTATTTAAACTAATGACATTCAAATGTACAATTTATGATGCTAAATGCTAATAAAAAGTACCCTAAAGATACATAAATGACATCTATCAACATCTCCTCCCTTTCTAAAGATATTGGTCAGTTCAGCGAGTCAACCAACCCTTCAACTAACATACAACCTGAGCGACACAGGAACCTTTTAACTCCATCTTCAGTGTACCAGAAAGGGACAAATGGCTATGATGAAATATTTTCCTAGGAGCTTCGATGAGAGGACCACACCTACATCCCTGAAGGTATGAACTTAACATCAATTAACCCTGCACTCGTATTCTGACCAATCCCTTATACCACACAACCATAAAGGATCTCAATGAATCCTTTATTCAAAAGTCTAATAGAATTACACTACAACTCCCTGAGACCGATTGCACTGAAACCATCAAAACCAAGAAGGTTGTTGATCCTCCAAGCAGAACATCCAATTCTCCTCCACTTAGGGCTAACTCTATCGTTGGCTGACGTCTTCCCCATCAAAATCTAAAACTGGCTCCACTAGGTACACTCTAATCATGACTCTCGGTATGCAAAATGGCATATGATGATCCTTTGGATCAAACTACCCAATTCTTCCCCACTTAGGGTTTGAACTCATATTTGCTACCACATAAATCAAACTACGCAGTCATCATCTCCTTGATGTCCCTCTTCATTGATATAGATGGCCAAATAACAAATCCTAAGGCTATACAAACCTATTCTCATAGATTCGTAAACATGGTCATACTTTAAATGATACAAAGCGAAATGTACATACCCAAGCATATGTAACAAGGATATGCTAATAAAATCTCATAAAATGAAGGATACATATCGACGAGGTCTTTAGGTCTTGACTCCGCCTCCTACAAAACCGCAGGTGTTGGGGTCTGAGTCGTCTCAACTGCTAAACTTATTCAATTTACCTTAATGTGCCCAAGCTGATGACAACAATGGCATAATTCTTCCTCCAGGGTGCAATCTTGGCGTACATGGCCATTCTGTCCACACCTACCACATTTGAACTTGCATGGAATAAGCTCGTGGGTTCCTCCACCCTTAACATAAAAGTTGTGCTCATTCTATCCTCCAGTACTTGTCACATAAGCATCAATCTTCTTAGATGTTGTTAGGAGATTCGGGTCATGTGTTAACTTCCTCTTTCCCAACTATGGCTCCAAACCTAACTCCTGCTCCTGAGTCACCTCACCATACTTATTAGCTGTTTGAATGGCCGCCATTTGGTCCTAGAAATTGATGACCAAACTGTCATTGATATTCCTAACAATGCCAAAACATTCCTCTAGTAACGTATGTGAGACCTTAATGACAATCCAGTCACGGGGTCGTTCCCTCTGAAGGCAGGATGCAAACCCTACCTTTGACCCCCTTAGAGTGGGAACTCATTCTCTGAGCATTCTCAATGTCATCAATCCATATATTGGTAATAGGGTCCTTCTTTCAAAAGAACTTTGGGGCTCCGCTATCCTGGAACTCCCAATAAGAGGGAGTTTGCGCCCCTAACTAACCGACTACAATCTCAGTGCGAGAGGCCCCTACGCGATCTTTCAGTAGCTGTATGATCCCCTCCTTGATGGTACCGAACATCACAGGAGTCGCATCTACAATATCACAAGTGATCTTAGACATAATGAACTCGCGTATCCTCTCATCAATCGACTCAACACTATAGCATGAACTTGAACCTGAATCTCCTCCTTAAGTGCTCATCTCAATACTAAAAAGCAACCATACAAATGATCAAAACATACCTGAAGAATTCCTCATTCTAAAGGCTTCCTATAATCCTTGTGACTTTCCTTGGTTGAAGTACAGATCTTATGCTTTCGGTAGTAAAAGCCTAGTACTACCTTCCACGCATATCCATACTTTCCTTAAGAACCATCCAATATCCTCTAAGTTGCCTCCTTATAATGATACTCCCAAAACTTGCTAAATAACGCACCATTTACACTAAATAAATTCGTAGGCTCTCCTAGGATCCCCACTTCAACCTACCATCAGCAGCCGAATAACTCCTACTAATGTCAACTAACTACTTCATGAATACATTACTGTTGGATTTGGTGTCGAAGCCCATAACTATAACTGGGATGTACTTGACCCGATTGTAGCATGGTCCTTTTGGGTTGCCTTCACCACTGCAATTTGATAGGATGGACTTTTGAGAATAAGGTTATTTATGATTTATTAATATATTACAAGTATAATATATTAATATGAAATCATATTATTTAATTAGTATTGATCAAGAATTAATTTGGAATTAATTTTGTGATTAAAAGAGACTAATTAAATATATGAGGATTGATTATGTAAATCAATGATTCTTATACTGTGGGCTAATGATCCATGGTAATCTAAGATGGGCTAAACCAATGTGATAGTCCATGGAGGTTTTAACCCATGGAGCCTATGTAATATGAAAGGTCATTAGGGTTTGCAAAGATATAACCCTAGCACTATAAAAGGAACTCCTCATGACCAAAATCGATTACACACATATAAACCATCATTCTAAGAAGTTTGATATTGATTTTGTGCTAAGTAACTTATTCTCTCAAGCCTCCTCTTGCATATTGATGTTTGTGAACCATTAAAGGCATCACACTTGAGGTGATCAAGCTTTCAAGAGTGAAGAACTACAAGTCCTTCTAAGAGGTAAGTCATCTAATGAGTTGTATTGCTCAATTGTCAATTTGTATGCTAGTTAGGATGTATGTTTTGGAAAAATGAAAATATGCATGTATAATTAGAGAAAACATAGATTCAAAGCATCTAGGGTTGCATGTGCACCATAAGAGTGTTATAGTGCTCAAAACACAATAGTGGTATCAAAGCATAAGATTATTTTCTATTATACTTGATGCTTGTTAATTTTCAACGTTAAAAAAAAATCATTTTTCTGGCCTCTGACTGATGAACTCGCCGAGTCCACTGGCTGACTCGACAAGTTCACTCAGTAACAAGGGCAACTCGATGAGTAAGTTCATGCACTCATCGAGTCCATGGCTCTGGTTGTAGAATTTCGAGTTTTCTTGGCCTAGATTAGATTGGAATCAGTACTACAAACTGTTTTACATCACTAAATCTGTTTTTTTATGATATGGTAGTGATTATGCTCATCCAATCAAAAGATAGTTGTCAAATTTTTAAGATAATTTTTGACTTATATGATAAACAAAGTTGCTTGCAAATTGTTGACTTGATATTATCTTGTTTATGAGTTTAGCGAGATCAATCTTGAATCATATGATAATTTTAGTCGTTGAAAATTGATCTAAATGGTTTTAATGACCTCCATAACTTGTCCTTAAGTTATGAAAAATGAAAAGTCTTATCCATTAAAATAACATTAAACTCATAAGTTATGAATTCTAAGAGTCATCAAAAGATAGTTGTCAAAATTCTTATGATAGTTGTTAATTTATATGTTATGCTAATTACTTGTATCATTTGATTTGAAACTATTTTTCCTTATGAGTTAGTTTAGATCATGATTAAAAAAAATTATATGATAATTTTCCTTGTTAGAATTTATCTAAATGTTCTTTAATGAATTCCATAACATGTCCTCAAGTTATGGAACATGAAAAATCTTATCATAAATGTTTTAATGAACTCCATAGCTTGTCTTCAAGTTATGGAAAATCAAGAGTCTTTTCATAAAACCAACATTAACTCATAATTTATAGAAATGAAGAGTTTTGACAAGTTTCAAAACTTGCCCTCAAGTTTTGGAATTTGTAAAGTCTCACTAATGAAAATTTAATTCCAAACCCTACAGTTTTAAAAAGTTAAAATTCGACCCTTATACTATTGTTATATTAAAAGTTAATACTTAATAATATATATGTATAAGACAAGTCAATATTACCGTTAGTAGGTCTTATTCGCAAAGTCGTTCTATAAAAGGGGGTACAAAGTTACTGCTTATAAAATGGTGGTTTAATGGGTGTCCACTCTCACCCACTACTTCCTTGACTGGTGGAGGGTCGTTAACCAAACAGGTAGGATAGGACATTAATTCTCATTAAAATTATAATGATAGATAGAAAGTAACTAAACTTTTATTAAATTCCTAATCTTAGTTACTTTAGGAAAATGTGAAAATGGTGCTAATCCATGAAATTACACTTTGCACCTTGTTAAGTCGTTAGTGGAGCGTGAGTGATTAACCGACACACTAATTTGGGACTGCCAATGTGTGGCAAAGGGTAGCTTGATGTTAATCATAGATCAATAGAGCGTGTATGGTTATTCACACCTTGTTTATGATCATCGGCATCCCAGTCACAAACTTGAAGGGCACACTCGAGATTTAAACATGCCATTGAAAAGTTCAATGAATCTCAAAGGATCTAGGAATTTCAATCCAATTAAAACTTAATAATACATTTCGTTTTTCATGGTGTAAATTGGTAAATCATAATTTACCTACCATCAAATATTTTACAATTGGATTACGGCATCATTTTCGTAATTTTAAAATATTATGTTGGGTTCTAGCCTTAATATTTCGTTTTGGGTGTTATATTAAGGACTTAAATCAACTAACTTGAATTTCTCCCTTTATAGATGTTTAGGTCAGACAACTATGGTCTTCCCGAATCTGTTGGAAAAGGCTTTCCACATGAAGATGATATTCCACAATATCATATTTCACTTCCTCCACCTCCTCGGATAATTCTCGCTAACCCACTAGTTCGAAGACTTGAAAACTTCAAGGTCACTCAAGCCCTATTGGCTAGCAAACACCAAGATGGAAGGTCTATTTGTGCACATGTCTTGGAGATGAAGTCACACATTGACAGGTTGGGAATGTTAGGAGTCAATGTCTCAAGGAAGTTGGCTGTTGACGTGGTTCTTCAGTCACTTCCCGAGTTGCTTACTCAGTTTGTTAAAGACTACTATATGATAGACCGCGACGTGACCCTTATTGATCTTACCTATTTGCTTATTGTTGTTGAGTGTGCAATGATTTGGCACATTGGCAAAGCAAATTTGATTAGAAGATCTACTTCCCAAACTTCTATGGACATTGACAATGGAAACATTGGAAATCTAGAAAATATTTCTTTTTCCAAGGTAAAGAGAAAGGCTAAGTTTGAGATTGTCCCATGTACCATTCCCAAAGAGTCCATATGTTTCTATTGCCAAAAATTGGTTGCGAAGCTACCCTGACTACCTAAGAGATCTAAGAAAAGGTAGAATCAAATTGCATGGTTCTACTTCAGGATCAAAGGAAGCTTAAAGGAAAGGCACGCAGAGTCTGATCGTGAAGAGATGGATTTTGATCGCATGGTTTGATGATCGGATTTTTGAGTTGTAGCTTAAGAGTTATGATAGATTGCTTAGAAATTTGTAATAACATAGTTTTCATTTGTAACTGCATTGTAAGAAAAAGTTTTTTCCACAATTATATAAATAAAGAAAAAAAAATTGATTTTAGCTTATTTTATATTTCCTTGCAATGGCATATGTGAAAATTGATGTTTGTATTTTTTGCAATATGGATTTGATTCTTTCGTTTGTGGTAGTGTCTAAATTTACCAAATAAGGAAAGATTCTCATCGCCCAAGTTTTCAATTGGATAGAAACTTGGGATCATGCAACTTGTATTGTATGATGAACGAGAACCTTCATCTTTGGGAAATTAGGACTAATTCCTTGTTCACATACAAAAGTGAGTTAAGTCAAGGACTAGGAGATCGGGTACACATGGTTATACGCTGGTCAAGTCCACCATAAAGAACGATAAGATTATTCGTTATGGTTTACTAAATTTAGTAAATACGGTTATGCTTACAAGATTAAGTGTAATTATGAGTCATTGAAAAGTCTCAATGTATAGCAGATCGAATAAAAAGAATCAATGTCGGAAGAAAGATAAAAGTTTCTCCAATCTGAAAAGAGGGGAGAGTACTTGAGTATTGTATTTTATGATCATCTTAATGATTATGAAAACCATATCACAATTTGATCATCTAAGGATGCCTTAGTGCATTTGTTTGGCTAAGAAGAGGAATCAGGAATTGTTGAAATGGTTAGATCAATTAAGATGAATCATACTTCGTTCCAAAATCAAATCTTAGAGTCATCCTCCAAGATTGTATATTGAGTGACATATCAACAAATATAGAGTAAAATGTTTTATACTCTTGTGCATTTGAAATCGCTAAGTTGTAATGTTTAGGATAAAACAAAGATCAACTAAGACCGATTGTCAAAAGTGTTTGTCTTGATAAGAAATTGCACTAACTCTTGAATATTTTGTTTGTCAATTAATGTTCTTGATAGAGAGAAACTTATATGTCAAGAGGTTAGTGGGGGTCGTAAAGATCCTGAAAAGTTTTAAGAACTAATCAAGAGTCAACTTATTGTAACCTATCATGTTGACATATTCTTGTTTCTATGCTCATGCCAGTTAAGGTTGACTATGTATGTGAGTTCTATGAGTTCTGAATTGTTTGCATTACAACCTGGAAGTAATGGTAGGCCCTTGTGCTGCCAGGTGGCATGGAATTAAGATTGAACAAGTTCAGTCCATATGAGTTTGGATTTGTCACTAACCCTGTCTTGTGATTATGGTTTTGACAAATTCACATGGATACGAACACATACACCATAAAAAACTCTAAGTTTCATAAGTTTTCTCTCCAATTCATGAAAATGATTATGAGGAAACGTTTTCACTAAGTAGATTTTAAAGAGTTAGCAATTGTGATATTTGCGTTCTCAAATTCGATTATGACTACGACATCCCTCTTCATAGTTTGAATTGTGAGAAATGATAAAAGGTCTAAACATTTGAGACTTATTGTTGTAAGTTCTAAAATTGTTTAGACACACATATGAGATTTCTAATAAAAGGTTTGTGAGCTTAAATAAAGGCTTATCGAAGCATCTCGTGTCAGAAATCTGAACTTTGGTAAGAAAGTCTATAAAGTATTGATTTCTAGAAGTCCAGCTGATTTCTGGATTTATGTCACAACTATTGGGAGCATAAATGTTATGGTAAGTGTTGCAAGTTAGCAATGTTAATTATAGAAAACAAAGTTTTCAATTCGCAAAGTTGCAGGTTTTAAAAGTTGTTTTACTGTAATTAAGGGAGAGGAACTTATACTTCATTTCAATTCTAAAAGTTTATATTGATATATTAATCAAATTTAGTCAAGATTTTATATGAATACCATGTTGAAATGCTTCAACATTGGAAATTCTATATATGGAAATATTATAGCAAAAGACCGGTCAAGTATCATGTCTTTATGCAAGACATTATGAATCGTATCCCATATGCTTCGGGTATAGGATCGATTGCATATGCTATAATATTCATGTGTTCTAATTTTCCAAATGCCTAAGGTATTAAGAGGGAAAAAGGACAAGAAGTGGATATAACTGAAGTTATTAAACAACTGCTAAGAACAATCCAAGGTTCACCAAAGATTGGTTGCTTATGGATAGTTGGAAGTATAGTAATTGATGGACCATATTAACATTATTATGAATAGGCAAGTTTCTATTAACAATGAATTGTCATATAGAAAATACGGAAATGTTTCCATAATGGGAGTTGGATATCAAGAATCTATGAGAAAGTTAGAAACTTTTATGCAAGAAGGATGTTCAAAGGAATGTGCTTTGAATATGAGACTTCAGATCTATGGAATTGTCTTGCAACAATCTCTAATGGAAAGTTTTGTAATTGACAAAGTCTTTGTGACTTTTGTACATAGTCATTACAAAAGGATCATTGCATATAAGTTTAGAATCTAACAAACTATAGTAAGTGGAAAGAACTTGGTATTCTTACACTTACGATAAGGATTTGAAATTGTGAAATGAGTATCGTTGGAAATCTTTACAATTGATCTATTTCACCAAGTAAGGACCGGTATTAAACATAGTGTGCATGCTTGGAGCATGGGATAGCTATTGTTTAAATTGAAGTATTAGTTGATAAATCAAAACAATATACAATGAATAATGTGTAATCAATATGGTGATTAAATAAAAGGTGTTTTATTTATACTTAAATGTTTTAGGGTCATATAGGATTAGTATTATTCTTGTGTTTCAATTCGCATGTTTTGACTTCCCAAATAATAAGATTATTCAAACCATCCACAGTCGATCATACTTTAGAAGTAGTTAATGAGGCTAGACTGTCATGAGTTGGCTTGCAAATTGTCTAAGGCGTTAGATATAGCAAACGTTTGCTACACCATTCATGAGTGCTCCTGAAATAAGATTTGAATATTGGATTCAACCCGTGCTCACCTAAATTACTTCATGGAATTTATCACGAGTAATTGTGAGATGATAATATCATATAATATTCAAACCAAGATATATAAGTTGTTGACTACGAGTTGGTTGTGCATTGATGGCATGAAAACGCATCAGTAACTTGATGTTTTAAAACGTGTCAGTGTGCATGATTTGATGAGTAGTTAGTATAAGCATATAACGTCGAAGTTTATATGTTCCTTTTATCATAAGAGGATTAAAAGCGATATCTTGGGCCCCTCGATGATTCTATTTTGACTATGTGTCAGGCTCGGTCAGAACTAAATTGATGTGTTCAGTTATGTTCTATGTTAGACGAATCGGAAATCGGGAAACAAATTGTAGGACAGCAAGTATGACTATGTTCCATGTATTTGTCCACATAGATATTTTGAGAACAGAGGAATATATGATCCCTTATCTAAAGGACGAGTCACTGACTGGGTCAGAGTTCAACAATGGCTTTTGAAAGCTTACGATTGCTAATTGGATCATGAAGTTGCATTGACAGTTAAAGTTATTAGACTTATCCAAGTGGGAGACTGTTGGATTTGGTGTCTAAGCCCATAACTATAACTGGGATGTACTTGACCCGATTGTAGCATAGTCCTTTTGGGTTGCCTTCATCAGTGCAATTTGATAGGATGGACTTTTGAGAATAAGGTTATTTATGATTTATTAATATATTACAAGTATAATATATTAATATGAAATCATATTATTTAATTAGTATTTATCATGAATTAATTTGGAATTAATTTTGTGATCAAAAGAGACTAATTAAATATATGAGGATTGATTATGTAAATCAATGATTCTTATAGTGTGGGTTAATGATCCCTGGTTATTTAGATGGGTAAACCAATGTGATAGTCCATTGAGGTTTTAACCCATGGAGCCTAAGTAATATGAAAGGTCATTAGGGTTTGTAAAGATGTAACCCTAGCACTATAAAAGGAACCCTTCATGGCCAAAATCGGTTACACACATATACACCATCATTCTAAGAAGTTTTATATTGATTTTATGCTAAGTAACTTATTCTCTCAAGCCTCCTCTTACATATTGGTGTTTGTGAACCATTAGAGCCATCATACTTGAGTTGATCAAACTTTCACGGGTAAAGAACTACAAGTCCTTCTAAGAGGTAAGTCATCTAACTAGTTGTATTGCTCAATTGTCAATTTGTATGCTAGTTAGGATGTATGCTTTGGAAAATCAAAATATGCATGTATAATAAGAGAAAACATAGATCCAAAGCATCTAGGGTTGCATGTGCACCATATGAGTGTTATAGTGCTCAAAACCCAACAATTAAATGCAACAAAACTTAAATAATCTTTCGACTAAAAGACTCATCCGTACAACGTTTGGACTCGAATGAGAGTTGGAAACAAAGCCAAATCAACCATTGTAAAATTGTTTAACCTTTGTAGCATGTAACTTAAAATATTCATTTAATAGCTAACTCACATCAATATGATTCCTACAAACCCCAAAACAATCATCATTTATGCAGTAAAACTTGGTAGGCTACAAAACATCAAAAGTCAGCCTTCCTAATAGGCATCTCTCATAATAGGAATTCTAGCATGCACTCCTGAACATATCCTTATGCTAACTTCTAGCATGCAAAACATTCTATAACACATAACATATCAACAAGTATTTGTATTTTGGGAATCACTTTCTTGAGCACGGTTGATTGGGCTCATCACACCCCCTTTTTTTGTAAAAAAAAAAATCTTTTTAGAAAAATTATTTTCTTTCAAAATAGTATCAATTACTTAGTTTGAGTTCAGACAAACCCGTGTTCGTAACAATGCAAAACAATTAAAATTTGGATCATTAAAATTGAATCATAGATCAATTTTAATAATGCAAAACAAAATAGTATCTAATTTTTTATGATTTGTATTTTTTTAGATTTTTTTAAGGTGTTCTCACGAGTCCTCACAGGAACTGGACCGTATATATATATATATATATATATATATATATATATATATATATTTTAATAAATTAAGGTTTTTTTGCCACATGTCCTCTTCTCCTTCATTTGGACATATGACATTTTCTAGAATTTTAAAATTTTCTATTTTCCACTTGTTATTTTATTGTATTTTTCATTTTATTAAATTAAAATTCTACATTTAATATGTAAGGTATTTATTAAAAGAGTTTTTATATATAATGTATTCAATACAGTAAAACCTCATTAATTTTAATAATCCAAAAAATTTCTTATTTTTCTTATAAATTCAAACTTTTTAAATGTTAAATTTTTTTTTTTTTTTAAATAAACTCATATATATATATATATATATATATATATATATATATATATATATATATATATTTCGCAAGAAATGCAATTGTTGGATATTATGTAATTTAACCGATCCTGAAATAGATTATTATTTTTTCAATAAATTTAAGAAGTGATTAATTTGTTAAATGGAAACATCATGTATTTTTGTATGTTTGTGATTAATAAACACCAATAGTGTCATTATTAGTTATCAATCAGCAACTCCTTACCCTTATATCATGATTGAAACAGTAGAAATCCAAAATAAGGTTGCAGGAGATGCAATGAGGTGACTAACATAGTATTATTGTGTAAATATCATCAAACTTGATTTAACAACCATTAGCAGGTCATATATATATTAACAGTTTGTATAATAAAACTTTTAATTTTAACATCACCTAATCCAATCAATACCTATTATGTGGCACCCAAAATTTTCATAAACTTAATCAATAAAAAAACAGATATTACATACAATAATTGACATATTATAGTATATAGTATGTAACAGTGACTAGAATAGTAAATTCCATAGGAGTACATAAACATACATACTCTGGAACAGTGGTTAACAAAGGCTAAGACTACACAAGTGGTCTACCCTCCTACCACTCCAACTCCCACTCCCACTCCTTTTAACACTATACTCAAAAGGAGAAAGGCTAAATGGTTCAGTTGGTCAACAAAATCTGGATACATCTTTTAGGGTTAGAGTTAGGGTTCCGAAACAGCCCACCACCCAATCAGATCTAACATGTTTCTATGTAGACGAACTATATAAGTTTGGTTTCTGTATGTCATGTTAGTGCACTAAAAAGGAGAATATTTGTATTGTTGATGTCAAAAAAAATAACATTTTATATAACTAATAGATTAAATGGAACAAATAAGTAGCAACATGATCATCATATACAAATTGTAAATCAGTTTCTGAGTACTAATCACTCACTTGATATTTTTAGTAACTAGATATCTTATTCAAATATAAAAATGGAAAGGTTATTTTTTAAAATAAAAATCGACTAGAAATATTTTTATTTTAAGTGATATTCAAGTAATTAACCATTTGAAATTTTGAAATATCAAGAAAACAAAACCCAACTTTTAGGTTTTGCCCAAATGGTCACATTTCCGACTAATATAATGTGACATTAATATTAATTTTCTGACAAAAAGATAAATTTTGGATTTCTGATAAAAAAAAATTATTTTATATTTCAAAAAAATCTTATAAATTCGTTGAAAAAACTAACTTTTCTTGTGAAATCTATCAATAAGTAAAAAAGCATAACAAATCAAAAATACATACGATACAAGATACAAAAATATGACTTTTGGTTGAAAAAATGAATAATATTATTTTTGATAATTGAGAAAAAGTATTAATTATATTGAAATACGAAATAATTATTTGGAAAATGTTGGTCATTTTCGTAAATAATAGTCAAAAGTTAGGTTAGTTTTCTATATCTTTCAAATATGTGGTCGGTTTTGAGATATCTTTCATTTTAATGTAATTTACCAAAACCATAGTTATTATTATTATTATTATTATTATTATTATTATTATTATATAAGTGAATTGATGGTTGTGAACATGTGGAATATTTAATTAATTAATTATTATCTGATTTGATTTTCATAATTAATATTTTAATGATTCAAAAAGAAAAAACTGTATAGATTTGAAGATGATGAAAGCAAAGGACCGTTTAACTGGTGTGGGTAGTGCCAGAAAGTGATTAAAAAATGGTACCATCAAAGTGCAATAGGCAGGGGAAACTCTAGTGTAATGAGTGGATTTTGTTCATTTTCACTGTGTAGTATCGATATGTTATCCTTAATATACGAAAATTACGCAAATCATTATGACATATACATTGGGTAAATTTCTAGTCTTTAGTGCACGTAGGATGCGGAGGATGCCTCAAGTAAATGCCAAACTTTTTAGTTTGGGCTTCTTATTAATTTATCATAAATCATAATTTACCAATCAAACTTCAAATTAAATTTTAGATTCTACCTGTTTTATTGTTGACATTATGCACTAAAAAATTAAAATTTTAGATTTTACCTAAATCATTGTTGACATCATACACTAAAGTCTTATTATTTTATCATAATTTACGAATAAAATCCAAAATAAAATTTGTTTATAAAAAAACATGAATTATCGGTAAAAATGATGATTTAATATTTTTCTCTGTTTAATATATATTTTTACCAGTTTCATTATTGACATGAACGCTTAGTTAAATGTGCTAATAGGATGAATATGATTAGTTATATAATATTACGATTACCGTAAGCAAATAAGATAGATTACAAAAAATTAAATAGATAATTTGAAATTTCTTATAAACTTTAAAATTAATGAAGTTGTTCTAGTTTTTGTAAATATTGTAGTCTTCATTGGATGTATCTGGTTAGCAATGGAACCGGTAAATCGAGAATATAATGTCCAAATCATCACTTTTGTCGGTAATTTATGTTTTTCCTATAAATAAATTTTAGTTGGGACTTATTTATATGTTATGATAAGATAATGAAATTTTAGTGAAGCTTTCCTTTAGTTATGTAATATTTGGGTTTATTGATCAATGTTTAACATTGTGAAACATGTCACTTGTAGTTTTATATAGGGAAAAAGACGGCTAAGATATTTTTGGACGTGGATTTCAAAATTTAGTCACAGAAAAAGACGAAATTCCGGTTATAAACATGTATTCCGCGGAGCACCCTATACGGGCTTCGCGGACAGACGAAATCTCTGCGGATCGGGTGTATTTTCGTAATTTCGCTCTTCCCCTCTTTGTAAAAAACGGGTCTCCTCTGTGGTCCCACCACTGACCTCCTCATCGACTTCAATCTGTTCTTCGTGTTTCCGCATCGCCTCCAAACTCCGATTTTCCGACGAAATCGACTTCAACCCCGACATTTTCCGGCGACATCAACTTCAACCCTGATTTTCCGGCGTAGATGCAGCGGAATTTCCCCAACATTTTTCGCCGATGGATACAACTCCCGGGTAATTTTCACGTTTCCCTCTTTAGATTAATGTTTCCCTTTTCGTATTGTTTAGATTTAAGATTAAAATGGTACCAAAATGCAATTCATAACATGCAAAATGTTTAGATTTAGATTTATGATTAAATGAGTTTGAAATAGCGAAGATCCATTCCGCAGAGGGATATGTCACTCCGCAGAGGGAGCTCCGCGGAGTGACGTATACTCTCCGCAGAATGGATTAAAATGGGTTTGAAATGGCTAATATGTCACTTCGTGGAGAGGATAGGTCACTCCGCGGAATGACCTATAACCTACGCGGAATGACCTAAAATATCATTTTCCCCCTTTTTTTCTGCCATTTTTATATCAATTATTAATTTCAAAATGAACCCTTTATAGCAATTAATTTGAAAGTACGTTGTTATTTAATTTTTTATGTAAATGGATGTGAAGGGTATAATTGGGTATTTTTTAGTCTTATAATGTAAATTAAAAGTACGTTGCTATTTATTGCCTAAACCGAAATAACTATGTAATTTTAAAACCTTGTTTTTATTTTCCATTACTAACGTTTTATATTAAATTAAATGTATATGTTTTGTAGCACGATGATCTCGATCAAAAAGCAGATTTAACATTAAAATGTGGGGTCGGTACAATCACTAACGACTATTTTCCGCGTCTAACACAATCATAACGAGCATTATTTGAAGCTTCATTGTTTGGAAGATTCGTAGGAATGCATGTCCCCAATGGTGACCCCTTACTTGTGTATTTGATGATGTTGCATGAAGTAAGGTCTCAAGAAGTGTTTGAAATGGGGAGGTTTCTTTTTGAGATATAGGGGATGCAGTTGGATTTTGTTGAAACTGAATATATTTTGATTAGTCCGTCAAGAGTTGGTCTTTATGTGGATTTACTACATGATGAAAAAGGCCGATCAAATTCAAATCTTCGGGCTCGGTTGTTCCCAGCCATTACAGATGCATGTTTGCGGCTTAAAGATTTAGAAGACTATATTATGTCTCCGAATTATTTGGCACTTCAAGATGAAGATACTGTAATGCTTATCCAGCTTGTTTTTATGTTGAAAGGTCTCCATGGACGGTACGTTAAAACGGGCATTCTCGCGGCAATATACAAGTTTGTTAATAATATAGATGATTGGTGCAGGTATTACATTTAAAAATTATGTATAAATACAATAATAATCATTATAAATAAATTGAAAATTGTAGGTTTGGATGGGGTACATATATTTGGACCTATACTTCGGGGTTGATGCGTGGAATGTTTGAGAAAATAGAAAAATTTAGAATATTCAAGCACACCAATCCTGAATTGAAGAAAGTACACAAGTATACTGTTGTCGGTTTATGCTTCCGTTTAAGGTTAGTTTCTAATGTATTTAAATAGTTATCATACTTTTGTTTTTTATACCATAATAGCATTGTACTTCTGTTTATACAATATAATATCGTTGTACTTTCATTTTTATACTATAATAGCATCATACTTACCTTCTTTTTTCCATAGATATGGATTTTGGAGACATTCCCAGAGGCAACATAATATTATGTTTTCATATCGACAGAATTGTCACGAATGAGGTCGTGGAGAAGAAAAACACAGTTATCTTGGGTTCAATGTTGTCAAATAATCAATGTGTCTATGGTATGCTTTTTATATTATAATTATATATAATTACAAATTCCAATGTTTTTTCATGTTAAACTAACAATTTGATTTTTGTAGCCTAACAACCATCATGTTGTTGTCTTCGCAAACGAGACGGAGCTCATGGAGCCATTTTATATTCGTTATGTAAATTAGACTCTTAACCATGAAGAATCTCCCCCACGACAGCAAATTCCACCACCTATTGTTGTCTTGCCTCCTCGAAGAAAGAAGTACAAGTAAGAAGACGAGCACAAAGGCATTGGTGAAGCGTCTAACAGGTGTAGTGGTTGACTTAACTTCTAAAGTACACTGTCAATTATAGAAAAAAGATAAACCAGATATAGGGTTTAGTGAGGAGGAAGACACGGTAAATGAAGAGGAGGAAGAAACATATTACCAAAGGTACAGTGTTGCATTATGATGATACATTTACATATGGTTTGGAGGGGGAAGTTGGGCATACACCTACGGGACAATTTGTTGAGCCGTCACCAAATATGGGTCAACATCACAAAAAAACAATCACTCCTATTGTTAGGCCGCAACGAACGAGGGGTCTTTCATGGTATCAACGCACGTTGTTCAAAGTGGTTTTAATTTATTTTAAATTTGGTGTATTTATAAAATATTTCATTGTTGATAATTAATTAACATTTTAATTTTTTAGATGCACTCCACACCAAAATTGAAGAAAATCACCAAACCAAGGGAAAAAAAGCAAAGGAGTGTCACCAAAAAGCAAATGAAGACATTGTGAATGAAGACATTAGTGATGTTTCAAATTACCTACTGTTACACAGTCTTTATGTTGCTAGTACGTTGGGTTTTTGGAAAGAACGAAATATGATATCTTCCAACCTCAACACTACACACAGGCTGCATATAGTCCCACTGGATGTGGAGTTTGGGTCAAGGTTACTTGCAGTTACTGACTTTGGGTGGTTAATATTTTCGGTAATTAACATTCGTTATATTTTAAGTATTTTTTAGACGGTAATTTATATAAATAATTGTAAAATTTTATCTTAAAATGTACAACATATGTCAATATGGAGTTCCTTGCTCATGGAAAGATGGCCGATGAATGCAAGGTAGATGATATAACCTCAGGAACTCAATTTGCAACCTGGAAAATCATTTTTTAGGAATGTAGCAAACGGTGTTGGAGGCTATCCTAAATGGAAGGATGTGGATATCGTTAGCTTAGTTATATATATATATATATATATATATATATATATATATATATATATATATATAATATTACTGAAGATAGGTGGAGAATTCAAAAAATTTAGGGATAGTTTTATCTCAGAGCTACATGTGATTGAGTACTGGAATGATCTCCCCGATTGACACAGAGACAATGCAATTGTGGAGTTTGTTGAAGCTATAGATGCGTCATAGTAGGAATACATCGAAGATAGGGGGATTGTGGAGTATTCGTATGCATGTTTATGGAAATGATTATTTCGGGGGTGCCGGTGAAGATTGATAGGCCACATAGAGATGCGGGATTTCTATATAGAAATACGATGACAAATATTATTTGGGACACTATATAACTTGATTTTAGGAACTTTGTATATATTAATATGAAATAACTATTTTTAGTAGTTTTGTTTAATATAAATATGTGTTTTATTTTTTTTATTATATTTGTTTCGTAGGCTGCCTAGTCCCTTCCGCGGACTGCCAAGTCAGTTATGCGAATTGAGAAGTCGTAAATTACATTTCACTATAAAATGACTAAAAATTTTGTATCATTTCATCTAATCTATATCATTGCATCTACTTTGTATCTCTTACAATGGGTTCAAAACCATGGACCGCTGAGGAGTATTTGCTTCTAACTCGTGCATATATTAATGTCTACAAGAACAGCAGTTTAGATGATACAATGTTTTGGCTCACATCAACCAATATCTTCAACATTGACGCTCAAACCACCTTAGAAAACCTTCGCAGCATGCTTGATATAGCAGCAAAATGGTATGAATTGAAAACAGAAGTTGTGTCATTCAATGATCTTTATAAGAAGATTAAATACATGTGTGTGAATGATACTGAGGAAGACATCTTGGAGGAAGCTAAAGAAGAATACAAATCCATTAGCAACGGAGAGATTTTCGACAATGAAGCCCCTTGGAATCTTTTGAAAGATCTCCCGTATTTTTAACTTGTATTGCATTTGTATTGCTTTATTTATATGTACTATAGTTCTTTTTTTTACATTTGTATTATGTTATTTATCCTTTATTTTTTGAAACAGAATGCACCAACAAATATTACGATACATTCAAATAAAAAACATTACAAATAACATAAAACATTACAAAAAAACAGAAAAATAAACATTACAAATAAGATGTAGGACTGACAAACATTACATAAAACATTATAAATAAAAGAGTCGTCTACATGAAAATTGTTAATTGTTAACGAGATTCCAAACGTTCGTATACTCGAACCCATTTCCATCAAACTCGAAAATATAATATTCGTTAATGTCTTCAAAAAGTTCTTCATCGTTTGTATGAGAGCGTCACATTTTCTCATAATTGTAGCATCGATTGAACCATGTGACTTTTTTCTTTAAATCCATCCATTTACTAACAATATCAGGTTTTAGCCGTTCTTGTCCTTCTCCCACCTCATGGTTTAACAAAGCTATTAAGTGGGACCATTCATCGCCAACAAAGCAATGAGGGGAAGCCATTGCTGGTAGACCCTTGTAAATGGTAATCTAGCATCGTGTTAAGACCAACACCTTTGTTGTCGTCCATGGACGTGTACCAGTTGATGGAGCTGCTGCATTTGATAGATTTGCTTCATTCGAAGAACTTGGTACATTGGACGACATTTTGTGAAAGTATCCATTTTGTGAACAAAAGGTGTGAATTTCATATAGATACAAGCTTTATTATATAAAAAGATAGGTTACGCAGACTGACAAGATAGGTTATGCGGACCGCCAACTCAATTATTGGGACTGACAAGTCAGTTACGTGGACTGCCAAGTCAGTTACTCGGACTGCCAAGGCAGTTGTGCAGACTGCCAAGTAAGTTATGCGGACTGCCAAGTCAGTTACACAGACTGACAAGACAGTTATGCGGACTGACAAGTCAGTTACGTGGACTGACAAGTCTGATATAGGTACTGACAAGTCACTAGGCTTGCTTAGCTTACAAAGCTAGCTTACTAACGCGAATCCTTTTTTATTGATTGCACGAGCTAGCCAGCAAGCCAACAAAGCCCCAGACGCTTAATCGCTTCATTTAGGCACCTACTGACACTAAAGTTGTTCCATTTGTGCTTCTTTAATGAGAATCACTTCGTTCCACTCTCCCAATAGGCCAGCGAGCCATTCCTAGCGGCTTAGCCCTCACTAAAGGCTAAAGAGCGTACTGAACACTCACCCTTTCTCGCCAGCAAGCTAAGCTCCTAGTCCTCTTATCCGGCTTACCTTTAACCTAACTCTCTAGTTTATGGCCGATTTTAGTAGCTAGGTAGTTCACCACTGTTCGAGCTTGATAGGTAATAGCAAATCCTAGATCACCCTTTTGAACTAAACTTAGGGTATTAATAACAAGAAGATACGCAGTCAAACTATCTAGTTCAGGAAGTTCTCTTACGGGATAGTCTTATCCGAAAAAAAACATCCTAATAAAGGAAAAATGGTATTTAGGACATCAATACAAAAGGGATGAAAAGGAGGCACACAACAACTCATCCAACATGATAGGTCGGAAAATCTGTCGCATAAAGCATAGCTGATGAAACCGCATTCCTTTATATTGGCTCCTACGGATGCTTTCCTTGAGTTCCTCCCTCTTTGGAGAAACCTCCTTCATTCTACCTCTTGCCATTGTCTTTTCAGTACCTTGGTTAGCTTCCTACCCCATCATCTCCACCCCGTAGGAACTACGAGATTACCCCAAGGATGCCTTCAGCATCCAGGGGTCATGGACCGACCATAGAACATGTTCAATAAGTGGAACGCATTACCTGTCCGCTCTCAGGTTGGGCAGTAAGGTTTGAAGAAGGGCAATTACTCATTCTTAAAACCAGTGTTCTTAACGCCAAAGAGTCGGTGGAAAAGGGGGGAAAGCTCTCCATTCCTAGTTACCTGTAGTTGGATCCTCCAGAACCACAAGAATCCTTAGTTAGAACGGGATTCCAGCTCAACACCTTTTGAGTCCCTTTCCTTCAATAATGCCTTCGCTTCACTTCAAGACGCTATTTTCCAATAAGAAAAAACTACCTGAATAAAAGAAGCCGAATAGGTGAACGAGCACTGCGGCAACGAGATTTCCTTCTGTCGGCCTTTATAGGAGTAAGGGAGCATGGTGAGATACATAAACGTCCAATTCTGCGGTAGCTAGTTGCTCGGACTTAGTCTTGGGCTGATCTCACACTTCACTCAAGCCTTTCGTACTTCAATCCAATCAATCGATCGATCAAGGGGCTAATCTCTTTTGTTTGGGACGGTAGTGCGGAATTGCTCTCTCAACTTGAAAGAGGGTCTCTCCTGTCCTACTCGATATGAACAAGGTAGGCTGGTAGGCTTCTATTAAAAAATTAGTACATTTAGTTCTCCCCTTAGCCTTAGGGCAGGCAGGAAAGAAATTAACAGCTTCTAAAGAAAAGAGGATGACTTAAGACAGCAAGAACGGGCAAAAGAAATAAGTCACTTGCAAGCCCGACCAAGCAACGAAGAAGCACTAGCAAATTATATTGGACCTATATAGACTAGGGGAAATATAGTCTTAGGGGTCCCCAAAACAGAGTGAGAACTAGCCCTTTAAGGAGCTCTCTAAGCTATCTAACTCTCTATTAGCATATACAAAGGGAAACCAGGTTCAATAGCCGGATAGAGTAAGAAAACAACTAAATAGAAATGAGTACTTGCTACGGGAGTAAAAAGTTTCAAGAAAAATTATCCTTAATGCATCTGCCAGAAGGCTGTTCCTGCTACATTTCGTTGGGGAAGAAAGAAGGAATTGGTTCCTTTCACATTATCACCGAAAAAGGGGATTGCCTATTAGTAAATTTTGACTGGAAAAAGACCCAGAACTCCATACGCTCTCATTCACTTACTATAGGTTGAGGAACGTAGATTCATCTTACTTTTTATAAATGGAAAAAGAGACATAAGTCACGCTTTCGAGCAAGAGCCTTTTCCTTTCTTCGCTATGTAAATAGAGGGTCGGAGGAAGAAGTGCCAGAACCTCAACAAAAGAATTAAGGTGATAGAGTCTTATAGGAGACACTAGGCTTCAGAATTGAATGGAATGATTCCTCTCCCTTGGTTGCCTTCACTCCGTGTGAATCCCTTCTCTTTTTCTATTCCAGTAGCCGACTCCAAGTAAATGCTTTTCCTAGGTAAATGCTTTTCCCAGCTCAAAGGCGATGACTAGTAGATTCGGGTGTACCAATAAAGCAAAAAAATGTTCCCATGGTCATGATTGTTGACTAAACTGCCCTTTCTCTGATTCCCCTTGCCAACTCTGAACTAACTCATGCTTGAATATGAAGAACTAGAAGATTTCAACTCTGGAATGCGCCTACACCTAATGGATTAAGTCGTTGTTCCCATTTCCCAGCTGACCCATCATGCAAAAGGTACGCCGTTTGAGTGAGGGCGCTTGACTAATATAGAAAGTCAAGGCTCTAAGCTCCGCTCCTTCGACTGATTTCGCGGGCTGCCATTTCATTTACTTCTAAGGACTGCCAATTTATATATGCGGACTAACAAGAGGACTGACAAGATAGGTTACGCAAACTACCAATTCAGCCACTTTTGCAGACTGACAAGTCACTTCCACGAACTGCTTAAATAGTTCTGTGGAATAATGAATACAGATTCCGTTTAAATTGGACAACCATTTTCATTTTTAGAAGTTGTCGAAAGTTGTCAAAATGAGTTCAGTCAATGAGGTATTCAAAAAACGTTTCTCCAACCTACCAATTTTCTTTCATAATCTGCAAAGAACCAATCCTAACACCTTCACGTGCATTAAGAAAGATTCGTACAATCGTTTCCAATTTTGTTTCGTGGCATTGGGATGCATGGTATGTAATCCTTTATACTAATTTTTTTGTTATTTGAAGTTGTTATATGGATAATATTCTTATCTTTACTTGCATATTTGTACGTTTCTCACATCTATGATACCAATCATATTCGTTGGTCACGTACCTCTAATTGGGATGTACATAACATCCATGTACATTGCGGTTTCTTTAGATGGAAATCATGAACCCCTTCTCATAGCACTTGCTTTGGGAACCATAAACTGTGACGATTCATGGGTATGGTTCATGAGGAGGCTGAGAGAAGTTTTAGGTGACAATACGGAAGTTGGTTTCATAAGCCATATGAATTAGTCCATAGACTTTGTAGTTAGGAGAGTCTACCCTGATTCATATCATGGATATTGTTGTAAAAATATAGCTAAGAAAATATGCCCTTCCACTAGAAGCAATACAGTTGTGAAGCAGTTGTTCTGGAAGACATGCAAAGCGTGTAATATGTCTGATTTTTATGCGTGTTTGAACAGGTTACAAAATAAGGTGAATGGGAATGATCTTCACTAGCTTGACCGTATTGCCATTGCAAAATAGGTACAGGCTTTTTTCCCTAAAGTACGTTTCAATGTTAAATTCATTGGCATTCCCGATGTCGTCAATTGGATAAGAATTAACAGGCATGAGTTACCAATAACAACAATCATTCAAATGGTCCATGAATCGATGCAAGGAGTGTACGTTCAACATGCTGCATTAAGAGGTAATAATGAAATGTTATTATACATTATGACATCATAATTTTATTTGATGATTCTGTTCATTTCACAAGGGAGTTTCATGGTCTTCTGACCCCTTATGCACTTAAGGTGCTTCAAAACATATTTATCCACTGAGATGGTTGTAGGGTTAGGTATATTGTTGGCGACAGATATGAAGTGAGTACGTATTTAACCATGAATCTGTGCAATTAGAACGTAAGATTTGTACTTGCGGGAAATGGCAAAAATGCGGTATACCTAGTGATCATGCTATAACATCACTACAAAGGCTTGAAATTGAAGAAATCTAGCAAATGGTAAATTTAAAGTTAACTACCTCAATGTATCGAAATGCTTTTCAAACTGAGATGGTGAATCCTATTACAATCCTTATGCATTGGAAAATACTAGTTGAAGTGTTTTCATCTTATCTCCATGGCAATTTACTTGAGTTGTAATGTATGGATCACAACAAATATTAGTTTGTATTCAGTTCTATGTTAACCTTAGTTTTGGTCCTTTGGTGTTGTTTACTTTTTAATAAAAGATGATTACCTTTTAATTAATAATGTTTACCTTTTAATAAATAATTGTAATGTATGGATCGCAAGGAATAACATCCTTGGATTCCCGAAAAACAACTCTACGGATTAACAAACAGTTCTTTGCGGAGTTGAAGCGTCTATATATTGTCATAGAGGATCATTGAATTTTTGGTAAAGAGTTACAATTTTTTTGAACTTTAATATGAGTTCATTTTCAAATTTCTATATTTTCTCATGCAACGAAGTTGATTGTTACTATAGTGATCCGACGGACCCTTTTCATGCACCGTCATCAAACATGAGAGGGTCATATATGTCTGATGATACTTTGCAACAATTGCAACGGGCTGAAGAACAACAAAAAAAGATAAAGAGTCATCTCGGGATCTCACTAAACGTCGTGTCGTCATTACGGCAGAGTGCAAAGAGGCTGAGGAAAGGATGCAGATTAATAAAAATAAAATCAAAGAGCATGAAGAATGGATAAAAAAAGACTAAGAAAACTAGCAAAATGACTGAAAAATGGCTTGCTGAGAAGGATGCAGAAATGATAGATCTTGGGCAGAAAAATGATCGTTTTGATAATAAACAAAGAATTAGGGACGAATATATAACAATGGAGAAAGATAAGTATCCATTGCAATTCGCTTAAGTTAATTATTGTTCATGTACGTTTATTATGTGTTTTTGGTTTGTTATATGTATTATCTTCGAGTTTAAGTTATTTTATGAAATTAACTCTACTAGTAATGATGTACTAATAGAATCATAAAATAACCCATAATATTTAAAGTAACCACACCATTTCAAAGTACACAATAAAAGTCTTCGAAAACATAACATACTTAATTATAAATACAAAATCAATCATTCAAAATTAAACGTTGAAAAATAGTCTTCTCTTTGCGTCCCTTGCGTCTTGTGCGTCTCTTGCGTACCGTGCGTCTCTTGCGTCTCATGAATCCCTTGCGTCCCTTTCCTTTTTATCTTACTACCTTACACCCTACTACTTTTTCTAGGCTTCTTTTTCTTCATTAGGACTAATGTTGGACAAGTCGTTGCATTATGTGTTGTACTATCAAATCTACTACACCTTCTTACTATAGGTTCCTCACCTTGTGACAAGATACGTTTTTGGTTTTTGGTCTACCAGCTTGATGTGTATCCATTATTTGGGGTTTAACAACCATCATCTCATCAGGAAGCTCCCAATCACACGGTTCTAGAAGGGGGTAAACTGCTTCCTCATACTTACTTCCGTACGTTTCAATTTTTTAAGCGTCTATAGCCAGATGTCTAAATTTAGTTCTTTTTCAAGTGCTTTAAGACCATTATGTCATGACCACAAGGCAAACCAGTTCCTTCCCAATATTTGCATGTACAAGTCTCTTACCTCAGATCAACTATGCCACCATGTTTGAAATCAAGCACTTGATATATTGCATCTGAAACACCTAAAACAGACCATCCTTTCGTACTCTCTTCATTTTTTCTAACTACTTTTTCATCCCACTTCGTTAGCATTTTTGAACGTTTCCCTGTAAAGAACATACATATAATTAACTTATTATTCGACCTAATTAAAGTCCAAATTAAAGTCATACCTCCATTGATGTGACGCTTGTTCCTTCCCAATATTTGCATGTACAAGTCTCTTACCTCAGATCAACTATGCCACCATGTTTGAAATCAAGCACTTGATATATTGCATCTGAAACACCTAAAACAGACCATCCTTTCGTACTCTCTTCATTTTTTCTAACTACTTTTTCATCCCACTTCGTTAGCATTTTTGAACGTTTCCCTGTAAAGAACATACATATAATTAACTTATTATTCGACCTAATTAAAGTCCAAATTAAAGTCATACCTCCATTGATGTGACGCTTGTTGCACCATTCATGTGCAAGATGCCGGAAGAACTCAAGAAGGAGTATTATAGGCATCTTCCTTGCATCTACAGATAAAGTATTCATGGACTCTTCACTGTTGGACTGTATCATTCAAAAAATTTTGAAAATTTGAAAACTTTTACATAAATCCAAAAATCATCATTTATTACATATTGTTTCAAAATAGGTTTCACATTAGAGTTTTTCCCAGAAATCATAACACAAAATACGAGGAGTTTCACGATCAAGCCTTCGCCTTTCCGCGATCATTTGAAGTTCCTGAAACATAACCAAAAACTGTAAGTCTAGAGCTTACTGAGTCTTCCCCAAAATACCACCACATAAACATAACAGACAACATCATGCATAAATGAGCCTTCAGCCTGACTGGACTGCCTCGCAGGGCCTTCAAACTAACTGCACCGCTCCCGAGCCTTCAGCATGTCTAGACCACCACATAGGCAAGCACAAATCACACAGATCAATAAGCATAGCATCATACTATCTACCAGGATATCGATCTAATAGATCATAACAGCATAGCAATATCCTAAGATAACCAGGATAATAATAAAAAAGGACTGGCATTGGTGCCTTCGACCCATAAGTACAGTCAGGAAAACTCACCTCACAGGTAGTGTTGAACCAGTAAAATCCACCTCCAAAACTCAGCTCCAGACTCAAAAGCCTACAACCACCATGTGACCCTTTCTATCAAAACCCTAAAATACCCAAAATGCCTTCAAAGTCAAACTTGGTCAACCATGGTTAAAGTCAAAGTCAACAGTCAAGGTTAACAGTCCATGTTGACCAAACTCGTCAAGTGCACTTACCAACTCGTCGAGTTACTACAGTGCTCAGAGAAACGGGGAAAACCCGAGCCAACTCGTCGAGATCCTGTAGTATCCATAAAAGCGGGAAAACCCGAGCCAACTCGTCGAGTTTTCCCAGCTTAACTCATTCGATCCTTTTTCACCCATCTTAATGCTTAAGAATGTAGATCTGGTACCCATGAGCTGGAAAACCAAGTAAAGTTCCTAACTTTACGTCCATGCATGTCACCAAGAGGCTTCAAAGCTCAAAGAAGGCTTAATAAGGGACCGAAAACATGAAAGGGGCCTATAACTTGATAAAGCTTGAAACTTTAAGCCCAAGGAGACCAAAAAATGTCTAGATCTGACGTAATAACTTCATGGAATTCCCAAACCCAAGAATGATCCCCAAATGATCCAAAAATGACAATAAACTTCCAAGGAAGAGGTCTAAGAAATAAATGAGCAAGTTTTCAAATTTTTACCTCAAAGGAGTAGCTAAACTTAAGGAGATTCTGGATTTAAAGCTTCCCCCTTCAAGCTAAGCACCACCAACTTCAAGCTCACACACATTCACATATGGGAGAGAAAACACGAGACTAGAGTTTCTGGACTGAGGACGCGATTAGGGAAGCCAACTATGGGACTTAAGGACTTTAAATAGGGTGCAACACCCTAAAAATTAGGGTTTCATATTTAGCCACAAACTCGTCGAGTTTTCCTCTCCAACTCGTCGAGTTGGTCCAAAAAGAGCCGCAGCCCAAAGACTTTCAACACGTCAAGTTGAGGCCATCAACTCGACAAGTTCCAAGGAAAATTGCCCTTTTAATCAAAATTCTCATACCTGGGAATCGGGATGTTACATGGAGGTCATGTAATCGTACTATTTCGATAGGGAATATCGTCTAGTCCATTTAGCACGTGGAATTTTACTAGGTACGCCGTTACTTGTGGCTTAGTAGAACTAAATCAATACCGAAAATCTTCAAATATATTTCTTTTGTAAGCTCTCACAAGCCCCTAAAACAAGTCTTTTTGTTTTATCATTTTTCCCAAACCGGTGTACTATGTTGCCTAGTAGATGACAAGCAAACACGCCATGATGAGCATTTGGGAAAACATTTTCAATACTAACCTGAATTGCATCGGCTCTATCAGTTACAAAGGTGAAATCTTGACAATCACCAATACATTCATACAGCTTTTCAGGAAACCATGGCCAATCCATAACTAGATGGTTGTTCCCATCCATTGCTACTTCATGCAATATGGTTCCCTTAAAATCCCCTTCAAATGGGCACCATCCATAATTATGACTTTACAACAAAAACACTCTACATTTTTTTTACAAATTAGTATATATTAAATAACAACAAGTTTTTTGTATTTACTATGCTCCCAATGGCACAAAAACAAAACTCGAAGCAATCTTCAGAATATGTTTGTATATAGGCCACTATACCGAGATTATGCGTCTTCAAATTATGAAAATAAATAGCAAGTTTGGAAAAACATTCTTTAGAGGATCCCAACAACAATTCCATAGCATATTGTTTTGCATGCCAAGATTTTTTGTAACTTACATTGATTTCTATCAAAGCATTCAAATCCCTTGATATTTCATTAGGCCTCCAAACCTTCGAACAAGTTTTTCCCTTAATCTCATGCAATATAGTGCCCATGAATTTTTTTATTTGCATGCTTATGATTTGGGTGTATCTGTAATGATGAACATTTGTGCACATTGTTGAGAGTCCTAATTTCAAATTTGTCAGTTGGATCAAGGCATTTTTCATATAAACGCCAATTATAGTTCTCAATTTCACAACATCCCACGTAAAGGTTTTTGTTACACTGTTTGGTCTTAAATTGAAAGTTTTCTCTAGTTTCTTTAAGACTCAAATCAAATATTAGTTGTTGTTTGTTATCATACTTTGACGAACAAACATATCATCATTTGGACCTAAATTGTGAAATGGTATGTGTTCAAGAATGGGATCAGGACAATCAGATATGGGAGGCATACCATAAAAGATGTTTGAAGCTCTTTTTCATGTGTGAACTCATCTTTTGACGATCCTTCATTTGATTCTTCATCATCTGATAAAGTTTGTCACCTAGTCTTCTAAACTCATATAAATTTTCTTCTTCCACCATATTCACTGCCAAAGTTTCTTCTTTTGGACAATATTCAACAGTGTAAGATACAAACTCATTATCAGATATAATGTTTTCAACAGTGTATGATACAATCTTGTCAACCGTTTCTTTCTGTTTGTGTAACACCCAAGTCAGAAAGGCCAAGAAAGGAAAGGAAACCCTAATTTTAGGGGACAACTCGGCGAGTCCAAGGAGGGACTCGGCGAGTCCGAGCGGGATCCGGGTCGAGGAGTAAGTGACTGACTCGGCGAGTCGGCTAAAGAGACTCGGCGAGTCTGGTCTGTACGAGGAAAATCCTAAATTCGGGACTTGGAGCCTATTTAAGCATCTCATTCTCTTCCCTAGGGTTCCTTTACTACCTCTCTAACCCAGAACACCAAACCCTAGCCGCCATAACCATTGTTGAGCCAATTATTGCTTTGAAGAGTGCATTAAGCTTGGAGAAGGAAGAAGGACCTTGGAGGTGCAAGAAGGAGCTATAGATCTGGGTTTGGGAAGATATTTCTGAACATTTGGAGGTAATAAACTAGTTCTTGGACTCCTTTGCACCTAGATCTATGTGTGAGTTTTGGGGCTTTTGGCCATGATTGGTATCCATTTGAGTTAGAAGCCGGATCTGGAGTTGCTACTTCAGATCTAAGCATATTTTGGTCTTAGGAAGCATAAAGTATCAGCCCTTGAGTTGATTTTGGAGCCTCTTTGCCTTAAACCTTACTTTATGGTGTATTTACCCTAGATCTCCTTCTCTACACGTAAAGTTTGCAACTTTACGTGAGGAATAGGCTTGGGAAGGGTAGATCTACAGTTTGGAGTCCATGCATGACTCAAAAGTCCTCTACATGTATGTAGATCTGAATGGACTCGGCGAGTCCTTTGAGTGGACTCGGTGAGTAGCATGAAGGTTAGGAGGAACTCGATGAGTGGGATGAACATCTCGTCGATTCGGATGAAGTTGGGCAGGAACTCGGCGAGTTGGAAGAACAACTCAGCGAGTCGGTTGAAGATTGCCTTGGACTCGGCGAGTCTGTTCTTGGACTCGGCGAGTCTGTTCTTGGACTCGGTGATTCAGGTCACGAAACCCCAAACCCTTCGAGTTGAGACTCGAATCAGTGAGTCGAGTGGAGACTCGGTGAGTTGGACAGGTCAGGACTCGGAAATCGGTAGACTCGGCGAGTCATGGACTGACTCGGCGAGTCGAGTTGCGATTAGAAGGACTTTGAGCATATGAACTCGACGAGTCAGTAGGTAGACTCGGCGAGTAGGGTTGACCTGGAAGGTTGACCTTGACCAGGAATTTGACTTTGACCAGAGTTGACTTAGTTGACTGTTGGGGGTCAGTTAGACTAAGTGTTGCATTGATATTGGTAGCTAGGGGAGCTAGTGGAGCAGGAGTTCAGAGAGTTGCCGGTCAGCAGCTAGTGAGATCATCAGCAAGTTCAGCCAGTGCAGGTGAGTTTCCCTTGTGTGAATGGGTCTACGGCCACAATGCCGGCCCATGTAGTTATGAGTAGAAGACCCGGGGGTTATCCCTAGGCAGTATGCTAGTATGATATTTAGGACGAGGTCCAATGATAGCGGGTGGGTGCCCAAGGAATGGTTTATGCGATAGTTTATACTTATTGTCTGTGTGATACTTTTATGTGCCTGGTAGGGAGGTGAGTGTGGGCGAGGACCCGTATCTCACCAATAGCAGAGTGTGGATGGTGTTCCACATCTCATTAGCAGCAGATCAGGGGCGAGGCCCGAGTTAGGGAGAAAGTGAGTGTGGGCTGGACCCGTATCTCACTATCAGTAGGAGCATGGACGGGGTTCCATGACTCATCAGTAGCAGGATAAGGGCGAGGCCCAGGATAGGCGAGGCCTTCGGACAGGATCCGTTAGTATGTGTTTAGCTTATATGTTGTGATATGTTTATGTGCTATTATATGTTAGCGGGCGAGGCCCTATGACAGGCGAGGCCTAAGTGAAACAGATCTGTATCCGAGCGGGGCTCGAAGCTAGGCGGGGCCTGGAACGGCGGGGCCGTTGTAGCGGGCGAGGTCCGAGGTAGGGGCGAGGCCCAGGTTAGCGGGCGTGGCCCAGTATGTGCAGTATGTGGTTATGCATGGTATGTGGTAGGGTGGGGAACTCACTAAGCTTCGTACTTACGGTTTTCAGTTTTGGTTTCAGGTACTTCCGGTTTTCAGTTTTGGAAACTATTACTCTGATTATGTTTTGAATCGATGATTTTGCTTTAAGTGATGTTTTATTAAAAGAAATTTTTAGTCTTGAATTGTGGGACGTTACAGTTTGACCCATACCTCAAACCCCTCCAAATACAAATGCACAATCTCCTTCGTTTTAGAATTTACATTTCTAAGTTGATGAACATCTGCTTCGTCTACAATATTCATAACATGCCCATGAACTAGGTGTTGAAATGACAATGAGATGTTACTATTGAACGTATTAGCCTTAGTTTTAACCAAATCAAACAATATTTGACGGTCAAAATTAGGTGGAAGTAGTAAACCTAAGTTGTTAAACTTTGGTTTAACGTAGTTGTTAATTCCATTACTCAACTGCCAAAAACCCCTCGTACATAAAATAACAAAACTCATATTTTCTTTGAAAAAAATTTCACCCTTACAACTGATGGATTTTTGAAAATAGATGAAAAAAAAACCCTTTATATCACAAAAAACCGTCGCTAATACCCATCTAACCACCCATTCCATGGAGAGGTTAACGCCTCCGCAGAGCCGTTGTCACAACCTCTGTGGAGACTTTAATGAACGTCAAAACCATCACTCCACGGAGGGTTTAATGTCTCGACAGAGGTAGCTCTACGGAGAATCTTTGGTTAGTCTGCTATCATACAAAATACATTGATTCGCGGGAGATTTCGACTGTCCGCAGAGCCCATAGATCGGTGCTCTACGGAATGCATGTCTATAATTGGAATTTTGGATTTTTGTGACTAAAATTTGAAATCCACCCCAAAAAAAAATGTCTACAGCCGTCTTTTTCACTTTTATAAATCAAAACCTAATACGGGAATAATGGTGACATAACATTGTGGTGGGGCTGATTTATTTTTTTTTATCTTATTTTAAAAAAAAAAAATTTAATGATACTAAACTACTCATAATACTATTTATATGATATTATTTATGCTAAAGAATTACGTAAAATCAATTGAATTATCATTCAAATGAATACGATACATAAATAGGTATAATACTTAACAAACTACCTAAAATACAAGATCAATTAAGAGAAATTACATGGGAAAATATAAATAACAGATATATATATATATATATATATATATATATATATATATATATATATATATATATATATATATATATATACAGATCAGACATCTAGTACTCCCCGACAGTTAGAGCATGTGGAGGACAGATGCTCAAACTGGTCTTAAAACGAATGAAGAGTTAACGTGGTAGCCCTTTGGTAAAGATATATGCATACTAATGATTGGTCGATACATGAATGACACGAATTCTTCAAATTTGAACCAGCTCTTGTTGGATTAGGTGTGTAAGCCCATAACTATAATTAATATGTACTTGATTTGATAGTAGCATGGTCCTTTTGGGTTGCCTTCACTTTAGCAACTTGACAGGATGACTTATGCAAAGAGAGGTTGATAAATGATTTTTTAATATATTATAAAAATAATATATTAATTAGAAATTATATTATTTAATTAGTATTTGATCATATCATTGATAGTTTCAAGACTGGGCTACTAGACTCCTTTGGAATGGAGTGGACGAAATCTATAGGGAGGCCCTATAGAATTCGTCCAAGGCTTCCTAGTGGGAGGTCCATGGGTTGCTTAAGCCTTAAGTAGTAAATTAAGGTTTCCTCCAGTAACCCTAGCAACCAACCAGCTATTTAAAGACCCCATGTCTTGTGATTTTCGGCCAATGCTTCCTTGAAGAAAACCCAACCGAAATTCTAAAAGCTTCTTCCTTTCTCCTTCTCATCCTCTTGCTACAAGTGTTTGTGATCTATTAGAGGTGCAACATTTGAGGCACTAAAGCTTTCAAGACTCAAGATCAAACATGGAATTGTTGTTATTTCCATATAACAAGCAAGGTAATCTTCTTAATCCTTGTTATATATGAATTTCAAACTATATATGTTAGATCTAGGGTTATTTCTTTTGAATTTCTTTTACATGTTCAACTTGTGAAAAACATAGATCCAAAGCAATTACGGTTGCATGAGTACATAGGATGTTGTTATGCTCAAAACCTATCAGTGGTATCAGAGACTAGGATGTTTTTCAGTTGTTTTTGATGCATTTGTGAATTGTCCAAAACATAAGCAAAACAGATTCGCAACCCGTTTGCAGAACTCGACGAGTTCAATAAGGAACTCGACGAGTTGGGTCGACTCGATGAGTTCATATCCTGACTCGACGAGTTGACTCGTCAAATGCCTGATTTTCGTTTTTCGGATCTTGTTTAGGTTAGGATAATTAACATAATTTGTTTTAATGCCTTAAATTGAATTTTTTGAATGGTAATCAGATTTCCTTACCAAATTAAGATTGATTTGGTAAAATTTTAAGATAATGAGTGTTAAGTATTTTAGTGTTGCGTCTTGGGCTTTTTAGTTTTGTACTCGGATTGGGCTTGTCCATCCATATCTATCTAGATTTGTTTCATTGTTATCTAGATAAGTTGTTAGGGTTATAGTATATATATATATATATATATATATATATATATATATATATATATATATATATATATATATATATATATATATATATATATATGTATGCATGTATGCGTATAAGGTAGAATAGTCGATCACCTTGATTCTTGTAACCCTAAACGCCTCTACAGATTGAAGTTCTTTATCGAGCTCTTCTGGGGTGTTATTGCATTAATCATTCGACATATTCAGTGCAATACTTGTGTTCTTTAATGCGTTCTTATTTAATATCTTGCTTAGAATCATACGATCCTGAAAGAACATTGTTCTAACAATTGGTATCAGAGCAGGAGACTGTGTGATCAATACACATTACTTCTGTATTCGCAATACTTTAGGGTTTCCGCTTTTATCGAAGTCGTCGTCTTCTTAACGACGACTACTCTGTTTTTGATAAAACCCTAATCTTAAGTTTATAGGTTAGATTCTAGCAGCTCACTATGTCTCACGATGATACGCACACAAACCCTATTAACATCTCAAACAGCATCGGATCAACAACCAGAGTACCCATACTCTACACTCAAGACTACGAAGTATGGGCTCATCACTTTGAAGATTACGTGGTTGGATCTGAAGACAATGGCTATCTCATCTGGGAAGCTATCACTCTTGGACCGTTTGTTCATTAAGAGACAAACACGATTGTTAAGACGCAGAAGGATTACAACAAGTTGGTGATAGATGTTCAGAAGATGCCACAGGATGAGAAGGATAAGATCTTGTGTAATGTTAAAGCCATGCGAATGAAAAGATTCGCCCTGCAATCTGACACCTTTCGGCTTGTAGGTTCATGCACAACTGCTAAAGAGATCTGGGATAGGTTGTAGGAACTTTAATCAACTGATGAAGATCTGGAACACTCCATTCAAACTCTTACTGTCAGAATTTGGAGTTTTCGAACAGAAACCTGAAGAGAAGCTCATACAGACCTTTGATCGGTTCAATCATCTCTTAAGTAAGATGATCAAGCATGGGATAGAGAGGAAGCTGATCGAGTAGAAAGTTACATTCATGAACGGGCTAAGACCAGAATGGATGGCTATGGTTTCCACTGTGAAGGCGCATGAACAGTTTAAATCCTACTCACTGGCAAAACTAGTTGGGATACTGAAGTCCCATGAAAGTGTTGTAACTAAGGAAGCGAAAGTGGTCTCTGGTATGGGATCGCTGGCTCTTGTCTCTAAAGGAAAAAGTACAGTTGAGGAACAAGAAGAGTCAGACATATCAGAGTGTGACCTTACAAGTGAGGAGTATGCTTTAATGATCACAAATCCAAAGAAGTTCGCAAGAATAAAATTTCCCACCAACAAGAACCGAAATTGGCAGGGAAGTTACAGTTCTGAGAAAATGAAGGATGAACCGAAAGTCTCTTCACAGAAGGTTGAAGAGAAAAAGGAGAACAAGCTTGCAGGAGACTTTGGATACGACTGCAACTATTGTCACGGCAAGAACCATTTTGCCAAAGATTGCATGTTGAGAAAGATAGCTGAGAAAAGAGAGGGTGAAGATGACGAAGCATATTATATGCGCAAATTAGAAGAATTCAAGAAGAAAAAGGAGTCCAACAGCTCAATGAATGCATTAATTGTACAAGAGAATGCAGGGGAAGATGAGTTCGGTGGTGTAGAAGTCTGGGCAACTGACTCTGAAGACGAAGAGGTTAGAAGACCCACTCATGGAAAGGCGTTTGCGGCAAAGAATGAAGGTTCCGGTGGAAAGTGTTTTATCGTCACTAATGGTCCATCAACCGAAAGTGAAGATACGGAACCAAATCTGACAGAAAACAAGTGTTTTGCAGCCAAGCCAGTGAGTGAGAAGATCAACGACTGCGATCGATTGATCAAAAAGGTACATTCTATCCTTGAGTCTCTTAAAATTCCCAAAACTGAATATCTAGAAGAATTAAATGAATTAAACTTTAAATTTTCCAACCTAAGTAGTAGCCTCATGCAAACCCGCTTAGCAAACTCTAACCTAACTGACCAACTCGGCAGGGTGTCTTCAAAAAGTGAGGAAAGGAGGATCTGGATTGAGCAGAAGGAAGCAGAGTTAGTTAGGGCTAAGGATGAAAGTATTTATTTGCAAAGAGACAATTTAAAATTGTTAAAACAAAGAAATGTTTTCTGTTTAATTGCTAAGCGTCTTTATACTAATATTGCTCAATTACATCTAAATTGTGAGATTGGAAAGAAAATACATAAAATGATTTTACCCTTTCTTGAATTTAAGGAAGATGATGTTATAGCAGAGTGTGAATCAGAAGTATCGTCTGAAGAAACATCCATGTTGTATAGGCTAGGTTTGGATAAGATAGAAACTTTCATCGATTCTAAGGAACATAAAAGTATGTTAAAAGATATCTTAGATGAAAATGATAGGTTAAAGATTAAAACTGAAACTATACAAACATTCGATGAGTCAAATGCCAAAATTGTTAAAGATAATAAAATAAACTTAGATAATTCGTCTGAATTTGATGCGGAGAGTGAAATGAGTGAAATCTCAGTAGAGGATGTAGTTGATTGTTCTAAGTTTGTGAAAAATGAAACCAAGAACAAAAAACCTCTTATTTCAGAAAACTCGATTGAGTTTGCTCGTCTATCAAAAGAACAAAAACCGAAACTCAAGGAAAAAGCCTTGATCTATCAAAAGGTCCAGACCGTGCCAAATCAGGTTTATGCTATGACTGGAGTCACTCAAAGACAAACAACAGAATTAAGGATAATGCTTGACGAGGATAACACTGAAGGATGCGAAGACTATTTCTGGTCTGCTCCCATTGATAATGCAGATGAGACTGTGGGATTGTCTGAGAAAACCACGTGGAGAGTCAAAGGAAGATACATACCAGAACCCATCAATAAACCTTCCGGATTCGATATTCCCAGCACAAGCGGAACTAAAGATGTTCCTGAGGAACCATTGGATGAACCTGATGTTCCAATCAAGAGGGAAGAACCGAAAGGTCTACTCAAGAGATAGGAAGCACCGAAAGTTCAAACTAAGGAGAGTACAGAAACTAAAAACGAAGGTAAGACAACTGCAACTCAGAAGGAGAAACCACAGGCCAACTTCAATGTTCACAAATCTCAGAAGGAGCTAGCCGAACAGAAAAGACTCAGAAATCAAAGATATGCCTCGAATCTGAATGAACGAAAAAGGCATTGGAATTCTCAAAATCCTAACTATAAGCCTCCTAGAAAAGAAACCATGGACAATGGAAAGGAAAAGTTGAAGGAAAATTTCAGTCCAAATTCCTTTTATTCCAAATCTCAAAACCGAAAGTCAAGTCTCGATTCAGAACACACATTCGGTCCCAAACCCAGATTCGGTCCCAAACCCAGATTCGGTCCTCAACCCAGATTCGGTCCCAATTCTAGTTATGGATCTCCAAGTCCCAAGATGAAACAAATTCTTTAAAGGACATCAAAGGAAAAGGAAAGCTGGAATCAGACTCTGAGAAGAAAAAATAAGAGATCCTCCACTAAACCTAGGAATCAAACAAAAAAAACTAAACCATCTAAAGCAACACCAAAAGATACACTAAAATTTATAGAAGATAAAACAACAATCAAGGTGTTTACCATCAAAAGAAAAGATCAAACCACTCTTGTTAAACGGACTTATTTAGTTGATGCTTCTATAGTCATTCCTTTCTCTGTGAAAAACTCACCAGGACCCAAGAAACTTTGGGTTCCTAAATCTGCTTGAATTTGCAGGTAATCAGTGACGAGCAGTTTGACGACGAATGGTATATAGACAGTGGCTGCTTGCGTCACATGACAGGGAGAAAGGAGGAGCTAAGGGAGTTTCGGTCTCTAAAAGATGGTGGATCTGTGAAGTTTGGAAACAATTCCTATGGAACAATCAAAGGATATGGGATGATAACTAATGGAGACTTCTCTATCAGAAAGGTGGCTTATGTAGAGGGATTGCAGCACAACCTCATTAGTGTATCACAATTAGTTGTGGGCAAAGGGTTGACGGTATCATTCGATGATGAGGGGTCTGAGATAATTGAAAAACAAACCAAGAAGGTTCTGCTGAAATCTGCACGAAAAGGAGAAATGTATCCTCTGAATCTTAATCCAATTTGGGGGACACCAACTATCTGTCTGCTGTCAAAAGCAAACACTGATGAAAGCTGGTTATGGCATCGACGTCTATCTCACCTGAACTTCAAAGATATCAACAAATTAGTGATTGGTGATCACGTTCGAGGTCTTCCTCTTCTCAAGTTCGACAAGGAGCATTTATGTGCAGCATTTGAGATAGGCAAGCAGAGCAGAAAAAGCCACCCTATACGCATCAATACTAAGATAGTGGAAGCACTTGAACTGTTATTGTAGATGATTTTTCCCGCTTCACTTGGGTTTTCTTTCTTAAACAGAAATCAGATGCAACTCCCAAGCTGAAGATGTTCATAAAGCAAGTGGAAGTCCAATTAAAGAAGACAGTAAGAAACATCAGAAGTGACAACGGGCTGGAATTCAAGAACAAGGATTTTGAAGACTTTTTGGCTGATAAGGGGATCACTCACAATTTTTCGGCCCCTTATACACCACAGCAGAAAGGGATTGTTGAAAGACGAAACCGCTCGTTGTGTGAAGCAGCCAGAACCATGCTCAGTTACGCTTCTCTACCTTTATACTTTTGGGCTGATGCCATTGCTGCTGCTTGCTATACTCAGAATCGGTCCTTGCTCAACAAGAGATTCTTAATAACTCCTTATGAGATCTTAAACAATCGGAAACCGAACGTCAAGTTTTTCCATATTTTCGGTTCAAGGTGCTTTATTTTTAATTCTAAAGAGAACCGAAATAAGTTTGATGTTAAAGCCGATGAGGGCATATTTTTGGGTTACTCTCTGTCATCAAAAGCATATCGGGTGTTGAACAAGCGTTCTAAAAGAATAGAAGAAACTTATTATGTCACCTTTGATGACAATTATATGAAGAAGGTTCAGAGGACAGAAAGTGCTTTAGAAGACATTTTCCCAGAATCTGGACAAGTTTCGGTTCCAATATCCAACCTGTTTGAGGAATACATTCGGTTATTCAATGAACCAGAAAAAGCAATTAATTCAGAGGCAACAACAGCAGACAACAAAGTCGATAATCTAAAGAAGGTCATAGACGAAGCTGCTAAAACGATGGAAAGCGAACCACCAACTCCTAAGTCATCAACCAGCTCTTCAAACAAAGATTCAACGTTCAAGGGAGAGAGCTCTACAACTTCAAAAACATCTGAAGTTCCTGTTGAGGGGGAGAATCCAAGTTCCTCCCCAAAATCTAAAAGTTCAGATGATAAAGAAACAACTGATCCAAAACTAACAGGTGAAATTCCAATCGAGGGGGAGATACCCACTACAGACTTTGCTGAAGACAAAGGTTTCACTTCGCTAGTCGAGGGGGAGAAGGAGAAAGCAAGTGATAGTTCTACTGACGAAGGTGAAGGTGATCAGTCAGATGTTGAAATTGAAGTAGAAGCGGAATTGAATCCAGAATATGATCCAAGCTATCCTCCATTAGTTAAATGGACAAAGGACCATCCCAAAGAGCAAATTATTGGTGAAACTTCAGAAAGTGTTCTAACTAGATCTCAACTGATGGCGAAACAAATTGCATTATTCTCTAAAGTGAAATTTTGTATGTTTAATTCATTTATCTCCAAAATAGAGCCGAAAACTGTAAATGCTGCTCTTGATCATTCTGATTGGGTTCAAGCAATGCAGGATGAGCTTCATGAGTTTGAACGCAACAGAGTTTAGAGGTTAATTCCCACACCAAAAGATGCCTCTGTTGTTGTTCTGAAATGGGTATTTAGAAATAAGCTGGACAAAGAAGGGAATGTCATTTGTAACAAGGCTCGGTTGGTTGTAAAAGGCTATTGTCAAGAAGAGGGGATAGATTATGAAGAAACTTTTGCTCCAGTGGCAAGGTTAGAATCTGTTCGAATTTTTCTTGCATACGCTGCTCACAAGAACTTCGAAGTTTTCCAAATGGATGTCAAATGTGCATTCTTGAATGGAGAATTAGAAGAAACCGTCTATGTTGAGCAACCGCCTGGTTTTGTGAATGAAAAATACCCGGATCACTGCTATGTGCTGGATAAAGCTGTCTATGAACTAAAGCAAGCACCGAGAGCCTGGTATGAAACGCTTACTCGCTTCTTAAAAATGTCAAAGTTTAAACAAGGTTTGGTTGACCCAACCTTCTTTCGTAAGAAGGAAGGCGAGCATTTGATGATTGTTCAGATTTATGTTGATGATATCATCTTCGGCTCCACAAATCCTAGCTTAACAGCTGAATTTAGGAAGTTGATGGAGACTAAATTTGAAATGAGCACAATGGGTCCAATTAACTTTTTCCTTGGTTTAAATATTAGACAGGGACCAGAAGGTATCTTTATAAACCAGGAAGCATACACCAAAAGTTTACTGACTAAATTTGGAATGAAGGGTGATTCAAAAATGAAGGTTCCTATGGCATTCGGCACTAAGCTAACCCCATCCCTGGAGAAACCTGCTGTGGACATAACCCTTTATCGACAAATGACAGGATCACTTATCTATCTAACAGCTAGTAGACCAGATATCATGTTTTCTGATTGTTATTGTGCCAGGTTTCAAGCCAATCCAAGAGAACCCCACATGCTTGCTGTGAAGAACATTTTTCGATATCTGAAGAAAACTTCTTCTCTCGGTCTCTGGTATCCTGCAAGATCTGGATTCTTCATTCAAGCCTTTTCTGATGCTGATCTAGGAGGATGTGGACTGGACAGAAAAGTACTACAGGAGGATGTCAATTCCTTGACAGAAAACTTGTCAGTTGGCAATCTAAGAAACAAACATGTGTTTCCTTATCCACAGCAGAAGCAGAATACATTGCTGTCGCATCTTGTACCTCTCAAGTTGTTTGGATTCAAAGTCAATTAAGAGATTATGGGCTTAGTATGAAAAAGATCCCTCTCTATTGTGACTCTGAAAGTGCAATTAGGATTTGTCATAATCCAGTGCAACATTCGAAAACCAAGCACATTGCACTTAGGTATCATTTCATCAAGGATCATGTAGAAGACGGGAACGTAGAAGTACATTTTTTTCGTTCTGTTGATCAACTGGCTGACATCTTTACTAAAGCCTTGCCAGAAGCAACCTTTAACAAAATCTTACAAGGCTTGGGCATGATGGAAGGAGAGTCGGTACCGAATCCTTAATTCTCTCATTAAAAATCAGACAACCGAAATAGACAGACCGCTCGGTCTATCTCTGCTCTAGATTTTTAGGGAACCGAAATGGACAGACCACTCTGTCTATCTCAGCTCCGTAATTCTCAGGAACAGAAATGAACCGAATGATCAATCTATTTTGCTTCACTCATTAAAAGATAAGGTTTCGGTTGTATATTATGTACATATTTTATCTTTCTGTTTTTATTCTTTTTCAGAAAATTCCAAAAATCCAAAAATATTTTATCTTTCTATTTTTATTCTTTTTCAGAAAATTCCAAAAACCCAAAAAATATTTTATTTGTTTCGATTGCTTGTTTGTTTTGTTTGGTGTCTTTCTTTAATAGGCAAATACAAGTATAACCGACTATGGATCTAAGGCAGGTATGTTTCAAATTTAACACAACCTAGATAAGAGTCCCTAGAAGCATACTGCTGCATGTTGTCTTAAGCCTCTATGATCTTGAGTAGGCCTTACTGATTCGATCGATACCCATCGTTTCTTCCAAATCAGGCTATTTTTCATCACTCGGTCTAGAGCTACCTTACTCTTCTCATATGAGTTAAGAGTTATTCTGCTCTGTCATGATTATCTAGCAGAAGGTACATTCGGTTTTTACACCACCTCCTTATATTCTACATCTACTTTCGGTTCACTAACGTAACCCTTGAGACTCTCGGTCTTTACCACTGAGGTTTATGGTTACACAACATTTGTGTTTATGATCTTGGATACGTTTACCACGTGCTAAGTGAAACCCAAAATCCAACACCAAAAATGAATTGACGGTGAGTGATATACTCAAGAATTTACTGGTTACCTAAGGAAATCTCTTTTTTTTTGCGTGATCTTTTATGAAATTGTCTACAGCCAAGACATTTCTTCCAAAAGAGATCCAGTTTGTTTTTTTTAGATTTCTGCTTCCTATACGTCATTAACATAATATATCCCACCTACTTATTTAACAGATCACATTGGTCTCACAGGTACCTCTACCAACAATCGGTTTTATGTTAAAGCTCGATGTTAGGTTGGAAGAAAGCTACCCTATGCCTATGATTAAAAGAAGCCTTTCAATGTTTATTAACAAACAGTTGATCGTATTTTTCGGGAAACCACACAAGCACTTCAAGTCTCTCTTGACTTTGAAGGAAGTGATTCTTGCCCGGGATCCTCTACTTTCTGTCTTATAATAAGACATCACTCACATCCCATACACACTTGGTTTATTTCTTTATCTTTCACACTCTAATGCATGAAAATTTATATTTTCCAACATTCTTATTGCTGTTTAGTATGAGTTTTGGTTATCTATTGTAACCAAACACGGGGATATTTGGAATTTCAAACGTTAAGTGAAGATAAGATTTAGGCGCGTGAATTTGATCCATTTCAAAATCCACACGTGCTGACGCATTCCTGGGATTAACCACACTGTCACATCGCGCTTTTTCAGGCGACACTTTAGCAACCTCATCATCACGATTTTCTCTCTGCAGGAAACAGTATAAATAGGGGTGAACGTTTTATTTGTCTCTTACCAGTCTCGATTTCTCTCAATCCTAAAAGCTCACACTGTTCATCTTCTTCTTTGCTCAACAATGGTGACTTCTTCTTCTGCACATGATCAGACTGCAACATCATCTTTGCTCACAATCAAACCCAACCAAAATATGATTATCGAACTGTGTCCGTTCGTATATGACTCATATATGTTGTATGTTGTGGAATGTCTCAAGTATTCCCCCTTAGGTTTTGCCCTAACCCAGGTTGAAGCTATACCAATGTCGCTGTTGTCACAAGTCTATTCCTCGGCGACTTACGACAAAAACAAAGACCGCGTGTACTTCACCATTCACGACAAGAAGTCCTCCATCTCAAAGGCGAAGTTCTGTTCAATTTTGGGTCTTGCAATTGATTCTTCGATCATCTCGCCTGATTTTATCACTACAGCGTAATTATTCACCATGATGTATGAAATGGGGTATACTGATGTGCTCACAACAATCACAAAAGTGAAGAAATCTTGTTTTCCATCGCAATGGAATGGGTTGCTGACACTGCTAATTAAGGGTTCGGCAGAATGGTGTGGTGGTTCAGATACTACAAGCAAGGGTTTTCTCACCATTCTTTATGGTTTATACAACGGGATCAACCTTGATTATGGCTCCATAATCTGGTCCCAAGTGGTGCAGAGTTTAAATACCACGACTCGTCATTCTGAGATTTCATGTGGTCGCTTCTGGACCTTGATTACAAGGAAGGCTATCGATTCTTTGGAGATTCCAGTTATGAAGGATGCTCTTCTTGCTACTATTGCCACATTCCATACGAAGAAGATTATTATATCTGACCCACGTAAGTTTCATAACTATGGACTGATTCCTGAAACAATGTACAGGTGTGTTTCGACACAAAGCAATGTTATGGCAGATTATAGGAAACTCTCTCCCATTGGTCCAAGAGTTTTGTCTGCAGAACAACAAGCTGCATTGGATGCTTTGGAGCAGCCGGCTAACAGGGGAAAATGAGTAACAAAGAAAGAGAAAGAAGATGCTAAGGAGGGTAAGCCAAAGTCTTCTAAACGAAAGTCTGGTGAAGGAGATTCTTCTCAATCGAAACCGAAAAAGATAAAGAAGATGGCCAACAGACCCAAGGAGAACTCTCCTCCAGGACCAGATCCTGTTGACGATCAAGATGAAGAAGAGGAGAATCCTGATGTCTCACCCCGAGAGCCCACTTCTCCAAGATCTCCAACTACACTAGAATCTCCCAAACAAGTCATCATTCCAACCCCACCCCCATCTCCAAAAACTACCAAAGTTCCAACTCCACCTCCATCACCGAAACAGAAAGCTCAACTTTCTGCTCCTACTGATATTCCACCCATTCTTATAGAAACAACATCTTTACCCACCTCATCCATAATTACCTCTGTTTCTGTCTCCACTATACCTTTGTCAACTCCTCTCATCACCGAATCAATAACCACTGCCATTCCCAAACTCACAGTGGAAGTCAATGTATCTAATACAGGGGCTACTTCTGTGACTGATACTCCAGTTATAAACATACCACCATCCCCAACCCCATCCTCTGCTTCTGGTGCTACTCTTGGGGGAGATGATGAGGATTATCATTCTCTGTATTACAGTCCTTATCGAATTCCAACTGAAAATGATGTTGATGCTCCTGTCACAAGTCAACATATACAGGACATTCATGACAAGTTAGATCGACTGCTTGCTGATAGTAAAGCTTATGGTAGTGTTGTTTTAAAAGCTTTCTTGGAGACTGCCATTAAGCAATATACAGATGCGATTGATAAATCAATAGAAGCAGTTGATAAGTCCGCATCTTCCTGTGCGAAGGCTACAAAAGAAGTTTCTGAGGTTGTTCACACAACTCAGATTTTTCTTGATTCTCTGAAATCTCATGCTGACACTAATATAGCCAAATACCAATCTTCGGTGGACTCCTTCTCTAAAACCCTTCAAGATGAAACCACCAAGTTTGAAGCCCTTCGTAATGAACTTAAAACAGAATCAACATCTTTTCTCCAATCTGTGGATTCTCGTTTTGTTACTCTTGCTGCTGAAAGTACGTTGAAGGAGGACTTGATCAAACACAGAGCCACTATCGATATACAGAAAGTTCAGCTGGCCCAGGCAGAAAAGGAAATTTCTCTGTTAAAGACTCAAAGGGTCGTGTACCAAATTTTTGCTGGTGATGTCAAAGCTATGTTGACAACTCTACTTGAAGCTCATGATCCCTTCTTAACTTTAACCATCCGGAAGCATCTTCAGTCCAAACTCCTTCCTGCTATTGCAATTCTGAGTGAGATGAAGGGTGTTTCGAAGAAAGTTGTTCTTCCAAAACAAGGGGGAGAGGAGAGTGCACATCTAAAATCCAAGACAGAATCGAAGGTTAATTTAGCCTCGGTTTCTGGAAAACAAGCTCAAATTGAAAGTGATAGTGATACTGAAGAGACTATTGCTGAAGCTCTTCAAAGAAAGAAAAGGGACAAAGAGCTCGATGAAACGATGAAAGTGGCCAGAGAGGTAGAAGAGAAAGAAAGGAGGAATAAGGAAGAAGAGGATGCCTTGCAATGCAAAAAGACTCTGTTTCCAGAATGGGACAGAGATATACTTATTAATCAGGCGATTGAGTTTCCTTCTGTCTATTGGTTGGAACCAGTTGCTTCGTTTGACTGTGATAACTCCAGAGACTCACAGTTCGACATGCCTATTACAAGAAAAGCATTTACCTTTCATTGCTTTGATGTCACTGCTGAGGTTCCACATCCAAATCTGAAGGTTGACAGAGAATTGATCGATTTCTATTTAAAGAATGGTCAATCGCAGTACTTGACTTGGAGTGCACAGAAGATTTCAAAAGTCAAGGTACTGAAACCTTCACCTGCTGGGAGATTTGTGAATGTAAATTTCAAGATCAACCGTGGTTCAGCAAACACGGAATATTTCATCTCTCTAGCAGATCTTCCAAACCTTAATCCGCATGACTGGATTCTGCTATACAACATTCTGCTCTCAAATCTTAAGGAGTATGAGCCGATTCTTAAACATCTGAAAAGAATGTTGGCCTCCTATGTCCATGAGCTTGCAACTATGGATCAGGAGATAGCTAAGGTGATGAATAAGAAGCCATCTGTGAAGCCAACGTCTAAACTCAGTGATGTGAACAAAATGAAGTTAGGGCAGATAGATTCTACAAATTTGACAGTTATGTTCACAAAGGGTGAGAGGCACAAATTTCTGTTTGCTTTGGTTGACAAGCATCTTTTTTCAACAGACTGTCTGGAGCATATCGTCAATATTATATATCGATGCAAGAAGAATTCAGCAGCTGATAAGAAGAACTTCACTGATATGCTTCGGTGGTATATTACATTTCGACATCATATTTTGGCCATTATACCGAGAAGATTTGAAACAGTGAAGAAGTCCTTTGTTGTGAAAAGAGAATGAACTTTCTGCTCCAAGGACGCAAAGGGGGAGATTGTTAAGTATTTTAGTGTTGCGTCTTGGGCTTTTTAGTTTTGTACTCGGATTGGGCTTGTCCATATCTAGATTTGTTTCATTGTTATCTAGATAAGTTGTTAGGGTTATAGTGTGTGTATATATATATATATATATATATATATATATATATATATATACATATATGCATGCATGTATGCGTATAAGGTAGAATAGTCAATCACGTTGATTCTTGTAACCCTAAACGCCTCTACAGATTGAAGTTCTTTATCGAGCTCTTCTGGGGTGTTATTGCATTAATCATTCGACATATTCAGTGCAATACTTGTGTTCTTTAATGCATTCTTATTTAATATCTTGCTTAGAATCATACGATCCTGAAAGAACATTGTTCTAACAATAAGAATACTATTTTATTAATTTAATTATTTAAAATTTGATTTAGTAATTTTGAAAAGTTTCAAATTACATCCTTTACTTTTGGAATTTAATATTTAATTAAAAGTTTAATTTTGAAATTTTAAATTCTAGAACCCTATTATTTTAAAAGTTTGAAATACACCCTTATACTATTATAAAATTAAAATTTTAATAAACAGTCAGTCTTACCGTTAGTAGGCCTCATTCACGAAGCGGGTCTATAAGGGGGGGGGGGGTATAAGGAAACTGCCTATAAAATGGCAGTTGAATCGGTGCCCACTCTCACCCACCACTTCCTTGATTAGTGGAGGGTCGTTAGCCGAATGGGTAGGATAGGACATTAATATCTCATTAATAAGTATAATGATAAATATAATGTAACTAAATGTTTTATAAATTCCCAATCTTAGTTACTTTAGGAAAATGTGAATTTGATGTTAATCCATAAAATTGCATATTGCACTTTGTCAAGTCGTTAGTGGAGCATGTGTGGTTAACCGACATACTAACTTGGACTAACAAAGTGTGGCAATGGGTAACTCGCAAATTATCATTGATCAATGGAGTGTGTGTAGTTAACCGACACATTGATTAGGTGATGAATCACATCGAGAGTACCAAGCTAATTTGCATGGATATTCACACCTTGTTTGTGATCCTCGATATCCCAGTCACAAACCCTAAGAGAATAATCAAGATTAAACAAGCCATTGAATAGTTCAATGAATCTCAAAGATCTAGGAATTTCATTTTAAAACCTAATTCACTTAAAATTTCATTTTCATGGTGGAATTGGGAAATAGTCATTTACCTACCTTCAAATAGTTTACAATTGGATTATGTCATCCCTCTTCCGAATTATGAATTATTGTGTTGGGTCCTGTCACACCCCGCTAAAGCGGAAACACGAGGCATGGCAGTACAAAAGGTCTCATAGCAAAAGCTTAAAAACAACACCAACCATACTATTAAAAATCATTACAAATTTACAATGAGTTTTAACAACTTTTTAAAAGAAATTACAATGTATTTAAAAGTGATCACATGCAAATGCTCCTACAAGTGTTGTGTCTCTACGTGCCTCTTACTGGATGATTCCTGAAAAACCATGTAAAACGAGTGTCAACTATAAAAAGAGTTGGTGAGCACTCACAAATTAAAAATAATATTGGTTTCAAGAATTGAAATAAAAGTTTTGATAAAAGTTTCCATAAATAAAAGTATATTGCTAAAATGAGTTTTCAAGAATCGAAATAATATTCGTTGTTACATGGAGCAAACAATTTCATTGCCAAAACAAGTATATAAGTTTCCAGTAATAAAAGTTCGTTGCTATAATGAGAAACAAAGTTTGTTTCAATAATAAGCATAAAAGTTTCGTTGTTAAAATAAGTATACACGTTTCATTGCTAAAATAAGTATACAAGTGTCGTTGCTAACATGAGAATACAAGTTTCATATGTGCATAAAGATTCCATTCTTGAGTTCACAACCAAAGCCTAATGACCGAATCGTTCCCTATTGACTACTATGTGTATCGCAAACATAAAGAATAAAATGGTAAAATGCACTCAAGCGAATCGTGCGAGTGAGGAGTTGTCTACCTCCTGATAGCGCTATCCATAATAACCATAGGCTCAAAAGAGTTAATGAGTTGTGTCGAATGATTCCAGGGACTTAATCGCGATAAAGTCCTCATGAATTAAAGTAACATACACATACATACAAAATATAGCAACCAAGTTTCATACGAGTCAAAATAAATACAACGAACATAAATAGTTTAGGACATACTTTTCCACCCCAAAACATTTAAAAACCGAAAATAGGGGGAGTTGTGAATACTCACAATGCTTTAAGATGATGCAAATGATGCCTTGAACTATGTTCCACCTGTACCACTATCGATTCCTACACGATGTTACACACTAATGAGTCTCTAATAGAAAGCTAATACTAGTATACTTGCCACTACAATAGAATTATGTCAATATTGTGTCAAAATTTAATATTGCTAAGTTACAAACATTTTCTGAAATGGTGAAAATTTATAACTCATGTGATTAAGATAATTTTGGATATTATTTTCCATATTTTTGTTATATTAACTGATGGTATTTCAATACATTTAAAGGTGTTTTAAGCTCCTAAAAATCCAAAATATTATCAAACAGTTTCCAAAAATTCTCAAACTTTTCTTTTTCATTCTAAACACAGTAGAGGTATTTCAGAAATTTTTCCTTGAATTTTTGATGTGATTAACTATTTTTCCAAATTTTTATGCCTTCATAACAATATAAATTCGTGAAAAATAGACTCCAGATGATAAAATTCCCAAACTTTTTATAATACTGTCATTAGACATACTGAAGCTGGCAAAAATATAAAAATGAATTTCTAAATTGTTTAACCAATTTTATGATTTTTGTGCATTTATTTTAATAAAAATTGAAATAAATAAAAAACAGTTTCCAAATTTGCCCAAACGTTTTTTTATTTCTGTTATTAAACATTCTTACACTAGGAAAAATATAAAAATGGATTTCTAAACTGTTTAACCAAATTTTATTGTGCATTTATTCTAATAAAAATTGAAATAAAAAGAAAACGGTTTCTAAAATTGCCCAATCTTTTTATAACACTATTGTTATATATATATATATATATATATATATATATATATTATTTTGAAAAATATAAAATATATTTTTCAATTAGTCTTGCTATTTTTCTTTGTTTTATCCTCTTAAATAATAATTAATTGGAGAATAATTATTAAACAGTTAAAGTAAATTACCAAAAAAAAAATTAAACTTCATTTACATTATAAATAATCTGGGAAAAATACCAAAGGTGGTTTTTATCTACTGGAATCCGATTATGTGGATTTAAGTGTATTTAATCTTAGAAAGTAGAAGAAGAATATCATATAGAATAGAAAAATCATCCAAATTTTTATTTAGAGTTCTAATATACTATAAGGTCTTTTGGTAAATTTTCATTAATTTTGGTTGTGTAGAATTATTTTTCCTGATTTGTGTCCATTATAACTACAAAAATCGGGGAAAAATAAGAATGCATTATGAAAAATTCTGAAAATATTTTTCTGAGTCTTACACATAGGATAGGAGCGGAAAAAATTATTAGATACCCTTTTTACATTCTCTAAAGTGGTTTTATGATTTATTGGTGATAAATAAGAAGAAAATTCAAAACCACAATAAACAGTAGCAAAAATCGATGATACTTAATGAGAGGTCCCATATGGGTCATCTGCAAGTTTAACTAGGATTTATAGACCTTAGAAAGTATTTTATATGATTTATTGCCCTATTTTATTGCAATAATTATAATAATTCGAGAAAAATGAATTATTTTCTGAAAATTTACAGATCATCTTATTTTATTAGTGGGATTCTTGTAAAAAATCGTATTTGATTAGAAAAGAGTTTTAGGTATTTATTTGAGAATAAATCCTTTATGAACATATTTGAAAGCTTTTAACAACAAACTTTGATCATCTACCATCTGAGCTTGAAGATCATCACATGCATGTTGGTTTGAAGACCATTCATTAGTTTGAAATGTTCAAAATTTGTTTTTGACAGAAAACTTTGGATGCATGTGGTGTTTTTCCACCAAAACATCTAGAAAAGTGCATTTCCTTGATTTTGACTTAGGTTTAGGTCATGGGACTTCACCATCTACAACATGCATGTTGTTTTTGGATGAAATCCTACCACCATCATCATCAAAACCATGAGTAGGTGCAAGTATTCATGATTTTACAATAGAATGGAGTAGAAGATGGAGAAAATCCATGAAAAACAAGTAAAAGTTAAAGGAATGGTGAAGTAGAAATCGATTTTACCTTCAAGAACACCTCAAGATGATTAAGATTTAGTGTTCAAGGTGTGTTCTATGACCCATTTTCTGGAGAATTTCGTGGTTGATGGAGAGAGGAAGAGAGAATAGAGAGAAAATGAAGTGAGGGAGTGAAAGTGAAGTATGGAGAAATGGAGTGTTGAGGGGAATTGATTGAGTGTGTTGGGAAGAGGAGAGAAAGAGAGAGAGAGAGAGAGAGAGAGAGAGAGGGGGAATCTAACTTTTGAATGGAGAGAGGGTCTCCCTATTTTAAATTTTATAAAAATATAACTTTATTTTATAAAAATATCAAGTTTTTATAAAATATGCACCTTATCCTAATTTTCATTCACAAAACCTTGAATTTTGGCTTAGAAAATAAGGTTAAATACTAATGACTTAAATTTTATTTCACCTTGGTTATATTTTACTAATTTGAGTTATTTTAAATTGATATTATAAAGTCCATACCAAATTCTATGTATTTTTAGGTGTTAGAGTTTATAAATTTGAGTTTTTAGGGTCTTGAGATTTAATAAATATTTGGATATCAAAATAAATTGAATTATTTGAGATTTCAATTTATGTTAGAGTTTCATAACTCTTTCCTAGTTAAAAATAATGTTTGTAATTTATTTTTATCGATTTATTGGCATTCTATGTAGTGGTTTCGAGATTCAAGCGAAATTGAGGAATCGAGTATACTAGTCCTAGTCTTCAACTTTGACTTAAGTTTCTATGAGACTTTGACCTAATTTCTAATTTTAAGTCAAGTGCATAATGTGTGTATATGATTCATGAAAAGGTGTTCGAGTCAAAGAGTGACCCGCATATGGATAGTCTCTACAGTTAAGTAGTTGTCGAATTCACATACCAATGTGAAATCTAAGTACAATATCCTTCGATCCTACTTGTTTCCAAGTTTCTATTAGGTTATAACTTAGCTTCTAGTTACTAAGTCTAGCATGTGTCGTGTCTATATGTGAAACCAAGTTTAGTCAAATCTAGAACCGACTCGAATTTTGACGGTTGTCACAGTCTCGCCCAGTTGAAAGAATTTCATCCCGAAATTCAATTCGTGACGTATTCTATTAGAACTCAGCCGAATACAATTATATAGCTAGAGAGGTGGTGACTTGAAGTGTTCTTTGATTATTTTGGTTTTATTTCCTCAAAGGAAGAACCCAATTCTTTAGCTATAGTTAAATTAGTGTTTTCTTAATTCGAGTTCTTTCGTCTTGATTATGGAAAATTTGGTTCATGGAATCATGATCCAACCACGACGACCTAGTCGAACAAGATCATCTAGTTAGATATTATCTGAATTAAGAGAGCGGTATAAGTTTTGTTGAAGCACCAACTGCACTGAGCGTTAAATCTGCATTGATCCTTAAGTTGCATTCTAAATTAGCGCTAAGTGTAAATTCTCCGCCTAATAAAGAAGATATTAGGAACAATTTGTTCACTTTCGGGTTGGCTATTACATCTGAAAAAGATATATTTTGAAATAAGAAGGGATAGCACGAATGAAAAGGAAGCGATCGAGGGTAAGTTCCTAAAAATACGTACTAAGGGTAGGCAACAAAGTTTTGGTACATCTCAAATGTAAAGGCTATTTAAGTGTCGTCGACAAAATAAATTACGAAATGATTGAGGATCTCCGAGGCTATACTTACTACTACGGTTACTCTTATAATAATAATACCTTATTCGAAGAATAAATATATTTAGAGTCATTGTTGCAAATGGAGGCAATGAAAGTTTATGATAAGTTAAATCATATTGTGTAGATAGCATTTTAAGTGTTTAGAAGTGATAAAAATTTCACTGTTATCAAAATGTGTGTTTTGAAATGATAATTAATCTCACTATTATCAAAATGTGTAATAATTCCAAGATAATGAAGATACATGTGTGGCGATCCAACAAAAGTAGTAAAATAATATAAAGATTAATTAAGGTTAAAGGTTTAAGTCGTCATTAAAGAAATTTGTATAGAAATATTTGTATTAAATTTTTGATAAATTGTCTAATTGTCTAAGTCAGGACAAATTCAAGTTTACGAGGAGTCAGAATACTTATGAAAACAAGTTTGAGAGTTTAGGAAGTCACTGAAAATTGCAAAGTAAAATACTATTTTAAGAAAGGTGTAAAAATGTCAATCTTTGAAAATAATGCATTCATAGTTTAGTGTTTCGACAAAAACAATCATTTAGAGAATAGATAATCGTAAAATTCAAAACTTTTGATGTATTTAAAGAAAAGAAGAAACATAAGGAAACATATCCTTCATATATATTTTTGTCAAATAAACAAAAGTTGGGGGAAAAAGTTGTCACTTACGGTTTTTACAAGGCTCAAAAGGTCAAAACTATTAGAATAGAAGTTTTTATGAACATTATGCTTTCCAAAGGACTAAAAATGTAAATTGTAGCCTATTGGGCTAAAAATTTGGGCTTTTCGACCCATAGGCCCAAATTGTGACAAATATGGCTTTTAAGGGGCTAAAATGGTAAATTTCTCAAAACAGTGGGTAGAAAAGTAAATAAATCTATTTCAGGGGTTAAAATGACCTTATTTGCCAAAAAGGATTAGAAATGTAAAGTTTTTGGATTTTGGGTCAAATTTGTAAAAGTTGCGAAAAGTTTGGACTATAAATGAAAATCTTTTTACTAAAGGGGCTGAAACTACCAAAAAGTAAACATTAGGCTGAAAACATTATTTAAATAAGTCTTTGGGCCAAAATGTCAAGAAAAATAGTTTAAGGACCTAAAATGTCATTTTTTTATAAAAAGGGACTAGAATTGTCATTTTTATTAAAGAAGGGATGAATAGGTCAAACCAATATTTTTGATTCAATTATTTTATTATTAAGATATTGGGTCAAAAATACGAAATTATAACTTATGAATTTAGAATGAAAAATATACATATATTTTCATAAATTTAAATATCGTTATAAAACAATTGACAACCTTCGTGCCTTTGCGATTTAACAATTGTTCAATCAGACTTCCTGACATTTATACTATAGCTAAAACAAGTAAATATTCAAATTGTTGTGCTTGAAAGATTCTAATCATGCTTATTGGGCTTTCGTGACCCATTAACATGACTTTTGGGCCTAACAATAATAATACATGTTTATTGGGCCTCCTATGACCCAATTACATGCTTAAGGGACCCTCAATGGTAGTTATATGTTGTTGGGCCTTAGTGGCCCACTAGCATTGCTAGTAAGGTCCAAATAAATCATATACGAAGTAGGCAAACGCGCCCTTTGTATACTCGACAGCCTTAAATAACATACGTGATTAGTAGGACCTCGTGGTCCTCTTCTCCTCGTCTGTTAGGCTTACCTTCTATTTAAATAAACAAAAATCAGGTCGTTAATCAAGGGTAATCAAATTCATTTGGATTAAGTGAGTAATAACGTGCAACACCACTAAGTGTCGGCCGTAGTCTATAGTTATAATCAAAATCTCCTGGAGGGAGAGCAAGAGTTTGTGTATAGATCTATACAGGGGTGACTCCCCCACACCTAAGTTGTTCGCTACAGTTAGACTCGGCCAGTCTAGGGTAACAAAATCTTAAGATCAATTCTGGCATTCACTAAAATGCCAAGACAGACGAACTAGTCATTATCATGCATGGTTATAACGACTCACATAAAAATCCAATGTCATCTAAGTAATCAGGGGAAATCATATTTATTTGTTGTGACGATATAATAATACAAAACGATCATACTATTTTATCAGAAAACATCGGGTTTTTCGGGGAAATCAACATTATTCACTTGTACTTTTAATAACTATAATGCAAAACTTCTCATTTATACACGTTTTGAAATCATTCATGCATATACCTATGGATCTTCACACTTTTTGTATAAACAATTGTCGTTTCATAAAATATCGAATTTTCTGGGTTTTATAAACTACACAAAACATTTTCATATCAAACCTGCTTATGAACTCACCAACATTCTATATGCTGACGTTTTCAAAATAACTTATATTCTCAGGTAACAGATAAACTGAAGAACAATACCAAGTGTGTTAGGATGTTATGTTTTGAAAACTCTCAAACAATTTATGCTATGGAAATGTAATATTTAGACAATGTAGTTGATGTGAACAAGGTCGGTTGTAATATATTAATGCATGGTGATGTTTATGTTATGTTTCATGTATATTCATTGTGATGATACTTCAATTTAAGTCATGCGAGCCCTCAGAAGTTTCCGCCGTTTGGTTCGGGGGTGTGACAGGTAACCGGTGATATATGGTTGGCTTGGGGCACCAACAATAGAAAGAGGACAACGGAAAAGGGCAGCATTCGACAGCATGCTTCACCCCCACCTTCTCCGATGAACGTCGCCAATATGCCTTGAAGGAAGAACATGAGGGAAAGACCACCATCATTGGACACTGGTGGGGGGGGGGGGGGGGGGGGGCAACGAATGTTGCAGAGGAGGATGGTGGTTGGGCCGATGGTCGATGAAGGAAGAAGAAAGGAGATGCCAATAGGAGAAAATGTGAAAGATGGTGGGAACGATTAGATTAGATTTATGATTTTTTTTATATAGATTTTATATAATAGTGAATTTAAAAAATAAAAAATGAATAAATAAGGGTATTATAGTCATTTTAGGTCTATCAGGGACCCAATGCGTAACAAAAATACATTTTAGGGACCGTCCTAAAAAAAGAGTCAGGGACCAAGTATGTAGATTACCCCAAACCACATGGACCATGTTGGGTCAAAAATATGGTTTATACTTTACTTTTCTAGAAAAATGTATTTTTGTGTCTTGGACCGTAAACAACTTGGTGTTTACGGCCGTATACGTGTTTACGGTTGTGTTTACGGCCGAATACCTATTTACGGCCCATGTTCACCAAGCCCATATTCCCTTGTATACATAGGTGTTAGGGTGAGGAGTAGAGATTGATGAAACACAAGGAGTGTACGGCCAAGAGAGAAACTAGAGAGAAGTTTTGTGTGTGTGAATCTTTTGTATCCAGATCCTAATTCTAATCAATTCATACAAAAATTCATATTATTCTTCTTCTCCTTCTCTTTTATTTAATCTGACATCATCCGTTTGATTGGGAGTCCGCACCATCAAACGGATCTGATTGATACACAAGCATTTTAGGGACTTACAATCGGTATCAGAGCTTGGTTGTATCAGTCAATTTTGTCAGATTTGGAGCATTATTTGATCTTATTTTCGAAAGATTTTTGCGTTTTTGGATAGATCTCTGAAAAATAAGGGGGGGTTTGTTCTTCGTGTTTTTCATAAAAAAGGATTTTTGATCGAGTTTTGGAGCTTCAAAGTCGAAAAATCGGTGTTTTTGGTCGAATCCTATGAGGGTGTGGCGGAGTTTGCGGCCGGCGGCTAGGGTTTCGGAGTTCACGGCCCGTAGTTTGTGGCCCGAGGTTCACGGTCCAAGCTTGCGGCCTCGGAGTTTGCGGTCCAGCAGTCTCAGTCTTCGCCTCGCACCTCAGTCCTCGTCATCGCTTCGCAGCAGCAACCCTTCCCATATAAAAAATAGCAAGCAAAGGTGGACGTGCCGGGGATCGAACCCGGGTCTACTCCCTACTAGTCTACGCGTCTCACCAAATCTTCTACGCTGCATCTTGGTTTATTCCTTCCGATTTTAATTCATAAAGACTCCTTTTCGCACCCAATTTCGAATTTTGACACTTTTAACCCAAAAACTCAATTTCTTTTAATTTTAAATTCCTTTTTCGTCCAAAATTAAAAAAAAAATTATTAAAAAAATTAAAATTAATAATAATAATAATAATAATAATAATTAATAAAAAAATAATAATTTTTTTTTTATTTTTGAATTTTATTTTTGATTTTTTTATTTTGACTTTGACTTCCAAGTTTTACCTTTGACTTTAAACTTTGACTTTTTCATTTAACTTTTAAATTTTCAAATTTAGCTTTTCGGTTTGACTTTTGAGTTTAACTTTTTAAATTTGACTTTTAAGGTTGACTTCTGAGGTTTATAATCAAAGGGTTTGACTTTTAAGTTTGATTTTGGCTTCTAGTTGTGCTTTTTAATTGATTTTAAGGTCTACGAGGGAGTTGAAAACATGAAAGAGAGTCGTCAGGATATGTTAAGACAAAATTGCAACATTTTCGATTATATCCCTGGAGAAACCTTCGAAAATCAGTTGCAACGATTTACTACACTTACTACCGAGATGAATATAGCTGGGATCTTCTTGTCTAAGTTCGAGATAAACAAAAAGCTATTAAATTCACTTCCGAAATCGTGGGATATGAACGTGGCTATCATCAAGAAGACAAAATATCTCAATCATCTTAGTCTTGCTGATGTAATTCAAGAACTTGATGCTTTGAAGTGTAGAAAAACAATGAGTTCTGAAAACATTCCGGTCACTGAAGTTACATGTACTCCAGCTTGTGAAGCTACGATTAAATTTCTTCGGGAACAAATTGATTTATTAAAAAGAGAAGTTGAGGACCTGAGATATGAAGGATACCAACTCAGGAAAGGACAGAAACCCCTAAAGGCTGAATTAGAAGCAAAAACCAAGGACTTTAGGAAACTTCAGGAAGAGTATAGCAACAAGTGTGAAAATTATGACTATATTAAGAGACAACTTGCTGTTGTAACTGAAGAACTTGACACTATGAAAATTAATTGTGGAAAAACAGATGTTAGTTTTAAAAATTATACTGCGTCAAGTCAGACAGTCGAGTCCTTGTTTGAAACCCAATTAGAATTCAAAGATAATCAAAACAAGGGTATAGGGTATGATAGTGTTCCTCCACCTTTCAATCATAAATACACATCCATCCCTATGACACGGGAAGAAATTGCCAAGGAGGCACATCTTCAATATGGCAAACAAGCTGGATTTGTGTCAGGAGGAGTTATTAATGTTGAAAATATTGATGTTTCTGTTACATGTGCAGGTAAAGTAGCAGAAGATGCGAACAAGGAGAACACTACTAAACCAACCAATGACTCTTTGAACTCAGAATTTGTTGCTTCGAATTCTGTTACTCCTAACAAACCTGCCGTTGAGAAATATAGGCCTCCAATTCCAACACAACAGAGTGCTTGTTTCAAGTGTGCATGTGGGAACAATAAGAGTCAAGGCAAGGCTACGCCACCAGGGGCAGGAAGAAATAACTTCACAGTGAATAAAAAGACATGTTTATGGAACACCTGGACACATTGCCAGAAATTGTCCTAGTTGCGCATACGTTCCCTACTATGCTCAAGGCCGGCAGAACGCGCCAAGTGGGAGATACTTCAAAAGAAATCCTTCCAGTTCACGTTCAGACAATGTTGACTGGAACGCACAGAAGGCAAAGAATCAAACCCACAAGGCCAAGAATCCAAATGCCAAGGGCAAGAAGGGAGTGTCGGCCAAGAAGCCCAATCCAAGAGATGCTCTAGTGAAACAAAGACCGGCTAAGTCAAAGTCATCTCGAAGATCGGCTTCAAGTTCCAAAGCAAGTGCCGAGGCACCCATCGGATCGAACAAGAAATGGGTTAAACCCAAATATAGATGGGTACCAAAGGTGAAAACTCTCAAATCTCCTAATGCTTCTAACGTTTCTACATCTTCTGTTTGTGAGAAGCAGGATATGTTATGGGAGAGAGTATCGTGCGTTCATGACAAAGGTCGGCCCAGTTTCAAAATGAACTGGGTTCCAAAGACCAACTGATCCCGCTCTGTGTCGGAGCAGCTATGGAGGCATATCATCAGACTTCGGTTTGTTGGTAGTGGCTGCTCCTGGCATATGATTGGGGACATCTCTCGACTGTACAACACTCAGAACATTATTTGAGAGTATGTGTCATTTGCGGGAAGGGAAGAAAGGAAGGGATCACTCATGGGGTTAGTGCTTAATGACGTAAAGAATTTTCGGATCTGTTTTGAGATTACGCATGCTGTTCTCAGACCTTCTGAATGCAGATTCAATCAATGAATTACGGTTTGGGTTTTCTTCTCTATACTACGGAGTTTTTCTTAAGCTGATTCACTTTAAAGACTAATTTTTGTTTTAGCATAGTTTAAATTTGCGCATTTACTTTCGTTTCTCTCCTATGCACAAATTTAGGGGGATAAATAAAAACAAATCAAAAATTAGAAAATTTAAAAAAAATCCAAAAACATTAGAAAATCAGAAAATCAAAAATGTGGTGTTAATGGAATGTGCTTACAGGAGATGTTTTGGGAAATGAAATTAGCAAGTGATAACGGGCAATCTGAATCGACGTAACGTACCTAAGTTGAATCGTCTACGCTCTGTTTTCGATGCGCTGGTAGGCACAAAAGATTTTAAATGGACTTGACTAGGGAAAGTTGAACCTAACGAATTTAAGGACTTGAAAAACTTTGACCTAGTTAGATCCGTTTAACCTGACTTCACGACGCTCAGATAGGTTGAGCAGGGAGATATACATGGGAATCTACCGGTCACATTAAATAACCCGTATCTAGAACTGTGGATTCACTTTTCCTCGATGTGTGGATTTTGTCCTTAATTCCGGTTGGATGGGGCGACTGGTAAATTCCGATAAATTGGGTCTGTAGAATATCGTTTTCTTTCTTTCTGTCTGTTAGTCATATGTTGTCTCCTTTGCGTAACTTTCAATCCGACCTGGTACACAACATATGCAACTCTATTTCTCTGCATGTTATATATATGAAATTCCTCTTATCTATTAGCCATATGCTGTCTCCTTTGCGTGACTTCCAATCCGACCTGGTACACAGCATATGCAACCTTCTACTTCTCAACCAGCACAACATAAGTAATAGAATTCTGAATCTATCCTCTCTCTGAATGATTGTCTGCTCACCCGGTGTAAGCAATACTCTGGAAGTTCTTGATGGCTGGGGCATATCAAGAAGCGGGAAACAAGTTCTAGTACACTAAAAATTGAACACATACAGATTGTTTGTAGATCTCGCTGCTCGATTTAGGTGGACAACAATATCCCTGGTTGTAGTCAGTTAAATGGTCTTAAGAAAAATTTATTTAAGAATTAGGGGTCAATCATGATAATAAAATTATAATCATCTATATGTATGTGTATCATGTCATTGGTAAATTGTCCAAAATATTGTTACAAATTTTTCGTGTTTAAGTGGACCACAATACTGGTGATCGATCAGACGAAGATGTGAAGATAAGGGGACCGACAAGTAGAATAAGGTTGTCCAACAACTTTGATCCCAAATCACTCTTAAAGTTATCTATTATTTTTGTTTTTGTTAAGTTTGTTCATATTGTTCTTCTAATTTAAATAAAAGGGGAGAATTAAAAATTAAAAAAAAAAAACAAACAAACAATAATATATAAAAAAAAATTCAAAATCAAAAATAGTGTTATTTCTATCAGAAAATATGAAAAACCAAAAAAATTGTATGCTAAATTTTCTTTTAGTTTTGTTTTGTCTTGAAAAGTGAATTCAGGTGAAGATGAAACTCATGGAGTTTGTGTTGAAGATTTCTGAGCCAAAGCCTCGTCCGTGAGCATCAAAGAATTCTCATTCGAAGGAGCAAGAAATGAAGATTATTCTTTCAACATTCAATCCTTCAACCCCAGAAGCAAGGTGAAGTAGAAATTGAAGATTATGTGACGGATTGCATTGAAGCCTCATCAATCAGTTTGCTGCTATCGTTGTACCTGCTGAAGTGATCCAGAAGATTATTTCTCTCTGAAGATTTTCTAGCTGGAAGCGCTATCTTTCAAGAATCAGTACAAGAAGCCTCCTCACCCAATGTGCATTCAGAGTCAAATCTTGAAGAAAACCTTAAGTGCTCATTATGAAGTCATTCATTGAAGATTCATATGTTCATCCTGATGCTGTGAAGAAATTGAATGTTAAAGCTAAAGCCAAGCTCCCATTGAAGATTGACAAGAAGAGCCAGCTACTTTTTAAGGGGGGCTTGTTGGGTCAATTAAGAAAAGAAAGTTATAAACCAAGGGGGAGATTGTTGGGTCAAAAATATGGTTTATACTTTACTTTTCTAGAAAAATATATTTTTGTGTCTTGGACCATAAACAACTTGGTGTTTACGGCCGTATACGTGTTTACGGTTGTGTTTACGGCCGTAAACCCATTTACGACCCATGTTCACCAAACCCACATTCCCTTGTATATATATATATATATATATATATATATATATATATATATATATATATATATATATATATATATATATATATATATAGGTGTTAGGTTGAGGAGTAGAGATTGATGAAACACAAGGAGTGTACGGCCAAGAGAGAAACTAGAGAGAAGTTTTGTGTGTGTGAATCTTTTGTATCCGGATCCTAATTCTAATCAATTCATACAAAGATTCATATTATTCTTCTTCTCCTTCTCTTCTATTTGATCTGACATCATCCGTTTGACTGGGATTCCGCACTATCAAACGGATCTGATTGATACACAGACATTTTAGGGACTTACAGAACATTCGTGTAATTTTACTCAAACTTTTATTTATGCTCATTTAAAACCAGGGTTTATTTATTGATGCGGAATTCGGTCCCATAAAAATATTTCTAAAGAAATATATTTATCATTGATTATTAAACATTGGGATGTCATAACTGATACATAAATATAAGTATAAACACGCCTTACATCAATATTCTAGCAGTCTATGAACTCCTTTAATTCTCTCAGCATATAATTATCTATTAGTACATTTGTATCGTTACATGTGATACAAAGAAACTGAGTGGGTCGGGTTGGGAAACTTGGTTAGATACATATGGGCTTCAACCCACAAGATTATAATCTTTAATTATATACTTGTCAACATTCAAATAACCCAATTACCCCACTCCAGTTATTCTCACTTACTAATCCTAATATGATGATCTCGAGGGATCTTTCTTAAGGATGTTTATCAGTAGACAACTAAAATTCCTAGTTGATTAAGCGTAGAATGATGATAATACCTTAGGTAAACATGTCAACACGGCAATACATTAGTACTTTGGAAAGTTACGGCTACAGTATAATAGTATTTTGGTTAAGCACAGCAGTACAAAAGTACTTGGGATAAGCACGACAATACAATAGTATTTTGGTTAAGCACAGTGGTACAAAAGTACTTGGTATAAGCACGGAAGTAAAAAAGTACCTTGGATAAGCACGACAGTACAAAAGTACATGGGATAGACACGACAGACACGACTTATTTTTTCGCAAGGATTTCACTAGCCTATCATAACCACTATCTCACACAACCCTATCACAACCTCTTATTGGTTATTTCGTACAACCCTTCACCACCCAATCATATTATTAATTATGATAAATATATGATTAAATCAAGTAAAAAATCATATTGTACAACTACAGTAAACACAAAAAAGTCAGCTTACATAGCAATTAAGCATTTACAAAATGAGTATTTATGTGTCAGTAGATACTAACTGTGCACTCACCTAACATAGGTGAATGATTGGTGATTTTGGAAAAACTTCGCCTAACACCATTAGCTTTTCCTTTGACGTGACCTAAGTATGGACATTACTAAATTTTAGTTTTATATTTCTAGCGACTAATGATAGTCACGATTACTCACTAATCCCAATGTCTACATCAAGATATAGCAATTAAGGATCAACCAGGTAGGACAGTTGGGAGGCAAGATCATTTCGGCATATAGCCTTTCTGAAATCCAACAACCAAGTCAATGTGACCATTCTTGACACATCTCCTGTAAGTAGATCAATCAGCATTATGACTTGGAATTACTGATAAATCTTATTTATAGGTTCATAATAATGACTATGACTTATAAATGTAAATTACACTGAAATAAGGATGAGTATAATTTTACTTACATAGATTTTCCAAAAAAAAAGTCTAAAAATTACATTGGCAGAGCTTTTACTTGCTAGCTACTATTACTTTAGGGATCGCAGGGCTTCACCGCAAATTGAAACCAAGGGAAATAGGCTAAAATAGAAAGCAACTTGAGAGAGAAGAACTTGGGGGGCGTGGGAAGAGGATGAGCTATTGGAGGCTATTTATAAGCGATTTTTGGGGTGCACGGCGTGCAAATGGGTGCATGTCGCACATTTTAAGGCGACGTCTCCCCAGCCGCTTTGTGTCATGTGTCGGCCACTCTGTGGTCTGTGTTTTCACCTTCTAGAAGCATGCGTCGTGCACCCGGCTTCCACCGCGCACGACACAAAATGCAGATTTTGTAAATTCTGTAACTTCTTCATACAAACTTCATTTTTGACACTCCTTATATCCCTGAAAAACTCTCGACGAGATCTACAACATTCCTTTAGACCCCAAAGGCTAATTCTGAATTTATTTTCCGTCCATATTTTTATAAAATTAAATGATTTTGCTAAAATCATAACTCTCTCGTATAGACTCCGTTTTTTACATTCTTTTTTCTCAAATTCCTATCTTAAAAAGTACTATGATTTTCCTTTTATGGATTTAGCTAAAGGTCAACCATTTTCTTCGTATATTTTTCTGTCATACATTCCTTGTACGTGACTGACTTTTATATCTTATAAAAATCATATTTAATTCATAAGATTCAGATTTCTACTAAATTTATATTTACGAGATCGGGACAAAGTGTACTTTATATATATATATATATATATATATATATATATATATATATATATATATATATATGTGTGTGTGTGTGTGTGTGTGTGTGTTTGGCGCACTCATTTTTACGATTTATGGAAGATTCGGTTTATTTTTCCTATTTTTCTTAATATGAAACTTATATTATATAGTATGTGGTGTGCATGACTATAAACTATCCTATTCAAGGATTTAAATTTTAATAATTATTACTTATTATGTGTCGCCCGAATCTGCGGGTATTACATCATACATGTATCGGCCTTCAACACAATGTTTGTATGTCCCTCCCCTTGGCCTTCAGCAGAAAGTTGGTCCACCCCTAGCCTTCAACATAAATTTGGATTGCCCTGAGTATCTTGGCCTACAACACATAGTTAGACCGCCCTCAACTCATCATAGAATATGTCGACATATAAATATAACAAATAAATAAACAATCCAACACCACCGACAACTAACAAACTAATTTGCATGCCTAATAACATACATCAACACAATCATGTCCTAACATACTAAGGACTCATACATTACTCTACTTGCTACTATTTGAAAAACCACCAAATAAATGCATAAGTGTATGTACTTAGAGTTAAGATAGACAGATGGATAGATGATCCGATCCTAAAGCCACAACAAAACAACGAACATGCAGTAAGGCATATATTAAGAGCTCTCATGTTATCTTATTTGACTACACACAACCCCAAATAAATTCACTCGGCAATAACCAATACTATCTACCCTCCAACCAACATATCAACATACACAATACTATACTAGTCTACTCGCCCTAACAACATACCATCACCCCTTTACATCCTATCTGAAACGACCCAAAAATACGACCCAAAAATTTCGTTTTTCAACATAACCAAAAACCATAATCTGAGTGTCATATCATAAACCATACATGATGTATCTCAAAATCATAATAAAAACACTATGCGGAAAACTGTATCATATCCATGTTATATAAAAATCAAGAACCAATCAACTCCCAGGATAAAAGCTGAAGCTGTGGTGTGTGCGATGCCATCATCCCGAGCTCCTCTCTCTACAAGCGGAAGTACCTGAAACAAAACTGAAACTGTAAGCACGAAGCTTAGTGAGCTCCCCCAAACTACCACATACCATACAATACATATAAATCACATACTGGGCCTTGCCCACTGCATCAGACCGAGGTCTGGAACTAGCTGCATCGGACCGAAGTCCGGAACTGACCGGGACCTTGTCCCCTGCATCGGACCAAAGTCCGGAACTAACTGCATCGGACCGGAGTCCGGAACTGACTGCATCGGACCGGAGTCCGGAACTGACTGCATCGGACCGAAGTCCGGAACTGACTGCATCGGACCGAAGTCCGGAACACATAACACAAATATGCTTGAATCACAAAGACGTCAAGCCAGCTAGCTACTACATCAAACTAAAGACCGGACTACTGATAATTACACGGGCCGACATTGTGGCCGTAGACCCGATCCTACTGAAGGGAGACTCACCTCGTGAACTGGCTGCTGAGTGAATAGCTCTGAGGGCTAACTGCTGCTGCTCCGGTATCTCCCCAGCTACAAGACCATAAACATACTCAATCAAATACTAAACACTGCACTGGGTAAAATGACTCTTTTACCCCAGGTCAAAGTCAACTCTTAGACAAAGTCAACTCTCGGTCAAAGTCAACCCATAGTTGACCTGACTTGCCGAGTTGGGCCGCCAACTCGCCGAGTCCCTATTCTCACTCCTCGACTTAACTCGCTGCTACTCGTCGAGTATGGCATCGACTCGACGAGTACTCTCCCGATCCAAGAACTCAGACAATCTTCATCCGACTCGCCGAGTCCTATGAACAACTCGACGAGTTGTTCTTGAGCTTAAGAAGATTGCCTTGGACTCGCCGAGTTGTATGAACAACTCACCGAGTCCCTCCATCACTGAGTCTACTCTCAACTCGCTGAGTCCACTCTCTAACTCACTGGATCCACTCGACACTGATAAAATGAAGGAATCGGGGACTCGCGACCCAACTCGCCGAGTCGTTCTTCCCGACTCGCCGAGTTGCCGCCATGCAACTGATTTTTACTCGATTTTGTTTGAATCCAACACATACAATTGATAGATCTGAGTCCAATAAGCTGATTTACCATGTAAAGTTTCCAACTTTACGTGTACAACCTCATGAATAAGGGAAATAAGGCTAAAAGATGCACAAAATGGGTAGATCTATGGTTAATATGCAAAGTAACTCCAAAAAGGCAGTAGATCTGGGCTCTACAACACCCAATCATTCAGATCTATAGATATCTCGACTTATTAAAGCATCCATGCAAACATAAGGCTTGGAACAAGCATCAACTAGATCCTAGGAGGGCTCTAATGGAGGTTCAAAGCATATAACAAGAGGAAAAATCCGAAAATACCTCAAATAACTCAGATTTGCCCTTGGATCTTTGCACTACACCTTTTCTCCTTGCTCCTTGCTTCTTCTCCTTCTTCAAACCTTCACAAAATAGCACAAAATACTTAGCTCACACAATGGAGGATTAGGGTTCTTTCTCACAGTGTTCTCAGGGTGAGGGAGGCGAGAATGGGGCTATAATGTGACTTAAATAGTGGGCAACCCGGGGATTTAGGGTTTCACCCAGACGGATGGACTCGCCGAGTCAGGGATATGGACTCGCCGAGTCCCCGGCTCACACGTGCTCGAGATCGCGACCCTACTCGGCGAGTCAGGCTATGAACTCGCCGAGTCCCTCTTGCAAAACTTCAAAATAAATACCAAGGAATTACCATACCGGACACGGGTCGTTACAATTCTCCCCCACTTATCTCAGACTTCGTCCTCGAAGTCTGATACGGCTGAATCTGCAAATAACTCTGGGTAGTGCTCCCTCATCTCCTCCTCAGTCTCCCACGTCCACTCAGACCCCTTCCGGTGCTGCCACTGCACCTTTACTAACTGAATTTCCTTGTTCCTCAAGGTCTTGGTCTTCCGGTCCAGAATTGCGACCGGTCTCTCAATATAATTCAGGCTGCTATCAACCTGAATATCCTCTAGGGGAACGACTGCTGACTCATCCACCAGACACTTTCTCAACTGAGACACATGGAAAGTGTTGTGGATCTGACTAAGCTCCTCAGGAAGATCTAACCGATAAGCAACCCGACCCACCCGGGCCAAAACCATGAAAGGACCAATAAATCTAGGGCCCAACTTGCCCCTCTTCCGGAACCTGATGACACCCTTCCAAGGTGAGACTTTCAGAAGGACCATATCCCCCACCTGGAACTCCAAGTCCGAACGCCTCCTATCGGCGTAGCTCTTCTGCCGACTCTGAGCAGTCTGCAGTCTACTACGGACCTGCTGGATCAACTCGGTCGTCTTGAGCACCACCTCGGTGCTCCCAATGACTCGCTGACCGACCTCGCCCCAACAAATCGGGGTCCTACACTTCCTCCCATACAGCATCTCAAAGGGAGGTCGATCAATGCTCGCATGATAACTGTTGTTATACGAGAATTCCGCTAACGGAAGATACGTATCCCAACTGCCACCGAAATCTAGGACACATGCCCTAAGCATGTCCTCAAGAGTCTGAATCGTCCTCTCGCTCTGCCCGTCTGTCTGAGGGTGGAAAGCGGTGCTGAAATGGAGACGAGTACCCATCTCGTCGTGGAACCGCTTCCAAAATCTGGATGTGAAACGGACATCTCGGTCTGACACCACCGATACCGGCACTCCATGACGTGCCACAATCTCACGCACATAGATATCGGCTAACTTCTCCGCCGATATACTCTCCTGGATCGGGATAAAATGGGCACTCTTCGTCAACCGATCCACTACTACCCATATCGAATCCACTCCACGTGCAGTCCGGGGAAGCTTGGTGACAAAATCCATGGTAATGTCCTCCCATTTCCACACGGGAATGTCTAACGGCTGCATCCTGCCGTGAGGTCTCTGGTGCTCCGCCTTGACCTTCCGGCAGGTCAGGCATCTCTCGACGTACTAGGCGACGTCCCGCTTCATGCAGGGCCACCAATAATCGGGTCGAAGATCTCGGTACATCTTCGTCGCCCCTGGGTGGATAGAAAACCGAGACTTATGAGCCTCATCCATCAACACTTGCCGTACTCCACCCCAGTACGGTACCCACACTCTCCCGTGAAGCGTCAGCAAACCACGACTATCATAATCAAATGAAGCTACTCGGCCCACGATTCTCTCACACTTCTGTCTCTCCTCCTTGAGACCCTCTACCTGAGCCTCCTTGATCCGCTCCAACAACGGAGTGATCACTGTCATCCTCAAACATAGATCCCTGATAGGGGCCGCCGACGCCTTGCGGCTCATGGCATCGGCCACCACATTGGCCCCCTGGATGGTATAGGATCTCACAGTCGTAATCCTTTAGCACATCCAACCACCTCCTCTGCCTCATATTCAGACTCAGCTGATCCATAAGATACCTCAAACTCTTGTGATCCGTGTATATAGTACAACGGACCCCATAAAGGTAATGCCTCCAAATCTTGAGGGCAAACACAACTGCCCCCAGCTCCAAATCATGGGTAGGATAATTAGCCTCGTGAGGCTTCAACTGTCTCGAGGCATAAGCTATCACATGGCCTCGCTGCATCAGAACTGCTCCCAAACCTGTGATCAAGGCATCACAATAGACTACAAAGTCCTCTACTCCCTCTGGCAAGGTAAGGATCGGAGCCTCGCACAATCTCTGCCTGAGGGTCTCGAATGCTGTCTGCTGCTCCGGACCCCAACGAAATACCACTGACTTCTTGGTCAGTCGGGTGAGCGGCACTGCTATCTTGGAGAAATCCTGAATAAATCTCCGATAATACCCTGCCAACCCTAGGAAGCTCCGAATCTCAGATGGAGACTTCAGGACCTCCCACTGCATCACGGCCTCTATCTTGGCCGGATCTACCAGAATACCCTTCTGGTTGACGAGGTGACCAAGGAACTGCACCTCGCGCAACCAGAACTCACATTTGGAGAACTTTGCGAAAAGTCTCTCCCTCCTCAAAACTTCCAGCACCTCCCGCAGGTGCTCCTCGTGCTGCTCCTGTGTCTTAGAATATACCAAGATGTCATCTATGAACACTATCACTGACCGATCCAGCATCGGCCTACACACACGGTTCATGAGATCCATGAACGCGGCTGGAGCATTGGTGAGCCCAAATGGCATCACCACAAACTCGTAATGACCATACCTGGTCCTGAAAGCAGTCTTCTGCACATCCTCATCTCTAACCCGCATCTGATGATATCCGGAGCGTAGATCGATCTTGGAGAACCAAGACGCTCCCTGAATCTGATCAAACAAATCATCTATCCTCGGGAGTGGGTAACGGTTCTTCACCGTTACCTTATTCAACTCCCGATAATCGATACACATACGATGCGACCCATCCTTCTTTCTCACAAACAGGATCGGCGCTCCCCAAGGCGAACTGCTCGGCCGAATGAAACCCTTGTCTAACAGCTCCTGCAGCTGTGTAGACAACTCCTGCATCTCAGGGGGAGCTAGTCGATACGGTGCCTTGGCTATCGGAGCCGCACCAGGGACGAGGTCAATCCTGAACTCAACCTGTCTCTCAGGAGGTATCCCTGGCAAATCCTCAGGAAACACGTCCGGGTAGTCTCGAACAATAGGAACATCATCCACTGTCGACTTGCCCTTCTCCCGGGCATCCAAAACGTAAGCTACAAAACCGGCGCAACCCTGCTGAACATAGCGCCTCGCCCTTGCGGCGGAACAAAAGGTCGGTCCTCGCTGTGGCCTCTCGCCCTGAATCACCAACTCTCCCCCACTGGGAGTGCGAACCCTCACTAGCTGAAGCTCACAATCAATCACCGCCCCATTGGGGCTTAGCCAATCCATACCCACAATAACCTTATTCCCTCGCAGGGGAATAGGTACCAGATCCACTGAAAACTGCTCATCAAATATTTGAAGAGAACACCCTCTGTGCACTCTGCCGACCCTCACGGTCCTATCATCCGCTATCTCAACCTCTAATGGACAATCCAGCTCCCCTGGAGCTCTACTGAACCTCTTGCTAAGCGCAAGAGATACGAATGATCGGGTAGCCCCCGAATCGAATAATACCAAAGCAGAAATGCCGTTCACAGAGAACGACCCTGAATAAAACATACAATCATAAGCAACATTTAATCAATAATAATAAAGAGATAAAAGGGAAGATACATACCCGTCACCACATCAGGAGTCGCTCGCGCCTCCTCTGCTGTCATCTGAAACGCCCTACTCTTCGCCACTGGCGCATCAGCTCGGCCCTGCCGGCCATCTGTAATCCTCAAGGTAGCAGGGGCAGGTGCAGCCACCTTCCCCGCTGAAGCTAAACTCGGACACTGGGACTTTTTATGTCCCCTCTGATTGCACTGAAAGCAAATCAGATCTGATGCTGCGACGGCAGTAGCAGGGGCCGTACAATCCCTACTCAAATGCCCAATCCAACCGCACTTGTAGCAGCCGGAACTCCCTGCCTTGCACGCTCCCTCGTGCAATCTCCCACACTTGCCACATCGACCGTGGCTCTGCTGACTCCTAGATCTGTGATCCGAAACCTTGGGCTTTTTGCCCGAACCGCCTGAACCCGAAACCGCCTCCGGTTTCCTCTTCTTCTCCATCTCAAGATCAATGTCCCTCTCCCGAGCTCTAGCAATCATATCTTCCAGCGTTTTACAGCTGGACCGGCTCACAAACTAGCGGATATCGCTCCACAACATCTCATGATAACGGGCCTTCTTCATTTCCTCATCAGCTACATACTGAGGAATGAGAAGAGCCCTCTCCCTGAACTTGGCGATGATCTCCGCCACTGTCTCTGTAGTCTGGGTGAGGTCCTGAAACTCCCTAGCTAGCTGTTGCACCTCAATGACCGGTGCAAAATCCGCCCTGAACCTGGTAGAGAAATCAGCCCAGGTCATGGCGTCCAATGCTGCATCATCCCCAATGGCATGCCCGACCTCCTCCCACCAATCTCGTGCCCTGTCCTTCAGAAGACAGGACGCCAATTTGACCTTGTCCCCCTCGGGACATCTGCTAGTGCGGAAGGCGTTGGCCACATCCGCCAACCATCTGCTGCTCGCTATGGGGTCTCGCGCCCCATGATAGTCCGGAGCTCCACATGCCCTGAACTCCCTGAAAGTAAGGGTGCACGACCCCATCATGGCCGCCACCTCGGCACGGAAGGTGCCCAATCTCTCATCCATCAGCTCTAGAATCCCCTCCTTGATCGAACCGAAGATCACAGGAGTCTGCTCTATAATGATGCGCGTAATCTCCGAAGAAAGAAACTCTCGGGTCTGCTCATCCATGCGCTCATCCCCCGAACCTGAACCTGATCCCTCCCCGGCACCTCCGCTGCCGGCTGCTGGTCTCGAACGCAGAATCACCATTCTGAAACACATCACAACTACATCAGAAAACAGAAATATCTTGAGGGATCATTGATACTACAACTAGCTTCCTGGTCTTGTCTCAGCCTTTCTTGATTCGAGTACGGATCCTCTGCTTCCAGTAGTACGGGCCCATACTACCTTCCACATCTATCCGTACTTTCTTCAAGAACTGCCCTGACTCCACCAAGTCACTTCTACTACTACTGATCTCTGTTACTCTCATCCTAGGCTTGCCCCAGGGAAACCTCAGACTCAACTCAACTAGTCCTCAGCTGCTGCAGGTCTCCTTATAATGCTAATTAACCATCACCTGAACACCATCACATGTGACGAAGATCAGATAATCCTTCAAGTAAAAGACCCGTCCCTATAACGGTTGGACTCAAACAAGAGCTGCGCAATAGGGTCAGTTCCAGCACTCTGGGATTATTTAACCCTGATCACATGTGGTGTAACGTGTTCACCTAATGGCTAACTTCCATCACTCAGAACTCCCACAAAGCACGAAGCAAGCAGCATTCGGAATAAGGGAACATACTCAGGCAAAACTATTCTCAAAACGAGAAATTGATCTAGCATGCAGTGCTAAGCTCATACTATCAGGCATAACCTAAACAGGCTATCCTACTGTTGTCTACTCAATACTAGCATGCAATACTCATAAAGATGTAACACATAAAGCAGGAACATAAGGCATTCTCCTAGATCCTTAGTCTTATACTAGCATGCTGTTCTACTGAAACTGAAACTGAACAAATAACTTGTATGGGTAATTTGGGAGTACTTACTTGAGCTCGGCTAATCGCATGCACCACACCCTTATCTTGTTTAAAAAAAATTTCTTTCTTTCTAAGTGCTTTCAAAATTCTTTTAGAAAACATTTTCCTTTTAAAAATCTTTTTATTTCCCCTTAGTTTGAGTTCAGATACACCCGGAAGTGTATCCGAATCCCTCAAACCAGGGCTCTGATACCAACTTGAAACGACCCAAAAATACGACCCAAAAATTTCGTTTTTCAACATAACCAAAAACCATAATCTGAGTGTCATATCATAAACCATACATGATGTATCTCAAAATCATAATAAAAACACTATGCGGAAAACTGTATCATATCCATGTTATATAAAAATCAAGAACCAATCAACTCCCAGGATAAAAGCTGAAGCTGTGGTGTGTGTGATGCCATCATCCCGAGCTCCTCTCTCTACAAGCGGAAGTACCTGAAACAAAACTGAAACTGTAAGCACGAAGCTTAGTGAGCTCCCCCAAACTACCACATACCATACAATACATATAAATCACATACTGGGCCTTGCCCACTGCATCAGACCGAGGTCTGGAACTAGCTGCATCGGACCGAAGTCCGGAACTGACCGGGACCTTGTCCCCTGCATCGGACCAAAGTCCGGAACTAACTGCATCAGACCGGAGTCCGGAACTAACTGCATCGGACCGGAGTCCGGAACTGACTGCATCGGACCGAAGTCCGGAACTAACTGCATCGGACCGAAGTCCGGAACTGACTGCATCGGACCGAAGTCCGGAACTAACTGCATCGGACCGAAGTCCGGAACACATAACACAAATATGCTTGAATCACAAAGACGTCAAGCCAGCTAGCTACTACATCAAACTAAAGACCGGACTACTAATAATTACACGGGCCGGCATTTTGGCCGTAGACCCGATCCTACTGAAGGGAGACTCACCTCGTGAACTGGCTGCTGAGTGAATAGCTCTGAGGGCTAACTGCTGCTGCTCCGGTATCTCCCCGGCTACAAGACCATAAACATACTCAATCAAATACTAAACACTGCACTGGGTAAAATGACTCTTTTACCCCAGGTCAAAGTCAACTCTCAGACAAAGTCAACTCTCGGTCAAAGTCAACCCATAGTTGACCTGACTCGCCGAGTTGGGCCGCCAACTCGCCGCGTCCCTATTCTCACTCCTCGACTTAACTCGCTGCTACTCGTCGAGTATGGCATCGACTCGACGAGTACTCTCCCAATCCAAGAACTCAGACAATCTTCATCCGACTCGCCGAGTCCTATGAACAACTCGACGAGTTGTTCTTGAGCTTAAGAAGATTGCCTTGGACTCGCCGAGTTGTATGAACAACTCGCCGAGTCCCTCCATCACTGAGTCTACTCTCAACTCGCTGAGTCCACTCTCTAACTCACTGGATCCACTCGACACTGATAAAATGAAGGAATCGGGGACTCGCGACCCAACTCGCCGAGTCGTTCTTCCCGACTCGCCGAGTTGCCGCCATGCAACTGATTTTTACTCGATTTTGTTTGAATCCAACACATACAATTGATAGATCTGAGTCCAATAAGCTGATTTACCACGTAAAGTTTCCAACTTTACGTGTACAACCTCATGAATAAGGGAAATAAGGCTAAAAGATGCACAAAATGGGTAGATCTATGGTTAATATGCAAAGTAACTCCAAAAAGGCAGTAGATCTGGGCTCTACAACACCCAATCATTCAGATCTATAGATATCTCGACTTATTAAAGCATCCATGCAAACATAAGGCTTGGAACAAGCATCAACTAGATCCTAGGAGGGCTCTAATGGAGGTTCAAAGCATATAACAAGAGGGAAAATCCGAAAATACCTCAAATAACTCAGATTTGCCCTTGGATCTTTGCACTACACCTCTTCTCCTTGCTCCTTGCTTCTTCTCCTTCTTCAAACCTTCACAAAATGGCACAAAACACTTAGCTCACACAATGGAGGATTAGGGTTCTTTCTCACAGTGTTCTCAGGGTGAGGGAGGCGAGAATGGGGCTATAATGTGACTTAAATAGTGGGCAACCCGGGGATTTAGGGTTTCACCCAGACGGATGGACTCGCCGAGTCAGGGATATGGACTCGCCGAGTCCCCGGCTCACACGTGCTCGAGATCGCGACCCTACTCGGCGAGTCAGGCTATGAACTCGCCGAGTCCCTCTTGCAAAACTTCAAAATAAATACCAAGGAATTACCATACCGGACACGGGTCGTTACACTATCATACAAGTGTATATAGTGTAACACATAGTATAGTGAAGAGACTTACCAGAAGAAACAAACAAATAATAAAACCATTGAAGTGGATAAGATGAACTCCTTTTCTGAACACCTACATTCCATACCAAAACTCTACTTAAATCATTTATAGATAATACGCATATTGAAATTTATTTATACTTTTACTTCAGAACCCTTTTTATATTATCATGTTGTACACACACCTTTGGTTATATGATTATATAAGCGTTAAACCACACACTTTATACATCTTTTTATACATACATTAGGGTATGAATGATTCAAAACATATTCTTAGGTTTACACACACCAAACACACGCACAACCCTAAACTAGGGCTTACTTCTTGTTTTAAACACTCACACCCAACCAAACTTGTAATACATTATGTGGGTTATGTTGTCTACATTAAGACTTAGCTAAAATCAGATTTCATGAACCGAAAGCATTCACAAGGTGAGCTCTACGATTTGTGAGTTTCGGGACAAAACTCAAATAAAAAGGAGTTGCTTCTTGGTATATGGCTAGATAATTACGTCAAAGAGTTTAAGCCTATTGATAAGGATTTTTGGCCAACATAAAAACCATAATGTATGTTTATAAGACGCATTGTATTCATGGATTTATCCCATAATTTTATTTTTATCTACACTTTAGTCCTTATCCTTATCAACATTTTAGTCCTTATCATCTTTTTTAGTCCTTCTCAACATGTTTATCCTTATTAGCTCCATTTCCAGGCCATTTTGCTCCTTTTTTGCAAACCAATGATAATTTCCTACAAAACTGCGAATATGAACAATATAAATACGCTTTATCTTTAAACACATTAAAATACAGTTCAAAATAGTAATATAGCGTGTGAAATATGTGTATAATTTAAGCGTTATCATCAACTACTAGCAAACAAGGAAACCACTTTTAAACACAAATATTCATTCATTGACAAGTTTATTCATATTACAAAAAAGTGATACTAATTTTTGATGATTTCCATGTATTCTCCTTCGGTACTTAGCAAATTTGTAGGATGTATTGTTGTTATGGAGTTTGGACTACTTTGAAAGTAGAAGAGTCATAAGGGGAATTTTATGAATAATGGTTTCAATTCGGACATGCAACAACTAATGTTCTTCCAACATGCTATCAAAGATCTATCAGGGACATGACTGAAAAAGGTGAAAAGGAAAGTAGATGAATCTTAAATGGAATAAAAAATTAGGCTCAAATGATTTAAAGTACCCGATGAAGAGGAACTACTTGAAATCAAAATAGGAGAATGTGGTTGTAAGGTAGTTTTGTACCGTTTGTGGTTACTCTTGTAGCTTTCAACATATGTACCATAGTTTTGTGAGTTGATCTATAAAAAAACTCCATGTGTAATTTTAGGTAAATTTGTCATCTCATCAAGGTTATATATATACACACAATCTATTGCATGGGAAGTGGCGCGTCTATTAAACAAACAACATGAATAGTATAAATAGTTCACGTTGAACATTAATAGCTGCATGGGAAACAACACGTCGATAAATAACACATACAAATATTGGTATTTGTTAGTGAGGGAATACCCTAAAAAAAACTCATAAATCATTGATCATTGAGATGTAACACGCGAACAGTTCGTGAGGTTGATTTTTCACTTTATAATAGGTGCCAACTGAGCATGTTCGTACTACTTCATAATGGCTTCATCAAATTATCTATCAATCTTCTTAAGGAGGGGATGTTCATATGAAATGCTCGAATCCAAATGTGTCACCATGGTTTCGAAGCTCCATTATTTACCTCATGAACTCCCTCAAACCCAGGTAGAATCTTTTTTGAATTTTCTAATTTCAAGATATGTAACAAATATCTTTCATATGAAGTGAAGTGTAACGGAGTCTTATTTATGCTGTATTGTTATAGGATTAGAAGAAACACTATAAATATTTTAGATGAATAGATGAGGAATTAACCGTCTAAAACTAAAAATATTTGATTCTTAAAACTCACAACAAGATGAAAGATGCACAATCGGAGCCGAAGAAAACACAATTGGAGTTAAATAAGAAGAACAAAAAGGATATATAAAGATTGGGGAATTAAAATTTGGAACCAAAGGAACTTAAAGAAATGCTGTTGGAGTTGAAAAGTGAGAACAACAACATTATTTTCAGTTATGAAAAACATAAATATGCAAATGTTATATTACTTAGGGTTGTTTTTAGCAATGCCAATAGTTGTTTTCACAATGTGCATTGTAATATTTGTTTAGTTTACGAAAATACCTCTCATGGATTTGTCATAAATTGATTGTTGAAAAGTTTATAATCATCATAGATAATGCTAGAAAACAAATAGACACTTTACAAACCTGATAAATATTTTATATTAATATACTAGACAACAAACTGATACATTACAATGGTTACCACAACCTAGAAGAGAACAAACTGTTACATATTAAACATTGTAAAAACATTGAATTTTTCTGCTCATGTTTTTTGAGTGTTTATTTGATGTCATCTTAAAAGGCAAATGCATGGTTTTTAAATATCTTCTATAAACGAAATACGAGACTTTTGTACGGGCTAACTCACACAATGACTATAAGTACAGTAACCCTTATAAGCGGCTTGTTTTTCTTCTCATGCATCACCAAGGATTTGTAACTAGTTCACTAAAATAACCATGAATTGTCCACAATATATGGTCTTTTTAAGCTACTTGGTTAGTTGGTTGTTTTAGCTACAAATACATTAATACAATACAAATCAAGTTGGGTTATTAGTTATCAATACAAAACCGAAGATTATTTATCAACTTACTTGGTTATAATCAATCATATATGCTCAATCAACATCTCCTTGTGCATTATCTTCATTGCCTTCATTAAAAGACATTGTTTATGGAAGTTTTAACAATATATGTTGTGTTGTAGTGGTTTTTTCTCTCGTCTTACTATATGAATTTAATACCGCGAACTATTAGCGAGATCTTTCGCAATCTTTCTAGGTAACAATTAGACTAAAAATGGTAATCACGAAGAATAAATGTTCACGAAAGAATAACAAGGTTTAACTTGGTAAGCATGTACTCCCTCCGTCCCAAAATTATAGACGTCCATCTTTCCTTTTTTGTTTGTCCCAAAATAATAGTCCACTTCTAAAAATAAATAACATTTTTACCAAAATACCCCTCATTATTACTTAACTAACTAAGCATTTAATGCAACATTAAATGCAAAGTAAGGGCAAAACTGTCATTTTATTATATAAAGTTAATGGTAATTCATGTTTTTCTTAATCTGTATGTTTTTTGTCTGTGGACAATAATATTGGGACGGACGGAATATTTGTTAGTTAGCGAACATGTTTTTGTGGGGATAATAATTGTTCTTGGAGAAGTGAAATTTTGGAGGTTACCTAGAAATATGAGAAGTATGATCCGAGTCTATATGGTCATTTTAAAATATCAAATTTACCCTGTCCCTAATCAATTCAAATTGAATATAATATTCTAGAAACTAGGATGACTTAACTAATACAACTTCTGTTTTCTCAAGTGTTAATTTGCTTATATAGTGTCAAAACATAGTTTCAAAATGTTTGAATTAACTTGCTCAAAACAAAAACGCAATAACCTTATAACTTATTTTTTAAAAAGATTTATTTGCGCAATCCAAACACTTAAAAGTATGTACTAACAATATTACCAAACCGTAATAAACTAATAAATGAAAATGAAAGTATTTAGTCAAAACAACTTATCAACGATATTATACCACAATAGACATAAACTATTTTGTGCACTCTAAACATTCAAATTACCTTATTACCATTACCAAACCACAATAAGTTCATAAAACAAAATCCCAAACACCCCCAACTACTAATTTCCTATTTTTCTAACAAAGAGCAAATACACAACATAATAGAAACACATAATTACTTGGTAAAAAGGAGTAATTAATTCTTCATCTATAGCAATTACATTATATCTGTAAAAATATATGGAATGGGGTTGACAATGTACAAAACTTGCATTGAAACAATATAATGTCCAACTGCATCTAAAACTAAAAGGATTTATAGATTTTATGAACTATAATCCTCAGTCACCTTCATTAAACTACATTAAATTAACAACTTTCCAAATTTATAAGGAAGTTGAAAAAGGCCATTTTAGACAAATTCGATGTTAGAACTTATTTTGTTTTTTAATTTTTTTTTTTTTTGTATTCTTGAATATACGAAGTTTATTCTATGTTCTTCTTAATAGCTCACAATCACATCCTCCCCCACAGCAACGTTAAGATCAGGGAGGACAATTTTGTCTTTTTGCTCTTCAAAATGGTTGTTTGGTTGTTGAATTCCACCACATCTGAATGCATTAAGCCTCTCCCCTTGTATATCAAGCTGAAGTAACAAAAGTACACGGTTATATATATATATATATATATATATATATATATATATATATATATATATATATATATATATATATATATATATATATATATATATATATATATATATGAGTATTACTTTACCTCATGTTGTTTAGCAAAAAATTAAAAGGTTGAGGGCTCTTTCAGAAAAAACAAAAAGTTTGAGGATCAATATGTAAAAAACCCAAAATATAAGGTCTTTTATGTATCAACCCTATCAAATATGCAGAATCTTTCTCATGTTGTTTACCTTCATCTTCTTCAAGTTCTGGTTCTCTTTTCTCTGTTTTTCACAGTTAGCATGTAGAGTTGCTAATTTCTACAAAAATAAATAAATAAATAAATAACCAAAAATCAGCATATATATAAGAATATTTTGAATATTAAAAATGATGTTTTTTTACCATTTTCAAATGATTTTGTTCTTCCATTAACAACACCTCCTCCTCTTTTAATGCAGCCAAAGTCTAAATAAAATTAATGGAATTATATTACATTAATAAAATCATTAATTAAACTTAAAGACATTACTTAATAACGAAGCATGCTCACCTTCTTCTTTCTTGGCCTCTTGGTTGGGGTGGTTTCGCCACGTGGCATCACCTGCAAAAAAAAAAACCAACATTAAGAAATTTAAACTGACAATAATTAAGGTTTTATTTATTCAAATTTGAAATTTAAAGAAACCCATGTGACAAAAATTCCATTTACTATGCTCATTAGATCTTTGCTAAAGCACTAAAGTATTTAACGTCTTTGCACAAAGACTATTGCTTTTACATATTTTTTTAAGCTTAAAAAAAGCTATTTTCTATTGCTATTTTATATCACATGCAAACTCATGTTTTATTTAATTTAAATTCACGTAAAATCTCAAGATTCCTAGTAATTAACTAAATAAACAACAGTATTTAATTAATTACTGCGTTTCTGACTTCTATTTTTAGCAACATTAAAAAACTGCCCACCTGCGATTCAGATAATTAACATTTGTGACAATTGACAAATATATCCTTCTGTCCAACAAAAAAAAAAGGATTTTTTTAGTTATATAAATATAATTAAATTTAAAATTAGGAGTACTTAAGTGCAATAGATGGGCCCAACCCTAATAAAGAAAAAAGGGCTAAATGTTACCTAGATGTCTAACTAAGCGAATAACAAAAGATTCATTCTAAACATATATTTATAATTAATTAATTATTAATTATATAAAACATTGTATAAATTATAATAGACTAATTTCACTTTTGACTTTGTCAAACAAGACTTTTCTTGAGTTTTGAGAAAGATTTAAAATAATAATTTCATGCTAAATTTCTTAAAAATTTCATATGAAGATAAAGAGTTAAAAAATGTCACAAAAGTGGCATGACTAAAAGGACAATCAGATACACACACCCAATACAGAGAACACGCCACCGATAAAAACTGGTATATCCTTCTTTTATGTGAAATGACTAAAATACCCCTAACCACACACTACATTTGCAAATATATTTTGAGTGGCATCGCCTTTCTTGCCAAAGGTAGATGGATATGATTTCGACAGATTATGTGTGTGAGTCATCACTCATCAGTTCATGAACCTGATGAAAAGACGTAAATACCCTTTTTCAGAGGAAGGGGATTTTTCATGACTTTTAAGAAGGTGGGGCCGGCGATAAGAGGAAGAGGAGAAACGGTGACGGGAAAACATAGAAATTAGAAAGTCCGTCAATCTTCTGACTCCATGCGTTGATAATCAACTCTGTTTATTCTTCGAAGAAGAATAATCAAAATCATGTAATAGAAATCAAACAATATGTTGTAATTGTGTAAATTAAATTACTTAAGTTACGAATGAATCGGAAGTGCAATCGGTCAACGGAAGTCCGGCGAGATCTAGGTCGGAAAAACTATGCATGGGAGGAGGGTAGAATGGTCAGAAGTGAAACTGAAAAAACCGTAAAGCAAGGGGTCATTCGTCATCATCTCTGACAAATCATGAACGCGTGATTGTAATTTTGTGAGTTTCTGAGGGGTGTTATGGTCAAAATGACTAACAGCATCGAAAAACACAAGAAGCAAATGAGGACACACCATCTACAACTAAACAATCAGCTCACTGACAAATAAATTATACGACCACCACAACAAGGGACAAACGGCGACGTGTCTATGGATATCAGACTATCAGTTTCAGTTTCGTTGCGTTTACGAACCTTAGATCTCGAGATATCAGAGCGGTTGTGATTTGGTTGTGTGGAGGAGTCAACAGCATCGACAATTGGAACACCACCGCCACCGCCACCGCCGCTGACGGAAGTAGCACCGCCGCTCCAGGATAACGGAGTGCTAGGGCTTGCCCGCGGCGCTTCCGATTTGTTAGGCGCTGGAAGTAGTACTACCGGTTGCGACCTGGACCGGCGCTGGTGAATGGTCCAGCTTTGTGGTGGCGATGGCCTTCGACGCTTTGACGGCTGCAACGACGGTGGTGGCTTCGCTACACGGAGTCTAACGAGAACTTCCGCCACTAAGTCGCTGTCCTCCATAGCCGCTGCCACCCAGTCATCTTCAGCCATGTTGATTTACAGTGAGAGTGGTGGAGATGGTGGTGGCAGAGAGAGAGAGAGAGAGAGAGAGAGAGAGAGAGAGAGAGAGAGAGAGAGAGAGAGAGAGATGGGGGAAATAGGGAAAAGGAAAAAGCTTGTTTACAATGGCGTAATGGGTGAAGGTGTAGGAAGGAAAGGATTGGAGTTGGGTGGGACCCACACTCAGTTAGAACCCACTCTCTTCTTCTTCTTATTATTATTTTTTTAGTACTTTTTTCATCAAGTAATTTACCCTTTTTCGCCTGAGTGTTTTATGCCCAAAGGGAAAGGTAAGGGAGTAAGTTGTCATTTTCTATATTAGGTCTTCCTATTTTTATGTTTCTTTTTCTATTCCATAAACAAATAAACAATTCACTTTCCAAATAGTAAACTTCCACTTGAATATTCATATGTATATCTAATAAGCTTGTACTTAAATATATAAAAACTTTTTACTATGCATTTAAGTGTATTGAAATTGTAAAATGTATGTATTGTGTTTGAATATTTCTTTTGAGTTGGTTTTGAATTATGCTAATCTTCTTGTATATAATCGTACGTACTATAAAAATAGGGTGGGTGGGAAGGTAAGATGATAGGCAGCTAAAATTGTTTCCAAAAAAACATCCGACAAATAAAAAGAAAACAAAACAAAATCGGAAAAGTCAAAATGTTTACTCATCGAGTAAGATCTTTTTCATATTAAAGGTAAGTTAAAGTTAATCCTCTTGTATATAACTCTATGTACTATAAAAATGGGATATGTGGGAAGGTAATATAACAGCTGTTTCCATAAAATATATCAGACAAATAAAAAGAAAACAAAACAAAATAGGAAAATGCAAAATGTTTGTTCATCGAATAAGATCTTTTGCATATTATGCAACATATCCCTCTGACACGTATCATAATATTGTCCGATTCAGGCTCCTAGCGAGAAAACTTTCCAAGGGGCACACATCCCTGAATTGCTTTTGCTCGGACACACTTAACTACAGAGTTCTTATGAGATGTGTTGCCCTCACGACTTTAAAACGTGTTGTGATAGGGAAGGTATATACACCCCTTATAAGGAAATGATTCGTTCTTCTTCCCAGTCGATGTAGGATCAGGTGCAACCCACCTTCACCTCCCCCCTCCCCTCCATTATAGGGGTTGATGTCCCTGTCAAACACATTGACCCGTGCCCTGGCTCTGATACCATTTATAATATCCCTCTCTAGCACGTATTGCAATATTGTCCGTTGTGGGCCCCCAACATGTGACATCCTCTAATTTTCAGAAGCAATTAAAACTTTTCTTTACACTTTAAAAATAATTTATTTATATTTGCTGAAAATCCCAATACAAAAGATCATTCTGATTACAAATGTTTGTGCCCAATTGTTAAAACCCTAAGGATGTCATAATTAATACATAATTACATATATATATATATATATATATATATATATATATATATATATATATATATATATATATAAGTTATAGCGTAAAGACCTGATGGTCCGGAATACTATTGCAGACCTTCTCTTAATCACTCAGCATTATAATAAAGTTCTAATAGCTTAAGTTTTGATGTCTGTGATGCATATAAACTGAGTGGGTCAAGTTGGGGAAACCTGGTGAGATACATAGGGATTTCAATCCCACAATGTTGATATGATAATATTCCTTAATTATCAGACCTATAAAACCAACCGTTACCATACAATATTAATATAGGCTTACATTCTTACATATCCATTCCTATCAATCCTCACAGCTCCTAGTCCACGATTATCAAGGAGAAATTATCTCGCCTGATAAACCGTTAAAAGGTTTAAGTACATAGCTAGGGGATTCCATGGCTGTAACACCCAAAATCAGGAAGGCCAAGAAAGGAAAGAAAACCCTAAGTCAAAGGGTCAACTCGTCGAGTCGAGGGAGGAACTCGGCGAGTCCGAGCGGGATCCAAGTCGAGGAGTAAGTGACCGACTCGGCCAGTCGGCTAAGGGGACTCGGCGAGTCTGGTCTGAACAAGGAAAACCCTAAACCCGGAAGTTATACCCTATATAAAGGGTGTTATGTCCCTTCCTCAGCCTCCATATTATCCTAGAGAGCCAGTAAACCCTAGATTTCGTGTGAGCTTCCATCATTTGAGAGAAATAGATTTGGAGGAAGGAAACTTTGGAAAGGAACTTCAAAGGAGAAGTGTAGATCCGAGATCTACTTCAGTTAGTGTTCATCTTGGAGGTAATAAGCTGCTATCTTCCTTCCTTTGCATCTAGATCTATTTTTGTTATGAGATTTGGGGGTTTTATGGTTGTTTGAGACTCAATTCGGGCTTGGGGCTTAGATATGTTGTTGCCACTTCAGATCTAGTGTTGGGATGGTCCAATATGTCATAAAGCATCAAATATTGAGTAGTTGGTGAAGCCCTTTTGTCCCAAAACCTAGCTCTAGTGTGTTTTGAGCCTAGATCTCTTTAGTTATACATAAAGTTTGCAACTTTACGTAAGGATTGAGCTTTGGAAGTATGGATCTATGATTTGGAGCCCCTGCATGGATCGAAAAGCCACTGTATGGATTAAGAAATGGAGCGACTTGGCGAGTCACATAGGTGGACTCGGCGAGTTGGAAGAACAACTCGGCGGGTCTGTTGAAGATTGCCTTGGACTCGGCGAGTCTGTTCTTGGACTCGTCGAGTCAAGTCGCGAAACCCCAAAACCCTTCGAGTTAAGACTCGGATCAGTGAGTTGAGTGGGGACTCGGTGAGTTAGACAGGTCAAGACTCGGAAATCGGTAGACTCGGCGAGTCATCGACTGACTCGGCGAGTCGAGTCGCGAATGGAAGGACTCTGAGCATATGAACTCGGCGAGTCAGAAGGCAGACTCAGCGAGTAGGGTTGACCTGGAAGGTTGACTTTGACCAGGACTTTGACTTTGACAAGTGTGGACTTAGTTGGCTTTCCGGGGATAGTTAGACTAAGTGTTGCATTGATATTGGTAGCTCGGGGAGCCAGTGGAGCAGGAGTTTAGAGAGTTTCCGGGTAGCAGCTAAAGGGGTTATCAGCAAGTTTAGCAAGTGCAGGTGAGTTTCCCTTTGTGTGAATGGGTCTAAGGGCCACAATGCCAACCCATGTAGTTATGAGTAGAAGACCCGGGGGTTAGCCCTAGGCACAGTATGCTAGTATGATATTCAGGACGAGGTCCAATGATAGCGGGCGGGTGCCCAAGGAATGGGTTATGTGATAGTTTATACTTTTTGTCTGTGTGATACTTGTATGTGCCTGGTAGGGAGGTGAGTGTGGGCGAGGTATCGTATCTCACCAATAGCAGGGTGTGGATGGTGTTCCACATCTCATTAGCAACAGATCAGGGGCGAGGCCCAAGTTAGGGAAAAAGTGAGTGTGGGTTGGGCCCGTATCTCACTGTCTGTAGGAGCATGGACGGGGTTCCATGAACCATTAGTAGCAGGACAAGGGCGAGGCCCAGGATAGGTGAGGCCTTAGGACAGGATCCGTTAGTATGTGTTTAGCTTTTGTGATGTGATATGTTTATGTGTTATTATATGTTAGCGGGTGAGGCCCTGTGACAGGCGAGGCCTAAGTGAAACAGATCTATATCCAAGCGGGGCTCAAAGCTAGGCGAGGCCTAAAGCGGCGAGGCCGTTGTAGCGGGCGTGGCCCAGTATGTGCGGTATGTGGTTATGCATGGTATGTGGTAGGTTGGGGAACTCACTAAGCTTCGTGCTTATGATTTTCAGTTTTGGTTTTAGGTACTTCCGGTAGCGGAGGGAAGAGCTCGGGGTGATCGCATGGCACACACCATAGATTAGACAGCCTGGGAATGTTTTACTCTGATAATGAACATATGTTTGGAAATTAATACTCTGATTATATTTTGGATTGATGATTTGGCTTTAAGTAATGTTTTATTAAAAGAAATTTTTATTCTTGAATTTTGGGGCGTTACAAGTTGGTATCAGAGCCTTGGTTTGAGGGATTCGGACATACTCTCGGGTGTGTCTGAACTCAAACTAAGGAATTGATATAAAAGTTTTCAAAATGAAAAGACAGTTTTGTAAAAAGAGCTTGATAAAGAAAACAGTTTTAGAAAAGCAAAAAGAATTCAGAAAGAAAAAAACTTTGAAAAGAGAAAAGGGGTGTGGTGCATGCAATCAGCCGAGATTGAGTAAGTACCCCAAAATACCCATACAAGTTTATGTTATGTTCATCAGCTAGTAGAACAGCATGCTAGATTCGGACTAAGGATCTAGGGAGGATGCCTTATGTGCCTGTTATATGTGCTTGAGTTGCCTGATAGTACTGGTTAGACAATAGTAGGATAGCCTGTTTAGGTTATGCCTGATTATATGAGCTTATGTTGCATGCTAGTACAGATTCTTGCTATGTGAATATGATTGCTTGAGTATGTTATGGTTAGATTTTCCCTTGTCTGAATGCTGCTTGCTTTGTGCATTGTGGGATTCTGAGTGATGGGAGTTAGCCATTAGGTGAATACGTCACATCACATGTGATCAGGGTTGAATAATCTTAGAGTGCTAGATTTGGCCCTATTACGCAGCAGCTCTTGTCTGAGTCCAACCGTTATAGGGACGAGTCTTTTACTCGAAGGATTATCCGAGCCTCTTCACATGTGATCGTATTCAGGTGATGGCTAATTGGCATCACAAGGAGGCCTTCAGCGGCTGAGGACTGGTTCAATTTGAGTCAGATGTTTCCCCTAGGGTAAGCCTAGGATGAGATAGTATGGAGAGCAGTAGTGGTAGAAAAGGGACCTGGTGGAGTCGAAGCAGTTCTTGAGGAAAGTACGGATAGATGTGGAAGGTAGTATGGGCCTATACTACTGAAAGCAGAGGATCCGTACTAGATTCGAGAAAGGCCGAGGCGAGGCCGGGGAACTTGTAGTGTGGGTGTATGATCCCTCAGCAGTGATGAGTATTCTGATAGTATTGCGTTGCGAGAGAGACCAGTGGGCGGATCAGGCGCCGGAGAAGGATCAGGCTCGGGTTCAGGAGACGAGCAGCTCGAGGAGCGGATGAGGGAGTTGATATCAGCTGAGGTTACGCGTAGTATTCTAGATCAGACTCCTGTGATCTTTGGCACGGTCAAGGAGGGTATACTGGAGATGTTGGATGAGAGGCTGGGAGCCTTCCATACCGAGATTATGGCTTTGATGGGAGCTCGTAGTTTGACATTCCGAGAGTTTAGAGCTTGCGGGGCACCAGATTATCATGGGACTAGGGACCCCGTCGCTAGCAGCAGATGGTTGGCTGATGTTGCCAACGCATTTTGTACGAGCCGGTGTCCTGAGGGGGACAAGGTCAGACTCGCTTCCTGTCTTCTAAAGGACAAAGCGAGGGATTGGTGGGAGGAAATCGGTCATGCTTTGGGGGATGATGTCGTGTTGGACGCGATGACATGGAGCGATTTCTCGGCCAGGTTCAGGGCGGAGTTTTCGCCAATTATTGAGGTGCAGCAGTTGGCATGGGAGTTTCAGGATTTGACGCAGACCACTGAGACTGTGGTGGAGATCACCGCCAAGTTCAGGGAGAGGGCTCTTCTTGTACCACAATATGTCGCGGATGAGGAGATGAAGAAGACCCGATACCATGAGATGTTGAGGGATGACATCAGACAGTTTGTGAGCAGGTCTAGCTACAAAACGTTAGAGGATATGATCGCTCGGGCTAGAGAGAGGGAAATTGATTTAGAGCAGATCCGAAAGAGGAAGCCGGATGAGGCTCAGGTAGCCACGGGTTCGAACAAAAGGCCCAAGGGGTCGAATTCAATATCGATGGATTATCAGGACCGCAGCCGGTGCGGGAAGTGTGGCAGGGCGCATTGAGGCGTGTGCAGGAGTGGTAGTGGTGGTGAGTCTGGCTACTTCAAGTGCGGTCGGACTGGTCATTTTAGCAGGGATTGTACTGTTACCACCACACAGGGATCAGACTTGATATGTTTTCACTGCAACCAGTGGTCCACAAGAAGGCCTAGTGCCCCAGTTTGCTTCCGGCAGGACGGGTGATGGAACCTGCCCCTGCAACATTGAGGATCACAGACGGCCGTCAGGGCCATGCAGAGGCGCCTGCGGTAGGAGGCAGGGCTTTTCAGATGACTACCTTAGAGACGCGGGCAGCGTCGGACGTTGCAGGTATGCGACTTCCGTTTTCAGTCCTTTTATTTGTGCATGATTATATTGTTATGGTTCTGCATCATTATCGGTATGAGTATTTTATTTTTGTGCGGCTTGATTGTGATCGAGTTATATGACATCTGCATACCTTGGGAATTTGAATGGTAGTTAAGGGATGGGATCTATTGGAGAAGGTTACTTAGGATGCAGTAACTGTAGCATGCCTGGGAGGGACTTGGTATGTCTCGCTAGTTCGGAGCCGTATAGTTTTAGAAATGGACTGGTTAGATCCCTAGCTATGGTAAGCTTGGGGTTCCTCAGCAGATTGATTATGGAATGGTAGCAAGGATTGGGATTTCTTTTCGAGCATTGAGCACCAAAGGGTAAGTAGGATCGAAGTCGGGGAGAATCCTCTGAGTGTACAAGGGTAAGAGCACGCAGATCCAGAATGAGTGCACAATCTCTAAGAAGGAAAAGAAGTAGTACAGCGTTTGATGGATTGAGGAGTTCAGGGTTGGGAGTTTGAGAAACTCCCCATTAGCTAGTGCGTGTAATGGTGATGGTTAGTACGTGGTTGGGAATTCAGGTTGGGTGATCGCCTGTAGGACTCGAGTGAGTCGGAAGGAGGATCTTGAGAACTGATAGCATGGGGTGCTTTCATGCTAGCAGTCAGTGGTAGAAAGTGTTGTAAGACTACGGGGCAGCCGTAGCATTCACTAGCGGTCAATGGTAGAAAGTGTTGTAAGACTACGGGGCAGCCGTAACATTCACTAGCAGTCAGTGATGGAAGGTGATGTAAGACTGTGGGTAAGTCGTAACATTCCATAGTAGCTTCGTTAGCGGAGTTGGGGCGAGGCCCTTATCTCCTAGTGATCAGATAGGGATCAGGAATGGGTAGTGGATGAGAATGGTAAGGAGTTTGCTTGTATAGCACTAGAGAAGTGAAACCTTGGGAGAGGCTGCTCCAGGATGTAGTTGGGTGAGACCCATGGGCGAGGCCCATATGAGAGTAGCAGTATAGGTGAGACCTGAGAGCAGGGTTGCTCAGTAGTATGGTTGGGTGAGACCCGTGGGCGAGGCTCGAGTGAGAGTGGTTAGACAAGTGAGACTAGAAGGATAGAGGCGGGTGAGACCCGTGGGCGAGGCCCGTGAGTTTTAGCAGCACAGGTGGGACCTGGTAGGGACCTTAGTGTCAAGATAGGGGATCGAGGATCCCAGGATTGTAGTGCCTGAATGGCAGAATAGATTGAGCAGTTATAGGTGGTCGAAGTTTCTTCAAAAGTCGCTGGGAGTGACTAGGAATTGTGTTGGGGCTAGCAACCGGTGGGAGCCGGTAATCCAGATATTGATAGATTGGTAGGGACCATGGTGGTCTCAGTTCATCCGGAAGGCAGATAAGGAATAGCAGAAATTTCCAGCCAGTAGTAGTGTTGGTAATCGGTCTATGGTGGAATTCAGTTTGTTGATCGTGGGGTGCTCGGCACCCAATTATAGTAGAGAGGAATGACCAGTGGATACTGGCGGTAATGACCCGTACTGGAAGTAACGGGGGTGATGGAGTGGGTGAAGGATAGAACCTTCACAGTGACAGAGGAAGTAGTTGGTTATGGAAGGTTGCCCTGGAAAGGGCGGAAATCGCACAAGGAAAGAGGGGGTAAATCCCTATGGGTTCAGTTGCAGTACTCGGAGAGTACCAGAAGGATTATCGGTTGAGTAAGTTGTGTTTCCAGAATGTTTAGGGTCAGCGTTGACACGAGATTATTATCCGCAAGGATTAATGTTAGTCAGAATGATCGGGTGAAAGGCTAGTGAAGGTAGGCAGCTGGTGTTGGATTGATAAGTAGAGTATTGAAAGCAGATCGCAGGGCGGTTGGCCATAGCAAAATTCGAGGGCGAAGTTTAGTTTAAGTGGGGGATAGTTGTAACACTCAAAATCAGGAAGGCCAAGAAAGGAAAGAAAACCCTAAGTCAAAGGGTCAACTCGTCGAGTCCAGGGAGGAACTCGACGAGTCCGAGCGGGATCCAAGTCGAGGAGTAAGTGACCGACTCGGCCAGTCGGCTAAGGGGACTCAGCGAGTCTGGTCTGAACAAGGAAAACCCTAAACCCGGGAGTTATACCCTATATAAAGGGTGTTATGTCCCTTCCTCGACCTCCGAATTATCCTAGAGAGCCTGTAAACCCTAGATTTCGTGTGAGCTTCCATCATTTGAGAGAAATAGCTTTGGAGGAAGGAAACTTTGGAAAGGAAGTTGAAGATCAAGGAGGTTGCTGTTGGGTTTTGAGCAATCTAACACTTCCTAAGTGTCCATGCAACCCTAATAAACCTTGGATCTATGTTTATCTAATACATGCAAAATAATAATTTTCCAAGGTTCATAACTTATCTAACATGGCATGGGGAACTTTTAAACATAAAAGAGTTAGATGAGATTACATACCTTTTGATGAGATTGATTCCTTGGAGTTTGAGAGCCAAGCACCAATAGTGTGAATGCCTCAAATGGAAATCACAAATCGCCACAAACACTTGGAAACCTTTAGAGAGTGTACACACACTTGTAATTTTCGGCCATACACAAGCACACACACTAGTGGCTATTTCATGCAACATAAGCATGCTTATATAGTGTACATGGTTAGGGTGAAACCCTAATAACCCACGACCTTTCCTTTTCCAAGGATCCATGGGTTAAAAGCTCCATGGATCATCCATGGACTTCCATCCAAGCCTAGCCCACTAACAAATGAGTGTTAGCCCACACCATATAAAACCAATAGCCCATAATCTAATTAGTCTTCCTTTTAATCTCTAAATTAATTCATAATTAATTTAAGACTAAGACTAATTAAATAACATAACTTCATATTAATATATTATAACTTATAATATATTAATAAACATATGTGTATAACTCTCATAAAATTATCCATAAATAGTTCGGGTGAAGTGCAACCCAAATGGACCATGCCGGGCCGGGTCAAGTATGTACCAAATAAGTTATGGACTTAGACACCTTATCCAACAGACTCCCACTTGGATAAGTCTAATAACTATATTTGCGTATGTTACTTTAGGAACCAACCAGCAATCGTAGCTCTCGAAAACTCTGTTGAACTATGAAGCGCCATTTTAGATAAGTGATCATATAATCCTCTGTTCTCATGATATCAGCCGGACAAATACATGGAACAACGTCGTACTTATTGTCCAGCCGTTTGTTTCCTGATTTTCGATTTGTTTGACAAAGAACTTAATCGAACACATCAATTTAGTTCTGACCGGCCGGTACATAGGTCACAACAAAATCATCGAGGGGCCCAGATATCGCTTCTATTTCTAGAAGGAACAGATAAACTTCGACTCATATGCTTGTTCTACTATTTGTTGAATTGTACACAAAGGCACGTTTTATAACATCAAGTTACTGATGCATTTACGTGCAATCAATGCACAACCAACTCATAGGTAACAACTCATATCTCTAGGTTTGAAGATTTATATGATATTACCGTCTCACGATCACTCGAGATAAATTCCATGAAGTGATACAAGTGAGCGTGGGTTTATTCCAATACTCATAACTTATGAGCACTCATGAATGTTGTAGCAACCATTGCTATGACTAAACCTATTTAGCCATCTACAAACTCGATTCATGACAGTCTTGATTCATACCTACTTCCAACATATGAATGACTGTGGAGTGTTTAAATAACTTAGTCATTCGGAAAGAATAACCTAGCTATTTTGGAAGTCAAAACATGCAAAGTGAAACACAATAATAATCGAATCCAATATGGTCTCAGAACCCTTTTGAATATAAATAGAACCACCTTTTATTTATCACCATATTGAATACACATTATTCATTGTATAATGTTTCAAACAATCAACTTAAGACTTGAATAAAAAAACAACAGTTGTCCCATGCTCCTAGCATGTACACTTTGTTTTTCTAAACAATAGTTATGTCATATTCCAAGTATGCACACTATGTTTGTCTATGATCCTTACATTGTGATGTAGATCAATTGAACATGATTCCATTGATACTCATTTCACAATCCCAAATCCTTATTGTAAATGTGAGAATCCCCGATTCCTATCATTTACCAAAAAAATCTGTTAGATTTTAAACTTTTATGCAATGTTCCTCTTGTAATGATTATTCACAAGGTCACCAAAACCTTGTCACTAGTCATTACAGAGTATTCCAAAGAAGGTCAGCTTTTATGGAACGGAAGTCTCATATTCAAAGTACATTGCTTTGAACATCCTTCTTGCATTAAGGTTTTCTAATCTTACATAGATTGAATAACTTCCACCTATGGAGACATTTCCATAGTCCCATTTTGACTATCACTTCCGAACAAGAGTTACTTCTTTTCAGAATATGTCAATATGGTCCTTTCCGACAACTTACATCATACTTCCAACTTTCCCTGAGCAACCAATCTTTGGCGAACCTCAGATTTGTCCTCGACAATTGCTTAATCACTTTAGTCATATCCAGTTCTAGACTTTTCCCTTCTCAATGCCATAAGCATTTGGAAAATTTAGAAAAGATGAATATTATAGCACATGCAATCGATCCTATATCCGAAGCATATGGGACACGATTCATGATGTTTGACATAAAGACATGATACTAGACCAGTCTTTTGCTACAATATTTTATTATTTGCCATGTTTTCAAAATTTAACTATGAAGAGGGATGCCGTAATCATAATCGAATTTTGAAAACGCAATATATATAGAATTTCTTCAAGCTGAACCATTCCAACATAAAATTCATACATATATATTCTTGACTAAAGATGATTAAAATCTCAATCTAAGCTTTAGAATTGAAACGAAGTATAATTTCCTCTCCCTTAATTATAGCAAAACAACTTTTCAACCCCTACAACTTCATGAATTGAAACTTTGTTTTCTATAATTAACATTGCTAACTTGCAACACTAAACGTAATAATCATGCTCCCACTAACATGATGATTATTAGCAAAACACTTATGCTCCCACTAGCTCTGACATATTTCCAGAAATCTGCTGGACTTCTGAAATTTAGATTCATACACCCTTTCTTAGATAGCTCACATGTGTGTCTAAGCAATTTCAAGAACTATGAAAAGGGATGCCGTAATCATAGTCTCAATTTCTTAGACCTTTGCCATTTCTCACAAGTCCATGTTAGTGTGCCGTTTAACCACACACGCTCCACTAACAACTTTTGAAAATGCAAATAACACAATTGATATCTACGTAAAATCTACTTAGTGAAAGCGTTTCCTCACCATCATTTTCATGAATCGGAGAGAAACCTTATGACACTTAGATTTTATAGTGTATGAGTTCCTATCCATGTGAATTTGTCAAAACCATAATCACAAGATAAGGTTAGTGACAAATTCAGCCTTACATGGATTAAACTTGTTCAATCTTAGTTTCTTGTCACCTTGGTAGCACAAGGCCCACCAATGCTTCCAAGTTGAATTCTGATAACTCACATGCAAATTCAACTTATTTGAAGTAGGTACAGAAATAAGAATTATATCAACACGATAGGTTGCAAACCTTAAGTCGTGTGCTAGTGATAAATTACAGGTTTTACTCTTGATTAAATCTTGAAACTCTTTCTGGATCTTTAAGGCTCCCATTGTCCCCTTGATATATAAGTTTCCCCAGTCAAGAACCATTCCTTGACAAAACAAATATTCAAGGGATAGTGCGGATTCTTATCAAGACTAACACTTCACACAATTGGTCTTAGTTGGTCTTTGTCTCATCCAAGACATCACAACTTACCAATGTCAAATGTACAAGAGTAGAATACATTTTACTCTTACATTTGACTAGTGTTAATAAATCTTCCTTTATGTCACTCCAGGTTACAATCTTGGAGTATGACTCTAAGAATTGTTTTGGAACGAAATATGACTCATCTTCTTGATTTTAACCAATCCAAAAATTCATGACCTCTCTTCTTAGCCATAACAATGCACTAAGACGTCCTTAGAGTATGAATTTGTGATATGGTTTCATAATCATTAAGATGATCATGAAATACGATACTAAAGTACTCTCCCATCCTTTCAGATTTGAGAAACTTTTATCTTTCTGCCTAATTTGATTCTTCTCATTTGTTTTGTCATACATTGTAACCTTTCCAATGTTATAGAATTATACTTAACCTTATAAGTATAATCATATTTACTAATCTTTAGTAAATCATGACAAATCAATCTTTATGGTGGACCTTGACCAGCGCACACCCAGTGTACCTAATTCCTTAGTCCTTCAATTGACTCACATATACATGTGATCAAAGAATTAGTCTTAATTTTCAAAGATGAAAATTCTCATTCATCATACAATACAACTTGTATGATTCCAAGTTTCTTTCCAATTGAAACTTGGGTGATGAAAAACTTTCTTCATTTGGTAAATTCAGACACTACCACAAATGAAAGAATCAAATCCACTTTCCAATATTGCTATTACTGGAAACATATAAGCAACAATTTTCCACAGATGCCATTGTAAGGATATTTTTAAAATAAATAAAATTAAAACCCTTTTTTTCTTTTATTTTAAAACTTTGCGGAAAAACTTATCCTTACAATCCACATGAAAACCTTGTTGTTATCTATTCATAAGCAATATATTATAACTCTTAAGCAACAGCTCAAAATTCTGATTGCCGAACCATGCGATCGAAACCCACCTTTGCAATCAGAATCAACATATACTTACTTTAAGCTTCCTATCTTTTCTTTGATTCTTAAAACATCAGCATGTGACCCATTCACATTATGTAATAAGAATCTCCAAATAGGAACTTAATAGAGTTAGACAGTGGACTTTACCCGAAGTAGAGTCAAACCTCTTGACTTGATCAACCTTATGACCTTTCAGGTGAATAGGGCAGCTTCGCAACCAATGCCCCTTCCTTTGGCAACAAAACACATGGACCCTTTGGTAATGGCACATGAGACTATCTCAGAATTTTCCTTTCTCTTTACTATTTGGTCAACCGAGTTGACTATAGCCGATCCCTTTCCATTGGGAAGAGAAATCTTTTTCCTGATATCCAATGCTACCGTTGTCAATGTCCATTTAAGACTTGGGAAGTTGTTCTTTTAATCAAATTTGTTTTACTGGTGTTCCAAATCATTGCTGATTCCACAACACCAAGCAAATAGATAACATCATTAAGGGTCATGTCATAGTCCGTCTCATAGTAGTCCCAAAGAGACTCACTATGTTACTAAGAAAGTGATTGAACATCCAACTTTCACAGGACTTTGACACCCAACTCTCCCGGCTTGTCAATATGTGACTTTATCTCCAAGATGTGAGCACACATAGACTATGCTTGCCAATAGGGATTGAGTGACTTTAAACTTTTCAAGAACTTGTGGGTGAGGGAGAATAATTGGAGGAGGTGGAGGAAGTGAAGCATGATGTTGAGGGACACCATCTTCAAGAGATTTGGGAAGATCATAGTTGTCTGAACCAGACATCTATAATGGGAGAAAATCAAGTTAGTTGATTCAAAGTCCTTAATATAACACCCAGTATAAGATATTAAGGCTAGGACCCAACACAATATTTTATAATTTGGAAGAGGGATGCCGTAATCCAAGCTATAAAATATTTGAAGGTAGGCGAATGACGATTCACCAATTTCCACCATGAAAAACGAAATAATTTATTAGGTTTTAATTGGATTTGAAATTCCTAGATCTTTTGAGATTCATTGAACTTTTCAATGGCATGTTTCAATCTCGAGTGTGCCCTCTCAAATTTTATGACTGGGATGCCGAGGATCACAAAACAAGGTGTGAATAACCATACCAATTCACTTGGTACCCTTAATATTATCACCTAATCAATGTGCCAGTTAACCACACACGCTCCATTGATCTATGACAAACATTAAGTCACCCTTCGTGGTCCTTACTAGTCCAAGTTAGTGTGTCGGTTAACCACACACGCTCCACCAACGACTTGGTAAGGTACAAAGTGTGAATTCCATGGGCTAGCACCAAATTCACATTTTTCCTAAAGTAACTAAGATTGGGAATTAAATAAAAACATTTAGTTACTTTATAATAATCATTATACTTTTAATAAGAATTTAAAGTCATTGTCCTACCCGTTCGGCTAACGACCCTCCACCAGTCAAGAAAGCGGTGGGTGAGAGTGGACACCCATTAAGTTGCCATTTTATAAGAAACAACCTTATACCCACCTTATAGACCGGCTTCGTGAATGAGGCCTACTAACGGTAGAACGACTTATTCTTATACATATATATAATAATTAACCATTAATGTTATAAATAGTATAAGGGTTGAATTTTAACTATTAAAACTCTAAGGGTTGGAATTAAAGTTTATTAAAGTGTGTGAAACTTTACAAATTCCAAAACTTGAGGGCAAGTTTTGTAACTATCCAAAAGCTTTTAATTTCATAACTTATGAATTAAAGGTTCATAAAAATGAAGACTCTTCATTTTCATGTAACTTATGTGTTTAAATGTGTGTTAAAGAAAAGTGACCTTTGGATATCCATAACTTGAGGACAAATTATGGACTCCATTAAAACACATAAATGATCAAGAATTAATTCCAAACAATTCAGTAAATAATTCCTATCATCTTCTAAATTCATAAGAACATGAACATGATCATCAAAATTTCAAGAATTATATGAACACATAAAAATCATGGAATTTTGATATATGCTATTGTAAATGGATTAGAACAACCATTACACCAACTAAAACAAGTTTTAAAACACCAAAACAGTTTAGGGTAATGTTTCTAGTCCATTTCCAGCAGCAAAAGTCGAAATTCTGCATTCCGATCATTCTACCTTTTTTTTTATTTTTTTTTTACTATTTTGCATCAAGTATCAAACAAGGAAGCCTAGGCTCTGATACCACTGTTGGGTTTTGAGCAATCTAACACTTCCTAAGTGTCCATGCAACCCTAATAAACCTTGGATCTATGTTTATCTAATATATGCTAAATAATAATTTTCCAAGGTTCATAACTTATCTAACATGGCATGGGGAACTTTTAAACATAAAAGAGTTGCTTCAAAGGAGAGGTGTAGATCCGAGATCTACTTCAGTTCGTGTTCATCTTGGAGGTAATAAGCTGATATCTTCCCTCCTTTGCATCTAGATCTAATTTTGTTATGAGATTTGGGGGTTTTATGGTTGTTTGAGACCCAATTCGGGCTTGGGGCATAGATATGTTGTTGCCACTTCAATCTAGTGTTGGGATAGTCCAATATGTCATAAAACATCAAATATTGAGTAGTTGTGAAGCCCTTTTGTCCCAAAACCTATCCCTAGTGTGTTTTGAGCCTATATCTCTTTAGTTATATGTAAAGTTTGCAACTTTGCATGAGGATTGAGCTTTGGAAGTATGGATCTATGATTTGGATCCCTTGCATGGCTCGAAAAGCCACTGTATGGATTAAGAACTGGAGCGACTCGGCGAGTCACATGGATGGACTCCGCGAGTTGGTTGAAGTCGGGCAGGAACTCGGCGAGTTGGAAGAACAACTCGGCGAGTCTGTTGAAGATTGCCTTGGACTCGGCGAGTCTGTTCTTGGACTCAGCGAGTCAAGTCGCGAAACCCCAAAACCCTTCGAGTTAAGACTCGGATCAGTGAGTTGAGTGGGGACTTGGTGAGTTGGACAGGTCAGGACTCGAAAATCGCTAGACTCGGCGAGTCATGGACTGACTCGGCGAGTCAAGATGTGAATAGAAGGACTCTGAGCATATGAACTCGGCGAGTCAGAAGGCAGACTCGGCGAGTAGGGTTGACCTGGAAGGTTGACTTTGACCAGGACTTTGACTTTGACAAGTGTGGACTTAGTTGGCTTTCCGAGGATAGTTAGACTAAGTGTTGCATTGATACTGGTAGCTCGGGGAGCCAGTGGAGCAGGAGTTCAGAGAGTTTTTGGGCAGCAGCTAGAGGGGTTATCAGCAAGTTTAGCAAGTGTAGGTGAGTTTCCCATTGTGTGAATGGGTCTAAGGCCACAATGCCGGCCCATGTAGTTATGAGTAGAAGACCCGGGGGTTAGCCCTAGGCACAATATGCTAGTATGATATTCAGGACGAGGTCCAGTGATAGCGGGCGGGTGCCCAAGGAATGGGTTATGTGATAGTTTATACTTTTTGTCTGTGTGATACTTGTATGTGCCTGGTAGGGAGGTGAGTGTGGGCGAGGTCCCGTATCTCACCAATAGCAGAGTGTGGATGGTGTTCCACATCTCATTAGCAGCAGATCAGGGGCGAGGCCCAAGTTAGGGAAAAAGTGAGTGTGGGTTGGGCCCGTATCTCACTGTCAGTAGGAGCATGGACGGGGTTCCATGAACCATCAGTAGCAGGACAAGGGCGAGGCCCAGGATAGGCGAGGCCTTAGGACAAGATCCGTTAGTATGTGTTTAGCTTATGTGATGTGATATCTTTATGTGATATTATATGTTAGCGGGCGAAACCTTGTGACAGGCGAGGCCTAAGTGAAACATATATGTATCCGAGCGGGGCTCAAAGCCAGGCGAGGCCTGGAGCGGTGGGGCCGTTGTAGCGGGCGAGGCCCGAGGTAGGGGCGAGGCCCAGAATAGCGGGCGTGGCCCAGTATTTGCGGTATGTGGTTATGCATGGTATGTGGTAGATTGGGGAACTCACTAAGCTTCGTGCTTACGGTTTTCAGTTTCTATTTCTGGTACTTCCGGTAGTGTAGGGAAGAGCTCGGGGTGATCGCATGGCACACAACATATATTAGATAGCCTGGGAATGTTTTACTCTGATAATGAACATATGTTTGGAAATTAATACTCTGATTATGTTTTGGATTGATGATTTGGCTTTAAGTAATGTTTTATTAAAAGAAATTTTTAGTCTTGATATTTGGGGTGTTACAATGGCAAGTGTAAGTCATATGACATCTGAGCCATCAGAGTATTTGATGAATATGGTATCCTATTTCATCTATGTTTGTGAGTCATGAGCTCATACTAGCAACGTAATTCACAACACTATCTAGATTGATCAAGTGTTGTCACCTACTCTGAGAGGTGACCAAACATACCATTACAGTTGTCTGATCTGGACCCACCATTTCTGGTCATCCAAGGGGAATACTATAATGTACTCTTGTACGGATCTGCCATAAATCAACACCTAAAAGTGATATAGAACAGAACTTTACTCTTAGTTCCTAGCCTATGTACGTTCTCCTAATGAGACTATCCAATATCAAACTTAATTAAACTAGGTATCTGTAACGTCTATAGATTCGGACTAGTCAATTTAGAGACAATAAGTGTCAAAAATGACTTTTTGATAAAAGATTATTTGGAATAAATATCCATAACTAAGTTATACTATATTTCACAAGGGTTCCGTACATATAAAGAACGCTGAAATTCGAGTTATAACGAAGAAGTTATAATCTGTCGAAGTTTTTGGCAAAACCGATACAACGTCGCACAACGTAAAAAGTGAATTTTTGATAAATTACTTTTTAGCCTTACTAATCTAAAATAAAGTCATAGTATGTTAAACCGAGGGCATGCATAAAGAGAACGTCTAAATCTAACTTCATAAGAGGAAGTTATGATTTTTCAAAAATCCAGCGTAGCAGTATAGAGCTTAGAAATCGAATTTTAGATCGGTCAATTTTTAGCCAAAATTATCTAAATGAGAATTGAAGATCTCATTAATAGGAGTTAAACAATAAAAATACAGGCAAAAATGGAGTCTGTATGTAAAAGTTATGAATTTTACACGGTCGTTAACAGTGTAATCTTCTCAGACTGTTAAATTTAAAATTTGTCAAGAATTAGCCAATGGGGTCAAAAGGAAAGTTGTAGATCTTTTCAATGCCTACGCGTTGATATAAAGAACGTCAAAACGAAGCTCGTATGTGAACACTGCAAAACTATCATTCCCCTTCCTTAGTACTTCCTAAGTGCTAGAGGCGAGTCCCGGAGCGTCAGAAGACTCCGAGAAGAAGAGATTTCGGCTCAAAAGTTATGCCCCTGTAGAGCCCGACTCCTATCCAAACATTCTAGTAAAGGAGTTATGCTTACCCTACTTTAAGTATAACTTATGATTAAGTTTAATATCATTATTATGAACTTATAAACAATATATATTATAAAATATGTAACACCCATAGATTCTGGCTAGTCAATTAAGATATAATTAGCGTTAAAAATGATTATTTTTATTATCTAGAATAAATAATCTTAACCAAAGTAATAGTTATGGTTAACAATTGTAATCTATTTGACGTAATAAAGAAGAATTATTTGAATATTATATGTTTCATGATTATTATAATATAATAAAATAGGAAAAATCAGTCGAATCGTCCGTAAATCGTAAAAATAAGTGCGCCAAAACATATATATATATATATATATATATATATATATATATATATATATATATATATATATATATATAGGAAGTATATGTCGTCCCGATCCCAAAAATATAAATTTCGTCGAAATCGGAATCCGTATGAATTAGATATGATTTTTATAAGATATAAAAGTCAGTCGCGTACAACTAATATATGACGTAAAAAGCTACGAAGAGAATGATTGACTTTCAGCTAATGAGACCAAAATGAAAATCGTAGTACTCCTTAAAATAGGAATTTTGAGAAAAAGAATGCCAAAAGGCAGTCCGTACGAGAGAGTTATGATTTTAGCAAAATTATTTAATTTTATAAAAATATAGACAAAAATATAAATTCAAAATTAGCCGATGGAGTCTAAACGAAAGTTGGAGATCTCATCGATAGCTACGCGTGGATATAAAGAACGTCAAAAACAGAGTTCGTATGAACGAATTATAATTTTTAATAGCACATTAACATATTAAAATAAAGTGTAAATCATATATACGTGTGTATATATATATATATATATATATATATATATATATATATATATATATATATATATGTAGATGTCGTTAGAAAAGTATCGACGATGCGGTCGTTATAAGACTAGTGTTGAGTACTTTCGACATTAGTTTAGTACAAATATCATTAAATCTATTTAAAATAGTATTATAAATGGGTGTTTAGTCATTTAAGTAAATATAGAGGGTGGTTTTTGAAAAATCAATTACTATAAATAAGACCCTTTAGGCTCTCATATTTCTTGCACCATTCTCTTGATTCAAGAGTCTTTGTCTTCTTATCCCCCGAGCATTTCGGTCCCTCGTGATTCGACTTCTATTTCTGTAATGTTTTAGTATAGTAAGGTGAGCGTTGAAGCGCTGCAAGAATCTTTCTTAGAAAGATTTAGCGACAAAGTTCTGCCCCTGTAGAGCCCGACTCCTAGCTAAGTAAGTTATGTTACCCTACTTTAAATATAGCTTATAATATCGTTATTATGAACCTATAAATAAAATTTATCAGGGATTCAAAGTCGTTATACTGATTGATCTACTTATGTAACACCCTGTTCTGAAAGTATCCGTTTATGGATTTTAGAGGCCAAGGCTAGGGGCGTTTTGGTCCTCTATGGGTTTTGAGTTTTTATTCGAGAGGTTTTGGGCCGGTGTGTGTTGATAGAAGCGTAGGGCTTCTCGCCACCTTTTCGTGGATATAAAATTTGTCGGAAACGGACTTGGAACGAAGGAGTTACGACATTTTGAAATTATTGACAGAAATGGCCCCTAATGGAAATAAATGGCAAGGAGGGACCATGCATGCAAGGTGGTAAGCGCGCGAGTACGCCCAACGTAAGTCTGGTTATGCCTCGCATATTAAGGGAAATGGTTGTGAGTTCCTTAGGCGTACGCCCATCGTATGTCCAGAGTCCAGAAACCCTAAATTAAGGGTGTGCCACTATATAAGGAACATTATACCCTCAAGATTCAGCCTCCATTTCACCCTAAAGAGCTACTACGAAACCCTAAACCCTCTTGAGTGTGCTTAGAGCTTGTAAGGCCATTTTGGAGTGCATTTTAGTGTTCTTGAAGAGGAGTGATCATCTTGGAGTCTCATTGATCAAGGAAGAGCTTTTGGATCCAAGTCCTCCAGCTCATTTACAAACCCCATAAGGTATAAAGCTTCCAACTTTCCTTATAGAAGTTTAGATCTAGGTTTATGGAGCTTTGGACCTTTTTAGATCCAAAGAATGGATCTTTTTGATAAAACCTAGTGTTTGAGCTTAGGGTTGCCACCCTCAGGGCTAAAAAGGTCCCATAAGCAGTAAAGTCTCCATCTTGAACATCGTAATGAGTTCATGCATGAGATCTAGCCCTCTTTATGGAAGAAGAATGGCATTTTGGAAGTTTAGGCTTGTTTGGGCCAAGTTAAGTCACAAAGTCAGTGACTTTATGGATTAAGACTTGGAAAAGGACCAGGATCTGTAAATGTAGCCTCTGGACTAGAGTATTAAGCATTAATGGGAAGTGAATTAACAGTGGGGAGTACGCCCAGCGTACATAGTAGTACGCCTAACGTACTCACCCGTCAAGGTTTACGGTCCCGTGTTTACGACCATGGTTTGCGGCCAGGAGATAGTGACATGGCAGGGGGTATGCCCAACGTACATAGGAGTACACCCAGCATACTCATCAGTCATGAGCTTGTTATGTTTTGGGCCTCAGTTTGGGCCATGTAGTGGACCTTGGCTCTTTGGGCCTTAGTAGGCCATCATAAGTCAGATAATGGAAGTCAAGTATATGTTTTGGGCTTAGGGTAAGGTCCATTAGAGGGATTGGGCCCAATTTAGCAAGTTGGGCCATTAGTGGGCTACTAGTGGGCTTGGGGAGCTTACCTAGTATTGGGCCATAGTTTTGGGCCTTAGATATGGACCAAGTTGGACTAGGGGTACAATGGTAATTTTACCCTAAGAAGGATTATCATACTGGACTAAGTGATGTTTGGTATTGGTAGTTCGGGAAGCCGAAGGGTCAGCAGTTCGGGAATTGCCAGTCAGCAGCCAGAGGAGTATCAGCAGAGTTCAACAGTGTGAGGTGAGTCTCCTCACTGTGCGAATGGGTCTAAGGCCACAATGCTGGCCCATGTAGTTTATGAGTAGGAAGATCCAAGGGTTAGAACTAGGAACTGTATGCTATTATGTGATTCCGGAAGAAGGTCCGATGCCGAGCGGGTGCCCGAGGAATGTTTATATGATAGTTTATACTTGTTGTCTGTGTGATACTCGTACGTGCCCGGTAAGGAGGTGAGTGTGGGCGAGGTCCTATATCTCACCACTAGCAGAGTATGGACGAGGTTCCGTATCTCATTAGTAGTAGAGCAGGGGCGAGGTACGAGATAGGAGAGAGGTGAGTGTGGGCGGGGCCCGTATCTCACTATCATCAGGAGCGTGGACGGGGTTCCATGACTCGTCAGTAGCAGGTCAAGGGCAAGGCCCTAGTTAGGCGAGGCCTTAGATCAGGAGTATAGTAGATTTTGTTATCTCCTTGTAATGTATTATGTTATATGTTTGTATGCGTTTAGCGGGCGAGGCCTAGAGACAGGTGGGGCCTAAGCGAAACAGATATGTATACCAAGCGGGGCTCGATGCCAGGCGGGGCCTAATGCCGGGCGGTTGCCCGATGTTGGGCAAGTCCCGATGCAGCGGGCGGGGACCCAGTATGTGGTTATGTATGCGGTATGTAGTAGGTTGGGGAACTTACTAAGCTTCGTGCTTACGGTTTTCAGTTTTGGTTTCAAGTACTTCCGGTAGCGGAGGGAAGAGCTCGGGGTGACCGCATGGCACACACCAAAAGAGTTTTAGCCTGGGATGTTTACTTTGATATAAAAAGAAATGTTTGAGATTATACTCTGATTTGTTATAATAGTTTTGTTTATGAATGAAATGGTTGATAACTATGGATTTTACTAATGATTTAAAATGAAATTTTTGGTCATGATTTTTGGGTCGTTACAACTTACGGGGATGATGTCTAGGTTGTGATTTAGTGAGGTGTTTAAAGTGGGATTTCCAAACAGTATACTTCGTATACCAAACGGACCCTACCTCCGATATGATCCTACCTGGTTGTTCCTTTTGATAGATCATGAAGTAGACTTTGAGTTAATGATGAATCTAGACTAATAATTAGTGGCAATAAAGATTTGACTAAAACTTAGTGATAATAATGCTTGGTTTCGTCGAAGGAAAATAGAATCGTTAAACGCGAAATGCTACCCGAGTTTGGAATCATCACTTTAACAAGTGAGTGCATAGTGTTGGATAAGGTGTCTAAGTCCATAACTATTTCTGGTATGTACTTGACCCGACCCGGCATGGTCCATTTGGGTTGCATGGCACCATGCAATTGGATAGACTAAATGAGAGAAATAACACTTGGGGATTATTAATATATTATAAGTTCTAATATATTAATAATATTATTTAATTACTTTGATCAAGAATTAATTTAGAATTAATTAAGTGATCAAAAGATAACTAATTAAATATATGGGTTGATTATGTAAATCATCCATAACTTGTATAGTGGGCTAAGTGGCTCCATGGATTATCAAGTTGGGTTTCACCCATAGGATGCTCCATGGATGCTCCATGGGAGTTACAAACCCATGGGTCATGGAAATGAAGAGTCATGACACATTAGGATTTACATGGTGTAACCCTAGATGTGTCAACACTATATAAGAAACCCATTCTCCACCAAAATCGGCTACACATAAGAAACAAGAGGGATAGGCCGATTTTAGAAGTGCGTATTCTCTCTAAACTCATTCCAAAAGGCATTTGGTGTTGTGGGAAGCATTTGAGGCATCACACTTAGGGTGCTAGGCTCACAAGGTTTCAAGGATCATAAGCAACAACAAGGTAAGTTATTCTATCTTTCATTCAAGTTAAAAATTGTTCCCCATATATGCTAGAAAGGAATATAACCTTGGAATTCAATTTTGCATGATAATTAGACAAACATAGATCCAAGGTTATTAGGGTTGCATGTACACTTAGGAAGTGTTAGAATGCTCAAAACCCATCACATAGTTACTTTCATCTTACACATAGATATGAAGTATATTATATAAATTACGTGCTATGTGTGCATATTATCTATATACTTGTTATCTATGCTAGATGAACACTATTATACATGTTTTAAATGATTTAAACTGTATACGTATTTTATACCTATAAATTACAAGGGGTAAAGATGGGTAGATGAAAGATGAGTTGGATGATGAAATGAAAGGTGAAATAGATCATGAGATGAGGGTGAGAGGTGAAAAATGAGAGAGGACTTTACCCAAGCATTGGCCCCGTCATCTAGCAGAGTATGGATGACAACCACGGACTATTCTAGACAGTCTGGTGGAACACCAGCAGGCTCGTAACCTGTAGGTGTTGTGAACGAGACGTTCACCCGATGTACTCTAAAAACCCAGTGACATGTATTGCGAGTGGACTCTCGAAAATAATATTGTCAATAAACGAGATAAACCCCGACGACTATGGACTTATGCCTGTTATATAAACCCTGGTGACTGTGGACTTAGTGCCTGTTATATAAACCCTGGAGACGGTGGGCTTCGTGCCTATTCCTTAGGACAATCCTTAGGAATAAATAATGAGGAGCATATGATTCATAGAGAAGATACTTAAGAATAAAGAAGAGAATGGGGATGGGTAAATGGGTTAATTTATTGATGATGAAACATAATAACTATATTATTGTGGGTTGAAAACCCTATGTACTCACTAGGTTTCCCAACCTGAAACACTCAGTTTATTTGTATCATAGGTGTCGATATGAAGCTACATTACACCGAGAGATTAAGGAGATGTAGATCACTAGTGTAAATGAATGTAAGGTATGTTAATGCTTATGTTTTTGTATTGACGATGACATCCCAAAGTTTTAAAATGAATAAAATACATTTCTTAGGAAATGATTTGATAACATATTTATCATGTTTTTTTTCGAAAACAAATTCAGCAACACTTTTCTTTAAAAGGTCACTCTGATTTTTTATATGCATAAATAAAAATTTTAAAATGACCGTGAATTTGGGGATGTTACAGTTGGTATCAGAGCATTAGTTTAACCGAACTAGGAATAAGGATTTATTTCTAGACTGAAACTTAGAATGTTAAGCGATGATCGTGAGTAGTGTGTCTAACTTATTTTAGGTAGTACACCTGAATAGACACATGCACTAGCTTATTTAGGTAAAATGCATAAAATGGTTTTATGTGTTAAATAATTTGTGATGCTTTATGATGCCATTGTTTGATCGGATCTATGGTCGGTTGCCGACCGGATTTGTAAACTTTACGTGTTCAGATTTCTAAACGTTTAATTACGGTATTAGAATTGGCATGTAACTTTTTGGAGTGATAAGGAGATTCACACGTCGATCGTAAATAAAATCTTTCCTATCTTAATTCTTGTCATTACACACCAAACATCTAATTTGGCGTATAGGTAGACATGGTGAGAACTCGAAGTGGATTCGGAAACGGTAACTCGGAGCCTGAGCCACAAGTGACTGAGCTTGCGCCAGAGGTAACAGCTGCACCTGAGCCAATCATGATGACAGGAGTACATGCAATGGTGTGAATGATGTTGGATCAACAAATGGAAGAGACAAGGCGATTACTTCAACAAAGTAAGGGCAAACTTACTGTTCCAGTACGCCAGACACTTAGTAATGAGACAATCATTTGGGTTGCTAAGTCTGTCGAAGAAATAATCAACGATAGGACCACCAACAAGGTTGAAGTTGTCAAGAAGAGGAAATTTAAGGACCTTCGAGGTCCAACAAAAACAACATGTCCTGAAGGTGTGGATGACGAAGAGGAAGCGATGCAAGATGGTGCGAGAAGTGCAAAAAGAAACACTCTAGAAAATACGGCAAGGAGGTGACTTGTTTCAAGTGTGGAAAGTTTGGGCATTACACCAATGAGTGTCCATTCGACAAAAGGGTGTGTTACGAATGTAATGAGGAATGGCACTTCAAGCAAGACTGCCCAAAGAAGAAAGGAGCTACAAAGCCAAATGTACCGCTGGAGCACTATGGGAGATGCTATGAAAGAGTGACTTGTTTACAGTGTGGGAAGACTGATTACGCCAATGAGTGTACATCCAACAAGAGGTTATGTTACAGATGTAGGGACAAGGGGCATATGTCAAAAGATTTCCCCAAAAAAACGAATCAGTAAATACGCTAAAGCCAAAGGCAAGAGCATTCTGAATGATCCTTGACGAAGCAGGTGGCAATGCAAGGGATCAGGAATAAGGATCTATGAAGTAACCATGTGGATAGTATCACGTGGTGTAGCCTATTAGAGGCATAGTGTAGGTTAAACTTCAACATCTATGTAACCGTTTCAAGAAATAATATAAAACCTTGATTTTGTTATCTGATGTGTTAAATGATTATGTGAAATTCTTGTATGGTGACTTGGAAAACTACAAGGTAATACTTGGGACGAGTATGAGTAGGTGTGAATGGTAGTAGAGGCCTATACTACCGAAAGCACATGACTCACGCTTGGATTAGGAAAAGTCACAAGGTTACCAAGGCCCTAGTAATTGATTATGTTTTGTTCAAGTCTGTCGTTACCATCGTTTCGGTAATGACTAAGAAGATCATTGTTAATCTGGCCCTAGTGGTCATATCAAATCGAGTCCGACTAAGATGAATATGTTACGTGGTTCAAAGTACCAAGATCGATGTAGCATCTGACTTAAGTTAGAAGATTGAAGTGAAATCAAAGCGATCAATAGGAGTATCACAACCGTTGTTAGGGTAAGAAGCTTGTAGCTAGAAGTGTTGCATGTTATAATGTGATTATATCACGTTAGATCATGAAGGAAGGTATATTCCGTTCTGGAATTTGACTCTAAAAGACCTGATTCTAAGTGTTGCATCATATGACGAGTTCTCATTAGAACATCTCCCATCGGTCTGTTACAGTAATCGAAGTAAAGAACTTATCTTAATTTAAGTCCATTTAAGAAAGAGCAGGAGTCTCCAATAAGGATTGAGTTTGTAACTCGAAGGTTAAGATTGAAAGTCCAACAAAGGATAAAGAGCGGGTGCAAGATTGCGCACCGCCAGCAGTTAAGGAGTCCTAGAGTTAGATACTCATTTGAAAGGACATAAGAGTTACGATTAACACCATGCATGGAAAGGAAATGAAGGGAGTCATTATACAATCCCTATTTTTTTATGATTTCGGGACCTAATCATCCTAAGGGGGAGATAATTGTAACACCCGCAGATTCGGGCTAGTCAATTAAGATATAATAAGCGTTAAAAATGATTTTTTTTATTATCTACGATAAATAATCTTAACCAAAGTAATAGTTAGGGTTAACAATTATAATCTATTTGACGTAATAAAGAATAATTATTTGAATATTATATGCTTCATGATTATTATAATATAATAAAATAGGAAAAATCGGTCCATTCGTCCGTAAATCGTAATATATATATATATATATATATATATATATATATATATATATATATATATATATATATAAAAAGTATACGTCGTCCCGATCCCGAATATATAACTTTCGTCGAAATTTGAATCTGTATGAATTAGATATGATTTTTATAAGATATAAAAGTCAGTCGCGCACAATGAATGTATGACGTAAAAAGCTACGAAGAGAATGGTTGACCTTTAACTAACGAGACCAAAATGAAAATCATAGTACTCCTTAAAATATGAATTTTGAGAAAAAGAATGCCAAAAACGGAGTCCTTACAAGAGAGTTATGATTTTAGGAAAATTATTTAAATTTATAAAAATATGGAGAAAATTATAAATTCAAAATTAGCTGGTGGAGTCTAAACGAAAGTTGTAGATCTCGTCGATGGCTATGCGTGGATATAAAGAACGTCAAAAACGGAGTTCTTATGAACGTGTTATAATTTTTAATAGCACATTTACGTATTAAAATAAAGTGTAAATCATATATACGTATACATATATATACATATGTATATATCATTAGAAAGGTATCGACGATGCATTTGTTATAAGACTAGTGTTGAATACTTTCGACATTAGTTTAGTACAAATATCAGTAAATCTATTTAAAATGGTATTATAAAGGGGTGTTTAGTCATTTAAGTAAATATAGAGGGTGATTTTTGAAAATTCAAGTACTATAAATAAGAGCCTCTAGACTCTCATATTTCTTGCACCATTCTCAAGAGTCTTTCTCTTCTTATCCCTCGAGCATTTCGGTCCCTCGTGATTCAAATTTTCTTTTGGTAGTTTTTAGTATAATAAGGTGAGCGTTGAACCCCCGGCTCCTAGCTAAGTAAGTTATGCTACCCTACTTTAAATATAGCTCATAATATCGTTATTAGCCTATAAATAAAATTTATTAGTGATTCAAAGTCATTATACTGATTAATCTACTTACGGGGAAGACGTCTAGGCTGTAATTTAATGAGGTGTTTAAAGTGGGATTTCCAAACAGTATACTTTGTATACCAAACGCACCCTACCTCCGATATGATCCTAACTGGTTGTTCTTTACTTGATAGATCATGAAGTAGACTTTTAGTTAATGATGAATCTAGACTAATAATTAGTCGCAATATAGATTAAACTAAAACTTAGTGATAATAATGCTAGGTTTCGTCGAAGGAAAATAGAATCGTTAAGGGCGAAGCGTTGCCCAAGTTTGGAATCATCACTTTAACAAGTGAGTGCATAGTTACTTTCATTTTACACAAAGATATGAAGTATCTTATATAAATTACATGTTATGTGTGCATATTATATGTATACTTGTTATCTATGCTGGATGAGCACTATTATACATGTTTTAAATGATTTAAACTGTATACGTATTTTATACCTATAAATTACAAGGGGTAAAGATGGGTAGATGAAAGATAAGTCGGATGATGAAATGAAAGGTGAAATAGATCATGAGATGAAGGTGAGAGGTGAAAAATGAGAGAAGCATTTACCCAAGCATTGGCCCCATCATCTAGCAGAGTATGGATGACAACCACGGACTATTCTAGACAGTCTGGTGGAACACCAGTTGGCTCGCAACCTGTAGGTGTTGTGAACGAGATGTTCACCCGGTGTACTCTAAAAACCCATTGACATGTATTGCGAGTGGACTCTCGAAAATAATAGTGCCAATAAACGAGATAAACCTCGATGACTATGGACTTATGCCTGTTATATAAACCCTGGCGACTATGGACTTAGTGCCTGTTGTATAAACCCTGGCGACGATGGACTTCGTGCCTATTCCTTAGGACAATCCTTAGGAATAAATAATGAGGAGCATATGATTCATAGAGAAGATACTTAAGAATAAAGATGAGAATGGGGATGGGTAAATGGGTTAATTGTTTAATGATGAAACATAATAACTATATTATTGTGGGTTGAAAACCCTATGTACTCACCAGGTTTCCCAACTTGATCCACTCAGTTTATTTGTTTCACAAGTGTCGATATGAAGCTACATTACACCGATAGATTAAGGAGATGTAGATAATTAGTGTAAATGAATGTAAGGTCTATTTATGCTTATGTTTCTGTATTGACAATGACATGGAAAAGTTTTAAAATGAATAAAATACATTTCGTAGGAAATGATTTGATAACATATTTATCATGTTTTTTTTGGAACAAATTTAGCAACACTTTCCATTAAAAGGTTACTCTTATTTTAAAATAAGAATAAATAAAATTTTTAAAATGATCGTGAATTTGGGGATGTCACAAAATATAATATACAAAGTGTTATTATAATATCTTTTAACTACTTGCGGTACAGGGAATTTGGTTTGAATAACCACATAGGGTTGTTGGATTTCAGAAGTGCTTAAATGTCAATATGGTCCTACCTCCGGTGTTTCATGTCTGGCTCCTGTCTGTACATAGTAGTTGAAAAGTATTGTTTAACATTTATACAACAATATCGCTCGTAGACCTTGTGTTAATTAATATTAGATTAAAACTTAGCAATAATAATGCTAGGTTTCATCGAAGGAAAAGACGATTGTTAGAAGCAAAGCGCTGCCCAAATTTCGAGTCATCACTTTAACAAATGAGTGCATAGTTACTTTCATGTTACACATAGATATGAAGTATTTAATATAAATTACGTGCTAGTTTGCATATTATCTGTGTTCATGATATCTATGCTAGATGAATGATTTATACATGTTTACGTGATTTAAACTATATACGTATTTTTATACTTCTAAATATATATTGGGTAGCGAAGGGTGATGAGAGATAGGTGATGATAATTAGGTGATGATAGATAGGTGATGACAAATAGGTGACGTGAGATGAGTGGAGATACCATAACCTGACCGGCAATGTGGCGATGTAGTCATCTACCAGAGTACAGATGACGACCACAGACTATTCTAGACAGTCATGTGGAAAGATCAGCAGGCTCATAACCTGTAGGTGATGAATTACGAGTTCAGGCGATGTTGTAACTACGTATTCATGCGATGATACTCTAACCCTTACTATGAATTACAAGTTCAAGAGATGTTGTAACTACGTATTTATGCGATGATACTCTAACCCTTACTATGAACTACGAGTTTAGGCAATGTTGTAACTACGTATTCATGCGATGATACTCTAACCCTTACTATGAATTACAAGTTCAGTTGATGTTGTAACTACGTATTCATGTGATGATACTCTAACCCTTACTATGAATTATGAGCTCAGGCGATGTTGTAACTACATATTCATGTGATGATACTCTAACCCTTACTAGACATGTATTGAGGGAGTAACCCCCGAATCAGTATTGTCTATGTGATGTAGGCGATGATCGTTAGGAAAAGTCCTTAGGAACAAATATATAATAAAACGCGATGTAAGGAGATGAGAGGTAAATACAATGTAGGAGATGACCCTTAAGATGATTCTTTAGTGAAGATTAAATGAAGAAAATGGGGATGGGTAATCGAGTTAATTGTTTGATATGAATTATGTGAAGAAATAAATTAACTATATTATTGTAGGTTGAAAACGCTATGTACTCATTAGGTTTCCCAACCTGACACACTCACTTTATTTGTATCACAGGTGTCGATACAAAGCTACATTACACTGAGAGATTAAAGGAGATGTAAATCACTAGTGTAAATGAATGTAAGGTCTGTCTATGCTTATGTTTTTGTATTGACGATGATATCCCAAAGTTTTAATATAAGCAAAAAATACATTTATTCGGAAATGTTTGGATAATATATTTATCATATTTTATTGGAACAAATTCCACAATATTATTCTTTAAAATGCATACTCTAATTTTCAAATAAGCATAAATAAAAAATTTTAAAATCACCGTGAATTTGGGGAAGTCACAGTATCTTTCATAAATCTAAGTTTATCCCTAGACTAGGTTAGTGTAGCCCAACTTTATTTTTGGGCTACACTAACATATCTTTAAAGTATATATATTCCATACAGAGTATTAGGTATTATTATTCATTTATCTTCTCAGTAATGATAGTTCAAATATTATTATATAGTATCATCTATTTATCCTAACATATAATATAACCATATATGGTTTCCACGTAGCATGTTATATATATATATATATATATATATATATATATATATATATATATATATATATATAATCCAGGAAATAAGCATAATTCACATACGACTTCCAGCAGATGTCTAATATTTTAATTAATACTTGTAGTAAATCATGTTCATGAAAGGGACTATGCACTCACTTGATAAAAGTGGATGCCTATAAATTTGGATAGAACTTCGCCTTGGTATTTTATCTTTTCCTATGACATGACCTAGGTATGAATACCACTAAGTCTTAGTCTAATTATTCGCTGACAGTTAATGGTATTCTAGATTCCTCACTGATCCTAATAAATATTGAGAGTTCTATCAAGTAAACATCGACCAGGCAGGACAGTTGGGAGGCAAGACCATTTCGGTATATAGCATTTCTGAAATCTAACAACCAAGCCTACATGATCATTCCGGACACCTCTCCCATAAGTAGATAAATTAGTATATGACTTGGAATCGATTTTATATGTTCATAATAATGACTTATGACTATAGACATAAGTTACACATGAAAATACTAGAGTGTAGCTTAACTTAGTGAGGTTCTTCCTAACAAAAGTTAGGAAATTGCACTGGAAGAGCTTCTACTTGCTAGCTACTACTACTTCAGGGATCACATGGCTTCGCCAAAGACTAAAACAAAGAGAAAATGGGCTAGAATTGAAAGAAGTAGAGAGAGAGAGTGTGTTCGCGAAGTAGTGGGAGAAAGAATGAGGTTTGGCCTCCTATTTATAGCCGGATTTTGGGGTGCACGTCGTGCCTTTTACGGAAAAGTCTCCCCAGCCATTTTGTTTCATGTGTCAGCTTCTCTTTGGTCCAAGTTTTCATCTTCTAGAAGCGTACGTCGCGCACCGCACAAAACGCAAATTTTGTAAATTCCGTAAGTTCTTCATATGATCTTCGTTTTTTATGTTCTTTATACCTCCGAAAGGCTCTCGACGATATCTACAGCTTTCCTTTAGACTCCATCGGCTAATTCTGACTTTATCTTTTTTCCCTATTTTTTATACGATTAAATGATTTTGCTAAAATCATAACTCTCACGTACAGACTCCGTTTTTGGCATTCTTTTTTCTCAAGACTCATATCTTCAAGAGTACTACGATTTTCATTTTGGTGAATTTAGCTAAATGTCAACCATTCTCTTCGTAGATTTTTACTTCAGGCATTCCTTGTGCGTGGCTGACTTTTATATGTTATAAAAAAATCATATTTAATTCATACAGATTTACGATTTACGAGTGATTCGGTTGATATATATATATATATATATATATATATGTGTGTGTGTGTGTGTGTGTTGGTGCACTTATTTTTATGATTTACGGACGATTCGGCTGGTTTTTCATATTTTTCCTTAGTACGAAACTTGTATTATATAGTTTGCAGTATGCACGACTATAGATTATCCTATTAAAGGGTTTTAATTTTGATAATTATTACTTATTATGTGTGGCCTGAATTTGCGGGCATTACACGACACATAAACTTCCTAGGGGGTCACCCATCCTTGAATTGCTCTCGCCTAGGCACACTTAACTACAAAGTTCTTATGAGATCTGTTGCCCTCACGGATTCAAAACATATTGTGATAGGGAAGGAATCCACACCTCTTATAAGGAAATGTTTCATTCTGATACCAACTTGTAACGTCCCAAAAATGACGACCAAATGTTCTGTTTTTTAAATAAGGTAAAATCACCATTTACATAAAAACCAGGTTATGAAAACCAATTTGTTCCAAAATACAGTGGTTTGAAAATAAAAGTAATATAAATAATATGGAATCTCCATTGTTATTGATGAGTATGTACAATCACGCATTCTCCTTCCTACGATCACCAATGGTACATGTAAAACATTTAATCCATAATTGTAATCCAAAGCTTACTGAGTTCCCCTAAAATATCACGTATAACACAACATAATATTCAGCTATGAGTTATCAACTATGGGAATCAACAACCCTGGAACTATCAACATTTAGCGATGAGTTATTAACTATAGGTATCAACAACCCTGGAACTATCAGCAATCCTAAATATCGCATATAACATAACAATATAAACATGTATGGGTTATCCGTATCCCTAAGCCTATCAGTAGTCCTATGGCTCTTAGTAGCCTATGGGTTATCAATAGCCCATTGTACTATCAGTAGTTCTTGAGTTATCAACAACACAGATACACATATAACAACAATCAATAAATAAGAACATAAACACATGCAATGCCTATACTAATATACCAGTCTAACAACTTACTACCACATGTCAGACCTCACACAATACTCTATGTCACCATTAGTAGACCGCTATTTAATGCATGGCTATATGTAATCAGAGGTTAAATATACAGTCGAATGGGTGATCCCACTCTGGAGCCACAACCAAACAAGGGACAAACAAGAAATCCTAGATCAAGAGTTCTCAAGCTATCCTATATGACCGCATACAACCCCTAAGGCACTCAAATAGATGACCAATGACCTCCTAGTACTCTAAACAACATATTACTACCCCTATGTCAATATAACAACTATGGGTGATCCACAACCCTGATACTATCATAAATCCTATGGCTCACATCAACCTATGGGTTATCAGTAACCCTCTACCTAACAGCCATCAATAACTAAGACTCAGCTAGTCTAGCAAGCCTCTACTATGACATAAGTAATATAGTGAGAAAATTCACCTGAATCGAATACTCAAAGAACACAACAACATGCTCACTCCCTACACTGGTTTCACCCAGGAATCGACTAGAACCAAACAAAGATAAACCTTTAATAAATAATCTAATTCCTTCAAGTTTGACCTAAAGTCAAACTAGACAAAAATTCAATGGTCAACAAAAGTTAGCGGTCAACACCCACCACGACGTGGAGGCCTCTTGGCCACATTCTGGGAACATCAGGACAAAACAGTCATAAGATCCTCATACGCCACGATGTGACAAGCATATCAACACGTCGTGGGAATTGATCCTGACAACTTAATAGATTAAGCTCTTAATCCATTAAGTCACACACTCATCTCCTTAGAATGCATTGTTACATCCATTGAGTCATAAAAACCGTTGCTTTATAGCCATGCATGTCCAATGCATGTCTTTCCCCAAGCTAAGTCACAACTATAGAGGAAATGAGGTCAAAATCTCATGCATGAGTTAAAACCTAACCAAATCTCAGATCTAAACACTAAACCTCAAAGGGACCTCAAGGATCCATAAAGTTGACAACTTTATGGAATCCAACTGCTCAAACTCTCCTAAACATGGATAAAATGCACACAAAGCCTAGATCTACAAGCATTAAACATGAATCTTGTAACTTGAACACTCACAATGGTCTAGAGTAAGTGCTAGAAGATGATGATGAGATTTGCAAGATGGATCTATGCACCAAGGATGCTTCCATCTCCTTCAAGACACCAGAAACACCACTAAAAGCTCAAGAACTAAACAATGGAGACTAGGGTTTCGCTGAAAGGGTTGGAGGATAAAGAGGATGACCTAAACCTTGAGTTTAGGGTATTAAATATGGAAAAAACCGTAAAAGATTATGGGATAGGGTTGCAGTTGCTTCCACGTCGTGACCTTCCACTTGTTACGTCATGGCGACCATCCTGGATATGCATTCATGAATTTGGCATGCCACGTCGTGATGCTCCAACCATTACGTCGTGACACAAGGTTTTTCCAAAAAAAAAACCTTTATTTTAATCTCACAGACCCTCAACCAATCTAATGTGGAAAACAGGTGTTATATATTAAAGTCCAATTCTCCATCAAGCAATAAACAAATAAATAATCTAAAAAGGTGATTCAGTAAACTAAATAGGCAGGGGTCTAAGGGAAGTATGTGCTCATAGTTATGTATACACAAATAGGATAAGCAAATAAAAGCAATAAGACATGGTCAAACAGTGCAATCAAATAATGTTGGATTAAGGTGTCTAAGATCATAACTAAATTGGTATGAATTGTATTTAGAAGCAAAATCTTTTTTGGGTTGCCCTCAAAACTAGTAACTGAAAAAAGTGGCATTTGGAAGAGAGGTTGATTCATTGATTTATTATATGATTAATAAATAGCAACGAATGATTTGTTTATATATTATATAATTAATATATTAATTGGAAGTAGTATTAATTAATTAAGAATTAATCAAAAGTTAATTGGAATTAATTCAGGATTAATTGGATTAATTAATGGTGCAAGGACTGAAGTGTAATTGTTCAATAGTTGAACAAGAAAGAATTTCAAAGCCTTCTGAGAAGGGTGGACGGTTTTGGAGATGCCGAAAGGCATCTGGAATATTCCTTCTGATAAGGAAACTCGATAACCAACCAGAATTAAAATAGTATTATTTTATTTAGGATTAGGGTTTAGAAGGTTATCCTATCACGTATAAATAGGACCCCTTAGGTGACCTATTTTTGTCCATGCCATATACTAGAAGGATAGTTTAAAATCTGATCCTACTGCCCTCTCTCCTCTTGTTATCTTGTTTTTAGGGTTTGGGTACAAACCATTAGAGGCACTAAACCTTTGGTGCTAACTTCTCAAGTCAACAAAGGAAGGAATCAAGTAAACTTGTTTGCAATAACAAGTTAGAGGTATGTAACCCTAGTTTCTAGTTTTCGAAATTGATAAGGTTTATGCTAGTTTTTTTTAATTCAAATTATGTTGCTTTAATATGAAAGATATAGATCCTATTAGGTTGCATGTGCCTAATTTTTAGTTGTTAAGTGATTCCCCGTTTGAGTAGGTTTTGTAATCTAAGAAAACCACTAGCGGTATTAGAGCCTCTTGGTGTGTCTTACATTAATAGCACATTTGATAATTGAACAAAAAAATTTAACAAAATTTGTGTTCACAACGTAACAGTGTATTTGTCACGATGTGAACTCAGTACAGATCCATATTTTCGGGATTTTTTGCCTAATTTGATTGATGTGGTTGTTATTTAGTAATTATCTGTTTTAGAATATACTAAATCCGAATTTTGCTTATATTAGATAATTAAATGTTAGAAGATATAATGATTAATTATAAGATTAATTAATATTATCCTTATGGATCTAATAATTAATTTAATTAAATTATTAATCAAAAGATAAATATTAAATCCAAAAACGGTTTAAGTGATTAATTAATTGATTGATTAAATAATTAATTTTGAATGTCTAAATGTTTAATTAGACAATCAATTAATTCAGATAATAATTTTAAACCTTGTATTTTGAAAAGTTTTAAAATACACCATTATATATATATATATATATATATATATATATATATATATATATATATATATACACGCACACACACACACATTATAAGATAAATTCCTAAATGTATAAGAAAAGTTAGGTGAATCGCTAGTAAGCCTCATTTACGAAGCCAGACTATAAAGAGGGCATAAGGAAACGACCTATAAAATCGGTGTCCTTTTTACCCACCGCCTCCTATGTGGTGGAGGGTCGTTAGTTGAACTGGTTTGATATGACATAATCTCATTAAAATTATAATGTTTTAAAAGTACTAGAACCTTCTTTAAAATCTCACTCTAGTTACTTTAGGAAAATATGAAAATTATGTTAATCCCTTAAAACGCACATCCTTCTTTATAAACTTGTTATGTAACATCCCAAAAATATGAGGTAAAATTTTCATTTTTAATTCAACCAAAACATTGATTATCTTTAAGTAAACATTCACCGTCCTTTTTTCTAAATATTCGAAAATACTTTATAAGAAAACAGTTATTAGAGTACAATCCCAAAACCATCATAATGCGGAAACATGGGTGGATGCACTGCGATCAAGCCGAGCTCTTCGCTTTTGAACCGAAAGTACCTAAAACCGCAAGCACAAAGCTTAGTGAGGGTCCCCTAATTACCAAATACCACACATATCAAACATATAATGGGCCTCACCTGATGAGTGTAATGGACCGCACCCTAACTCACATAACGGGCACCACCCACTGAGTATAATGGGCCTCACCCTAACTCGTATAACAAGGCCCACCCACTAAGTATAATAGGCCTTGCCCTAACTCGCATAATGGGCCCCACCCACTGAGTATAATTGGCCTCGTCCTAACTCGCATTATAGGCCATGCCAAGCATACAAACATACATGTAATATCATACAGATTAATCTTTGGGCCCCGCCCACTAAGCATACAAACGCATACACATTTAAGAGTCACGCATACATCTAGCACCCTAACATAATAAACCATGGGTTGGAATTGGTGCCTTCGACCCGCTAAACATGGTGAGGAAGACTCACCTCAAACTGCTGAGTCACATAGATAAATCTTTGGCTGCTGGTCCGATAATCTCCACACTATCAATACCAATAACATCCAAGTAATAATTGGATTCCAATCCATAACCATCAGTCTAAACTAGGGTAAAAGAAAATTTTACCCTTTACCTACCTTGGCCCAAGGCCAAGGCCCAAACCATCTACATAAAAAGGACCAATTCCAAAATGGTCACCCAAAGCCCAATTATGGCCCAATCTTCCAAATTGGGCCCAAATCCCGTGGTGGGCCTTCAACCAAAAGAATCCAATATAAAAGCATCAGCCCAAAAAATAGAAACCTATTGGCCCAACAAGACCCTAATCTCCTAAGGTCCAAACATGGGCTTAAAACCGAGAAGCCCAAAACCGAAGCCTACCTGTTGAGCACGTGGGGCGTACTCAGCTTGTACGCTTAGCGTACACCCTTTGGGGCTAATACACGCAGCGTACCAGCTTGATACGCCCTACGTACTCCTAGTTGGCCACCCCACTTCATTAATCACTTAATTCATTGAGACTTCAAGCCAAAATCTCATATCTTATTCTATAAGACCACTTATCGCGTAAAGTTGGCAAATTTACACACATGCATCGCTTAATGGGGCTCAAGATCTCAAAAAGGGCTTAACAAAGGTCTCAACACATGCAAGGTTCAAGATGCGCCATAAATCTTGCATTTTTATGAACAATGGGACCAAAAGAAGTCTATATCTAACACCAATACTTCTGGAGTGACTCAAGAAGCTCATCAATCACCCCAAGGACTCAAAATGCATAAAATGACAACATAACTAAATATAATATCATGGATTATCAAGATGTGAGCTTTTTACCTCAAAAAGCTTTCAAATGATGAGTTAACCCCAGATCTTTAAGCTCAAGACACCTCTCCAAGTGATCCGCTTCTTCTTCTCCTTCACAAACCACCAATAAACACTCTTTAAGGCTCAAAACTCACAAAAACACACTAGGGTTTCGATGTCCAATGACAAAGGAAGATGGAGGCTAGCTAAACATGACCAAATGAGGCTACGATAAGGTTTAAACAGGGTGCAAACCCTAAAAATTAAGGTTTCACTCATTCTTACGTACGACATGCATACTCCAAGTACGCCCCACGTATGTGGTTAAGACACGCGATCCAGAATTACACCAGTACGCCCACCGTACTCCAACTTTCCTGAACTTGGCAAATCTCCCCCCTAGGGACCAAATCTATAAAACATTAACACACCAAGGGTCTAAAATGAAAAGTACTTTGAATCGGGTTTTACATGTTAGTGGAGTGTCGGTGGCTAACCGACATACTAAGTTGGGACTATAAATTTGAATTATGATACAAATCATAAATTATCATTCTTAATGGAATGTGTGTAGTTTACTGACACATTAATTAGAGATGATAAATGACATCGAGGTTGTTAAGCATGTTTGCATGGTTACTCACATCTTGTTTGTGATCCTTGGTATCTTAGTCACGAATAGAATAGCATAATCTGAGATTAAACATGTCATTAATTCGATTCAATGAATCTCAAAAAGATCTAGGAATTTCATATTAGATTGAAATTGGTAAATTGGCTTACCTACCTCATAAATTCGCAATAAGACTACGACAACCCTCTTCTTGATCGTGAATTGTATTTTAGATCCTAACCTTAATCATTTATTTTGGGTTAAAATATTAAGGATTTATGTAAACTAACTAAAACTATCTCTCATTATATAGATGTCTAGTCGAAATGATGCTTCTACTGCTCAATCATCCACCAACAACTTGAACTTCACTCTTCTATCGATTCGATCGAAATAGATACTAGTTGGTCCCAACTACATGGACTGGATGCAAAATATCAAAATTACTCTTTGATACGAGAACAAAGAGTATGTTCTCAAAAAGGCTCTAGTTGAATTCGATGAGTTTACTGCGACTTTAGAGGAGTGTGCCACTTACAAACAACACTTTGATGATGCAACAAAGGTCTCTTGCATCATTATTGCAACCATGGTACCTAAGCTGCAAAAGTTCTATGAGGACTATTGGCCATATGAGATGTGCTTGGAGCTTGCTGAAAAGTTTCACAAGAAAGCACGTCAAGAGAGTATGAGGTCATCAAGGCGTTAATGACATGCAAGATAAAGGAAGGAGAATCTATCTGTAACCATGTGCAAAGCATGGAGATATACATGGAGTGGTTGGAAAAGCTTAATGTATCTTTTGACTAGGAGTTGGCCATTGACATGGTCCTTAACTCCTTGTCTCCTAGTTATGATAAGTTTATTTTAACTTATCATTTGAAAAAAACAGAGACCATATTGAACCAACTCCATAAATTGTTGCAGACAACTGAATCAAGGATGAATAAAAATCAACTCCCTTCAATGACAACTACTCATGTCCTATCCATTGTTCAAAATAAAGGGAAAAAGAGGAAAGTTAATCCTCAATCGAACAAGAAGGGCTAGGCCCATACTGGAGCGTCTGACAGTGGCTCCATTTCAAATCCCACTTCAGATATTCATGCTGTTAGTGACCCCAAAGAGGCCACTTGTTACTACTATAACGAAAAAGGGCATTGGAAATGAAGTTACCCCAAATACTTGCAAGATTTGAAGGATATCAAGGTTAAGCCATCGTCGACAGGTATGTACATTATTCAAGTGAATAACTCACAACTTACTCGTTCTTGTGTCCTTGACACAGGATGTGGTTTCCACATTTGTTCTGATTTGCAAGGGCTAAGAGAAAGTGAGGAGGTGGAGCATGGAATAATAAATATGATCATGGGAAATATCCGATCTTCACCAGTAACCAAGATTGGAACTTATAGTCTAGTGCTTAGTAGTGATGTTAGAATAGATTTGATTAATTGTTGTTACTTTTCAGAAATGAAACGAAACATTATCTCTTTTCATTCATTGTTCAAAAAAGATTTTCAATATTCTTTTGTTGTTGAGAGTGGTTCAATTTTGTCTTATAAGAATGTTGTTGTTATGTTTAAAGCTTTACCTTGTAATGGTGTGTAATTAACTGTGATTCGTATTGATAATTTAGGCAATAATGCATTTCATATTGATTTGTCTAATGGTGTAGACAAAGAATGCTTGTGGCATTTTTGTCTTGGACACATTAACTAGAAATGCATAGCCCAACTCCAAAAGGATGGAGTGTTGGAATCATTTGAGTTAAGGTTAGATGATGAATGCGAGTCTTTTTTGGGAAAGATAACAAGATCACCATTCATTGGAACGTGTGAAAGAGGTGAAGGATTTTTGGACCTTATCCATACAAATGTGTGTGGGCCCTTCAAATTTGCTACAAGGAATGCAAATCCATACTACGTGACAATTACAGATGATTATAGTAGATATGGTTATATCTAATTAATCAAACTTAAATCAGAACTTTTTGAAATGTTCAAATAGTTTAGGCACGGGGTCGAGAATCAAATAGGTAGGAAGATAAATATGCTTTGATCTGAAAAAGGTGGAGAGTATCTTAGTATTGGGTTCCATGACTATCTTAAGGAATGTGGAATATTTTCACAATTAATTCCTCCTAGGACACCACAACTTAATGGTGTGGTTAAGAGGAATAATTTAACCTTGATAGAAATGGTTTGTTCCATGATGAGTCGATCTTATCTTCTAATTACTTTAAGGGGTATGATTTTGAAAAAGCTATCCATATCCTAAATCTTGTTTCGACTAAGAAGGTTGCCAAAATACCTCATGAGATCTAAATAGGGAAAGTGCCCTCGCTTGTACATATCAAGGTCTGGGGTTGTGAAGCTCTCTTAAGACGAAAGACTCATGAAAAGCTAGAACCTAGAGCCGATAAGTGTATTTTCATTGGCTACCCACATAATTCATTTGGATACCTGTTCTATAGACCTAGTGAAAGCGTGGTCTTTATAGCTCGAAGGGGAGTCTTTCGTGAGAGAGAGCTCATATTCAAAGAGGACCATGGGAGTGCTATTCATCTTGAAGAAATTCCAGAATCATCTAGTAAAGGAACCTTATATGAACCTAGCTATCAACCAGAGGATGAAACTCCCGTTCAGCCCATTTACAATTAATTACCTCTTCATCGGTTCAGTAGAGTTAGCATAGCACCCGAGTTCTATGGTTTCCATATTACTGCAGATGGGGACACATTTTTCAGTGAAAGAACACTGGTAAATTTGGAAGAGCCCGCTAGCTGCAAGGAAGCGATAGTAGGCCTTGAGGCTGTTAAATGGAAGGAGACAAGGGACAACGAGATTCAATATATGTATGATAACTAAATATGAAACTTGGTTAATCATAAACCTTGTCGAAAAATAGTAGGTTGCAAATGGATCTTCAAGAAAAAGACTGACATGGATAGGAAAGTACACAAGTTCAAAGCTCGATTGGTTGTGAAGGGCATTACTTAAACCCAAGGGGTTTATGATGATGAAACCTTATCACTAGTGTCTAAGATCAATTAAATTGGGATTATGCTTGCATATCTGCCTTTTATGATTACGAGGTATGTTAGATGGATGTTGAAATCGCTTTCCTAAATGGGAAATTGACTGAAGATGTTTACATGGGTCAGCCAGAGGTTTTTGTACATGCCAAGTATCCTGATAGAGTTTGTAATCTTGAGAAATCCATTTATGGATTGAAACAAGCGTCTTGTAATAGGAATCTTTACTTCCACGAGAAAGTCAAAGAGTTTCGATTTTCTAGGAGTGAGGATGAGTCTTATGTATTTCAAAGCTAGTGGGAGTATAGTGACCTTCCTAGTGTTGTATGTTGAAATACTTCTTATAGGAAATGATATTCCAAACTTACAAGAAGTGAAATATTAGCTTGGGGAAGTGTTTCTCTTTGTAGGATGTAGGGGAATCGGCCTATATATATTCTTGGGATAAGGATTTTGAGAGATAGAAAGATACTACTTATTTGTCTTAGTCAGATTACATACTTGGACAAAATATTGAAGCGTATCAATATACAGAACTCTAAGAAAGGGGATTTACCCATGCACTATACTGTCAAATTGAGTAAGTCTTAAAGTCCCAACACTGAGGAAGAAATAGATAACAGTCGAGTCCCATATGCTTTGGCTATAGGATCAATCATGTATGTTATGACATGTACACATCCTGATGTAGATTATGCTTTGAGCATGGTTAGTCGCTTTCAGGAAAATCTTGGTAAAGCTCATTGGACAACGGTTAAGAATATACTCAAGTATTTGAAAAGAACAAAATATATGTTCTTAGTTCTTGGTGGCAATGATACTTTGAGAGTGAGTGGTTACAGTGATGCCAACTTACAAACAGATCGTGACAACTTTTGTTCTCAATAGGGCTGGGTTTTCTTACTGAATGGAGGAGCAATGACTTAGAAGAGTTCCAAGCAGTCAACAGTGGCTGACTCTACTTGTGAGTGAGAGTACATGGGAGATCCAAGCATATCGACAGAAAGTACCACTACATCAGACATAGGGTCAAAGAAGGTCATATCCTGGTGAAGAGAGTATCATCAGAAGACAATCTTGTAGATCCTTTGACGAAGTATCTGAGCATGGTTAAGCACAATCAGCATGCTAGGAGCATTTCCCTAGGAGATGATATTAGTTTTAGTAGTTAGTTGAAAAGTTGAAATTGTTGGAGAGTTTCCAAGGCCGTTAACTATTGGTAATATTTCTAATAATAACAGGGTCCTTGTGGGTTGCCCTCAAGACCCAAATTGAGTAGAATATGAAAGGTCAAGTTAGTGGTTTGGTCTAGGCTTTCATTGTAATAGCTCTTTTGAGTCTTTATTGTGGTGTAGTAGGTTGTTTGTGAGTTTACGGCCCTGTAGTGAGTTTACGGTCGTAAACCCAGTTTCCGGCCCAAGTCCACTATAAAAAGAGGTTGTTTAGGTCATTACTGGTTGTTGATGCCAGAAAGTTCACGGCCAAGTATATCGAATTGTACCAGATGTTTTTTAGTAATAAACATATGCAAGCTTGATTTCTCTTCTTCTTCTACTCATATTCTAGTTTCTTTTGATTGTTTGATTGCTTGATCATTGGTAAAGATCCGTTTTAGGACCTTACAATTGGTATTAGAGCAAGACTGATGTCAAAGCATCATTCAATCGAGTTTTCGGCCGTTTAAACTCATATTCTTCACTGTTCGTGATTGGGCTTGGTCTTTTCGTTGCTAAAGGGATCAAAACTGCTCTAGATTTGTGTTTACTGAGATTTCTGGGAGTTTACTGTCGAGAGATTACGACCGTAAACCCTGTTTACAACCGTAAACTCAAGAACATTCAAGGACCGTAAACTCTGTTCTTGGACCGTAAACTGATTATAGTGGTTCTTCATTAACCGTAAACACACGACCATAATCACACGACCGTAAACACCCGACCGTAAACACACGACCGTAAACTCTGTTTACGGCCGTAAACTACCTGACCGTAAACTCGATTTTGACATTTTTCTGATTTTAACTTTAAGCTTTAAAAACATAATAAATGTTCTCAAAGTCAAACACATCATCATGAATTGGATTCTATCATGGGCACAACTACACGCATTCCGAGACTATTGTCTGCAGATGGTTTTCCTGAATGGAAATACCGGATTGACAAGTACATTAAAATGAAAGACTTCAAGGTTTGGAGGAGCAACATCAAGGGTCCTGTTCGAATTACCACCACGATTGTAGGACAACTAACTGACAAAGCAGTTGAGAACTATACATATGAAGACTTTGAGAAAGTTGAGGAACATGAAAGGGCATTGGCCACTCTGACCATGGCTCTATCTCTTGATATAGCTCAAGGTTTTAGAGAATATACTTCAACTAAGTCTTTGTGTCAAGCCTTGATTGAGGTATATGAAGGTAATGAAGACATGAAGGAAATCCGCTAGGATATGCTGCGTCAAAAGTTTAGCATGTTCAACTACATTCCTGGAGAAACCCTGGAGGCACAGCTGCAACGATTCACCACTCTCACTACTGAGATGAACATTTCTGGGATCTTCTTGACCATGTCAAAGATAAAAAAAAAGCTAATGAATGCTCTTTCAAAGTCATGGGACATGAATGTAGCTGTTATTAAGAAAACCAAGGACTTGAATTGTCTCACTCTTGCTAAAACAATGGCAATCATCAAAGCCTTTGATATTGATGATAAACAGCAGGAGATTAATCATGTGAATTCGTATTCGACTACAAACCTCGAGATTTCCTCTAACAATGCTCTTTCATCAATCATTCATTCCTCAGGTCAAGCATTTGCTGTTCAACAACCTTAGATCCAAACAATTACTGCTGTGTCATCCATGCCTCACTCACAAAGCCAACTACATGTCACTCCTCAAGCTGCTCCCTCCTCCAATGTACCAGTTGTGGCCTCTTCCTCAAACACAAAGGAATGTGATGACAATCTTGCTTTTTCCACAGGACTTATGAACTGCTATAATGCTCTTGTTTCTGGAGAGCTTCCACCTCAGTTGACATTTGCTGATCTAGATCAGATTCATCCAGAAGATGTGGAAGAGATGGACATCACATGGCAAATAGTTATGGCAGTATTCAGGGCTAAGCAGTTTTCCAAGAAGACTGGGAAGAACAACCGGGGTATGAATGCTAATAAAAAGGTAGGGTTCAACAAGGGGAAGTCAGATGTGATGGCGGTCGACAAAGACTGAGTTCAAGCTAGCACCAAACCAAGGGGGAGATTGAAGGGTCCAGTTAGTGGTTTGGTATAGGCTTTCATTGTAATAGTTCTTTTGAGTCTTTATTGTGGTGTAGTAGGTTGTTTGTGAGTTTACGGCCTTGTAGTGAGTTTACGGCCGTCAACCTGTTTACGACTGTAAACCCAGTTTCCGACCCAAGTCCACTATAAATAGAGGTTGTTTAGGTCATTATTGGTTGTTGATGCCAGAAAGTTCATGGCCAAGTATATCGAGTTGTACCAGACGTTTTTCAATAATAAACGTGTGCAAGCTTGATTTCTCTTCTTCTTCTACTCATATTCTAGTTTCTTTTGATTGTTTGATTGTTTGATCATTGGTAAAGATCCGTTTTAGGACCTTACATAATAAATATAGGAGAAATTGGTTTATTAATTATTATGGTTAACAATTAATTAGAAACAAATAGGAAATATATTTTGGGAATTAATTAACAGTTTAATTAATTAAAGGGTTGAATATTTTATTAATCAATAGTTGGTTGATTAGGAATATTCCAGAACCATTATGGAATTAGGGTTGGATGAAAATCACTCAATCCCACATGGGAAATGGAAGGAAATTCGTTATAGGTTCAAAAGGGAAAAGTGGATTTATTTTACATTCCATCCACTGATCAGTTGGCTGACATTTTCACTAAGGCATTGGATGAAAAGAGTCTGAACAAATTAATTCCAGACCTTGCCATGCTTTTAATGACTTATTTTTTTTCTAATTTTTTTGCATGTCTTATGAAAAACACAAAAACAAGTGCTTATTTTATTATGTTTGCAAATTTTTACATCTAGTATTTACATATATTTTCTTTCAATCCTATCTAAGATTTATCCGCATATTCTTCCTTTAGAATTTGTAAGGACCAGAGCCTACTTGAAAGATCTCAATGCTCCCAGTGTTGAGAAAAAGAGTGGCATCATGTCCTTTTCTTCTTGAAGATACCCTCTTTCTCCTCCACTCATTGTTATGGATGCACAGAGCAACCATCAATGCAGTAAGTCTCGTTTTCATCTACTGACTCATAATTCGATAAAACCTTGAATTCCATCGTGTTGATCTTGAAAACATGATGGTTTTATAGATTTGGGTCAGTTAACTCGTAGGTTACAAAGATTATTTTCTGCTCTTTTCTTGCTCCTGATGAACATGAAGCTTGGAAAGCATTTGCAATACTTCAATGATAAATGGCCTCATCACTCTTGATTTATAATGAGATGTTTTGTGTACTAATGAGTTTATCTTTACTTGTGCCCTCTTTTATAGTCAAAATTCAAGGGGTAGACATCTCAGAAAATGGAAATATATTTATGACCACTCAATTTCAAATATTTTATGGATCGAGTCTTTCTTATCTTTCTGATAAAGATGCACATATTTCGTTGTTTAAACTATTTTCTTGTTTGGCTAATTCTTTTGTTTGTCTTCTTATATTTTATATTATTTTATACCATTTTTAAGGAATTTGACGGTGGCAACTCTAAGCCTAACATGCAACTTTTGACACATCATTGTCCTTAGAAGCATGTTGTTGTATGTGACAAAATATCTCTAAGTTTCTCATCAACAAGACCATCTGCTGAGAACATTGAGTCACCCATTCATGATGACTGTCTAGCATTGTTAAAACTTTCTAAGTGAGATTTCCTAGTCTAAATAAAAATTTGATAAAAATGCATGGGTGTTTATTTTCATTCAACTATCTTACTTGAACCTGTCCCAAGAATCATGCTTGCCATATTCATCAAATCTCATGTTCTGTTGAAACATTGAGAACAACCCAATGGCTTATTTTGATTGCATAGTCATTAGCGTAAGAGTTACTTGTCCGGTCCTTAAATGACAAAGGGTTTTTCATCTCCATGACCTCATAGTTTGAGGTACGACATGGTACCATTATTAGTTAACGGTGAATCTTTGATTATAGAAGGCAACTTACTCTATGATACAAAAGTTTAAACCACTTCTTGTTGATGAGTTAAACTGTTTATAATTCACGCTAATTTTACCTCAGCGTGACTGAAACAATCCATTATTTCCTTTATCTTCTAAATAAAACTTAATGATTCACTGTGTTATACCACACACTAATAAAAGTTTGAAACTCTGTGCCGATGGTTAGTCTATGTATCCTAGACTATCACACGCACCAACCCATTCTTGCCCTTATTTTCTTCTTTAAAGTTTTTTGATTCAGCATAATGTACCATATGTTGATGAGAGCTTGACTAATACATGTCGATGGTTAAGCTAAAGCACCATATATTATCACACGCATCATACTACTATTGTATTTTTTTTTTCTTATAATAAAAGTGATTAATGAGTCAATGTGTGAAACCACAACTGATGAGATCTCGTAATACTATGTCAATGAATGGTGGTTCAAACCCATACTATCAGGAGACATCATAATCTTATACTAGAATATAATATTGCATCTCTAATACTTTCCTCTATTTCCTTCTCCTATTGATGTCAAAAAGGGGGAGAACTATTTTGCCAAAGCTGAAGAAATTACTGGATGTTTTGTTTAGCCAATCAAAATCTAAGTGGGAGTCAAGACAATATCATCTCTATATGTCATCCGATGCTTTATCATCACGATAAGTCATTCATCTTCTCGGGAGGATCATTAGTTAAAGCTAAAATGTAATAAATTTACTCTTACTCTCAGTTTTTACATCATCAGATAGAGGGAGATTGTAAGGTCACACCTTATGATTAGATGAGTCAAACACTCTACACATCCGACAGTATCAGCGTGTACTCTACAACATCGACAACACTAGCGTATCAAGCTTATCAGTGTCAGTGCATAGCATAGTTATTCTATGTAATCTTTTGTATATTAGGTATTGATATAGATAAGTATAGAATATATCACAGATCCGGTATCGGTGTGATAAGATCGGTTATTGGTATAGATTAAACGCAATCCATTCAATCAAGGGATATATACTTGTATAGATTAGTATATATACAACACTATGGTAAACCCTAATGTGGTGAACATGGATTGGTGTCGTAATCGTCTTTGTGACAACTCGTCTTCTTAGTGAAGACAAAACCCTTTCTTGGTGAAAGACAATCTGGAGAACTCCCTGTGTTATTTACTTTATGCTCTTTATTTTTCATAGATTATTTTACGTTTGTTCTTAATACTTCCTATCGATATAAACCTTCACATATTAGGTTGCATGTGCCCAATCTTAATTGTTAAGTGATGACCCGGTTGAGATTTTTTTTTGTAATCTAAGAAAACAATCAAATACGAGTAGTACAACATAGGGAAAACAATACCCATCATATTTGGAGCATAAACATCAAACATATAATGAAAATATATGGCAAACTCATAGTGATACAAGAACATACAAGGTCATCCTACAAGGACTACGAATACAAATAATATAAGCATATACTTGCAATAAAGCATGCATCAAACACTATCCAAAACATCATGGAACATGTACTAAGAAATATTAAGAGACGGTAAATAGAAAACAAATGTCATACTCAAGACTACAAGTGCAAACAAAAGTCTGTCATAAAAGGACATGTACCAAAAAAGATAAAGATCAAAGTTCTACTTCTATACAACTTGACTACCCTTATCATATGTGTTAACGTCCTCCTATATGAGGTCATGTCCTTCGAAATACCTAGCTCCTTTAAGTCTATCGTCACACAATCTATCCACTTCTTCCGCAGCTGTCTTCTCCTCCTTGCACCATGTACGCGTATTGTGTCTACCTTCTTAAAACTATTTGATCATATGATAATATCACAATATACATAATTAACCATATGTGTTTACTTTATTATTATTATTATTATTATTATTATTATTATTATTATTATTATTATTATTATTATTAGAGTCGATTAAAAGATGATCCCTATGATTTGAGATAATTTACATTTTTGATCCTAAAGTAGTTAACAATTAGGTCAAACAAAGTTGATAAAAGATAAATTCTATGAATCCACAATCATATATTTAAGTGTTATATTATAAAACATACTTTCTACGTCAACATTTAAAAGTCATATGTTTTAAGTTTATATATGTAATTTAACCGAGTCTGAAATATGGGGTATTATTGGGCTCTTGGGGCTGAGTGTGAGCCTTGAAGAATTGTGTGACCTGAGGATTTACTACTTTGAAAGAGATCGACTTTTGTATAAAGCATACTTTATACATCAACATTTGTATGTTATATAATTTAAGTTTATATGTAATGTAACTAAGTCTGAAATATCGGTTTTATTGGGCTCTTTGACGTGAGTATGAGATTTGAAGAACTCTATGACATGAGGGTTTACTACTTTGAAAGAGATCGACCTTTGTATATATAGGGTTTGTTGGTTTATTTATCTTTTTTGGGATTTATGGTACTCAGATCATATCTGACAAGTAGTGGGATAGAGCGACAACCTTGTATACCATGATCTTTGTTGGTTGTTGCAACTTTTTCGAGGTACCAGTTATTTTTTTGAGACATCTCAAAGTCGTAATACAATGGTTAGACCAAATTGTCATCAAAATCAAGAGAGCTAGAGCGTATTTTTATGTGTAACGTGGATAAATCGTTATACACTTAAGGGTACATGCAACCTATTAGATCTAGTCGTAACACTATTGAAGTAATATTCTATTGAACAACAAGAACCCTATAACCCTAGCTAATTTTGATATTCATAGAAGAAGATTACATACCTTTTGATTATTGTAGTAAACAATCAAACAATCCTTCTTGAAAAACTCTTGGAAGATAGCACCAAAACTCTCGTTCCTCTGATGGTTCACACCCAAAACCTTTGCAAATAACTTGAAAAGAGAAGAGGAAAGGGGAAATTTCGGCTGGCTCTTAGCAATAGGAGTAATGGCCGAAATTTGGAGGCTAATGGTCCATATTTATAGCTATTGGGAAAACCTTAGATAACTCTTACTTTATTAAAATAATAATATCTTAAAATCAAATAATTATTTGGTTTCCTAATTATCTCCAATGGATATTCTAGAAACCTAAGTAAGCCTATAATTTTAGGCCATCCTAGGACTATTCTAGAATCTCTCTCTTGCTCAACTATTAAACAGTTATAGCTTAGGTCCTTACACTTTTAGTTAATCTAATTAATCTAAAAATTAATTCCAATTAATTTCTGACTAATTATTAATTAAATAATACTATTTCTAATTAATATATTATTCTCATAACATATTAATAAATTCATTTATTGTTATTTATTAATCATATAACAAGTCAATATTTCTCTCTAAAAATCATCATATTCAATTACCAAGTTTTAGGGCAACCCAAAAGGACTTTATTAATAATTCAAGTATATATCAATTAGTTATTGACTTAGACACCTAATCCAACATATTTCACCGCAGCCCGATGATCCGATAATGATCTTGGGCCTAGATGGATATGTGGGGTACACTATTAATATGAAAGACAACATTATCAAAATCAACTTTTATTTTAGATAATTATATTATATATTTAATTGTAGATCATACGAAAAATCTTTTTTAATCAACGATTATCTTATATATATAACCAACCAACTAGAGCGTGGACCGCCAGCGCAATGTTGCAGAAGCCCAGTATATTAAAAAATACAGCTCAACGTGGATAATGTTTGTAGAAGAAATTTTGAGACAACTTTCAACATAGTTACTATGCATAATATGCACATTAAACTATGCTTACTATGTATTGACCAAAAAATAGTTTTTTGTGTGTCATTAAACAAATCATGTAGAGAATTTATATTTAGATTGTTTTTTGTGGTGTTTTTGAAAAACGCATTAGTAACTTTAATTTTAAAAAGAACCATTGTTTTCGGATAAGAACTTTTTACCATCTAAATTCCTAAATATGTAAAGATTCTCCAAGTTTTTATAATTTTCTGTTATAATAAACAATCATAGTTTTTTCATAAATAAGACCAATGTTTAAAGAATTTTTTCTAAAGATTTTCTTATATATTAAATATGATTTATAGAAACAAAAACTATAAAAAAAATTATGTAAGGGACCAAAAACATAACTTTAATGAGTGGGGCAACTCCTTTGCAATTTATATATAAAATGTAATTTATAGATGTAATAGTCGACGTATAGCACGTTGGCGATTATATCATATCATGTAAATCACAAAAACATCAAAATAAAGTTTTGATCCAAACAACGTAAATGTTTAAAATGTTTAAATAAAAAGTAACATTAATACAAAGGAATACTATAAGAAGTTACATAAGGAACAAAAAAACATAAAGTTAAAATATTATATATCAAAATCATAACTTATAAAATACCATAAATTTAATTTTAAATTATGAAAAATAGAAACTATTAGATCAAAAAAAATTTAAGAAAAAAAATATAAATGCTAGAATTTGCTACGACTAGAGCTGAATTTCTATTTTCCGAAAAACTCTTCTCTACCATTTTGTATTATATAGTTGAAGATATATAAGTTGATTTGTGTTTAACAATTTTGATTGTAAAAATAGCAATTGAAAATGAATATTGAAAAGCTCTCACAAACTTGTTTTTGGTAATATATATATATATATATATATATATATATATATATATATATATATATATATATATATATATATATATCCATCTACTATAATAAATGAAGGTTTTTTTTTTGCCACATGTCCTCTTCTCCTTCATTTGGACACATGGCATTTTCTATCATTTTTAAATTTTCTATTTTCCATTTGTCATTTTATTGTATTTTTCATTTTATTAAATTAAAATTTCACATTTAATATGTAAGATAATATATATGTAAAATATTTATTACAAATGGTTTATATATGTAATGTATCTAATACATTAAAGCCTCTTTAATTTTAATAATTCAAAAGATTCCTCATTTTTCTTATAAATTCAAAATTTTCAAATTGTTAAAATTTTATATATATATTTTTTAAATAAACCCATGTAATATATGTGTCTCACACCTAGTATACTAATAAAAGAGTAGTGTTTTTACCATGTGTCACCATATTAGATCTCTTAATTAATGTGTTGCCACTTGTCAATCTATTAGTTCTCCATTTTAAATTTATTAGACATCCTCATTAATGTGATGTTATTTGTCAATGTATTTATTATCTATTCTAAATTTAAATTTAAATTTTAAAATTTATATTATTGTTTTCATTAATTCACAAATAAAAAATATCTAATATATATTAAAAATCAATTTTACATATTTATTTGAATCAACGATTATAATTTCATATAACTAATAAAATATTTTTAAATTAATAATTTATTTAAAATAACTGATTAACATTTTGAGTTTTTACTATAAAAGTTTGATTAATTTTATAACCGTGGTTCCCATGGGTTATAAACTAGTATATATATATATATATATATATATATATATATATATATATATATATATATATATATATATATATATATATAAACAAAAACCATAAAAAAAATTATATAAGGGACCAAAAACATAACTTTAATGAATGGGTAATTCCTTTGCAATTTGTATATAGAATGTAATTTATAGATGTCACTGGTCTACATATAACAGGGCGACTATATAATGAAATGTAAATTATAAAAAATATCAAAATAAAGTTTTGATCCAAACAAAATAAACGTTTAAAGTGTTCAAATAAAAAGTAACATTAATTAAAAGGAATATTATAAGAAGTTACATAAGGAACAATAAAACATATCCTGAAAATATAATTAGGGACAAAAATCATAACTTATAAAACACTATAAATTTAATTTTAAGTTATTGAAAGATGAAAATTATTAGAACGAAATTTCTTGAAGGGAAAAAATATAAATATTAGAATTTGCTATGACTAGAGCGTGAATTTCTATTTAAAAAAAAAAAACTCTTCTCTATCATTTTGTATTGTATGGTTGAAGATATATATGTTGATTTGTGTTTAGTAATTTTGACTAGAAATAATAATTGAAAATGAATAGTGAAAAGCTCTTACAGACTTTTTTTTGGTAATATATATATATATATATATATATATATATATATATATATATATATATATATATATATATATATATATATATATATATATAGGGAATGATTATATGGAAAAAAAAATACAAAAAAATCATAAAAATGCATAAAAAAATATTTAAAGATTATAAATATTGTTTTTGACTATATATTCTTAGAAATCACAGCTTTTTTAATAAATTCACTAAAAAAAAATTAAAAAAACGATTTTTTATTTTTTTATTATTTATTATTTTTAAAAAAATGTTTTTTTTTTTCAAAAAAATTTCAAATAAATTATGTAAGAAGTTTTGATTTTTAAGAATATAAAGTCAAAAAAAAATTGTGATTTCTAAGTATTTTTTTATGTATTTTTATAATTTGTAAGATTTTTTTTAGAGTTTTTTGTTTTCTATAAAAGATAAACCTCTCTCTCTCTCTCACTCTCTCTCTCTCTCTCTCTCTCTATATATATATATATATATATATATATATATATATATATATATATATATATATATATATAGGTTCAGGTTCATTTGAGACCATTATAATTTTGTGAGACCGTGAGACCAAATCTAAATATAATTGTAAAATGCAAAATAAATGGAAAAATCCAAAAATTCTTTTTTTAAATATTATTTTCGGAACTTGAATTAACTAAAAAATTAAAAAATGCAAAATCTAAATATTATTTGAGACCATTATAATTTTGTGAGACCGTGAGACCAAATCTAAATATAATTGTAAAATGCAAAATAAATGGAAAAATTCCGTTTTTTTTAAATATTATTTTCGGAACTTGAATTAACTAAAAAATTAAAAAAATTAAAAAAATAAAAAAAATTCCGTTTTTTTTAAAAACACGTGAAATATTCTAAATAGAATATTACACTAACATATTTTAAAATGCAAAATAAATGGAAAAATCTAAAAATTCTTTTTTTAAATATTATTTTCGGAACTTGAATTAACTAAAAAAAATAAAAAAAATTCTTTTTTTTTTGAAAAATACGTGAAATATTCTAAATAGAATATTACACTGTACATATTTTAAAAATAATTTTAAAATGCAAAATATATGAAAAAATCAAAAAATTCGTTTTTTAAATATTATTTTCGGAACTTGAATTAACTAAAAAAAATTAAAAAAAACTAAAAAATAAATAAATAAAATTAAAAAATGCGTCTCACGGTCTCACAAAATTAGGCCGTCTCACATGAACCTAACCCTATATATATATATATATATATATATATATATATATATATATATATATATATATATATATATATAATATGAGTATTGCATTTATTTTTAAAGGAAGTGATGTGTAACCTGTTTGTGACTGTGTGGGGACCAATAAAATGGCCCCAACTATACGTGTTATTCGTCGAGTCTCTTAAAACTTCCACTTCCATCTTGCAATATTTATTGAAACTGATACTACATTTAACACTAGAATTTGGCACACATTTTACATTATATAAAAGCTCTATTTATGAGATTGACTCCTTCTACGCGAGAAAAAAAAATGTGAACAGCTACATTTATTACATTTATTTATTAAAGTATTTCATTATTTAGGAGTAAATTTAGGTATTTAAAAGTACTTTTATTTATGAAAACAGAGACGAATAGTATATATTAACTATTAAGGTGGTCCTAAGACCTACTAAACTTTTTAATTTTATTCAGAGAATGAATTGAGAGGATAACTATATCATTCATTTAACCTTTTTTAGTTTACTGTTAACTTTTAAACTTGTTTTTTCATTTAAAACATACCATTATGACCGGTAATAGAGGGTTTTTCCGATTGCCGACGTATTTTCCGGTCAAATATAATTTTCCGGTCATCTTTTTCGGCCAAAATAGATATTCCGACGACATGAGTTTTTAACACATTTTTTAATTTTTTTGTTTCTCTTTTTTATCTTTTGTTTCCAAATTTGTGGATTTTTGTATGTGTTCATGGCTGAAGAACACACACACAAAATGATTCAACTATTTGATTCTTGTTAGAATTTGTTCATCTCATAAATGAGTTAGGTTTTGAACTCGAGGAGGATGAAGGGTTCTAGAAACAAAATCGAAATTTGTCATGGATGAAGGGTTTAAACTCGAAAAAACTACCATGAATGAACTCAAGATCTAACATAGGTGTTCGAGTGATGTTAAACGAAGACATAAGTGGAGGTGTGATGGTTCTTGATGGCGGTAGTGGTGATGATTTCTGATGGCTATGATGTTATTCGAAGGTGTTTCAGGTTCGTTAATGGAGATGATGAACGATGATGAAGCCACGGTTTCCTCCTTCAGATTTGTGTTCTAAAATCAATTTCCTCCTTTAGATTTGCAGAAAATGAACACATATGAAGATAAACATGACACACAAAAAACTTAGCTTCAACCCTCGATTATGTAGTTGTTTTCTTGAAACCGAAGTTGATGAAGATATAGATGAACCCATGATTTCCTCCTTCAGATTTGTGTTCCTGAAATCGATTTCCTCCTTCATATTTGTGTTCCTGATGAACTCAGATGAGGATAAACATGAACATACAAAAGCCCTAGCTTCAAAATCCTACTACAAACGATTTCATCTTACAAAATCGAGTTTTGAACACAACTGCAAACGATTTCTCTTTCAAAACTCGATTTTTCTGTTAAACGTTGGCAGATCTGGAGTTCTTGGTTAAATGAAATCAAGAACTCATTTTTGTTTTCAGATTTCATAACAAGATGCTCAAACAACACCATTTTAGAAACACAATAACTCAAAAACACGATTCCAGATCTGATGTGGCCGGAGATGTCACCGAAGGTAAGAAATACTGGAAATGTCGTCGGAGGTGGAACTCAACCCCCCAAAACAAATTTTACCTACTATTGCAGGTAATTGTGGTATATTTGAAACAAAATAACAATTTTAAGTGACCAAATATATACAAAGGATATAGTGGTTACCCTCTCAAGTCATTATCCCTTTTATTTAATATTTATATAGGAAAAATTTTAAGATCTACTTTTAAAATAATCTCTCTCTCTCTCTCTCTCTCTCTCTCTATATATTATATATATATATATATATATATATATATATATATATATATATTAAAATAGAAACCCGGTTACATCATCTTCAACAATCAGGCTCATTGATTGGCTTTCCATTATAGTTTTCCACCCTTGATCAATTTGACGATGTCATCCTCACAAAAAAAAAAAAATCAAACCCCTTTTCTTTTGAAAAATGCCTATGTGGTTTTGTAACCTCTCCATAGTTTTCAAATTCAGATCACATTAGTACCTAAAATCACACAAACCTTAACCCTAATTATGCTCCACCATTACAACTTGACACCAACCATGCCTTCTCTGCCGACAAACTCTATACACCATCAGTCACCGTCAAACAACATCTCTTAAGCCTCTCTCCTTTCTATCTAGAATCTTTGATAGCCATTTGTTACGAGCACCCTTCGTACGCCGCCGATGGACTTAGTTCCGAGCAAGAAACTATAATATCAATGATAGGTAAGCTTCACAATGTTCCCTTTTAGCACAAGGTCATCTGCTTGATAGTGCTCCCAATCTTAATTGTAACGACCCGAAAATCATACCTTAAACGACGTTAGTTTCTCCGTTATTCGAATGACTATTTATGAAAAATATTTTAGCTTTATGAGGTTATAATGGAATAAATTAACTAAAAATAGTATTATTTAATATCTAAAAGAATTAATCGAAATTAAAAGGTGTGAAATTTAATGAAATTGATTTATAGAATTATTAGGGTAAAAATAATTCACTTAAGGGTGTATTATGAGTTGAGGGGCTAAGGTGTCATTTATAGAAATCTAATTTGTCAAAATACTAGGGTTAGTGTAAAAAGGTGCATTATGGAGAATTAAGGGGCTAGATGGCAAAAGGTTGGAGTAACCCCCAAGGAGAAGGATCGATCCTTCTCCTTGTGTTCGTCCATTCACATGCGTTTATAAAGGAAGGAAAAAAACAATCGACATCTACTACTTCATGGTCTAGTTCGATTAATCCTAAGCTAAGAAAAAAAACTGAACCCTCTCTTGAGAGGGTGAGTGTGCGACGCAAACATTAAGGAGGAAAGAAAAAAACTATCATTTATTGGGAGGAGGAGGAGGAGGCAGCAATGAATCTTGAAGAGAGGGGATAGAGAGCTGCAATTTTGGAGCAACTCGAGGTCTAGGAATCATCCTTGGTAAGCCTCTAATTCCTTCTTATGAAATTCATTAACCAATTGATGATAATTGGTTAATTGTATTGTCAAATTTTCTCTCTTTGATGTTATGGTCGATTCTTTCTTCTTCCTTGAAATCCTTCAGTGTTCTATTGGCTAATTCCATTCTCATTGAGTGTGTTTTGATGATTTGTTGATGCCCAAATCATGTTATGTACACATTCAAGAATGATTTTGATATGTCCTTGAAGTACTCTTTTGTTGATTGTCAAAATTCACGTTTTTGTTATCTCATATTCATGAAGGAATTTTTGGTGAATGGTTATGTGTTGGACTCTTCATAAGACCATCAAAATAGTTTTCAAGTATATTCAAATATGTGAATTAGTGGGAGAAGTTCAAACCCAAGTTTGTTTTCTCTTTTTAACATCATATGTTGTCTTTCCTTTAAATACAATGTACTTTGGACCATGGTTGGAGGGTGAAACTATCTTTTTACATCCATGACATATTGCTACTGATTTAGACTGATTTTTCAGCCATTTGGTCGATCTGGGTGATGACTTAATGGTTTAAGTGGGCAAAAAGTCCTTGAAATCCAAAGCTGGAAAATTAAGCAAAAATTACCAATTTGTCCTAGTATTGGAAAAGTCATAGAAAAATCACCAGGAGTCTATATAATGATTCGTAAAGTTTCAAAGTTTTCATTTTGAGTCGATTTTATCCATGAATTTTTTCAGGACCTGCGGTTGCCTCCAACTTAGGTGAAAATCGCCTTTTTTATCGGCTGGTCAGAATTTAGGTGCATTGATAAACAGTTTGTAAAAATCATATTAAATTGTAGAAAAATCGTTTGGACCTTCAAAAGTACTTTCTGAAAAGCTAAAAGTCCGAAATTCTGGAATATGAAATAAAAATGGAAGTTCTACAGGTTCCAAGTGTGCTAAAATAGCTCTAAACAGGTGGCTGTTTTGGGTCCAAAACAAGGAATTTTAATTGTTAGTTGGTTTATGTGTTTGAGTTATAAAATTTTCATCTTTGGCATTATAGAAATCCAATAACCTTGTTATTTGAAATGTAATAGGGGCAAGGGTGATACTTTAATTATTACAAGACTTGAAGTGTGGGTTGGTCACATCTTTGGCAAAGGTGAGTCAACTTTGTGGTTTTAAAAGTACATTGTTAGGAGTATCTCATATCTTAGATGGATTAGGATGAACCTAATTATCTAGGATGCATGTTCCCCTTTTGTTAATTGATTGTTGAGCTAATATTGTTGAAATGTTTTATGTGTAACCGTATCTAGGATGTTGCATGCTAGATTCCTCTTTGTTTGGTATGAGATGTGAGATAGGATCATGCTAGATTGAGTGATGTGTATGAACATTATATGATATGAGCATGTTTATTCTTGTTTGGAAATATTTGTTTAAAGTGTTTTAGGACAAGCATGCTAGTGTTGTATCATCTTTATTGAAGTGTTGTGAATGAAAGTGGTGAGTGGTGTAAAATACAATAACTACATAAAAATACATGTTGCATGAAAAGAACCCTTAAAGAGGTAATATGTTAATAAAAGAAAATTCATAATATTTAAATGTTTACTTGATAGGGTAAAAAAATTGACTCTTTATTTAATTAATCTTATTTAAGTTAAAAAGGGGAACACACTAGTGGGGCGAAGGGTAGTAACCTAGTCATAAGTATATACCCAATCCAGATATTATGATGGCCTAGTGGGTTGAAAGATACCTACATGATAAAGAGCTTAAGCTAACTTTGACACTGACTGGTTTTTCTAGACAACCATTCGAGACATGGTCTTGGTACACCTTAGTGAACCAGGACTGGAGTGATGTTGGTCAAGAGGTAGGACCAACGCAAACATCACGTGGGATTTGGGAGGTGTATCTGTTGGAATTGGCACCACTGATACCAATCCTGAACGACAATGCATGTAAAGTAGCAAACGCAACGCACCAGGAGCAATGATTACGGGTGAGAGTCGCGCCTCACTTAGTGCACTGGGTTGTGTCGGTCACGTTAGTAGCGAACGGGGTCTTGCTTTGGGGGTTTTTGTGGTGAATAAATAGAACCTAACTAGGAGGTAATACTTTAATAATTACAGCGGTGAGCGATGAGTAATTATTAATTTAAATCGGAGAGAAAAAAATATTATATATTAATATTTAAGCGGTGAACCATAAAATAAAATAGTTACAACGGTGTTTAGGAGAGTAACTAATAAAAGAAGCTCTAAAAGAAGAACTAAAATAAATTACGCTAAACCTATGGTTGTTTGTGGTGTGATGTTATATGTCTTGCTAGTGAGTCTTTGACTGTGTGTGAATGTTTGGTGTGAATTCATCTATGATATGTGTGTTCTCTTTACACCTTAGCATATTGACTCACTTAGCTTATGCTAACACTTGTTCTTTGCTTGTTGTTTTTTGTGCATTGGAACAGGTAGCTTGACATGATGCCTTGGTGAGGATGCGAACCATTAGGTAGTTTAACTAAATACATCTTTTTATTTCAGTGCAGGATTTGGAGTTTCTGTTTAAATCGTGGCAGATTTTGCAGACCTGCAATTGCAATTCTAAAGTTATTTGGAACAAATGGGTATTCCAAATTAAAATTAAATGTTCAAAAAAAATTGTTTGTTCATTATTAACCTAAAAAAATTGGTTGTTTGTTTCAAAGAGTAAGCAGAGGTATTATCCATGGCTACCTATGACAAAAATCAAGGCTTTATATAACATGGTCACCGCCTTTAGTATGCTTGAGGTTTATTTTTATATTTTTCTTTTTGATGTCTATTTAATTCGTTAATTTTTATTGAACTTAACTAAACCATTGTTTGTGATGTGAAAATGTCATTAAGAGACAAGGAAAAGTTTAGAATATACATTTTTAAAGTGATTTTATTAATATACCCACCAATTGTTTGGTAAAATGTCTCACTTACAAAGGTTTCTTCTCATCTTTACGTAACTAACCTATCAATGCCACAAAAATAACTTTTTAACTTACTTTTTGTTTTGATCTTTATATTTTAGTTTATTCTCATAACTAGGTGTAAAACTCATGTATTAAATGAGTTCATTTAAAAGAAAAATTAAATATGAAATTTTAAACATTTAAAAGTTTGAATTTATAAGAAAATTAGAAGAATATTGAATTATTAAAATTAATGTTTTTTTTTAAATTTAAACAAATAATTTAAATAAATAAACAAAGGAAACTAATGAGGTTTTAATTTAGAAATTTTAAAATTAAATAGAAAGTCAATTAATGAAATTGATATACATTTATTATAATTATTACATTTAAATATTATATAGAATTTGATAACATGAAAAAAAACCATAAAATGTCATGTGGAAAAAATTTAATTGAAAATAATCACAAAATGACATGTGGTCAAATCAATGAGAGTGTGACATGTGGCAAAAAGATTTTTATTTATTAGAGTAGATTTATTATAATTATTACATTTAAATATTATATAGAATTTGATAAATTGAAAAATACCACAAAATGCCATGTGGAAAAAACTTAATTGAAAATAACCACAAAATGACATGTGGCCAAATCAATGAGAGTGTGACATGTGCCAAAAAGATTTTCATTTATTAGAGTAGATTGTATTGAATAATGTTGGAACAGACTTACATTTATTAATTTTTTCATCATGCACTCCTACTATTTGATGGAATGCTTGATTCGTTTTATAAGGATATTACTTACATTTATTCATTTTTTCATTCCTGCTTTATTACTTCAGTTTCTATGCAATGAGTTTTGTGTTTTCAGGGGATAGAGCCATCATGAGGGTGAAGATGGCTTCAAAGGAAAAAAGCTTGGTGGTCACAAATGGTTAACAACGATGGATAGACTATACCAGTAAATAAGATCAAGAAGCTCTCCCACACCATTTCTTGTTGACCGGGAGATTTCATTTCATGTGACCTGGAGTTTTTAAATTAGTTGTTTTGACTCTATTTTCTTAAAGTAAAGATGTCTTCTTCATGTTTTCAGTTCCTGCCAAGTTGTTGACCCTTATTTGGAGATGCGAGAATCTACAAAACATGCTAAAGATGTACATGGAGTCGGAGATGGATGATTCGAATTTTGGTGGAAATATTGGTTAATACATTGGTATTAGCAGTTAACCTTATTGGATGTTCTAATTTTGTGAATGAAACAAATTATTATTTATTGATTATATCTTTTCTACTAATTTATGTAACCACCCAACTAATCTATATATTGTTAAATGTGACTCAAGCATTTAGATCATGTTCATGGAGCATTTGGAGCACTTGGAACTCGATGAAGCACTTGGGGTTCATGGAGCATGTGACAAAGGAATAGATTATATGAGAAAGGAACGGATCGTTTGACAAAGGAACGGATCATACAAAAGGGGGTTTGGAGCACCTAGAAGAGGTTTGGAGAACTTGGGAGTGATATGAAGCAACAAGGGAACCTTGTTGCACCATTTGTTGAAGGGATGGTGTCACGCCCCCAAACTAGAACGACGGAAACATTCGGGGGCGGAGGACGTCATGTACAATATCATAACAAATGAATAGTAAGGAAAGTACAGACGACCATCATATACATAATTGAAAAGTTTACATGATTGTAGTATTACATGTTTGCAAAAGTCAATTACAATATGATATCTAAAAGATTAAACTAACGCATGAGCGTAAGTTTTCAAAAGCAGTTGCTAACCTAGTGTAGCGATTTCCTGAGAATACAAGTTATTTCAAAGAAAAAGTGTCAACATTTAAGTTGGTGAGTTCATAACCTGTTATTTAGGTAGATGAATGTCATTTGAAAAGTCCGCGTTTGTTTTCATAAAATCCGATATTTTCTTAAGAATGATGTTGTAAATCATTGTTGTATAAAATGAATGTATTTGAACCAGGAAAATCCTATATTTTCCTAAAAGTGAGGTGTAGTCTTATATGAACCAAGACCATGAATGTAAGTAAATATGCCATACATAGACTGGGAATGTATAGTTTTATTATTAAAATAATAAAACCACTAATGATGTGTTTAAATCCGATCCTGAACGTGACAATAATATCCTACTATGATTACTTAATACAAACTAGTTATATAAAAGCAATCATAAAGATACTATTCCATGCCGGTGTTCGAGAAGTGTATTACTACGTGCATGAGTCATTGTTTCCGCGTGTGAGTCTCTCATAACCATACTAGACGGTAGTACCAACGTTGACATTTGTCACCCCTTGGACTGTAGCTAACAGTCAGGGTGCGGAGTCGTCAGTCTCGTATAGATCTTTACACAAATTCACGCTCTCCCTCCAAGAGACTCTGGTTATAGATGAGGGCTTTCTTTGATACTAAGCAAAGCCGTATGCCTCAAATGATTGCTAACAACGACTTCATGAGTAATATGTTGAAAAACCTTTTGTATGAAATGATTTCCTTTTCTACCGGGTTAACAAAGGCATACTAATGAGTTGAATTTTCTTGTAAAAGCATAATGTTATAGTTGAAATGGTTACCCGTGTTTATGATATGTTATATGAGCATATAAATGAAACATAGTTTGTTATATATATATATATATATATATATATATATATATATATATATATATATATATATAAACATGTTTTATTCCACAAGGGCAAAATGGTATCGTGAGATGTTTTACATGCTAATGTTTTCGTATGATAGTTATAAATCACATATGATTGATTATATAATGAAAAGTATAGCAAAAGATTGATGTTTTTCACACGATTTTTACCATGTGTTTAGTTGTATCCCCCCTAAAAGTATTTAAAAGTAGTTAAAAACGTATTTAAAGTGTGTTCGTAGGGGTATGAACTCACTTGGTAGAAGTGGTAGCTTGAAGAAGGCGAGACTAAACTCGAGCAGTACTTTGACTGGAGAAAGTCGATTTATCGGGAATCTCGGGGGGTGTCGGGACTTCCGTCGTGAGCTAGCAGTAATATCGGGGCTTTAAGCTAGCTTAGAGGGGCTAGAGAGGCATTTAAGGGTGAAGGAGTTGAGAGAGAAGCAACAAAACCCGGAGCCCTACTCTCCTTTTTATAGTGTTGGGGGTACTCACGAATGCAGGGCGTTCCTTTAAGGAACACAGCGCATTCCCCCTGTGAGGTTAGCGCTTATGTATTTTCCTTTGATCGGCGATGGGATGGTTCTGGTCGAAGAATGCAGGGCGTTCCTTCTTGGACCATCCTCAGATTTTGTGCCCCGAACTTGTAAAATCCGTAACTTTCGCGTACGAGCTCCGATTTCGACGTGTTTTATATCCACGCGTAGGTGAGAAATTGCTCTACGACTCTCGTTTAGACTACGTCGGCTAATTTTGACTTTACTTTTAATAATAAATTTTTAACAGGCCGGGACTGGAAAAGTCCTTTAAGAATGCATAACTTCTTCATCCGATGCCCGTTTTCGTCAGTCTTTTTACCGTTGTATTAACATTGATGAGATGTTCGATTCTCAATTAGGTCGTGTTGGCTAAAAGTCGCCCGATCTCTATTTCGAGTTTTTAGTTGTCTATCGCTATGTCCGAAACTTCGAAAAATCATAACTTCCTCATATGAAGTCAGATTTGGGCGATCTTTTTAGTTATATTAACGGTTTTGGGATATCTACGACTTTCATTTAGATACCTAAGGTTAAAAAACATTTTATTGGAATTTCGCATTTTCTACTTAACAGTGTTTTACAGGTATTGTCGCGGATCTTTGTTTGGTCATAACTTCTTCGTTATAACTCGGATTTTAGTGCTCTTTATATTTTTGGAAACCTTGTTACAATATCTACCACTTAGTATACTCAATTATGGTTATTGAACAAATTTATTTTTGACCTAATTTTTGCTGGTGTTACATTATCCCCCCGTTAGAGAGAATTTCGTCCCGAAATTCGCATTTTGACTGGGACTTCAATTGTTGAGGATAGATTTGTGTACTTCTGTTCCATTTGAATTTTCTTGTTCTCTAGTGAGCCCATATCCTAGCGTGGGTGTTCTTACAGACCCCCATTACTCCGTCTGTTGCTTCGACCGGTAGAGGTCATGTGGATTTGGGTTTGTTTGACTATGTTCATCTAAATGTTAGCATTGTTCACTCGTAATACAGGTCGTTTCATTTTAAAGTCCATGGTAGAATTCTTACCTGGTCCACTTATCACCACCTTGTGTATACAAGTTGCATACACATTTGCAGTAATAGGTTAACTGTAATCATTGCTAGCCTCTGCGTTTGAACTTGACTCGTCGTATGTGTGCTATTCCTAAATAGTTTGTCGGTAATACTTCAGGAAGGTTGCAAAGGATATAGTACTCCTCACATGAGTGCTACTGGATTTTGAAACTAGAAACGATTTAGGAGTTGTGTCGGGTTTGGCGTTATAAATCGATAGAGTTTCGTTAGTCAATGGTGAGAGTGCAGGGTCTTTTCATAGCACATGCAATTGGCATGGTGAAGACCAAGGCAGTCCATTTCTAGTAGCCATTTGTGAACTTCTTATCTATCTTTGTTATTACTACTATGAAGGTTTTGCTTAATGATTGGGGTGTTTGTTTGAATAGATTTTTAAATTTGTGACTCACGAAACTCCTCTCCGCTCCATAATAAAATAAAATGCATGCTAATGTGCTATCGAGGAAAAACGTACCTGGAATAACCGTGGGGTCTGCAATGGCATCCTCTTGGCCCATTACGAATACTCGGCCTCCTATACTAGTATTCCTGTTGTTTGCCTTCGGGCAGTCCCTTCGGAAGTGCCCCGTTGCTCCGCACTCATAACAAGTACGGTCTACTACGACATTTGTAGCTGGAGCGGTTTGTTGGGTTGGTTCATTGAAGTAGCGGACGGTGTGTCCCTTACTGTTGCACCAAGTGCGATGCATTTCACGGCAGGGTCCGTGATTATGAAAGTTGCATCGGTTGCACTTAGGCTGGTTGTCGTTGTACGACCTTGTGGATGTGGGGGTGGTAGGGACAGTAACAGTGTGACCTGTCACTAACTATTGCCTCTTTGGTGTTCTCCTGCATGGTTTCCCCCTTTCTCTTATTCCAGGGTTTCCTTCGATCCTCTATACCCTTCGATGGCTCCGAAACAGCGGTAATAGTACCATGTTTAACACCGTGATCAATCAATCGTTGAGCCAAGCGCTTCGCGCTGTCAAACGTGATGGGGTTAGAGGCCAGTACATGCCCCTGGATCTGGGGTGATAATCCCCAAATGTACCTGTAACGCCCGTAGATTCGGGCTAGTCAATTTAAAGATAATGGGGGTCGAAAACGACTTTTTGACAAAAGGTTATTTAGAATAAATAATCTTAACCAAGTTGTAGAATATGTCTCAAGGATTCCGTAGCTATAAAGAACGCGGAAATCTGAGTTATAACGAATAATTTATGGCCTGTCAAAGTTTTACGGCAAAACTGGCACGACACCAACAGACGTAAATAGTGAATTTACGATAGAGGAATTTTTAGCCTTAGTGATCTAAAAAAATTTGTAGTATATGTTAAACCGAGAACATACAAAAAAAGAACGCCCAAATCTGACTTCATATGAGGAAGTTATGAATTTTCTAAGATTTGACATAGCAGTGCACGACCCGAAACTCAAATTTTAGTTCGAGTAGTTCTTAGCCTACACGACCTAAATGAGAGTTGAATATCTCATTAATAGGAACTCAACGATAAAAAGACAGACAAAAACGGAGTCTGTATGTAGAAGTGATGAATTTTACGCGGACATTTAACAGTATAATATCCTCCTACTGTTAAATTTAAGATCTATCGAGAATTAGCCAATGGATTCTAAATGAAAGTTGTAGATCTTGTTTTTACCTACGCGTGGATATAAAGAACGTCAAAAATAAAGCTCTTATGCGAAAGTTACAAGGTTTAGAAGTCGACAGGGTGCTGTGCGAAATCGGGTGACGTGGCTGAATATGGGCCAATGCTTTCTCCCCAAGGCAAGCCACCAGAAGGTGACATGTGGTATGTACTCGATGAGTAGGAGGACCTACTCAATGAGTAGAGCTATTTTCCTGCCTATAAATAGAGGTGTCGGGTTCCCTCATTCTTCACACCATTCCAACCTTTTCTGTCTCTCTCTCTAAACTCTGTCTCTAGCCCCCAAAACCGCCCTAAGCCTAGGTAAACCCCCTAGCACCTGAAGGAAGCCCCGAGGCTCCCAAAACCCCGTGAAAAGAGCCTTTCGGCTCGGGAACACTGCTCCGGTGAAGCCCGGTTTTCGAGAAAACCCGCTGTAAGTGAGCTATGCCTACGGTATTTTTAATATAGCTTTTATTTAATCATAGTAACGTTATTAGGAACTTATAATAAATACTTGGGCTATTATGATGGGTTATATAAGTATTTCTTAATGCTTATATAATAGTAATAATAGCTAGACTATTAATTAGTCTCGATGAATATTAGACTAAACTCTAGTGGTAATGATACTAGGCTTTGTCCAAGGAAAACTATGCTGAGAGTAACGAAGTTCTGTTCGAGTGCAGAGTCACCACCTTATCAAGTGAGTGCATAGTACCTTTCATGAACATGATTTTAATACAAGTATTAATTAAAGTATTAAATATATGTTAAAGAGTTTATGTGTGAGTGCATAATCCCTTTCATGATCATGATTTTAATACAAGTATTGATTGAAGTATTAATTATATGTTTATGTGCGAGTTAATTGATGTTGCCTGAAATACGTGTTAAAGAACATACCTGATTATATATGATCATTTAGGATAAAGAGTAAACCTAAATTAATTATGAGGAATATTGGGTAGTATTTTCTTACGAGTACAAGTGAGTTATATTCAGAGAATAGAACTTTAGTATATGTCATTGATCCGGGAGCATGGATAAGACACAGTCATTGTCCCTAATCTGAGAGTATGGATTGGACATAGTCAACTGTCATTAGTCCGAGAGTATGGATTAAGACATAGTCAGTCGCCCTCAGTCCGGGAGTATGGATAGGACATAGTTATTCGTCGTTAATCCGGGAGTATGGATTTACACATAGACACTTGTCCCTAATCCGAGAGTATGGAATGGGCACAATTATTGATCCGAGAGCATGAATTAGATCCGAGAGTATGGGGTAAAATTTAAGGTCTGAGAGTATGGATAGTCTTGTTGTAAGGATTAACGGGGTAGGTTAAGAGTTGCTTATACATATATGGTGAAATTGTATATTTTGTGAGTTCTAAATTATATGTATGATATAACATTGTAGGATTGAAATCCCTATGTACTCACCAGGTTTCCCAACCTGACCCACTCAGTTTATTTATATCACATGTGTTGATATGAAGTCACATTACACTCAGAGATTAAGGAGATATAAATCACTAGTGATAATAAATGTAAGTTCTGTTTATGCTTATGTTTTTGTATTGACGATGACATCCTAAATGTTTTAAAATGATTAATAATACTTTTCTTCGGAAATGCTTTGATAATGTATTTATCATGTTTTACTGGGAACAAATTCCACAACATTTTTATTAAAAGAGGTACTCTGATTTTTATAAAGCATAAACAAAAATCGGTCTTTTCTGGCCATAAAAATGGGGATGTCACAGTACCTCTCCGCTTCTTCGATTCCGAGTTTACCATACCTGGGCACAAGGCTGACAAATCACTGAACCTGGCCGTGTAAGCGACTAGGTCCGATTAGGTCATCCTTAGGTTCCATAGCTCATTCTCTAACTTTTGGATTTCGCCCCTCGGGCAGTATTCTTCGAGCATCAAGATTTTGAGATCTTCCCAGCTCATGACATTAGCAACTGGTAGGGATGGGGCTTTTACATGGCCCTTCCACCAGGTGAGGGATCGATCAGAGAAAGTGAAAGCGGTGAACTTGACTCTGTTGTTCTTCGGGCATGCACATATCTCGAAGACCGTTTCAGTCTTCTCAAACCATTGCATAAGTGCAATGACTCCACCTACCCCATTGAAAGTCTTTGGCTTTGTATTTGAAAATTCCTTGTATGTGTATTCTATGATATGACCATGGCCAGTGCCATGATTCAAGTGGTTGGTACTGCTTCCAGTTCCACCAGCTCCGTTAGTGTTTATTTGCGTAAGAGCAACTGCTACTGCTGCAGTGATATCAGCCTGTACTATGACGGGATCATATTTTGGAGGTGGTGGCGGTGGCGTAGGTGTTGCATTGTTGGCGCGGCGTGCAGATCTGCGAGGCGACATCGTGCTGCCAAAGAAGTAACAATTAAGACAATAAGTCTTTAATGATTGAAAGCCGCGTCTTAATGATTTAGCTATTTTAAACATTTCAAGAATTGGATTTGACCTAAACAAGGTTTTGAGTTTGATTCATAATGAGGGTTTATACATTAATATATATACATATGAATTGGTGTATAACCAAGAAATTTTACACGCAACACAAATGCATTAGTGTTTGTGTGTGTGTGTGTGTGTGTGTATATATATATATATATATATATATATATATATATATATATATATATATCGTGGATACATCGAAATGTTGGGAAATTTTGACCTTATCTACAGGTCTACAGTACAGAAACTTAATACTAGAGTCTATACAAAGACCTAAATTATATCCAAAAGACAGAGTAGAGTAGACTCTACTTGCAATAGGAATTGTTGTGATTGGTACTTGATTTAGCCCTAGCTTCAGCCAGCTACTGTTCCGCTTCGCATACGCGTGTTTGCAGTGCCACCTGGTTCTGACGAAGATCCTTGGTCTCAGATCAACAAGTATCCAAGTCCACCTGTAAGGCATCAGTACGCGACCTTTCAAAGTCCTAGTCCTCGGTCAGATGACGAAGACGAACTATGTTGACTCTAGAGTTAGCACGGATCTCCCTGACTTCAGTTTGAGTTGCAGTTAGCTCTCTCTGCTAAGCTTCATTTTGATTTACGGCTCTACCATGAGCTAATCCTAACTATCGGATGCGAACTGTATTGACTCCGATGTTCGCATAATTCTCCTCGGTTCGTTGGATAGTTGCCCTTCCTTGCTCATCATCGCGGGCAATTTGGTGAACCAATATAGGAAGGACTCTGTCTTCTGAGCCTCCCTCGCTCAAATTGTATAAGCTCCGGTCTCCATGGTATGGAGGGGATTGACCTTGTTCGTTGCTCCACTTATTCAGGTTCACTGCCCACATAGGTGTTGGGCCCTGAAATCCTGATCGAGGATTAGGATTTTGGATCGGAGTCACTAAGGGTAAGTTATTGGTTTCGGGGTCGGATTCTTCGTGCATTTCTTCCTTGAATTCCTCTTCCGGATCATTCACTATCCATCCTCCACTGTCTTGGTTAAAGTAGTAGGGATCCCCTGGTAGATGGAATTCGTCCATTGCGTTTGTATGCGAATAGGGATATAAGAATTGTCTAGAACTAAGGCACATAAGGTTGAACATTAAAGTTAAACTATTGTATGCATAAAATACTCCTATAGTATTCTAAATGTTATGTTTGATTCTAAGGTTTATAAGTTTGGTAATTTTTAGACTTGTTGTCCACTGTAGCTATCCCCTAGCATATGCTCGTCGGGCTCTCGGACAAATCTAGTTGATCATGCTATATTCATCCCAGTCCCGATTACATATTCCAAGGCATACCTGTATTGCACAACTCATCTATAATACTTCTATATTGTTTTCATTATGATCCTGACCCTGTTATATAATGCATGCACGTATACTTTTGTAAAAGATTTATTTTAAAAAGTATAACTCTTAGTCAGAGTGTTTTTGCCCAGTTGTGTTTATAGTTGTATATCAAAAATGGTTTTGATATACTTAGTTCACTATAAACAATACTCTGATACCAATCTGTCACACCCCCAAACTAGAACGGCGGAAACATTCGGGGGTGGAGGACGTCATGTACAGTATCATAACAAATGAATAGTAAAGAAAGTACACACGACCATCATATACATAACTGAAAAGTTTACATGATTGTAGTATTACATGTTTGCAAAAGTCAATTACAATATGATATCCAAAAGATTAAACTAACGCATGAGCGTAAGTTTTCAAAAGCAGTTGCTAACCTAGTTTAGCGATTTCCTGAGAATCCAAGTTATTTCAAAGAAAAAGTGTCAACATTTAAGCTGGTGAGTTCATAACCTGTTATTTGGGTAGATGGATGTCATTTGAAAAGTCCACGTTTGTTTTCAGAAAATCCGATATTTTATTAAGAATGATGTTGTAAATCGTTGTTGTACAAAATGAATGTATTTGAACCAGCAAAATCCTATATTTTCCTAAAAGTGAGGTGTAGTCTTATATGAACGAAGACCATTAATGTAAGTAAACATGCCATACATAGAGTGGAAATGTATAGTTTTATTATTAAAATAATAAAACCACTAATGATGTGTTTAAATCCGATCCTGAACGTGACAATAATATCCTACTATGATTACTTAATACAACCTAGTTATATAAAAGCAATCATAAAAATACTATTCCATGCCGGTGTTCGAGAAGTGTATTACTACGTGCATGAGTCATTGTTTCCGCGTGCGAGTCTCTCATAACCATACTAGACGGTAGTACCAACGTTGACATTTGTCACCCCTTGGACTGTAGCTAACAGTCAGGGTGCGGAGTCGTCAGTCTCGTATAGATCTTTACACAAATTTACGCTCTCCCTCCAAGAGACTCTGGTTATAGATGAGGGCTTTCTTTTGATACTAAGCAAAGCCATATGCCTCACATGATTGCTAACAACGAGTTCACGAGTAATATGTTGAAAAGTATTTTGTATGAAATGATTTCCTTTTCTACCGTGTTAACAAAGGCATACTAATGAGTTGAATTTTCTTGTAAAAGCATAATGTTATAGTTGAAATGGTTACCCGTGTTTATGATATGTTATATGAACATATAAATGAAACATTGTTTGTTATATATATATATATATATATATATATATATATATATATATATATATATATATATATATATATATATATATATACACACACACACATATATAAACATGTTTTATTCCACAAGGGCAAATGGTATCGTGAGATGTTTTACATGCTAATGTTTTCGTATGATAGTTATAAATCACATATGATTGATTATATAATGAAAAGTATAGCAAAACATTGATGTTTTTCACACGATTTTCATTGTGTGTTTACTTGTATGCCCCCCCCCCCCTAAAAGTATTTAAAAGAAATTAAAAATGTATTTAAAGTGTGTTTGTAGGGGTATGAACTCACTTGGTAGAAGTGGTAGCTTGAAGAAGGCGAGACTAAACTCGAGCAACACTTTGACTGGAGAAAGTCTATTTCTCGGGAATCTCGGGGGCGTCGGGACTTCCGTCGTGAGCTAGCGGTAATACCGGGGCTTTAAGGTAGCTTAGAGAGTCTAGAGAGGCATTTAAGGGTGAAGGAGTTAAGAGGGAAGCAACCAAACCTGGAGCCCTAGTCTCCTTTTTATAGTGTTAGGGGCACTGACGAACGCAGGGCGTTCCTTTAGGGAACGTAACGCGTTCCCTCTGTGAGGTTAGCGCTTATGTATTTTCCCATGATGGACGATGGGATGGTTCTAGTCGAAGAACGCAGACTGTTCATTTAGAGAACGCAGTGTGTTCGTTCTTGGACCAGCCTCGGATTTTGTGCCCCGAACTTATAAAATCCGTAACTTTTGCGTACGAGCTCCGATTTCAACGTTCTTTATATCCACGCGTATGTGAGAAATTGCTCCACAACTCGCCTTTAAACTCCGTCGGCTAATTCTGAATTTATTTTTAATAATATATTTTTAACAGGCCGGGACAGAAAAAGTCCGTTAAACATCCATAACATCTTCATCTGATGCCCGTTTTCGTCAGTCTTTTTACCGTTGTATTACCAATAACAAGATCTTCGATTCTTGTTTAGGTCGTGTTGGCTAAAAGTCGCTTGATCTGTATTTCGAGTTTTTACCTATCTACCGCTATGTCCGAAACTTCGAAAAATCACAACTTCCTTATATGAAGTCAAATTTGGGCGTTCTATTTATGTATGTTTACGGTTTTGGGATATCTACGACTTTCATTTAGATACCTAAGTTTAAAAAGCATTTTATTGGAATTTCGCGTTTTCTGCTTAACAGTGTTTTACCGGTATTGTCGCGGATCTTCGATTGGTCATAACTTCTTCGTTATAACTCGGATTTTAGTGCTCTTTATATTTTTGGAAACCTTGTTACAATATCTACCACTTAGTATACTCAGTTATGGTTTCTGAACAAATTTATTTTTGACGTAATTTTTGCTGGTGTTACAGATGGGCCAAGAAGGATGTTGTTGCACCAAGGGCATTCCTTCTTGCACCATTATGCTCCCTCTTGCACCATGTGGGGTTCGTCGTGGGCCATGGGGATCCCTATTGCGCCATGGGGTACTTCTGTTGATCCATGGAGTAATGCTCTTGCGCCATGCATGGCCTTGTTGTGCCATGTATGCTCCTGTTATGCCAAGGTGGTGTTGTTTCTCTAATCTTGATGTTCTTGTGCCACACTTGAAGCTTATTGCGCCATCCATACACTTGTTGCGCCATGATAGTGCAAGTTGGACCATCTTGGTCCTTGATGAGCCAAGTATGCTATGAAGTCCTCTATGATGCTCAAGATAGTTCAAGGATGCTTAGAAGTTGGTATTGCTTAAGGATTACACCATGTTGTGCCACCATGATGGATGATGGGCCATTAGTGTTCATGATGAACAATTCTTGTGGATCAAATGAGTGTTTATGGGATTTGGGAGAAATTGCATGACAAGTATCAGAACAATTCTATGACGAACAGGCTATACCAGAAGCAACGATTGTATACTCTTAGGATTTCGGAAAGCACCCAAGTGAAGGATTATTTGGACAACTTCAATAGGATCATCTTCAACTTACAAGGTGTGAATGTAAAGATTGAAGATGAAGATCAAGCACTTATCCTCTTATGTTCACTACCAAATTCTTATGAGAATTACGTTGATACCATGTTGTATGGTAGGACAATGATCATTGTGAATGATTTGAAGGATTCTTTGATGTCCAATGTGACATCCCCAACTTCACGGCTAGAAAAGACCGATTTGTTTATGCTTTATTTGAAAATTAGAGTACACTTTTAACGAAATATGTTGCAAAATTTGTTCCAAAAAATATGAATAAGAATTTATCAAAGCATTTCCGAAGAAATGTATTTTCATTAAATTACAAACCTCGGGATGTCAATTTCAATACAGTTCAAAACCATAAACAAAAACAACATAGGCCTTACAACATTCTATTTTATTTCTACTGGCCTACAATCCATAATCTCTCTTCAGATCATCGCATCTATGCTCTCGTGTCACTACCTATAATACAAGAAATTGAGTGGGTCAGGCTTGTGAGCCTGGTGAGCACATAAGGTTTTCAACCTACAATAAATAAGCTTATTGTTTTCATCAAATCATTCAAACCAATTACCCGTTCCCATTATCCTCACTGTACGTCCCTTAAGCATCTATTATAAAGGGCCTAGCCTAAGGATTTTTCATCGGGGTGGACAACATTGCTTTGGGGATTCCTTAGTAATACATGTCAAATAAGGCAACCATGAGGGGGATGGAGTAGACCTATTGAACACGTAGTTCAAATAAACACCTACAGGTTGCAAGCCTACTAGCGTTCCACTGGACTGCCTAGAATAGTCTATGGTCATCATCTATACTCCGCTAGATGACTGGATCATCGTAAGCATCGAGACCTCTCATCATTTTGTTTCATCACACATCAACTATTTCATCTAACCATGTTTTACCTAACATATTTGCAGATATAAAATACATATACAATATAAAAAAATGTTTAAATCATTCATCCAACATAGATCTCAGGTAAACAGATAATATGCACACATAGCACGTAATTTATATAAAATACTTCATATCTATGTGTAAGATGAAAGTAATTATGCACTCACCTGATAAAGTGGTGATTCAAACTTGGACAACGCTTCGCTTATTAACCATATGATTTCCTTCGACGAAACCAGGAGGTTTGCAAGAAACTAGGCTTTGTGGGGGCGGAACTTTCCGAGCTGAAAAGCTCTTTTTCTCAGAGCCTTCGGGCGCTCTGAGGCTTTCTTCTAGCGCTAGGGAAGTTTCCTTGGCTTGGAGGTGTTTGGGAAGGCTAGAGAGTAGAGAGAGAATGAAAGAGTTTAAGGTGTGAGATTTATAGCTGGCCTCGCACCTCTATTTATAGGGCCGAAGCCACATAGTACGCTGGGCATACCCTCGGTGGTACGCTGCGCGTAACGGGCACGTGTTGTTCTTCGGTCGGTGCATCATGGCTGCTTCGGAACCGCGCAATAGGAGACCGCAGGGCATACTCGTTACGAAGGGCATATGAAGTGCTTCATTGGGCCTAAGAAGACCACGTGTCAGCATCCGAGGTGAGGACCGTGGGGAGCAAGGGACGGTTCGTATCACACCACGTCATCACACTTCGCAACAGCTTTGCAAATTCCATTCACGACTTTTAAAATTCGTAATTTCGCATACGAGCTCCATTTTTACGTTCTTTATATCCACACCTAGGTGGAGACGTACTCTACAACTTTCTTTTAGACTCCGTCGGCTAATTTTGACTTTATTTTTAAAGTTATATTTTTAACAGGCCAAGACAGGAAAAGTTTGTTAAAAATTTATAACTTTGTCATCCGACGTCCATTTTCGTCTGTCTTTTTATCGTTGAGCTCCTATTGACAAGATCTTCGATTCTCATTTAGGTTGTGTTGGCTAAAAATCGGTCGATCTAATATTCAAACTCCGGGTTGCACACTGCTATGCCAAATCTTAGAAAATCCATAACTTCCTCATATGAAGTCACATTTGGACGTTCTTTTTATGCACACTCTCGGTTTAATGTATATTACGACTTTCCTTTAGATAGTTAAGGCTAAAAAGCACTTTATCGTAAACTCACTTTTTACGTCACATGTCATCGTGCCGGTTTTGTCACGAAACTTCGACATGTCATAACTTCATCAATATAACTTGGATTTTGGCGTTCTTTATATCTCCGGAATCCTTATTACGACCACTACAACTTTTTTCATAGGTATTGGATATAAATAAGTATAATGCACATGGAGTCACGTAATTCACATGATATTCAAGTAATTCTTCTTTATTACTTCAAAATGGGTTACAATTGTTGACCCTAACTATTACATTATAATACTAATGCTTAGCCTAGAAACTCGGGTGTTACAATTCTCTCCCCCTTAGGATGATTCCTTCCCGGAATCATGCATCATCAAACTGATGCGGTTAGCGACTCATCATGTCACTCTTCGTTTCCCAGGTGAGGTTGGCCCATTTGTATGTTTCCATTTCATAATCACTAAGTCGACCATCTTGCGTCGCAACTTCTTTGTCTTACAATCAAAAATCTCCTCTGGCTCTTCAATTAGCCTCTTATTTTCATCCACCCTTAACTCAGAAAGTGGAATTATGTCGGGAACTTCCCCCGTGAACTTCCTCAAATAACACACATAGAAAGTGTTATGAATACCATCTAGTTCTTCTGGTAGTTCTAGCTTGTAAGCTTGGTTCCCAATCCTATGAAGAACTTTGAATGGTCCAACAAACCGTGGACTCAGCTTTCTTCATTTCCAAATCTTATAAGTCCCTTCCAAGGAAAGACTTTAAGCAATACCGAATCTCCAAATTTGAATGTCATCGGTGGTCTCTTCTTGTCAGCATAACTCTTTTGACGATAATGAACTGCTAACATCCTTTCCCTAAGCACTTTCAGTTGTTCAACAGTTTGATGGACTATCTTGAGGCCCATAAATACTTCTCTCTAGCCTCAAGCCAACAAGACGACATACGACACTACTATCCATACAAAGCTTGATAAGGTGCCATCTTGATGCTTGAATGGTAACTATTGTTGTAGGAAAACTCTACCAGGGGTAAGTGTTCATCCTATTTACCTTGGAATTATAGGGTACATGCTCTTAGCATATCTTCCAATGTTTGAATTGTTCTTTCGCTCTGACCATCAGTTTACGGATCGTAGGTTGTACTTAAACACAAGTTCGTACCCATTTCCTCTTTTAGGCTTCTCCAAAACCTTGATGTGAAACGGCTATCACGAACTGATACAATCGTTAAAGGAACACCGTGAAGTCTTACTACTTCCTTCACGTAAGAATCTTTAAGCTTATATATAGACCATCTCTCATTGGCTACTATGAAGTGTGCACTCTTAGTGAACTGATCTACGACCACCCAAATCATGTCGTGACCGTTATTTGTCCTGGGCAGTTTAGTTACAAAATCCATGGTGATGTCTTCCCATTTACCCATGGGTATATGTAAAGGTTCTAAACTCCCATATGGTTTCTAATGTTGTGCCTTAACTCTTGCACATGTTACATAATCTGCCACATACTTTGCAACATCGAGCTTTATTGTCGTCCACTAGTTGTAGGGTTTCAGATCCCTATACATCTTAGTGTTGTCGGGATGAATTGAGTACATGGTCTTGTGAGCTTCTTTTATCAGAAGATCTCTTACCCCTCCTATCTTAGGCACCCAAATCCTATCTTGGAATACCTTCAATCCTTGATTATTCATACCAAACACTAATGTTTTGCTTAAATGTTCTTCATTTCGGTCATTCTTCTCTAAAGCTTCTTCCTTAGCTTTCTTGATGCTTTCCACAATCGTTGAGACAACTTCAATTGTTAACGCTCTTGGCCGTTTTCTTTCCAAGTTTACTTTTCGACTTAGAGCATCAACTACGACATTTGCTATAACAGGATGGTAAAGTATCTCACAGTCGAAATATTTGAGTAACTCTAGCCAATGTCGTTTCCTCATATTCAATTCTTTTTTTATCAATGAGAAACTTTGGACTTTTATGATCAGTGAAGAGTTTGCACTTCGTGTCGTTAAGATAATACCTCCATATCTTTAATGCGAATACTACCACTGCCAACTCCAGATCATGAGTGGGGTAGTTCTTTTCGTGCTCTTTCAGTTGTAGAAATGCATATGATATCACCTTATCTCTTTGGTTTATAACACAACCCAACCCAACTCTAGATGCATCGCTATAGACGGCGAAATCTTCAACTCCGTGAATTAAAAAAAAGAATTGGTGCTTCACAAAACTTCTTCTTTAGCTTCTCGAATGCCTCTTCGTGTTTTTCACTCCATGTATATGTAGCTACTTTATGGTTCAAAGTTGTTAATGGAGCAGCTATCAAAGAAAAGCCTTAAATAAACCTTTGGTAATATCCAACTAATCCCAAAAAGCTTCGAATCTCTGTGGGAATCTTTGGTTGTTCCCACTTCATCACAGCTTCCAATCTTAGTTGGGTTAACCATTATTCCCTCTTGGTTAACCACATGACCCAAGAATTGGATTTATCGAATCCAAAAATCACATTTGGAGAACTTTGCATACAACTTATCCATCTTCAAAACTTTTAACACTTCTCGTAGATGCTTGCCATGCTCCTGCTGGCTCTTTGAGTAAACCAGAATGTAATCTATGAACACCATCATGGATTTATCGAGGAATGGTTTACAAACCCTATCCATCATGAATGTTGTTGTGTCACACCCCCAAACCAGAACGACGAAAATGTATGGGGGCAGATGGAGTGACTTCATGTTCAATATCATAACAATTGAATATAAATGAATCATAGCAACACAAACATCATACATTGAGATTACAAGTTTACATTATTTACAAACTTCACTTACTCCAAAGTTAAATACAAATACTGAAAAGTAGAAAACATGATGCAGCACCACCTGCCCTCAAAATGTTTGAATACCTGTTACTAGTTTCCTAAGAATACAAGTGATTTTGAAAAGTGTCAACAATTAAGCTGGTGAGTTCATAAGCAATTTGTATGAGAAGGATTTGTAACAGTTTTATGTAAAATGGTTTTGTATACTTCTAGAAAATCCAATATTGTCTTTAAAAATGAGTTGCAATTCTTATACCCAAGACTAAAATGTATGTATTTCCATTTTATCTTTTCCTTGTAAAATGATAATGTATGTTTCCAGAAAATCCAATATTTTCTTAAATATGAATTATAGTCTTAAACCCTAATACCAAAAATGTAAGAAATGTTGTAGTGAAAAATAGTGTATAGTTTTATCTTCTTATAAAAGTAATGAAGCGTAAGTTACCCCGTAAACCGAGTAATTTTGTTAATCCCGATGTGAGTTATTATAACCATGCTAATATGACTGATATACCTGAACGACGTTCTTCAGACGTCGGAGCTCGTAGACATTTGTCACCCTAGACTTGTCGGTCTAACTGTAGCTAACATTTGAGGTGTGAGGTTGTCAATCCCGTATAGATCTATACACAAGTATCTTGCTCTCCCTCAAGGAAACTCTGGTTATAATTCAGGACTTAAGGTGTACACTAGGTAGGTAAAATGAAGCGAATGTCTCACAAGAGCATCAAGATTTACATGAACCGTGACTCCTTTTTCTTGTAAAATGAAATACTTATACTTTTGAATAATTCTATGGTTCTTCTGAAATGAAAGTGTGGTTTTGTGACTCCCAAACTGTACCAACTATAGTTTATCTTGTATGTTTGTTGAAACTATTTATATAAATATAAAGTTGTTATCTTGTCTAGTGTCAAATATGTAATCAAAACATGTTATCTTTGGGTTATAACCCACCAAAATAGTAAATGACTATAATGTAACCATTTTTGCTAGAAAAGCTATCTTTTAGTAAAAGTTTACAAAACCTTGTGGTTTTCCAAATCATACTTTTCCTTATGATATTTGTAGCATATAATGAGTTATGTTTTTGTTAACTTTGCATATCAAAACCAATATATCACAAATATTGTATAAAAAGTAGTGATAATCATGACTTGAGAAAATAATTGCTTATACTTAAACATCACGAAGTAAAAATAAGTATTTACGTAATAAATAAATTTTTACTTGTATCCCCCCCCCCCCCCCCAAAAAAAAAAAAAAACATGAAAATCTCAAAAAAGAAAAATAGGGTTATAAACTCACCTTGAATGGATTTGTAGGTTGTTTGAGAAGATGGTGTGAAGATCGTCAAGCCTAAACACTTGAATGGTTTTATGAACTTCCTTGGAAATGTTATTACCCTAAAGGTTTTAACGCATCTTTAATGTGTGTGTAAATAGGAGGAACCTAACATGAAGTGTATAAAAACACTAGATTACAAGAAAAAGCTTACCAAAATACTAAGAACAATCTTGGAGAAGTTGAACTTGGAGGATGTTTGGTTATGGTTCTTGAGAGAGTATGGAGTAATAAGAAATAGAATGGAAATGGTGGTATTTGTGTAGATAATCCCATCCAAAGATGAGGAAGAATATGATGGGATGTTTACTTTGATAACTGTTGGACAATTACTTGGAATATTGTTGGGTAATATATTGCATGGGAAAAGAGGAAAAACATCTAAATCACAAAGTCAAAACCCCTTATCTATTCCTCAAAATCGAGATCACCTTGTTTCCCCATGTGATTTCAGTCGTAAATCCCCCCACAATTGTTGTTTTCGGCCTTAGTGGGCTTATACTTGGAGTTTTCGGCCTAGGTATCACCCATTAAAGGGTTTTCGGTCCTATTGGTTTGGATTTAAGGAGATTTCGGTCTTGATGCTTCATGGGAGGGTGATTTCGGCCTCAGGTGGACCGAAATCTCATTCTTTGTGGGGTATTAGGCTTAAATTATAAAATAATGTTTTAGTTTTATGATTTATGTTCCCATCATTTGACTTGTCTTGTCGTGCTATCACTTGTTGAATTTTAAAGGTTTATTACGAATATGATCTTCAAGGTATATATATATATATATATATATATATATATATATATATATATATATATACACGCTTATTCCAAACATGCCCTCTTGGTTTTACACTTTAATTTTAACAAGGTCATGGTGTGAATCCACTTATACACAGTTATAATTCAGGCCTTGTGTGGTCCAAAATTTTCCATTTGTCACAAGGTGGAGCATTGGTTAGTCCAAATGACATAACCAAGAACTCATAGTGTCCGTATCTCGTTCTGAATGCAATTTTCTCAATATCTTGCTCTCTTACTTTCAGCTGATGATATCCTTACCTGAGATCGATCTTTGAGAAATAGCTTGAACCTTGTAGTTGATCGAACAGGTCATCAATCCTTGGAAATGGGTACTTGTTCTTTACCGTTGCCTTGTTTAGCTCTCTATAGTCTATGCACATCCTCATGCTTCCATCCTTCTTCTTCACGAATAACACTGGAGCTCCCCAGGGTGATGAACTAGGTCCAATGAAACCATTGTCCAATAACTCCTGAAGTTGCGTCATAAGCTCCTTAATCTCTGTCGGTGCTAATTGGTATGGTTCTTTCACTATTAGTGTTGATCCTAACAACAAGTTTATTCGAAACTCCATTTGTCTATCAAGGGGCAATCCAGGAAGATCTTCAGGAAAGAATTCTGGATAGTCACACACAACTGGTATTCTTTGTATCTCCTTCTTTTCTTTCTTTTCATCGATTATGAATGTCAAGTATGATGTGCATCCTTTGGAGAAACATTTTCTGGCTTTCATCAGGGAAATGATTCCAAAATTTACTTTGTGTTTGTCCCCGTACACCATAAATGACTCTTTTCCAGTTGGATTTACTCTTACAATCTTCTTCTTGCACAATATATCGACATCATTGGCGCTAAGCCAATCCATTCCTAGTACGATGTTGGAACCATTCAACTTAATGGGTAACAACTCCTCGTGGAATTTGTTTCCGTTCAAGTCAATGACGATGTTTTTAATGCACTTGCTAACAGGTATGAATTTGCCAATGGAAATTTCTAGAACTAGAGCATTATCAATTTTATCTATAGGCAATGCTAGCCTTCCACTAAATTTGTGTGATATAAAGGAGTAATTTGCTCCGGAATCAAATAATATATTAGCATGCAATCCATTTACAAGAAAGGTACCTAAAGCGACATCTGTTGCATCCTTTGCGGCTTCCAAGGTCATCTGGAAATCTCTCGCCTTCGGCTTCGGTGGGAAATTAGGCCTTGCTGCCTCCTTCTTCTTCGGGCAGTCTTTTGAAATGTGCCCTTCTTCGTTACATCCATAGCACACCCTCTTGTTAGATGTGCACTCGTTGGCGTAGTTCCCTGTCTTTCCACATTTGTAGCAAGTCACCTCCTCGCTACATTGCCCAAAGTGTTTCTTTTTACACTTCTCTCACCACTTAGCTTCATTTCCTCCTCCTCCAAAATTCCTTGAGCCAGACTTTCTCTTCTTGTTGGACCTTACAGATCCCTCAAAACTTCCTCTTTTCGCCAACCTCCACCTTGCTGGTGGCTCTTCCCTTGATCATCTCCTCAACAGACTTGGTAGCCCAGATAGTTGCCCCAAGAGTAGGTGTCTGGCATACTGGCATCGTGTACTCCCATGGAAGTCCCTTTGTTTACTTGTCGATTTTCGTCAGCTCGTTTGGGACGATGTGCAAAGCAAACTCCATTTTGTCTGTGAAGGCATTGGTGTATTCATCAATGGACATGCTTCCCTTCTTCAACGTCAGGAATTGGTTCTCTAGCTAAAGCAAATTTTAGGCTGAGCAATACTTGCGCTTAAAGTGCACCAAAAACTATGCACATGCCAGCTGTAGTGGCTCATTGGGGCTTATGGTCTTCCCCAGAGTGTTCCACCAACGAACAAGGCCACCTCTGAACTGACGTACTGCATATGTGGTTTGTAGCTTGCACTTTCAACCACATGTTATGAAGGCCAACTCAATCTCCGAGATCCAGTCCATAACTCCAATTGGATCTTCTTTCCCAGTGAAAGTCGATGGCTTGCAAGTTGTGAAGTCCTTATACTTGCATCTGCTCCTCTCGACTCCTTCATCCTGGTTGTTCCTTCTAACCACTAGCGGTTTAGCTTGACCAACGGTCCTACTGTAGTTCCCATATTCTGACTGTCCGTCATTCAGTTCTGGTTATTCAATAGGCATTGAAGGTTCATCCCTATTATTCAACAACATTTGCCTCATTTCTTCCCTCTGTTCGGCCATCATAACCCGAATCATGGCTTGTACTCCAGCCATCATGATTGGTTCAGGTGCAGCTACTACCACCAGTACTTGCTCATTCACTTGGGGTTGAGGCTGATGATTCCTGTTCCTATTTGCGTTTCCGAGTCCACTTCGGGTTCTCACCATGTCGATCTATACACCAAAGTAGGTGAATTTATATTTATTTACGATAGGCGTTTAAATCCTCCTTATCACTCCGAAACGTTGCATGCTAGTTCTAATATTGTAGTCGAACACTCAGAATCATGAACACATAAGTTTTCCAGATCCGGTCGGCAATAGACCATAGATTTGAACAAGTAATAGCATATAAGACATCTTTATAGCTATAACATAAAGCACTTAGCAAAAAACAAAAAGCATTTTAGGCATCTTTCCCAAAATAAACTAGTGCTCGTGTCTAAATTATAGTAGACACTCATATCTCAATCATCGCTTAGCATTCTAAGTTTAAGTCTAGAAATCCTACAAATTCCTATTTCGCTTAAACTAATGCTCTGATACCAACTGTGACATCCCCAATTTCACGTCCAGAAAAGACCAATTTGTTTATGCTTTATTTGAAAATCAGAGTATATTTTTAAATAAATATGTTGCAGAATTTGTTACCAAAAATATGAATAAGAATTTATCAAAGCATTTCCGAAGAAATGTATTTTCATTACATTACAAACCTCGAGATTTCATTGTGAATACAGTTCAAAAGCACAAACAAAAACAACATAGGCCTTAGAACATTCCATTTATTTCTATTGGCCTATGATCCATAATCTCTCTTCTGATCATCGCATCTATGCTCTTCTGTCACTACCTGTAATGCAAGAAACTAAGTGGGTTAGGCTTGGGAGCCTGGTGAGCACATAGGGTTTTCAACCCACAATATATAAGTTTATTATTTTCATCAAATCATTCAACCCGATTACCCGTTCCCGTTATCCTCACTTTACGTCCCTAAAGCATCTATTATAAGGGACCTAGCCTAAGGATTTTTCATCTGGTTGGAAAACATTGCTTTGGGGATTACTCAGTAATACATGCCAAATAAGGCAACCATGAGGGGGATGGAGTACACCTGGTGAACACGTAGTTCAAATAAACACCTACATGTTGTGAGCTTGCTAGCGTTTCACTCGACTGCTTAGAATAGTCCGTGGTCGTCATCTATACTCTGCTAAATGACTGGATCAACATAAACATCGAGGCTTCTCATCATTTTATTTCATTACACATCAGCTATTTCATCTACCCATGTTTTACCCAACATATTTGTAGATATAAAATACATATACAGTTTAAATCATAAAAAATGTTTAAATCGTTCATCCAACATAGATCTCAGGTAAACAGATAATATCCATACATAACACATAATTTATATAAAATACTTCATGCCTATGTGTAAGATGAAAGTAACTATGCACTCACCTGATAAAGTGGTGATTCCATCTTGGACAGCGCTTCGCTTCTTAACAATATGATTTCTTTCGAAGAAACCGGGAGGTTTGCAGGAAACCGGGCTCTTCGGGGGCGGAACTTTCCAATATGAAAATCTCTTTTTCTCGGAGCCTCTAAGCGCTATGGGGATTTCTTCTAGCGCTAGGGAGGTTTTCTAGGCTTGGGGGTGGGGGGGGGGGGGGGGGGGTTGGAGGGCTAAAGAGAGTAGAGAGAGAAAGAAAGAATTTAAGGTGTGAGATTTATGGCTGGCATCACACCTCTATTTACAGGGCCGAATCCATGCAGTACGTTGGGCGTACCCTCGGTGGTACGCTACGCGTAAGGGGCACGTGTCGTTATTCGGTCGGTGTGTCGTGGCTGCTTCGGAACCGCGTAATAGGAGACCGCGGGGCGTAACTTCGTTGAACACGGGGTGTACTCGTTACACAGGGCGTCCTAAGTGTTATGTTGGGCGTAAGAAGACCACGTGTCAGCATCCAAGGCAAGGACCATGGGGAGCAAGGGAGGTTCCGGATCACGCCATGTCATCACACTTCGCAACAGCTTCGCAAATTCCATTTCCGACTTCTAAAGTCCGTAACTTTCGCATACAAGCTCCGTTTTTGAAGTTATTTATATCCATGAGTAGGTGGAGATGTACTCTACAACTTTCGTTTAGACTCTGTCAGCTAATTTTGAATTTATTTAAAAAGTTATATTTTTTAACAGGCCGGGATAGGAAAAGTCCGTTAAAAATTCATAACTTTGTCATCCGACGTCCGTTTTCGTCTGTCTTTTTATCGTTGAGCTCCTGTTGACGAGATCTTCGATTCTCATTTAGGTTGTGTTGGATAAAAATCGGTCGATCTAATATTCGAACTCCGGGCTGTACATTGTTATGCCAAATCTTAGAAAATTCATAACTTCTTTATACGAAGTCAGATTTGGACGTTCTTTTTATGCACGCTCTCGGTTTAACGTATACTAAGACTTTTGTTTAGATCGTTAAGGCTAAAAATCACTTTATCATAAACTCACTTTTTATATCACACATCGTCGTGCCGCTTTTATCGCGAAACTTCGATAGGTCATAACTTCTTCGTTATAACTCGGATTTCGGCGTTTTTATATCTCTGGAATCCTTGTTACAACCACTACAAATTTCTTCATAGGTTTTGGGTTTAGCCATTATTTTATTTTTGACACTTACTTTCATTCTTAATTTATCATATCTTATAAATAAGTATAATTCACATAGAATTACATAATTCACATAATATTCAAATAATTCCTCTTTATTACTTCAAAATGGGTTACAATTGTTGAACCTAACTATTACATTATCATACTAATGATTAGCCTAGAAACACAGGCGTTACATCCAAGGAACTGAAAAGAAAAGTTTAAGTTAGAGAAGAAGCTTCCAGTTCCGGTTTGTTCGCAGGCAGAGGAAGAACACCGGATAGAGGTGGAGATAACAAAGGAAAGTCAAGTTCCGAATCTAAAGGAAACATCAAATGTTATAAATGCAAGCAAAAGGGGCACTTCAGAAGAGATCATGCATTGTTAAAGAAAGGGAATAATGATGTTCGACCAAGCAACAACAATGTTACTATATTTCAAGGAAATCTTGATGAAGGGGATGATGGTGAAGTTTTGGCAGTTTGTACATCTAGTTCTGCTGATGTTTGGGTCTTGGAATCTAGAGCATCCTATAATACGACATGCAATAGTAATTGGTTCGACTCCTTCAAAGAATGGAATGGCAAAGTCAAGATGGGTGATGATTGGTTGAGTAGTATCAAGGGAAGTGGCATGGTATAGACCAAGATGCACAATGGTATGGTCAGGAAACTAGATTGTTGGTTCATCCCAAAGCTTTGAAAGAGGTTGATTTCTCTTGACACTTTAGCGAAGGATGGAATGAAGTATTCTGGAGAGGGTGACTGGTTAAGAGTGCCCAAGGGTGCTCTTGTAGTTACTAAGGGAATGATGAATCATCATGGGATTTATATTCTAGATGGTTGTGTGATTGGTGGAACGGTGATTGTATCCCAATCCTTGGATCAATATGATGATGAACGAAAGTTGTGGCATCATAAGTTGGGACATGTGAGCAAGAAGAGGTTGTCTGGTGGAGATGCCACTGGAAAAGCTGAACTTGGTGAATCTTGTGTTCAAGACATACAAAGCAAGGTGAATTTGAGTTCGGTTTAACACTCAAGCAAGGAGATTCTCGAGTATGTTCACTCAAATCTATGGGGTCCCTCTCATCTGAAGTCGCATGTTGGATGTCGATACTTTGTGACTTTTATTGATGATTACTAAAGGAAGACATGGGTGTATTTTCTGAAGACAAAGGATAAAGATGAAGTGTTTTGGAGGTTCAAGGAGTGGAAGATGATGGTTGAGAAACAAACTAGGAACCATGTCAGTTCACTCAGAACATTAAATGGATTAGAGTTCTACAAGGCTTAGTTTGACAACTTTTGCAAAACAGAAGGTACATTAAGGCATCGCACTGTATGGATAACACCACCATAAAGCGGAGTGGCTAAACAAATGAACCAAACACCAGTGGAGCATGCTGAGTGCATACGATTATCTATTGATTTATCAGAGCAATTATGGGCTGAAGCAGTTAATACTGCTTGCTATCTAGCAAATAGATCTCCATCAATTGCAGTTGATTGTAAGACACCTCAAGAGGTGTAGTCTGGGAAGCCCTATTAGAACACTGGGTTGCGAATGTTTGGATGCTCTGCTTATGCTTGTGAGAATGATGGTAAACTGGAGCGCAGAGAAATGAAGTCCATATTTCTAGGATATGCATCTTGAGAGGAAGGTCATCGTCTGTGGTATACAGAAGAACAAACTCCAAAATTCGTTATTAGCAGAGATGTGACCTTTGAATTTGCTATGTGTAACTAGAGAGGAGGTGGTACAAGTGTTGCAGGTAACGATCAGAATGCTAGCCAGAAGGTGGAGTTTGAAACAGAAACCCTACACAGTTTTGTGATAAATGAGGAACAATATGGTGGCATGGAACAACATAGACGTGAGGAATCCCTTGTTCAACCTAGGGAAGAAGTGTCTGGTGATGCTGATGTCGAGAAAGTCAACTAGAAGAAGCTTCTAGAGAATGAGCTTGTGATGAACGATTTAGGAGCTGAAAATAAGATAACAAGGATGGAGATTCGGAGTGATAGAATAGCAGGATGGTTATATATTTCTCATTACTTTGAGAAAGTCTTGCGGTCGTTCTATCATGATCAGTCCAAACATGTTGGTACTTTTTTGGCGTTTCGAGGCAACCGAGGAAAAGCTCATTAAGAAGTGGTCAAGTGGATTTTGTGACACTTGAAGGGAATGCTTGATGTTTGTCTGGTGTATGGTGCTAATGCATGACATACAACCTTGGTTGGATTAATAGACTTGGACCATGAAAGTGATATGACGATAAGAAAATCATTAGCGGTTAGTCTTGTTCAGAGTCTTATTTTGAAGTTGGAGAAACCTATCATGTTCTATGATAGGTTATGCATTCAAAAATCTAGTGTCACAAAGAATCTGAAAGACATGGTGACAAGGACGTTGCCTAGAAAGAAGTTCAAGCTTTGCTTGGACTTGGTGGATGTTAGCAGGAGGTAAGCCCCTTCGGGTTTTGATGGCAGGAAGGGAGAGGAATTTCTTATTTGAGGTAGAGTTTAGAGGATGCTTAAGTCAAGGTGGAGATTGTTAAATGTGACTCGAGCATTTGGAGCATGTTCATGGAGCATTTAGAGCACTTGGAACTCGATGGATGGTGTATGGTGCTAATGCATGACATACGGCCTTGGTTGGATTAATAGACTTGGACCATGAAAGTGATACGACGATAAGAAAATCATTAGCGGTTAGTCTTGTTCAGAGTCTTATTTTGAAGTTGGAGAAACCTATCATGTTCTATGATAGGTTATGCATTCAAAAATCTGGTGTCACGAAGAATCCGAAAGACATGGTGACAAGGACGTTGCCTAGAGAGAAGTTCAAGCTTTGCTTGGACTTGGTGGATGTTAGAAGGAGGTAAGCCCCTTCGGGTTTTGATGGCAGGAAGGGAGAGGAATTTCTTATTTGAGGTAGAGTTCAGAGGATGCTTAAGTCAAGGTGGAGATTGTTAAATGTGACTCAAGCATTTGGAGCATGTTCATGGAGCATTTAGAGCACTTGGAACTCGATGGAGAGCTTGGGGTTTATGGAGCATGTGACAAAGGAACGGAACGTACAGAATGGGGTTTGGAGCACTTGGGAGTGATATGGAGCAACAAGGGAGCCCTGTTGCGCCATATGTTGAAGGGTTAGGCCAAGAAGGATGTTGTTGCACCAAGGGCATTCCTTCTTGCGCCATTATGCTCCCGCTTACGCTATGAGGGGTTCCTCTTGCGCCATGGGGTGCTTGTGTTGAGCCATGGACTATGCTCTTGAGCCATGCATGGCCTTGTTGTTCCATGTATGTTCATGTTGTGCCAAGGTGGTGTTGTTGCTCTAATCTTGATGTTCCTGTGCCACACTTGAAGCTTGTTGCGCCATCATGGTGCAAGTTGGACCATCTTGGTCCTTGATGAGCCAAGTATGCTATGAAGCCCTCTATGATGCTCAAGATCGTTCAAGGATGCTTAGAAGTTGGTATTGCTCAAGGATTACACCATGTTGTGCCATCATGATGGATGTTAGGACATTAGTGTTCATGATACACCACTTGTACATCATGATGCTCCACTATGGCTCAAGGTGCTCCATCATGTGTGTTGTTGATGCCCATGGGTTGTATGACACGGAAGAATGTTCTAGACGATGCTGCATGGCGAAATATGATTGGTTGTCACCTTTTATGGGTCTATGGGCCAATGGGCTTGGCCTATTAAAGTTTTAGGTTTGATCCTTCAAGTATAAATAGGGATGCATGTAGAGTCATTTGTCTTGTCGTGTATCTTGTATCCTTATTGAGTAGGGCGAATCACTGGTGAATTGTACTTTTAATCTCTGTTTGAGAACTTTGAAATAAATAATACCCCATCCTGCCCGTGGAAGTAGGTTACCTTGACTGAACCACACCACATAAATATTGTGGTTTTGTGTGCTTATAGTTTTGCTTGTTATTCGCATTACTTCCTAACAAGGGTCATCAAAACTTGACAAGTTGCATCAGATTTGTTCTGAGTCTTGACAAATATCACCTATTTTCCATATATATATAATCTTGGATGATAATCGATATAATGCTCGAAGAGGTAGTCATCTTACACTAAAGCCTATACAAAAAGCTCGTGCCTTTCTTAATAAACTTCCAGGTAATTTCCACATCATTAATTACAAACGAATGTTTGTATTGAATTATTTTTTATTAATATGTTTTATATTTTCAGATTTAGCACAATAGTTTTCCTTTGTTTCCACTTTTATTCTTTATATTTATGCATTTACAATTTTACCTCATGCAAATCATGGGTTCTCCATTAGTTTTATATTGATGATAAAGAGAAAAAGATATAGGCGTGTTCGGCACGGAACGTTTTGGAGCGTTTGAGAGCTTCTAGTTTCTAGCGTTTGACAAAATGCTCCGTTTTAAACAGAAAGCCTCGTTTGGTACTACAAGCTTCTAGCGTTTAGTTTAATCAAAACGCACCAAATCTAAATGCTACTTCATGTAGCTTTTAACAAAACGCTACAAGCTACCCGCTACCAGCTAGTTTTGCCGAACACGCTCATAGTTGTTTGATATTATAAACAAGAATGGTGAAGGGTTATATGAAATTTTGATAAGCGGCACAACATCTCTCATGTTGTTGGCTGTGAAAAAATTATCGTAGCAACTGAACTTTTTAAAAAGATAATAAGCTCAGTCGTGCAAAGTGATTATTTTTTTTTTCAAAAGTCTGATTTTAGGGGCCAGAGTAGACCGGTTTTTACTACTTTTTTAGGTGTTCGATCATTCTGATTAATTTTTTTTTTGTGAACTATACGGTTTTTACCGGTTCGATGCGACTCGACCTGCCACAAGTATTGTTGGTTTTTTTTTTATCGATTTTAATTAATTATGGAACCATATTTTTTTTATTCGAGATTTGACATTGTGACAACATGAAGGATAATAACAAATAATCTACTATAATTTGGCCAAAATCAAATTTAAGCATTGTATTTTATTTTTTTTGTCCAAAATCTCTCGTGGGATTTTCTCCCTTCAATTAAGATTATAAAAGTGTTTTAATGCATAACTTTATGAATTAGACACATGTACGATATTTAGAAAGATGAAATAATTCTTCCCAAAATTATAGTTTATCTTTTCTTTTTTGTTTGTCTTAAAATAATAGTTTATTTCTAAAAATAAATAATAATTTTATAAAAATATCTCCTAATTATTACTTAACCAACAAAACATTTAATGAAACATTAAATGCAAATTAATGACAAAACTGTCATTTTATTGTATAAAGTTTGTGGTGATTAATATTTTTTTAATCTTACGTGTTTTTTGTTTATGGATAATAATTTTAGGGATGGAGAGAACAATAATTTTAAAGACGGAGAGAGTACTAGATTAGATGTCATCAATTACTTCGGCAATGGCTAATTTTTTTTTTTTGAAGTATACTTTTGGCAAAATCACATATGGATCCACCTGCGAATTCATAAGCTATTTTGGTCTTTTTATTTTTATATTTTTTGGTTATTTCTTGGCAATGGTAATTGAAAGTTTAGGCTAAAATTTGTCTTTTTATCTTATTTTTAGGTGTATTCCGAGACCCCGTTTCCGTGGGGCTCCGTCCTGTTAAGAAGTATATATTAAAAAAAATCGGGAGCGGGGGCAAGGTTAACCCCCATTTTAAATCCGGAGGGCGGAGGCGGTAATTCCATCCCGAAACCCTAATAGGGATGTTAATAAATTATACACATATCTACATATCTTAATATAAATATAATAAACAATAACATGATTTTGAACTTTCAAATTTTAACAAAAACATATATGATATAATTTTACATATCTTAATATAAATATAATAAACAATAACATGATTTTGAACTTTCAAATTTTAACAAAAACATATATGATATAATTTGCTATCTTAAAATACATTCATTTGAAATGAAAATTATTTTTTATATTTTTCTTAAATTAATGAAATTCATTTTCAATGTAAATTCCAATAGTGTCTTTACTTATATATTACTTGCAGATTGTCTCATCATATAATTGACACATCCTTTAATGCACTTTTTACTTAATATGATATACACGTGTTTATAAAATTTAAGAATTTAGTTTTACAATGTTATAAAAAAGGGGGTAATTTTTCTCCATACACAATAATTGGTGCTTTAAAATGTTGTATTGTACAACCATATAATACATGAATTGTTGTGTATGACAAAAATCTGTTGTGTACGAATTACTTCCCTATAAAAAGGTTATCAGAAATAATTTGGTTGAAGATAACTATATTTCAATTGAACTTGAAATTACCTATCATATTCCTAATTCCTTGAATTAAAGCTAATTCCTTGAATTAAAGACATCCAATTCAATATAAATCCCAATAACATCTTTTATTTTTTATATTGTATGAAACTCAATTTAAAACGCTTTTGCTTTAAAACATGTTTTATAAATATTATGAAGTTAGCTTTAAAAAATATTATAAACTATTGAAGATTATGGTTTGTGTAGGTAAATATCAATAAGATGAAACTGTTCATTTAGATGAATGAAACATCTCAACAGCTAAAAAGTTAGTTACCATGAAAAATAGTTTACACTAAATAATAAAATAAAAAATAAATTAGTTAAACATGTTAAGGAACATCAAATGGACCCAGTCACCACCATAATTAAGAACTTAACGTACGTATATGTGACATTTGGTCCACATGATAACATTAAACTTATTTTTATCAAATTAGTGACAACACTATTATATATATATATATATATATATATATATATATATATATATATATATATATATATATATATATATATATATATATAGAAGTTTAGATGTTTTCAATAAGTATTGTATGCACATATGGACCACTCACAATCAGGGACGCATCTTTCTTAGGGCCAGGAGGGGTCTTGGGCCCCCCCCCCCTGAATTTTGGGTTAGAAATAGTCCAACTATGTATAATTTTTCGAGATATAGGCCCTGTTGTATGGAAAATGGGCTTTGGCCTCTCCTGCCCAAATCGGAATGACGTGAACTCGTGAAGGACTTACGACGAATTGAAGTATCGAACCCCAAATCCTAATCCTCATCTTCCGTCAATCCGTTGAATACTTGAATCCGTTATTCATTAGTTCATTGGTTGCTGTTCTAGATGTCGGACGCCTCAGTGCCTCACGCCCACTCCGCCTCCGGCGGCCTCCACAGACCACAGCAGACGCAGCAGTCGGCACGCCAGCACAACAGGCGACAACAGCTAGCAGAAAAATCAGGAAGAAAAATCTTCATTCTCCATTTGTAAATTTTTGTTCTTCCTTTGTGTTCTTCCTTTTGTAAGTTCTGTTCTTCCTTTGTGACTTTGTGTTATTGTGTAATTTGGAAGAAAAATCAAAAAGTCAAGAAATTAGAATCTCAAACAATGTTATGTTTTCCTTCGTGTAATCTTGTTCACTGTTCAGTCTCCATTTGTAAATTTGCTTAATTGCTTGTTTTGGTCTTATGGGAATTTCGCAGTTCAGTGTTCACATAGTCAAATGATTTCACACACTTTGTTCCTCCAATTACTTCTTGTTTGTCCAATAGTCCAAAATGACCTAAGATTGTTGATTTGTTCCTCCAATTGCTTGTTGTTTATCTTAAATGAGCTGAGATTGTTAATTATCTTGAATTGTTCCTCCATTTTAGTGTTGTTGGAATTTGGAATCAAGAAATTAGAATCTTAAACAATGTTATATGTTTTCTTTTGCAGAAACTAAAGTTAATTGGTAGATTTTGAATGAATTGTTCATACATTTTTCTTTTTTTTATAGATACAATGGGCAAGATGAAAACCATTCATTATTTTTTCAAAAGAATGGGTAATTGCTTAAAACATTGATTCGAAGTCGGTAATTGATGATTTTAAAGATTTTAAAGGTCGTCGGGCTGAATTGTAATTCTTTTTTAGGTATTTTTGATGTTTAATTGTTAAAAATTTTGGTTTTTTTATATGTAAGAATGGTAACTTTAGGTATTTTGGTGTCTAAATGCTGAAAAAATATTGATTTTTTTTTTGTGTAAGAACGTTTATTTTAGATTTTTTTACTTTTGGCCCCCCTAACTATATGTTCAAGCTCCGTCACTGCTCACAATTTAGCACAAAATAAATTTTTAAATAAATCAATAAGGGTAAATTAGTAATATTGCATGTATATTAAATAAATTCCAAAATTAAAATCAAATCAAATCCTTATAAAATTGCAATCAGTTTTTAAACCCTACAAAAATCACCATAACGTAATCGACATCCTCTTCCTTCCTCATTGCTACTATTGCCGACATGTTCTTTCCCCACATCAGCCGTCAAACACCACATCACAACCACCAGCGAAGAGGTGATACAAGAAGGTATTACAAAGAATGGAGTTGGTCTTTGATGAAAATGACGATGAAAGCCCTCATCTTTCTTCCTAAACCCCAAATTTTCACTTCAAGCCTTCGTCAGTGTGTGTATATGTGTTTGATAAAAGATAATCATTAACACCACAATCATCTTCAGCTGTTCCTGATTTTGAATTGAAAATCATAACCATGTGTAGGGGACCATTTGGCTTCTTTCTCCCTCTGCCTCTCTCTTGGCTTGATTAAAATAGTGGAGTTGGAAATCCATGTCAGGTGGTGATGGTGAAATTAGCAAATTTCGGGAAAGAATTAAATTATGTAAGTCCTTTATACCTCTCTCTCTCTCTCTCTCTCTCTCTCTCTCTCCTTTTTCAATTTTTATTCTTATGATTGGATATTTACCACAATTTTTTTTTATTATGGGTGTATCTGACAACAATTCTGACGGAATAAAAGATCAAGTTCTAATTCTGTCATAATGGAATCTCGATTTTATGGCATGGAATCTCAAATTACTCGTTAGTATTTGAAGGTATACAATATTTTATTGTAAATTTAGTCACATTCATGTATTTATTAATTACATATGTTGTATGTTTCATCAAATGGAGTATAAAGATATGAGCATCCGATTTTGTCCGCCAATTGTTTGCTAAAATGCTTGAATCAAATATTTCAGCCAATTTTTTGTAATATTTGAACTATCATATCTCTCTCATACTAGCTTGGAATGATTTGAAATTTTTTATACATGTTCTCCTTTCTGTTAGCTACAAGTTAGGTTATGAAGTCATTTGAATTGGATTAATATTGACTGAATTACAGTCCTTCAAACATTGGATGTTACAGCTATATTTTTAGCACTTCTACTTTGTTCAAAAAAAATTTGTGATCTTTGAACTATCATATTTCTCACATTCTTGCTTGTAATAATATGGCCTTTTCTAATATATTGTCCTCTGTGTTAGCTACAATGTGGGCTCTAGAATAATTGTAATTAGATTAAGTCGATTAGTTGGATCAAGTGACTCGGGGAATACTTGATCAAGTGGCTCAAGTATTGCATTCTGGTAGAATAAATTAAAAGTCTTTAATGTATAACACATTCTATTAAAATTTATAGTTTTATTCTTTTAGAATATACTAAAAGTTTTAATATTTTAATGTTGATTATTTTTTCTTTGTGGATATAAATTTTGAAGAGGCTGTCATTGATATGGAAAAAGAAGAAAACATAGAGAATGAGAGTATTCTTGCAGAATGTATAAAGTGTTTCTTAACAATAATATTCTCTCAAAATGGATTAGTGTTTTTTTTTAGATTTTGATGTTTTTATTTTTATTTTTTTAACCATTCTTAGTTTTAATCTTTAAGAATAAATGTAAGTCTTATTCTTTACGAATTAATGTAATTAGTGATGCTTAAAAAATAAAATCCGTATTCTTTAGAAAATGTTATTCTTGATAATATGTTGTATAATTCTTTAAGCATGTTAATTATAAAACCTATCTTGAATGAACCATAGTCGGCAAGAATAAAATCGAAAATGTATTTACTAGTTTATGTTTGACTCGCTTTCATTCTGACATAATAAAATCGGTTAGTATTAGAAATTATAATAGAATTAAATTTGAATTAATTTAAAAAATTCAGATTTAAAAAAGGAAATTAATTATCCCTAAAAATCCTAAAATTCTCTTTTTATATATAGGTTAATTGACGAAAACACCATTTTACTAAAAATTTTGTGATTATATGATACATGTTACCCTATTGTAATACACTAGACCCTCAGATATTGACCATTGATTTTATGAATCCATTGGTCTAGAATTGTGCTTACAGATACACATAGATGTAAGAAACAAAATAACCTAGCCATATATATATATATATATATATATATATATATATATATATATATATATATATATATATATATATATATATATATATATATATATATATATATATATATATATACACCTTAATAAGCATTTAGCATGTTTTGCTGAATTTTAAGAGGTACCATCCTTAAAACATAATATACAACAATTTTATGCACAAAACCTTATTTGGTCTTGAAAAAGTCAAGGAACATAATCCGTTGTTTGACTTAGATTTTTGACTTGGTCTCCATTTCCTATCCCGTCCAACAAACTCCCCATTGTGTTTCCATTTCCTCTACCCTATAGTGTTATACCTCCACCTCTTTCCTTTTTACTTTCGCATTCACGACGAACTGGTTTACCACACACCCTTCAATATGACAACCTATAGTGCAACCCACCACCGCTACTACGACCACCACTAAGCGCCACCGGAACCAAGTCAGCGACACCCACTCTAGCACCGCCATGCCACTCCAGCATCGTCCTCTGCATCACTCCAGGTGGCTGTGGTTGAAATATCAACAAAGATGTCATGTTCAATAGTACAAGGTAAGAGCCCTAATCAAATTATGTTTGCTAGCCCTAAGTTGATATTTTTTTAACTTTTGTCTCGATTTTTGGATTCTTGCACAAGTGTCGACATTTCTCATTGGAGAAGCGACACGAGAACCCTATTCTTCTTTTCTGTATGTGTGGTCGTTAAATCACAGAGAAAGAAACCCTGTTCTCATTGTAGTTCAATCGCTTTTACTCACGATCCACTTAAAATGTTAATCTTCTTCCATCTATGTGGATATTTGTTTCTGATTTCACTGTGTGTTATTTTAGAGTTGAAAGTATGATTAGTGGAGAAATCAGCAGACTCATCCCAACCAGGTTCAAAGTACCTTCCAATTCACCAGGTTTGTCTTATTTTTTTCTCTTAATAATCATGCTTCTAAATTTTTTATATGTATCATTCATGAAGTCTACAATTTGCCTCCTTCATCCTCGCCACCATAACCGCACCATAACTGCTTATCTGTGTGAGTGTGTGTTTTCTTATCTCCTTAAACTATTGAATCAGGAACACACACTTACATTAAGCATCAGCTCTCTATCTCTTTCTGGTCACTCAAACACCTTACCACCATCGACAAATGTTCTCTCTCTGGTAAACTCTATAATCACATCAAAAGTATGGATTTTTGAAATTCGAGTTTAGGTTATGATTAAGTTTATTGTGTTTATTTTTTCAAAGATCTACATCAATTATGAAGCATTACAACCTAATTGTGATGGCATGATTGGGAGGATATTCAAATAAAATTGCATTACAATCCACTTTTCATTGGATCTGTTTTCCAGTACTCACCTAACAAAACACTAAGATGGCTACTTTTATTTCATGTTCTCTTTTATCTCAAAAGAATATCAAGTGGATGTTTATGTCTTATTATATATTTACTTGTGCTCATTCAGACACAGAACTGTAAGATAATACAAAATTATCTATAAATTTGTTTGATATTTGGCTAATATAAAGATGTCATATGTTAGTTATGATTTCGTGTGTTACTGTTGTATTTTTTTAGCCAATATAAAGACATCATATCTTACTGTCGTATTTTTTTAGCCTAAAATACTAAAATAATGGCATATGTTGGTTATAATTTCAGATTAATTGATCCAATTTCTCCACCTCAAAGCTCAAGCCAAGTCTTTAAAGTGGGGAACCATCTTATGGACCATCTATTTCTGGATTGGCTGCATTTTGGTTAAATGAAACGTGTTGGTTTTCGGGAGCCAAAGGTTACACTTTTAGAAGTCGGGGGTTAAATTGTAAGTTTCGGATTAGTTTTGTAAATATTTACGAAAGCACAGACTACTTGGTAAATTGTAGGACTCAAATTGAAGAGATTTTGGAAGCTTAGGGGTTGCATGGTAATTATAGGGACTTAAGTTGAAGGTATTTTGGGTGGCTGGGGTTAAAAGGGTAAATTATTGACTTGATTTGAAAGGAATTAGGATGGAGGGGCTGTTAATGTAATTATGGGATATATGCTCATAACCGGGTATATAACCATCACCATGTCACAAACCCTAACCCTAAGAGAGTGCAGCCACCATCCTACCACCACCCGTCACCCCTAACTTCTGGCCGCTACCATTGTTGAAGACGCTCCCACTGTCGCCATCGAAGACAAAGAATCACCGTCGTTCGTTTGCTATCGTTGTTGCACTGCCGCCGACGAAGACGAATTCTCATCTTCTTCCAGTCGTCACGTTGCTTCTGTTGGAGATGGAGCCATAGTGGAGTGTGTGGATGTCGTTGTTGCTGTTCCGATCATTTCCCTTTCTCATCCTTCTTCCTATCGACGTACCATAACCACTACTCTCGTCGCCGGCGAAGGCGAGAGTTGGATCCGATATTGTGGTCGTGGGAGGGACCAATTGAACCGACGGCTGTTGGGTCTCGATGTTGTCGTCGCTACCTTATCTCGTCACCACCAGCCACCAAGGGAGGTGGATTTGAGTTTGTGTGGGGTTTGATTTCTGCTTCAAGATTCATGTGGTGTGTGGCTGCTTGATTGAGAACCAAAAGAGATCACCGCTACCACCATGCGGTGGTGGCTGCCATCCCAAGTCCGATGTTGTCACCACCGTAAGCCACCAGGTGGGTGGCTGGAGGGTGTTCTACTTTTTGAGGTGTGTGTTTGGGTGTTTTGTTAGCCGGAAATCGCAAGGAAGCCACCGCCACCATGTGCCGCCATGTGTGTGTGTTTATCTTAGTGAGCGGGTGTATGTTTATTTGGGACATTGAAATGGAATTGTGTATTAAGCCCAATCACACCATATAATTTATTTATAAGAGTGATAGACTTAATGGATTAAGTCCTTAATGGGTTAAATGAGAAACACTTAACCCTAATTATCATTTTATGTAAAACCCTAATTTCACTTAGGTTTATTGTTGGGTTTTCTATTGGGCCTTGATGATTGGGTTATTGGTGGGCCATCCAAGAATAATCATATGGACTAGAATATTTAAATGGGCTTTAGGGTAAGGCCCATATGTGAGGGTTTGGGTCCAATTTTCTATAGATGGGCCATAATTGGGCCATTATGATTTTGAGATATTGGCCCATTAGAAATGCCAAATGTTTGGATTGGACTAATTGATTGGGCCTTAGAATAAGACCATGTAAAGGTTTGGCCACAATTCGGAAAATTGGGCCATATGTTGGGCTTTGACTCTTAGTTGACTACTGGGCCTTTGGGTTGGTCCTTAGGCTCGAATCAAGCTAAGATAGGGGTAAAGCAGTCTTTTACCCCAAGCATGGACTTATGGTTATGTGTTAGCACCTAATTATTAATTGGGTGTTATTTTGATGTTGACAGATTCGAGAATCTGTCAGCCAGCAGCCACAACTTTATTTGTGGGACTTCAGCAGTGTCAGGTGAGTCTCCTCACTATTTGTATGGGTCTAAGGAACCAATGCCGACCCATTTAGTTTATGTATGATAGGAAGACCTGGGGTTTAACCCTAGGCATTATGCATGAAAGACCAGGAGGCGGCTCCCGGCATACAGTATGTTATTATGTATCATAAGAAGCCCTGGGGGTTAGCCCTAGGAAATATGTAAGAAATACCAGAAGGTGGCTCCTGGTACATTGTATGCTATTATGTATGAAAGACCAGGAGGTGGCTCCTGGCACACTATATGTTGATTAGCTAAGTTGAGTAGTATGTATGCTAGTTGTCTTTATGATGCTTGCATAGGAGACCAGGAGGTGGCTCTTGGCACTTGTCTGTGAGACTATGACATCCCCATTTTCACGGACAGAAAAGACCGCTTTTGTTTATGCTTTATAAAAATCAGAGTACCTCTTTTAATAAAAATGTTGCATAATTTGTTCCCAGTAAAACATGATCAATATGTTATCAAAGCATTTCCAAAGAAAAGTATTTTTATTCATTTTAAAACATTGGGATGTCATCGTCAATACAAAAACATAAGCATAAACGGAACTTATATTTATTTACACTGGTGATCTACATCTCTTTAATCTCTCAATGTAATGTGACTTCATATCAACACCTGTGATATAAATAAACCGAGTGGGTCAGGTTGGGAAACCTGGTGAGTACATAGGGTTTTCAACCCACGATAATATAATTATTATGTTTAAACAATCAAACAATCAACCCAATTACCCATCCCCATTATCTTCTTTACTCTTAAGGATCTATCCTAAGAGCCATCTATTCATTTATTCCGAAGTCCCTTGCTTCCAGGGTTATAGGACTGGCACTAAATCCATAGCTGCCGATACTCGTTCGTAAAGCACTAATTCCATAGCTACTATAGTTTATTCATCGGGTACTAAATCCATAGCTAACAGTGTTTTTCTAATAGGTACTAAGTCCATAGCTACCAATTCCTATCAGGTACAAGTCCATAGCTACTAGTATTTGTCCAATAGGCACTAAGTCCATAGTTGCCGATGTTTATTAGGCACTAAGTCTATAGCTGCCAATGGTTACTCACATCATCTTTTATCTCTCATCATTCATCTACCCATGTCATGCACAACATATTCATATATATAAAATACGTATACAGTTTAAATCATTTAAAACATGTATAAAAATCTTTCACCAGCATAGACAGCAAGTATTCAGACAATATGCACATATAGCACGTAATTTATATTAAAATACTTCATATCTATGTGTAAGATGAAAGTAACTATGTACTCGCTTGTTAAATTGATGATTCCAAACTCGGGCATCGCTTCGCTTTTAACGATTCTATTTTCCTTCGACGAAACCTAGTATTATTACCACTAGAGTTTAGTCTATTATTCGCCGAGACTAAATAATAGTCTAGCTGTTATTACTATTATATAAGCGTTAAACAATACTTATATAACCTATAATAATAGCCCAGTTACTTATTATTAGTTCTTAATAACGTTACTATAATTAAATAAAAGCTATATTAAAAATAGCGTAGGCGTAGCTCACTTACAACGGGTTTATAGAAAATCGGACTTTTCTTGGAGCAGCATTACCGTGCGGAAAATCTCTTCTTCTCGGAGCCGTCGAGCACTCTGGGGCTTCCGCCTCGTGCTAGGGAGGTTCCCTAGGCTTTTCGGGGGGGGGGGGGGGGGTTTCGGGGCTAGAGAGAGAATAAAAAGAGGAAAGAATAGGAAAGGTGTGGAGAAAATGAGGGTGAGAGAGGTTCTATTTATAGGGTGAAAACGGCTGAACTTCGTGCCACATGTCACCATCTAGTGGCAAGACTTTGGGAGAAAGCAATGCCCAAGATTGTGTCACATCACCCATTTTCGCACAACACACTTCCGACTTCTAAAATCCGTAACTTTCACATACGACCTCCGTTTTTGACGTTCTTTATATCCACGTGTAGGTAAAAATAAGATCTATAACTTTCAATTTGACTCTGTCAGCTGATTCTCGACCGATCTTAAATTAACAGTACGAGGAGATTGTATTGTTAAATGTCCGCGTAAAATTCATAACTTCTACATACGGACTCTGTTTTCGTCTGTCTTTTTATCGTTGAGTTCCTATTAATGAGATATTCAATTCTCATTTAGGTCGTGTAGGCTACAAACTGCTCCATCTAAAATTCGAGTTTCGGGCTGTGCACTGCTAAGCCAAATCTTAGAAAATTCATAACTTCCTCATACGAAGTCAGATTTGGGCATTCTTTTTTTTGTACGTTCTCGGTTTAACAAATACTACAACTTTTGTTTAGATCACTAAGGCTAAAAAGTCCTTTATCATAAATTCACTATCTACGTCTCCCGGTGGCGTGCCGGTTCCGTCACGAAACTTCGACTACTCATAACTTCTTCATTATAACTCGAATTTCAGCGTTCTTTATATGTACGGAAACCTTGTAAAGTATCCTAAAACTTGGCTAAGATTATTTATTCTAAATAATCTTTTTCCAAAAAGTCGTTTTCGACCCTTATTATCTCCAAATTGACTAGCCCGGATCTACGGGCGTTACAATTATGTCCCCTGGTGGTTGTCGAGGCCAACACAAATAATAACCCTAAATATTACACACTAAAATAGTGTATAGTGGTAAAGGGATCGAATCCACGGAGATTGGTTCAATTTATAACTCCACGAAAAATCTCTTTGTAAAAATACTTGTAAAATGACAATAAAAATAAAATGGGCGGGGGGGGGGGGGGGGGGGTTGGTGTTTTGAAATACTTGAAACAAACTAGAGTTAACTATGATTTAAATAGACAAATGCAACAAAAATAAGAGTTTGATGTAAAATCAATAAGGGAGAGATGGTTGACTTAAAGTTTCCTCATTTTGACTTTTGATGAACATATCATTAGAATCCAATGGTGCAATACTTTGATTTAAGTCCTTAATTTGGTTATAGTAATCCAAGGAGCTTGAGATTACCTAGACTTTTCTTAATTGTTGAAATGGCTAGAGAAGCTCATAACAATTTCTTAGTCAAAGTCACTAATTCCAAATAGCATGTAATTAGTGAAAGTCAACTAGCATTAAGAACCAAAAAGTCACCAAATCCAAGAAGGGTCAAATGCTTTCACCACCATGTTAGAGGAAATGTTTTTATGATTGTGTGAAGCAAAAACAACACAAAAATCATTTGTTACTTGCTAATTTGAGGATCATTTACTTAATCAAGAAATTAGCCAACAAATCACCACAAACACATTTAAACTCATGAATAAAAACATACTAGTAGTGATAATATGATAAAACATAAAACATTTCCATAAAGATTTAAGAACAAGTTCATGGGTTCTTCAACATCCAACAAAATTTCAAAAGATTCAACAAAAAGTCAACCAAGATTTGTTTAGCCAAGCATGGCTAAACTCAAATGAACAAAGTTAGATAAGATTGTACCAAACATTTGACAAGATTCAAGAGATGAAAAGAAGATATTCTTCAAGTGTTCTTGGCCTCCAAAAGTGCTCCAAACTCCAGAGAAAAAGTATCAAAATCGGACCTCCAAGATAAGGCTAAAGAGGCACACCCACCTTCCCAATATAGAGCTCTTAGCAAAATCCCGAAATTACGCTTGTCAGAATCCACGTGGGCCGTGGGGAATCTTACGCGGGCCGCGGGCTCTGACGGGTATTTTGGGCTTCTTCAAGTCTTGGGCCCCCACAGCTAATCCATTGGCCCAGTTCGAGTCCAATCAGCTTCTAGCCCATTTTTCTTCAATATTTCTTCAATTAAAGCCCAATTTGTCTTTCCATATCACTCAAAACTTCCGCAAAATCCTGAACATCGATCTTGCACACTCAAGAATTCTTTCGCGCCCTTTCAAATTTAAAGTTGAACACCTCTGCGCCTTCAAGCAATCGACAAGCCCACTCCATGAATCACCTCCACAACCATCAAGCACGAAATCCCCATTGCTCTTTAAGTCCAATCGCCTCCCAAAAGTTCCCGCACACTCCCGCTCCTCTAGTTTCCTTAAAATCTGCAATAATGCTCAAGAAACTAGAAAGTACCCGACATGGTCATAAAAATAACAAAAAGGAAAATATGCATGGAAATTAATTAAAATGCGAATGGAATGTGCTAAAAAAACTATAAAAAGAAGTAAATAAATTGAAGCTATCATCCCCCTTAGGATGATTACGTCCCGGAATCATCAACGAAATAGGGCTCTCATGGTAACTCCATACGTTATCTCTTCATCCTAAGTCATAACTTTGATGTTTCTTCGAACGAGTATCTAACTATTAGACTCCTTGACTACAGGCGGTGCTTGATCTTGCATCCGCTCTTTATCTCATGTTAGACTTCCAATCATGATCTTCATGTTCTTATGTGATTTAGTCACGTCATAGTACTTCTAACTACAATTTTCTTACTTTAACAGCAATCACAATCGCTTTGACTATCTTCAATCTTTTGGATTAAGTCGGATGTTACATTGAACTTGGTTATCTGAACCACGTAACATACTCATCGTAGTCGGACTCAATTTGATATGACCTTTAGGGTCGGAATAACAACAATCTTCTTAGTCATTACTGAAACGATGGTAACGACATGCTTGAATAAAATGGTATTAATTACTAACTTCTTGGTAACCTTGTGACTTTCCCTGATCCAAGCGTGAGTCCTGTGCTTCCGGTAGTATATGCATCTACTACCTTTCACACCTACTCATACTCGTCCCAAGTATTGTCTTGCAGTTTTCCAAGTCACCATGCAAGAAAATTACATAACAGTTTAACACATCAGATAACAAAACGAAGGCTTTATTATTTCTTGAAAATATTACATAGGCGTTCAAGTTCACCTTATACTATGCCTCTAATAGGCTACATGATATGATTCTATCTCTTTGGCTACCTCATAACTCGATCTTCGGGTATGGGTTCCTCATCCTTGGTTCCTCGCGTTGTTTTCCGCTTCGTCGAGGATCATGTGGAATGCCCTTGGCCTTGGTGCCTCATTTTTCTTTGGGCAATTTCTAGACAGGCACCCCTTGCCTCCATATCCGTAGCATACCTTATCATTATGTGTACAATCCTTGGAATAGTGACCAGTCCTTCCACACTTGTAACAAGTCACTTCTTCATTGCACTTCCCGAAGTGTTTCTTTTTACACTTCTCGCACCACTTAGTTTCACCTCCTCCTCCTCCTTCAGTCTTTGAGTATTTCCTTTCTTTTTTGGATTTTGAAGATCCTTCAAATTTCTGCTTCTCTCCTGCCTTATCTTTTTCTAGACCCTTTTCTCTTAGCTGGGTCTCTACGTTCTTAGCTGCCCTAACAATTGTTTTCAAGGTAGTTGCCATTTTGACCATTGGGCCAAATTCAGTGGGCAATCTGTTAGCAAACCTATCAATCTTGGAGAGTTCAGTAGGAAACAAGTAAGGAAATAGCTTCATCCTCTCGGTGAATGCACTGGCATACTCATCAACACTCATCTTCCTTTTCTTCAGGTTCTGAAACTCGTTGTTTAGGTTTATCAGATCTATCTCTGAGCAGAACTGCATTTTCAATTATTCCAAGAACTCTTCCCATGACATCCTTAGGGCTTCTCCTCGTGGCATCGTATCTACTAATAGCTTCCACCAGCTCAAGACTCCAGTTTTCAGCTGCCTTACTGGGAAGACAGTCTTCTGTTTTTCGCTACAGCTACAGCTCTCAAACACCATCTCCATCTTAGAGATCCAATCCATAATCTCAACCGGCTTCGGGCTTTCTGAGAGACTCGGTGGTTTCGCACCCCAAAAATTCATGTACATTCGCCCATCCTTGTCATTTCTCCTTTCCGGGCCATCCCTTCGTTCACCTTGAGTCCCCACTTGACTCACTTGGCGGTTGTAGTTCCCTTCCTCCGATTGCTCGGGAATCACTTCGGGTTGCTCAGTGGGCATAGTAGGTTCGTCCCTGTTCAATATCTGCCTCATTTCTTCCCTTTGTTCAGCTAACATAGCCCGAACCATGGCTTGTACTCCAGCCATGGTGATTGGCTCGGGTACATCTTCTACTACGTCAGGTATTTGCTGAATCACCGGGGGTTGATTCCTATTCCCATTTTCATTCCCAGCTCCACTGCGGGTTCTTGCCATTTTGATCTATACACCGAATAAGGTGAATCTAGATCTTAATTTAGGATTGACGTTTAAATCATCCTTATCACTCTGAAACGTTTATATGCTAGTTCTAATATCGTATTCGAACGTTTAGAATCCTAAACACATAAGGTTTCCAGATCTGGTCGGCAACAGACCATAGATCAGATCAAACTATAGCATAAATCATAACAAATCATTTAGCACGTAAAAGAAATTTAGGCATCATTCCTAAAATAAGCTAGTGTTTGTGTCTATTCAGGTGTACTACCTAAATCTATTAGACACACTCCTCACAATCATCATTTAGCATTCTAAGTTTAAGTCTAGAAATTTCCTACAAATTCCTAGTTCGCTTAAACTAATGCTCTGATACCAACTGTGACATCCCCATTTTCATGGCCAGAAAAGACCAATTTTGTTTATGCTTTATAAAAATCAGAGTACCTCTTTTAATAAAAATGTTGCGGAATTTGTTCCCAGTAAAACATGATAAATACGTTATCAAAGCATTTCCGAAGAAAAGTACTTTTTATTCATTTTAAAACATTGGGATGCCATCGTCAATACATAAACATAAGCATAAACGGAACTTACATTTATTTACACTAGTGATCTACATCTCTTTAATCTCTCAGTGTAATGTGACTTCATATCAACACCTGTGATATAAATAAACTGAGTGGGTCAGGTTGGGAAACCTGGTGAGTACATAGGGTTTTCAACCCACGATAATATAATTATTATGTTTAAACAATCAAACAATCAACCCAATTACGCATCCCCATTATCTTCTTTACTCTTAAGGATCTACCAATTCCTATCAGGTACAAGTCCATAGCTACTAGTATTTGTCCAATAGGCACTAAGTCCATAGCTGCCGATGTTTATTAGGCACTAAGTCTATAGCTGCCAATGGTTACTCACATCATCTTTTATCTCTCATCATTCATCTACCCATGTCATACACAACATATTCATATATATAAAATACGTATACAGTTTAAATCATTTAAAACATGTATAAAAATCTTTCACCAGCATAGACAGCAAGTATTCAGACAATATGCACATATAGCACGTAATTTATATTAAAATACTTCATATCTATGTGTAAGATGAAAGTAACTATGTACTCACTTGTTAAATTGATGATTCCAAACTCGGGCAGTGCTTCGCTTTTAATGATTCTATTTTCCTTCGACGAAACCTAGTATTATTACCACTAGAGTTTAGTCAATTATTCGCCGAGACTAAATAATAGTCTAGCTATTATTACTATTATATAAGCGTTAAACAATACTTATATAAACTATAATAATAGCCCATTTACTTATTATTAGTTCTTAATAACGTTACTATAATTAAATAAAAGCTATATTAAAAATAGCGTAGGCGTAGCTCACTTACAGCGGGTTTTATAGAAAATCGGGCTTTTCTTGGAGCAGCATTACCGTGCAGAAAGTCTCTTCTTCTCGGAGCCGTCGAGCACTCTGGGGCTTCCGCCTCGTGCTAGGGAGGTTCCCTAGGCTTTTCGGGGGGTTTCGGGGCTAGAGAGAGAATAAAAAGAAGAAAGAATAGGAAAGGTGTGAAGAAAATGAGGATGAGAGAGGTTCTATTTATAGGGTGAAAATGGCTGAACTTGGAGCCTCACGTCACCATCTATTAGCAAGACTTGGGGAGAAAGCAATGGCCAAGATTGTGCCACATCACCCATTTTCGCACAGCACACTTCCGACTTCTAAAATCCGTAACTTTCACATACGACGTCCGTTTTTGACATTGTTTATATCCACGTGTGGGTAAAAATAAGATATACAACTTTTATTTTGACTCTGTCGGCTAATTCTTGACCGATCTTAATTTAACAGTACGAGGTGATTATATTGTTAAATGTCCGCGTAAAATTCATAACTTCTACATACAGACTCTGTTTTCGTCTTTCTTTTTACCGTTGAGTTCCTATTAATGAGATCTTCAATTCTCATTTAGGTCGTGTATCCCACAAACTGCTCCAGCTAAAATTCGAGTTTCGGGTTGTGCACTGGTAAGCCAAATCTTAGAAAATTCATAACTTCCTCATACGAAGTTAGATTTGGCCGTTCTTTTTTTGTACGTTCTCGGTTTAACGAATGCTACAAATTTTGTTTAGATCACTAAGGCTAAAAAGTCCTTTATCAAAAATTCACTATTTACGTCTCCCGGTGTCGTGCCGGTTCCGTCGCGAAACTTCGACTAGTCATAATTTCTTCGTTATAACTCGAATTTCAGCGTTCTTTATATGTATGGAAACCTTGTAACGTATCCTAAAACTTGGTTAAGATTATTTATTCTAAATAATCTTTTGCCAAAAAGTCATTTTCGACCCTTATTATCTCCAAATTGACTAGCCTGGATCTACGTGTGTTACAGAGACCGAGGGGGTGGCCCCCGGCTTGGCAAGAAAGACCATGTGGCGGCCCGTGGCATAATGGAAAAACTATTTTTAGCACATAACATCTTTACTGATTATGATATATGTATGGCTCATGGTTATGTTTGAAAGTATACGAGTAGATGTTTATATGCTAGACAGTATCCGATTGAAAGAGACCAAAAGGGTAGGCCATCACCCAGATATGCTAGGCATTATGTGTTATATATGGTATGTGGTATGATGGGGAAACTCACTAAGCTTCATGCTTACGGATTTCAGTTTTGGTTTCTGATGTTTCGTTCTCCAAGGAAAGGAGCCAGCTCGATCGTAGTGCATCACACTATGATTTTCCGCACATGAGATCTTTGGGATTACACTCTGATATTATTTTATGATAACATGTTTTGATTACTAACACTTTGGTTTTGATATGTGATGTTATTATGGATGTTTTTATACTTATGTTTTTATAACAACTTATTTAAAAATGAAATTTTTGGCCTTGAATTTTGGGATGTTACAAGTTGGTATCAAAGCCTTGGTTTGAGGGATTCGGGCAAACGCTCGGGTGCGTCTGAACTCAAACTAAGGACTTGGTATTAAAATTTTCAAAAGTAAAATCATTTTATAAAAGAGGTTTGAAAAGAGAAAAGAACTTTGATAAGAACAAGGTGTGTGATGCGTGCAATCAACCGAGCTCAAGTAAGTTTTCCCCAAGATACCCATACATGTTATGATATGTTATGTTATGATATGATTACGAGAACTACATGCTAGATTAGGGATGAGGATCTAGGAGGATGCCTTATATGTCTATTGTATGTGCTTGTAGAGTTTCATACTAGTACTGATCAATCAGTGATATGATAGCCTATTTTGGTTATGCCTGATTGTATGAGCCTTTGAATTGCATGTACAGATTCCTGATTAGAGGATAGAATGATTTGATTGGAATATGATGGTTAGATTTTCCATTGTCTGAATGCTGCTTGCTTTGTGCTTTGTGGGACTTTTAGTAATGTGAGCTAACTATTAAGCGAACATGCTAAGTCACATGTGGCACAGGCTGGATAATCTCAGAGTGATAGATTTGACCCTATTGCGCAACTCTTGTTTGAGTCCAACCATTCTAGGGATGGGTCTTTTACTCGAAGGATTATCTTATTTCTGTTGCATGTGGCTATATTCATGACGTAGCTAGTTGACATTACTGGGAATCTTTCAACAACTGATGACTGGGTGGGTTTGGGAACCTAAGGAAGCCTAGGATATGTTTTAATAGGTTAGTAGTGAGGATTAGTGAGACTTGGGTGCATCCGTTTGAGGAAGTGACTTGGAGGATTTGGGAGGATTGATGAGGAAAGTATGGATAGGTGTGGAAGGTAGTATTGGGCCCATACTACTGAAAGCACAGGATCCATACTCGAATTGGTGAGAGTCTTGGATAATCTGAGAAGCTTCGGGGAGAAGTTTGTGACCCGGTTTGGGGACAAAGGATGTTCCAGTTGTTGCAGCTTAGCCATTGCAAGTGAGCTAGTGAGCGTGGCAGGGTGTCAGACCCTGAAGGATATGATTTCGAAGAGGTTGCAGATGCGAGATCAATTTGGAGAACTTTATCGTTAGCATTGGTAAGCTCAAATTGTTGGCAGTGGACAATTAGGAAGTAAGAAGGATTGGGAATCCTTTAATTCTCACGTACCGTGAAGACTTAGTCGAATCTAACTGGGGGAGAGACTTTTCGTAAAGTTCTCCAAATGTGAGTTCTGGTTGTGCGAGGTGCAATCTCTTGGGAACTTGTCAACCAGAAGGGTATTCTGGTCGATCTGACCAAGATAGAGGCCGTGATGCAGTGGGAGATTCTGATGTCTCCAACTAAGATTCAGAGTATCCTGGGTCTAGCAGGTTATTACCGGAGATTTATTCGAGACTTCTCTAATATTATAGTTCCTTTGACCCGACTGGCCAAGAAGTCGGTGGCCTTTCGCTGGGGGCTTGAGCAGTAGGAAGCCTTCGAGACTCTCACATAGCAGGTTCTGGGAAGTAGGTTAGAGCTCTAGTTAGGACTCAAGTTCAGTTGAGTGTTAGGTCGAGTGCGTGTTTGACCCAGTTTGGAAAGTGTTGTAAGACTACGGGGTAGCCATAACATTCACTAGTAGTCAGTTAGTATGAAAAGTGTTGTAAGACTACGGGGGTAGCCGTAGCATTCACTAGCATCCATTTAGTATGAAAAGTATTGTAAGACTACGGGGGTAGCCGTAGCATTCACTAGTAGTCAGTTAGCATGGAAAGTGTTATAAGGCTACGGGAGTAGCCGTAGTCACTAGCAGCAGATAGTGTTGGAAGTGTTGTAAGTCTATGGGTTGTAAGCCTACGGGTGTAGCCGTAGCCTTCACTAGTAGCAGATAGTGCTAGAGTGTTGTAAGTCTGCGGGTGTAGCCGTAGCGTTCACTAGGTTGGTAGATGGCATGAGCGCGTTGTCAGGACGCGGAAGGAACAGTAGTACCCACCAGTTTGGGTGTATCAGTGAGGATATGGAAACCCACAGATTGGGTTATGGATTTCCCTAGAAGGATTAGACCTGGTTAAGCCAGTGATAAGACTGTAGGAGCGCCACTATAGTTATGAGATCAAGGAAGCAGTTGACTGCTTAAGGTCGTTAGTAATATAAGGCTACAATTGGTCAGGTAGCAATCACTTTTAGCCTTAGATTTGGTGACGTCAGGATTCGACGTATGGACCCGATCGGTTGGATCGGGAGGTTGTTAGACCAACAGTGGCATGATAACGACTGGTGTGTGAGTCTTTTGTTCTAGAGGATGATTTCGTTCGGAAGTCGCATGGAGTGACTGTGTGTGAGTCTTTTGGCTCCGGCATCGGGTTGGAACTCAGTATTTCAGACGATTGTCGAACGAATTGGGAGCAGGGAGGTCTTAGTAGGTTTTGGAAATCAACCATGTGGCAGCACACTATTTCAGGTAGCTCGGTGTTCCGGGCGGTTTCAGTGTTATGGGCAGTATTAGTATTTTTGTTTGGGTTGCAAGTATAGATAAAGTAACATATTGCTTCGGTTTTGCTAAGTCACTCACAACGCGATTATCTGAGTCTTGGCCAAGTATAAGTGATCTGCAGGGATAATTAGGATTGTGAACCTATTTTTAAGTGGGAAACTCGAGCTATAAGATGTCGAATAGTCAGTTGAGGGATGAACGGATTGGATCCAACGACAATGATTCAATATGAGTGGTCTGTGAGGGAATCAGACCATCTCAAGACAACATATTTTAGATGGAGTAGATGTGATCTTGTTACGAGAATTTTGTGGGTTAAAGTGTAAGTTTCGGATTAGTTTCGTAAATATTTACGAAAGCAGGGACTACTTGGTAAATTATAGGACTCAAATTGAAGAGATTTTGGAAGCTTAGGGGTTGCATGGTAATTATAGGGACTTAAGTTGAAGGTATTTTGGGTGGCTGGGGTTAAAAGGGTAAATTATTGACTTGATTTGAAAGGAATTAGGATGGAGGGGCTGTTAATGTAATTATGGGATATATGCTCATAACCGGGTATATAACCATCACCATGTCACAAACCCTAACCCTAAGAGAGTGCAACCACCATCCTACCACCACCCGTCACCCCTAACTTCTGGCCGCTACCATTGTTGAAGACGCTCCCACTGTCGCCATCGAAGACAAAGAATCACCGCCGTTTGTTTGTTGTCACTGTTGCACCGCCGCCGAAGAAGACGGATTCTCATCTTCTTCTGGCCGCCACGTCGCTTCTGTTGGAGACGGAGCCACAGTGGAGTGTGTGGCTGTCATTGTTGCTGTTCCGATCATTTCCCTTTCTCCTCCTTTTTCCTATCGACGTACCACAGCCACTACTCTCATCGTCGGCGAAGGCGAGAGTTGGATCCGATATTGTGGTTGTGGGAGGGACCGGTTGAACCGACGGCTATTGGATCTCGATGTCACTGTCGCTGCCTTATCTCGTCACCACCAGCCACCATGGGAGGTGGCTTTCAGTTTGTGTGGGGTTTGATTTCTGCTTCAAGATTCATGTGGTGTGTGGCTGCTTGATTGAGAACCAAAAGAGATCACCGCCACCACCGTGAGGTTGTGGCTACCATCCCAAGTCTGATGATGTCGCTGCCGTGAGCCACCGGGTGGGTGGCTAGAGGGTGTTCTACTTTTTGAAGTGTGTGTTTGGGTGTTTTGTTAGTCGGAAATCGCAAGGAAGCCACCGCCACCACCATGAGGTGGTGGCTGCCACCATGTGCCGCCATGTGTGTGTGTGTTTATCTTAGTGAGCGGGTGTGTGTTTATTTGAAACTCTATCATTGTAAATTGTAATAAAAAATAGAATAATGGAAAGAAACTCAAAATCACCACCGTGAGGTAGTGACTGCCGCCACCAGCCGTCGAGTCGGGTGGCGGTGTGCCTTGTTTGCGTTGTGACTCGTTTAGGATGTTTAGACAAAGGGACTAAAACCCTAATGGGCCCAATAAATCCCTAAATGACCTAAAAGCCAAAACATGTGACTAATGGGCCAAATGAACCCTAATTGATCAAAAGACCTAGTTATTGGGCCTATTGGGCTAAGATGGGGTTGGAAACCTAGTTAGGGTTTATACAACCCTAATATTGGATTTATGGCCTTGGACTTATCGGGACCCACTTTTGGGCCATTGAAATGGAGTTGTGTATTAAGGCCAATCACACCATATGATTTATTTAGAAGAGCGATGGACTTAATGGATTAAGTCCTTAATGGGTTAAATGAGAAACACTTAACCCTAATTGTCATTTTAGGTGAAACCCTAATTTCACTTGGGCTTATTGTTGGGCCTTTCTATTGGGCCTTGATGATTGGGTTATAGGTGGGCCATCCAAGAATAATCATATGGATTAGAATATTTAGACGAGCTTTAGGGTAAGGCCCATATGTGAGGGTTTAGGCCCAATTTTCCATAGATGGTCCATAATTGGGCCTTTATGATTATGATATACTGGCCTCTTAGAAATTCCAAATGTTTGGACTGGACTAATTGGTTGGGCCTTAGAATAACACCATGTAAAGGTTTGAGCCCAATTTGGAAAATTAGGCCATATGTTGGGCTTTAACTCTTAGTTGACTGTTGGGCCTTTGGATTGGTCCATGGGATCGAATCAAGCTAAGTTAGGGGTAAAGTAGTCTTTTACCCCAAGGATGGACTTATGGTTATATGTTAGAACCCAATTATTAATTGGGTGTTATTTTGATGTTGACAGATTCGGGAATCTGTTAGCCAATAACCATAACTTTATTTGTGGGACTTCAGCAGTGTGAGGTGAGTCTCCTCACTATTTGTATGGGTCTAAGGCACCAATGCTGGCCCATTTAGTTTATGTATGATAGGAAGACCTAGGGGTTAGCCTTAGGCATTATGCATGAAAGACCAGGACACGGCTCCTGACACACAGTATGTTGTTATGTATCGTAGGAAGACCCAGGGGTTAGTCCTAGGCAATATGTTAGAAAGACCAGGAGGTGGCTCCTGGCACACTATATGCTGATTAGCTAAGTATAGTAGTATATATGCTAGTTGTCTTTGTGATGCTTGCATGGGAGACCAGGAGGTGGCTCTTGGCACTTGTTTGTGAGACCGAGAGGGGTGGCCCCCGACTTGGCAAGAAAGACCACGTGGTGGCCCGTGGCATAATGGCAAGACTATGTTTAACACATAGCATCTTTACTGATTATGAAATATGTATGGCTCATGGTTATGTATGAAAGTATGCGAGTAGGTGTTTATATGCTAGACAGTATCCGGTTGAAAGAGACCGAAGGGGTAGGCCAGCACCCAGAGATGCTAGGCAGTATGTGTTATGTATGGTATGTGGTATGATGGGGGAACTCACTAAGCTTCGTGCTTACGGTATCCAGTTTTGGTTTCAGGTGTTTCGTTCTCCAAGGAAAGGAGTCAGCTCGATTGCAGCTCATCACACTATGATTTTCCGCACATGAGATCTTTGAGATTACACTCTAATATTATTTTATGATAACATGTTTTGATTACTAACACTTTGATTTTGATATGTAATGTTATTATGGATGTTTTTATACTTATGGTTTTATAACAACTTATTTAAAAATGAAATTTTTGGCCTTGAATTTTGGGATGTTACATTAAACTTTTTGCAAAGGGTTATGGTATAAAGGTACTTATTTTTGGTTTAACTTGAGTTTGTTAATGGTACCACTGTGGTTGTACATGTTCACGAGACAACGATTTTGATCCAAAAACATTTACAAATCATAGGTTTCCTCTTTTTTAACTTTAATCTTGCAGACAGTTGCAGCAATTCATGTGGAACCACAAGGAATTGACAAATTTGGGTTATCTGAGAAGGTTTGTAATTCTTTTTGTTTTTCTTTTTAAGTTTCGAATGATAATATGTAACTTAAGAGAGAAAACTTGATGTAATCACTACCTGAGTGTTTATTAGTCTATTTAAAATTTATTGTTCTTTGAAATTTTTAGTACTCTCTCTCTCTCTCTCTCTCTCTCTCTCTATATATATATATATATATATATATATATATATATATATATATATATATATATATATATATATATTTGTGTGTGTGTGTGTGTGTTCCTTCTAGTTACTAGGTGACTTTTTTTACAATCATTTAGCATATGGTCTATCTTTTTCCCCAATCCACTTATCAATATATCTCTCGATATTTATATGTTGGCATGTTTATTTCTTAAAAGGTTTTGATCAGAGCATATTTGACTGTTTGAGTGAACATTTTGACAGTCGGCCTGCATCTTCCCCTCGCCAGGTCGATGTTAGGTAATAGTACGATGAAGGTATTCAACCTTTAACCCCGTCATTTTTTCCTTAATCCATTGCCATTTTATTCATTATATTGTGCAAACTTTTAGGGTGTTTTATTGTGTTCCTAATCTCAAAAAAGATCATAAACATACACCTACAGATCAAATGACACACGTACATACATAAAAAATCAAATCCATACACACACATACAAATCAGATCATACAAACATATATGATCTGATCTATATGTGTCTACGTGTGATCTGATCTATATCTGACATGTGTGTGTGATCTGATCTATATATATATATATATATATATATATATATATATATATATATGTATGTATAATGTTTATCTCTATATATATGTAACACCGAAATTTTCAAAACAAAATTTTCATTTAAAATCGTTTATCTCTTAACACTTTTCACAAAAATCTCCATTTTGTTTAATTTACAATACATGACTTTTTTTTGTTCAATCAATTAATAAACCGGGATCCTCAAATAAACGCTTCCTCTGGTGTGTACAATCGAGCCGGTGCCGTCCCGTGATCCTGTGATAACCTGAAACACATCACACAAAACACTGTAAGCACGAAGCTTAGTGAGTTCCCCAAAATACCACTCTAACACATACTAGCCACTCAAGGCTATAATCTCTGTTGACCCTCCGGTCAGTGTGTCTCAGTGGGACCCTCCAGTCCCAGCTCTCTGTGGGCCCTCTGGCCCTAACTCTATGGACCCAAGGGTCCTAACTCTGAATCATGCATATCATATATCACAATAATCTCAACATATAAATAGCATACAAATATACTGGCACATAATACTAAAAACACCACATATAGCACACATTAGCCACTCGAGGCTATAACTCTGTGGGCCCTTGGGCCCTAACTCTGCGGACCCTCTGGTCCTAGCTCTGTGGACCTTCTGGTCCTATCTCTGATATACACACAACATAAATCACATAGAAATAATGCGGTGCCACACATCACATAGATAGCATATAATAACTCTGTCACATAACTCTATTACCACTCTAGGTAAAGTATAGTGAGAAGACTCACCTGGCAAGCAGAAAGCAGATATCCTCGTACTTGAATCTCGAACTCGCCACCACCTAGCACATAAGGCAAATACTCTCATGAATATAACTCTCGAGACTAGACTCAACCCTCTCTTGGCACCCTCTTAAGGGTAAAAGAGCATTTTACCCCTCTCTTGGCCTAAAGGCCACATTGCTGACCAAACCCTAAAAGTCAACAAAAATCAACGCTCAACTTTGACCCGACTCGTCGAGTGCACTTGGGCGACTCGGCGAGTATACACGTGTCCACTAACTCTTTTAGATTCTCTCTTGGCACGCCGAGTACTTCCCTTGATTCGACGAGTCCACCTGGCATGAATCGCGGGGCCACCCCGACTCAACACGCCGAGTCACAAGAACAACTCGGCGAGTTTCAACTTAAACTCAGACCCCTAACTCTCCCTGACTCACCGAGTCATACCCCCAAATCGGCAAGTCCAATCATTTGGGTGATTAACGAGCAACCTTCATACTACTCGCCGAGTCTATTCTTGGGACTCGGCGAGTTCATGACATGCACAAACTGAAAACAACTTCTGAGGTCAGATCTGCCCCATACCATCATAGATCTGGCCTCCCCAAGCATGATTATCACGTAAAGTTCGGACCTTGACATACATATAACATAGAAATGGTCCAAAATGGTGATTTAGCCGCAAAAATGTCATTCCAAGCTCATGACTTCCAAGATGACTCATAAAGCTCCAAGGGTTAAGGTCTCTGGACCTCTTTGTGTCCAGATCCATAACACAAACTCGAGGAGGGACCAAATACACCACTTACTCAATCTCTAAAAGCGTTAGGAAACCCCTAACACTAAGAATCAACACCAAAACTGAAGAAGGTCCGAGAATAATACCTCAATGCAATCTCTATGAGCTCAAAACCACCAAAAATCACACCTCCTTCAGCCTCCTCTTGCCTTAAACACTTCCTTCTTGAAAAAAACACCCACCCAATATCAAGATTGACCTTTCTTTCCTCGCAAACGCACTAGATCTCTTTAGGGTTTCTCTCTGGGGTGGATGGCCGCAATGACGGCCATAAATCCCTTTAAATAGGTCTCAAACCCGGGACATTAGGGTTTCAATAAATAGCGTGGACTCACCAAGTCCACTCATGGACTCGCCGAGTCCACTCATGGACTCGCCGAGTCCATTCGTGACCTGGATGAGAATCCACGACCCTACTCGGCAAGTCTAAGCTCCAACTCGCCGAGTTCTTCCACAAACTCCAAAAATAATTGAGTAAAATAATAACCTGGGAATCCAGATGTTATAATTCTCCCCCACTAGAATCAGACTTCGCCCTCGAAGTCTCACTTTGCAAATAACTCTGGATGCTGCTCACGCATCTCCCGCTCTGGCTCCCGAGTAAGCTCTGACCCCTTCCGATGCTGCCACTGGACCTGCACCAGAGGCACTTCCTTGTTCCTCAGAACCTTGATCTTCCAATCCCTAATCTCCACCGACTTCTCAACGTAGTTCCGGCCCACATCCACCTAAATATCCTCTAATGGCACCATTACCGGCTCGTCGGCTATACGCTTTCTCAGCTGCGACACGTGGAAGGTGTCATGAATCTGACCTAACTCCGTAGATAGATCCAAATGGTAGGCTACCCTACCTACTCTCGCAATCACCCTGAAAGGACCAATACATCGGGGCCCCAGCTTTCCTCTCTTCCTGAATCGGATCACTCCTTTCCAAGGAGAGACCTTCAGGAGCACGAAGTCACCGACCAAAATTCGAGCTCGGACCGGCGCCTGTCCGCATAACTCTTATGGCGACTCTGAGCGGTCAACAACCTCTGTCTAACCTGTTGTACCAGCCCTGTCGACTGAAGCACGATCTCGGTACTACCCATCACACGCTGCCCTACCTCTCCCCAGCGAATGGGATCCGATACCTCCTCCCATACAACAGCTCAAAAGGTGGCATACCGATGCACTAATGATGGCTGTTGTTGTAGGAAAAGTTTGACAATGGCAATTTCGTGACACCACTCCCTCCGAAATCTAACACACATACCCGAAGCATGCCCTCGAGCGCCTGAATCGTTCGCTCGCTCTGAAGTGTCCTCAGACATCACCATGGTAAACTCTAGCTCATTTCTCATATCCCTCTTCGATACTAAGCACCAGGTCAGCTTCTGGCTCCACAACTGAACCTCCAAAGGTCACATATAACATAATCCAAATATCTCACCAACTTCCTCCCTGTGACCACTATCCCGGCCTAGTGACACGCAAGTCACAAAATTCTCTTCTCCTCATACGAAACATACAATCCAAACGAGGATCGACTTAACTCTGACTTCTGGTGTCTGCTGCGCATATCTCCTGCGCATCTCGCTGACTCTCCCGACAGAGACAGAGACCCCAGTCTCGCCCCGATTTAACCACCAGGCTCCATAAACTCAGTACTAGGGCTACTCAAGCCTAAAACTCTTTTGCATCATACACTGTTCGGAGAACACTCCATCATCCCACTCTCTTTCCGTCTACTGAGTGTTATGGCCTCCTGCAACATCACGACAGCCTCTGACTAGTGAGTACTACGACTCCCCGTAGCATCACAACGCCAACTGACTAGTGAGTACTACGGCTCCCCGCAGTACCACGACTACCTCTCTCTGACTTGTGAGTACTACGGCTCCCCGTAGCATCACAACGCCCTCTGATTGGTGAATACTACGACTTCCCGTAACTTCACCCTATACTCTCATTCTCATTACAACGCCACACTACGTTCACTAACTCATGCACCGAAGACTATCATAGATAGTTACACACACTTGCCCCGATATGCATTATAGACTCTGGTGGCAACCCCCATAACACAGAACCTACCTCTGCAGAGATCCACTTCCTTAAATAATCCCTCTTGATGTCAATATGCGAAGGGCTCCCACTGGAACCGTAGATACATGATACATCACTAGTCGTCTTAAACCCAAGACTCTAAATAACTCCGAAATCGGGACGCTATACGCGGAAACCACGGAACACCGTAACAGAGCATCACAATGTCCTGCCTCTACCACTAATTCCCTTACTCCCAGCACCATACACATACAACAATACATTTCCTCAGAATCCCATAAATAATTTCCTATTTCACTCAATGCGCAACTTCAGTGCATCCAAACACTCAATTGGAATACGAGGAAGGCGCTAACTCTTCAGAACACACTGATGATCCTCCGAAACCCTTTCCTTTACTGCTCAAAATCCAAGAAAGAATACACATCCAAGCCCGGGAGTTGGCTACTCGACAATCTTCTACCCATACTTCGACCCAGAAGTTCTCAACTGCCCATACCATCATTACGAGCCTTCCACTTGAAACGACTCTGACCACCACCATATTCCTGACCATTGACCACCTGCCGTGGAGACACCCATCCTTCTCTCAGACATATACCACATGCATTATCTCGCCATGCACCTTTCCTTGATCACCAATGACCCCGATCTCATGAATTCAAGCCGCAGGTTTCTGTATCCAACCCCTAACCGCTCTTGCACAAATCTCTGGTTCTCTTAATAAACCACCCGGTTCTCCCCCACTTAGGGTTCGAACCATCACTATCTGACGCATCAAAAATCTACCCCACAGACGGTTTACACCAGAAACATCGCAACTACACTTGGAAAGTGCCACACAACGCCCAATGTCCTCCCCACGAAGAGATCAAGAACCATCAATTACCCTAAATCTCCGATGAAATCCTCAGGAACTCCTGATTATGACTGCCTCTAGCCATTCGAAGTTTCATACCATCCCAATACCGAACACCCCAACTGTCCAGTACTATCACTGACTCTTAGATTGAAACAATAAATCATCCTACTCTCCATCCTCGACTTCTCAGCCTCCGTTCCAACACATGAATCATCACAAGAATAGGGACTCCACTACCATACTCAATACTCATCATAGACAGAAGATCCACCGCTCTGATATACTCGACTGGATTACCCACTGCTACCGATACTACACGCCCTACTATACTCAATTTGGGTATAATGTGCTCCTTGACCATTTCAGTCCCCACTGACTACTTGCTCATGGTAGATCATTTCCTCGTGGCAGACATGCTTCCTGATACTCTGGTGGAAAAATCGTCATCAATGTCGACCCATAGGGTTTGTTCCTAAACCCAAAATTGAAATCTCATGCCTCTCCTTCTTCCCACGGGAAACATAAATAGATCCAATCCGGTCACAAAAGGTGACATTTCCTCCATCGGCTAATGGCTCACTCAGATCGTATTCCACCATAAATGCCTCCTCTTCATCTTACCAAAATACTCTGAAATATTATCGACCTCCCTCTTAAGGGATGCCTTTTCGAACTCAATCATGGCCCTCAGACCTAAAACCCCATCGTGTCCAAATTCCAGCAGTCAATCCTAACCGGGCAACTGAAGAATCACAAGCATCATTGCTAGGAACCATGGTACTCATCCCATGACGTCTCTTCTCAACCTGCTACAATATATGGTACTCGAACCATAACATCACTCCTCAATCTGCTCCGATGCATGGTACACGAACCACAACATCACTCCTCAATCTGCTCCGATGTATGGTACACGAACCATAACATCACCCTCATCTGCTCCGATGTATGGTACACGAACCATAACATCACTCCTCAATCTGCGCCGATGTATGGTACACGAAACATAACATTTCTCCTCAATCTGCTACTTAGAACCTCCAGAATACTTCCCGTATCGAGTATGGGTCCTCTTCTTTCAGTAGTATGGGCCCATACTACCTGCCACATCTACCCATACTTTCCACACGGACCATTCCAGAGCTCCTAAGTAGCTGCTCAACCTTCTCGTTCACTAATTCCACCACGTGTGCTTGCTCCTCCGTGAAATGCTCTACTCCGTCAGCGTACTCATCTGACCAAGGTTACTCTCTAGGTTCTTCCTTGGTCCTCCCACTTCTCTGCCATCAGCTGTTAAAGAGCTCCTAATGATGCCAGCCATCTACCTCCTGAATATCGTCATATTCACTTGGTAGCTGACTCCCATCATCGAGAGTTCCACAAAGCACGAAGCAAGCAGCATTCGGGCATCGAAGAATACATAGGACTCACTTTGGGTGATAACTCCACTTGCTCTGCTCATCCTCGAAAGTACCATAGAACTCTGAAACTCTACCCATCGCGGGTTCTAACTATTCCTTCGATAAACACCACTGTACTTATCTAGGCATCTCCCCTAGATCACTCCTCTACTCAAATCCCCTAAAAGATTCCAACTAAATATTCTCACTCATCACATACTCAAAAGCACATCGCATATAACACCAATTCCTAGCCTAAGGCATCACAAATCAGGCCACTCTAGTCCTAAGATATGAAATACCTAGCCTGTCTCTAGCATGCAATAATATCTCATAAAGTGCATCATAAATATCTCTTAACACAAAAGTAAGGGTATTCTGGGAAATCACCCGTTCGGGCTCTGGCTGATTGTACACACTACTCTTTCTCGCTTTCTCTTTGAACTCTTATTCGCTTTAGAAAATTATTTCTTTGAAAACTTTTCTTACTTCCTCAGTTTGAGTCCAGATTTACCCGAAGGTGTATCTGAATCCCTCAAACCAAGGCTCTGATACCAACTTGTAACACCGAAATTTTCAAAACAAAATTTTCATTTAAAATCGTTTATCTCTTAACACTTTTCACAAAAATCTCCATTTTGTTTAATTTACATTACATGAATTTTTTTGTTCAATCAATTAATAAACCAGGATCCTCAAATAAACGCTTCCTCTGGTGTGTACAATCGAGCCGGTGTCGTCCCGTGATCCTGTGATAACCTAAAACACATCACACAAAACACTGTAAGCACGAAGCTTAGTGAGTTCCCCAAAATACCACTCTAACACATAGTAGCCACTCAAGGCTATAATCTTTGTTGACCCTCCGGTCAGTGTGTCTCAGTGGGACCCTCCAGTCCCAGCTCTCTGTGGGCCCTCTGGCCCTAACTCTATGGACCCAAGGGTCCTAACTCTGAATCATGCATATCATATATCACAATAATCTCAACATATAAATAGCATACAAATATACTGGCACATAATACTAAAAACACCACATATAGCACACATTAGCCACTCGAGGCTATAACTCTGTAGGCCCTTGGGCCCTAACTCTGTGGAACCTCTGGTCCTAGCTCTGTGGACCTTCTGGTCCTATCTCTGATATACAAACAACATAAATCACATAGAAATAATGCGGTGCCACACATCACATAGATAGCATATAATAACTCTGTCACATAACTCTATTACCACTCTAGGTAAAGTATAGTGAGAAGACTCACCTGGCAAGCAGAAAGCAGATATCCTCGTACTTGAATCTCGAACTCGCCACTGCCTAGCACATAAGGCAAATACTTTCATGAATATAACTCTCGAGACTAGACTCAACCCTCTCTTGGCACCCTCTTAAGGGTAAAAGAGCATTTTACCCCTCTCTTGGCCTAAAGGCCACATTGCTGACCAAACCCTAAAAGTCAACAAAAATCAACGCTCAACTTTGACCCGACTCGTCGAGTGCACTTGGGTGACTCAACGACTATACACGTGTCCACTAACTCTTTTAGATTCTCTCTTGGCACGCCGAGTACTTCCCTTGATTCGACGAGTCCACTTGGCATGAATCGCGGGGCCACCCCGACTCAACTCGGTGAGTTCCAACTTGAACTCATACCCCTAACTCTCCCTGACTCACCGAGTCATACCCCCAACTCGGCAAGTCCACTCACTAGGTGATTAACGAGCAACCTTCATACTACTCGCCGAGTCTATTCTTGGGACTCGGCGAGTTCATGACATGCACAAACTCAAAACAACTTATGAGGTCAGATCTGCCCCATACCATCATAGATCTGGCCTCCCCAAGCATGATTATCACGTAAAGTTCGGACCTTGACACACATATAACATAGAAATGGTCCAAAATGGTGATTTAGCACCAAAAATGTCATTCCAAGCTCATGACTTCCAAGATGACTCATAAAGCTCCAAGGGTTAAGGTCCCTGGACCTCTTTGTGTCCAGATCCAGAACACAAACTCGAGGAGGGACCAAATACACCACTTACTCAATCTCTAAAAGGGTTAGGAAAACCCTAACACTAAGAATCAACACCAAAACTGAAGAAGGTCCGAGAATAATACCTCAATGAAATCTCTATGAGCTCAAAACCACCAAAAATCGCACCTCCTTCAGCCTCCTCTTGCCTTAAACACTTCCTTCTTGAAAAAAACACCCACCCAATATCAAGATTGACCTCTCCTTCCTCACAAACGCTCTAGATCTCTTTAGGGTTTCTCTCTGGGGTAGACAACCGCAATGACGGCCATAAGGCTCTTTAAATAGGTCTCAAACCCTGGACATTAGGGTTTTAATAAACAGCATGGACTCGCCGAGTCCAGTCGTGACCTGGATGAGAATCCGCGACCCTACTCGGCGAGTCTAAGCTCCAACTCGCCGAGTTATTCCACAAACTCCAAAAATAATTGAGTAAAATAATATACCTGGGAATCCGGATGTTACAATATATGTCTGTCTCAAAACCATTTGGAGGATCTGGATAGTAATACTTCAGGAAAACTCATCGTTTCTTTGTCCCTAAATATATGTATAAACATGCTTTGTCTAATTACTTTTCTTTTCTGATGACACTACCACAGGGAGATGGTGGCTCGGAAGGGGACATTTACCTACACGTAACACACCGTTGGTAATAATTATATATGTTAACATGCCCTTTTTTAGTAATTTAGTAATTTAGTCTAAAAAAAAGTTAATAAAAAGAACTAATATATTTTGTAGGTTTTTTAACTTAATATTTCAGTACTTTGCTGGTGATACTTGCTAGAATTGCTCCTAAAATATTGATTAATGAGTTGAAGAAGATTCTCACTCTTGATTAATGAGTTGTAGAAGATTCTCACTGACAAGGGCCACACCTATGGTTGAGTCCATGTGAAACAAATTCGTCAAACTCTAAAAATTAAACCCTCAAATTATAGAGTTATTGACTTAGCTCTTCATGTTGTAATGTTTTATTCGTGGTGATGTTTCTACATAATTTATAGACATGAGCCTTAGGTGCAGCAAGGTCCTGAATGTTCAGAAAAGAATGTCGAAGATTTTCTGTTTGCCTTAGCTATGTGAGCTTTCGAGTAGCTGATATATGGTATCAATCTCATGTGATGGGTTAGGCATGGAAAAGAAAAAAGAAAATTGTCAACCAAAATCAATGTAAAGATAAAACAAAGAATGAACCACATTTTTGTATATACTTTTTGTAGCATAAGATTGTACATTCTTTTTTTCCCATGATATATAGGGTTAAGACATGATAAACATTGGTTTGAGCTCAAGCTATATACCGGGGCCACCATTAAAAGTTATGCATTTGTTTGATTTTGTCAATTTGTGAAAAAAAAAAAAAAAAAAAAAAAAAAAAAAAAAAAGAAAAAACTATAAGCATCTCATATTAAATGTCGTAATTTGCCATATCTTAGTTTTGCAAGTACTTTTTTTTTTCTTTCAAGCCAATGGTCTTCAAGGATTATAGAGCTTAATTTTTGGATTTTATGTATTTTGTATTTATCTTTTAAGGTACACTGTTTAGTATTACTTCATTTATAGTATGTATTTTGTATTTAATATTTTGATTATATGTATTTTTCAATTATTTTGATAAATTCAAATTTTTTCTAAAACAATTTATGAACCAACATTTGTGTTTGTTCAATTTGTCATGATTGATTTTTTGTTAGTGATAAAATTATAATTTGAAAGTTATTTATAGAAATAGTAGTGAAAATATTGTAAAATTATAATTTGAAAGTTATTTATTAAAATAATAGTGAAAATATTGTAAAATTGACTAAAATGTTTGTCTAATAAAATTTTGAAAGTTCAACTTAATTTTTATGTCGTTTTCTTAAAATTTTAAGCCACTTATCATTTTATATCGATAAAAACCAAACAAATACATTTATCTAAAGCAATTTATTTCAATAAGAAAAAAGTATTATATTTTAATCATAAATTATATTAAAAATGTTTATTTTTTAAGAAAAATGAGAAATTTAGCCAGACATAAATCATTCAAATATAAAAAGCTCTGGCTTAATCATTGAGAAAAGTAACAATTTATCAACTCATCGAGATGAAACAACCCCTCCCCCCCCCCCCCCCCCCACCCCCCCCTCACTTCCCGTCTACCGTCCGTAAAATATTTGCGGTCCGTCGAAAGGGAAACAATTCATAAGACCAAACTATATGAGATCCTCAACAAAACATTATTTTAACAAAATTGATCAACATACTTCTAGAGTAAATTGTACGAATGGTCCTTATGGTTTAGGGTAATTTGCGTATTTTGTTCCTAACTTATTGTTTTAACTTGGAAGATTCCTATTGTTTGTTTTTGTTACGCGTTTGGTCCCTGTCTTATCAAAAAAAAATTCCCTTGATTTATTTATTTATTTAAATAAAAACACTCTCAACCCCATCCACATCACCTTACCTAACATACCCCATAATTTTTCCATATTTAAGTAATAGTCTTTTTAGGTACGATAGGAACCAAACGCGTAATAAAAACGAACATTAGGGACCAAACGTATAACAAAAATAAATAGTAGAAACCTTCTGAGTTAAAAAAATAAGTTAGGGACCAAACGCGCAAATTACCCTAAACCATAGGGACCATTCGTGTAATTTACTCATACTTCTATATCTAATCTGAAAAAGCAACATACTTTTAAAAAGACATATCTTAATGTCAAATAAACTCTGAAATAACGGTTCGTCAAAAAGTAACTTACGTTTTTTGAAATATAACATGTTTCCAAATGTAAATAATTGCCGTAACAAACTATTCATTCTCGTCGCTTAGTGCGGGTAACCGGCTAGTGTGTGTGTGTGTGTGTGTGTATATATATATATATATATATATATATATATATATATATATATGGAAAAGTTCTATAGACAACCATAATTATTGATTCTTCAAGGAACCAAATTTTTTTTTCAATTTTTAGAGCTTATTCTTTATCAAATTTTTTTTTTAAAGTATATAAATTCATATATTAACATTGTGAATGTGAAAAATATTTTTCGGATTCACGTTGTGAATTTTCAAAGACTCACATTGTGAATTGGCATAAAAAAATCGAATTTTATATCGTTGGAAAATGGATAAAAAGTTATAAATTTCTGTATTTTTAGTTTCTTTTTTTGATAAAAATAAGTTCTAAAAGTTGAAAAAAAAATTGGTTCATTGGTTAATTATGGTTCTCTATTGAACCTCACCATATATATATATATATATATATATATATATATATATATATATATATATATATATATATATATATATATATATGTAGCACCCGGTTCCTGGTACGTAAATGTTATTTGAGTATTTCCTTTCTTTTAGCCTTGGACTCGGCGAGTCATAGGTCCGACTTGCCGAGTGGATGCGGGACCCAGGACACGTTTAAGTTGGCGACTCGGCGAGTCCATATCCTGGACTCGGCGAGTCACAGCTGTTGGATGAAACCCTAAGTTTCAGGGGTTTGCACCCTATTTAAAGGACTTATCCGCCCAGGCCAGCCCCCATTCTCTCCCCAGAAGCTCCCAACCCTCGTTCTAAGCTTGTTCCTTGAGAGTTTGAGGCTATTGTGTGTGTTCTTGAAGGTTTTGAGGAAGAAGGGGAAGTAGATCAAGAGGAAGGAAAGGAATCCAGGCATCTTTGCACTCTTTCAGCAGTTCCTTTGAGGTATAATCCGTTTTTCCCCTGTTTCTATGCTTATTACTTCATGTAAGTCATTCTTGAGCCAAACCCCAAGTTTGTATGTGCAAATTACTTCGTAATAGGCTGATTGGCCCTTAGATCTAGGCAAGATTGAGCTCCAGGAGCTCAGATCTGTTAGCTTTATGGCCCCATATTGCTTGTTCACCCTAAATCTACCCTTTTGAGGCATTTTGAGCCCTAAAATCCATATTGGTGAATATCCACACGTAAAGTTGGAAACTTTACGTGTGATTCGTGCCCTAGAAGTCCAGATCTGTGAATGGCATGAACTGGAATCGAGCAAATCTGTGTATTTAGTGGGTGCATGGCAACGACTCGGCGAGTCGTTCATATGACTCGGCGAGTCTGTTTGCGAGTCTCCGAGTTTGTCCCCTTTTCGTAGTGTCGAGTGAGCAGTGAGTCACGGGGTGTGACTCAATGAGTCGGAAGCCTAACTCATCTATGGAGGTACTCGGCGAGTCAATGCCCTGACTCGGCGAGTTCAAGGCAATCTCCTTAGATCAAGAACAGACTCGGCGAGTTGTTCATACAACTCGGCGAGTCGCAGCATAAGTGTTCTTCGGATGAAGATGGACTCGACAAGTTGTTCATACGACTCGGCGAGTCTTAGCTTAAGTGTTCATCGGATGAAGATGAACTCAACGAGTTGTTCATACAACTCGGCGAGTAGGATGAAGGACTTGAATATTGGTTAAGAAGGTGAACCCGTCGAGTCGTCGCCTAAATCGACGGGTAGGATCGGGATTCAGGGCAGTCGTTTGCGTAGGGACTCGGCGAGTTGGAAAGCCAACTCGGCGAGTCGGGTCAACTGAAAGTTGACTCTGACTTTGACTTAGGGCAAGGTCAGGGGTAAAATGGTCATTTTACCCAAAGGTCAGTGAGCAGTGTTTGATTGAGTATATTGTGGGAATTGCAGCCGGAGGGTTTCCGGAGCAGCAGCAGCAGTAGTAGGTGATCAATTCCCACACAGACCAACAGCTATTTTGAGGTGAGTTTCCTTTCCAGTAGGAACGGGTCTAAGGCACCAAGGCCGACCTGTGTAGACGAGATGCTAGTACTAGAGTGTGGGCCGAGCCCGTATCTCTGGGTTTAGTCAAGTATGATATATGTGTTAATATGATAGAGTTGCTTATACTTGTTGTCTGCGTGATACTTGTATGTTATGGGTTAGCGGTTGAGTGTGGGCAGGGCCCGTATCTCTCCGAGGTTGGAGTGTGGGCTAGGCCCGTATCTCCCAGATAGCGAAGTGTGGGCAGGGCCCGTATCTTCACAAGTGAGGGCGAGGCCCGTATCTCCCGGCTAGTGAAGTGTGGGCAGGGCCCGTATCTTCCCGAGTATGGGCAAGGCCCGTAACTCCTAGCTGAACATTGGTTGTTATATGTTGCATGGTATGGAGTATTATGGGGGAACTCACTAAGATTTGTGCTTACAGTTTCAGTTTTGGTTTCAGGTACTTCCTCAGCTAGGGGAAAGGAGCCGGCGCGGTAGCAGCATGTCACACACACACTCCCTTGTTTCTGCAGCTACGAGCTTCACTGGGATTGATACTCTGATATTTTGATTAGTTGTATGATTTGGTTTTCAGACATGGTTCACTTTATGTTGTGGTTGATCAAACGATGTTTTTAGTTATTAATATTTTCTAAAGTAATGTTTTTAAAACAAAATTTTTGGACGTGAAAATTGGGTCGTTACAAGTTGGTATCAGAGCCCTGATTTGAGGGATTCGGACACACCCTCGGGAGTGTCTGAACTCAAATCGAGGGATTAAAAGATTTTCTAAAGGAAAAATGTTTTCTAAAATTGAGAAAAGAGTTTTGAGAAAGAACGAAGTGTGTGATGTGCGCGACCGGCCGAGCTCAAGTAAGTATCCCCAAAGTACCCATACAAGTTTATGTTATGTTTATCAGCTTTTGTAGAACAACATGCTAGAATAGGACTAAGGATCTAGGAGTGATGCCATATGTGCCTGCTTAATGTGTTTCAGTTGTGTGAGAACTTGCATGCTAGTTATTGAGTAGACAGTAAGTAGGATAGCTTGATTAGGTTATGCCTGGTAGTATGAGTTAGCACTTTATGCTAGCTCAGTTCCTGAAAGTAGATGGAGTTAATTGAGATTGTTACCCTTATCTGAATGTTGCTTGCTTCGTGCTTCGTGGGACTCTGAATAATAGGAGTTAGCCTTTAGGCGAATGCGTCACGTCACATGTGATCAGGGTTGAATAATCTTAGAGTGCCGGATTTGATCCTACTGCGCAGCTCTTGTTTGAGTCCAACCGTTGTAGGGACGAGTCGGGTACTCGAAGGATTATCTGAGCCTCGTCACATGTGATGGTATTCGGGTAATGGCTAATTGGCATTACAAGGAGGCCTGCAGCAGCTGAGGACTGGTTAAAGTGGAATTAGAGATTTCCCTAGGGTAAGCCTAGGATGAGTATAACAGTGATCAACATTAGTGAAAGGGATCTGGTGGAGTCGAGGCATTCCTTAAAGAAGGTACGGATAGATGTGGAAGGTAGTATGGGCCCGTACTACTGAAAGCAGAGGATCCGTACCCGAACCAAGGAAGGCCAAGATAAGACTAGGGAACTTGTAAGTAGTTGTGATCCCTCAGGAAGTATCAGTATCACTAATGATTGTTGTGATGTATTGCAGAATGGTGGTACTTCGATCGAGGCCGGTAGATGGCGGTTCAGGAGAGGGGTCAGGTTCGGGATCAGGTTCCGAGCCGGTGGATGAGGGACTACGCGAGTTCATCGCGTCAGAGATCACCAGGGGTATCCTTGAGTCGACTCCCATTATCTTCGGGTCGATCAAGGAAGGGATCATCGAGTTGATGGAGGATCGCCTCAGGGCGTTCAGGAGCGACATGGCATCTGGCCAGTCGGGATCTCGCACACTGTCCTTTAAGGACTTCAGGGGCAGTGGTGCACCGGATTTCCATGGGGTGAAAGACCCCATTGCTGCCAAACGATGGATTGCAGACATCGAGTCTGCCCAGTTGACTAGCTTCTGCCCCGAGGGGTCGAAGGTGAGGTATGCAGCAGGATGTTTACGGGACCAAGCCCGGGATTGGTGGGAGTCAGTGGGTGACTCGTTGGGAGCCTCAGCTATCGAGGCTATGACCTGGTCGGACTTTGTGACCAGGTTCAGGGCAGAGTTTGCGCCGGCTGTCGAGCTTCAGCAGCTGGCCAGGGAGTTTCTAGACATGAGGCAGACGACGGAGACTGTGGCGGAGATCACCGCCAAGTTCCGGGAGAGGGCTTTATTGGTGCCCCAGTATGCTAGTGACGAGGACATGAAAAGGACTTGTTATCATGATATGCTACGAGCTGACATCCGGAAGCATGTTAGTTTTTTGGCTTGCCCTACCTTGGACTCTGTGATTGCCAGGGCAAGGGAGAGGGAGCTAGATTTGGAGTACATCCGGAAACGGAAATTAGAAGAGGGTCAGGCAGGAGGGGCTTCGGGGAAGAAGCCCAAGGGATCAGATGGTAGGCCGAAAGGCCAGTCAGGACCGAGCCGCTGCAGGAAATGCGGCAGGACGCATGTGGGGGCATGTAGGACGGGATCAGTAGGCTGCTACAAGTGCGGCAAGGCAGGGCACTTTAGCAGGGATTGTACCACTCCAGTTCCAGCTATCCAGACATCGGAGTTGCTGTGTTTTCACTGCAACCAGAGGGGCCACAAGAAGGTCAATTGCCCCCAGTTGACAGTTGCAGCGCCAGTAAAGGCGCCAGCTCCAGCGACCCTGCGGATCACGGATGGTCGGAAGGGCAAGGCAGAGGCTCCAGTGGTGAGGAGCCGGGCATTTCAGCTGACCACCGAGGAGGCACGCGCCGCACCCGATGTGGTGACGGGTATGATTCTTTCCCTCTACTTTTATTTTATGATGTTATGTTATTGATATGTGCTCTGTATGTATATGTATGCTTTAGGATCGTTCCATGTGAACGGCCTTCCAGTTCATGTGTTGTTCGACTCGGGTGCGTCCCGATCATTTGTTTCCCTTGCGCTTAGCAAGAAGTTTCACGAGTCATCGGGCGAGTTAGATTGCCCTCTGGAGGTGGAGATTGCTGACGATCGATCGGTGCGAGCATCGATGGTATTTCGAGATTGTGTGCTGCGTTTGTTCGAGGAGTGCTATTTGGTAGATTTGGTTCCCATTCCGTTGCGTGGGAACAAGGTGATTATAGGCATGGATTGGCTGAGCCCTAATGGGGCGGTGATAGATTGCGCGCAGCAGCTAGTGCGGGTCAGGACCCCAAGCGGGGGAGAGTTAGTGATTCATGGTGAGAGGCCCCAGTATGGACCCGCTGTATGTTCAGCAGCGAGGGCTAGGCGCTACCTTCAGCAAGGATGCGCAGGATATGTCGCGTATGTGATGGATACCCGGGAGGCGGGTAAGGCGACAGTGAGTGAGGTTCCGGTGGTCCGAGACTTTGCAAATGTTTTCCCAGAGGAGCTTCCTGGGATACCTCCGGAGCGACAGGTGGAGTTCCGGATTGACCTTGTTCCTGGTGCGGCTCCGATAGCCAAGGCACCGTATCAGTTGGCTCCTCCCGAGATGCAGGAGTTGTCTACGCAGCTGCAGGAGCTGCTAGACAAGGGATTTATTCGTCCGAGCAGTTCACCCTGGGGAGCCCCGATTCTGTTTGTGAAGAAGAAGGACGGGTCGCATCGGATGTGTATAGATTATCGGGAGCTGAACAAGGTAACGGTGAAGAACCGTTACCCGCTTCCGAGGATTGATGACCTCTTTGACCAGCTTCAGGGAGCATCTTGGTTCTCCAAGATTGATTTGCGTTCGGGTTATCATCAGATGAGGGTCAGGGAGGAGGATATGCAGAAGACCGCGTTTCGGACGCGCTATGGCCATTATGAGTTCGTGGTGATGCCGTTTGGGCTCACCAATGCTCCTGTCGCGTTCATGGACCTCATGAACCGCATATGCAGACCGATGCTGGATCGGTCTGTGATAGTCTTTATCGATGATATCTTGGTTTATTCCAAGACTCAGGAGGAACATGAGGAGCATCTGAGAGAGGTGTTGGAAACCCTGAGGAGGGAGAGCTTGTATGCCAAGTTCTCCAAGTGTGAATTTTGGTTGCACGAGGTGCAATTTCTTAGACACCTCGTCAACCAGAACGGGATTCTGGTCGATCTGGCCAAGGTTGAGGCCGTGATGAGATGGGAGGTTCCGAAGTCTCCATCTGAGATTCGGAGTTTCCTGGGATTGGCAGGCTACTATTGGAGATTTATCCAGGATTTCTCCAAGATAGTCGTACCCCTGACGCGGCTGACGAAGAAAGTCGTGGTCTTTCGGTGGGGACCCGAGCAGCAGGCTGCATTTGAGACGCTGAGATAGAGATTGTGTGAGGCGCCGATCTTATCCTTGCCAGAGGGCGTAGAGGATTTTGTGGTTTATTGTGATGCGTCCATTTCTGGGTTGGGCGCGGTACTGATGCAGAGGGGGCATGTCATTACCTACGCTTTGAGGCAGCTCAAGCCTCACGAGGCGAACTACCCGACGCACGATTTGGAGTTGGGGGCGGTGGTTTTTGCCCTCAAGATTTGGCAGCATTACCTCTACGGGGTTCGATGTACCATCTACACGGACCACAAGAGTTTGAGGTACCTCATGGATCAGCCGAATCTGAACATGAGGCATCGTCGATGGTTGGACGTGGTGAAGGATTATGATTGTGAGATCCTTTACCACCCGGGGAAGGCCAATGTGGTGGCCGATGCGCTTAGCCACAAGGCGGCACCGATCAGGGACGTCTGTATGAGGATGACCGTGGTGACTCCCCTGTTGGAGCAGATTCGGGAGGCTCAACAGGAGGCTATCAAGGAGGAGCATCGGAAGAGCGAGCGCGTGGTGGGTCAGGTTTCCTCCTTTGATTATGATAGCCGAGGACTATTGACACTACACCGTAGGGTGTGGGTACCGTATCACGGAGGCGTGCGCCAGATTTTGATGGAGGAGGCGCACAAGTCCCGATTCTCTATTCATCCCGGGGCGACGAAGATGTATAGGGATCTTCGTCTAGACTATTGGTGGCCCTGCATGAAGCGGGATGTGGCATGGTATGTCGAGCGATGTTTGACCTACAGGAAGGTCAAGGCCGAACATCAGAGACCGCATGGCAAGATGCAGCCGTTGGATATTCCACTGTGGAAATGGGAAGATATCACGATGGATTTTATCACGAAGCTTCCCAAGACCGCACGTGGAGTGGATTCGATTTGGGTCATCGTGGATAGATTAACCAAGAGTGCTCACTTTATTCCGATTCAGGAGAGCATATCGGCCGAGAAATTGGCCGACATCTATATCAGAGAGATTGTGGCACGGCATGGGGTGCCAGTATCGGTGATCTCGGACAGAGATGTGCGTTTTACTTCCAGGTTTTGGAAGAGATTCCATGACGAGTTGGGCACTCGTCTGCATTTTAGCACTACCTTTCACCCGCAGACGGATGGGCAGAGCGAGCGGACCATCCAGACTCTGGAGGATATGTTGCGGGCGTGCGTGCTAGACTTTGGTGGTAGCTGGGATACCTATCTTCCCCTGGCCGAGTTCTCCTACAACAACAGCTATCACGCGAGTATCGACCGCCCTCCCTTCGAGATGTTGTACGGATGGAGGTGTAGGACCCCGATATGCTGGGGTGAAGTTGGCCAGAGGGTCATGGGGAGCACCAAAGTGGTGCTCAAGACGACCGAGAGGATCCAGCAGGTCCGGAGCAGGCTTCAGACTGCTCAGAGTCGGCAGAAAAGTTATGCCGACAAGCGTCGATCCGATTTGGAGTCCAAGTCGGGGATATGGTTCTCCTGAAGGTGTCGCCCTAGAAAGGCGTCATTCGATTCAGGAAGCGGGGCAAGTTGGGCCCGCGATTCATCGGACCGTTCAGGGTCGTAGCCCGGGTGGGCAAGGTAGCGTATAGGTTGGATCTGCTAGCCGAGCTCAGCCAGATCCACAGCACTTTCCATGTTTCTCAGTTGCGAAAGTGCCTAGTGGACGATTCAGCAGTAGTACCTTTGGAGGATATTCAGGTTGATGACAACCTGAATTACATTGAGCGCCCAGTCGCAATCCTCGACAGGAAGTCGAAGGATTTGAGGAACAAGAAGGTGGAGCTAGTGAAGGTGCAATGGCAGCACCGCAAGGGTTCAGAATGGACTTGGGAGCCGGTGAACGAGATAATTGAGCATTATCTCGAGCTGTTTCAGGATCGAGCAGCAGACTTCGAGGACGAAGTCTAAAATAAGTGGGGGAGATTTGTAGCACCCGGTTCCTGGTACGTAAATGTTATTTGAGTATTTCCTTTCTTTTAGCCTTGGACTCGGCGAGTCATAGGTCCGACTCGCCGAGTGGATGCGGGACCCGGGACACGTTTAAGTTGGCGACTCGGCGAGTCCATATCCTGGACTCGGCGAGTCACAGCTGTTGGATGAAACCCTAAGTTTCAGGGGTTTGCACCCTATTTAAAGGACTTATCCGCCCAGGCCAGCCCCCATTCTCTCCCCAGAAGCTCCCAACCCTCGTTCTAAGCTTGTTCCTTGAGAGTTTGAGGCTATTGTGTGTGTTCTTGAAGGTTTTGAGGAAGAAGGGGAAGTAGATCAAGAGGAAGGAAAGGAATCCAGGCATCTTTGCACTTTTTCAGCAGTTCCTTTGAGGTATAATCCGTTTTTCCCCTGTTTCTATGCTTATTACTTCATGTAAGTCATTCTTGAGCCAAACCCCAAGTTTGTATGTGCAAATTACTTCGTAATAGGCTGATTGGCCCTTAGATCTAGGCAAGATTGAGCTCCAGGAGCTCAGATCTGTTAGCTTTATGGCCCCATATTGCTTGTTCACCCTAAATCTACCCTTTTGAGGCATTTTGAGCCCTAAAATCCATATTGGTGAATATCCACACGTAAAGTAGGAAACTTTACGTGTGATTCGTGCCCTAGAAGTCCAGATCTGTGAATGGCATGGACTGGAATCGAGCAAATCTGTGTATTTAGTGGGTGCATGGCAACGACTCGGCGAGTCGTTCATATGACTCGGCGAGTCTGTTCGCGAGTCTCCGAGTTTGTCCCCTTTTCGTAGTGTCGAGTGAGCAGTGAGTCACGGGGTGTGACTCAGTGAGTCGGAAGCCTAACTCATCTATGGAGGTACTCGGCGAGTCAATGCCCAGACTCGGCGAGTTGTTCATACAACTCGGCGAGTCGCAGCATAAGTGTTCTTCGGATGAAGATGGACTCGACGAGTTGTTCATACGACTCGGCGAGTCTTAGCTTAAGTGTTCATCGGATGAAGATGAACTCGACGAGTTGTTCATACAACTCGGCGAGTAGGGTGAAGGACTTGAATATTGGTTAAGAAGGTGAACCCGTCGAGTCGTCGCCTAAATCGACGGGTAGGATCGGGATTCAGGGCAGTCGTTTGCGTAGGGACTCGGCGAGTTGGAAAGCCAACTCGGCGAGTCGGGTCAACTGAAAGTTGACTCTAACTTTGACTTAGGGCAAGGTCAGGGGTAAAATGGTCATTTTACCCAAAGGTCAGTGAGCAGTGTTTGATTGAGTATATTGTGGGAATTGCAGCCGGAGGGTTTCCGGAGCAGCAGCAGCAGTAGTAGGTGATCAATTCCCACACAGACCAGCAGTTATTTCGAGGCGAGTTTCCTTTCCAGTAGGAACGGGTCTAAGGCACCAAGGTTGACCCGTGTAGACGAGATGCTAGTACTAGAGTGTGGGTCGAGCCCGTATCTCTGGGTTTAGTCAAGTATGATATATGTGTTAATATGATAGAGTTGCTTATACTTGTTGTCTGTGTGATACTTGTATGTTATGGGTTAGCGGTTGAGTGTGGGCAGGGCCCGTATCTCTCCGAGGTTGGAGTGTGGGCTAGGCCCGTATCTCCCAGATAGCGAAGTTTGGGTAGGGCCCGTATCTTCACAAGTGAGGGCGAGGCCCGTATCTCCCAGCTAGCGAAGTGTGGGCAGGGCCCGTATCTTCCCGAGTGTGGGCAAGGCCCGTAACTCCTAGCTGAACATTGGTTGTTATATGTTGCATGGTATGGGGTATTATGGGGGAACTCACTAAGCTTTGGGCTTACAGTTTCAGTTTTGGTTTCAGGTACCTCCTCAGCTAGGGGAAAGGAGTCGGCGCGGTAGCAGCATGTCACACACACACTCCCTTGTTTCCGCAGCTACGAGCTTCACTGGGATTGATACTCTGATATTTTGATTAGTTGTATGATTTGGTTTTCAGACATGGTTCACTTTATGTTGTGGTTGATCAAACGATGTTTTTAGTTATTAATATTTTCTAAATTAATGTTTTTAAAACAAAATTTGTGGACGTGAAAATTGGGTCGTTACAATATATATATATATATATATATATATATATATATATATATATATATATATATATATATATATATATATGGGACGGTTCCTTTGAGATTAAAAAAATTAAAGATCTTGAGATTGAACCTCAGCCACGTATTTCTTACTTGCCGCTCTAACGCTCCAGCGTACCGGCAGCAGCGGACTATGCCTATTTATAAATGATTATATGGCAGAGAGGTATAATCATATATGATTATGCATGTTTATACATATATATTTGTTCACAGACTGAGTAATCATATATGATTACGACAGTTGGTGGCAGAAAAGGTGGTGGTGACAAAGATAGTGGTGGTATAAGTAACGGAGGTGACAGTGGTGGAGTCGGCTGGTGTCAGAGGTGGTGGTAGGGGTGGTGGCGGTGGCGGTTATGGTCGTGGGGATGGTGGCGGAGGATAAAGGAATGGGCGGCGTTGAGTAATCGTTTATGATTATTCCAGACCTGCCGCGTCGGCACGCCGGAAGGTTATTGCGGCAGATGTGAAATACGTGGTTGAGGTTGAATCTCGAGATCTCTATTTTATTTTTAATCTCAACGGAACCTACCTACCTACCTACCTACCTATATATATATATATATATATATATATATATATATATATATATATATATATATATAGAGAGAGAGAGAGAGAGAGAGAGAAAGAGGTAGGTTCTGTTGAGATTAAAAATAAAATAGAGATCTCGAGATTCAACCTCAGCCACGTATTTCACATCTGCCGCAATAACCTTCCGGTGTACCGGCGCGGTAGATCTGGTATAATCATAATTGATTACACAGCGCCACCCATTCATTTATCGTCCGCCACCACCCCCACCACCATAACCGCCACTGCCACCACCCCTACCACCACCTCTTACACTAGTCGACCCCACCACTGTCACATACGTTACTTATACCACCACTATCTCTGTCACCGCCACCTTTTCTGCCACCAACTGTCATAATCATATATGATTACTCAGTTTGTGAACAGACATATATGTATAATCATTTATGATTAGCATATATGGATAAACATGAATAGTCATATATAATTATACATCTCTGTCATATAATTATTTATGATTAGGCATAGTCCGCTGTTGCCGGTATGCTGGAGCGTTAGAGCGGCAAGTAAGGAATACATGGCTGAGGTTGAATCTCAAGATCTCTAATTTTTTTTTAATCTCAAGGGAACCATCGTCTATATATATATATATATATATATATATATATATATATATATATATATATATATATATATATATATATATATATATATATATATATATATATATATATATATTAGTGACATTGACGCTTGTGTGGTACCAAACCAATCATACATTGACACATGGGCATGAACACAGGATGAGACATACAGACTGCTCACACTAATTTGTATAGAAGTGAAGTTTTGATGTTTGTATTTGAAGTAGTTCGTAGAGCATATTATACTCCTTTGGATTAGATTATCACATGGGTGCTACAAACATTAAAACTTCACTTCTATACGGATTGTGAAAGACCACTTCGGATATAAACAACAAAGCTTCAAGTGTCACCAAAAAAAAAAAAAAAAAAAAAAAACCTATGTCTCAACATTCTCCCTCATTGTGACAAGTCTCATAAGATCTGAAGTCTTTAATCAAATAACAAATCAGCAACATTTAACAATGATTTCTAAACAGCTATCCACGAAGCCAGATAGTCCATAATCTATTTTTCAGTCTTTCACTAAATTAGAATCAAGTCGTGGTAACTCTAATCATAATACTTTGTAGAGTTGTTAAAGAAACTTCTTGCATGATAATAGAAAACCATGAATGTTAACAGAAGTTTTCAGTAACAATTTACTTTTTGGTTCTTATAAATGGAGGAACCCTTGAATTTGGTATCACATGACGTGTTCTTGTTTCATTACAAAAGTATTAAGTCAAGTTTATGCCTCTTCATGTTCTTGCTTAAACCAAAATCTCTGGGAGTTGATTTCATTTAAAGAGTTGAACTTTTTGGCTTGACATATTTTTTTTATGGTGGCATACACAAGAGGAAATCTATGACCAATTAAAGTTACAATCACACACTCTATTTTCCTTTTCTTGAAGGAGAGATAACAATGATTATGAAGAGTTAAAATGTACAATTAATAATCTGTCTCTGATATTTCATTTGTTTCGATTAGAAAGTTAAAAATGCATTATTGGGAATCCTTTCATGATATCTGGCTTAGATACCAATTCAGATTTCCAGATATTAAAAGTAGATGAATAGTTCAGTAGATCATCATTATTAACCATTTATCAAGTTGTATTTCAACAATGATTCTTGTGTTTTTTTGTTATAAGAATATAGATTGAACTGATTAGTGGTTGCAAGTTATTTGGTTTATACTTTTTGACCATATTTTTCAGTGGCATAAAAGATCAAGCACTTTGCTACATAAAAAGGTAATTGGCTACTTTTATGTTTTGAATAATTTCCTATGTGTTATTTCATTATTACTTGTCTGAGATTAGAAATATAAATAGTTTGGATTTTATTGTTTTTGTTTTTTCCTTATATTGCTAGACTTGCATAACTATCAAATTTTAACAAATAAGAACATGAGTTTTTTTTTTCTTTATCAGAATATTTATTGCATTTTGAGAAAAAAAAACATTTACCAATACAATTGTTGGATGTTTATGATTCCTTATTCAAAACAAGTCATGTAAAGTCGTTTAAGATTTTACATGGATAAATAAAAAATGAGAAATTAAATTACCTCCTACCTTTTATTTCTACAATTACTCCTACTCATTAAAATTAAGACAAATCACCATTCAATTTAATTTTATTTGATATATTCCTAATATAGTCTTAATGAGTTAGTTAAAAAATATGGAATGATAATACTTATCATAATTTTATTGGGTAGGAACATTTGTAGGCATAAAAAGTAGAAATCAATTTAATTTCTCATAAAAAATTAAGCGAATTTCATATTTTGTATCAAAATACGTGTTTCCAAATCAGGCGATATTTAGGGTATCTTGTTCAACTGAAAATGATATACAACCTATTAATTTTCTATGGATTCCTACTTCTTTAGGACTTAATATTTCAAGAGTATGATGTATGATATACATATTTTAAATTGATTTAAATGAAAAATTATACTTTATATTAAATATAACAAAAATGGATTTTAAGACCGAAATTATATATATATATATATATTTTTTTTTTTCACAATCTACATGCCATTCTAATTATAAACAAACAAAACAAATTCTAATTACAAAACAAGCAATACAAATTCTAATTACAAAAGAAACAAAACAAACCAAGAAGAATACAAAAGATAAATGCAACTTCAAGTAAACTTATTTTCAAACAAAATGACCAAAACGCCCACATCAACACCAATAACAGCAACCTAACCTACTTATCACAAATTTGGCATCCATGGCGCAAAAGAAGCTTACGTTGATGTTCACTGGTAACAGCATAAGAAGGTGGGACCAATTTCCTCAACGATGGCCTTGAAAACACCATCCAATCAACCATATACACGTGTAAATTAGGACACCCCATCATATTAATCTCCTTCAATTTCTCACATTTTTTAACAACATATTTTACAGCGCTTGTTGTCACATGAAAACACCCTCTCATGTCGATCTTCACAAGCTCATTACACCTCACTCCAATTCCCACCAATCCTTCATCATTCACCCCTGATTTACCCATATACACTTTCTTTAATCTCAAAGGTTCATTATTTAATCCTATGTTTTTTACCCCTAAACAATCTTCAATCCCTAAATGGATAATTTCAGGACAAACCTTTAAGACTTCATCTATGGAGGATGTGATACTTGAACATGAACTCACATCAAGAAATCTTAAATTAGGGCAAACTGATGCGATCTTGATTAGGCATTCGTCTGTTAAATTTGCATTTCCTGATAAATTCAAGAACTTGATACGTGAATTTGGGTGAATTACAATACCCATAACTGTATCTTCTTCTTCTTCTTTACCAAGATCTGTGTTTTTCATTTCGATTTCTTCAAGAGAGGGACAGTTTTTGATGAGAGTGAAGAGGGATTTACTTGTTAGCTTGCAGAAATTGAGCTTTATGGTTATAAGATGATGGAGGTAGTGAGATAAGCCTGTGATGGAGGTGTCAGTGAGGGAATCGTTTTTGGAAAGATCGAGAAACTCGAGAGATTGATATGTGTATAGGAGGTTCCAGATTCCATCTATGGTGTAACCTTTGCAGTTAGAAAGAGAGATGCTTTTTAATTGGATTTGGGATTTTGTGATTGCTTCGAGGAATTCGTAAGAAATATCGGAATCTTTGAAGTGGAGACTGGTTAAGGTTTTCCCGGAGGTAGTAGGGTTGATGAAAAGTGAAGAATATCTATGGAGATTAGAGATGATACGCATGGAGATTGATGTTATATTAGGGCTGTTGTGCAACATGAATCGAACACCTTCCATGGTGATCATTGTACAGTCTATGAATGACACCTCTTGTAAGCGCAAACAATTTAAAGATAGATAAGAAAGTGAGTTGTCTGTAAGAAGATGGTTCATGGAGATGTTGATTTTGGTCAGATTCTTGAGACCGGATGACAAACCTTGAATTCCTTCATCGGTGATCATAAGTTCACTTATACTGTGATTACGAAACGCAGAGATTGTGAATTTATGACGAGGAAAACTGACGTCTAATTCTTCCAGATCTGGATGGAATTTTGCTATCGAGATCAAATCCTCATCCCGCAGTTTGATCACATTGGCGCATCTCAACACCTTGAGTTTCCTGTTACTCAATCCCAACTCTTTCAAACCTTCAATTGGTATCGAATCGTGGTTGGAGATATCAAGAATTTCCAAATTCAAAGCAACAGAAGAACGAGCGACCTCGTGAAGAGCGGTTTCGAGATAACCGTGCTTTAATTTACTGAGATCTAGGGTTTTGAGGTGTCTAAATCGATGAATTAGAGGAGAAATGGTACCGTGAATGAAATACGTCTGATCAACAATGGTGAAACGGAGACGGAGGCGATTAGTTAACGCCAATAATCGTTTGCATACGAGTGAAAGTGATTCCAACTCTGAGTGTCGATCATCGCCCAATCCCTCCAGTATTAACTCCCAGATTTCCTCCGGCAATTCTTGATAGCTCTGCGCCATCTTTTGATCCAGCTATTGACAATTGAAGATGGGAGCAAAAGGTTCAAGTAATCGATTTGGAAACTGGAGATCGTGTGATTAATCCAAATTGAGAAATTTGAACATTTAAAACAGTAAAAGCACAGTGAAAGTGGAAATTGTAATTTGTGTTTAGAGAATATGGAAATTGTTGGGAGAATATGGAAATGATTATTTTATAGAAAGTTAACAACTAACCTTCAACGGAATCGGGTCGAACCCGCCATCATCTAAGCTTCCTCGATTTGAAATTTGAATGTGACTTACCAATTATATGAATAAAATAAAGAGTAACAGCAAATTTGGTCCATGTGTTTGTATTTTGCAAAAGAAATTGGATTTGGTTGTGGATGTGGTTTTGATCCGGTTTAAATATTAAAATGAGCATTTTTATTCTTTATTTTATATTTTAGATACTTAATTATTTATTATTTTATCTGTTATTGATAATTTTAGTTATCTTAAATAATTGTTGTAATTATTATTAAAAACATTTAGGACCCTCTATACAATATACATATATACATTGAAATAGCATCCACCTTAAATGTTGAACCATATTGGCTGAGGAGGCTAGACCTCACGCTTTGCCTCCGATTAGAAGTAATAATAGTATCAATGTTGTCGTCGTTGAAGGAACAATGTCCTCCATAGATCCGACTTCCAAGAATAGAACATATGATATTCAAGTTGAATCGAAAGAGTTAGCATGAAGGCCAACGCCACCATCTACAACCCTAGAGTTCTTAAATTCAAATATGCTTCTCATCTCTTCAAGACGAGTTTCCCCAATTTGATTCAAATTTTATAGAACTCAACTGTTATGCAAATTAACCAAAGTGAAAATCTTACATAGAGAAACAATGCTAACTTTTGTTGTTTTTAAGAAGTTGACCTTCAAAATGATACTATATGTTCTTGGTTATCTATCTGATTTCGGTAGTAGTAAAATCATATTTATGTGCTACAGAGGACTTTTTAGATTCTTATTTGACTCGGTTTGTTTGGATTAAAACTATAGATAAACCGATTGCAAGGTCGATTGATATAGGATAGTATAAGTTAAGTTATCGAATTGAGAGAGACTTTCACAAGATTAAGTCCTACTTTCGTTAATATTGGTCAAGGACTCACCACTAGTCCTAATCATTACTATCGGATTTCTTTGAAGGACTCTTTGAACTCCAAGTAAAACCATAATCCCTCTTCTTTATATTTTAATATGGGTATCATGTAAGAACCCAAAATTTAAAAAGAATTGACTTTGAGTGAATAGTTGACCAAAAGGGTAATTTGGTCATTTAGATGAATTTCATAAATTTGTGAAGATGTAGCTTCATGAAATTAGGCGAGATAAGTCTAAGTCATTCTTATGAGATGAGATAAGTTGGTTCAAGAAAAGAAAGGCAAGAGATTTTACAATTAGACCATAAAGAGTAAAATGGGAGTTTTATGCCTTTAGTGGCAAGTTTGTGACTTTGAGGATTAAGACTTGTATGCACTTAGTCTGAAATGAATTAATGAAGTTATAGAAATCATACTCACCTTCGCGTGGATATAAGATTTGTGGAAAATGGAGATAAGATGAAGAAGATATGCATCTTTGAAGTTGCATTAGAAAATGAGAGAAATTAGTATTTTGAGATTTTTGCATGGCTTAATGGATTAAGTTCCGCACAATAAGCCAAAATTAACAAGATGGAATTTTAGGCTTGTTAATACCTTTGTGGGGATATAAAGATCACTAAAAATGGGTTTGAAACGAAGAACTTATGATTGTTTGAAGTTGGAATGGAAAATGGCTAAAGCTGGAATCTATAAGATGCAATCACCACGACATGGTATGAAGATTGCCATGGCCTAGTGACGTTACTAAAACATATATCTAATCTGTTAAACCTTTTCTCGAATATATTTCACAAGGTTCGAACGAGAGCTCTACTAGTGCGATTTTGAGGCTGTGAATTTGTATAGAGAAGGCTTAAGTCAAGGGAAACACGTTGTAAGCTCTAGAAACACATAAAGGTAAGATTTTCTCTTTGATTTAAGCTTGTGAGCTTTAATGGTAAATTTTTGAATTGATTTGGAAGCTTTGATTAGATGCTTAATAACTCGATTACGATTACATTTTAAGTGTTTAGAAACTAATTAAAGCTTTTGATGGTGATTCCATGATTAAATCCATGTATTTGATCATTAGGGTTTGAAACCCTAAATGGTGAAATTTGTAGAACAAACCCAACCAAGGAATTTTTTGGTAGAAATGACAAATTGATGGCATCATAACATAAATATTTGATAGATTCAATCATCAGCTATACATATCTATTGTTGAGTGGGCCCATACCTTCCCTTAATCCATGGTTTCCTATCCCTCCTCTTAGTGATGGTTCATGGACTTAGTGTTGGTTTTTGTAACACCCGTTTCCTAAAATAGATCAGTGGATGATATAAAGGAGTCAAAAGCATGGTTTTTGAGGAAAACCATATGCCACTAGGTGACGCATGGAGTGTAATGACATGACATACAAGATAAAGAACGTGTATCTCTGGCGGGCTCCATGATGTGGCTGCCTTTGCAACCCAAGCCCATGATTTTTAGGGCTTTCTCCATATTTAAGCACCTTAAATTCAAGTTAAGGCAACCTTTTTAGCCTCTAACATCTCCATTTCGAAAACCCCAGCCCTTTTGAGTGTTTTTGGTATTCTTGGCCACATGAAGGGCTCGTTTGTTTTTTAGAAAAAAGACTTTTTGGGCTCTTTCATCTGCCGGCGGGTAGACATTTACCCAAAAGATTGTTTGTTTTCTGGAAGACAAAATAGCACGAAAAGCCTTTTTCATCACTTTTCCAGAAAGACCTAATAATACCTCTTCTAATCGTGGAATACATTTGTCGCCTCCATCGCCCCCATCCGATCTTTCCCCTTTCACGAGTGCATCTTCGCACACCATCGATCTCTCCACAGCAACCAATACCTCCGGCGGACAACGGTCTCGCTCAGCCTCCACCGCTCCACGTTGCCGTCGCCGCCGCCGTCGGCTCATCAGGTATCGTTCCGTCTCTCTTCATCCTTCTGTTCTTGGCTCTTCTTTTATGCGACTCTTCTGTCTTCTGCCACTGATGAATTGTCCAAGTAGCGCTTAGGAATGTTCAAAAACATCTAGATTGAACGATTACACAGCTTCTTTGGATGCTTTTTTAAATTTGACCTTAACCTTCAATTGTGACGTGCTCAAACTGAAAAACCTACCCACCCAATAAGTATTGATTGTGGTATGTGGATGTATAAAGACAACAAGAAAGCTTCATTGTCTATTTTGTTGACAATTAAAAACCTCAATGTTTTTGATTTCTCAAATAACTTCCAGTTTTCCTACCTTGATGTTTTAAAATCAATCTTAAAATCAAAATGTGATTAATTGTTAAGAATTTTGAGAAACTCTGAAAACCCATTTGATTTGATGGCAATAATGGGAGGTTCATTAGGTGATCACGTGATGAAAGAGTTTTGAAGGTTACAAAATATGATCAATTCCCATAACAATGAGACTTGACTGCATTAAAATGTTGTACTCTATGCTTGAAAATGAGTATATTTGATGTCATCAAAGAATGCATTGTTAATGTTGTTGATTTTGTTACATGCTTCTAGTGTATTGCTTTTATTTAATTTTGTTTCTTGATCAACATCATGTTATTTGTCATCAACTTTAGATTCATTTGCATCAAATGTTTCTATTTTATATTGTTTGTCTAACATGTTGTAATCCATAAATATGAATCATAAAGTTTTTTATTTTTAGTTTTTTAAGTCGATTCTTTCATGGAATTAATTTATAAAGTTATTATATATAGTTTGTCTAAATGGGAGACAAACTACAATGGTCGAACGATCAAGTAAAATGTTTATTAGATACATGTATCGAAGAGGCCAACAGAATTGGTAGAAAGGGAGGCAGCATGCACATGGAGTCTTGGGTTATGTTAGGGAAAGCTCTAAAAGAAAAGTTTGACATGGATACTTCACAAAAGCAATTGAAAAATGCTTTTGATAATCTAAAAGCTAAGTATGTAGGGTGGAAATATTTGAGAAACAATTCAGGGAATTTATACAATGCTCAAACAAATTCATTTGCCTTAGTGAACACATAATGGGAAGAATTCAAGAAGGTGTGTCTATATAATTTAATTTTTTTAGTTTATGTCCAATATTAATAATGATGTCAAAATACTTATAATTACTATTAGTCTTGGTTTAGGGTCATCCAAAGGCAGGATCATTGAGGACACACCCACTGCCTTATCCCAACCTTTGTGCATCTTTGTTTGATGGAAGTAGTGTCAATGGTAGCATTAAATGGACCTCTACTCAAACTACACCCGCAGATACATCATCTTTTTCTCATCGTGTCCAAAGACTTCTGATTGATGACAACCCTTTTAATGGCCTAGAAGATGATGATGATGATGATGATGATGATGATGCTTCCAATGACACTAGTGCTCGAGCTCCTAGTAATAAAGCTCATGGTGGTGCTACTTATAAGCCTGATAAAAGGGCTAAAACCACTGATGCTTCTACTGATAGGCCCGATAAAATGGCTAAAACCACTGATGCTTCTACTGATAGGCCCGATAAAAGGGCTAAAACCATTAATGCTTCTACTGATAAGCCTGATAAAGGGGCTAAAACTAGTGATGCTTCTACTGATAGGACCGATAGAGATAAAGCCTCTAAAACCTCTGTTAGTCTTGATGAGTTGAGTCTTGATATGCAAAAAGCTCTGCAACATTTGGTGAATAGCAAGGAAGGACCAACAGTAGAAGAATGTTATGAGAGGTTGAAACTAGTTGGATTAGACCCAATGGATCCTATATTTTTGGTAGCCTTTCACCTTTTTGGAATGTCCATGAATATGAGAGAGGCATGGATGACACTACCACCGATACCTGAGGTCTTAAAAGGGTGGATAAAGATGACTGGTACCACATTAGGGATGTTTAAGTAGTCTTTATGCTTATCATTTTTCTTTTACTTTGAACAATTATGTGTTTCTTGAACTTATGTTTGACATTATGTTTTTTGCTATCATTTGAATGATTGTGTACTTATTTGACACAAATATTGCTAGTATTGAGATTATATGCTTATTTGAAACAAAATGTGTGCTTTGAATATGAAACAAATGCTTATGTTTTTTTGCTTTAGCATATTGGGATTTAACAAGTGTTGTGGATTAACAGGTTCACAATGGATTACGATAAAAAGTTGCGCCTCCTAATTGTTATGAATTTGTATCTTCGCTTTTTTTGGAGAAGAGGTTTGAAAAGAATGCGAGATAATACCTCAAAAACGTCTGGGCATCAATTCACATTAGAGTTATTACAAGGAACTAATAACCAATGCATTGAGATCTTACGTATGTCACGTGGTTCTTATGTTCGGCTTTGCACACATTTTAGAGTAAAAAATTGGTTAAAGGATAGTAAACATATACCGGTTGAAGAGAAGATGGCGATGTTCTTGATGATGATCGGTCACAATCAACGTTATGTAATCATCAAACGTAGATTTCAACACTCAAAACAAACGATTCATAAGTATTTTTACGAAGTATTGGATAAAATGATGGTGTTCGCAAATGATATAATAATACCAACTTCCTTTAATCCAAATCCAAACGTTCCGGGACATAATAGGAGGTTACGACGGATTTTCAAAGGAGCGGTTGGTGCACTTGATGGAACTTTGGTACATGCTATTGTCCCTCTCGACAAACAACATTTGTATAGAGGAAGGGGAAAAGGCGACTGTTATCAAAATGTATTGGCAATATGCGACTTCAGTATGATTTTTACATTTGTCGTGGCTGGGTGGGAAGGGATAGCACATGATTCAAAAATATTATCTGAAGCTTTAACAGATCGAGATGCACCATTTCCATTTCCACCGCCAGGTTTTTTACATTTTCATTTTAATATTTCTACTTTTTTTTAAAATTAATTATTTCCTTATATTTACAGATAAGTATTATCTTTGTGATGCTGCGTATACACACACCCGAGGATTTATGGCTCCTTATCGTAATGTGCGATATTGGCTTGGAGATTTTCATCGAAGACGTGCATTAACCAACAAGGAAAAATTTAATCACTCACATGCAAAACTTCGAAATGTCGTTGAACATGCTTTTGGTCTCTTGAAAGCACGTTTCCCAATATTGAAGAGAATGGCTCCATTTCCATTGGTTACACAAAGAAACATCGTCATTGCATGTTTTGCGCTTCATAATTATATAATAAAAGAGGGATTAAGTGATGAGTATTTTTCTCAATATAATCAAGTCGATGTATCACTTCAAAGTAATAATGTACGAGATGATGATGATGATGAGGAGGAGGAGGAGGATGATGTGGATGAGGTACAACCACACGGAAGTGCAAGAGACCGGGAATATATGGTTCATCTACGAGATCAAAATGATGACCAATTAATGCGAAATGTAGAATGAATGATTTCATAAAAATATGTTAGTTTTGTGAATTTAGTTTTAATATTGTAAGACAATCATCAAAACAATCCTTTATGTTTTTAAAAATATCAACTTTAATAAGTAAGTTGCCTTCCGGTTTTTGAATCGAAATATATATAGTTTATCTAATGTTTAAAAAATATTATATGTTTGAAACCGTATGAAATTGTTATTGGCAAAGTTTAAGTCAAATATAAATTTTAATAGATTAGTAATGTATGAGATGCTGAGTTTTTAGCATTTGAGCTTTGGTTGTTTCAACATTAATTTCAAAGATCGGTTTTGTTGTTGAACAATGGAAATTAATGCAAATCGGGTGGCAACGTGTAAGTATACAATTTTTATTAAGAAAAAATCTAATGTGTATTTTTATGTTGCTTTTTATATTATCTAATATTTTCTTACGAAATACTATAAATCTATTAAATTGTTGGTAAATATTATTAAATTGATAAGTTTTTCAATTTATTAAAAACCAACGTGAATTATCCGTATTTTAATATGAGAAAAAAAATATGGTTAATTGATCTCCTTTATTACAAGATCTCTTAAGTTTTAGTTCATTCTAATTAAAAAACAAACAATCTTTTTGCATTAAGAATTTTTGTATGAATACATAAAAAAAGACTTTTAGTCCACATCTTCTTCCGCAGACATGGAAAAAGACAAAAGACATTTGACCACTTTCAAAACAAACACCACCGAAGGGTCATTTCATGCAAAGTGTTTTGGTGAAGAGCTCAAGTGTAACTATAGCAAAGGAATTTCATTTCTGGACCATTATGAGTAAAATGCTTCCATCTTGACCTTTAGTTTGCTAGATATTGTAGTTTGATCATATATGTCCCTTTTGGTCTTTATGAGCTTGTGCTTTGGAGTTGAATGAACTCTTGCACCCCTTGAGCTTATTTGATCACCTTATAATCTTGTTGGATTGGGAAAGTTTTCATCTTGATCTTGTTCTTGAAGCCATGCATGTTTTGGGAAGGTTTTATGTTATTATGGACTTAAGATTTAGCATCTTGTCTTTTGGTGAGGTCATAATGGGTAAAGTTGGAAACTTTATCCATTAAGTCATTGTAAAAGAGTAAATCTAAAGTTTTGGGCCTTGATCTGTATGGACTAAGTTCTTAATAAAGTCTTGGAGCAAACAGCCAATTCCCACGATGTGGCCAAGGAAGGTACACGACGTGGCGAGGCCTAATTTCGTGATTTTTTTGTCTGTACATTCCCACAACATGGTCAAGGAGGGCCCACATCATGGTGATATCCTGCATGTCAACTGTTTTGTCTTGACATGCCCACGATGTGGCCAAGAGATCTCCACGTCATGGTGACTGTTGACTTGGTTGACCGTTGAATTTTGACCAGTTTGACTTAGGGTCAAACTTGGAGGATTTAGGTTGTTGATTGATGATTCATCTCTTTTGGTGATTAGTCGGTTCGTGGGATCGAGAAGTGCAAGGTGTGAGAGTGTTAATGTGCTTTTTCGGTTCTTTAATCCAGATGAGTTTCTTACCATGCCACATATCCCATTATATATTCTTTTCATGGTAGGATAGATGTACTGTTAGAGTATAATATGCTAGTTGACTATGATAACTCCTTGTTGGGTATGTGGACACTTGGTGTTAGGATATGTAAAATCGGTAGGGTTTTACCTGTTGATCGTATGATACTGTTAGGATTTATGATTGGTTAGGGTAACTAGGGTAGGCTAGTCACCAGGATTATGTATGTTTGACCAACAAAAGACTTAATTTAGAAGTGGTCCTTGGCAGGATAACTAGGTAAGGCTAGTTACCGAGGGAATGTACTGTGTTAGCTTATGAATGTGTTTTATGTTATATGATTATGTGGTAGTGATAACTTGGGCTTTATGTAATCTAATTTGGATAGCTTGAGAACTCTTGGTCTAATGTCCGATTATGATGTTCTTGTCTGATTGTTCGCTCTCGGGTGGATCATTAGTTCAACTATCTATCTGATCCCTGACTACATAAGACTTTGTCTTGTATGGAAGACCAGGAGGTGGCTCCTAGAAATGGAGGTTAGGTTGGGCCCGTTTACTTCATGGGTGGGACCCTTTATATATGGTTGGGTGAGACCCATTATGTTAGGTGGGGCCCGTTATATGAGTTTGGATTAGGCCTTGAACTCTTGGGTTGGGCCCGTTACATAAACTATATGTATGTGGCTAGGAGATTTGGTTGCTCGGCGCTAGAGCCGAGATCTTGTGTGGATGCATTGTATGTATGATGAAATATGTAGTATATTGGGGAACTCATGAAGCTTTCTGCCTATAGTTGTCATTTAAACATTTTTCAGGTCGTTTATAAGAAGAGCTCGGCGGAACTATACACATGCATTAAAGATGTTCATTTATGCGGTTTTGTAAATTCAGCTCTGATAGTGTATGGTTTCAATCAATCAAATGTTACTCAATGGCTTTTGAAGCAAAGGTTAAATTGGTTAATATATATTAACATCGAAAAATTTATTTGTAATTTCCAGGACATTACAGTTTCATTAAATGGCAATGAAGTCGAGTTTTATTGTTATATTGATGATCCTTTACCAACAACAAAAATAAGGTATACTACAAAAGTCATTTCATGTTCAGCAAAATCGAATCCTAATTCCAATTAAATCTGTAGAAAAAAAAGAACTCACATTTCTTCCTTTCCAAACCTGATATTGTCTTTTTAGTTTCTTCGTTTATGCCATCAACTTTTTAGAATTAAATTTCCGATTTAGAGTTTTCGATACTCTTTTATTCTTGTTGTGATAAACTTAAAACTGAAAACTCATGATAATGATGAAAAGAATTATTGAAAACCCTACGAATTAGGATTTAAATTGACACTGGGAATTGGTGGCTTTTTTACTACATCACACATACAATTATACCTTCTTCATTACCGTCTCTCGGCCAACAAAGTTGGTATGATGCACGATTGTTCAAGAAAATATTTTAAGTTGCATGAGGTGAAGGGGTGAGGAAATGTTTATGATGATTTGTATTCAATTTTATGGTGTTTAATGTTAGGGGGTTAACACATATAACCACATGCGTGGAGGAAATGAATAAAGAAATTAGAGGGTTGATTGATGTGGGTGGTGAGAGAAAAAAATATCATAGTTGTCTGAAAATGGAAGAGGATGGATGCTGAAGAAGAAGATCAAACTTTCAGTGACATCAATATTGAGAAAAGAAAATTAAGCAAGTCCGAATGAGTGAGTTCTTAAACATATAATGGTGCCTGTGGTTTCCAAAACTTGCATGAATGATCATTTTGTATCACCATTAGTTTTTGTCCGATAGTATAAGGGTAATTTAGTTTTTTTCAAATAGTACAGATTGAGTTTGTGACCATGGGTAAACCGTACGGACCATTTATGTAATTTTTTCTATATTTTATGTAAGCACCTGAAATTTAGAGAAAGTTGACTTTTAGTCAAATATTGACCAAATGGGTAAAATGGTCAATTATGAGAAAGAGATGAGATTATGAAGTTGTGACTTCATGAAAATAACCAATCAGAGTTTAAGTCACTTAGAAGATGTTAGATAAGTACGTTCAAGAGAAAGAATGCATGAGAAGATGCATTATTGCTCCAAAGGGTCAAAATAGGTATTTTATGTTTTTTGGGCCAAGTTTGTGACTTTATAGATAAAGAATCATATTAATTCATTGAGGTATGACTAAAAAAAGTGTAGAGTATGTTGTCACCTTCACGTGGATATAAAGATCATAGAAAACGAGTAAGACACAAAGAATATATGACAATTAGAAGTTGGGACAAATTTGTCCAAAGAATGGAATGGAATTAATCAATGGCTGCTTTCAAGATTGGAACTATTATGTGGTGGATGAATCTCAATGGCGTGATGAGTTATCCACGTAAGTAAGAATAACATCGTACTTTTCCCGATGGTGTGGTGTATAGGCACCACGACATAGTGGCCAAAGTAGGTTGCTAGTGGAGGAAGAGCACCACAACATAGTAAGTAGAGAGTCACGACGTGGCGAGCAAATGAACGGCCATTGACTGAGGTCAAAGTGGTCACCGCGACGTTGGGAATAAACAACCATGGCATAGTTATGAAGCAGATCAAGACCTCGGTTTTAGTTCATTCTTGTCATAAGCAACCCTAAACCCTTCTATACACGAGATCTGAGGATTTGGAGAAGGAAGAAGGATCAAGGTGCGTTGATGTGTTTTTATTGCTTGGATTGAACATTGGAAACTCATGAGGTAATCATCTTCTCTATAATTAAGTTAATTAGGGCTTAATGGTGTTTTGATGAATTGGTTAGGTTGCTTAGCTTGATTAACCTACAGATTGAGTATGATGTTATTAATAGTATTTATAAGCTTTGAACAAGCTTTATATGTGATTTCAATGTTGAAATCTATATGCGTGAAGTTAGGGTTTAAGACCCTAAACTACCAATGTGTTAATTGACGCATTAGATGTTAAATTGTGATAAATTAAGTTTTATGGGATGCTTAATTCATTGAATGGATTGAATTTAGAAGTAGATAATGAAATGTAAGAATTGTGATCAATTAAGTGATCATTTTGACATTAAGAAGTAGATAAGGTCTTAATAGGATAAGACAAGTTTTAAGGAACTTGAAATGTTATGAATAGGCCTTGAGCAAGAAGATGATACAAGATGCATCAACTGAAGAAAGGAGCCAAGAAAGATAGTCAGTCCTCACTAACTAACAAGGTGAGTTATAACTCTCTTACACACACATACACACACATTTTCTCTCTCTCTCTCTCTCTGTGTGTGTGTGTGTGTATATATATATATATATATATATATATATATATATATATATATATATATATATGCTTTTTATGTGAGAGTCATGTATCTCAACATGACAAATAGAAAGAAAGAAGAGGAATATATGCATTATAATCCTAAGTAAGAACATATACTTGTGGTTATACACTTAAGACGATGTATCTGAGCATGCATGTATAACCAAAGTAGGTAGAGATGTATAGAGAAAAAGCAAGGGTTTTATGAGTAATACCCCTAAAATTATATAAATAAAATATAGGATTGTATGTATTATAATCCTATGCAAGAGTAGATGATGAGAAAATGTATATGTGTATACCTAAGAGAGTTTAGATAAAGATAAATAACGATTGTATGTAATATAATCATAAGTGTATGTATCTATGTATAGACATGATGGTATTGTTTAAAATACCTGTATGTTATTAAACATTTATAAAGACTAAGTACTAATGATTTAAGTACTAGAAGTGTAATAGAAGATCTCTTGATGATATAAAGAGATATATGTTCCTTCAGAGACAAGCTTATGATTCCTTCGGGAACAAGAAAGATGTTCTTTCGGGGACAAGATTATAATTCATATGAGAATAAGATAGAGTTTTCCTCGAGGACAATAGTATGATTCCTTTGGGAATGAGATGATGGTTCCTTAGGGAACATAGATAGATGATCCATTTGGGGATGTAGATAAATGATTCAAAGATTATGTATGATTAGAAAAAGATATAAAAAAGTTCCATGAGTGGAACAAGGTAATGAAGTTCTTTTAATAACTTAGAAATAGCCCGTGAGGGGTTAAAAGTAAGGAATTCGTGAGGGATTCAAGAGTATGAAGAAAGATTAAGGATCCATGAGGGATCATAAGAGAGAGAGAGAGAGAGAGAGAGATGTAAGACCAAATAAGAATACTCGGTAGAGCTAGTTGGATGTTGATTCCCTTAGAAGATAGAAAAGATCAGAGTATGAGATGTGACCGTCGGATGTAGATGAGAATAGTGTGCTGAGGCACTAGAGATGAGAATAGGGAAGAAAAAGAGTATGGTAGAGAAAGAGTAGAGAAGAGAAGAGGCATAGCAAACAAGAGATAGATCAAAGAAGAGAAAGAAAAGAGAATAGAGTAAGAGACACAATTAGAGATGGAGATAGAGTATGTATAGACTATGAGATGAGCCTGAGAAATGGCTAACAAAAATAGAAGAGATAGATGATTGGTAAGAATAACAATGTGTGTTATTGGAGAAGAATAATGGAGGATAGAGTACAAGTATGAGAGAATAGAATGCTAAGGCTTGGAAAAAAAAAGGAAAGAAAAATATATATGTGATGAAATGAGAAAGATTGGCAGCTTACGTCATGAGAGAAGAGTTTAGAATGTAGAGTATGAGATAGAAGAGAAGAAGAAAATATTAGAGTATGAAAGATGGAAAGAATATATGAGTATGGAAATAGAAAAAATATAACTCAAATGTCTGGTGTTATAGAGATGTTTCATGTTTTACAGCTTCATGTAACAGGAGTTGTGGTACCTAAAGAGAAGACTAGAGCACAAGGAATTAGAATAAGTTTTATTTCCTTGTTGTTTCAATTTGTATGTATGATTTTTTATTGTAAACGAGTGACTGTGTCTGGGATTTAAAATGTTTTATTTTTAAGAGTTAATAAAATTCCACAAATTTTTAGTAATGACTCTGATAATCCCAATAAATTAGATGATAAAAAGTCTGTGTCGTTACATTTTATGTTTATGTTTTTGTTACTTTTCTACCATTTTACTTTTTAAAATTTCACTTTGACCCTTCACCTTGAACTTTGTAAAATATTATTTTCACCCCTTCATTTTCTAAACTTTCGTGTTTATCCTCCGTAGTATATATAATTTATTTTCCCTTTATAATTTTCGTTCGTTAACCTAAAAAAACTAATGTGTTACATGTTTATTTTTATATAAGTATCGGTATAAACTGAAGGTTTACAATGTTTCGACGTCAATTTAGAACTTTCGTTCATAAACTTTTTAAAAAATAAACTTATATGTTTTTATGCTCTTGTCGGTTTAATTTGAATTTGTCTACGTATTAGCGTATTTTTTTACATTGATGTGCTTAATTTCATTTACATTTTCTACATATGAGTTGGTCACATATAATAACTTCTGTTCGTTAGCTTTTAAAAAAAATTATATTCAAGTTTGTTTATGTTTCAACATGTTTTTTTACGTTTCACGCCAAATCTATATCTATCTATATATCTATCTATCTATATCTATCTATATCTATATCTATATCTATATATCTTATAAAACTAGCATTTTTCCTTGAACCTCATGCATTTAAAACTCTCATGCATTTTTCCTTTCACCACATTCATCTGAAACTCCAATGACTTTTCAATTTCTTTCTAATAATGATTATAATTTGGTTAATAAGGTTAAATAAATATCAAACCTAAAGTGTTATCATATATAAACTAAATTTCAATATTAAAATAATATCTTTACTTTTACTTATAAAGTTATGTTTTTTAACTTTTAACATATTATACTTAATTTATTAGTTTTAATATATTGTTGGATGTAAACCATTATCATTTTAAAGATACAATTTTGGAACAATTTGTATAAAATACTTAAATTATTAATTTAAATATAAAATTACAGGGTTAACTTAAATATAAATTATAGTTTACCTTAACCAACCCAAAAGAATATTTTGTAAATAATTAAAAGTGATAAATTGTAGTGTCTTTGTAATAATGATTATAAGTTGGTTAATAAAGTTAAATAAATATCAAACCTAAAGTGTAATCATAAATAAACTAAATTTCAATTTTAAAATAATATCTTTACTTCTACTTATAAAGTTATGTCTTTAACTTTTAACATATCATACTTAATTTATTAGATTTAAAATGTTGTTGTATGTAAACCATAATCAGTTTAAAGCTACAACTTTTGAACAGTTTTGACAAAAATACTTAAATTGTTAATTTAAATATAACATTACCGTGTCAACTTAAATATAAATTTCATTTCCACTTTAAAAAAACAAAGAATATTTTATAAATAGTTAAAAGTGATAAATTGTAGTGCTAAATGAAAAAACTAAACTGTAATCTAAATTTAACTAAAATATATCCTAAAGATATTTTTATAATCGTTAAAAGTTTTCAAATAAGTAGCTTAAAATAACTTACAATAACAATAGTTAAAAATAACTATATATAAATGATTATATTATTACATTTAAAATAAAAAATCAATGTTTGATGTTTTGAATAATTATAATGATATAAATTAAAACATTATGCAAATAAATTTTAAAAAATTAATTAACAATAATAACAACTACAAATAACATTAAACTTAATTTATTCACATAATTCGCGAGTAAAAGTCATTCAAACTATTGAGATAATGCAGTTATAATAGATGTGTGTGTGTGTGTGTGTATATATATATATATATATATATATATATATATATATATTATCATATAATTCCAAATAATCAATATATTATATAAATTTAGTATACGAATTATGATATCAAATTATACAACATTATTGTTATATTTTAAAAAAGGGAGAATTTCGTATATGCCCTTCCTAAACAGATAAATATCATATTTGTCCAGCCTAAACTTCAAATATCATTTTTGCCCTTCCTATTGTTTTTTAATATCATATATACACAAATCTATTTTTTAATAATTTTTATTGATTTATAATTCTTTTCTATTACATTAAATCGATATAATTGAAAATAGATATGAAATAGACAATAATGCCTTTGTAATTCCAATATCACAGACACGATCGTTGTTTCCCTATCTCACCTTAATTGCGATCGATGCTTCCCTGATAGTAGTTCCAATCGTAGTTTTCTTCCCCTGTTATTGCATCACGTTCACGCATCAGGTGTTTGAAGTTAATCACAATCCAGCCTATTGTTCCCTATACTTCCGATCGCTGCTTCCCCCGGTGTCACACACTCACATGACTAAAGTACCCCTTCGAAATAAACTACGCAAGCTCACCATTCACCAAATTTGTGGGATTACTTCGCCTTCTCCCTCTGTTCAACATCGAATTTTGGAGCTATGTTCCTCCCACATACCTTCCATTACGTCAAATCTACCATTGAGTAAAACTTTACTAAAGGTCAATGTAGTTTGTAATCGACCACACTTAATAGTTTTAAAACGCCAAATACAGATCAATTCGTATTCAATATTACGATTCAATATTAATACTATCCATAATGTATGCAACGATTACAAAACCCTAGATGTCGAAGACTCATATTTATTATGTTGCCAATTTGTTTCTTGGACACTCTGCAAAAAGGGAACCTCATAGTCATTATCCAACACAACACTTACATAAACAAGGTTTCAATTCTATTTGGATATATAAAAAACATGTGTTATTTTTGTTTAATTTCAATTACATGTGCTCATAGGGACAAGGCTCAAGTGAAGTGATCAACATCTTTTATGAATTAGAAGTTTGTTGATTTCTGTTTAACAAAGTTCATTCAAGCTAGGCATTCAGTAAGCATTCAAGTCTTCTTGTCTTATATGAATAAGAAATGGTGAGTGATGCCTATCATTAAAAAAAGGGAGTATCATATATTATTACAGAGCATTACTAATGCCCAGTAATCAATAAACTACAAAACCAAAGGTGATCTCTCCTATGACAAAAAAGAAAGTTACCTGATCCAAGATAGAGCTTTTGCCTTCATAAGCACGATCATATACAGAAACAGAGTCTATTGGTTCTTTATCAATGCCAGTCATTGCTATATTCTATTAAGTAGATCATATGTTGCAACGAGAAACCCACTAACATTGTGTTTTTTATTTGATTATACACTTATAACATATACCCTGAATAGTCGATTTTGAAGCTTCTTGTCTAAAACAAGAATTAATAAACATTAATTATGTTTCAAGTCCAATGTATCCTATTATTGTCCCCTACACAAATAAGATCCCAATCAAACATGTACTCACGCAATGTCTTCATCATCATTTTGTGCGAGAAACAGTTGATATGTAATTAATTTTTTTGAATAAATTACACATTTGGTCTTAAGTTATGGATTTGGTCAACATGCTTTATGCAAAATCTCAAGTTTGGTCTGATGTAATAAGGGGGGGAAAAACTACAATTGGAACTACTAACAGGGAACCATCGATCGGAATTAAGGTGAGATGGGAAACAAAGATTGTATCTGTGATATTGGAATTACAAGGGAATTATTGTCTATTTCATATCTATTTTCAATTATATCGATTTAATGTAATAAAAAAGATTTATAAATAAATAAAAATTATTAAAAAATAGATTTGGATATATATAATATTAAAAAACATTAGGAAGGGCAAATACGATATTTGAAGTTTTGTCCGGGCAAATACGATATTTAGCTGTTTAGGAAGGGCATATGCGAAATTCTCCCTTTAAAAGAACATATATTTGTAAAGACTTCAACTATATAGATGTTTTTCGCACAACGACCTCATGCATTTGAAACTCACATGCATTTTTCCTTTCACTACATTTATTTGAAACTCTCATGACTTTTCAATTTCTTTCTAATAATAATTATAAGTTGGTTAATAAGGTTAAATAAATATCAAACCTAAAGTGTAATAATATATAAACTAAATTTCAATATTAAAATAATATATTTATTTCTACTTATAAATTTATGTTATTAACTTTTAACATATTATACTTAATTTATTAGTTTTAATATATTGTTGGATATAAACGATTATTTTTAAGATACACTTTTGGAACAATTTGTATAAAATAGTTAAATTATTAATTTAAATATAACATTACAGTGTCAACTTAAATATAAATTTTAGTTTACCTTAAACAACCTAAAAAATATTTTGTAAATAGTTAAAAGTGATAAATTGTAGTGTCTTTCTAATAATGATTATAAGTTGGTTAATAAGGTTAAATAAATATCAAACCTAAAGTAGAATCATAAATAAATTAAATTTCAATTTTAAAATAATATCTTTACTTCTACTTATAAAGTTATGTCTTTAACTTTTAACATATTATACTTAATTTATTAGATTTAAAATGTTGTTGCGTGTAAACCATTATCAGTTTTAAAGCTACAACTTTTGAACAGTTTAAACAAAATATTTAAATTGTTAATTTAAATATAACAGTACAGTTTCAACTTAAATATAAATTTTAGTTCCACTTAAAAAAATCAAATAATATTTTGTAAACAATTATAAGTGATAAATTGTAGTGATAAATGCAAAAAACTAAATTGTAATATCAATTTAACTAAAATATTTTTTAAATATATTTTTATAATCATTAAAAGTTTTCAAATAACTAGCTTAAAATAACTTACAATAACAATAGTTATATATATATATATATATATATATATATATATATATATATATATATAATGTTATCTTGAAAATCAAAAAACAATATTTGATGTTTTAAATAATTATAATGATAAAAATTAAAACATTAAGTAAATAAATTTTAAAAACTTTATTAACAATAACAATAACTATAAATAACATTAAACCATATATTATATTTAATTTTATTCATATGTAACTTGCGGGTAGAAGTCATTTAAACGATTGAGATAATGCGATTATAATATATGTATATATATATATATATATATATATATATATATATATATATATATATATATATATATATATATTATCATATAATTCAAAATAATCAATATATTATATTAATTTAGTATACGAATTATTATATCAAATTTAACAGCAAAATTATTGTTATATTTAAAAAAACATATACTTATAAAGACTTCAACTATATAGGTGTTTTTGCGCAACGTGCGGACATTCGCCTAACTTTATTTATGTTTTTATGCATAATTTTATAAACGTTTTTGTGTATGTTCCGATATATATATATATATATATATATATATATATATATATATATATATATATATATATATATATATATATATATATATATATATATTCGTGTTTTTGTGTGTGGAAAAATTAACATATACATAAAAATAAGCACAAAAACATAAGAGAAAAATATTACTTGTTAACTAACTAAACCTATAATTTTTACACAATAGAAGAAAATGATAGAAGAAAATGAGTTTGTTGGTTAACTAACTAAACCTATATAAAAAGTTACATATTTTACTCCAAACCAACCATTATAAAACTCATTTTAATTTGTTTATGTTTTTCATGATGATTATGAACATTTTTATCGATTTAAGAATTTAAAGTATCAACTAAATTTATAGAAAATGACCGTTAGTCATTATGTCATTTAAATTTATTTATATTTATGTTTTTATTTTCACTTTTATATAGGTATTTATTTTTTCATACATAAAAATAAGTACGAAAACATAAACAAATTACGGCGAAATATAGATGAACTCTAATTTATACCGACACATACATCAAAAAGCAAGTTTTTTGTTTAAAAAAATTAATTAACAAAAGTTCTAAATTTACATCGAATATGTCAAAACATTAACCACATTGAATTTATACATACACATACATAAAAGTAAACACATAAAAATTAGTTTTTTAAGTTAACAAGAAAAAGTTATTATATACGATCAAACTCATACATAGGAAACGTATATAAAACTAAGCGCACAAATGTAAATAAAAATTATTTCAAAACATAGACAAACACGAATATAATACGATACTTTTAGTTAGCAAACAAAAATTATAATATTTGACCGACTCATACGTAGGAAATATACATAAATTTAAGCACGTAATCGTAAAAATATTACGTCGAAACGTAAACAAACTTGAATTTAAACCGATACGAGCATAAAAAATAATTAAGTTTTCTTTCTTAAAAAAAATACGAACGAAATTTCTAAATTGACATCGAAACGTTGACTATCTTCAATTTATACCGACATACATATATATATATATATATATATATATATATATATATATATATATATATATATATATATATATATAAAAGTAAGCACGCAAAAAATAGTTTTTTTATGTTAACGAACGAAAGTTATTAAGGAAAATTAATTTATATATACTACATGGATAAACACAAATTTTAAAATGAAGCGGTGAAAATAATATTTTACAAAGTCCAAAGTGAAGAGGTCTTAGTAAAATTTTAAAAAGCTAAAGAGTGGTCAATCCACAAACTCGTAAACATAGAATATAGACAAAATTACATAAATGATTTATATGGTTTGCTCATGATTACAAACTCACTATTATCTAAAAAGACCAAATTATTCACACTAACAGATAAAAACTAACGGTGTTAGCAAAAAAGGTCTTTCATGCTAGTTTTGGAAACCATATGGACCTTGCTCGTCAAAAAAATAGCAATGACTAAGTTTGTGACCTTTGATAAATCATAGTGACCATTTATATAATTTTGTCTACTTTTAAGCATAGTTGTTAGAGTATTACACATTTGGTCCATATGGCTCGCCTAAATTTATACTTTTGGTCCTAGTAATAAATTTTGACTTGGTTTGTCCCTATGATTTACATTTTTTGCAATGGTGAGCCTTGGTTTATATGATAAGACCATCTTCTATTTCCAATATATTTTACCATTTCTAATCATTTATATATTTTAATAAAAAAAAATAGAAAAAAATCCTGTACACCCTGATCCATTTCCCTCTCTTATGTTTATGCCTTTTAAAACACTCTAAATCAACAAAATTTCTCTAATATATCCGTTCTAAATCCGTTGTTTTCTTTTACAAAAGGTCATATGTGTTTCTCAATAGGTCGTTATTAGAGCCAAACGCTCAAGCTCTACATCAATGACAGATTATCATCAACACCACCAGATAGACAATTTTACTTGCATGTTGTCTCGTGTTCGATCACCTCCAAACTAGGGGTGAGCATGAGTCGGTATGGGTCAGTTTTGACCAAAACCGAACCCAAACTACTAGGGTTGGTTTCCCGATTTTCCAAATTTGGTTTCGTTTTTAAACCTAAACTCGTTCAAAACTTAACTTGGTTGTGCTGCCTTATATAAGAGATGAATAGGAAGAATGATTAATGTTTTGCTTGATGTGGGACACTTTCCGAATTAAAAGAAACAATTTAGAAGGGATTTGGGATACACTTTGGTAAATAAAATAAAATCCACCACACATCAAAGAAAATATTCAAACTTGGGTCTTCAACTTTAAATGTCCAACGCCTTAATCAGCTTGACAACTTGGTACTTGTGTTTAAGTTTCACAGCATTATAATAAAATACACATATAGTTATTGTAGCTGGCGAATGAAACGAAATCAAGTGGAGTATACAGTTCGAACTTAGGACCTATTGCCTAAGCCTCGTGCGTCTTAACCAACAAACCAACCATATGTTTGTGTTCACAAATCATGGAAAACACACACACACACACACACACACATATATATATATATATATCGCAAAATTCATATGTTTTATAAAGTTCGGTTTCTCTTAGTTTTATACATTCCTAAAATTGAAACCGAACCAAATTTTTCGGTTTCCAAATAATACCAACCTAAACCGACAGTTTATGCTTTGGTTTCAGTTTCGTGAGTTTTTGTCGGTTTTTCGGTTTCTAGTTTGTTTTTGCTCACCCTTACTCCAAACTCCTTACATGTGAAGCAAAAAACAAAGCACAACTTATTGGGTTAATACCTAATTCTTATGGATTTCTTTTTTTGAAGGGCGTGAGTCGTTTGGGTGAGGGTGGTTCGTGTTTGGGAGGATGGGTTCATAATCAAGTAATTATTAAGGTTTTAGATAGTAATTTACATGTAGGAATAGAGTTAGTTCAGATGTATATGGCTTTGTGGGTATGTTTATAGTGCAAGGAATATGTTCAACAAAATGCTCCTTAATGCAATCATCATGAACTGCACGAAACAATCACATTGTCCCATCTTCATCATGAATCTAGATAACCACTCGCATCTTCATAAATGGAGAAGACTGTACTAGTACCCTACACCAACAATAACACACCGTGATTACTATAAGGGACAAAGAATACATCAAGAACCAAACAATTCCCATTGGATAGATCATAACAAAAAGATGTAGTGAGTTCATGCCTACTAGGGAAGATGGTACTCTTTAATCTTTCAACTGCGAAACATGCTACTGCAAGCTTCCACATGAAAGAGATCAAAGGTGAAGTCCACCACGACCACCTAATCTCCTACGACTACAACTACCAATATAGCCCTCTCCATATTAATAAAAATAGGCTTGGAAATTGTAGAAAGGTCATTTTGCAGATTCAACGCCACGACACGGGTATGCTTAATACTTTCGTTAATCAAGGATGGATGAGCTCCAACAAGAGTATATTCATGAACATTGTCATGCTTGAGAGAGAGAGAGAGAGAGAGATGTGGGGGTATTATTTTTTTTTTATTAAAATATGTTAATAGTAAAATGAAAAAGGCAAAAACATATTAAAATACGTAAGACAGTCTTTGTATATGGAAGAATATCATGCAATGAAATCAATAGTCATTGAATTAATTAGGGAAAATCATATGGACCAAATAAAATAAGGGAGTGTTTATGATTGTTTCTTGAAACAACTTATTAAGTTATTGACTTTTTAAAAAATCTGATAAGTAAAAAACTATTTAGAAAGGAGAAAAATGTCAATTTGGCTTCTTGACAAGGAAAAAGCATGTTTCAAGAAGTTATTTGAAAAAGTCTTAAGTTAATAAGGTGTTGTTTGTTTTTTTGTCTCCATATCTTCTTGCCATCTTTTGTATGTGTCGTGCAGACCACGCGCAGACATTAAAATTTGTAGATTGTTTGTTTTTTTGAAAACTGTAGACCTGAAAAGGTATCTACGTCCTCTTCTTGGCGTAGATGTGGACCAGAGTCTTCAAGCTTCTTCAGACATCTTTTAGCCTAAAAAAACACATATACTTTTGTTTTTTTTTTTTTTTTTTTAACGTTATATTTATTCTAACTTTATCTATGATAAATAATTTGAAAAAAAAAAGTTACAAGACTTAAAGAAAAAAAGGTTCGACAACACACTCATGACCTTTGTTACAAATTTATAAATAAATATTTAATTGCAATAATACTTAGTAGAGTTGTTTATATAGATATGAAAAAAAAAATCCTAATATTGTCTTATACTCCCTCCGTACCAAAATTATGGGATAATGACTTAGGAGGGTAATTACCTATTAGCGTTGTTCATATATTGGCAACTTGTTTTTTTTTGTACCTAATATACCAACTAACTTGTTTTAACCGTTTACATTATAACAATATTACCGGCTAACCTCCATTTTAACCGGTAAATGCAATTAATTCATTTAAATGAAAAGGAAAATGAAATACGTGGCTCCAGAATATTATACGTGGCATGTTACGTGTATATTTACACCTCACTTATTATATAGAGGGTGTTTGTCGTTGAAGCCCTAGATCGACAATGGCTTCTTCATCTGCTTCATCTGCTTCTTCCAAACGAAATGTCGAACTCCAAGCTGACCATCCATGTAAGTGCGACATGCCATCTCGTGTGAAGATTTCAAGAACACCCGACAATCCAGGAAGAAAATTTCGAGTTTGTCAAAATTCTTTGGTAAATATGTTTTATTTATTCAACCCGAAACTGAATCTTCTTCTTCATCTTCTCTTCAATTTAATTTTTTTTTATTCTTTCATGAAGAGTGCAAGAACTCCAAGATGTAATTTCTGGGAATGGCTGGAAGACGATGAGTACCAACTACAGAATAACAGTGATTTGGGACAAATCTACAACCTAACATTCAAGCTTGGAAATTTGGAAAACGAAATTACTTATTGCAGGAAGAAGTTGGAAGAAGAGAAGAACTCTGATTTGGTTTTCAGACAAGAACTGGACAAAGTGAAGTGGAAGTTGTTTACTCATAAAGCTGCATTGTTTGTGTTATTTTTCTTGTATGTTAAACATGTATTTTTTAAAGTTTGATGTGTTCTTTGTATCCTGTTTTATGTACTGTTGTTTGATGTATTCTTCTTTGATGTGTTCTGACTAAATCATGTACTTCATGAAGTTTTGTATTCAATGAAAGTTATGACTAAAGTTTGATGTTTAATACTTGATGTATTAAGACAGTAAACATGTAATGTATACAAACACATAAATAAACATGTATTAAGACAGTAAACATGTAACTTGGGAGTTTGATGTATTAAGACAGTAAACATGTAATGTATACAAACACATAAATAAACATGTACTTAATTTAGGGATAATGACTTGGGAGGGTAAACATGTACTTAAATTAACATGTACTTAAAGTACCAAAATATTCCCAAACATACAGGACCCAAGATGTTAAAGTATCAAAATATTCCAAAAGATGTGCCAAGTTTGTCCTATTGTGCCAAATGATATTACAAGACCCAAGATTCCAAAACATGCAAAATAAAACAACACATTGAATTCAAATCTCCAGTGGGTGGTCAGCACTGCTTCCTTCCTTCCTCCTTATGTTCTTCCTTATCTGAATCTTTGTGATTCTTTCTGAAGTTTTTCTTGTCCTCTTCCTAACTTGATTTTCTGCATTGTGTTGAATTTCCTGTTCCACATTATCTTGAACTTCAATTTCATGTTCCACTTCAATGTTAGCTTGAATCTCATCTTCTATGTTAGCATCAACTTCAACTTCTGGTACCAGATCAACTTCAGGAACATCAACTTCAATGTTAGCATCAACTTGAATGTCATCTTGAATCTCCCCTACAAGGTTATCTTGAACGAAAGGAACATCAACTTCAACTTCAGGAACATTAGCTTCCACATCACTCTCACTTTCAAAGTCACTATCACTTTCACTTTCAAACATGACAACATGTTCCATTTCCAATTCAGCTTCAAGGTCTACTTTACCTGTAAAAGGGAAAAAATTCAGAAATGGCACACAAATATAATATATTACATAATTTAACACCATACCTTGTTTCTTAGGTTTCTTTTTGTTAGAACCTGAAGTAGATGGTACATCATTTGGTCTTAATGGACATGTTGATCTGTTATGTCCTCTTTCCCTACAAATGGTACATCTCATAATCATTCCCTTTTTTGAGATTGTATGCCTTGTTCCCTTAGCTTCTCTCTCAACCTGATCCCTTTTCCTTTTCATTGTTGGTCTTCCAGGTAGTCTTCTTTTTTTAGGGGGCAATGGTTTGGTGTAATCCACTTCAGGCCACATAGCACTACAGTTTAGTGGCCTAATGTTATACCTATAACAACTTGCATACATTGATGTAGTAAACCATTCTGACACATACTCCTCAGGGTCCCTATTAAGGCTTGAAATGGCAGCATATCCATGCACACAGGGATACCCTGCTAACTGCCATGCCCTGCATCCACATTGCCTAGTATTCAGGTCTACAGCATACCCTTCAGTCCCCACCCTCACCTCAAATTGCATATACCCAGAAGGTACCACTTGCCAAAACCTGTCCATAATCATATACAAATTAGAAAATATTAAAAATGACAAACATATAAGCAATAAGAATTTACCTTTGTGTTTCCTTGTGCTTATTCAACTTCAACCTTATGGAAGGACATATGTTTAAATCCCAAGATTGACCCTTGGCCTTGTATATACACAACCTTTCCATTACATAAATCCTGATTTCTTCTAACATGGTAATAAGTGGTTTCTTCCTAGCAGCTTCAATCACAGAGTTAAAACTTTCAGAAACACCATTTTCATATGCATCACAACTCCTATCAACCTGAAAAAATGCTTTACACCATGTTTTAGGGTCCCTTTCCATCAAATGTTCATAAGCTAGTGGCTCCAGCTTCTTGATTTCATTCATATGGTATTCAAATTTTTGTGGAACTGTAGATCCAGCAGCTCTCCAAAACAGTTTCTTAAATATTTGCCCCTTAAATCTTTTTTGGAAATTAGCACATATGTGCCTAGCACATTGCCTATGCTCTGCAGCTGGAACCCTTTCCTTCACAGCTTCAACTAATCCCTATAATCAAAACATAAACAGCATAAGCAAAAACATATTAAGTATGTAAAATAAGTATGGAAAATAACAATAATTGAAGTGTGAACATTACTTTGTGTTGGTCTGATATTATGGTTAGTCCATGCCCAACTCCCATTCCAATGTCATCAATTAGAAGATCAAGAAACCACTTCCATGATTCTTTATTTTCTACTGCAACCACAGCCCATGCAACAGGATATATGTGGTTGTTTGCATCCCTCCCAATGGCTGCAAGCAACTGACCTCTACATATGCCCTTTAAGAAACAACCATCTACTCCAATTACCCTCCTACAACCCTCCATCCATCCATCCTTCAAACCCTTTAAACACACATAAAACTTTGAGAAGTATGTTTCTCCATCAGGCATCACATCCACCTCCATCTTAACTGTTGATCCAGGATTTGTCCTTTTTAGCTCTTCTCCATAATTCCATGTTTTAGCATAATGCTCTATTAAAGTACCTTCTATCTGCTGAAATGCATATTTCCTAGCATTTCTGCATTGTCCAACACTAGCTATCAGGTTAAACCTTTTACTGACCTTAGCTTTTAATTTCCTAATGCTCATCTTTGGTTTCTGTAATATATCATTCATGAAATGAGTTCCAATCCATTTGTAGCTTACAATGGACCCAAATTTGAAAACTCTTGCACAATTATGCCTATCAATTAATGACTTAATCTGAAAAGACCTCTCATTCTTCATCCAGGTTGCCCACAACCTAAAGGGACAACTCTTACTCTTCTTGTTCTTCTTATATTTACAACATTTTGCCAACAGCTTTTGATGATCATTTTTTTCAAACCATAAGTCATACCCATTCTTGACAGCATAGTTGGTTAGACAAAGCTTCAATTCGAGAGGGTTGGCAAACTTCATACCTAAAACTGGGACCATTTTATCCCATTGTTGCTTCTCATCAAAGGCAGGGAACACAACTTCATCATCTTTATCACTATCTTCATCGTCATCAGCATCATTTACTTCTTCTTGATTACTATTGAGAATGGGTTTACCACACAACTTGCTCAAGAATTCATCATCATATGTTTTGTCAAATGTATGCACCTCTTCATCAGGTTCATGCTCACATTCCCTTATATCTGAAATTTGTGACTCTGTATCATCATCTTCTATTACATCAGACATCTCATCACCTGTTAACAACTCCTTATCGGCCCAGTCAAGAATGGGTTCGTTTACGTGGTCAATGTACACATTCATCCTTAGCTCCTGCTTATCCATGTAACCATCTTCAATAAACTCAAAATAGTCAGCATCATTCTCTATTCTTCTGATACCCTCTGCCAATCTTTCATGAGTACTACAATAGTACAAGTTCTCACAGCTTCGTCTTGTCAGCTTTGAAACCCACAACACAAATTCTCTATAGTCCATGCCACCAAAATCCACATCACGAACTGACATTCTCATAGGGTCTAAGTACACTAACGGGTTTGGTGCAAACATGCCGTTGAAGTGAAAATCTATAGTGAGATACTTACCGTTAGATGCTTCCATTGATGTTCAATACGTATCGTTAGACGATTTCAAGTCCCAACTTCAGTTCCTACTGCTTCGATCGACTGAATTCTGAGAAAACTTAAGTAACCGGGATCGATTTGGGGAATGATCTGGGAGTAGTTGTTAAAATTAAGAACCCTAAATAAATTAGATCGATACACCTTTACACCTGTTTAAATGAAGTCGAATACAGACAAAGGGTGAAATAGCCACGTATTAAGCCACGTATTTCATTTTCCTTTTCATTTAAATGAATTAATTGCATTTACCGGTTAAAATGGAGGTTAGCCGGTAATATTGCTATAATGTAAACGGTTAAAACAAGTTAATTGGTATATTAGGTACAAAAAAAAACAAGTTGCCAATATGTGAACAACGCTAATAGGTAATTACCCTCCTAAGTCATTATCCCCAAAATTATTGTCCACAAACAAAAACCACTTAAAAAACATTAATTACCACTAACTTTATTAAATGAAATAACAATCGTAACATTTGTTGTATTTTATTCCATGGTATGTTAATTAATAATGAGAGGTATTTTGGTAAAAATGATATTTATTTTTAGAAGTAGACTTTTATTTTGGAACACACCAAAAAGGAAACATAAACTATTAATATGAGGCTGATTGAGTATTTTTATGTCAAATTTTATAAAATATTATTTAATGTAGCATCATTCATTTTTTGGAAAATTTATTTATGGTCGGTTTTTAATTGATATAATTGAAAAAATAAAATAAAAACCTTAAAAATTTTCATTTAAAATCAAAGTTTATTTACATTCATGTTATGTGTTAAATTCTTTTATCTCTAATTATAATGTTTAGGTATAACTTTACGACCAAAGTTTGTTGGTTTTTATCAAATATATACAATAATTCTTATCATTTTATTTTCAAATTTTATACAATAATCAATAAAATTTAATCTATATTTGTTAATTATCTATAATAAAGTCATAAAATTATTAAAAAAAACTCTTTTAAGTTTTTTTTTTTAAATCAGTTTAATTAGATTTTAGTTTATTCCAACACTCTGCAGATTTTAAAAAACAAACAATTTTCTTCTTTCAAACTACAAAAGTTTGTAAATATGGTCCACAGACTACAAACATTTTATCTCAAAAAAACAAACAACATCTAAATCATTTTTGGATCTATGATATATAATGTAAACTAACCGAACATCTTTTAAATTATTGGCTTCCCAAGTTAATCCAAACATTAAAAAAAAAAAAAAAAAAAAAAAAAAAAAAAAAAAAAAAACTCATTAAAAAAAATCATAATTCAATAAATCCTTTATCAAAATTCCTTTTAAAATTTAAAAAACAATTCCAAATACACTTTGCTTAATCAAAAAAATAAATTATTTTTATTTTAGTGTTACCCGTGGCACAATCCTCATCGTCACACCATGTTAATTTGGATAACATTAGCTTTGACTGAATAAAAACAAGGCAGAAAATATGTTACAAGCTAAAATTAAAGGTCATACGCTCAAGTTGATTAAGCTAGCGGGGGAGAATCCATCCCTTCTGGTGGCAGATCCAACGGAACCTCTCGTGTTTCCGGCGTACTCGTTGAAAACAACGGCTGCCCTTCTGTCATTGGATTCTCATCCACCGGTGGTGGCATTATGATTTCTGGCGACTGCTCTATCCCCGGCAATGGCGTTGCCCATTCTACTGGAGGTGTAAACGTAAACGGCAGTTGCGGTGGAAACTGTTGGCCAGGGTCGAATGCCGGTGGAAACTGTTGTCCAGGGTCAATTACCGGTGGAAATTGTTGTCCGGGGTTGAGTTCCGGTGGAAACTGCTGTCCAGGGTCAACTACCGGCGGAAACGGCTGTCCAGGGTCAACTACCGGCGGAAACTGCTGTCCAGGATCGACAATCGGCGGCAACTCTGGAAGTGTTCCGGTGCCTCCTTGCGGTGGAGAAAATATAGGAACGAGTGGTGGCAGGAAAGAGAAGTCCGGCGGATTGGTATTGTCGGCTGGTGGTGAGAATGATATAGGAACTATCGGCGACGGAGGACTAAAATCACCAATCCAAGGCGGCGAAAACGATATTGGGACCAATGGTGGGGCCTGAAACGGATTACCAGGAGGTAGTTCAGGTACGGCAGGAGGAAGGGTGTAGTCTGGAGGTGGAGACAAAACAGGTGGAGTTGGGACCGGTGGTGGTGGTGAAGCAACAAGTGGCGGCGGAGGCGATGGATCAGGTGGAGGAGGAGACGGAACCACGGGAGGTGGTGGTGATGGTGAAGCAGGCGCAGGAGATGGAGGTGGAACCGCAGGTGGCGGAGACGGGATTACCGGTGGAGGTAAAGGTGGCGGACGGCGAGGGGAAGGCCGGGATAAAAAAGGGTTGTTAGGGGAAGTACGAGAGAAAGGCCATTGACCACATCTTCCAAATAGATACTCGTATAATGGGTCACAGTTTAATGATCCACCTCCGTTTCTTGATCTACCACCACCACCCACCCTTTGACCACCGCCACCCACCCTTCGACCACCGCCACCACCACGGCTACGTGCTCTTCCACGGCTCCTCACCGGAGATCGGTTTATTGTTCTCTTGTCCACATCAAACTGACGGTGGTGATCGGTGGAGATGGGTTCGGAAATAGACGAAGTAACCAAGAGTAATGAAAGCCATATGAACACTAGAATGTGGTGTTGCACCACCATTGTTGAGCGATTGATGTGTTTGTGGGTTGATAGATTTCTACTTTTATCTTAAAGTATATATAGTTAAAAGAAATATAATATTAACGTATCATTTAATCAGTATTATATATTTTTTGAAGACAGTAAATATGGTATGAAAAATCAAATCGTGTTAGACGAAAATGGAGACGTAGCTGAAAAGCATGGGTGTAAATGAATGGTGTCATAGAAGATGTTTACACTTGTTGTATAATTTACGATAATCGATACACTACATAAATAGTAGTATTATGAGGATTGGATTGAATTAAATTGAATGAGCGTTTTCTCATAGTTTTACGTGCCTATTTTAATGCTTGATAACAACTATAATCCACACGTACACAGACAGTATTTGATAGTTTTGACCTTTTTTTTTATGTTTATAATATTTTTTTGACGTATACGGTAAATTAAAATATAATCATAAATTTTATTGGCTTTTAGAAAGAAACAAAACTTCATATATATTTTTTTGAAAAAGAGAACCATATTAAAAATCAAAGAAAAACAAACTAACAAAAAGCTAAAACAAAACAATTACAAAGGGTTTTATAACCGATTGACATAAAAAAGATAACATTTCATATTTCTATTAGAAAGCAAAGAAAAGAAAATTCCTTGATAGAGTCCACAATATCATTTTGTTTCATTTTTCCCGAAATATAAACATTATTATTTTTGAACCTCCAAAGATACCATATATCGATCAAGTACCTTTTTTTGAACTAAGAGACAATTGGTTATTTTTTGGAACAATTCATGAACCGTGTGAAACCTCAATTATTCTACCTCCATCCATCTCCGAATTGCATCCTAGGTTGTAGTCACCACTTCAAATATAATAAATAAATGATCAAGTTGTTCTATCTCCGGATTACAAATGAGACAAAGGATAGACGGAATATCCAATTTCCGGTCTAACAAATTAGGTATAGTAGGAATTCTATTCAAAAGAATTCTCCATATCAAAATATTAATTTACTAGGGAGAAAAGAATTTCATCTAGTTTGTTGATTAGAATAAGGAAAAAAATATATCAATCCTTCTTCTAGTATCACTCATAGTATTTAAAAAAAAAAAAAAAAACCTTCATTTCCAATATTCCAACACCAGCTATCACCAAAATTTTTAAACTTTAATTAACTAAAACGATTGTAACGCTTTAAGTAATTTATAAACCCTAACTAGTTTACCTTTATAAGAAGAACAAGATGAGATTGAATCTAATAAGTTATTTCTAACAAAAATTTAGGTTTATTAATTTTTAGACAAGTTGTATGAAGAAAATCCATGTTATTTCATATGTATAACAATTTTAGAGGGTGTTTGAGATTTCATTTAAAAATAATTTATTGACTTATTAGTTTTTTTAAAAAGTCAATAAGTAAAAAAATGTTTGACAAAATGAAAAAGCTTTTAAAATAATTTTTCATCAATCTATTAAAAACCGGATTTCAATAAGTTAGGATTTTTAATTTTATATAAATTTTTGGTGTTTAAAAGATTATATTACTTTAAAATACCCTTAAAACATATAGTATAAGCTAAGACAAACAAATTTTAAAAATAACTTATTAATTTATTGATTTTTCTTACCACCTAATTCAAATATTTTTTAAAAACTTATTTTCCAACCATCATAATTCTAAGTCTTTTGGCTTAGAAATCCTTTAAAGTTCCAAAATGAAATCGCAAATACTTCTTAATAAGTTACAACCACGTACCAAATTTTATTACTCTTGCAAAGTATATTGTTTAAGATGGTGTTGATTTGTTCTATGCCCTTGATATTTTTACAATAATTTTTAATTATAAATAATAATTTATGTTTTAAAAGGTACAATATGTGAGAAAAAGAATATACCATTTTTAAACTCACTGATAATTAGGATGGAAAGTTGTTGAGGATTGATTAATTATATTAAAGTCTTTGTATTTTGATTTTTTTCGGTTTAAACCTACTTTTTTTTTTTAATTAAAAAAACATCGTATTTTTCTAAAACTTTTGTTTTAGCAGGTTTATTGGCCATATGTCGCTCATAAACAATTTTAGCTTTCGGGACGCAAATATCATGAATTTAGATTATCTAAAAACTAACTAAAACAAAAAATTAAACTTATTTAACAGTTTACAAAATTAAAATAATCTGATATACATTAAAATATTTTCGGTAAATGCTTCAAAAACTGAATGTATTAATTTTATACTAAAAATATTCAAGTTTTAAATTTATAGATCCTTAATCTATCACAACTTAGCAAATATACATATGCAATGAACCTAATAAGTATATAATATAGTTGCGGTAAATAAGGATATCGAACTCTTAAGAAACATGTATGACTGATAAGAAATTAAATTAACTTAAACGAAAAAAATATTAAGGTAGGTGTTTGTCTTTAAACGTTACTTTTAAACTTAATCTCCAATTATCAAGCAAACAAAGGTTTTAATGAAGACAATAATATTAAATAACTTATACTTGAATTTCGAATCCCTTTCTCGTACGGTGATGTTGTTGACAGTGCAATGATTTCCTAAAACCATTACGGATATATAAAACAATTAGCATTAAGATCTAATTACTAATATTAATGATTTATAAGGAACTAGTTTAATGGTCATAAAACTAGCAACCTAAAAACCAATTTAATAAACTAATTACTTATGAATTAATTGAATCTTTATATTTTATTGATCATAAAGAAAAATTTAGCATAATTGGTTAAACTAATGCTCTCTTAAATGTCAAAATTACCAATTATTATTACTTAACTCCTATGATTGGTTTAATCACCATCCTTAATAATTTGTGTTCAAAACCATTAAGATTCAAGTTACAATAATTAGATTGATAGTCTAAATTACATACAACCCAGGTGTAAGCAATAAAAATATGAACTTTAACAAGGTAAAGAATTAATCCAAAAAGTAATAAATAATCAATTTCATAACTTTAAATCAACTTTTACACCATATTGTTCATCTACATCTAAGCAAAATAGAATCTTGTTAGCCTCTCGTGTTTACAGAAAAAAACTAGAATAAAACATAAAAAGAATGTTAAAACCTAATGAATTCTTCAAGTTTTCTTCAGAAAGTATTCAAATATACTTCTTCATTGATCTCTTTTACCTTCTGAATAAAAAATGGTTTATTTTTCATAATATAGGTTTCTTTTTTGAACACCGAATTAGGTTGTGAACATTTTGTATTTATAGAAAATAAAACTTAGTGTCACTAAGCATTCGTCTTCGCGTTGCCACACGTGATCTTCATAGATTGTTCCTGAAGTAAGACTCTTCTTTGCGGCATTATCCCTTATCGGTTGCGGCGCTAACCCCGTATTTTAAGGCAACTTCGATTTTCTTCCTTATATACTCCATATTTTCCTCCAATCTTCTTATTTTAGCCTTATCATCGGATTTTGACAATACTTATCATATTTTAACCATTTTGTAGCATATTTATCATTAAATTACAATTATTGTTTATTAAATATTACAATAATTACCTATATTATATGACTAATTTAACCAATATCAATACCCAAATTATAATGGGCCAAACCCATCCATAATTAGGCCATAAATGGAATCAATCAATCACAAAACGCCATGAAACTGCTTCTAGAATATCTTCAACCTTGAGGAGTATACATGGCCACCTTTCATGAACTTCAGAGCACGTTCTCCATCATCACGAGTGCATCCACTAAGCATGGAGCATATTCTCCAGGACATCGATCACATAAAGAAGTACCAGTACATCCATGAAGCATATTTATTTCATTTAAGAACATTCAATAGCAATGTATCGCATCCATGAATGATAGGAGCACATTTAATAACAACGCCTTTACAACATCAAGAGCACATTAGTCAAATGCTCCACCGTAGTTGCCAAATACACGATCACATTAATTACTTAGAATTATTTTTCCAAGGTTGTATTCTCCCACCAAAGAAGCATTTTGTTGATAAATGACTGCATTCGCTTTCCAGCCATTCACTTACCATGAGGGCATTCTCTTTCTAGGCATTCACTCACCAAGAGGGCATTTTCTCTTCGATCATTCACTCACCAAGAGGGTATTCTCTTTTTGGTTATTCTAATCAAGTCTTCGCACCCCAACATAATAAACAGCAATGTCACATACCCTGGATAAATCATAAATGTTACGAAGGTCGAGCCTTAGATATGTATGATATGTTTTAATTTATATCTTATTGTTATGTTTTATATGATGTCACTTAAGAAAGACATGCTTTTTTTGTAAAATTTATATAATACTTCAAATATATGTTCATTATTATTATTATTATTATTATTATTATTATTATTATTATTCTAAAATGCATATTTTACATGCTTCTGTGTAGAAAATTTTATCAATCATCTTTAATGGACAGTTGATCACACTCAATCATTTTATCTTCATCGCTACACCTTATATATTGATTAGTTTGTTAAAGGATTAACTTATATTGGGACATGCATGACTAAACACACATATTAACTTTTTAAGTCGTACATAATCTTTGATTGATGCTCTTGTTTTTTCCTACGATTCGAGTATGCTTGTATGAAATGTTTGTAAAGTAGTTGAACAATTTTAACCAAGGAAATAGTAAAATTGGACTATGAGTTAGTGTAGATGTACTTACCCCCTTGTATACATCATGGAGCCACCAAAGTCCAACACATAACCTAATAGTAGTTTAGTACGTCTACATTACATATTATTATTACTTTTCTAGACTATTTACCCTCCAACTAAACTATCATTTTAACCTATGCACCTATCATGGGATGTTTATTTGAGGGGAACTTGGTTAAATGAGGAGCTTGGTTATCCTCTTTTTACATCCACGAAAGGAGGAGAGATATTTGAGTGTAGTTTTACCTAAGTTGAGGAAAAGTTTAAAAATGTATTAAATTTTTGGTTAACAAAATACCTCTAGTTTGTCATCATCAAAAGGCAAAAAACATTGGTGAAAGACCTAAATATCAAGTGAAAAAGTGATCAAATCCAAATAAGTCTTAAGGAGAAGGAACTAATTATGAATAAACTTACAACCATTTTACTCACAAGGATCATTTTGCAAAACATGGAAACAATAATACAACCATAAGAAGAAAATAGCTACAACCTTTGAGACTTTGATCCTCTTGGGAGGTTGGAAGTTGATGAAGAATCTAGATGTAGAACTCCACCTTAGTTAGAAACACCAACAATACTTCAAATTGATTTGGATGCTAGTTCTTATATATATATATATATATATATATATATATATATATATGTGTGTGTGTGTGTGTGTGTGTATTAGTTGTTCTTAAGCCTTAAAGACATATACCTAATAAGTCTTAAGGAGAAGCAACTAATAAAAACTCAAACTCTATACAACAATTTGCTAGAGAGGAGAAGGTAGAAGCCTTGGAAGCCCATGGATTTTAGAGAGAAATGAAGAGAACAAGTGTTAGAAAAAAAAACCTGTTAGTTTTTCTCCTTTAGACTTCTTTATATACTAACATATACATGGGAAGGACCATTCCCCATAAGTGTGAAAGTAACCTCTTGTAAGAAATCATGGGTGTTAGTTTCAAGTCAAACAAGAAATTATCACCTCCCATGGAGGACCTACGATTTTGGTACAAAGGACATAGGCCAAGAGTGTGTTGCACTCTATCTTACTAACTAGTAACTACATGTGTTAACTAGATGGTTACTCCAAGTTCCCAAATAAATGTACATGATATATATATATATATATATATATATATATATATATATATATATTCATACATTATGAATATAACTAGTTAATCTTCTATATATATATATATATATATATATATATATATATATATATATATATATATATATAGAGAGAGAGAGAGAGAGAGAGAGAGTTAGGATCATATAAAACCTTTAATTATTGTGTGAATCTATGGCTAATTCTAAACCAATCATTTGATAAATGTAATTTTGTAACTTTATTAATTAAATAATTGTTATTTATTACAAACTTCCTAGAGGTATGGTAACTAATAAGTGATTGTCTGTAAGTAGGGTCTCCATAAGACCCCAACTAAATGCACTTCCAGCAGTATGTCTTCTTTTCTAATGTTCTACGAAGATGTCTCAATATTTGCATAAAAAAATCCCTCAATTATGTTGTGGTGATGAAAAAAAAATGATGGATTAAAAAGAGACATAAAAACTACCTTGGGTGCTTTTGCGTTCCAAAAAAACTACCTTGTGGTGATGAAAAGTAATTATGTTTAATGGTAGTAATATCGGGTACTTAGTCTTGAACTGCTCACTTAAAATTTAGTTTGTTTACTAACGAATTGCCAACTATTCAAAAATAAAATTGTTTGCCGTTTGTTATTTTATTTGTAATTCACATGTTATTATAATATGTTGATAATCAAGTCAGCTGATTCTTGAAGTTTAGACTTTCTTGGTTTTCATGATTAACAATTTTGTTTTGGGTTTTTTCTTTTCACATTCAACGAAAAGACTATGCTCCTAAATCATCATTTGAGAAAATGTAGTAACGATATATAAGTTAAATTTATTTAGCTTAGAATGTTTGATCCCTAATTTTATTTAATTTTAATTTTAGATTAAACTCATAATTTGATAACACATTCAGTGTGTGTATTAGTCAAATTCTAATTATCATATTTTTGCAGGTTTTTGTTTTGGCACCCATTTTTATTTTGAAATTATATTTATATTTGATTGAATTTTTTACTATTAATTTAAAATAGTAATATTAGTTGTTTTGACAGCCACATTACAAGATTTCAAGGTCAAGCGTAGGATGTTAAGACTATGAAAAAGGAAATAAAGATTTGTATATGAAAAAGATGTGAATGTGTTTGTTAATTTTGTAGGATGTTAAACGGTTATCGATCGGAGAAAGTGGAAACAAATAGAGTTTTAAACATCGTATTATTCAAGAATGTTTGAATTCTTTAAAAATTCTTCACATGTATTATAAAAATGTTATGTTACAAACCTCTAAATATTTTTTTTTTCTTCAATTCTTCAAGAATTCTTCAAACTTGTAGACACTGCTAATGGGTATCGATCGAAAAAAGTTGAAACAAAAAGAATTTTAGACATTGTATTCTTCAAGAATTTTTGAATTCTCAAAGAATTCTTCGATTATAACAAATTAATCATGTTACATACTTTCAATCAACAAAAACAAACCAAAAGAATGATGTATTTCCAAAAGAATTTCTAATATGTTGTACTATATCGTATTCTTAAAGAATACAAACATAATAATCAACAATATCAAACCAAAAGAATGAAGGAATTTTTAAAGAATTTATAGTATGCAAAAATCTCATATTCTTAAAGAATGCACTAAAAATAACCAACTTTTAAATAAAAAAATATGCATACGGTTTACTAATCATATGAAGGATGTGAATTTAAAATGTAAAAAATGTAATATATTTTTTTTTCAAATCTAGTTTAAATATCGTCCATTATAATCTTCACTTTCAATAACTATTGTTAATAAATATGACTAATTAACTCTTTCAATTAATTAAATGCATTTATATAATACATGTTATCCCATGTTAATAATATGTACCATAATATCATAACCATTTATTCTTTTAATCTAATGAATCAAAACTAGTTATACATTCACACTTTGTAGTTTACATTTAATCCTAACTCATATATATTAGGATTAAATGTGAACTTCAAATATTGTGTGAATGTATGACTAATTCTTGTCCATTAGATTAAAAAAAAAACGAAAGGTTGTGATCTTAGGGCGCATGTTATTAACGTGAGATAGCATATACTATATAACCACACTTAATTAATTATAAGAATAAATGTGGGAGAGAGAGAGAGAGAGAGAGAGAGAGAAATTAACTATATTTTAGGAAATTAAGTAAAATCTATTAATAAAATCCTAATTAGTAATTTTGAAAATCAAATCGTTTATCATAAGATCATATATTGAAGAATAAATATTTTTTACATACTCATGAAACATAATCATTCTTTTACAATAATTCAATTTATAAAACATGTTTCATTCTTTAAAAATCAGATAATTTCATTCACGATTTTACACAATACTGATACTAAACAATACCGATAATAAGTTTTATATAATATTCACAAGATTTTACACAATACTATTAATTTGTTTTATATAATACTCACGAAGCATGAAAATAAGACGATTTGACTATTAAAAAATCAAGAATTTACTTGAACCAGTTTCATTCTTTAAGAATCAAATCTTATTATAAAAATGCTTTCATTGATAAATGAGTTTACCCATAAAACTAGTGATATGTATGAAACAAATTTTCATTCTTTAAGAATGATTCATGAATATTGTATAACATATTCTTGAAGAATATATATAGCATTATTTTTAAACGGTACTCAAAAATTATTTATCAAAGCTATACATCAATTAAAAATTCTTGAAGAATATGAAATATTCTTTCTACACGTAAACACATTTTACATAATATAAAATATTCTTGAAGAATATATAGTAAAAAATATATTTTGGGTATGAATTCTAAAAGAATGATTATGGTAAAAGAATATGAAAAAGAATGTGCATTCAAAAAGTACATAATCTCAATTCTTCAACAAATCTTGGACCTCCTAGAGCCAACGTGAACCACCCTTAAAGCATTTTTCCTTCTTCTTCTCATTACGATATATTATACACTATTATTCTTCATGTAACACAGTAAATTTCCAAACAAATATTTCCTTTTAAAATCATATAAATCTCATAACGCATTTCACAAAATCTCATTTATTTAGTTTAGAAAACACATCTCCATAATTGTTTGATTAATAATCCAGGATCCTCAAAACATAACTCTTTCTCTAGTGTGTTCAATCGAGTCGGTGCCTTCGCGCGACCTTAAGAAAAACCTGATATACATAACACATAACACGGAAAGCACGAAGCTTAGTGAGTTCCCCAAAATACCACACATACACACAACTCATTAGCCACTTGAGGCTATATCACTGTAAGACCCTCCGGTCAATGTGTCTCAGTGGGACCCTCCAGTCCCACGGTTCGTTGGACCCTCTGGTCCGCTCTGTAAAGCTTCGCATAGCATAAATCACAAAGACATAATGCACAACATACAACATAATTCAGGATAACAAAATACTCAATGTAAGCACATAAGACCCTTCGGTCACACATAAGTACCACTCTAGGTAAAGTATAGTGAGAAGACTCACCTCGGATGAAGAACAACCCCTAAAAACGCTGTTGCTACGCACCGACCTCTAACTCTGAGCCAAAACCAACAATTAACCCAATTAGGAACTAAGTCCAGACTCTCACTCATTAGGTCTAAATGAAGACCACTAACCAACCCATTGGGCCCACCAAGGCCCAATAATAAATGGGCACACCCAAGGCCCACTCTCAAACTAAATGGAAAGCCCAACTCAAGGGCCCAAGCACGAATATATATATATATATATATATATATATATATATATATATATATATATATATATATATATTCCTTTGGTCCAATACCCTATTCTAACAAGCCCAAACTCCAAGCCCAACACTGAAGGCCCAAAAGTCCATAGTGAGGTTACGCGGGGCGTACCTCCTTTGGTACGCTCAGCGTACTCACGATGCAGATTGGCCATCGGAGACACTGGGGCAGTACGTGCGGCGTACAGGAATTACGCTCAGCGTACTCCCCAGATTCACTCTTTCTACTCATTTGGTCTTAATCAGTTAAGACATTAACTCAAATCCCAGATATGGACTCCTTAATGGATCTTACTCCATAAAGTCAGTGACTTTAAGACTTTGCATGGCTGGAAAGGTCACAAACACCCAAAACACTCACTGCTTTATCTCAAGAAGCTCATAACTCATGCATGGCTTGATTCCAACGACCAAGATTGGATTTTTATGACATTACACTACTAATCACACTCAAAGGGGGTTGATCATAGCCTCTGGAGTTCACTATCTCATAAAGTCTCCACCTTTTGGGACAAAACCCTAAAATACACTAATATGATGCACAAAACAAAAGAGTGAGAAAGATTGAAGCTTTATACCTCTATATGAAGCTTCCAACTCAAATATGCTCAGATCCAAGGCCTAGACTTCTCACTCCTTCTTCCCCAAAGCTCCTTCTTTACTCCAAGAACACACCAAAACCACTCAAGGCTCTCAAATGCACTCACAAGCTCCATGAACGAAAGATTAGGGTTTTAGAGGGTTTATAGATTGAGGATGGTGGCCAGGAATGAGTTCATCTCATTCTTTACATAGGGACACATCCAAAGTTAGGGTTTCCACTATGTTCTTAGTACGCCCAGCGTACTAGGTGGCTCCGCTTAAAAATAATGCACATGAGTACGCTAAGCGTACACATATGTACGCCCAACTTACTCAGCTGCCACTTTTCTCAAATAAGGGAATTATCTTGCCACAATCTTCAAACTTCCATCGCTTCCTCGATATAACCCCGATTCCCATGAACCTCAAACCCACAGAAAGGTAATGAGATGCCCTAAGTTTCTAGCAACTCGTCGCAACCCCGATACCTCCTCATGTCTGGTTTGCAGCCCATGAACCTTGATCACAGATGATCCGAAACAGGATGTAATAATTCTCCCACACTTGACTTAGATTTCGCCCTTGAAATCGCTCACTTATCAACACAAAGATCGAACCCAAACCTGAGAAGCAATACCGAAAAGACCCCATATACTATAACAATCTCCACCAAAAGCACCTGAGCCCAACAGGGACTCCCGATCCCAAAGAAAGACAGACCCAACTGCCACTGCGATACTCTATCTGACTCTCCAAAACTTGAAAATCTAGTGGTCTATCTCCCTGCCAGACCACCCTCTCAAAACATCATCCTGCTAATCGCCCATCGACTAACGGACTCTAAGAACACTCTTCCAAATCTGATCCTCTAATCGATCCCGGTTGCAACTAAAAAGGAACGGAAAGGTCATAATTCCCTAAAGACCCACCGCCTGAACAGCCATCAGAACTCATCAAGAGGAAAGAACTCTGAAAACTCAAACACAAGAAAAGATCATGGTCGCTCGGAAGTATCCTCTGACGTCAATAGACATAAGCCCCAGCTCCCTCTCAAATATCCCCTTCAACAGTGAGCATCAGGTCAACTCCCGACCCAAAAGATGAACCTCCAAAGGTTACTCATCGCATACCAAAATCGTCTCACTGACTTCCTTCTCACAAAAAATATCTTGGATCATCGCGACACACAAGTCACGAAGTTCGCTTTACCCCAAGCGGATACTACAACCCTACCTGAAATCGTCTTACTTCCAACCACTACCGTCTACCACCTACTGGTTCCCTGCATATCGCGGTACTTCTCATACCAACGAAACTGATCCATTCCGGCCTAAGATATCAGATGGAAGTCAATACCCCCCTCAAAATGAAACCCACCTACGAATCAAAAACCTCATCATGCCTATTCAATACAATAATGGATCCAGACTCGAGCTCGAGATTCTGATTCAACAGCAGAATTGGAACCACTCATTTCCAATTTGGCACTCAAATCATGACCCCAAATTCGCAGATTATGCACACACCATCTCTCCAATTCCTTCCGATTACGATAATCCCTACTCAACCTGGGATATAACAATTCCCGACTGACAAGGAGACCCCCGTCTCGCCCCTGGTTCAATAACCAGGCTCCCAAAGACTCAAGCAGTAAGGTTACCCAAGCCTGAGAAATCCTCTGTTCCTTACTCTGACTAGTGAATACTACAGTTCCTGGCAGAACAATATTCACCCTTATCGACTACTGAGTGCTACGACCTCCCCCATAGTCTTACGATACTCTCTCACTGACTTGTGAATGCTACGACTCCCCACAGTATCACAACACACACACACTCTCTCTCTCTCTCTAATCGGTTAATACTATGGCTCCCCGCAATATCACGACACTCTATCGTTGACTAGTGAATACCACGGCTCCTCGCAGTATCACAACCCTCTCCCACTATCCAGTGAATACTACGGCTCCCCATAGTATGGCAACACACACACACACACACTCTCTCTCTCTCTCTAACCAGTGAATACTACGACTCCCCGTAGTATCACGACACTCTCTTTCGTTGACTCATGGATGCTACGACTCCCCGTAGTCTTACAACACTCTCTCGCTCACTGACTGACCATGGGCTCACTCCACGGTTTCACCTGATAATCCCAAGCGAATACTCCCAGCCGGATCCACTTGTTTTCTTATCACCCCAAACCTCATCATCACGCATCACCACACTGAGTTCACCAACTCATGCTCTGCAGCTCAACATTGATAGGTGCTTACACCCACCCAGCTTATACACCACTACTCTTGATGTAAGTTCTCGCAGTAAAGGCACTAGTCTCAGCACGGATACACCCTTAGATAGTCTCATCCCAACGACAATTAACTGATGGGTTCCCACATGAACAAAATCACTCGGTACTCTACTCGCCATCTCACAACTTGATTCCTATCATGACCAAAATTTAGGACATCATACCCAGGTACCTCGGTACACCATCACAGCGTCTCACGCGGACTTGACTTTACCATTGATCTTTCACTAACACAACTCGAAACCTTAAAATACTCCCATCTCCCAAATTAAAACATGGAGGAATCGTCAATGAATGAATACACGTTGACGAAAATCCGAAGCTCCACCCTCTACTGTTCACCGCCCAAAGGAACTATTCATACCGACTCTAAAATTGGTCGACAAACCAAATGTTGCCCTCTTCTGGAGTATAGGTTACAATTTATACCTATACCTGCAAATCTCATCCATTGCACCCTGAACTCAGCGAACCATCCGCCTCGAACTCAACATTTTCAAACCCGAAAATTTCTAGCCATAATAAATCCTCTAACCAATAGCCACCTGTCGTGGATTCACTCATCCTCCCTTACGCAAGTACTTATACATCATCCCGCACCTTGCTGCATCCACTAATTTCCAAGGTTTCATGTGTCCGCACCGCGGTCCTCCATAACCAGCTCTCTAACCACACTTGAATGAATTGCTGATCTTCTCAATTGAATACCCAGTTCTCCCCCACTTAGGGTTCGAACCATCACCGGTCGGCATACCAACAATTTACGCCATGGACTGTTTTGCCAGGTACATCACACTTGACTCTTGAAACGTACCACAAAAATAATCAATGATCGTCCGGAAGGAAACCAAGCAAATCCAAATATCTCGTATCTCAGATAAAAACTCAAAATCCTCCTAAGGCGACTGCCTCTAGTCATCTCGAAATCTCAGACCGATATTCCGTCGTACGCCTCAACTGTTTCGAAAATCCTGACCCTTAGTCCGGAAATAATGCCCTATCATGCATCGTGTCTCTGACTCCTCGACTAGCCTCCCAACACGGGAATCATCATCAAAGCACGGAACCTCATTCTCACAACCGATACACAACATAACAACGAGGGCCACCACCCCAATATATTCCTCTTAACCACCTGAAATTGCTGCTAAAAGCATGCCACACTCATAAAGGCACCTTCTTGGGTCTCTTCCATCTCAGTCTCCACTAATGACTCCTTGGTACCAGAAATACCTTACAGCAGACAAACTGCCCACATATTCTCATGAAAAGGTCACCACCAATGCTACCCGAGGAGGTTTTCCTCCAAACTCTGAAACCGGAAACTCGATATCTCCTTCGCTTCTCCCAGAAAACGGGAACAACGCAACTCTTTCCACTGAAGGTGACGTCTCATTCATCAGCCGATGGCTCGACTCAGACCTCGATCTTCTAATAGGCTTCATCTCTACTCATCCTTGAGCCTTGCGACTCCAACTAACATCTCACCAATAAAATTCCTCGGAAAAAAAACTCGATTTCCCTTTTCAGGTATACTCCATTAAAACTTGCTCGACATGGCCATCTGGCCCAACACTCTATCACCTGATCTCAGACTAGTCAACCACCACGGGACAAATGGTAAAACCAGAAGCACTAACCGCCACGAATCATGGTACTCGAACCATGTGATCACCTCTCAATCTTCCATGAATCATGGTAACCGAACCATGTTATCTCCTCTCAATCTTCTACTTAGAAACTCTGGTATTCTCCCTGTTTCGAGTACGGGTCCTCTGCTTTCAGTAGTACGTGGCCATACTACTGCCACATCTACCCGTACTTTCCACACATATCGTCCCAAAATTCCTAAGTAGCTCCTTAACCCTCTCGATCACCAATCCAGATAAACCTGGTCGCTTCCCAGCAAATACTCTCCTCTATCAGCGTACTCATCTGTAACACTCGTAGATCTGGGCTAGTCAATTTAGAGATAATATGGGTCGAAAATGAATTTTCGGCAAAAAATTATTTATAATAAATATTCTTAACCAAGTTGTAGTATATGTTACAAGGTTTCCGTACACATAAAGAACGCCGAAATCCGAGTTATAATGAAGAAGTTATGACCCGTCGAAGTTTCGCGACGGAACCGGCACAATACCGGGAAGCGTAAATAGTGAATTTATGATAGAGTGAGTTTTAGCCTTAGAGACCTAAACGAAAGTCGTAAAATACGTTAAACCGAGAGCGTCCATAAAAAGAACGCCCAAATCTGACTTCGTATGAGGAAGTTATGATTTTTCGAAGTTTCGGTTTAGCAGTGTATAGCCCGGAATTCAACTATTAGATCGAGCAGTTTTTAGCCTACACAACCTATACGAGAATCGAAGATCTCGTTAATAGTAGCGTAACGATAAAAAGATAGACGAAAACGGACGTCAGATGAAGAAGTTATGAGATTTTAACGGACCAATCTTGTCCCGGCCTGTTAATAATATAACTTTTAAAATAAAGTCAAAATTAGCTGACAGAGTCTAAAAGAAAGTTTTAGAGTACGTTCCCACGTACGCGTGTATATAAAGAACGTCGAAAACAGAGCTCAATAATAGTAGCATAACGAGAAAAAGATGAACGAAAACGGACGTCGGATGAAGAAGTTATGAGAATTTAACGGACCAATCATGTCCCGGCCTGCTAATAATATAACTTTTAAAATAAAGTCAAAATTAGCCAACGGAGTCTAAACGAAAGCTGTAGAATACGTTCCGGCATACGCATGGATATAAAGAACGTCAAAAACGGAGTTCGTACACGGGAGTTACGAATTTTTAAAGGTTGCACTCGAATTTGCGAAGCCTGTAGCTTGATCGATGACGTGGCCGGATCCTAGCCACTGCTTGTTGATCACGCTTCGCCTTCAGATGATGACACCTGTACTTCAGACGCCCAGCGTAGCCGAGGAGTGCGTCACGTACGAGGTACGAACGCCGCGCGTAGTCGTTCTGCTTGGTCCGAGGAGTATCCACGTCGCACAATCCGAAGAGCACCATCTGGCAACCTTATCTGAAGACTACGCCCCGCGTAGCAGGTCTGAACACCCAGCGTTCCGAGAGGGCTCGCAGCTATAAATACCCTGCGTAGGCTACCGAAGAAATCACACATTTCCACCTTCTTTCTCTCACTAATTTCTCTCTCTAAGGTTCCTAAACCCTAGGGAACCTCCCTAGCACCCGAAGGAAGCCCCGAGACTCCTGGAGTCCCGAGAAAAAGGGTTTTTCGGTTTCGAAACACTGCTCTAAGCGAAGCCCGGTTTTCTTTAAAACCCGATGTAAGTGAGCTACGCCTACGTAATTTTTAATATAGCTTTCAAATAATCATAGTAATGTTATTAGGTCCTTAAAATAATTATTTAGGCTATTATTATGAGTTATATAGAGTGTTGTTTAACGCTTATATAATAATAATAATAGCTAGACTATTAATTAGTCGCGGTTAACGTTAGACTAAACCCTAGTGGTATTGATACTAGGTTTTGTCGAGGGAATTTTTTTTTGAGATAACGAAGCGTTGTTCAAGTGCAGAGTCACCACCTAATCAAGTGAGTGCATAGTTACTTTCATCTTACACATAAATATGAAGTATTTTATATAAATTACGTGCTATGTGTGCATATTATCTGAATACTTGTTGTCTATGCTGGATGAACGATTTTATACATGTTTTAAATGATTTAAACTGTATATATATATATATATATATATATATATATATATATATATATATATGTATTTTATATCTACGATAATGTTTGGGGTAAAACATGGGTAGATGTAATAGATGGAATATGAGTTGGATGATGAGTTGAGAGATGTTATAGACCACGAGGTGAGGGTGAGAGGTGGACGATGTGAGAAGCCTTTCCCCAAATGATGGCTCTGTCATTCAGCAGAGTATGGATGACAACTATAGACTATTCTAGATAGTCTAGTGGAACACTAGCAGGCTCGCAACCTGTAGGTGTTATGAACGATGTGTTCACCTGGTGTACTCGAAACCTTGGTGACCATGCAGACTTGGTGCCTAAACCCTGGTGATCATGTAGACTTGATGCCTAAACCTTGGTGATCATGCAGACTTGATGCCTAAACCTTGGTGATCATGCAGACTTGATGCCTAAACCCTGGCGACTATGCAGACTTAGTGACCGTTGTGTAAACAGTGGCAATGATGGACTTCGTGCCGATTCCTTAGGATGATCCTTAGGAATGAATGAACGAGAAATAGCTGATTCTTAGGGTAGATCCTTAAGAATAAAAAAGATAATGGGGATGGGTAATTGGGTTGATTGCTTGATTGTTTAAACATAATAATTATATTATTGTGGGTTGAAAACCCTATGTACTCACCAGGTTTCCCAACCTGACACACTCAGTTTATTTATATCACAGGTGTCGATATGAAGTTACATTACACTGAGAGATTAAGGAGATGTAAATCACTAGTGATAATGAATGTAAGTTCTGTTTATGCTTATGTTTCTGTCTTAACGATGACATACCAAATGTTTTAAAATGAATAAAATACATTTCTTTGGAAATGTTTTGATAACGTATTTATCGTGTTTTTTTCTAGGAACAAATTCCGCAACATTTTTATTGAAAGAGATACTATGATTTTTATAAAGCATAAACAAAATCGGTATTTTCTGGTCGTGAAAATGGGGATGTCACAAATAACCCTTGTGTCGCTTTTGAAAACTAGAATTTATACCAGAAAACCCACCTGAAAAAATACATTTAATTGATATATTTATGAAAAAATAACGAAGCCTAAAATACATTTAATTCGTTTCTCCCTTGCGGCGGCACAATTTCATATCATCCTCTAATAAATGAAGATTTTTTTGCCACATGTCATCTTTTCCTTCATTTTGACACTTGTCATTTTGTGAGAGTTTTAGAAATTTATTTTTCACTTGTCATTTTTTAGGGATTTCTATTTTTTAAATAAAATTCCATAAAATTGTAATGGATTCTATAAGGAAATAAATTCATCTTATTAATTTGATAATAAATTCTCATAAATACTCCAAACGATTTATTTTCTTTTGCAAATGTTCCAAAAGATTACATTCTGTTATGTAAAGTATTACTTTATAAAATATTTCATGTTTATATATTGATATTAAATTTTTATTTTTCATAAACCCGTGTGATACACGGAACTCACACCTAGTATCCTAATACATATGTATAGACGTAAAGTAAGTGATCTAATTATATTTATTTATATTTAGTATTTTGTGGTTAAAAGATTCTAATTTTAAGTAATTAAATCTCATCATATCATACATACTTATACAGCTAGCATTTTTCCTTGAACCTCATGCATTTGAAACCCCCATAAAAATTTGCGAACACCTCATGCATTTGAAACTTCCTATTTTAATGAATACCACTCAAAAGTCTCTTAATAATGATTAACAATTCAAAGGTTTTATAACTTATATAATATATTTAATAAAAAATTAATGGATACTCTACTATAAAAGAGTCAATCTTTTTTAGTAGACACACAAATACAATTCACATACAAAATTCACAAAGAAAACAAGTTTAAAGTTTTTTTGGTCGGTGGCTGAGGCTTCACTGCATTGTGCGTAAGCTAACAGGCCAGGGCATTCCAACCTGCTGGTTGAACGGACCCGAGGGTATTCCATCCCGAGGATGATTGGAACCATAGTATGTTAGCATTCCAACCCGATGGTTGAGGGCCTGGGGTATTCCAACCCGATGGTTGACTGGACCCATAGTATGTTGGCATTCCAACCCGATGGTTGAGGGCCTGGGGTATTCCAACCCGATGGTTGATTGGACCCATAATATGTTGTTATTTGTTTATGTTATATGTTTAGGTGTTGGTATTTTGGGGGAACTCACTAAGCTTCGTGCTTACAGTTTTGTTTTATGGTTTCAGTTACTTCAATGGATCTTGTTTGGGTGAAGGTGTGAGCGTACGCATCCTCTCGTTTTGGACTTATGATTTTGGGGAAACTCTGATAATGTGAATGTTTTAAAAACTATGTTGAAAGAGATTCTGATTTTTAAATAATGTTTTAGAAACAATGGTTTTTGTAAACACTTCTATAGAAAAAGGGTTTTCTTGAAAACTTTAAATTTTATGAAATTTTATGGATGTTACAAGTAACAACCTAACTCAAGATTCAATAGAACGGGGCTGAGTGATCACCTTATTAGGAACTGTTTTTAGTACCTGAGAGGAAGCCATACAAAAACTATGATGGATACTATTAACTGTTGTGATAGGCGCTTTGAATACACGATCAAGGAGTATATCATCCAAAACCAACCCCTCATATACAATAGCCTCATGCTCTTTGGTATCCGGTTTTAAAATGCCAATAATCTGTCCACTCATTCCATTGGCCCCACCAGTAAAACGTACAAGACCATCAATGTTGTGGCAAGCACGAGTTACTACATGAATACTCATATAGTTATGTGACCCCATAGTGAGCTATTTTTTCTTTGCTCTTGCATAGGTATTGGCAAACTATTCTTTGGTATGAGGACGTGTCAACCTGTTCACATGGAGGAAGCAAAAATGTTCTTTGATAAAGGATTACATGGGTCAATTGAGGACATGGTGGTTTGTGGAGGTCCGTGTTTTGGTGTATCCACTAGTGACTTACTTCATTGCATATTATGTTTGGTGGTATAGGGTTGTACTCAACGGTAATTGCTTCCTCTTATTATTTTGTGGCCTTACAGGCTCAATCATGTGTGATGCAAGACCACATATTACGAGATAGTGGTATATGTGGTATAGATTTTGATTATGCTTGAGCTTTGGTTGGTCTTCGTGATAAAATTTCGAGCTTGACTCCAGCACTTTCACTAATAAGGACATTGCCCCTCCTAAATCCTAACATGCATTGGCTAGTGCCCCTTTTAGTAAAAAAAAATTCAAGACATAGAAGTACACTTTGACATGATTGTTAGGCACAAAGCACTTTTAGAGCGTCTTCAGGAAACACATGCTCAAGATTTTCTTATGGTCATTCCTATTGGTGGTCTTCGCCAACATATGTCACCAGTGAATATTGTGTAATCCTTAAGTATCTCCTTATGATCCCTTTATTTTCGGTTGACGAGATATGTTGTGTTTGTCGCAAGGCATATTTGGATTCTTTTAGGGAGCCTACAGTACATTATAGAGAGTTTTCGGGTTTCAAGTACCGACAAGATCTCGTTAGGCACGTTCTTTTTGACAGTTTTTGGTGCGTCAGGGTTTCTGTCAAGAAATATGCACCTTTAATATTCTTGATCGACCCGTTGGAAGGTAGATCAATACTTAGACCAATTGATGTTTTGGTTTTTGGATGCATAGGAGGGAAACACGCATGTGTGGATCTTACAGTGGTTTCCCCTCTCGTGGTCTTGGGGAGCAGGGTTTTCATTGTGGGACAGGCTGCTTTAAAAGTTGTCTCATGCAAAGTGACAAAACATAAAAAAGCATACATGGAAAATCAACGCAAATTTATATCTTTGTCATTTGATACTTTTGGTTTCCTTATGTCAAATGTTGTGGAGCTCCTCAATGCATCTATGGATATGAAACCCTAAACTGTCACCTTTTTACTTCAAAGCACTATGATATTTTCTATAATGATATTCAAAGAATCAACACAACTACATCATCAATCATTGACTTGGTGGGACAGTTGCCATCCAATACCATTGAAAACAAATTTATCATTGGTCATATAATAACATATTCTAAACGAATCGTAACACTAGACTTATTATTATTTACTTGAAACCTTCTACCCATGAATTCTTAGACATTAGCCAACTCTTTAAAATTTGCGTATGTCCCTTCCTCATAAATCCATTTTCACTTACATTGTGTTGTTGGTGTACTCCATGAGTTTATCGACATCATTGTGAGTTTTTGTTATTAGTGTATGTGATCAATGAATATTCCTAATAAATAGATTAGTATTATAATAGAGATTTGAGTCTAATAGATCGGTTTGATAGACAAACCCGAATATTGAGCAGCTAAATTGGTCAAACAATTCTAAATTGTTGTGTTCGATTCAATATTTTATTCTTTATCTTATCTTGAACATTTTATTTTCCTTAATTGAAATTTTTTTACTTCTTTACAAACTAAATTGAAGATTTTGCTTAAAAGTAACTATTTCCACACCCCAACTCCACCCAAGGTACACCATTACTCCACCCAAAGTTTTTAAAATTAAATTTCTTTTATACACAAAATTTGAATGATTCACGAAAAGTTCAATTTTGTCTATTTAACAACCAAACATATTACAAAATGAGATCTTAGATTTAGTTCCATCCAATATATATATATATATATATATATATATATATATATATATATATATATATATATATATATATATATATATATATAAAAGAGTAGGTTATTTTGTTTTTTACAATTATTGTGTGCTAGAATGCACCAATAGGAATTTTAGTAAATTAAATAATTATTTAATTAAATAAATATAGATATTAAATGATTTCCATAATTATATGTATATTAAATGATATCCATAAATATAATTCTCTTTTTATGGAAACTAATTAAATTCGTCGTTAATGTAAGCAATAACATTCTTTCAGAATGAATTCGTATCTAGGTTTTTATATATGAGTTCGTATTTTGTTTCAGGACTAACTCACTTAAAATACAATAAAGTTGCATGGAATATGAAGAACGAGAGTGTATTCTACTAGAATACACTCTCATTCTGCTGGAATACACTCTCATTCTTTTAGATATGAATTCATTCTGAAAAAATATTATTGTTGACATTAATGACAAATTTAATTACTTTACATATAAATGAGTTATAAGTATGGATAGCATTTAATATTAGGGGTGAGCAAAGACGGGTACCCACCCTAATTCTCTGGAACCGGAACCGGAACCGGAACCGGTTCCGGTACCGGGTACCCGGTTCGTACTTTTCTTTCTTATAATTTAATCGTTATAAACCATAAACTAACCGTATATTATTAACTAAAAATTATTTGTGAACAATATAATTTAGTTATGAATACGATTTTCATGTTATATTTTTCGAAAACCAAATATTGTTAAAAATGTTGAAAACCAAATGAAATATATTACTGGATGTTTACATATTGTAACTCTC